>NC_056759.1:34558384-35918384 GCF_018687715.1 Carya illinoinensis
AGGCCTTGGTTCCCATCAGTTTTTATGTAGGAGTTTACACTTTTGGGGCTATCGGACAGGAGAATTTATCATTAAACTAGCCGAATTACACGTGAAAACTTAGAGCTTGTGTAATCCCCGGATTTCTTAAGACTTTGTTCCAGGCAGTGCCAATAAAAAGACATTAGGGGTTTGCATTGATTATTTGGTTTTTATAATTTGTTGAGTTGTATTAAAGATGATTTTGCTGACTCTCCGTTAGGTTGCTTATAAAGTCACGGAAAAAAACTTGTGTCTTTGTTTCTTTTTATTGATATAATTCTTAGAGCAAATGAAAGAAAAAACCTTGACTGTGCAAATAATGGATTGTGCTTGATTAATGCTTTTATGCCTTTTTTTCCCCCAGTGAGATCACTTGCCCCTTAAGTCTTTAGCAATGAGTTTTGGATACTGATTTGTCCCTCTGCCTCATTTAGTGTTAGATTTACATGAATAATTTAGTAGGACTGGGTTTCCCTTTTTTCTTTCATTTGAAACTAGTGTTAGGCTGTGACTAATGTTTATTTATTCATTTTTATGAAATTTAGCTGCAATTTGAATTCCCTGCTAATTAGGTCTTCGACGTTTATCTTTGAGACTCCTTGAAACAATCCTCTCATTGTTGCGTTTTAGTACTTGTTTTTCCCCTTCCTATAATTTTTGATAATTTATGTTTAGCCAGGACTTTTTAATTCCCCCGATTTATCTCTTTGAGGACAAAGACTTAGACAGTGTTGCTTTTGGGAAAATTTGTGAATGAATAGTTCTCTGCTTAGGAGTTTGTCTTGCCTTATTTTCATATAAAGTCATTTGATTTAAGGCTTCATATGTTAGAGTTTGTATATGTAGCTGCATGGACATCACAGGAGATTGAACCTTTTTCAATTATACATCTTTGTTCTTGTTGTAACCTTGACTTTTTGGTATCCAATTTTTCCTCAGAGAACATTTTCATATCATGGATGGCAATGATGCATCTTCTGACCAAGTCATTGAAAAACTGATTGAAATGGGATTTGAGGATTTCGCCGTCAAAGAAGGTGTAAAAGCAAGGGGTCCATCATTTGTTGATGCACTTGACTATATCTTGAATGGTCCTTGTAGAAATGGTGGGGGCACATCAAGTAGTTCTAGATGTTCCACGGGCAATAGAAAGGCTCTGCGAAAGAGAGCCTTCTCCTCCTTGCATCCTTCAAGTGAAACACGACAGTCTAGCATACTGGACCATTTCCAATTCAAAGCTAGACCGAAACCAAGCAAGGTTGATGCTGTACCTGATATGTTGGTGTCTGGATCAAATGTGTCGCCTTCTTATGTTAAAGACCATAGGGATTGCACTCAGGAGTTAGACATTGGAACAGATTGGGAGAAGAAAGCTATCAGTCTCTTGCAAAATCATTTTGGTTATTCATCTCTGAAGAATTTCCAAAAGGAAGCATTGGCTGCCTGGTTTGCTCACCAAGATTGCCTTGTTCTTGCTGCAACAGGGTCTGGTAATGTTCGTATGTTTTATGTATCTATCTGTATGTACCTATTACGATTTGTTTGGGTGGGTGCTAATTACTTTGAGATAATTGCCTTTCTATAGGAAAATCACTCTGTTTTCAGATTCCAGCATTATTAACAGGGAAGGTTGTAGTTGTGATTTCCCCCTTGATTAGCTTGATGCATGATCAGTGCTTAAAACTTGCAAAACATGGGATCTCTGCTTGCTTTCTTGGGTCTGGGCAACCTGACAGTTCTGTGGAACAGAAAGCAATGAGAGGCATGTATGACATAATATATGTTTGTCCAGAGACAATTTTAAGGTAAAAATCATATCCTCTGTGACATTTGTTTTAAAGAGGCTTTGGATTTTTTTCCTGTTTTAGTTAAAAGAAAATACAATCTCCACTATTGCAGATTGATAGAACCACTTCAGAGGCTTGCAGAAAGTCGTGGAATTGCTTTATTTGCAATCGATGAAGTCCATTGTGTTTCCAAGTGGGGCCATGATTTTCGGCCTGATTACAGGTTTATGATTTTCCATCTTTTCCCAGATGCTCTTTTTTTTTTTAATTATTATTATTATATATTTTTTTATCAGCAGCAGTCATCGGATTTGATTGTCACTACTGCATATTATTACTTTCCTTTTCATATGTGCATACAACTTGCCCTTCACCTCTTGGCTTGGAACCAAGAACGATCACCTGTTTATTGCGTATTAGTAACCAATATGTCTACATTGTCTGTGAATGTGCCTTTGAGCTCTTTTGAGGCCCATCAATGTAGGTCTTGTATTAGATGATTAGAGTTGTTGTAATTATTTGACTTATGTATTGTTTCAGGCGATTGTCTGTGCTGCGGGAGAACTTCAGTGCTTGCAATTTAAAATTTTTAGAATTTGATATACCACTGATGGCATTGACTGCTACTGCCACAATACGGGTTCGAGAAGACATTCTTAAGTCTCTATCCATGTCGAAGGAAACAAAGATTGTGCTTACTTCATTTTTCCGCTCAAATCTTCGGTTTTCGGTGAGGTTTTTAATGTATTTTTAGCATGTTCTCAGGCATGATTTCCAGATTGGTCCTTTCTATGAGATTTCAATTTGAGGGTTTGCTTTCCAAGAGGAAAGTTGCAAGTTTTTTTGGACGGCATATTTTTTAAGCATAATTTGACTAGAACTGTTTTCTTTATCATTTTTTGTTCTACCATCGTATTTGACATTGCCTCTAACTAAACATCCATATCTGTTATTGAAAAAATAGCTATGATTTACTTGCTGCTATTTACAGGTAAAACATAGTAGAACATCTTCACCATCTTCCTATGGGAAGGATTTCTGTGAACTGATAGACATATACGTCAGAAAGAGAAAGACTGGTTACAAGAAACAGATTACAATGTCAGAAGAATTAGGTGGTGCATCTGATGGCCCTGATATTAGTTGCATATATAAGGCAGATGGAATCTCTCGAAATGATCAAAACCACACTGAGGATTCGTATTCGGACAGAGATATTGATGAACCATATTCAATGAAGGAAAATGGGTCAACAGCTATGAAGGGAAAAGAAATGTCCATTGAATATTTGGAAAATGATGTGGATGTCTTTCATGGTGTGGATGATTGGGATGGTACGGATCTTCTGTCACTATTTGGTTTTTTTCTTCACTATTGTTCTATTTCAGTAGATAGCATTTTAAGTAAATTAGAACTTGAAAGTAATTTCAATAATGAAATTACTAACTATGTTGTATAACTAAACTTTAAAATTGTTGCAAATCAATGATTATTGGTTCATGTTTCGATCACTTTTATTCTTGCAGTTGCCTTTGGTGAATTCTGTGGGCAATCTCCTCATGCATGCTGGGGTTCGAGTGGGTTATCAAAGACAGTCGATCCACCAAATGAGCCGAAAGAAATACTAAGACTTCTCCATGAACCTTTAGAACAAGGATTGACCATTATATATGTTCCTACTAGAAAAGAGACATTGAACATCACAAAATATCTTTGTGAGCGTGGTGTGAAGGCTGCTGCTTATAATGCTTCGGTATGTATTGCACATGAAAATTTACTAGAAGTGTATTTATATGCCTAACGGTGTGATATTTGTTTTCTAATTATGATCCTAACGTGCTTCTCTAACTTTGTCGTCCCACTAAGGCAATCTCTTAGACCAACAAAGATTTCTCTTGCAGAAATGTGTGGTTCCCCAAATTTCTGAACCCCAGTTTTCTTGTAGCTAAAAGTTGAAGTTTATATGTGAGATAAATAGAAATTACTGCAGAATATATGATGGTGAGGAAACATTAAGAAACAGGGAAATCAGGTGAACGCATTAGCAATTTAATAATATACTTGATTATCATGCACTTTGAGCCCTGCTTGCAATGATTGCTTTCCTGTTTTAATTTCTTTCTGTGTTTTTTTTCCCATATGATTGTCCTACTCTCCCCCTCATTAATTCTACCAGCTCATCATTCACGTAACATTTGCTCTAGTATTGTGTTGATCACATGCTTTAAACATTGGAACTCTCTCTGTTCGGTATGTGATTAATATGAGATTATTTCTTTCCCCAGTTGCCAAAATCACATTTAAGGCAGGTTCACAAGGAATTTCATGAAAACAATTTAGAGGTATGGGCTTTCATTCTTCATAGATGATAATGTTAATGGATAAGTCAGGATTGTTTTATACATCCATAGATGCCATCTTTTATGACTAATGGCTTCCTATGGCAATAAGCTTTAGTTCAAATATAATTTACTCTCTCTAGAAGACGGTGGAGGGTGATATGTAATTTGCTCAATAAAAAAAGATAGATTTTATATGTCTGGAATTTTGATGTTTGAATATTGCTATATTTTGCAGCATGTACTGATAAATGTACCTAAATGGTATGAAATTTTTTAATTTTATTTTCTTAGTTGAAGGGAATATCCTTTATATCTGTCTTTTCTGAATAAAGATTCAAGTTGGTGTCCAAATCGGACATTAGGATATTACTTTTGTGCACAAATAGTGCCTATAAAATAATTTACTTCTATTAGTTTGTATTAAATAGGTCTATGCCGTATATTTCAATCCTAACAGATGGACAGAATGTTTAAATATTGTTTCTAGCTTGGCGAGACTCAAATATTAGATCACAAAGAAAAGCAGTACTTTTCCATTTTAGCCTTTTCTTGTCATTACTATAATGTTTTATGTCTTGTTAATATAAGTAATTTCGATTCATCAAGAGAGATTTTAGATGGTCTCATGGCATTTGTATTCCATTTTGGTTCCATTTCAATATGTCTCAACTATATTTCTCCTCTACCTCCAGGTTGTCGTTGCAACAATTGCTTTTGGAATGGGAATTGACAAGTTGAATGTCCGAAGAATTATCCACTATGGTTGGCCACAGGTAATCTCTTAAATTTGAATATATAAAATGTTTACTGGGTTTCACATTTCTTTGTCGGTGGACTTATGCACTCACTGTTATGAATAAACTGACTGTCAATTAATGATCTGTTTGTAAACTTGCTAGTCTTGTGCATGGCAATATAATCGTAAGATATTTGGTGACATGAGCTTGTTCTAATCATCAGTTTTCTTCCAGAGTTTGGAGGCATACTATCAAGAAGCTGGTCGAGCTGGCAGGGATGGGAAATTAGCAGATTGCAGTAATTCTTTTTCTTAGTCAGAAATTTATTTCTATTGCTTACGGCTCCCACATGCTTTTTGTTTTCAGCGTAATGCCTGTATCTTCAACTCCTTGCTCACCTTATTCAGCTTTGTGGAGCATGATCTCTGTTGTGAAGTCTAGATAATTCAACAGGGTGCTGTAAACTGTTATAAAAGCAAATATGTTGTTTAAAGAGTTACATAGAATGTGTTGTGTTTTTGCTGAACAGCTCTGTATGCAAATCTAACACGAGTACCATCACTCTTGCCGAGCAAAAGAAGTGAAGAGCAGACGAAACATGCATATAAGATGCTATCTGACTGCTTCAGGTTAATGTCACATGCATTTCCTTCCAGCTATCTTTGTTTCCTTTTGTCTTGAAAATTTTATTGCATACTATGATACAATTACAGATATGGCATGAATACTTATCGCTGTCGGGCTAAGACACTTGTGGAGTACTTTGGGGAGGATCTGAGTTATGAGAAGTGTCTCTTGTATGTATCTCTTCGTTTCATTTCAGGATATCAGCAATACAATTTTTTTTTATTCAAATTTTGTATAGGTTAACCTATAATTATCATCTCAGTAACATTAAGCAATGAGTATGCTACAATGCCATGGTTAGTAATCCCTGTTTCTAGTTATGGCTAAATGGTATACTCATCTAATATGCAGATGTGATGTTTGTGTTGATGGACCTCCTGGAATGCAGAATTTGAAAGAGGAGGCAGATGTGTTGATGCAGGCTATTGCTTCTCATCATGTAAGTTCAATTCATGATTTAGCTGCATTACTTGTCATAGATATTTGGTTTTAGCATGCAATATACGTGCCACACTATTATTTTTTACTATTTCTTGGTATTTTTTGGCAGCGTATTTTTCTTTCATTGTCTAAGTATGCATATACATTCATGTTGACGTATGAACATATGTACATGTGTGTTAATGCACCAATTATTTCAAAAACTTATAGTAGTAGGGAAAGTAGGGGTGATACCAGCATGGTGCGGGGCGGGGGGGACCATTTCCTGCACCATTTTCAACCCCCACCCCCCACTCCGCCTAGGCCAATCTATTGAGTCCCACATTGCTTAAGTATAACTATTGTATTGCCTTGGCTTCCTATGTAAAGGTTGGCTTAGGAGTTAGGAGGCTAAGGCAATCCAATAACTTGAATACAACTTCAAGTCTTCAACAAATTATACAGTATATTTATTTATATAAATATATAAAAAATATTTTTTAATATACGGTGAAGCGGAGCTGGGGGCGGGGCCCTGCTAGGGTCAGCCCGCCCCTAGCCCTCGCTGGGCATTCTACCTAAGGAGTGGACGGGGGCAGGGTAGTAGGGTGCAGGCCCCCGCTGCCCACCCTTAAGGGGAAGGTTAATTTAATTGTTTAATGAGTGTTCCAGTACTCTATCTCAAGCAACATGTCGAAATTAATAAATTGGCATAACATGTGGAACATTTAAGCAAAAGAGGAGGTTTTATGCAGATAAGGTTTGAATTTAGAACTGTTGTTATGTGAATTATTATACTTTATTAAATTACAAATTATCCAAAAATGTTAAAGCTGATAGGGAAAAAAAATGATCTTTTAATAAATAATCTGATAATATCAGTATATATATATATGTGAATATTCTGTAAAAACTTATTGCTAAATTTCAAAATGCAATTAGTTTTGAAATTCCTAGTAGTTGATGGACAAAAAAATTCTATTTGCAAGCATACTTATTAATACACCCAACACACTACTGATGTTGAAGCTTGCCACATCAGCTAGTATAAAGTAGTATTGGTATTTTGGCATTTTATAACCATAATGAGCCCCACAAAAAGTAGTATGTTTACGCACTGAGTTGTAAATAACAAAACTCTTGATGGATACATCATTTCCTAGTGGATGGAGGGTGGTTATAAGTACTGTTATTTCTAAAATTGGGACCCATTGAATTTCAGGAGAAGGAAAGTTTTATGGATGGCTCATATGATGATGCTACATGCACTGGCATGAAGCAATGGCACTCTATGGAAATGCCGAATCTCAGAATGCTTGTTGGTAAAATAAGGGAGCAGGTGACACTAAATTTAGCCTGTGTGTGTGTGTTCTGCGATGGTGGGAATGTGTGTGCCAGATGTTTTATATGGGGGTTTAAGACGTTTCTCAAATTCTTGCTATTTGTTTGTTTTTATCTGATGGCCACATGCAGTCCCAAAAATTTGTGGCAACTGATCTGCTATGGTGGCGAGGTCTTGCACGGATTATGGAAGATAAAGGATACATTCGAGAGGCAGATAAGAAGGTAATCAAAAACTGATTTATCCTGTGCCAATTTCCAATTTTTAGTCCATATGACCAAGTGAGTGGCAACACCTTGAGAAGTTCTATGCCCAGGTAATTATATTGACAACCATGCTATTCTAGCTTCTGGATTTGGCCAAGTTTTTTACCAACTGTGCTGGTCGGCCCCAGCATGACTAGTGGACTATAGACCAAGTCTGCTCTAAGTTATGAAGGACTTCGGGCAATTTTATGCTCATTATTGTGATTACATAATTCGGTTGGATTTGACATTATATCGAGACTAAATATTTGATGAGGGATCTCGAGCGACAACATAAATTTTTTCTATTTCAGTTGTGTTTTGTAAACTGAAATCAAAAGTTGTTGGTCATTAACATCCCTCCCGTGCAGTCCAACTGGGGACGGAAATAGCGAAGTACTTGTTTGCACCCGTCTAAAACTAGGAGCTACATCCATGTTCGTACGTCTGATAGCACCCCATGCGTGGGTATTTTCTTTTTGTGACCGAGTTCATATGCGTGCATGTCCTTGATCGTGTGTTGCTAGACTTGTGTGCCATCATATTTAAATCCATTGTCTTGTGCAGATTCATGTTCAGATTCAATTCCCAGAGCCAACAAAACTCGGCCTGGAACTTTTTCAATCTGAAAAGGATCAATTTTTTTATGTTTATCCGGAGGCAGATATGCTGCTGTCAGTGAGCAAGCACAAATCTTGTACAACTTTCTCAGAATGGGGAAAAGGCTGGGCGGATCCTGAGATCCGACGCCAGCGCTTAGAGAGGATGCAGGTGCAACGGAATAGAAAGCCAGAAAGGTCAACTGCACCACGGAAACGAAAGCATCGAGGACCACAAACCTCACGAAGTAGAAAATCAAGTAAACGCAACCCAGATTTAAGAACTGTTAGAGGAAGGATAGAATCGAAACTCTCAAAATATCAGTGATCAAGGTGCCATTGAATCTGATAGCGTAAAACATATATTGAAGACTCGATTGGATTGTTCTGATCTTCAATAACAATTATTAAATTTTTGAAGAGCATGGTTTTGTATATGCACTGTTAAAGAGCATAATATCAAATTTGAAAGGAATTAGAGAAGTTCTTAATTTCAAGAATTTGCAGCAGTAAAGCAAGAACTTGTGTAGTAGCATTGGAGTGGAGGTGGAATGAGGATGGATTTACAAATCATTGTCTGTCGGGTCGATAACATTTTGTTTTCCATCAAAACCATGAACTCAGACTGAAAACCTCAATTGCAATCTCACGCATTGGAAAATCCATTTAGAACAAACTGGAGGAAACTTGAAGGACAGAATGAGATTGATAGAGCTGCAGAATGGGCGTAATGTACTCATTAATATAGCCATTAGCCATTTGTGAATTACTTTATTTTCCTTTTAGTCTTGGTTCATGCAAAGCACTTTTCCCTCTAATTTATGCAAAATTAAATGAGTTTTGCCATATATAAACTAGTGTGTTAACACATCATTGAAGTGGAATTCAGTATAGTTTTTAAAAAAATCAACACACTAATTATTTTTTAGTACAGTTGACGTGAAAAGTTTGCACATCAGTGATGTGGAAAGCTTTCACATCAGTGATGTATTGAATGTGTATAAAATAAGGCTTAAAATAGATTTTCTAAAACCAAATATATAAGAGAAAATAAGCCATCATTTAACAAGAGATACACAACAGATCAATACGCTAAGTTTTTTGTATGCAAAGCTAATAATGAATGGTTCTTGATGAGATCATGGCACCCAAACTCTTGCAAATTTGATGACACTTGTCATTCTCTTTTTATTTTATTGCATATTTCTTCAATGCAACGCTCAAAACATTATTTCATTGAATTTCCACAACAATTATCACTATTTTAAGTTGTCTTTAAGAGCTTTGCTACAGATACCCGTCGTTGGGTACCTTTGAAGGAATCGTTGATGCGGCAGTATACCACTCAGCCTTATATTTAACTTATATATAAGTATACAACAACAACAGGTCTTTCACTTTTTTTTTTTTTTTTTTACTTCACTTTCTCACTCTCTCCCTCCTTTGCAAAATAAACATGATTAACCCAACTCACTGAAACCTTCTTCTTCCTCCATATTTACATCAAAGCTTTGATTTTTCTTAAACAAATGAACGCGAAAGTGCAAGATAATATGGGTCTTGAGATTTGTAATGAAAATATGGAAGTTTCGGATAAAAATCATAGACACAGCAAAAAAGAAAGCACAGATGAGAGAGAGAGAGAGAGAGAGAGAGAGAGACAGAGAGAGAGAGTGTGTGTGCTTTAAAGACTTCAGGAAAACTGTTCTGTGGGTATACGAGATGGGTGCTGCGTTTCAGATGAGATGAATAAATAAATAAAAAATAGAAGAATGCTTTGAAGACTTAAGGAAAATTGTTCCGTGGGTATACGAGATGAGTGCTGCGTTTCAGATGAGAAGAATTAAAAAAAATAAAAAAATTAGAAGAGGATGAAGTTTCAGATGCGAAGGAGAGAAAGATGAGAAGCAGTCTTTCTGATTCTCTTCTATGCATCTTCTTCACACTCTTCAACTTAGGAAAATTTCAAACCGAAAGAGTTGTGGAAAATCGAAGGAGTTGTGGATCAGCTGCATTTTAAATATCAACTGAGATGTTTAATAATGAAACGGATCGTTTCATTATAACATGTGGTTGTACGTGCACGCGGGGATTCCCCCACCCCGTGTGCAAGCAGAGTTTTTCTGTCCTTAAAGATTTAAAGAACTTCTCAATAGTGGAAAGGGAGAGGAAAGAATTTGGGCGATGGAAAGACTATTAGATTATAACCTTCAAGTCATTTATCAGAATTAGCGCATCTAGTGTAGTGGTATCATAGTACCCTCCCACGGTACTGACCGGGGTTCGATTCCCCGGATGCGCAGAATGTTTATATATTTTTTGTTATCCTCAACAATTCTTTTATCCTTTTACATTGTGTCGTATGTATCTTCTTTAACAAACAACAAACGTTCGTGGATTGTGGCTGTGATGGCTTTGCCATAGTCGACTTCTTTTACCTCTTTTTTTCCTTGTGTATGTCTGTCTAACTTGAAAAATATGGCACATGAAACAAATTACAGTTCGAGTTCTAAGCCAAATTTGATTGTACTAGCATGCTTGGTTTAGTTACACAATTCAAACTATCTCATTTCATCTTATAAAAAAATTTTACAAAAAAATATAATAAATAATTCAATTTTTTCAAATTTTAAAATAAAAATTATATTAAAAAATTATATTCTAACAATATTTTATTTAACTTTAAACTTTTATTTCATCTTCTCTCATATGTGTAGCCATATAAAACCTAATCTCTAAGAAGTTTCCTTCTTTAGAAAGTTTGCGGAAGCATTGACAAACGCTTGAATTATATAGTCCAAGCAACATATAAGTTAAATAGATGTGAAATTTCGAAATAGTTTGTAAATAATAGTAAGACAGTTTGAGTTAATATATTTTAAGAAGTTTTGAAAAAGAGGAGGTGAAAAATTGAATAAAAATATTATGAAGTTAAAATATTATTAAAATATAGTTTTTTAATATTAGTTTTATTTTGAAATTTAAAAAATTCAAATTTTTTTTTATATTTGGATCGGGCTACTATGCCACCCAGCGTTTTCCGTTGGGTGTGCCGCCCAGACTCTTTTTTTTCACATTTTTTTAATATATTTAAATATTTTTAAAAAATAAAAAAAAAATATACAAATACACTTAAAATTACTTCATTAATCATTAAGTAAAAAAATAATTTGACCAGCGATCAACTAGGGTGGTCAAACATGGGCAGCATATAAGCTTTTCGCTTTATATTTTATTCGTAAGTTTGAGAAAATTATAATGATTAGATTAAAAAGTCAAAAATTTAAAATTTAAAATTGTTTGTATTTGAGTGATGTTGAGATGGATTGAGTGATCTCAACATCCAAATGGGACTAAGTTAAATCTATTCACTCTCTCTTATGTGGTTAATGCCTTAGAGCACTGGTATTGGTATAGTCAAATGCAAATACAAAATCACATGTTTTGGAGGTTGTCTTTGCCATTCAATAAAGACTCACACATTGAATTATGCATCTTTTAGTCAAAACAATAATAAAATATTATTTTTTATTATTATTAATAATAATTTTTTCCCTAAAGTTAATTATATATATATAAATTTTGCAATTAAGACCAACTATATAAAGATCTATAAATATACACCAATTATGTTGTCTTAAAATTGAACATTAACAAACATACACCAATTTCAACAACAAATGATAACATGTGATTCCAACACCAATTTCACAACTTAATACAAATTTCAGAGAATTGTCTACAATACAAATTTCATGTATCAAAATCAATGTCATTCCATTACATTACATGAATATATATGTGATACAAAAAATTCCATCAATTGGTCAAAGAGCAAACAGCAACCAGCTTTCAGAGACCACCAACCCCACTAGCAACTCCGACAAGTCGAGTACCATACAAAACCAAGCATACAACTATACATGAGATGTGACTTTATTTCTTTGCTTCTCAATGATAAAGGTAATACAAAAAACAGAAGAAAATTGTGCTTGGCATAGACAAATTATAGAAGATCTAAAACAAGTCTTTAAGCATAGAATTGATTGATCTTTTCTGTTTACATATATAGAGAAGAGAATGGTGTAGCTCATAAGTTTACTAGAATGGCTTTTAAGTTTTATTAGGATGCGATGTTAGGTTGAAGAATATCCGGAATCAATTCATGATCCGATTCAAAGGGATAAACCATGTATCTCAATTTCAGTTCTTGAGTAATAAAATATCTTATTTTGGTTAAATAAAAACCAATTTATTAATAACAGAAAAATTTATATATGACTAATCCAATGCAGTAGAAAAAAATGAGATTGTTAGAACATCCCAATGGTTTATTTATCTTATCCTTTAAAATCATCCATGATTTTACAAACTAGATATAATCGGTTCGGTTCTGATTTTAGGATTTTCGGAACTGGACTGGATCGATTCAATGTTTATATATATAATTAATTTTCTATATTATATAAAATCTTATATATATATATAATTTTTATATATAATATATATAATTATATATGAAATAATTTTATATTATAATTTATAACATAAAATTATAATACTAAATATGAACATTTGTTCGATCATACGTTAGTAGTAGAAAATATATATTAATTATATTTTTAAGTCTAATAAATTCTCAACATATTTATTTTAATTCTTTTGATAAATATATAATACATTTTTTTTATAGGTAATTCTTTTGATAAATATATAATACATTAGTAGTACTAATATATATTAATATATTAATTACAATTCACTTTAATTAATTGGTATACATTAGTATACTAATGTATATTAATACTAATACTATATTAAACCACTATAATTTATTAATATTCTAGTACTTTTATATTTTAATATTAATACTAGTACTATATCCGTATAAGAGACGACGCCATTGGCCGAAACCAAAACCTCATGGATGTCCAACGTGACTTACTTAAGACCGTTAGATCACCATCCATTCGAGGTGGAAAATCAACGGATCGCCAGTATGTCACACACTTCTTAGGCGTCAGTCTCACCCGTCATCTTGTCAGAATCTTTAGGACCATAACACGGATCGCCAACGTGGCAACATGTAGCCGTCCGATCTAAGTCAGGATAGCACTTCACCCATCGGTATAAATTAAATGCCGCCTCTTGACAATTCACTTTAAATTCGAAAGAGCGCTTTTGAGATTCATAGTTCATTTTGACTAAAAATCGGATCGTTTTTGTTAACGGAGGTCGTAGATTTTCTCTCCAATGGAGGCCGCGAAGACAACGAGGGGAGCGGGAGGAAGAAGGGGTGGAGACAGGAAGAAGTCGGTGTCGAAGTCAATCAAGGCAGGGCTCCAGTTCCCCGTTGGTCGGATCGCTCGGTACTTGAAGAAGGGTCGCTACGCCCAGAGAACGGGCACAGGGGCTCCGATCTACCTCGCTGCGGTCCTTGAATATCTTGCCGCTGAGGTACTTACGGATCCTACAAACATGCTCTTTTGCCCTTTTCTCTCTATGATGCCGTGTATCTCGATTGACCATTCCCTGTGTTTGGCTACTGAAAATTTGGGGAAAATCAGATAATGGCGTTTTTTTATTTGCTTTGCGTTTGGTGAAAACGGAAGTGTGAGGAATCTGAATGTTTAAATTTCAGATCCGGGTTATTTTGGTTGCCAAAACTCTTAGATTCGCAACCTAGCCTCATTTGTTTGTCATGTATTTTCTCGGCATCATTTCTTTTGATGGTTCTGAAAGAATGCTTGGAATGAAATGCAGGTGCTGGAATTGGCAGGGAACGCAGCACGTGATAACAAGAAAAACAGGATAAATCCAAGGCACGTGCTTTTGGCTGTGAGGAACGACGAGGAACTGGGGAAGCTGCTTCAAGGCGTCACCATTGCCAACGGCGGAGTTCTGCCAAACATCAACCCAGTATTACTACCAAAGAAAACCGCTACTTCCGAATCCGAGAAGGTGTCCAAGTCGCCCAAGAAAGCCTAAACTCGAGAAAGATAAATAACAGAAGTAGTAATTTTCTTTTAGTATTACAACAAGGATGGTGGTTTCTCCTACCCTTTTCGCAAGTTTCTGTTGCGGAATTGTAGATGCTAAATTCAAAATTAGTTAAATGGAAAGCTGCCTGTTTTCTTTATTTTTGTAGGTGTCCAAAAGGCGCCCTTGGCGTCTGCGTTTCTGTTTATTGTTTGTTCTTAACTTCGTACTGCACTGGGTCAGGTGACATATATGTGACTCTAAATGTTGATGCTGGGAACCGATAATTTTATGGTGCGTCCGGTAAATCCTAGGATTTATGTGACTTTAAAGTTACGGTTTGGTAATATAAATTGGGACATAAGTTACGAATGGATTGGTGACTAAGAAATTGGATTCTCATTTTACTTTACGCCGAGTAAATCCTGTCGGCATGTTGAGTCACCGTCAGGAACGCCGGTTCAGAAATTGTTGATGCATCTCGTTCGGTTCCGGCTGTACATATTTTGCGATTCTTTATGCTAAGAAGTTCACTCATAATTTTTATTGTATTTTTGATTTTTTTACCTTTTGTGTGACAATCCAATCCAATCCAGTAGTTTGGGGAAGCAGTATGCTCCGTTACGTTTGGGACTACGTTATTAGCGCCTTGAGCTTAATCTGTGTTTGATTTGTCTAATGTCCACCTAATCAATGGAAATGGAATGCGAATTTTATGGAATAGAACAACTCTTTTTATAAGTTGGTGGGGATATGTTTTTATCTATGATTTAATTTTAAATAAAAAATTCTTAAAAGTTAAATCTTGAGAAAGAAATTTTAGCTAAATAAAATTACGCGCTGCCAACAAAAATTCCACCTTTCGGCTGAAGCCACTTTCTAGTTGGAGGTCAATTTCATTGAGGTTCCTTCCGGTCAAAGACCCAGAATAATCTCGAGAGGATGGTTCATTCATTTTTTTTTCTAAATATGTACAATGTAAAATCATCTAAAGAATGAGAAACAAAAGACAATTCTTGTTGATAGGAGGCTCTGAAGAAAATGATTTCGAAGACGGTGCAATCTGTGTGCAAACCACCTTTCGGCTGAAGCCACTTTCTAATTGGAGGTCAATTTCATTGAGGTTCCTTCCGTCAAAGACCCATAATAATCTCGAGAGGATGGTTCATTCAATTTCTTTTCTAAATATGTACCATGTAAAATCATCTAAAGAATGAAAAACAAAAGACAATTCTTGTTGATAGGAGGCTATGAAGAAAATGAATTCAAAGACGGTGCAGTCTTTGTGCAAACCAGTTCTGGACTTATCTAGTGCTAGCTTAGCATCATTTGCAACAGATTGCTACCAAGTAAATGGTTATAAGTCCATCGAACTATCCAAGCATAGCGTTGTTTTTTGTGTAGGGATCTCACAAAAAATAAAATGAAAAGTTACATTGAATAAAAATATATACACCCAATAGCGCATATTATTTATTACATCCTCGTTCTTCCATCTACATGCCCAGAAATCGCTCTATCTAAAACGAATTGAAGACAATTAAAAAATGTGTCAAGACAAATAAATAACAATTAAAAATCAAACCCATCATCAAAACCAGCATCATATCCCGCATCATAGGAAGCAACATCCGATATCATGTCTCCAACTAGCAACCCACCCAGCAATCCTGCTCCAAGCCCCAACGCCATCCCTCCCCCACCATTCTTCTTTGGTTTATGTGGCTGCTGCACCGGTGCCGCATATCCACCGTACCCGTAAGCCGGTTGCGGTGGATACCCGCCAGGCGGAGGGTACTGGGGATACTGCGGGTATCCCCCAGGCGGGTACCCAGCATATCCTGGCGCAGCCTGTGGGTGCGCATACGTTGGCTGTGGGTATGCTCCCGGTGGAGGATACGCGGCAGCGCCACTTGATCCAGCGGCATAGCCCGCAGGGTACGCCATAACCGGCTCTGCCTGCTTGCTTTTAATCTCAGGCGCGGTGAACTTTTCACCGAACTTGTAGGAGATATCCAGAGTTCCCTTGGTCTTCCCAGACGGGGTCCTGACGCTATAAGTAGCGTGTTTCGTTTCCTTGGCATCGCCGAAACCGTCCAAAAGCTCCTTGATAGGCACGCGGACTTCGCCGATCTCTCTGTCGCCCAAGCTCCTGTCTGACTTGAGCTTGATGACGAGGGTAAGGCGGTTCTGATTAGCAGCGGCGTCGTCAATGGTGAACTTGACGGGGAAGTTCCATTTGGGGCTGGTGCCACAGTCTTTGTCGGTGGGCGTCTTTTGGGTGGATGATTTGATGTAGTAGTCGCCGTCGATATTAACGAGGGCGTAGACATCCATCTTGGAGAAAAGATTGACGTCCTTCAAGTCCTTTGCGGACTCGATTACGATATCCAAAGGCCTGCACTCCATATTGAAGAAGAAAAAGAATATTATCGGAGAAGAAATTCTAGAAGACGAGGAACTGAAAATAAGCGTGTGGAAATTGTGATGACAGGGGTGGGTTGGAACGATTATATATAGGAGGGGGAGGGAGGTTGTCTTTGTGGGGAAAGAGCAGAGGCAATAACGGAGGTGACGACAGTTAAACATAGTCAAACGCGTTTTTTCTTTTTTTAAATTATAAGAAATATTAGAATTTTGTTATTTTGAATTATCGATAGATGTGCTGTGTTAAAATAAATATAGCTAAGAAATTTATTTTTTTAGTATTATTATTATTTCTATAAATAAATATGAGATATAAGAGTAAATACGTGTTTTCTTTCTGCGTGTCAATGTTGCAAGTAATTTGGAAGGCTTTTTCTTCAACTTGAAGGAATTTCATTCCCTTCGCATCATGAAACTTCGTGAAACTTGGACAGAGCGCGTGTGCATGGGGGGCCCTTCAAGGATACGGAGTTGAAAAAAATAGTAACAATTGCTACGACTTTTTAATTTAATTCTAGAAAAATCTAACACTATATTATCATTTTTATTTTTCTAATAAGTTATTGTTTTTATTTAATTTAATTTATATAGTTTTCTAATAAGTTATTATTATTTTAAATGGATGTGTAGACATAACATATTATTAAAATATAATGATTTGATTTGAAAGATTCAAATTTTAAAATTTATATTCTAAATTAAATACTTTTTCTTGAGAATATAATTTTTTTAATCTAAATAGTAATTATTGAATGAAAGAATAATATTAGATGAAAATAGCAAGAGTATTTTCATTCTTCCCTACGCAAGAGAATGCATAAATGATAAAAAGTTCAAAGAACATATTCTCGACGGAAGAACAAAGGGTACTTTTCGCGGCAAAAGGGAAATTGAAGGAAGTTCGCCGCTTATAGTGGATGTGTGGAATTAAAGGAGATTAACGCCCACGTAACATTCCTTCTTAGTTAGAACTGATTGATTGGGACTTGTCACCGCAACTTTGAATTTGGACCGTTATTCTCAGGATTCCCGAAACTGAAATTGGATGGCAAAAGAGAATAGTTATAGACAACTTTAAATATAGGAGTAATGTTTCTACAGGAATGCGTAGACATGGTATAGCGTTAAATTTCTTTTAATATTTTCAAGAGTCTCATATATATATATATATATATATTTTCAAAATGATTATATTACACTTGCTCAATTACGACTACTACTATCATTTCTTTAAATATAATAACATTCAATGTTTTCAAGTAGGTTGTTGGCCTGTGAAGGCACTTTTGAAAGAAGTAATTTTTTTTCTATTTTTGTTTCTAATGGCGCAATGAAACCTTTGTGTTCTCAATCAATTATAAAATATCACCTAATGGCAAACATTAACGTTACATCTCATCAGCGATTCAACCAGGCGGCCATTATCATATTCGCCAACCACTACGTTTCAGGAGCATAGACGCAAGTGCACAAGCTTCCGTCAAGAGCCCCCCATGTATGACACTTGCAAGGACGGTTGCACTACAAAAGGCGGCCGTCATGCTGTAGATGGCCATGTAGCAAAATGAATGACCAAATCCCCACCAGTTTCAAATATAGAGATACCCGTTCACCCCAAGCCGGATATATCAACCCCAAAAAAAAGGAAAAAAAAGAAAGGAAAATACACAAGATGCCACTATCAATATCATTACATTTGGAGTATCCACATTCTGAAATCACACTCCATCTCTAAAGCCCAAATTGTGCTCGAATTTGGTCGCCTTGGAACAGCTCTTTGCCCTCCCAAAAAATAAGCTCCTGATTCTCGACCGAGGCCCCTAAAGTCTCTTTTTCTATTTCTTTCTTTCTTTCTTTCTTTTTTGCGACAATTGGTGCCCTCCAGTTGAGTTATCAAGCATGTTCGAACGCGTTGCGAGGATACAACTAGCTTTCTCTCAAGATGAGATTGCCCCCATATTCAAGCCAATCAATCTTGTTATATCCCAGATTAAGGATCAGATTTTTATGCCAGTTTCATCAAAGAGGATGGTAAGGCACATAGCCCAACAGGCCCGTCACATTGGTGACAATATCGTTGCACCTTGTCAATAGACTCAAAAATGGCTGTGAGATATCAACAGAGGTTCCACCACTAGGTGGTGCTGGGAGACTGTTAATAGGATTGTGTGCATTCCAGGGCGCTATTTCCAGACGATGAAAATTATTATGTGGGGCGTTTGCAAATTGTGGAGGAAGAGGCGATGGAGATGGAGGACTGACCTTCTGAAAGTTCTTACTAATAAAATCCATTCCAACAGAAGAAGGTGCACCATCAGCAATACTAGCATTGTTGTTGATGTTGTTTCTATTACCAACCATCAACTGCTCTCCCCTACTACTTTCATCCTCAACCAACATGAATTTTACACGGGAGATACCTTTACTACTAATAGCACCACCACCAGCTACTTGCCCAGACTCGTCACCAGATGACTTCTTCAAACAGGATTTGAGCTGGACTGCTGGCTTTGGTAGAGGATGGTTCACAAGCCCAGATGCTGGTCTTTGTATAACTGCAGGATCCTTAACTCGTGGGGACTCATTGGTATTGTCATCTCCTCGGCTCTTGCCTGAATCAGACCCTTCAGCTGTAGCAACTCCCAGTTCGCGAGTGTAGCACCTCACATTCATGCTGCCCAAAAAGGAACTGTTAGCAACAGCATATCTGTATGCTGCTTCTGCATCATGCTTGTGCAGGAACACGACACGGCATGTCAACGACTTCCAAAAGACACGGAGACCCGATTGATCTATTGGCCCGAAACGAGCAAACTTTGCCTTCAACTCTGCAACAGATGGGAGCGATGTACCGGGAGGGAACTTCATCACCAACATGGTGGGATTAACTGCCTTTGAAACCGGTTCCACTTTCTTGACAGGATCTGGTCTGAAAGACTTTGGCGGGGCTGGTGCCACAGAATCTCTTCCCTCTACCCGCCGGTTTTCAGAAGATTTCTGGCTAGCTTTCTTTTCAACAGCCAATGATTTTATTGCATTAATCTTCTTTAACTTCTTTGCTGCGATTTCTTCTTGACGGTCAGAAGGGCCACGTTTCCGCCCAGCCTTTGTTGGATCCATGGGTCTCACTATGGATTTTGCAGGCTTTGAGGATGAAAGATCTCTGGCATGCTCACCAGGAATACTGCCAAAAGCCCCAACACCAGATGAAGATTTTGTGGGACCAACTTCAACAGATTCAGCCTCCGCTGGTGGTGACAGAACCAAGCTTTTCTGGAAAACTAGGGACCGGAATCGCAAAAAGAACAGCTGCACAATTGCAGGGCTGTTTCTTTCTACACCGTGAAAAGGATCGAGAGCAAGGGCTTGCAAATCACTCAAAAGTTGGGGAAGTTCAATGTCACTATTTCCCGTCTCAACTGTTAGAAGTGTTGCAATAGACTCGGTTGAGGAATTACTTGTGCCAACACTTTTCCTCTGATATTCAACCTGAAAATCCTCTCTTGGAGCCAAACCAATTAGGGTGGATTTTCCTGCTACTTTTCTCATTGGGGTCCCCACTTTTCCAGTAGCCAAACGTTTCTGTGGATGTTCAGAACTCATTTCTCTACCAGTATCTTTCCTTTTTTTCTTCTTTTTCTCCCCCATAACAGAGTTCTCAGAGCCCAAGTCAGTTGTAGTTCTTTTGAGAATTCTTGCCTTCTTAACTCCTCCATCAGCAGTCATTCCACTTGAACGCATTGTATCAATTGGTGAAAGATCTGCAACACCACGACTTTCTTTAACTTGATCTGATCCACTGCCCACTTCCATTCCACAGGGAAAACTCAGCTCATGTTTTTGAAGACCTTCATATGGCCTCAAAATTTTTGGCTCAGCTTCCTGCCGAAAGGCTTGAGATGCATCATCAGTTACACGTGAGAATACCTTGTCCCTCGACAAATCAGACCACCCTGTGCTCGTGGGACTCACAAACTCACCTGGCCCCAAACTGTCATTTGTTCCCTGCAGAAAATCTTTCTCCTTATCAAAAGAAATATCTTGATGGCCAGGAGGACTGCTGTATGCTGCGGCCCGATCTATGGATTCTTCTTTGGCAATTCCTTCTAGACTTGAGATTGCAACATCCTTGCTAACATATGCAACCTCATGTTTTGCTGGAATCTGCTTTACAGGGGCAGGAGGCACCCTCTTTTGCAGAACATAATCCCCAGCCACTGCTGTTACAGACTCATCCATGTAAACTGATGGTGCAGAGGAAATTGCCTGCCCTGGGCTACCTTGGTGAGTCTCTGAGTTGTTGGTTTCATCTCTCCGCTTGAAAAGGTATCTGTCTTTTTTTAAAGGGTCCTTGATTTTCACGGGTTTCACAGAGCTTTTCCCACCACCAAGAGCTTCCGCAATCACAAGTGGACCACTCAAAGGAGCTGGAAAAGGCAACAAACCAATCAAATCAGATGCTCCAAAAAATGGAATGCCACCAGTTGTTCCAAGGAAAGGGTCTCCAGGAACATGGTAGTATGGCTGAGATTGATGCACATAAGAAAATTTTAAATTAATAACATAATGCAGGTACTCAGGATAATCCCAACAATTCATCACACATTTCTCATTTTCTCTGTCTTCCTTGGCCATATCAGATAGGAGGGCACATTCTATTACAAGATGATGCCGTTTGGTCTAAAGAACACCATCACTACGCTGTTTCATGATATGATTCACAAGAAAATAGAGGTTTATGTTGATGACATGATTGCCTACTAAATGATCCAGTTGAACACCCCAAAACTCTACAGAAGACACAAACTAAATCCATAAAATCCTTCTTTTCTATAAGAAACCTACAAAGTCTAATAAAACATGCCAAAGCTTCCTAAGTAATTATTTGCAAAAATACTTTGACAGATCGTTCACATTATCCTTCACTCAGACAGTTATAATAGGATTCCACCCTCAATCATCAAGCCTTTTGTGAATGCAAAAGAAATACCAACCATTATTGCTGCCAGTATCTAGCCTCCTATTTTTTCCCGGTATAAGTATATTACCTGATTCTAGTTTTTTTTTTTTTTTTACTGGCACCGGGTGTCCAGGAATAGCTTCCCTTCTAATCCTGGACATTACCTGATTCTAGTTTATGACGCACTGATGCGTTAAGACCCATATTACACTGTTTCCATGAAAACCACTACCTTTTTCTTGACAAAATCTGAACCCCACAAACATTCAAATGACAACACTAGTAGTTCAATACACTTTCTTTCATGAGAACATGAGTACTGTTGCATTTGACCCATTGAGTAGCATCTATGTATGATTGGAACATTCAAGTACTCTATGCCGTGCTTCTTTTGTATGTCCTTGTACTTGGGTTTCGTCCCTCTTTCACTTTTAAAAAAATCACTTCTCAAAAAAGAAAAAACACTTTCTATATTTATTTCCAAATTTTATTCATAAAAATTGTTTATTGGCGAGCGTTTTCACACACCACTGCATCAAACAAATGTTAAGTAAATACCCAGAGAGTCTGGATTGTTCATTAAATTCTTTTCATGTCCTCTTATAAACCTTTATGTACCGTGAACAGCGCTCGGCAAGGAGTTCAGCAAGTACACCCCAGCTAATTCAAGGAAAAATTCCCCGGTTTGATGACCCCTAGAGATTATTTGCAAACAAAATAACTGCTACCAAGGATGAGAGAAAGAATGAAATTATACCTCTAGGCGGCGCTTTAATAGTCTGATCTAAATGAACAAGTTGACGAGATTGACGCCCCGGCTGCACCCCAAAGGCCTGAGCGTAGGTCTCGTCAAATTCTTCAAATACTGCCTTTCGGTGAGCAAACAGCGTGGCCTTATTCTTGAGAAAATTAATACTTTTCTGCTCGCCACCCCTTGGCACCAACGCTAACTGCTTTACAAAAGCAAGAGTCTCACTTGGCTTAAAACCATCTCTCTCTTTCTTAATCTGATTCGCAGAATAAACTCCCCCGGGCTCATAATCCGGCACATCCACTACAAAATACCCTTGAACACTCGTGACTCGAAAGTTATATGGGTTCCTACATTTACAAGCCAAAGCAAGACCCCGTCTCCGACTCGCCTCATCGACAGCCTCTTCCACGGCCTTCACGAAATTCCTCGAATTTGTTTGAGAGGATTTCTCAGCGAAATAGAGATCAAATGGGATGAGCTCAGCTGGGTCAAACCAGCCGTAACTACTATCACCAAAGAAGGCCACCAACACATAACCCTCCCTCCGGGCGCGCCGCACCGAGGGAGACGCAAAAGCCTCATTAAATATATGCCCCGGCCACCAGGGGTGAGATTTCACCTTCCCCCACACCATGTCGCCAACTTCGAACCCATAACTCAGTGCCCTCGACATTCCAAAACCACCAGATGCCCCATCATTCTCATTGGCCACAAAATCATCAAACTCCGACAACAAAGAAGTGTACTCGGACGTCTTACTCTTCTCCACATGCTCTCCTTTATCATCTTGGAAATCAAATCTATCATCTTGGGCATCATAATGATTGATGCTCGCGTTGCTCTCATCCTCAATCTCAAAACCCCTAGATTCCATTTCCTTACCTACTCTTCCAACACCGCCGTCAATCGCGTCAGAAACCCTAACCCTAGCCTCTTCAGATCTCCAACCTTCGGAAACCCTAGCATCAACCTCATTCTCAGGAGCTCCAGAATCCATCTCTAGTGAAGACACCCTAGCCTCGTCAGAAACCCCTAAATCCAAATTCTTCTCGCCATTAGAGCCATAGATACCACTCTCCGATATCCTAGCTTTCGCTTTGGACTCCACGATTGAATCTGAATTAACTGTTATAATCGCAAGCTTCATTATGCTGATGTGTCTGTTTGAGTAGTGGATTTGGTGTCATTTAATGGGCTCTCCTCAGAAAGTTGTGGGTATGGGTTGGCTTCGGCCCATCAATATAAGGGCCATCTTTAGCCCAGTAGTATATTAGTTTGAAGAAGGCCCATTGGTCTGTCTGTCATGAATTCCTACTGGTCTAGAGTCGTGCAAGCAAAGAGTACTAGTGATATACGTACGTCCAGTTCGCATCTCAAGTCCAAATCTTTCGTTTGGGCCGTCAATTAAATATTGGATCTGGATTTGGGCTTTTAACCCTCTATTCAATGATGGATTTCAAATTCCATATGGAGAAGTTCCAATCATTTTGAGTCTTCGACAAAAAAATTTAAGCCTCTTATGGCTTCTTTGACCAGCACATTATCTTTTACTACGTACGTACCGTCGATCGTGGTTGTGGGCAAGCGATATCTGCATGCCGTACATCCCGAATCATCCATGGAATATTAGTATACGGGTTCCATCCATCTGATAAAAAATGATAGCCACAATCATAAATGCACAAGTGCCGTACTATCATTTTAAAAAAGTTAATAAATATAGAACTCACCTATAGGGGTAGAACTAAGATTTGGTGTTTGGGGAGCGATTGACAAAGTAATATGTATTTTTTATACTTGACTATATAAAAAATAATAATCATACGTCATAAAATTGTATATAAAAAATACATATATATAATCTTCTTTAGGATTTTCATAGTTTGCTATAGAGACCATTACAAAAAGAAAAGAAAATGAAATATCAACTTTGAAATTTCCCTTCAAATTAAGTTTGATGACGATCTTTCATGGAATAAAATTCATTTATTATCATCTTTGAAGTGAATTCTTGGCAATTTCTTTCTCAATATAAACTAGCAAATAATCTATAAGAAATTCATCTTCCATTCGAGTACGCAATCTTGATTTAATAAGTTTTATGTCATAAAATACTCACTCAGTAGTAGTAGTAGAAATGAGAAGAGATAATACTAGACGAATTAACTGGTCAATCAAATAATAAATCTTTTGACTTTTTTGAAATTGCTAGTCCTCTACATAGCTTAGATCATAATGTAGACATATCTTGAAAATCTAGATGCGTTAATACATCAAGCTCATAATGCTGCAATTGAATTCTCAAAAGGAATTTTTTTTACTCAGTAAAATCTCGTGGATAAAACTTCTCAACCAATTTGCATACATCATCAATTTTATATGATTTGTATTCACCTTTAGGGTTTAAAGCAGCACTAAGAATGATTAGCATCTTTAGGGTCTCATTTCCAGCATTGCAAGCAGTAGCAGCAGATTTTTCAAACTCGTTTTCGAGGTTTATTGATAAGTTAAAAATTTGGATGTTAGTGAAGTGAAAAGTTAGAGTGCGACTAGATAATTATTGAGATTTGGGAGGATAATTTCAGTAAAAGTTTTAGAGGCCTGAATATTGGGGGGACAATTTTTTTTTTTTTGATAATATGGGGGGGGGGGGGCAATTTTAATTATATATAAAAATATATATATATTTATATACTATATGAATTTTTTGGAAAAATTTGGACATTTTTTAATAGTAAACTCTTTTTCAAAACGATTTCATGGTACTTGCACACTCCATGACGACTATATGTAGCATTACTCGCATATAATTCTATGCCTAGCTTCTTTGTGATAGAGATGATCAGTATTAAATTCATTGCTTCTGTGGATTAATTATAAGTTTCTTTCTTTATCATTCAAGAGTCGAAAATTGATTTAAATTAGTTGGAGATTCAAAGGGTTTTGAGGATAAAAGCTTAATTAGGACAAACATTATCGATCGAGAGAGAACAAAAAATGCAGCTCATAGAAAGTACTGTGTCTATAGCTAGGATGATTAGAACTTATATATATATATATATATATGCTGCTTTCATATATACCAGCATACATGATCACGCACATTCACCATGTAGTACTATTAATATTCTACGCAGCAAATTAACATAATTTCAACAATTGCATGCATGCCGATCGATCGATGATTAATTCTTCATGGCATCCTGATCATATTCATGAATTAATGCTCACATGCATGCCAATTTAGCTGATCTCCAGTACTCGATGCCCAAGCCTTCACTTATATATGGCCTCATGATCAACGGCTAGCTTCATCAATATTTGTTAACTCTACTTCTTCTATTAACATCCATCCATTCAGAGGGTTATCAGTACTTTTTTCTTATTTTTAAAACAATTGCATGCATGCATGAGATAGCTCATACAGCACAAAAATCCTTCATGACAATATATATACTCTTGCATGGATCTAATTTCAAATAATTAGGAAATTTATTTTCATAATCAAATCAATTAAGAATTTGATTTAATTATTATATATTTTAATTTGATTTTCATAATTATCAAAATCTCTAGTCTCCCTCATTTTCTTTTCCTCCCTTTTTCTCTTTTTATTTAAATTTCTTTTATATATATTATATTTTCATCACATGATGACCTGCAAGCTACTACATGTGGCACTCCATCGTCCCCTGCCCTAAGCATCAAGAATGGAACCGTATTGATCTTTACAACTCTGAAAATGAAACTGAGGATCGGAGTATCTTTTTTTTAACTGCATGCCACTTCTCAAAGTGCTTTGGAGATCAGAATGTAGTCCTCCAGAAAACCTGAGAACTTCCAAATGCTAGAGTATTATACATGCATGCGCCCAGCTATTATTGCCCGGATTATTACCAAATTAATGATATCCTTGTTTTAAAGAGGCCACAGCAGTGCACTTGATCTTGTACGTACGTCCCATGCATCCACTCAAAACCTCACTGATCTTCATACTGATCATCAGAAGATATTAATGTGTTATATCGGATTTATTACGAGAAGTAATAAATATGGAATCTCGTATATATATAGTACCAATTGGTGGAGAAATTTTCGCGATTTATAATGATATCAAGGGGCTTAAATAGTAACATTGATAACATTTTCAGAATGTAAGTACTGATCTAGATCATGTTCTTACTGCATGCATGGATTTTTCTTATATCCTGATCACACACAGTACACACACATGCACACAGCCTCATACATCAAGGACGTGATTAATATGCCAACTCCTTAAGGAATCACATCCTGATCTGTCAATAAAATCATCGTGGATTTCACTGGATGCATGATTAATGTATTACCACACCCGTGAGGGTCCCCTTAATTATTTCTTTCATTTTTATATTCATATTATCTCTAGCTAAAAAGAAGGAAAACGTAGACCTCATATTTTATAGCGCTAGACCTCTCCGGCCATAAACTGGCAATCATGAATTAATCTAAAATATTCTAAATTGATTGCTTTATCATAGAAACGTGAAATATGCGCCTTACTCTTTAGCAAGACACTACTATTGTTTTTCGCAATTAATATCAGTTGGGCACAGATAATATAAAACGAAGAATATATAGGGAAAAATTCATTACATGATCAGGCCGGAGTACTGGCTAGGAAGCTTTTTGCTCGGGAGTAATCAATGCATTGTTTCGAAGAAAGTTGGAAAAAAAAAACAATGCGCATATTCTCAAACCTCCCACATGTGTTTTTCCATTAACGCTTGCGCTTGTTGCTGAAAGTGACTCAATCCCTGAAATCTTTGACCATTTCCATCGAAACCCAATTCTTGTTGCTTTTGTTGCTGTTGTTCATAAAAATTCCCACGTCTCGACCCTCCTCCTATTCCCAAGAAATCCACAGTCATCATATCCCCACTCCCATTTGAGTTTGCACCGTGCAAAACATTAGTAGTTTTACTACTGTCGTGCTTTACGTTCTTCAGTAATGCACTGTTCTCATCATCAGCAAGACCGTTCAGCATCCCCATATTGGTCATTCCCAAGTTATTAAGCATGCCGATTGCATTGATAAACTGCGATGAATTTTCTTGCTGTTGGCCTTTCTGGATGAACTGGTTAACAAACGATTGATCATGATTTTGGGCCGGCTGCATTGCACTGAATGATGGCGGTGCCATGCTTGTAACAAAGTTATTCTGCATCAATGGAGAATTCATTCCATTATTACTCACAGTTGCGCCCATTTGAGCAGCTTTCTGCAACAACGCTGTAGCGGACATGTGGGCTGAGACATGAGGTAATTGGTGTCCATTTCCTTCGAAAATGGTTGAAGAAGTCGTTTTGGGCTGAAGGGATGGAGAGGAAGACGAAATGCTTCTTGGACTGGTGTAAAGATGGCTTCCTGTCATGTTCAAAGCTGGCTTTGTCGGGAAAGAAATGAGTTCTTGGGGCAATGGCAACGGTGCTTTGATATCAGATTGGTCGAATCCGAATGTTCCACTTGATGGGTTGGGGTTGCTGACGTTGTTGATGGGCAGTGAGGGCATCAGCTCGGAGATCTGACGTCCTTGTAAGTTTGGTCCCTGCATGTTGGACAATAATCCTTGCTTTGCTTTGTTGTTTTCTTCAGACAGGGCATCACAGAAGGCTCTGTGAGTGATAAAGCTATCTCTCCTGCATAACAAGCGCGGTACGGTCTAATTATAAGTTAACAAGTAATATATATATATATATATAGAGAGAGAGAGAGAGAGAGAGAGAGAGAGAGAGAGAGAGAGAGAGAGAGAGAGAGAGAGAGAGAGCTAGTCCATTATTACTAGTTATTTTTTATTGCATACAATGACCCATATTGAGAATTAGATATATAATTAAACCAATTAATTAAGGATAAGGACTTGATTAAGCAATTGAACAACTTTATGAGGGCGTTTAGTCAAAACAAAGACTTCAAGTAAAGCTAGCACTTTCTGGACTCAAACATCCTATTCATTTAATGGAAAAAAAGCTACGTTGTATTGTCACTCCTGATCAAGACAATCTGCATCGTCAAACCACACCAAACATCTCTTAATATATATGAGGTTCATATTATTTATGCACAAGGAATATATATATATTTTTTTTTATATAAAAGAACAGTGAGAATAGATAAGTAAAAGTACTAACCTGGAGAAGATGGTGCCACAGTCGCATTTGTATTCCCTAGTACCACAGGTCTTGGAATGAGCTTTCCAATCAGACTGCACTGCATACTTCTTGGAGCACTTCTCACATTTCCACTTTTTCTCCCCATGTTTTCGGCTAAAATGCTTCTTAATTCCTGTAAGATCACCTAATGCCCGAGCCGGGTTGTGATGCACGCACGAAGGTTCTGGGCAAACGTAGACCCGCTTCCTGATTTCGGTGCTGGTTCTTTGCTTAAGCTTCCATGGCAGATTATGGCCTCGCCGATGCAGTTGAAGGTTTTGGTCCCTTTGGAATCCTTTTTTGCATATTTCACACACAAATCGGTTTGTGGCCATGAGAGTTGTTGGTGATAGAGCGATAACTTCAGCAGTTGGATCTGCAAAGAGGTTTCGAAAAAGAACCCGATGTGAGTTTCATTCATTGATTTATACATATGGGCCTGGATATTAAACAAAAGTGGAGAAAGGCAATGTAAAACTCGAAATATAACGTTCTCTTATTTAAAGAATAATATTTTTTGGAATTCCTGGAGCTAGTTTCATGTTCTTATGTGGTTCATACTATCACCAATTGCAGTGATTATTTTCCATTTTTTTTTCAATTGAATTTCGAAGACATCTTGATCCAAAATAAGAGTATGAGACTCTAAGAAGAGTTTGAAAAATAAACTTCCTGGAGGGCCAATTGAGTTCTCGATTATCGGTCGGTGCGATCAAGCTTGTGCCAATTGAAAAGGCCAAAAAAGTAAAAAAAAAAAAGCCTGAAAAAAGGGAGTCATATAATATACATGGTTGAGAGAGAGAGAGAGAGAGTGCAGATTTTCTGTAGGAAGGATATTCAGTGTTTACCTCAAAACAGTAAAGAAAATAAAGAGAAAAGGAGGAGGGCCGCCAAGGCAAGCCATGAACAGTTGTTTACTACAATGATTGTAATCCCAAGCCAATAATTGAATCCCTTCATGCACTTAAATAGCCCGTCAATAATTCACCATTTTTGTGAAGCAGGAAAAAAGGATGAAAAGTTACAAGAAACCAGAAGTCGGAAAACCTTCTTCATGGCTACGGCCTTGAAGTACTGAAGGAAATCTTCCTCCAAATCCTTTCTTTTCTTCCTTTCATTAAGGAATCTATAGACAGGCATGATCATGAAATTTTAAGCACATGCCAAAATATTAGCATGAAACATGTGGTCCAAGAACTCACTAGAATTTTTCTTAGAAATCTCAAAACCCATCTGATCAATTTTTAACCTTTGGTTTGATAGATTATTTGAAATCGAAATACTGTAAGATTTTTTCAGAAAAAGAAAACAAAAGAAAAAGATAAAGCAAAAAAATACAAAAAGAAAGAAATAAAAACTATAAATAGATATTAATGAAAACATGGAATTATCAAAATTATGCTGGACTGAGAGCATGTAAAAACCGAGAGCTCTCTTAAGTTTTTCCAACTTCGATCGAGAACTTCACAGCAGATTTGATCATGAAATCCAAAACTTTAAAAACCAATCGATCCAAATCTAATGGAAGCCGATGGAAAAAAGATTGTGAGAGAGAAAGAGAGAGGATATGAGCCAATATCAAAGTTCATTAAAGTAGATGAAACTAAGCACCTGGATTTCCTGGCAGGTTTCGTTTCTTCTTAAGAGATGATGGAGGCTGCTGCTGTTTAGTGGAGGAACCATTGTTTCCGCGGCTAAAGTGATCTGCAGTGAGCAGCTGATCTCGTTGTTGCTGAACTTCATCTCCAGCAGTATTACCTGAAGTGAAGCTCCCACCATCACCACCTGTAGTAGTATTCGACATTGAAGGGAAGAAAAAGATAAAAAAGGAGAGGATATTATTCAAACTTTTTGTCTCCTTTCCTTGATCTCCTTTCCAACCTCTCTCTTGTTTCTTTCTCTCTTTTTATTGTTCTTGCTGCTCTGTGGGAGGAGGAGTACTGTTTATAAAACAATAAAAAAACAAAATAAACAACTGAAACATGAAAGATGGGATTTGTTGCAGCTAGGGGAAGACAAAAACCAGGAAATTCTCCTTCATTTCTGGTGGAGGAGAGAATTCTCTTGCTGCCACAATATGAACACAAGAGCTTGGACTCTTCTTTGGCTTTGTATTGTAATCATGAATATATAATATGTTTTTTTAAGGCACTGTTGGATGTAGCAATAGAAATATACCCCTAACTTTGTTGGATATTCATGAAACTGCCCTTCTACTTCTCTTGCATGCCCTATTTTTGTTGGTTAGCTCATATGTTAATTTATCATCAAGCAAAACCAAAAATACATTCCCACGTTAAAATAAATTAATTTTTTAATAATAAATGTCACTTTTTATTAAAAAATTAAGTAATATTTATACACTTCAAGATTGTATTTAACCGATGTGGGACCTTTTGTGTTAGTTTTAAAAATCTTTTTGCTACAAATTAAATGACATTTGTTTAAAATCTCACACTTGTTTTACTGAAATTCTGTTTGGTTAAACACTACTCTTTGAAACATGTACTCAAATGTCATTACCTCCTCATTGCCTCAATCATTCCTCTTTTCAAGCTTTTATCTTATCATTGAACTGACTTTTGCTTGAGCTAGCTAGCAAGACTATTCCACATTAATACAAGTGTGCCCCATGATTCTTATGGTCTCTAGAAACTATTTACTTTTGTACATGTTAGCTAGCTAGATAGGAGACCTCAATAAATAACTCCAAACAAAAGCTGTCTTTAGCTTGAGTATAAAGACTATTCCTCAATACAAGTCTGCCCCATGCATGGGTCTTATATATGATGGTATCTATGAATTATTCTCTTTTTGACAATTGAAAATAAAATTTAATGATTCTAATGATCTGAAATTTTCTTGATATGGATCGAGAATTCTCGATTGAAATAGAGATTATTGTAATGATGCTTTCATCAGTTGATTGATAAACTAACATATAGTACCAAGTGAACTTGGACTTTGTTTATTGTTTCCTTTTAATAACAAACTTATATCTTTCTACTAAATGGAGCATATTAAGATAAACAAGAGAAATGGAAGGAAAGATTCAAAATGTTTTTCTTTTGGGGGGTTTTTGTTATATTTTTTAAATTTAGGGGTCATTTAGGCATTCAATATATTCTGTCCTCCCGCAATTTGATTTATTACAGACAATGCAGGCGACAAGACCTTGTAGTTGGAAATTTGTCCTTTTCTGTAGATATTCTTATAAAAGTAAAACATTGTTCCGGAAATACCACTTCTTATGATTAAAAATAACATAAGTGCCACTGTTGTATGAGCCGCCGTGAACCCGTAATTGACTAAAATAACCTTCTCTGTCACGGGCGGTCACTGATAGAATCGTTCTCGAAAAGGACCCGACAATAGTCCAATAATTCTTCTGTTCACGTGCAACCAGGGAGCAACTTCCTAAGTGGTCAGACCGGGTAGGTGTATTTTCGGTATTTATAAGAAAGAGAGGAGTATTTTGGTATTTTAATTTAAGAGATAAAGAACTTTTGTTAAGAAAAAAAGAAAAAGAAAAAAGAAAAAACTATCAATGATTACAAATATTCCAACGGTAGAATTTAAAATAAAAGAAAAGAAAAAGGATATGTATTCGTTGAAAATGAGAAAGAGAGATTGATAATGATAGGATTGATGATGGGTTTGGGCTGTGCATTACACTGATACCATTTAATATTGACGTGACTAAAATTTAATAGATTTTGAATCTATTACGTTTGCTACATGCATATACACAATACTTAACCATTTTTAAATCGCCTTAACTTCATTAATTAATGATTTAGGTACAAGCCATGTCTCATTTCTTCCATGACATGCCCTTTACCTAATATATATATATATATATAATTATTATTCTCATCCATGGTGTTTAATGATGTGATTAAAAATATAAGATAATAAAAAATAACATTATCTGAAAAAGAGTTCGATTAGGTATAATTATTTTTATACGTTTTATTAATATGATTGATTAAAATAATTATTTTATTTATATTTTTAAAAATGACGCAGTCAATTATAAAACTTTTCATATCATGTATTTAAAGATAAAGAAATGATATTTGCAATCGTGGTTATGCAAGTGTCGCGCAGTATTTTTAAAAAAAGTAAATTTATACCGAACCCACGTAAAAAAAAAAAAAAATTAACTTTTTAATCGCAGATTTTATTTATTTTTAAAGTGATTGCACAGCGTTTACACATTCTACGACCGTATGTAGTATTACTCTTAAAGATATATTATTTAATTTTAATTAGCTCGTGTTGAGATTTTATTAGTGTTAAAATTGTGTAAGTATGGATTTGTGAGTAATATTGACAAGATTTAAAATTTATATATATTAGAAAAATGTTTAGTATTTACGATAATTTTATAAAATTAAATTTATAAATTAATATGATTAGAAGAGAATATCGTTTTATAAAAATGGCATTTAACCTGATCGAGATATGCTTTTAGAAAACCGCGTGACACGTGCATGCAGAGATTGAGAAAGAAACACAGGAAAGGAGTAGTCAAAGCACAAGGGTGAGAATGGAGAGGGAGGGAGGGATGGAGAGTGATAGAGAGGCGTAGAGAGCGAGCATACTCACATGAGTTACTTGCATGCAAGGGAGTCGAGATATATAGAGTGAGTGGGGGCAGCTATAGCATAGCATAGATTCTAGGTAGTGTGGACTTTTGCTTGGCTACAGCCTACATTTTAGGAATGCAATCATGTGAATGCTTGTCTGTACCAGCACGCCATTTTCATTTCATCTTCTGATTATTCTGTCACCCCATTTTCTCTGCTAACTATTTACTTTGAGAAATGCTTCGGAATGAATCTCGAACATTTTTATCGACATTTTTTTTATTTAAATAATTAAGTAAATATCTTTTTAATAATATTATACTAAATAATATATATAAACATTTAACCTTATCAAGACCGTCACGTATCCTCGTTCCTCATGTTACACGACTCATTTACTTTTTGATCTTTTAATTGTTTTAAATCTTATTGACACTTTTATTTGTTGTGCATATAAATTAAATATAATATTCAAGTCATATTACGCCAATATTAAAATAAAAGTAATTATTAAAAATAATACTATATACAATTATTTTTACATATTTGTTACATATTCTATTGATGTGATTGACTGTATCAATTTTTTTAATACGTAATCAATCACATCAATAGAGTATATAAGAATGATTATACATAAAATTTTTGAATTAATAAATCTTCTCTAAATACAATACGGATACATGTTAGAGTTCTATTTAGAGTGACTATTTTGCCTATCAAGTTTTGATAAGATTTTATCTGTTAAGAAGTTTAAATTTAAACTTGAGTATTAGGAGTTTTATTTTTAAAAAACTAGTAATGGATAAGATCTATCCTATTCTTGATGGGAGGGATAGTTTAAGTCTAAGTATCTTAGAGGATCCCTAGCTTGGCCTAGCCTACCCTGATGAGGTGCCACAAACTTGCCAGCCAAATTGCTTACAGAGCAGTGCTACTCTGCTGCTTGAGTAGCACCGTTCTTCCTTACTGCTAGCACACTTTAAGATTTTAATTTTTTGATTCTTTTTCTTTTCAAATTTTTAAATATATTTAAATATTTTTTAAAAATAAAAAAATATACCAATACACTAACAATCACTTTCTTAATCATTAAAAAAAATTGATGAGCGGTCAAATCGAGCAGTCACATTGAGATGGTAAAGTAGTGTGTTCCGTGCTTATATTCAAGCTCTAGGCCGGTACTAATACCATCAACAAAACAAATTGTTTGGCTCCCATGAAAATGAAGGGAAAAATAATGTCCACTAGCGCTGATCATTACATAAATAAAAATTTGAAAGTGAGTACTGATCTGATCCACGTTCTTGTCCCTACATGCACATATATATTATATATAATTGTATTTCTACAAATATTAAAAGTTTAAAGATAAGATATAAACGATAGGATATGAAACAAGAAGAGGACAGAAAGTTGAATTATCAAATACGGTCTAGCTAGGCTTTTTATATATATATGTTGTGGTCAAGATATTCCAACGGCTAAATTAATATATATTCTTGGAGTTTTCTTGCTTGTATAAATATATTTGGACTCATTGTTTACGTTTCTGGCCGGTGAATCACTGAATTTAAGGAGAAGGGAACACAAACCATGTCCTAAAAACAATTAAGTTACGTGATATATATATATATATATATATATATATATATATATATATTTACAATCTTAGGCCGGTATATACGTCATGCGCCCCCATTTGAAAAAAGTAGATAAATATGAGATTTATATAAAAAAAAATTAATGATAGACCTCACTCTTTTCAAAAAGAAGGACGTTGCTACATCCACAGAAATTTTTTACAGAAAAGTTTTACCCGTCACTACAAATCTTTTTTTTTTTCTTTCTTTCACTATTTTTTAAAATTATTTAGATCTTTTTAAAAAAAATTATATATTCATTTAAAAATGTTTACTTAATCACTAAGTAAAAATAAAAATAAAATAAAAAAATTTTCAGTAGATGATTTCGGTGGAAATCACCTGTGAGCTTAGTATTTTCCCAAAAAGAATGCATGAGATTTGTATATTTTAAAACTATATATAGTATTGCTCTATAGTGTGGATATGAGTGTATATAAATATCTATGTTTGATTATCGGCATGTATCTTCCATAAATTTGACATTTCTTCCCTAGTATGTGTCAAATCTTCGTATCTTTTCTTGTAGTTGTCAATTAAAGATATAAATAACAAAATTTACATGTTAAAATTTTTGAAATAAATAATAATTTTATATAATATCATAGTAGAAATCTTGAGTTCGAACATCGATTATATATTTTAATTAATTAAAGATTCCACTTATTGAGTCTATTTAACGAGAATAAGTCTGGTCCATACATGAGAAAGAGTGTTAAAGATATAAATAATAAAATTTACTTTATTTTATGAATTTAAAATTTTAAAATAAATAATAATTTCACAATAATTGACAATTACATGACGTGCGTACACGATCACTTGACAGGGATATATGCTTTATAAAGGAAAGATGATATAGATGGTTAATTTTCAAAACAATAGTATTGTGGAGTATGATAAATTTGAAAAACAAGAAAATAGAATTTTTAAATATGTTGAGAGAGTGACATCTTGTGTCTTGTTCTGCATGGCAATGATGATTGCTACCTTTACAATTAACTTGTTAATTAGTTTATTCTTCAATGTGATCATGATTATGGTTGTCCATATATATATATATATATATACACACACACACACACATACACAGAAGAGTTGGTGATTTTGTTAACCCATAATTTTTTAGGTAATGATACTAATTTTACTACTCTATTACTATTTGTTTACTATTCGAATTTACGTGTATTTTCTTTAGTTCTGCCTTCTGCCATTTTGTGATGGAGAGGAGGCTCCACCTGGTTCAAGATGGAGAGGAGAGATGTAAAAATATTAGGATATGAGATTGTAGTTTTGAATTTTAAAAGTAAGATGAACTGATAGAGAAATTTGAGTCTCAGAGGGAGTGGAGAGACTGAGAGGCATGTTTTTAAAGCTAAGAGATTTAAATATCTGATAATCAGACATAAAACTTATGAAAGAAGATAGAGCAAAAGGGTAGAAGAAAAAAAAAACAAAGCCACGTAAGCTTGGCCGGCAGTAAACAAATAGTAATAAGGTAGTAAGGTAGTAAGTCATTGCCCTAATTCTTTTTGTTCTCTCTCTTACAAGACATAATATTCTATGAAGGAAATGTTACAATATTGCTCAGGAAAAGAAAGGAAAAGGAAAAGAAAAAAAACATGTGACATGATCATCATGATCGATCAAAGGAAATACTCAATCATTTAATTAAAAGCAAAAAGTTTAATTTCTTTTGGCCGAAAAAGCAGAAAGATTCATTCACGACATATATATATATATATATATATATATATATATATATGTATATATATTACACATTACACATGACACTATAGGGGGCTAGTACTACTCCATAAATGATGAATTTTGTAAAGAAGTACTGAACCTGAACCTACTTATAATTAGCATTTGTAGGGTGCAATTTCAGAACACGAATGCACATGCATGCATGCCCTCGGTCCTCAATATAATCATTATTTTTTTTAAAGGATTCCATAATGTTATTATAAGGATATATAATAACCAAAAAAATATATATAATTTTTCTATTTTATATGGTTGTGAAGGGTTCCATAATGGCCGGGTAACCCTCCTTTGCAGTACAGATTCCTACTCCTGAAACTATATATAAACTAAAACCCTTTGTTTGATTCCTTTTCAAACTATTTTATGGTACAAATGTGGCAATGGATCTTCAAATTTAGAGCATCGAGACAAATCTGAAAGAAAGTTGGTTAGGGATTTTGTGTTGTCTGATCTGATCTTTTCACATGTGATATATTAAAGGTTTTGCTTTATGGGTCCATCGTTTTTGCAAGAAATTGCTGAGAAAGTTACTTTCAAATAAAGATCCCATGCATGATTATTCTAGTGTCTCGCAATGGGATGCCTGTGGCAATGGGGGTCCTTAATAAGAAAAACTTAAAATCTAAAAAAAATAATAATAATAATAGTGTTAGATATAGTTTTAAGATATGTAAGCTCAACGTGCTTTCTTTAAAAAAAAGTGTTCATGTAAATTTTAGATTTACCTCACATTTTTAAAAGTAGTACCACACGAGATTTAGGACTGGTTTGGTTATATAAAACTAAATCATCTCGTCTCATCTAATCATTATAACTTTTTTAAATTTTCACACAAAATGATTAATCTAGTGTCTCGCAACGGGATGCCAATGACAATGGACATCCTTAATAAGAAAAACTTAAAATCTAAATATTTTATACCAATTTTAAAATTTAAATATGTGTAAGCTTTCGTGTAAAAAAATGTCGCGTGAGTCTCAAATTTTCTCCATCATTTTAAAAGAATGAACTAGGTGAGATTTGCACATTTTAAATTGCAAATGTCATTTCTAGTTTTCATAAAGAAGAAAGGAAAAGAGATTTGTAATGTACTGATACAAGAATCCTAGCTGTCTCAAATGGGAAACAGGCAAAAGGTGTTTTATATGTACAGTAATAAAATCTGGCAAATGGATCTGCAATGTTTATTAATATGTAGACAAGATGCTATGATCCGTGAAACGTAAGGGTGTTTTATCGTCATCAGTGACAGAGAAAGGGGCCCCAAATGAAGTTGCTTCTTGGAGCCAATGGCAAAAACTGTCAATCACTTGGTTAACAAGCATTATATATGGCAAAAAAAAAAAAAGAAAAAAATGAGAGGGAAACTTTCTCTTTCCCTCTTTGAAATTTCCAGGAAAATGTTTCAATTTTTGTTCTGAAGGGAAAAAAAAGTAGATTTCTTGACATTATTGATGTTGATTGACAGTGAAATGTACCTAGATGGTAATTATTATTTTTTAGTTCAAATGCTCTGAAACTGTTCTAATACCATTTGTTTGGGGGGCGAGAAATATACCATTTATGTAGCGTTTTGAGTAAAGATTTTGATATAGAATATTGAGACAATGGTGAATGGAAAAGGTTGAGTTCTTTAGATTTTGATCCAATCCCAACAACCCTTTTTGTTTTTACTTGATGTTGGAGTTCTTTGACATTCATATTTTTACCCTTGTTTGCTATACACTTTTCACACATACACTAAATCTCCTAATGATGAGTTAACTTTTGCCACATTGCATTGCATGTGAGTCCTTGAAAAATCCAAGAGGATCATGTGTATATATAAGAGTTGTACTAATGACGTAATGTTTGACAAGAATTGGAGCCTAGGATTCGATTCCATTAATGTTGGATATGTGTGTTCCTTCTGTTCTTTTAAGAAACACGTGTCCCGCATCTAACAAGTTTAATACAATCGAGAATTTGATCCAAGTGAAATTCAACAATGTTAGGTAATAAACTATATCATATACAATTTCAAACTTTTAAAGAGACATGAGTCCTATAGTTGGGGGGTTTGAACCCCCCAATATGGACCCAATGTTTTCCTAACGACTATGGGTGATGCCATTGGCCAGAAGGTTGTTGACCGACAATTTCAAAAACTTGATCATGGAATTGAACCCTTTAATTTTCTTATTATCATTTTATAAAAATGTTTTAATTTTAACATATGATTATGAAATATTTGTGCATTTATTTATCTTAAAGTATTACTAGTCCCATAGGGATGATGTGGGTCACGATCTTGGGTTGAAACCCACCAAACCCAGTTGCCAAGATAAAAAAGAATTGGACTGCAAGACCAGGCAGGGCCAGATTAGGAAGCCAGATCCAACTTTTACAGATAAAAGGGTAGACGTGGACGTATAGCCAAATCTGACATTATAACTGTTTTGCCCACAAAACCTGCTTAAGTCTGCCACAAAAAGAATTTATACTACCAACATAAAGAGACTACACTTTTTCTACTCACGATTCTATATTTATTGCTATGAAAAATAACTGATGGATTATTGTGCCAATGCAGCAGCAGGCTTTTTCAGGCTTAAAAGAATTTATGCCTCCTTTTCACATCATGCCATTCATATTGTACAAAAAACAAACAACCAAGACTCGGCATTCGAGCAAGCATTAAGATACATCGGACCAAATCAACTATACTACATGCATGAGAACCTAGGGGAAAACAAAGTTCCAACAAAATTGCACCTTGCCGGGAGGCCGATGAAGTTGCAGTTCAGAATAACTAAATAAGCTTATCCCATCACAAGAGGATACATTAACATCTTAACCTTTTCTCTTTGGTTTGAATAAACTTTTCACTCTTAAATTAAACTACTTAAACTGTTCCAACCAACTTAAATTTTAGGATAAGTGATGATTTAAGATGATATCAGAACAAAAGTCCTAACTTTGAACCTTAATTCTATATTTCACACATTTGAAATATTCCACGTGTTGAGTCTACTTATCAAAGGAGAGTCAAGCCTACAACTGAAAGAGAGTATTAAGATATAATATAAATAATTAGACTTGTTCAACTACCTCTATTGTCAAACAACATCCTCCACTGAAATTAGATAAACAAGATTTTGTCATATTACCTATTTTCTCCACTTGAACGGGAAGACTTGGAAGGAGGCTACTATTTGCCAATTCTAGGTAATTTAAGGTTGCAATGTATCAATTTTGGTAATCCAGAGCATAAAGTTTAAAATCCCTGTGGTTTAGGGGTAAAAAGTATATTTAGCCCGTTATTTTCAACTAAGCATCACACAGACAGAACAATAAAATCACAAAAGAAATCTGAGTCACCAAGTAAACATCTTCAGAAAAATTACAAGAACGGGAACCTGCTCAACTGAGAAGATACAGAAACTTGATCTGTGGGTGACCCCTTGAAACAGCATTCTATATCTCATTTGACGAAATGGGTTTATGCTTCAGCAGCTTTCCCAGTAATTCCCTATCTAGGAAAGAGTTTCCTCCAACAGCCATTTTAAAGAGATTCAACCTCCATTCTGATAACTGATATCTTCACATTTATATGAAACTTGGTATGCATCTACAAAGCCTATACCAAAGCACCCCAGATATGATTAGAATCTTGACAATTTGCCTGCATTCCAAATACTACCAGCAACACATCTGCCATTAGGTAGCCTATAACATTTTCATATGTATCGCAGAGTGAATTCACCTCTCAGCTGTGATTATTGACGTAAGAAAATTGCTGAAGGGCCCTCAGCTTTTTGGTAAAAGGCTGGTCTGCACTGTGAACGGTTAGTTTTTACGTGAACTAAACAAGTGAAGATGCACTCTCCTATACCAGGATTGGTAAAGCATCCAATGGACTACAAGTTTTCCAGATCATGGCAGTAAATATAGCAGGAGTCATTCTTTCCAAAAGGGGTACTAGACTGCTCTGGTCGTCTTTCAGAGTAACTAAAAACCCATTTTCTAATCATAATTGGAAAAAACACCTTACCAGATCATCCTTAAAAACATTAGGATGACAGGTGGCTCTGAAAATCCTGAGTACCTAGTGAGCCATTTTTTTTTCAACACAATCAACAGTGTTGCTAACCAAACCTTTGTTGTCATCACAAGCATCATTCACGTCTTTTCTTTCCATTTCGTTGGTCTTGGTACTAGTGCTACCACGATTTGAAGTTATTTTGACCCTGCTTCGGGCCTTGCGGGAAGGACTGGAGAAAGGATTTTCAGGTGTCTGAAATTCTGTGCCCTTTTGCCTCCTTTGGACAATTAAGTAACCATTTGCAAGAGCTTCCAATGCTCTGATGGTCGGTGGTCGCTTTCTTGTGCTTTGCCTTCTGGGGTTCAGGTTCATCAGTTGCTGCTCTACATTATCCACATCCATAGAAGTCATTGTGTCAGGAACCAGGTCCATTCCCTTAGATAGAAGGCATGAACCGTCTGTATTTATGCCATGGCTGTCTTCCACCTCCATCATTAATGCTTCACCAACATCAGAGTTTATCAGAACCTGGGGTAGGTTCAGGTCAAGTGATGGCTGAGGTTGATGTTTCTCATTCATCCCACAGGACATGCCCAAGGCAGACGAGTTTCTAATGAGAACACCTCCACTAATCTCCTTGCCTGGACTGCCTTTAGGTGAAGAAATAATTAAAGACACATTCTCTTGAGGATCCATTGGAGAACTGACATTCTTGCTTGCATCTGGAGAACTTGATGGCAAGCAGAGTCCTGTTTGATTTAACTCCAATCCTTCTGAGAAGTCCTCAATAACATCTTGTGTCTTCAACTTAGAACAAACAGTTAATTTTCGCCTTTTGATGACAGGAGAGACAGATTTTGAATTACCAGATTTTACTCTTCGACTAAATTGGTGCTTGATAGTTGTTTTTAGCTGCCTGTCATTGGACATAATGCCCTTATCATCTCGATGGCTTGAAGTAATATCTGAATTATTACTTGTTACCTTTCTGTTTGTATCATCACCATCAGGTACAATATTCTTTCCACTGTTAAACAACGTGTCAACAGCATTAAGCTCATGCACATCCAGTGAATCTTCAGAGGAGGTCCCTTCAATTTCTCCCGAAAGATTGCTAAAATCAGCTATACCTTTAAATTCAATGGGTAAATATCTAATTTTTCTCACCTCAGATGATTTTTCTCCATGAAGCAAACTGGTATCAACAACAGTGAACTTCAAACCATTTGGACCACTTGTATAAACTGTACCCTTATTGTGGTTAAGCTTATTTGTGTTCTTTTCAGCATTCAATGGCATATCAGCCACATATGCCTCAAAGTCATACATTGACTTCTTATAATTATTGGAGATACTGGAAGTAATTTTGTATTCAACGGGTAAATATCTCAGGTCTCTCACATTGGATGATTTACCTCCATGGACTGAGCTAGTATCAACAACTGTGAACTTCATAGGATTTGGAGAGGAAGTAGTAACTCGGGGTTTAAGGTAACAATGGCGCTGATGGTTGGATGGATCATCTGGATCTGATGTCACTTCTTGAACCCACCCATCCTCATTACCGCTCCTGAGTGTAGCTTCTTCAGCTTCAAGCTCAAGAAGTTTTGGTTCAGATGCCACTTTGCTCAAAACATCACTAACAGAATCAAAGTAGTGGTCTCCCTTCACAAGTTTCCTTCTTGAGAACTTCTTAACCCCAGGCACAAGAAAAACAAGGTAATGTTTGGAACTCACATAACCCTGATTCTTAGGCTGCTCAGAATGCCATCCTCTCGCAAGCAAACGGGGCCAAACAGCTTCCCAAAAAATATCATTACACCGGGCTTTGCTCAACCGGAAGCCTCCAGTCAAAAACTTTAATATGTCACTGGGTGTCAGAGAGGAACAATCTTTGCCGGTTGGTAGGTTAGGACAGACTTGAAATATTTGATTGGTCTTTCCAGAATCTAAGGCCAGGCCTGTGAGATCCTCCTTACCCTTACCAATAGCCACAGCTTCCACAAGAATCTGAATGTCAACAGTCGACTTCAAATAGAAGACAAATTCGTCAAATGAAGTTCTTCCCTCAGCAAATGACTTGAAGCCCTATAGAAGACAAGCAAAAACGAGGGTTGAAGGAGTCAAGCAAAGTAAAAAAGATATAGCTGCAACAACTTGGTCTAAACACAGTAATTGGAAAAGCAGTCTATCTGCAGCAAAGTTTCAAGATCCTTTTAGTAGCTAATCAGATATGAGTATAATGGGTATTAGCCACCTAACATTCATAGAAGCTGAGGTAAGCAGCATGCAATGGTTATACAAGAGAATTGCTAACCACACATTTTGGGGAAGCTTTTACTTTCTAGGAACCATCAGGTTAGGAAAGGTGAATTACCATTTCATAGTTGTACCATGGATTAACAAGTGGATGGAAGTAATGTCCAATACATATGATGAGGTTTCAAACTCAGATGCCATCTCATCATGTCATGGAATCCTAGAGGGAAATTATCCTTTTAAATAAAGGTTCTCTCTTCACCAAAGTACCCCAAACACCTTATATGCTAAATACTTTAAAGAGTGAGCCACAAGATCTAACATTCCCTTTACATTTTTCTTTCTTCTTCTCTTTTTCTTTGTGCCCATGATTTTATCAATACAGATGACAGGTGCATTATTGACTTTGTTTGTCTCCACCATTGCAATCATAGCAGACATTCCAGCCTCACCTCTTCCTCTTCAGTTTCTTTTCCTCAAAATATGGGTCTCCAGGTCATGTATTTTAGGAGTTCAGCTGCTAAGAATGGTCCTAAAGCTGTGATTTTACATGTGCTGTAATGATTAAACAGTAGTTACAAAGTTAAGATTCAGGAACCAATGCTTTCCCATCTCATCTGATAGATTTTAAAACTTAGCTTAATTTTCAGAATAAAAGGGAAATTTATTTCAGATTATTTTCCAAACCTAATTTTCTGCTAACAATTAGAGAAAACGAAAGCTTCTTTAGTCTCTAAGAATCAGCAGTATATTCATGGTTCTTAAAGTTAATTTAAAATCTCCATGGCATTTATCATTTGGATGAACTACTTAAGAAAGAGTTTTTAAGTTGGAGTTAAGAATCAAGAGCAGGCAAGGCAGTGCTCATTTTGAGTACCAGATCCACTCACTCACAATAAATTATTAAATACCCTCTTTTTTTTAATAAGTAATTATTAAATTCTTACCCCAACTAAAAACAAAATGGAAAAAAATGTATGTTTAGATGCAGCTGATGCAGTTAAAATACACTTATCAGTCATCAGTAAAGACACCCATCTTGTTATTCTTCCTCAGCAAGAAATTATTTCTGTGCCAAGACTTTATTAAGGGTAGACTGGGTAGTTTCTGAATTGTTTGGTTTATTGTATGCTACTCAGCTTGGGAGGGATACGAGGGATAAGATGGTCTGGATGCATACTGGTAATATGAAGTTTTCAGTTCGTTCTCGGTATAAGACGCCATCTAGGCTGAATGGAGTTCATTCTTTTCCTTGGAAGAGTAAGGTGCCATCAAAGGTTGCGTTCTTTGGCTGGTCTGCTTCTTTAGGGAAGATTTTGACGTTGGATAATCTCAGAAGCGTGGATTAATTGTTTTGGATTGGCGTTTCTAATGCAGGTGAACCAGTGGATCATCTATTATTACACTGATGTGACCAGGTTGTTATGGAATGAAGTGTTCAATAGGTGTGGTATGACTTGGGTGATGCCTTGGAGGGTGGTGGACCTTTTTGCTTGCTGGAGAGGCTTAAGGGGTAATGTGCAAATTGCCGCTGTTTGGAATATGATACCTTTATGCCTTATGTGGTGCATTTGGGAAGAGAGGAAAGGCCGATGCTTTGAAGATAAGGAGCGCTTGGTGGATGAACTTAGATTTTTTTCTTTAATTCCTTATTTCAATGGGCTTCAGCTATTGTATTTAATGGAACTAGTGTCCATGATTTTCTTGTTTCTTTTTCTAGTTCCTGACATGTAAAAGGTTTAGTTTTGTACACTTCCTATGTACTTGGCTTTGCCTTGTTATTTGTCTCAATAAAATTTTTGTTCATCAAAAAAAAAAAAAAAAAAAAAAAAAAGGTAGACTGGGTAGTACTAAAAGGTCTTGTTTTTCTTGACAACGAATTCTTATTTATCTTGGCCCTTTTAGCCTAATCCTAGCAGAACTGAGTTTGGGCTTTGTTACACAATTCTAGGCCCTATTAAACTTTCTAAACACTTTCTTAAAGCCCATTAAAATAGACCTACCTGCGAAAATTCAAAATAAAAATAGAAAATAAAACATACCAAATTAATAAAATTCCTAAACTACCCAAAAAAGCCTTGGATCTAATATGTTTCAATCTATATCTGCATTTATCTTATTCATTTTGCGTTGTTCAAATATATATTAAAAGTTATGGAACAGGTGAGAGACAATTTTCCCAAGAAAAAAAAAAAAAAAAATTCTGGACTGAGTTATCCACTATACCGCCAAAATTCTTCTACTACTTCTCCCCTATCCAGGTGCAAGTAAAACCATGAAAGAATCCTAGATGGTATGATGCACATTTAACACATAAGGCAACAAGCGTGGGATGAGTTCAATTACAATAACAACAAATTAATGAGAGTTTATACATTGATTTCACAATCAATCAAATGATACTGGAACAGAAGCTTTACCTCCAGCAAAGTACTTTGAGATTCCTCTGGGACATGGGGAAGCAAACGGGATAACAGTTCCTGTAGCCTCCATCCTGTAAATATTTTCCTTCCTGTTACACATTTCCTGCTTCTGGCCTTCCGGGAGTCCGACCATCTACGGTATTGATCAGATCTATAGAATTCCCCATAGTAGAATGACAGTATTTCTCCCATCTCTTTCTTCTCTAGGAATCTCCGGATTGAAACAAAATTCTTCCCAAATATGTACAAACCAAGAAGGAAACTGTTCACGTCAGGATCACTCCAAGGGTCACATTTAGAACCTGGAACTGGGGAATACCTTTTGCTTTTATGTAGTCCAACAACGCTTGTTTTCCCTATCACGATGTTTCCAACATTTGCAGTTCTTGATTCCTTTTCATTTTCCAGCCCAACATCTAAGGGTTCAAGATTGATTGCTGAACTTTTCTTCTTCAACTTAATATATATCTTTTTTCTAATTCTCGATTCGGCAGGCTTGTTTGGGTTAACTTCCTCATCATGGTTACTTGGAAGTCCCCATGTTTTATCTCCAATGCCATTAACTTCCTGAGCCCACATGATTGGGATGGGCAAACCCATTAAAAAAGATTGGGAAACATCAACCATGACACCTGAATCAGCAGGGTTCAATAGAAGCTGAAGATGCTCATATTCTGTCAACAAGGAGGGAATTTCTGCTTGGTAATCATCACCAACTCTTGTATTCACCTGTGGATCTCCAAATATATCACTTCTATCAGGAGAACTTGGGGGAAATAACTGCTTGTCAGATGTTTCTTCAATGCAATTACGATTATGATCCAGATCAACTGACTCCATCTGCTAACATAAAACGAAAGAAAAATGAGACTGATGAATCCAAAACAAAAGTTTAGGGCTACAGGCAGGCAAATATGAACACAAGTGATGTGCTCAAATGACAGGAAGCACCATGTTCCAATGATTATCTAGCGGGTTTGAGAATTCACGCCTCAAGATATTGGATTATGCCCTGAGTTTTCTCAAACTACGTGAGATTCTATGCACGAAGCTAATGCACAAGTTGTTTCTTCACAATGCTATTAACCAATTAATCCATGAAGAAAACAAACAATACTAATATAGCCCCTTGGCTTGAGTTTGTTAATAACTTAACAAAATTAGAGATAAAAATGCTCCTGAATCAGCACAAAATGTATTTGGAAGTGAGTGGGAGAACTGAAGAACAACAACCAATGTGTCCACCGTAATATAATACCAAAAAATGCCCAATATTCACGTTCTTGTCAACGCTAAACACCTTAATCATTTCATCAACTTGGATGAATATTACAAGTCTCTTTTATATCGTCAACCCTAATCCAGCTATTTTTCCCCCCATAATCCTATGCCTGGATAGCCTTAAAGGGCATTTACATAACAATTCCAATATAATGCAGCATCTATGAAATTATGTAAACTTAAAAGCTTGCATGTGTTTGCCCATGTGTAAGCTTTCATAGATGAGCTCACACAAGGCATGTGTGAAGCCAATTTGACACTGGCTGGCACGGGGATAGGCCATACGCATCAAGGAGCCATTGAGGTACTATCAGAACACCATCCAATGGGAAAACATCCAAAAACTAAAAGGGAAGCCTCATAAATCAACTGGAAGGCAATAAAAGGAACAGAAACTTTCTTAATCAATAGAAATAAGAAATAAAAGTAAAGAATAAAACGGTCTCTCTTCCCCAGCCAACTATAGAAAATTCTCAATCTAAAACAACCAATATTGCAAGGAAGATCAATTTGCTGAGCACCCAATAAAATCCAAGAGTCAAAGCCTTACACAAAACCCCATCAATCATTATTTCCAGACTGAAAAACACAATCCCCCTCTCTTCTTCTTTCTCAACCGGCCAACATCGTCACTCTATAAAAATGGTATTGTGAAGAGACATGCATAGTGTGGTCACCCAGTTAGGGCCTCATCCCAAACACGTGAACTCAAGGCGCAACATATTCTCAACCAGAAGACGAAGAAGAAGAAAAGGAAAACACGCAGCAGAGAATTTCGAGGTCACAAACCCAGAAGAAAATAAGCAACCCCAGATCGATTGTCCTATAAGACTTCAACATAAAAAAACAATTGAACATGCTCAACAATTGAAATCAAACCGAATAAACAAAGAAAAAAAAACTCAAACCAAACAAGTTGTGCGGAGTTGAAAACTCAAATCAAATCACAACAAAACTAATAACATCATTGAGAACCCAAAGCTCATGTCAACAATTCTCATTGATCCCTGAAAAAAATTAACTGGTATTTAAACACATTATATAAATACGCAACAATACCAATGCATAAAGTGACATCAGAGAAGATAAACAGTAGTGCAGTCAAGTAAAGAGAAAGAGATTAAGTATTCACTAACCTCCATGAAAGAGCTTGAAATATCCAAAACCCGTGTGAGATACAAAGCCTGGGCAAATGGGCTTTCATGTTATGCATTGATTCAGAACTCCTATAAAACTTTACTACGAAACACATCCAAACAAGAACCAAACACACTCTAAAAAAAAAAAAAGGAACAAGGGAAAGAGAGAGAAGTACCTGGTTGAAGACAGCTAAGTTCTCATGTGTTTGAGGTTGAATTTACGGCCAAAGGGAGGGGGAGAGGAGAGGGAATAAAACGAAACCAAAGTTTTTCTCTCTTATAAGGACATAAGCCCAGTCTGTACAGAGGGATAGTAAAATACCAAATAGTTTCCTTATAGACGTCTTCGAGGACTTCTACATAAAAGGAATGCAAGAGTAATTTTCACATTTTTTTATAAAAAATAAAAAATAAAAGAAAAAATCACTCCAAGACCGACCCATTTGATATTTTTTTCGAGCTTAAGACCCATTGAATTTAAGCATAAATATGTACAAATCTCGTACTAAAATCTAATCTCCATTATTATAGTGGATATTTACAAGGGATCCCACCTAAGTAACAACTTGGCACGTGTAAAATAAAGACTACTCGGTGCTATATCCTTTGAAACAAAAAGAATTAAGATATTAGAGGATTAATGGTCTCTCACATATGATGCACTTGATTTATTAACTATTAGATTTTGCATTTTCTTGTGAAAGAGACACATTAAGTTTATGGGTCTTATAATATTTAGGAATGTACTCTAACCACAAAAAGATTACGCAAAAGTAATCTCATAAGCTGACATGATTTGATGTGATTCATTAGATTATAAAATTACTTTTATTATAAAGTAAAACTAATGGATTAGATTGAATAACGTCAATTTGTAAGATTATTTTTTATGTAATTTTTGTAGATGTAACAGTGCTCTAATATTTATTATTGTCCGTTTAAATATTTCGGACAATATTATAGGAGAAATAAATGTCGTAAGGTTCACTTTACGTGTATATATATATATATATATTTTTTCCCTATTAGAGCCTTCAAATCTCAACAAATTTTTTTGAAGAAATTATAATCTCTCTCAATGTTAGTATGAAGAGAATCTCATCATGAGTTCAACTTATTTTTCGAAAAATATAAAGAAAACATTATGAGTTACTATCCTTAATTTGGATTTTAAGACAATGTGGTTGGATTAGTTTGTTCCATATATTGCAAATAGGGAGACTAGCAATCATGTGTATACATAATTTTGGTAATTATATAATGTGAAGGCCAGCTACAAAAACAAAAAGGTTGAACAAAAAGGGCTTCATCCGATTGGGTTTATGAGCCTAAAAGTGTAGACAAGGAAACTTAATGACCAAGAGATATAAGGAGAATTACGAGGAAACAATGGAGCTACTTCTTTGCACACACGCGGATCATACAAAGAAATCAAGTTTATAACTTTGCAATTAAAAGGAATCGATGACATATTATTTTTGCGTGTTTTTTACACACTTTACTGATGTGATTGACTAAAATAATTATTTTATATTAAAAAAATGACTCAACCAATCATAGTAGTAAAATATACAAAGAATACGTAAAATTGACTATATATAACAGAACTATTAACATAAATAGAATCAAAAGTAATTATTTGAATAAAAATGTTTTGAGATATATTTTGCTTTAGAATTTGTGAAAATGGAAAGATGAAATTAAAAAGTTATTCCAATATAAATCAGATTAGATGGGTTTATAATTTGTGAAAGTTGTTTCCATTTTTTTTTTTTTTTTATAGAAAAATCTAGAAAATTATTAAATAAAAAGTAGTTGATAAACTGAAAAAAAAATTGAAATTTAAAAGATCATGTTTAGATCCACAAAAAATTGGAACAGCAGATAGACAGACCGCGTCGGCGTTGCCATAAAAGAACTTCGTTTCCTCCATACATATTCTATCGAAACTGATAGCTGTGTTGGGGGTGGCCACAGTCACTTTAACAGTCAACGCTAGCTCCAGCGGCTTGATGATATACATATAAATTGAGTTATATTATAAGATCGATCGTCATGTCTCAATTAATTACTACTATAAAATAATAACTAATGTTTGATCATTACAAGTCTATCTTTTCCACCTGTTTATTTGATTAATTAGATACACAAACATCTAAATTCATTAGCTGCATGGGTCACAAATATTTTCCAGCTCTAAGCTCGATTTGTTTTTATGCCAGATTTAGATCTCATATAAACCTGGTGAATCTGGAGAGAGAGAGAGAGAGAGAGAGAGAGAGAGAGAGAGAGAGAGAGAGAGAGAGAGAGAGAGAGAGAGAGAGAGAGAGAGAGAGAGATTATTTTATTTATTTGTCTTTCATTGAATAGCTAGGTAGATCAAAAGGATAAGAGTACATAATGTGATTGTTTAGTGAGAAAAGTTCTCGGGTATGGCTTGCTAGGGTTTCTCATGCCGGTTGAATTGATGGTTAGTTTATAAGTTTGAATGAAAACTCCACTCCTTAAACTAGCTTTTGGGATTGATAGAGATCCATAACCATCCAACAAAGTTTTCACTTTGTGGGACAAGCTTGGAGGGCTTAATTTTGAAGTTCAAAGTTACAAAAGAAGTCGATGATTGTAGAATTTTGTAGCTTGAAGATGCAAAGAACGGGTGATTCAGCTTCAATTGATGATTATTATATTTTAGTTTTTGATTAGATGGAAATTAAATTTGAACTAAAAAGAGGCAAAACTAGCATTTGGCACTGAGGAGAAAATTCCTTGCATGCAGTGTGTTAGGGGATTTTTCCCCCAGGCCCAAGGCCCAGAGCCTAGACCCAATGTCATCAGAGGCCCAGTCCTACCAAGTGATCCTTCATCCCATTAAAGGATTTATGACCCCCAGCAAAGGTGGTTACTACCTGAGCAGCACGGGAAGATCCACCCGGTGCAAAGGATGGAAGAATGCGCCACATCCAAGGAACTGAATCCCAGGCAACCTTGAGTGGACGAAGGAACGCAAATCACAGAAACTCTCAATCTTCTGGCGAGAGAAGAAGGAAGAACCAGACAACATGCATCTACTGGTAGAACAAATTAGGGAGTCACACCACATTAAATGCGCCCCCAAGAGGGCCACGTCGCATTAAATGCACCACCTCCAGAGAGTCACGCCCATTAAATAAGCATGGCAGAAGGGGTTATGAGAGGACACCTCTGCGTCCTCCCGCTGCCATAAGGCATGGTTGGCTGACCCCAATAACTAGGTATAAAAGTGACCCCTATGTATTGGAATAAGGTTTAGACTCTCTGAACCCTTTCTACTGGCTTAAACACTCCTCTAAGGATATATTGACTTTAACATCGGAGACTACCTAGCCACCACCTCGAAAATCTTCTCATGGTGTTTTCTTTGTATTTGCATGCCCAAGATTGAAGACTTGAGCTGCTGAGAGCTTGGTCTAAAGGTATATGAAACACGATGTTAACAGTAGCGCCATCTGTGTTATCCTAAAAAATTTTAATTGTCCTTCATATGCCTACAAGAACCTATTCTCAGACAGTTTGGGATCAAGAGGAAGTAACACCAATAAACATGGAAGAAGCTAGATTAGCAGCGATGAAACAATTGGTAGAGAAGCTGACCACTAAGGTGGGTGTCCTCCGAGAGGAAAATCAGGTTCTCAAGGAGAACACCCAAGAACTAGGGCATGACGAAGAACCTAGCAGTAGCGAGCATCATGGATCCAGAAATGCCGGGGAGGATGGCAACACAGATGAGGAAATGAAGAACATACAGAACGAACTATGTAACCTCAAGGGAAAGTATGAGGAGATGGAGAGGAAATGGGCACCTCAACGTAGGTAGACCTGCTGCTCGTCAGCTCGGGCCTGCCATATAGCACGAAAGTGATGGTGGTACCCTTAGCACTGAAGTTTTGGGTCCCCCCTTATGGAAATGTATGACAGAACCTGGGATCTTGTCGAGCACTTAGAAACCTTCAAGGTGCACATGACCTTGCATGGTTTTCCTGGGGAGATCAGCAGAGCTTTCCCACTAGCCTTGAAGGAACCGACAAAGGTGTGGTTTGGTTCCCTGACACCTGGCTCTATAGATAGTTTCACAGCATTGGCCCGCCTATTTCTCACGCAGTTTATTTAGAGCAGGAAAATAAGGCACCCCATTGCATACCTCCTCACCATCAAGCAAGGGGAGGACAAGAGTCTGAAAGCATACATAACCAAATTCAACAAAGAACGTATGACGATAGACGACCGGGACAAGAAGATCATCTTGGCGATGCTTCTAAGGGGAGTGTGGCCCCGATCCCATTTTATGGCAAAACTGGCCAAGAGAACCCCCACCACATTGCGGGAGTTTATGGATATGGCCCATAACTTCATCAATACCGAGGACACACTCCTAGGGAGCAGAGCAGGTTAGAGATAGAGTCAAAACAACTCAAATAAAACCTCATCGAAAATCTACCAAAACGCCACAATGGATCCTTGTCACGTCAGGTCATCAAACAAGACCAGTACCATAAACACAGACAAAATCTATGCATAGAGGCCCAACAGTTATATATAACGTGTCTTAGTTAATTTTTTATATATTGATATGATGTTATAAGTTTGTAATCCCCAATCATGTTTGGCCCTAATAAACCATAGAAATAAAGAAAATCGCATAAATGTGACACACAATCTCAACTAAACTTCAATGTATTTCTATTGACTATAATTGTAATAATGAATGTCCAATAAAATCACAAAATTTGTGCAAATTAACTGCGTTGATAAATGATTAATTTGTTTAAGGGTATTCGATACCCTTTTGAAGGCAGCATACTATGGATCAAGATAGGCTACTTCAAGTCCATCAAGTTACCAAACAACATGAATAACAGACCTATGACATGATTTCAATTTGCTCTCTTCATACACCGAATAACTAATATCATGTAGCTATTGATAAATGCTTCTATAGGCTTAAAGATAATAGACACTTGGGGTTAGATACCTAAACAACTTGTTTTAGAGGAATGTTAATTTCCTTTAACTTTAGCTACAAACTGATTATATAAAAGTAAACTCACAAACTGTAATGATTTGATATGATACGTCAGATTGTAAAGTTACTTTTATTGTAAAATAGATCTAATAGGCCTCAGGAAGCCACGTCAGTTTACCTTTGTGTAATCTTTTTATGTATGTAGTAGGTCTCTATTTGTTGGTTTAGTATGTGTTATTAAGCTCATGGCCGGATCAATTGCTTAACAAGCTAAATATGTCTATGAGGTATATCTTTAGTGATTTTCATGAAAATGATGTGCATAGGCCATTATCAAATGAGAGCATATGTATAGATAGTACCAAATTTGTGAAACCCAAGCTTGTTTCAAACTATCAATAGGAAACATTAGTATAATCTGTGGGTAATTAAATTTGTGGGAATGTCTACATAGTAACATAGCATAGTACTACTTCTTCAGCTTTATACATACACCAAGTATTGGCTTGAGTTAAGCATGGATGGAAAAAATAGAGATGAAGTTTTAGACACCTATCTGCATATAGGATCCATATGGTCCAAGAAACTATTTGTAAAAAACAAGTTCTATTGGTGTCTTATTAATATGTTGCTTTTGATATTTTACCCAAAAATAAATTACAGTTGAGAGCTGACTTAATTAGGGGTATTTGAAAATGCACAAATATCATATTTAGGATTCATGACAATGAAAATCCGCGCATGAATGGCAATAATAGAAAGTTTCCTTTAACATTGCTGAGTTATCAGATTCAAAATTGATGATATTGGGATATCTTGACAACGATGCAAGCGCAAGATTGACAACATCGTCACATATATAAAAATATTTTAATCACAATTTTTCTAGGATGAGAAATGAACATAAGATTCTAATTCGGAAAAATCTTTTTGGTGTGCAAGTCATGGTCACCCCGCTATACCCAATGTTTGTCATCTCGGATCCTATATTTGTCATTTTTCCCTCCAAATCAGTCATTTTTCTCATATTGATAGTGAATTATGTTCTAAATTTGGCTAGATTTGTGGCAAAATTCCTAATTTATTCCGTATTTTAATTTTATGCTATATTTGGGACTTTGTCCCAAATTCTCATTTTTTTTTTTTTTAATTTCTCTTGACTATATAGACTCAGGTTGTGGGCTCAATTTTGGCACTTTGAATTTAAGTAATAATAAGTATTTCAAATTTTTTTTTCTTTGTCTTGATCTTCAGATTTTTCCCTTTAAATTAAAATATTAGAAATTGGGAAAATACAATACACTTCTTTTTTGGCAGAGCATGAAATCCCAAACTAATTAATTGAGGAGTCTTTGTATCAGGGGTACTTCGGCCTACCCTGCATCTGTATATTGGGCCTAAAGGCCCAATCTTGTATTAGTTGTTTTAAGATATAATTGTTGTTATCATCTTGTTTATATTCTTTTACAATTTTTATTATCTCTATCCTCTTTGAAGGAAGTATTTTTCTTTGATGAAAATTTTTATTTTATTATTTTATTTTATTTTATATTTAAAACCGATTGTACGTACCTATATATTAAAAAATAACATCAAAAAATTTTCCTATAAGCCTAAAAGTGTTATATAAACTAAAAATTCTAGAGCAATATTGTTACAAATAATAATAATAATAATAATAAGGAAATTTATAGAAGAAAATTTGTGTAGAATATTCTTCATCGTGGACTCATCTTTCACGTTATTACTATGAAAGTGCAAAAGGTAGTGAGAGATGACATATAATTATGAGAAATGATAGTTGTAGTCGGGAGTGTGCAAGCATCTCGTAATCAATTTGAAAAAAGTGAATATATACGGAATCAACGTAAAAAAATTAATTTTTTAATGGTGAACTTCACTCTTTTTCAAAATAATTATACGAGATTTACGCACTCTACGACTATATGTAGCATTACTCATTGATTATATGCAAAGATAGGGAGCATTTAATTAATCAAACTATTCTTTCAACTATATATAATTAAACCTTCGTAGCTTATCCCAATGATCCCTTTATTTATCCCAAATGATATAATTTGATAGACAATATTTAGTAGTAAGATTCAAATTAATTATCCATACCAAAGCGGTAAACTCATGCCATAAGTTATACAGCACCTGATCAGTTGCAAAAAATGAAAAATAGAAAATGATACTTTACACAGTACAATTAATTGACAATTATCAACAAAATTAATTTTTCAAAATTTTAAATTTCTTTAAATGAAAACTCTTGAAATTTTTTATTTTTCATTTGAGAAAATTACTTAAAGCAATATTGAAAAAAAAAATGATTTTAGTTTATAACTTATAATATATTGTTCGTTCGTGAATGCACTTTTCAAACGCACTGCGGTAACGTCCCTAGATGCAGGTTCAATTACCGATTACAAGCTGTACGTATATAGTAGCTAGTACTCATGCATGTAGTACAAGTTTTAAGCTTAATTTCTAGATAAAGCATGCATGCAATGATCGATAACGTCCAAAGCCAACCTGCATCTATATATATGTATATGTATATATTTGCATTAATTATAAGCTGCATGCAACTCCAAAGATTAATGTTTAATTATTGAATAATATTCCGAATCAGTACTGTTGGAAGTAGACATAACTGATCAAAGTAGATTGATCCTGATCATGATCCTATAAGTAATAATTGAGTGGTAAGATCGAGAACAGTACTTCTATTATAAGTAATATATCTGATCATCGATCATATATATATAGTACGTGTCTTGATCAAGAGATTGTACCTAATTAATTAGATCATATAAGCTTTATACGTACGTACGTAAAAGGATATATACCATATTATATGTATATATATATGCCATACGTACTCTTATGAGTCTCATATATTGAAATGCTCCTTCATGCATATAAATGGCAAAAAATATAAAGTTGTCTTGGGCAAATTTAAGTCCAACTACTATTTTAGGCATGATCATCGGTTTTCATATATATATATATATATATATATATATATAATATAATATAAATCGAGCATGCTACATGATGACATGATCTATCTATCACACTCTTACAAAACTAGGCAGTTATTTCCACTTCTTTCTTATGAAAATGATTGTTTCCTGCTAAAACATGTAGCAGGAAATAATTAGTGATAATAACTATCTAGTTTTCTTGTAGTGTCATGTGATGCGGCCAAGCCAATTGCAGAACAGTTGTATTAGTTTTTATTCATTTATTTTATTGATACATTTGGGAGAGGGGAGTTTCGAACTCCAAACCTCAATTTTAAAGGTTGGGGATAATGCTAATCATGTCACAGACGTTTGGTAATAGTTTTATTGGTTATGTGAAGTACTCGATCAAATTTAGCTAATTGAAGCTTTAGAACTAGCTAGAATGTCATCTTAATTCATACTATATCACTACAAGAAAAATAAATATTTATGATAAATTCTTTGCGATGAGAATGCAAACTACATATGAGGAAAATCTACTCATTTTGATTAAAAAAAAAAATCATTTTAGTATGAAATAACTTGTCATAAATAAACAGTTTTCTAGTTTATGGTACTAGTACTACTTGCCTTTACACATGCATCATGTTAAATGATTAATTATAAGTAGTCATTAGCATGCGTATTTTGTTTATATAAATATATATCTTCTATATATAAAAAGTGTGTATGAAACGGAAAATCTTGTTTTAACGGTTTTTCTTGTTTTTCCGTTAAAGTTAACACCGTTTGTTTTAACGGTTTGGTACATAAAATGAAGACATAAATGTTGAGAGAGATATCATTCAATGTTGTTATATGATTTATTAATCTCAATAATTATAATACTTAATAGTTTATATAATAATAAGTAATTAAAGATTAGTTATTATATTTTTCTCTTTCTCCTTAACATATACACGTGTATTAGGTGCATAAGACGTGAATCCTTAAGTATAATATACATATATTATACGTTTCATTAACTCAGATTATTGATTATTTCAAATTTAAAAATCTCATATAATATATAATACAAGTGTGTTTAATCAAGTGTTTTTTTTTCCCATGGTAGTAGGACGTAGCTTTCGCTAAGTCATATTCCATACGTAGGGTTGCTATGATAGGCACGCGACAAAGGCCGTGATCCTTGAGCTAATCAAGAAAGAGTAAATTCGGCCAACAATTTCAAAATATATTTTATGATTTATATATATGCTATATATAGAAAATATTATACCACAAATTTTATAAAAAGATTATGTTTTAACTTTGTGTTGTCCCTGATCGACTCAATCAATAGCAAAATAAGAATTTCAATGTTGTCTCTATTGATTGTCTACAGGATGACATAAATTGATGAATTATAATACAAACATCAAACGACACATATTTTGAACTACCGTTTGTATTAGACTTTTATTAAATTTTTCGCATACATCTTTGCTAAAATTATAGATGTTATAAACATGTATTGGATTATATGATATTTTGAACTAATTTTTTTATTTTCTCCAATATGCCTTAAATTATTAAGTGACATCAATAATTTTTATAAAATATATATTATTTTTTACAAATAATCATTTCATAAAATTAGACAAACGTGCCTTGCACGTTACTCCCACCTAGTATATATATATATGTGTATATATATATATATATATTATACTCTATATATATATATATATCCATTTTTAATTAACGCGCGTCCTAGCTCGCGTGATATATCCTATATATATATATATATATATATATATATAATATCGATCATGTGGCCGGCAGGCCTATAAAATGATCAAATCCTAAAGTACTTTGTTATTTGCATATATAGGCGGAAATTAATCTTCCTATAGGAAGATTAGCTTGGATAATTAGCTCTCTCTCTCTATATATATATATATAAGATCCAATTAACTTTTAAATTAAGTGGCTATATATATATATATATGTCCGACAAGATATAGTACTGCAAGCGGCCTTTTAATTAAAAGCACGATGATCATCAAACGTACTACGACCTCGATCGCAGAAATTTAAATTTTTTTTAAGGAAATTATTTGCCGCCAAATTGATCAAATGAAGGCAAAGATCATCTTTATATATAATATGATCGACATCTCACACATCATATATATATATATATATGTGTGTGTGTGTGTGTGTGTATATATATATATAGAAAATCAGTAGTACTTCTTTTTAGGTGCGTACGTAGTACTGTTAGGTTGGATCCGTTAAAGATCCAAAACTTTTAACGTGTCGTCCACTGATCATTTGAATATAATTTAGTGTTAAACTACAATAGTGTTTTAGGTTAGATATTCTATATTACAGTAAGTACTCAATTAAGAAACTCGTATTGCTGGCTAGCTAGGTGATTGATCTCATGAGCTTTACTCATGATGATCAAACAATAACATTCAGCCGATTAATCTGCATGCGTATCTATAGATATGTATATATATCGATATAACTTGTGAAGTTTTAAGAACCAGATCACTTGTTTTCCCTTAGCTCGGCAGAATGCATGCATGCTAGATTGAGCAGACTTATAAGTCTATTTTAGTACTATTACTAAAAAATTTGACCATGCATGCATAGACCTGACGTTGCTGCATGCCTAGTGCGAGGGCCACCAAGACTAGGAGAATATTCTAGCTAGGTAGGTCGACGATCGAACATGCATGGTAAAACTCCGCATGATGCATGACATGATCCAACATTGTATATAGATCAGTTTGTTAATTAGATTTTTTACGGTATATATTGATCTGAGAGAGATCGTAAGAGTTCTTTAAACTTTAATATTTAATCCTTCTTTTTATTGAAGTACGGTACTCCAGTGTTTATTATATATATATATATATATATTGCTTGACTGATCAAAGAACAAACAATATGCATGTGTGTTCGATAAAAGAGAGTTTGAACGTTGTCTATCTCTAGAATTAATGGATGACGAGCAAGATAGGTTGCTGCCAATTGCAAACGTGGGTCGGATAATGAAGCAAATTCTTCCCCCAACTGCGAAGATTTCCAAGGAAGCCAAGCAAACCATACAAGAGTGTTCGACAGAGTTCATTAGTTTTGTTACTGCCGAGGCATCCGACAAGTGTCACAAGGAGAATCGCAAGACTGTGAATGGGGATGACATCTGTTGGGCTCTGAGTACTCTAGGGTTTGATAACTATTCTGAGGCCATGGTGTGGTACTTATATAAACACAGGGAGGCTGAAAGGCAGAAACCTGACCAAAACAAAACTGGCAGGAGTAATCCTCATGTTCAAGACAAGCAGCTTGAAGAATCAAACTACGGAAATAACCAACTTGGGAAGCAAAATAATGAAAATCCAAGCTCTTACTCCGTTGGAGTTTAGAGTTATTGACAAGCGAGACCAGTAGTACTAGTGATCTTGAGCGCGCAGAACCATGTTGAGCTCAATCCACTCTACATAATATGATGGTCATTATGAATAAGATCACTGGAAACAGTGGTTCAAGCTATGTGTGTGTGATCATTTGTGAAAGATTGAATCTTGCTTCAAGATATATATATATATATATAGTTAAGTAGCTAGTCTTGAGGTAAATTTACATCTCATGTGATCCACTTAAATTATGTTTCGTCTTCCATATTTCCTTTTTTTTTTTCTTTTGTTCATGAAAGGAGAAATTGAGGGAACTTCTGTAGAAAGGTACTGATCATTAAATATATATATATATATATATACATGTGTGTGTAGTTTGTCTTGCACTTGGAAAGAACTTAGAAAAACTAAAAGGGCTAATACATGTTTGAGGAAATGACTCAGAACAATACAAACTCAATTGCTTGCAAAATTCTCATTTCTCCTTCATTGAACAAACGTATTACAGTGTGGAATTTATAGACAGAGTACATAACAACCCTAAATCTTTCACCACTCATATTGTGGCAATTGTTATTCTGTTATGGCCTAATTCTAGAATATTCCCTTTGTAATGCCTTTTGTGTGCCATGCATGTCAGGTGCATTATTGTGCACAATTGCTGGGTGTGGAGCAAGCCCTTGTGCTGCTGCAAAATGAGCTGCTGAGTGTGATGCCTTAATATCCTCCCTCGATTCAAGTGGCACAAAAGCTAGTGTGAGGCTTGATCATAACTGAAGGAATCAAGGTGTTGAAAGGAGCTTGGTGATGATATCAGCCAATTGATCTTTACTTGAATTAAAAGAGACTTTTAGTGTCTTGGCAGCCACTCGATCATGTACAAAATGATAGTCTAGCTCCACATGTTTTGTGTGTGCATGAAGAACCGAGTTCACAGCTAAATAAGTGGCTCCTAAATTGTCACACCACAATGTAGGAGAATCAGTTAGAAAAATGCCCAGTTCTTTTAACAATGATTGAAGCCATAGGATCTCACAGGCTGTGTTTGCCACAGACTTGTATTTCGCTTCAGTAGAGGAGCGAGTTATAGTTGCTTGCTTCTTAGATCCCCAAGAAATCAAGTGGGATCCAAAATAGACATAAAAGCCTCTTATGGCCTTCTGATCATCTGAGCATTCTACCCAGTCAACATCAAAGAAGGCAAACAGTTTAAAGGATGAAGTAGAAGAAAAAAAGACCCATGTGTTGAGTGTTTTGGAGATATCTAAGGATCCTCTTAACAAATTGCCAGTGTGACTGGCAAGAGGAATGCATATACTGACATACCTTGTTAACAGCAAATGCTAAGTCAGGTCTAGTGAAGGATAAATATTGAAGGCTCCTTACTATACTGTGGTATAGTTGAGGATCTTCAAAAGTGGGTCCATCTAGAGCTGAAAGGCGAGCACACGTACTCATGGGGCTTGAGACAGACTTAGGTTGCGTTTGGGTGTTGGAGATAGTTGAGAATAGTTGTGAATAGTTGTGAGTAGAGATGTAGTGAGTTTGTGAGTCCCATTGAGATGAGTTTGATGTGTTTGGATGTATGAAATATATTGAGTTGTTGACTTTTGAGTAAGAAGTTGAAATATGTGTGGGTCTCATCAATAATTGATTTTATTAATAATGATAGTGAAATATTGATTTTATTTATATGTTGTATTTATAAACACAATCATAAAAGATAAATGATTCCTAACACCTTTAAAAATTAATTTTTCATAAGCTTTTTTTAGAGAAATTTATTTAAATAAATTTTTTTAATAAAATATATAATACCAACTTATTATTCCTACAAACCATTCTTATGTCCCCATTTTGGTCCCAACTTTGGCTATATATTATGATCACAACCCGCAAGTGAGTTATTTCATCTTATTTTCACATAGATAAACTTTATTAATTAAATATATGTAAATTATAATAAATATTTTTTTCCACACCAATAATTATTTAATTAAAATTTTTCAATAAATTGTCAACAGATTGTTCATTTTAAATTCTTCGGGAATGGAAATTTTTTAATTAAAAATACTTGTAAAAAATTGATTTTATTTCAATTATAAAGACGATATTCTAATGCTACACCCATTATCAATTTTTTACTACCAATATTCTCATAAAAGTGATAAAATCCAATATTCGAGCTTCCACATAACTTTTCTCCCAACTTCAACATCAGTTGCATTTCTCATTTAAACACTGAATTCGTAATAAAAATTACCTATATATTATGACACAAAGCTTCTAATTTCCAAAACATGTTCGACACGTACAAAAATCGTCATACAATACGATGAAAAATATTACAACTATCAATTCGCACTCCTATGTGCCCACATAGGTTGTGCGATAGATTTCCTGGTTGCAGCCATGGCTTGTGTCGCCCCAGATGACATGTCAGGAGTATGCAATATATGATCCAGGTTATCTACATTTGTCTGGTCTTCATAATGATCCGAATTGCTAAATTGACAGAAAATGCGATCATCAGGTGTAATCGTGTGAATAATGTTGTGTATGACACAATATGCTATAACAATATATCGTTGCTTTGTTGGCTTGTATGGGTTCATTGATCGCAAAATTCGAAATCGTTTTTTCAACACACCGAAACTCCGCTCAATAACATTCCGAAGGGAAGAATGCTGGTAATTGAAATAATATTAATATCCATGGAATGAACGGTTGCCGTGACGTTCAAACCTGTGATATCGCACCCTAGGATATGGAGGCAAAAATCCCTGAGTACACAGATAGGCGGAATCTACTAAGTAATAATAACCTGAAAAATATTAAAAACATCAATCATGTTTACGAAATATTAGCCATCCAGGAAATAATTAATAAATAATATTTACCCTCAGGAGGCAATGGAAAATTGATCCTTAGACGAGTCAACGCATTCATAAATATGCGTGCATCATGGGCAGTGCCCTCCCACCCAGCATATATGAACGTGAATTTCATATCAAAATCACAGGCTGCCAGCACATTTTTGCTAACTAGGTGATACCGAGATATATATGCATTAGTTGCCTCGGCGAGCACCCATGTGTCAATATAAGTTCCGTCAATTGCTCCATAACATTTCTGCAATCAAAAAATAAAAATTGTGATTTTACAAATTGCTGGTATGCTATTAGACCGACTACACTATAACGTGTCAACCGCATATTGCTTTCCTTGACCCAGAGTACGAATTTTTTACCTCAAACCATGTATAATGTTTGGGATTGCTTTCAATATAAGGCACCACCCCAGTGACATGTGTAGGTGCAATCACCTTAGGTGCAAGGCGACATAGTTCTCGCATCACTGCGTTGACATGTCGATTAACGGTTTCACTCGAATGTTGAAATCGGTCACCTGTGACTCGTTGAATTGTCCCATGTCCGACGGTAAATGTAAACATTGCAACGACTTCCTCTACAGAAACCTCTCTTGTCGATTCCAGAATGGCATTCGTGTGTAATGTATTGCATAACGCTTGGAATGCATAAACTTCCATCCGGAACATATTTCTACAATTCTTGGGATGTCCATTGAGGATTGCGACTATATACTCTCGTCCGCGTAAGCCAATGTTATGCTGCGGCATTCGCTCAACCACTTGCCCTATAGATTCCTCCTCTTCTACGGCAGCTAATAGAATGGTCATGTGATCCAAATGTGTGTTATCTTGCCACCTCCATTCTTGGTATTCGTCCCATGTTTGATTGAAGTCACTACTTGATGCACCTTCAGTCGTGTTGTTGGCCTCCACCTGGGGCTCATCGTCTAAACTACTTTCTCTTTCCATCATGCGCTATATCAAATAATTAGGTTAAAAACACTTTGCCATTGCAATCATTATTTCAAAATAAGCGTGTCCTTAGTATTGCAGTGAATATCCAATAAAATATTTATTATACTAGTGTCCATGAGCCGTCTAATATATAACCTGTAAATTATATGGTGGTGCAAAAATAATATAAAGACAATAATATCAACAATTAGTTGCAATTTAAATAATATGCAAAATGAATTAAACCGTTAGCAAATTATACAAATAATCTTACAATAGAAAATGTCATAAACTCAGCTAATGTAAATAAAAGCATAAATGGGCCGCATCAAATGTAAATATAGATAAACTAAATACTAAACATAATAAACTCAATGTAGCATTGCCCTATGCTACATCATTGCAACCCGGGGATCCAACCAATTCTGGGGTCTGGTGGCATTTTAAGGAAGAACTCCTGCGCATCCTTATTCATCAAAATCCCTGCTACCCGTCCATAATGATCCATAGACAGGGGTTGTAACAACCCGTTAGAAATTCAATTGTGGAATTTCTTTTGACCTTAAGAACCTCGTGAAAATTCTGTAAGTTTACACGAATCGACTAATCGCATAGGTTTTAGCCTGTCAACATAGTTAGTGTTATCACTCACTATGGTGCCAGAAATGCGATTTTAATTATTTGAGATAGTTAGAAGTGTCAGAATACATTATAGTCTACACCACTAGGCTTAATTGAATATTTAAGATTTTTCAGTACTAAGTTTATTACGTTTATTTTTGGAGTGAATAGTAATCTCGATAAACGTACTAAACGCAGTGTTTTCAAAATCACAGTGTGAAATGTCCAAATTAGGTTAGCGAAATTTTATTTGGATATTTGGCAAGATCTTAACCACACATAATGAATAGTATTAGATACTTAGCACAAAGAGAAACCATTAGATAGAATTGTGAAGGAAATCAAGGTGTGAGATCATGACACCTAAGCAAAATACACATTTGAAAAATATCTTAAGAACATAGATTTAAAATACACATGGAAAGATTTTAACCACCTTACTCTTCCAAATCTACTCCACATTTAGAAAATATTTTAAGCTAATTTTGTGGATATTATTGGGTAAAAATATTTTGAGTTGATTTTTGTAGATATTATTAGGTAAGAGAGTCCTACACTCCACTCTCACTCCGGTAAGAGAGTCCTACACTTAACTCTCACTTCGGGTAAGAGAGTCCTACACTTAACTCTCACTCCAGCCTCATCTCTTCCATATCTTATCCACAAGTATCTCCAGCCACCCCTCCCCACGAAATTATCTTCATTTATCCTTTCCATTGAAAGAATACCAAACACTCTCTCTCGGACAGCTTTTAGGAGTTCTTTTGCACACCCATTTCGAAGCTTTTGTAAGTGTTTTATCATAAAGTCTCCTTCATATAAGTTGTTCCTCTTTGAGTCTAGTTTCCGTAGATGTATTTTTCGTATCATTCCATGGTCATTTGGTCAGTAAAAAGTATTTTTAACCATGGAAAGGTCATTCTGGGCGTGAATCTGGAGAGTATGTTATAGTTTGGAGTTTTTGACCAAGCTAATGGATAGATATTGGTCCGAAATTTTTATGGAGTATTGTTAACATGTATATATGACTATTGGTTGAGGATTTTTGCATGATTAAAGGTTTTGATGAAAGATTTTCTTAGATTTAGAAACTTAGAAACTGGAAGAGGAAAAACAGTTTCTGTTTTGAGAAAGTTTAACTCTTTGGTGGTCTAAACCTATTCTAATGACTTTAATAATTTTATTGGAGGATACTAAGTATCTTATATACATGTTATATTATTATTTTGAAGATATTTGATGTTAGTTTCAAAGATATGAAATTTTATGCAAAGAGATATTCAAATAAGCCAAAGTGTGGATATTCTTGGCTAAATTTATGTTTTGGTTAATTTCTAACCATGTGATCTTGAATTAGAAGCTTATATATGTTTTAGGACATCTTTTTAAACCATGTGATGGTTTGGTTTGAAGATCATATAATTATAAGTCATAGATCAAGAGATTTATCAAAACTAGTTGAGGAAAAAGTTTATGTTTTTGGACTAAGTGTAAAACCAAAAACTCCAAATGTTATTTTGTGATTTTGGTGACTTTAGTTCGATGATTTAAAGCATAGTTGATGTTAGGATGATATTATTAATATGTTAGAAGTAAGATTTGATTTTTTTGAAATTCTTGGAGATATTTTGATTTAAGGTCAAAACTTGGATTCAAGTGCTTGGATCTTTTTACAAAAAAGTTTGGTGTTAATTATTAGCTTTTTCTAAATGGATGTTTTAAGTATGGTTTTGAACTTAGAATTGGAAGATGTTTGTTGCAAAATTTTGGTTTAAGCATGAGTTTTGAAGTTGGAAGGAATTGCAACAAAAAATCAAGGGAAATGGCCTATGGATGTTTCGGCCATAGTGTGTTTTCCATAGTTGTGTGTTGTTTTTAAATTTTTCTGAGTTGATATTTAAGTTTAGAACAAAATTTACATGAGGAATGTAAATTTTGGAAACTTTTGAAGTTAGTATGCAAAATCCTTAAGTTATGGGTAAAACGGTCATTTTCCCACATGTAGAGAGTAAAATGAAAATTTTACTCTTTAAGTTAGTATTTTCCATATTTCAAATTATTAGTGATTTAGTTCTAACTTTTAGAATCACTAATTACAGTTCCTCGTGATCGCACTTGAAGTTTTATAAGAAACGCGGAGATCGAGGTAAGTTAGCTTTTAACTTACTAGCAGTCTACTGTGTATGTGTGCTAAGTAAAAGAATTACAGTGTATGTATGTATGTTATCATATATGTCATGCCATGCCAAGTTATCATGTAATTGTCTATTATACAGAATTTATTCTGTCATCAATTTTTATCTGTTACACAATATATTCTGTCATGTATTACTATACATTACAAATATGTCATGTTAAATATGTTGTCTGTTATATGTTATGCCATGTTACGAAATGTTACTATCTCAAGTTGGTTATGTATTTCAAATTATGTTCAAGTCACGTTATGTTACGTCAGGGGTTCAGTCCTTTCATATTCCAGTCACGTTTCATCTTGAGCACATTCAGTTTATGTAGAATACATGGGGCCACAACAACTGTGGAGTATGTATTTACATATAGAATACATGGGACCACAACAACTGTGGAGTATGTATTTTTCATGTTAAGTCAAGTTTATGTAGAATATATGGGGCCACAACAACTGTAGAGTATGTATTTAACTGCATAGTGATGTGTAGAATACATGGGGCCACAACAACTGTGGAGTATGTATTTTTAATGTTAAGTCAAGTTTGTGTAGAATACATGGGGCCACAACAACTGTGGAGTATGTATTTATACGTAGAATACATGGGGCCACAACAACTGTGGAGTATGTATTTTTCATGTTAATTCAAGTTTCAGAGCAAGTTCATGCTAAGTCAAGTTTCAGATCAAGTTCATGTCAAGTCAAGTTCAGTTCATGATTCAATTTAAGCTATGTCAATTATGCTATGTTGTACGCTAAGTTATGCTTTAATTACTTATGAATTTGATTATGCATTTATGTTTTTACTGTCATACATGCATCATTAGTCTGTATGGAAGTTTTTTGTTAACTTGCTGAGATTTGTAATCAAATCTCACTGTGGTAGTCCCAACTACCATTCCCCCCGAATGGTAGATCTTGTTACAGGACCTGAAGGAGGATCAGGAGCTGACCAACTAGACACAGTTGACTGAACGACGGTGCGTCGTTAATGTTAATATAGTAGTTAAATTACTACTTGTACGATGGAGTTGCATCTCCAGTACCTTTGGATCATAATTATTTTGGAATAGTGCTATGATCTTAGTTATTCAATGGATCTTTATGTATGAAGTATGTTTTAAGTATTGGGATATTTTCAGTTTGGTGCATAGTATTGCTAAAGAAAAAAATTATCCGCTGTGAATATTGCATAATGTTAGATGCATGTTAGGATTATTGCATCTTATATGTCATGAACGGGGGCAGGTAACCTTGTGTTACATGTCTCGACGCTTCAAATGTCCGTCCGATCCCAAACGGAATTTGGGGGCGTCTCAGGGGTGGGTTGATGTCATTTAGAAACTTAACACATTTAGTTGCCATAGAAGATGATGAAACGGATGCAGTCTGATCTGATCATTCTTCTCCTTTACTGCGCTTTCTACTACAATGCTCATCGAACATCTTCTTGTCTAGCTCAACTCTTGCAGCGGCACTGGAGGCCATAACTTCTAGAGCTTTGCTAAGTTCTGGGGAAATACCACCTCGGGGCGGCTCCCTTCTGTGGTGACGAGTACTCCCTGTCTGTCTACGCGCCAACCCATCTATGTCTATGTCCATCTCATCTAAGTCAATGGGCACGTCCGTGGCAGTTCCCAGTACAGGGCCCCATGCCCTCAGCTCCTCCTCAAGGCGGTCTTCCTCCTCACAAGTGGGGGGTTCTTGTGTTGAGGCATAATGAAGGACCCCTCATGTGGCCACAGACTGACCGAAAATTGTACAGAGAAGATCGTAATCTTGACATCTGTTCGTCTTGAACTTCCTCCATTTGTCTTTTACCTAACATAAGCAAAATTTATTAGAAGGCATGCATACAATATGCATGTGGAATGAAATCCTCAACAACACTAATAAATAATGTCGAGAAATTAAATTATGAAAACTAAATGTAGTTTACTTGTATTACATTAGCCCAATGCTCCTCAGTGGCAATTACGGTTTTCGTTTCCGGGTTCCAACCCATTCTTGTTTGACCCATGAGATTAGTGAATAGTCGTAGCCTTTGTCGCAGGCGAGTAATTTTCTCTCTAATTTGTGTCGCATCAATTGTCTTCTTCCCAAGTTCAGTCATCTTTGTTGCAAGTCTGACATTATCTCGGTAGGTGATTTTTGACCCAACCAATTTTTCCTAGACCATCTCTTGGTAGAGAAGGTCTACGAACATCTTCTCCAACCCATCAGTCCATAGGTTGAGATCACGTTGGCTCTCAGTATCATCCATCAAGCACTGCTCAATGCAAAAATAAGGAAATGCAATCCAACACCCATGTCTCGAATAATGGTTACTACTCGTTAAGTACTTGTAAACTATTCAGCACATAGACATTTATTTAACTAAGGATTCACATAAAAGTTAAATAATATCTCAACAATTGCATTAGTTGCAACAATAATAAGGTTCATGGAAGTTTAACTAATATTCTAACATGGTCAAATATAAAGGAATAAGTTGAAAAGAGTCCAGTGAAATTTAAACCAACATGCAATCCTACCACTAGACTTTTAATTGTGTGTAGTCTGTTCATATTCTAATTTTTTTAGTTTAGTAAATATAGTTTTTACAAAAGCAGACTGATTTTAGAAATTGTGTGATCCCCAAGGTTTTTCCCTTAGTATATAGGGTATGTACAATATTCAAAATGAAAATGTAAACAATATGCAAAATTTCTCTTAAATAAGGAAAAATACTTGAAAAGAGTCTCGTAAAAGTGAAATCATACCTCTTGGCAAGCACAAGTGGAAGATCTAAGATAGTAACGCTGTAAAACAGAGATCAAATTGGTTGAAAAAAATAGTCATAAACCATTTGAGTTCGACTACTAGCAAATAGTTTTTCACTGGAACTTGCCCAGTTTTCATATCAACAATGTTATAAAAATAATTAGGCATGCATGTAAGAGAATCCAAATAAAATAATATAAGATAATATTAGATAATAAACTAATATAATATAATATTAGATAATAAACTAATAAACTAATATAATATAATCAAAATAAAACAGACATGCATGTATAGCAAATAATACAAGTAAGATAATCACTTCAACCGTAAATTTGGCACTCTCTTCTTTATTATATTTCTTTCCTTTTCTTCTTGGCATATTATTTACATGTATTGGATATATCAACAATGTGGACTGGTATTGTATGTGGTGATTTTAAGTATATTTTATTGCTGGCAATGTGCTAAACAGTCAATTGTTCAATTCAAGACATAGGGTAAGCACAAGATGTTAATATATAATTAAATAACGGAAACCTCTCTTGCAATTTAAATAACGCGACATTTACGTAGTAGATATACAAGATGTTAATATATATGTTGTATAACCCATTCCTGTTTGACTCATGAGATCAATGAAGAGTCGTTACCTTTGTCGCAGGCGGGTGATTTTCCCTCTAATTTGTCCCGCATCAACTGTCTTCTTCCCAAGTTCAATTAGCTTCATTGCCAGCTTGACATGATCTTGGTTCATTATTTTCGACCTAACCAGTTGGCCGTCAATCGTCTCTTGGTAGAGAATGCCTACCAACATATTCTCCAACTCAACTGTCCATAGGTCGCGATCACGCTAGACCTCAGTGTCATCCATCAAGTGCTACTCAATGCAAAAATAAGAATATGCAATCCAACCCAGTAGACAGCTAATGGTTACTCGCCGACTAGCTGTAAACTATTCAACACATAGAAGTTTATTTAAGTATGTTTAATTAATATTCTAACATGGACAAAAATACATGAATAACTAAATATTCTAACTGAATATTTAAGCAAAAAATTCAGCACATTTTCTAACATTATAATCAATATGCAAAATTAAAGTAAGGATCAACTTGAAATAGGTCCAGTGAAAGTGCAATCATACCTTTCTACAAGCACAAGTGGAAGACCGGAGGTAGTAACATTGTAAAGCAGAGATCAAAGGGAAAAAAGCAGTCACAAGCCATTAATTGTTCGAATGGTAGCCCATATATCTAAATCTGGAACTTGCCTAGTTTTATTTTCGACAATGTCATAAAAAAAGTTGACAAGCTTCTAAGATAATCCAAATTAACCAATAAACCCCACAGAAATGTCACAAGGTAGGCAATAGCTTGGAACAAGATGTGCATGTTTGTCACTTGGTCTATTGATGCCCAAAGTTACTTTGATAGATACTATATTAGCCACTACTTTCTCACTCGGTCTAAGCAAAGTTTGTGAGGTTAAAAGTATAAAAACAGTGAAATATAAGGGGTATACAAGATCAAAGTTGTTACAATAAAGTAACATCCAAACCATGGGACAAACTTCTTCTAAACTAGCTTCATACATTTGGTTACAATGCATCAACATCTATGCTCAATCTAGACCAAGTTAAGGGAAAAAGATGAAAGGTATAGAATGGAAGGGCATTAGATGTGAGATAAAAATGGGCATAAAAGTTCAGAAGGAATATCAGCTTGAGCTAATTTTCTCAAGCAAATAACACAATTATAATCCATCACGTGTTGCATTTCATGTTCTATGGTTAAAAAAATGGCATCTCTCTTTCTCTTGATTATTTAGCAACTACTTAAACTTTTCTTCTATGGATAATATTCTAGATCTCTCTTCTTTTCCAAAAGAGAGTTTTGGGTTGTACCTTTCATTTCTTTTTTGCCTTTTTCTACCTTTCAGTTAGAAATACAAAATGAACATAAAGCAAATTACCCAGATCATTTATTAGGATGGTATGAACACGAGGCAAAAGTCCATTAATTTCTTACTTGAACTTGAGAGGCTCAAATGGGAGAGAGAGACAAATGAAGAATCTAATGACATTCATGTGACAAATGACAACCATCAACAAAAACCACATTTTCATAAAACTTTAAAATGTCTTTTAAATGGAAATGAATTTTCAATTAGAAGAACTTTAGAAATCTTGAAAAAAGAAAATGAAAAAAAAATGATTTATTTTTTTGTATGCAGGGTAATTGTCAAATGGGAAGTTAACCATGATTGTCCTTCTTCATAAATCTAATCTATTCAAACCTGTACAAAAAAAAAAAAATTACAGGGTGTTTTTTATATCAATATAATGTATCTCTCAATCTATCTATATACATGCTTCTGGTCAGTTCTGGATATATCAAGAACTATATTCTTATCACTCATCTAACTTAGCAAATCTCATCACAGAGCACTATAACAGAGCAGCCAACAAATCCACTATAGCTTACCATCCTGCATAAACATGGAAGATTTGTCTTGCATCTTGTAGGCTGATTTCGTTGAAACATGTTACTCATACTCTTGAGCTGCATACATCCCTCCATTCTAAGGAACTTACGATATTTGTTATTTGAAACTGTGTACTATTTACTACGTTTTCTGCAAAGGATATGAGGCTATGAGGCAGGAACATCCACTGAAGACAAAGACAAGGAATCATTTTTGTTGGGTGTCTATAATTCATTCCTTTTGAATAAGAATAGCCAGATGTAGAAGGATTTGAACATGGAAAGCTAAAGACTTTGCCAAATTCTGAATACTGACTTTGAAGTTTTTAATTTCCTAATAATAAAAATGGATTTATTTTTATTAGGTGTGTGTATGTTTTCTATAATATAAAATCTGAACACGCATATACTCAAGTTAGAATAGGATGCGAACTTCTAAGTTATAACTACAAACAAATTAGCAGGATAAGAATTAATGCATAGTTCTCTAGAAAATTGCATGCTAACTAATTGATTTTTATAGGGTACATTTGCTCCAAAATGAATACTTCCTAGGAACTATTCTCAGCTACCAAATAGTTTGGATCTAATGCAAACCAATAATGAACAAATTATTCAAAAAAAGTGGGGTTGATTTGCGCTTACCCTATAAGAACGCATCCTCGGCCCCGTGATGACAAAGTTGGTCACTGGAAGTGTTGAGTATTCGAACTCAGTGCGAAGAAGAGTGATAGGAGAAGTGGATCACGTGCGTATTCTGGCTTTCAGCATTGTTGGTTTTATAATGGAGGGTTTGTGATATGAAGATATCATATCACAGGGGATTGCCTCCTCTGGGTGAAGATTTTGAATCCGAATCAACCACAGAAGGCATCCAATCGCAGCTGACTCACGTACAGGGGCTGCCTAGCTCGCAGCCATGAGGAGACTCACTACTTCCACGAAGAACTGTCGATTCTCGTTTGGGTGTAGGAGGTTGCAGATTGGGCTAGAGAGAGGGAGAGGGAGAGAGCGGTCAGATTCTCCAAATATACGACGTTGTCGAGAGAGAGAGAGAGAGAGAGAGAGAGAGAGAGAGAGAGAGAGAGAGAGAGAGAGAGAGAGAGAGAGAGAGAGAGGTCAGGGTCTCAATGCTCTCAGGAGGCAAGGTCCACTCAAATCGCTGTAGAGGTCTGCTTAATTTGTTGTGTGGAGATTATTTGTAGAAGAAAAAGTACAAAGCTCGATGATGGGAGAAAGCTCTTTGGGGAAGAAAGAGAAGAGGAAAGAGGCAACAGTAGGAAATGGTCACAGAGGTTGGTGCTACGAGTAATTTCATCAATCTTTTCATTTCAATAGTACCAAGTGCACATGCTTCTGACGGAGGGGTCTCTAATCTATTTCAAAAATGTGTTTGGATGTGAAAGTATTCTCATCCGTACAAAGATACTCAAAGATATCTGGTTAGTCTTTGGTACCCAAACACACCCTTAGACTTATGCATTTTGTTGTAAATAGAAGGTCAGATATGTATTTTGACTGAGAGAGAAAAATCCCAAATTCTACATGATGATCCTCTATGCCTAAAAAATAATGCAACTGACCCAAATCCTTTACAAGGAAGTGCAAACTCAAGGAAGCTATAAAATCAAAATTAAAGCAGGAGATGATCCAGTAACAATTATGCCATCGACGTATATCAAGATATACATGCAAGCAGTTTTGGTATTCAAGATAAATAGAGAGCTATCCGACTGAGAACCATGAAATCCTAAATCAATTGATTTCTCAGTAAGCTTTGCAAACCAGGCCCGTGGAGCCTGTTTTAATCCATAAATGGATTTTCTTAACTTACAGAGATGATGAGGGTAATCGAAGTTGATGAATCCAAGTGGTTGTGCCATGAAAACATCTTCCTCAAGGTCGTCGTGGAGAAAAGCGCTCTGCATGTCTAGTTGGTGAAGGGGCCAATTGGATGACACTACAAGAGAGATTAGAAGACGAATGGTTACGGGTTTTACAACGGGACTAATGTCTTGGAAAAATCAACCCCCAGCTGCTGATGAAATCCCTTGGCTACAAGCCACGCCTTGCGGGGTTCCAAGGTCCCATCAGCACGCTGTTTGGTCTTCAAGATCAGCTTAGAGCCCAAAACGTTAAGACCAGAATGAGGGGGAACAAGGTCCCACATTCGATTTTGCATCAGCGCCTTAAACTCGATCTGCATAGCAGATCTCCATTCTGGAAATCATAGCAAACCTTCATTCTGGAAATTTGGAGGCTTCAAAAAATGAAGTAGGTTCTTCTGGGATGACTTTCAAAGGGGTAATGAAAGGGACTGACACAGTGATCAATGAGATAGATGGCTTCGGTGGAGGCCATGGTATTGTGCCATCTGTGTAGATTTTTGGGCAGGAAACATTTGCACAAGACCTTATGACCATAGGATGAGGTAGGGGCTAAGTTGTGTGTGAGGGAGAAGAAATATTGTCATGTGAATGAGGAGATGAGATTTTTGAGATAGGATTTGGAGATACGACATGTGATGTTGGAGAGCTACGGTTGGAGGGTGTCAAAGAGGCTGAGGAAGAGGAGTCCGAGTGTGGGCCTATGATATCTGGTGAAAGTTGAGGGTCAAATATTGGGTGGGTCAAAGGCAACGGACTAGGAATGGGCCACGGGCCGTTAGGCAGAGACAAGTTAGGGGAGCTTGAAAAAGTGGTGATGGGTTGTTGTTTAAAAGGAAAGAAAGACTCATTAAACACAACGTCCCAGGAGATATAAGTTCGGCCTAAGGGAATGTGAAAATAGAGATAGCCCTTGTGGTCCGGACTATAGCCCATGAAGGCACACATTTTAGATTGTAAGTCAAGTTTGTGATGATTAAATGGCCTCAAGTTGGGCCAACATGAAGAACCAAAGACTCCTAAGAAAAGCTAGTTTGGAATATGGCCCATTAAAATTTCAAAAAGGGGATATGTGGGTAAGGATTGGAGTTGGCATTCAGTTAATAAGGAAAGTTGCTGTTTGGAATGCTTCACACCAATATTTTTATGGCATGGATGCATGAGAGAGTAGAGAGATGCCTGTTTCAACAATGTGGTGATGACATCTCTCAACACTCCCATTTTGTTGGTGAGAGTATGGACAAGAGACTCTATGGATTATGCCATAAGTCTTAAAAATTTCACATAAAAGTCAAAATTCTCCACCCCAATCGGTTTGAATAGAAACAATATTGCGTGAAAAGACATTTTAACATATTGAATGAACGCAACAATAATGGATGGCACATTGGATTTTGATTGTAGTGGAAAAAACCATAAATATTTAGAGTAGTCAGCAAGAATGAACAGATAGAATCTACTGAAATTACTTGATAAAATTGGGGCTGGACCCATACATCTGCAAAGAGTAATAAAAAAGGTCCATTGGACCGAAACGGGGAGGGGGGATAGGCCAAGGCATGAGCCTTGGCTGAGATGCATGAGGAGCAAAAGTGAAGCCCACGATCTGAAGTAGGAAGATTGTAATGCTGAAGTGTAAAAGTAGTGATGTGGTGAGAAGGATGGCCTAACCTAGAGGGCCATTGTTGAGCTGGAACACGAGAACTCAAAAAAGCTTTTGGTGTTGCGGAAGAAGAAATGGATGGCAAGGTTGATGAAGAAGATGATAGAATATACAGCCCGTCCTCAACAAGGCCCTTGAGAAGCAGCACCTGGGATACCGAATCCTTCACAAGGATTCGGTATTCAAAGAAGACTAAGTGAAATTCAAAGAAGACTTTATTATCAAGACAAAATTGCCTAACAGATAAAAGATTTCTAGAGATTGAAGGGACATGAAGAAGGTAAAAGAAATTTGCCAATGGGAGAACTGAGGTGAGCCAAGCCAATGTGCTGGATGGGAATGGAGGAGCCATCTCCAATGCTCACATGGTCGGAGCCTTGATATGAAGCAGAGTCTAGATTGAGAGAGGCAAGGTCTGGAGTGAAGTGGTGCATGGCAACTGAATTGGGAAACCAGTTGGAGGAAGCCTGAACGTGTGGTGGAAGGGCTGTAAAGTTGGCAGCAACTGAAGGTGGTGCAATGGCCTTGTAGGCATGATCGAAACGGTCGTAACACATAATCGTAGTATGTCCTACTTTGTGGCAAACTTGGCAGACCGGTCGTGTCTCGACGTAATTGGAGGTGGATCCTGAGTTGCGACCATTTGTGTTGTTGTGCCGTCCAAAGCCACATCCAAGACGTCCACCACGAAATGGTTTCAAGCACAATTAGTGGGAGTATTGACTGTAGAAAACTTCGAAGTGGTGTTATTAGCAGAGAAATGAGCTCCTGAAAGCAAGGATTGAGTCTGGTGAGCCAAACGGGACTCGTGATTGAGTAAATAACTGTATATTTGGTGAGTGGATAGAGGATCTGGTTGTGTGGTTAAAAAGGTTACTAAACACTCATATTCTGTTCCTAAGCTAGCAAGTAGATATATAGAAAACTCTTGATCAGACAAGGTGTGCCCAGCAGCACTGAGGGCATAGGAAAGGCACTTAGCTTTGTTGTAGTAGTCTGTGATGGATTTCGACCCTTAACGTAGTGTAGCTAGTTGGTATTGAGACTGAACTACATGAGCTGTGGATTTTGCTGAAAAACAATTTTGAAGTGTGGTCCAAATTTCATGCGAAGTGGTACATTCTAAGACTTGATCAAGAACAAAGTCAGAAATGGAAAAGTTAATGGTGGAAATGAGGAGTTGATTGTGGAGAACCCATTGAGCATGAGTTGGGCTGGGATTGCCATCAATGAAGGCTATGGGAATGGGTATAGACCCATCCACATAGCCAAACAATTGATGACCTTTGAGAAAGGGGACAATCTGGGCATTTCAAAGCAAGTAGTTATCATTGGTGAGCTTGATGTTGATAAAGTTTTGAGACGATGAGATGATGGAAGGCATAGTATTTTTATCAGTGTTGGCCATGGATAGTGTAAGAAGACGTTGGTCTTTTTGGCTCTAGATACCATGAAAGAACTTAGAAAAACTAAAAGGGATAATACATGTTTGAGGAAATGACTCAGAACAATACAAACTCAATTGTTTGCAAAATTCTCATTTCTCCTTCATTGAATAAACGTATTACAATGTGGCATTTGTAGACAGAGTACATATCATCCCTAAATCTTTCACCTCTCATATTGTGATAGTTGTCATTCTGTTATGGCCTAATTCTAGAATATTCCCTCTGTAGTGCCTTTTGTGTGTTGTGCATATCAGGTACATTGTTGTGCTAAGCTGCTGGGTGCAGAGCAGGCCCTTGTGCTGCTGCAGAGTGAGCTGCTGTGTGTGATGCCTTAATACACTTAAATTGCAGTTTACATATGAAAGAACTTGATCATGTGACCATGGTAATTAACTTATATATATGTTGAAGGTGACCATGCATGTAGATCTATTTGATCCTATATATATTGAGATCAAGGAAAAACTTGTGTTTTCTCAAATACTGTACAATGTTTACAAAGGCCATTGCCTTTCTTTTTTTTCTAACCAGTATAATTTATCAGTTTGGCCGACATTAATATATATACAAGAAGTCATGAGTAGTACTGTTAGTTTATGGCAGTTATAGTACTATTGGACTAGCCTTGTATATATACCAATATGATCAGTATATCGTTAATTTCATGGTGTTTTAATTCACTAAGAAAGTTTGAGATTTAGGAATTAATTATGCCAATGCGCAGTTACTCATGTAGTAATACTTGTCAAATAATATACCTATAACTACGGAGTAATAAGTGTGACAGTGAAAAATCAAATCAAAAGTTACTTTTTCGTTAAAAAATTATCTGTACAAATTTTAAATATATAAATTTTATCTTAAAATTTTGAAAAAAATCTAGATTTTACCTTAAAAAAGTATTAAAAATTATTTTTGACTTATTTATTTTTATTATTATTATTGAGATGTTGTACATCATTTTACCTGTATATTTTATATATTTTAAATTTATTTTATTTTATTTTATTAATAAATTAATTGAATTATTTTATTCATCATCCATATACCATAAACTTATTATTAAAAAAATTGAAAGAAATGTGATATATAATATCTATAGAAATAATATATAAAATTATTATTCATATTCTTAGGTAAGTGGAGAAGACGTCGTAGATCATTAAAAGCGTTGCGGCAACAAAAGGGTAGCCCGATCAAATCAACTAACAATTAAAAAGCCTGATTTTATACAAATTTTAGAATCGAATTAGTATATATCAGTTTTACATTTTCAAGAACTGATTTCAGACTGGTTATCTTCCTAAACTTATATTTCCAGTTTTTTCGGTTCCATTCTGGATTGATTCTATTTTTCGATTTTAATCAAGTGCCAATGTAATTATATATATTATATATATTTAAGATTAAAATTTTATGTTGAAAATTATAATATAAAATTATTTCTTATATAATTATATAGAAAAGCTATATATATGAGATTTTATATAATATTAAAAATTAAATTTTTTATATATATTTTATAAACCGGTCTGGTTTAGTTTTGGAAAATCAAGAACCAAAACCAAACCGGGTTTATCTATTTTTAAAATGTATGAACTGGTCCCAAACTGAATCGGTTTAAAATTGGACCAATCGGTTGGGTCTCGTTCGGGTCAATTCTCTAATTTTTCGGTTCGAATTTTCACCCCTAATCATATGTAGAATGTCCAACTATTATTCATATAATTTACGAAGGATTTCCTATTTTACTCATAATATTTAAATAGAGCAAGAAGAGAATAGAAAATAGAAAGTAAGGTGTTTCTCAAAATTGGATAATTAAAATTAAGAAAGAAGGTTATTTTAGTAAATTTCAGCTAAATTTCGTAGGTCCCAATGTGAATGGCACTGGTAATTTGGTAATTCTTTTATAGAGTTAATCTTTTCGTAAGTTTCCATGTAAAAATTTTTAAATAAAATTATTATTTCAGTCTGTTAGGTACAAGCAATTTGGCACACCAAATTGTATACCCCCTTTTTTTTATTAAAAAAATAAAAATAAAATAAAAAAGTCCTCTATCTCATAAAAATTATTTTCATTTTCACTTTACACTATTTTATTAAATGGATAACTTACATATTAACATTAGAGCAATGTTGAATACAGTCTCCATTTAGGTCCATAGGTAATTTTATCTTTAAATTATTTTAAAATTACTAATATATCCCTCTTAAAATAATTTTTTTCCTTTAATAAAAGACATGCACATACAATTCCCAGACTGCAAATAAAATTTCTCTTAACATTGATGTGTGATTTAACGTAGGGGTGTACAAAAACCAACGCCACCGGCCACCACCGACGGGAATCGACCGGCCGTGTCAAGAACTGGCTGGAACCGCCGGTGAACTAGTCGGCATACGGTATAATTTCTTCAAAACCGCTGAATATAAGTTCGGCAGCGATTTGACCCTGGTTCAAACCGTTGAACCAGCCGACTTAATAAGGTATATATATTTTGATATATACCTTACTTAAACGACATTGTTTCACTTAAATAAGTGAAATGGTGTCGTTTAATATCTGAAGTTAAAAACAAAAACAAAACAAAAAACTAAATTAAACGGTTCCGTTTGGCTTAAGCCCCCGGGGGACCCTTCTTCTTCCTCGATTCCTTCTTCCTCGTTTCTCCATCCGAGTCTCGGACGCCACCCCCATCCTCTCTCTCTCTCTCTCTCTCTCTCTCTCTCTCTCTCTCTCTCTCTCTCTCTCTCTCTCTCTCTCTCTCTCTCTCTCTCTCTCTCTCTCTCTCTCTCTCTCTCTCTCTGCGCACGTAGCCATGGTAGGGTGGAGGGCCTCTCTCTCTCACTCTCAAATCACACCTCTCACCGCTCTCGGTATCGTCTCTCACCCAGTCGACAGCCACTGTGGCGTCCCTGAAAATAGCCTCCATCGCCACGGAAGACACCGACGAACCAACCGGAGTGACGCCGAGACCGATGTAGACGGTTTTTTCCCCTTTAAACGGCCGGTTTCGATCGAGATTTATCCACTTTTGATGATGTCGGTTTGGTTTCGATTTTAGTCCGAAACCGAATGATCGATTTTCACCCCTAATGCGCACAGTGTTATTATATAGGGGATGGTTTAATTTCCAGATAGATACAATAATTTCAAAAAACCTCAAATATTTAGTTAAGATACTAATGGGGCCAACTATATTAATGATTATATATGCAATATTAATTGTATGATGGTTTCCTCGATTGAATGATTTCGGACAAACGTCAAGGTGTCGCCCGATCGAACATGGATAGGGTTGTAAATGAACCAGTCTCTTCGATAGTCCGCTCCGTACTCGCTCAGTTAAACAAACTCATGAAAAAAAAAAAAAACTCGTTTGTGAAAGCAGATGCTCGATTTGTAAATGACACATATCCAACAAAACTCGACTTGACTAGACTAAGTCTCGTTAAAGCCCGCTCGTTTATACTCGAGTTGACTCGTTAGTTTGACTCGATTAAAACTCATTCATATATTGATAAATATATACATATATCTATGTATTAGCTAATAATATAAGCATACTACTTTTATAATTAAATATATAATATGTAATTAATTACTTATGTCTATATAATGAATATACTTCATATATTTATTTTATAATTTGTATAATAATTAGTCAATAAAATTTAATAATTCCATATACTAGTATGTGGAAACCATATATGAAATAGATATATGTTATCATATTAAATGTATGCATTAATAATACATGTAGGCATATAATATATTATTATTTTGAATAAATATATAAATATCAACTAGATATTAATTATCAGTGTTTGATCTACTGCAAGTAATATTGCACCCGTTTTCCAGGGAGGAGCTAGGGCATGCAACCGCTCGTGATCATGGGTTGTCCGTCAAGTTCTATGCGGCTAGAGCTTTCTTCGTAGATCATGATTAATAATATATAGTATCAAAGCAACCTAAAAACATTCACTTTTAAGGATATATGGTCCTAGTTACAAGGATGTCGGGGTTTTGAATGAACAGGATTTTAATACTCCATGCAGACCAGCAAAGCTTATAATTTTTCCATTTAGAATTACCATTGATAATCAAGTTGTTGGGTGGAATTTCCTTGTATATAAACTATTATATGAAGACTTGCTTGTATAGTTGGACAAATAAATTACAACGTGCGCGCGGCTGTTCAACTTGTCGAAAATGTGAACAAGCAATGTTAAGTTTACACATCATCAAGAATTTTCAATCCATAAGCAGCAGCTAGCTAGGCACCTAGAATTCATGCACATAGATGGTTTGCATCATTTGTCAAAGCTAGCTAAACCTGAAGCTTTGACCCGCAGGATGCACAGGACTCATTTCAGCCCGGCCACCATATGAATACTTGAAGAGGTACCAAACACGTGCTTAGGGTTTGCATCAACTTCAGCAAGCAAGAAGAGAGAGAGAGACTACATATATAAAGCAAGCTCACTTCAAATGTATAATTTTGAAAACTGGATCCCTCAAGTGCATTATTTTGAGGTCGGTTTAACTGGTGCATTCTTTGCAATCATTTTGAGCTGAATTTGCCTAAACTACATGAAAATAGGTCGAGCTAATTGAGCAAACTGTGTGAAACGGATTTCTTAGCTGTGTTAATAGTCACTTCTCAAAGATGTGAGATTCATTGTAAAAATGGGCAAAATTTCAATGCTGAACAAAATTTTAATCGCGTGGTTTGCAAACGCAAACCAAATACATATGAATAAAGAAACTAAAGAAGATACTGATCAGAGAATAGGAACTATATTTCACTTCATGTGTAACAATATTTGCTCGAGGACTCTGAAAAGAACCAACTTTCTGGGAGAAATACCAAGATAGTAAGATACATTACCTGAAATCAGAGAATAAAGTCAGTCCAAAGAATTTAATAGTGGAGCCAAACCCAGATTGAAAGTTCAATCAAGCAGGGCTGAACATACGATTCAGTAAGAGAAAGAACATTTTGTGTTTCATTTGAACTTTTCTTTGACTTGTGCTTTGATTTCTTCTCCCGTTTCTTACTCCTGCCAAGCAGTCAAATATGGGTATTGGTACAAAAGTAACAGACCAGGGAATTAGACTAACAGTTTATTTCTTTGTATGTAGGAAGAATAGAAAAATATAGGAAGAATAGAAATTACTCGTCATTTGAGCTGAGACCCCAACAAGATTTCAGTTTCCGGTTAATGTGCTTCAAATCTTTTTCTGAAGGGAATTTATATCTCTTAACCTGCATAGAGAGCCACAAAGAGAGTAGAATGGTAAAGGTAACCGAAACAACACATTGCTCTATCTAATATTGAATAGCACTCGTTGAATATTATAAAACAATGTTTCCCTTGCACAGAATCCTTCCTTGCCACTCCATTATTGCTATCAGTGAAGTATGTTACAGGAATCATCCAAGGTATATTCACATTGCAACAAGTATATAAAATTTGTACCCAAGAATCTATTGCATTTAGTGATTCAATGAGCTCTGAAACATTGTGTGCAGAACTCTGACGAGAGAGGATGTTCCTCAGGTATCTGCAAAGAGGCATGCAAGCAGAAGAAGACAGAATCATTACTGAAGACAAGAAACGTGATAGTGATATTTGTTTTTGGGCCAATAAGAGGTTTAACCCCAAACCCCTTTCTTTCCTACCCAGCAGATTATCAGTTATCACTGTGCAAATCACAGTTTGGCAATCCACTACAATCATAGTTTGACTATCAAATGCAAAAGAAGCATTGCCAAAACCATTAGTCATTATCTTGAGAAAACTCCAAAGCAATTTAAGACCTCTCAAAGTCAATAACTTGGTGCACCCCATTTGAACAACGCAAAGCAGCCAATGCTAACTGCATCACAAAAATTATCAATAATCTCAGTATTCTAGTTAAAAAAGCAGATTACAAGATCAAATCACAATCTGAGCCAGACGGTGAAGATTACATGGGAGTCAACCAAGGTAATTAAAGACAGAAAGAGAAGACATCTGATCTAAATTCAGTGAGAGGTTCATTAGGGTTAGGAACCAAAGGGTGATTGGTGAGGTGCTCTGCAAAGTAGTTTTACTATGCAAAGAACGAGAAGGTCGGCAAGTACAACAATTTTCAATTAGAGCACCAGGAGGGTACATTTCGGCAGTAGCAGTTGGAATTTATTGAAATGCAATCCATAAGGGACATTTCAATCTCCTTCATCCCAATCTAAAAAAAATACACCCTCCAGCCCCACTTCCATCTTTTTTCCACCAAGTCACGATCCTAAGTCCCAAAACATAAGAGGGTTAAGCGATCATGGATTAATATTTATATGTATACATGCTGTTAAAAATTACTGACACCTAAAGCACAAGTTTTTGTATATAGGTAACACACAAAGCCACAAGCAGAGGACAATAAAAGTAAATTTTAAGTATTCTACTCCCTTTACAAAAAAAAACAAAATTAACTAATTAAAATTACAAACAAAAACAAAACCTCATGAATGATTTAGAACTCAAACAGAACCGGAGATATACTGTTAACATTCCAAAGCACCAGGTTTCTTCCATAACCGCTCTACTAATGTGTAATCTGTTACTTATAAAACAAAACTTTTTGATAGTTTTTTTGTGCAAAAAAATAATAATAATAAGAATGAGCTATCTGCAATCTAAATAATCAGGGAAGCATCATCGTACCTGCCCGGGAGGGAATAGAAGTTGTGCATCAGTGAGCATGATTTTGTCAACTTCCATCCTTGCAGTTTCGTGTAAAGCCTATGTAACATTAAGCACCAGAAGGATAGATAAACACAAGGAAGAAACTCTGTGAACATGAGAAGTGACAATAAATGCTAGGCTGTTAAAATGTTTGCTTCACTGGAAATATTTAACAATTGATCAAATTAGATATCAATTATTCTTACATGGTAATCATGCACTAAGATGTTGCATATGCTCAACTAGCTATTTTAAAAACTTCAATTACTTGTCATCTTTATGAAGACTTTTCAAGTTTCAATTTGAGCATACATGAAAAAGTAGTCAAGCAATCAAGAATAAGATCGAAGAGCAATAAATACGCATAGACTAGTCATTTAAAAAGATTAAGTAGTATACAAGCAATTCACCTTTAGCATATGAAGCTGGTCATCTTTCACTTGGCAGAATTCCTGGGAAACAGCACCAATTGTCACCAATTGCAACACAGAATATGCAAGATTAATAATAAATAAATGTAGCATCACAGTGAGGCAAGAAATAGGAATTGAGGAATCGCAACAGGAATCACAATTAAACCTATCAAAAAAATATCACACCCAAAGATTGGAGGGTGTAGAAGTAGAGATCACTCGCAAAGGCCAAGTCATTTGAGAATTAGAAAGGGAGACCCTAATGGAGGAGATTTCTTCGAGGCAAAAATCAATGGCTTTGTGGCTTAGGGAGGGGGGCAAATGCACAAAGTTTTTTCATCAGGTTGCAAACTCATGTAGGAAGAATAATGCCATTGAGATCATGACCATAGATGGCTGTGTTTCTTCAGAACAGTCAGTGATAAAGGGTTATATTGCTGGACATTTTGAAGATTTGCTTTCGGAACCCTTTGAATGGAGGCCTAGATTAGATAATCTACTTTTAAGGCCATTGATCAGACTAGTGGCTGGAGAGACCCTTTGAAGAGGAAGCGGTACAACAAGCAGTCAGAAAAATGAATAAAGACAAAGCTCCAGGCCCTGATGGTTTTACTATGGCATTTTTTGTGTTGGAAGGTGGTGAAAGGGGATGTCATGCAAGCTTTTCATGAATTTTTCACTTTTGGGAAATTTGACAAGAGTTTAAATGCTACATTTATTGCACTTATCCCTAAAAAGGCTGGTGCAATAGAGGTGCATGATTTCTAGCCTATTAGTCTTGTGGGCAGTATGTACAAGATGATATCAAAAGTTATTGCTAATAGGATGAGCACGGTTATGGATAAAATCATCTCAAGGTCCCAAAATGCATTTGTTGGGGATAGAAATATATTGGACTTGGTCCATCGCTAACGAATGTTTGGACAGCACAATCAAGTCAGGAGTCTCGGGTATTTTATGCAAATTAGACATGGAGAAAGCCTATGACCACGTTAATTGGGAATTCCTTTTTTATTTGTTGAGGAGATGTGGTTTTGGGGAGAGATGGAAGGTGTAAATGAGGCATTTTGTGTCAACAGTTCGCTTCTCAATCTTCGTAAACGGTGATTCCGTTGGTTTCTTTAACAGCTTGCGGGGGTTGCGACAAGGCGATCCACTATCACCCCTCTTATTTGTTATTGTCATGGAGGCCCTAAGCAAAATGTTGTTGGCTTCAGTGGAGGGTGGCTTTTTCTCACGTTATTCAGCGGGGGATACCTTTTTTTGATATGTAAGAAGTAAATTATGTTGATATGAATGAAATAGGTATAGCCCATGTACATAGGATTATATAGAAGAACACCTAAATACATTCTAAATTAAAGACAAAAAGTCATGAACATTGTTTCCGTCAAGTACAATGGCTGAAAACCAAAGCATTAAAGTGTGTATAAAAAAGTTCTGAAATTCTGCCATAGTGGGTTCCCTATCTTCAAAGCATCGCTCATTTCTTTCCAACCAAGTACACCACATGATACACAACGGGATCATCTTCCACACTTTTGCCACTTGAGGACAGCCTTGAATTTCCTTCCAGCAGGCCAATAAATCCACTACTCTCAATGGCATCACCCAGGCAACATCCACCCGTTTGAAAATCTCATTCCATAGCCCCCTTGTCACCTCACAATGCAAGAGTCGATGATCCATGAATTCTCCCTGTTTTTTACACAAATAGCACCAATCCATCACGATGAGTCCCCTTTTTCTTAGATTGTCAGTGGTCAAAATCTTCCCAAGAGCAGCAGTCCATCAAAGAAAGCTACTTTGGAAGGCACACGAGACCTCAAAATCCTCTTCCAAGGGAATGAAACATGGTCTTGTGCTGTCAAGATCTTGTAGTATCCTCTATCTGTACATTTCTTGCTACCATTGGCCCTCCATTGCATCGTATCCTCCTGCGGCGCAGTGTTCTCCAGGGAGTATAGTAACCTGAAAAATTCTGATACAATGTGCAATTCCCAGTCGTGAATGTCCCTGTTGAAGAGAGTATTCCACTGGTAAGAGCCATGGGAAAAAACCTGCATCTCTGCCACTGAAGCCTCATGGTTAGTTGCAATACGACACAAAGCTGGAAATGCCCTGTGAAGAGCGCAATCACCACACCAAACATCATGCCAAAACCTGACTCATGTCCCCTCACCCACCACAAACCGGATTTGATCCTCGAAACTCTGCCATCCCTTCCGAATAAATTTCCAAAGGCCCACACCATATCCCCCACTCACTACATTAGAACACCAACCCCCCTAGGCACTTCCATATCTAGCATTATTAATCTCCTTCCATGGTAAGTCTTCCTCTAAATGATACCTCCATAACCATTTTTCCAACAAAGTTTTATTGAAAGTTCTCAAATTGCAAACACCCAAGCCCCCATACGGTATTGGGGAACAAACTTTGCTCCAAACAAGGTGAAATTTCGTTTCCTCCCCGATTCCTCCCCATAAGAAAGTTCGATATAATTTTTCAATCCTATTCGCCACTGCTGCAGGCAATGGAAATAGAGAAAGAAAATAGGTGGGAAGATTAGTTAAAGTACTCTTAATCAAAGTGAGTCTCCCCCCTTTCGATAAATACAACCGTTTCCAACCAACAAGCCTTTTCTCTACTTTTTCCACAACCCCGTCCCAAATACCTCGAGCCTTAAAAGTCGCTCCCAAAAGGAGTGCGAAATATTTCAGAGGCAGAGAAGACACTTTGCAATCTAGGAGGCATGCCAAGCTAGTGATATTAGGCACCACACCCACCGCCACCATCTTGGATTTGTCAAGGTTCACCTTAAGCCCCGACACTGCTTCAAAACATAACAACATTGCATGCAACACTTGAATTTGCCCATGATCCTTCGTAGAAGAAGAGTGTGTCATTTGCAAATAAAAGGTGTGAGAGCGAAATAGATCCATTAATGCCATTACCCACCGAGAAACCAGACATGAACCCTCCTCCAACAGCTGCCCTCACCAATCGCCCAAGTGCTTCCATAACAATAACAAAGAGAAGCAGAGACAGAGGGTCGTCTTGTTTCAAACCGTGTGAGCTGTTAAAAAAACCAACCGGAGTACCATTTACTAACATCGAAAAGCGTGCAGTAGAGACACAATGTCGAATCTAGGAAATCCACCTATTCCTAAAGCCACACCTCTCCAACAAGTAAAAGAGAAAATCTCAGTTCACATGGTCATAAGTCTTTTCCATGTCAAGCTTGCACAGAATACCCGGCACACCTTCCCGCAACCGATGATCTACGCATTCGTTGCTAATAAGAACCGAGTCAAGAATTTGTCTCACCCAAATAAATGCATTTTGTGGCTTGGAAATAATATGTTCCAGAACCGGGCTAAGCCAGTTAGCAAGAACCTTCGCAATGATCTTATATACTCCTCTCACAAGACTTATGGAATGAAAATCCTCAACGGCTATAGCCCCATGTTTCTTCAGGATAAGTGCAATGAAAGTCGCATTAAGGCTTTTCTTGAACTTCATGAAAGAGTAGAATTCCAAGAAAACTTGCATAACATCACCTTTCACAATATCCCAACAAGTTTGAAAGAATCCCATCGAGAAGCCATTTGGACCTAGAGCTTTATCCTTGGCCATGCCACAAATTACCTTATAAATCTCATCTTCAGCAAACGGTTGTTCCAACCAACTTGCACTATGTGAATCAATAGTCTCAAACAACAAACCATCAAGCGGGGGATACTAACCATGGTACTACCATTATATCGCATCTTTTGTTTGAAGATGATACGTTGATATTTTGCGAGGCAAATCCAGGTCATCTTGAATCTTTAAATGCTATCTTGCTGTGTTTTAAAGCGGTCTCCGGGTTAAAAATAAATCTCTCTACAACGGAGATGGTTGTTGTGGGTAATGTGCGTAATGCTAGGGGGCTAGCTAATATATTGAGATGTGTGGTCTCTTCGCTGCCTATGGAGTACCTTAGCCTTCCGTTGGAAGCATCGTTCAAAGCCAAGACTATTTGGGATGAGGTGCTAGAGAAAATAGAGCGTAGACTGGCTGGAAACGATTATATTTGCCTAAAGGGGGTTGGATTACACTAATAAAGAGTACCCTTTCAAACCTTCCCACATATTTCTTGTCATTATTTCCTCTTCCAGCTAGTGTTGCCTCTCGGATTGAGAAGCTTCTGTGAGACTTTCTATGGAGTGGACTTGGCGTGAGTTTAAGTTTCATTTAGTTGGGTGGAACAAGGTGTGCTCTCCCTTGAGGGGTGGTGGATTGGGAGTTTGCAATGTGAGGGCCTTCAATAAGGCTCTTATCGGAAAATGGCTATGGAGATATAATTATGAGAGGGAAGCACTATGGAAGGTGGTGATTAATACTAAGTATGGGAGTATAAGGGGGGGTTGGTGCTGTAATGAAGTTAGGGGGGCACACGGAGTGGTTTATGGAAGCATATTCGGAAAGGTTGGTGGTCTTTCTCTAGCAACGCTAGGTTGTGTATGGGGGATGGCAATAGAATCAATTTTTGGCATGACGTTTGGGTTGGAGATATGGCTCTTAAGGATGTTTATCCCTCTATTTTCAGAATTGCAAGGGAACAAGATGCTTTCGTGGCCGACTTGCGGGAAATTACCAATGGTTCATAGCAATGGAATGTTAGCTTCATTAGGGAGGCCCATGATTGGGAAGTATGTGTCCTCGTGGAGTTCCTTACCTTGCTATACACCATTAGTCCAGCTGTTACAACAGCGGATAAACTGGATTGGCGGCCTTCCAGGAAAGGAAATTTTTTTGTACGCTCTTTCTTTGAGACTCCTACTGCCCAAGGTAGGAATCATTTTCCTTGGAAGAACATGTGGCAGAGTAAAGCACCTCCTAAGGCTGTTTTTTTTGTTTGGACAGCAGTTTTAAGGAAGATTTTGACTATTGATAATTTAAGAAAACGTGGGCTTATCATCATTGACTGGTGTTGTATGTGCAAAAATAGTGGTGAAACAGTGGATCATTTACTTCTACAATGTGAGTTTATAAGGGCCATATGGAATTATTTTTTCAGCAAAGTGGGATTAGCATGGGTTATGCTGGAAAGGGTGGTTGAACTACTAGCTACTTGGAGAGGGATCATGGGGACACCACATATTGCAGCTGTGTGGAAGATGGCTTCCATTTGTTTTTTATAAGTAAACAAGTCATAGGTGGGGTGAGAGAAAGAAATGATATTTTGGTGTATCTGGAGTGAAAGAAATGATAGAAATTTCAAGGAGCGTGAGCGCTTTTTGGAAGAGTTTAAGAGCTTTTTCTAGAAGACCTAATTATGTGGACCATTGCCATAGATTCGAATGGTCTCAGTTTCCATGATTTCCTTGTAACTGTTTCTAGTTCCTAAATAGGTGTAATCACATGTATACCTCCTGTGTACTTGGGCTATGCCTATCTTTATATCAATAAAATATCTTCTTACTTACCAAATAAAATAAAATATCTTCTTACTTGTGAAAAAAAATATATCACACGCATCAACAAACAAATGAGATTTCTTGTACAAATCAGAAAATAAGAAGTCTATTGAGCTTTACTTATAAGAAAAAAAAAAAAAAAAAAAGTCCATTGAACTTTCTTGTAGAATGGATTAATAATACTTAACCTCCATGTCATTCAGAAAACCATCTATTGAGCGGTACGGTGCATAAACAATAAGGTCAAATTCTAAACTCTGCGAAAACAAAAGAAAGAAGATCAATGTCCAAACTTTGGCAAAGGACACGATGTACATAAGAAAAAGAAAAGCAAAAAAAATAAAGAGAAAACACTAATATGAACAGGCACATCCATGCCTGATAAACTATCATCTCATTATTGAGAATCAATTGATGGTCCTGCGAGATCCCCTTACCAAGCTCCTCTGCTGAAACATGATTTTCTTCTATCTTACAAGCTGCATATATGCACGTTAACCTGTGCATGAAGTAACTTTGTAAATAATGTCAAATTCGCAAACTATTCACCAACAATTTACCATCCCAAGCAATTCCATTAGTGCATGATTTTCTAATCTGTCCAACTATTTTTATTAATAATTTCCTCATGAACCATATTTTGATGCAAAGCATATTCAAACTTCTATAGTGGATCATGTGGCCACTGGGAAGCTTCAGCAAACGAATGCAAAAATAATCTTACATAATGTTTTTCGGGTGATGTTCCATGACCGACCATTGAAGGTAAAATCTTTTAAAATATATAAGAGCTGTTGCCTGCAAAACATGAACCAATTCCAGAAATTTGACGGTAAACCTCAACATTTATCTTTATTTTTGTACTTATTCTATGCAAAAGATAAACAAATACCTGAATTTTATGAGGAAAGTGGAAGTTGTTACAAACTTCTTGAAGTTTATTCTCGTAGAACACTCGCATATACTGCTCTTCCTCAATATTAAGGGGTTTTGGACGAGAATGCTTGTCGGCTAACATGAAAAGAATGTAACCGTGAGGAAAAAAAAAAGGTTAGAAGTCTTAGCCCGAAAGAAAAACACACACACACATAACAACCAGACGCTCAATTCAATAAGAAAATGCTACAAAGAATGTGACTCTTGAAAAAACATTTACCAGTATCTTTTGGGTTCATCGGAGGTTCGGGATATGATAATGACCCATCAGCATCAACTTCCATAAGCGTTGCTCCATACTTTAAAACACATTAGTTAATATGAACTCCACAAATAGGAAGGAAAAAAAAAAAAAAACAATTTAAGAGCAAATTGTGTACCAACCTTCTCTAGTGCTTGTATTGCTCTTTGATTAGAGGCTTTGTATTTTTCAACCTATAGACAAAAATATGCTTACAATTGTATATTTATATATATTAAAAAATTTTCTTTTTCTCCATCAACCACGCAGAAATGAGAAAATCAAATTCCGCCGCTCAGACCGAGCTTCATAGGAGCATATAAGCAAAATCAAAGTGAAATTTTCATATTCATGAACCAAAAGCAAAATCTGCGACTCCAAATGTTCTTTTCCTACGATTTCCGGGCAACCAAACGGGAAATGAATAGTGATAAGGGCAGAAAGAGAATAGTAACCAAAGAAGCTTACTAGCTCTTGAGGAGTGAAGATCCACTTAGCTCGGTGAGTCGAGGTCAGGAAATCGGCCATGGCGACTCGGAAACCGAAATTCTGTTGCTTTAAGAAATGTATCAGTTATTAGTACTGTTTAGCACCGGGTCTTTGGATTTGTGATAAACTCCGATAATCAATGTTCCAGCCTTCCAGGATCAGAGCAACGCAGAAATCAAAGAAAACAATACTTTCTTTTCTTTTTTTCTCCTGAGACTGCTCTCGCCTTTGCTGTGGAGTGTGGAACATAAAAAGCAAGAAGAATACTGGAAGAGGAGAGCCCTTTCTTCCTTTGGGCAAATTGAGTAAATTGTGTTTGCAAAGTTCCTTAAATTAAATTTGAATAATTAACCCTCAAAATTATGATATTAATTTGTAGGTTATATATTTGAGATATATATACTATAAATAAATTTTATAAAAATAAATTTATAAATTAACGTAATTTTATGTGATATGTAGATTTATTTTATAATAAAAATAATTTTATAATCTAAATATCATATTTAATTATGTCAATTTATAAATTTATTTTTATAAAATTTTTTTATAATTAAAATATTTTAACCATAAATTATAAAATTATATCATATTATCTATTTTTCATTTATTTTAATAATCAAGATTAAATATTAGTGTAAGTTTTATTGGAATTTAGATAAATGATTAGACGAAAAATCAATAACTTTTTTTTTTGAGAGAAAAATGTTTAGCTTGAAGTTTTAATTTTTTAAATTGACCTTTTAAGTTATAAAATTCCAACGGAACCTCTATTGCATTGCAGCTTGCTCCAATGATACAGTGTTTTTTTTTTCTTTTTCTTTTTTTTTTCCAAAGCCCATTGATACAGTGTTTGAGAACTCCAACGTGAAACTTTAAAAAGCATGCTTTATACGATGGATGTAGCGGGCTCCATTCCACAGTCCCACTCTCCGCTCTCAACTCCATTACTAGTTTCTTTCATGCACTGGAGGTAAAACCCTAAAAGCCCCTCTCTTTGGTTTCTTTCTCTCATTCTCTTTTCCAAATGTATACAAAATTCCAATGTCATTCATTTTTCTCATCAGCATCTTCTTTCTTCGTTTCACTGTGCATGGTTGAGCTATTTTAGGTAATTGTGGATGAAGTAGGTTGATAATTTTGTACTGGGTACATGTTGGATTTTTGAGATTGTGAGGAGAAAAAGATGAGGCAGGTTGTAATGCTGGATGAGGGGTTGAGGATTCTGGAAGAAGGGATTGTGAAGGCAAAGAATATTCTAATTGGACACCCACCCAAGGCATTGTTCTCCAGCGAAGACTATATGAAGTTCTATAAGTATCCTATTCCTTTACAGAATTTTGTTGGTTTCTCCTGGTTTGTAGGCACTTTTGCGGTGTGCCGGGTATGCATCTTCAAATATATATATGTATATATATATATTTATTAATTTAAAAAATTAAATGGGTTTTTGTGGTTTTCTTTCTAATTTATTATTCTGCAAATTAGTTTATAATAATATTCACGGAAAATCTATATGTATCCTTTTCTTGAAATATGATGTGCCCTCTTGCTATCTTAAATTATGTAGATACATCCATGATCCATGTATGTTCCCTTGTGTGTGCTCACATACACATTCATAACTAGATTATTCTTCAGTGTGGGCTGTTGAAGTAAAGTACTTACCATAATTTTTCATGATGAACGTGTGAGGTTTTTAAGAGTTTTTATGACTTAACGAGGCAAAAAGAAAAAACTTGTAGATTTTTCAGAAAGGTTTCTTATTGGCTCCTGATTGGACGTATGTTAAATGACTTCAATATCTAGTAAGCACGAGTTCGCATTTGTCACAGTATCATTCTTCTGCAATAACTGTGCTCCGGAATATTTTTAAATATGTTGAATGTCCTTCACTTGTTGGATAGCTGCGTTTATACCATGTGTTCTCAGAGACCACCTTATGACTATTCAGGGGAGCTTTATGAAAGATACAAAACCGCTTTGGAAGAGAGCATTGTTTCAGTGGTGAGATTCTTAATGTTCTGACAACTTGTGCACTAGTTTAGTCCAATTTGCATATCAGATTGCTTAATGCAGTGTTCTTGGACACCCGATGCTGATCAAAAGAAAAAAAAAATGCAGAATACAAAATAAGATGCTCAGAACTTTTTTTTTGTTTTTTTGGTCTTGGCCGCTGAACAACTCCCCCCCCAAAAAAAAAATAAATAAATAAACCCAAAAAACACAGAATAAATTATTTTTAATTGTGTTATCATTACAGAGAACATGTACAAAATCAAAATGCACATTCAACGTGGTTGAAGTTATATGAGATATAAATATTTATTCAACTTAGATGGGTTATTTTTGTGTATTGAACTTGATAGTCCTAACTGTCCCTATAGAGAAGCATTACGTTACCTCCATTTTCTATGAAGTGGTAGCTTGGTGAAAAGTAAGGACTAGGCAATACCTTGAAAATCCAAGTTATCCCTTACCTGAACCTGAGCTCTTGCAACAGACCCTTTGGCAAGCAGGTGACCATTCCACCTCAAATTCAGTCTGAGCTGGCAGTTTCTATACCAGCCTCCCAATTTACTCCGTGAACCTATATTGACCAGGCCATACCTAGAAACCTTGTGTACAGTGCCTTTTACAGCCTAAAACATAAATATATTTAATTTCTATCTTATTCTTTGTTAATCCCCATCTTTTTTCATTTGTACTGTTAGGTGCTGCCATCTCTAAATGACAAGCATGATGCCTGTTTACTCGCAGACCTTCTGCAAATATGGACAAATTACAAGGTGATGACGAAGTGTTTATCTGGATTCTTTCTGTACCTTGATCATCACTTTGTTGTTAGAAGAAACTTTCCATCACTAAATGATCTTGCAACTATTTCCTTCCACAATCTGGTAAGCATGCTATCTCGTATGCATAAAATAGCTCCCGTGTTGTGTAGTTCTCACGCATCCTTTTTTCTTCTCATCCTGCCCTTTCAGTTCAAGGTTAGGCTAATTTTAACTTCCATTTTGAATTTCAGGTCTGGAGTAAGCTGTATGGCAACTTTCTAGATGCTGCTATTTCCCTGGTATGTTGACATGCTATGTTAATTTTGTTTTTATTCTTGGTTTCTACAATGTGGATTTTAATATATTCATGAATTGTGTCCAGATCAATCAGGATCGGAATGGGAAACAGGTTCAACAAGATTTGCTAAAAGATGTCTTGATTTTTTCGACTTTCTTTGCGGAAATTGGAGAGCAAAAGATAGAATACTATGAAATGTTTGAGCAAATCATGCTTAAAGAAGCAGCCAGTTACTATGCTCAATTAGCTTCAGAGTTGCTTTGCTGCAGATCATATACAGATTACATTCAAACGGTTGTTTTTTCCAAGTGTTAGCAGCTTTGAAAATTTCTTACATTTAATTCAAAGTAAAAATATGGGCTCACTGTTCTGAATGATTCAGGTTGCATGGTTATTAATACAAGAGAGAGAAAGATCTGTCCGGTACTTGCAGCAGGGTTCTGTAGAGAAGTTACTTGAGGTCTTTCTATCCTTCCATCAACTTTTTCTCTCTCTCATTAGGTAGTCACAAATCATTGGGCCTCCTGATAGTCTGTCAAAGTAACCATATATGAAAGTAAAGAGGATAGCCAAGTAAGTGAAAGGCTGAAACAACATTTTCAAGTAAAAAGTTAAAACAACTCTGCCACTGTGCATAGATCATTGATTTCTTTTGGGAATTGGTCAATTTTCAATGATGAGAGGGGAAAGATATTGTAACCATGTGGAGCTTTTCTGTGCTTTCACAAACGCCCTCAACATTTATAACTTGAATTAGCTGTTATAATCCCTCAAAAGGACGACAAAATCTAGCACATTTTATGACCTATTCTCTCTTAGAAGCATATATTGGTTTTGCGCTTTTGGATTGATTTGTATGTCAAAGGAAAATCTAGTCTGTGTTATGTAAAGAATGGTCCTTCTTCTGAATAAATTGGTGCATTGATGTTCTGCTGTGTCTGCATCTCGTTCAGATTGTAAAACGGAAATTGATGGATGAAACTGCACAGTTATTAGTTGAAAAGCAAAAGGCTGAGAGCCATGACACAGCAACTTATCAGGTATGCTTCATTTTTCTGTTTAGCTACCTTTGAGAAATTCAGATCTTAGATTTACATCCAACAAAATAACGTGCCATTTTGATAGTCTGATCATGGTTTCTTGATACTATGAAGTTTCAATTTGTTACTACCACTTTCATCTCCCCGGCACATTCATGACCACATCAATGTTTGCTGATTTTTACTCATCTTTTTTCTTTTCTTTTATTTGTTTTCATCTTTTGGCAGAGATAGATGTATTTTTCCAGACATTTATTAATCACCTTCTTTAAGACAAAAGAGAACCATAGATTTTGTTTTTCATGTTCTGACTGCTTGATTACTTGATACGTGTCTTTACTTCTAATTGTTAAAATAAGTCTTACCTTTACTTCTAAAGAGAAAGCTTACTTGGTTCCGACAGTCTCCTGAATGTTGTGCTGATTTATGCATACTTCTGTAGGATCTACTGTCAAAATGTGCTGGCATGAGCCTTGGAGGGGAAAGTTCTGTGTCACCGTTGACTCAATGTCCCTTTCTACAGTAAAAGTTCATCTTCTAGTAATTAGAAAGGGTTGATGAAACAGTCAAGTTGTCAACCCAAATTCACTGATTTTTGCGAGTTATTGAATAATAGTTTGAACTGGAAGAGATAGGTCTTATCATTCCATACTAAAATCAAAAGTCAATATGTCTGTTACTGTGTATTTGTGTTCATTTTCTTCAGCAATTGAGCAGTTTGGTTGGGACTCTTCGCATGGGGAGACATGCCAGTTCTTTGCTCTGGAATTTGTCACTGAATAATATAACACATGAAGGCTGATGCGTTCAGTTTTGGCCCAGTTACAGTTGAGCTTTTGAAAAGACTGGTTCACCGAAGAGGTGAGAATTTTAGGTTAGGTTAGGGGATTGTATTAAGAGCCATATGTTGAGCAAAGTTGGATTTTTTAAATTGTTGATCCTTCAATATTGAAGGAAGGTATAGAACAGGAACATTGCTAGCTTTTACAACGCTTGCTGTGAGTTACATTTGTTAAGAATGGGTGAGCCATGATTGCTTTGAGTTACATCAGAATGTATGTTCCCAAAATGCAAATGCAAATGTGCAAGTTGGAACTGTGTCCATCAATTATATCACACCCTTTTTCATTTGGCAGACATGCTATAACTACAAAATGATCGCACAAAAGTAAATCTACGCATGACTTCCATTAAGTGTAACATTGATTTTTAATGCGAAACCAAGGGGATACCATAAACCCCATTTGGCATCTCTCTTGCCTGTTTGAGGAGGGGAAAGTAGATAGAAAAAAGGAAAGAAAGAAAGAAAGAAAAGGAAATAGAATCAAGAAGTTAGGCACAAAATTAAAGAGCAACATCGATTGAAGGGTTGGGCTTCAACATGGGAACATTTGCGAAGCTAGATGATAAATATGCATGGCTAAACGCCTACAACATACATTAATTTTATACATATTTCAATCCAAACCGTGTTTGGTTAATCTCGGCTTGACGCCTCCCGCAAGATATTCGTGCATAGCGTACCCCCTACAGTCAACGAGGTACCATGCATTGCTAAAGCAAAATTAACAAAACCAAATAAAAATCGTATAAATCAAGCAACATGGAATAATGACGGAAATACATGCAGTATTTTTACTTGCAAGTGAATGAGGTGTATGGCACATTTGTTGGATTTATAGAATCTAAAATCGCCAAGATCACTTGTCAAGTCTGTGAAGAAATTTGGTAAAGAGAGCCTACCTGTAGCAATTGGAGAGAATAACACAACGGTGTGGTCTTCTACGTTCAAGATTCACTATATGAAAAAACTCACATCAATGAAATGTGTAAAGTCAAGAAGATGAATTTAGAGTGGAGATCATGACTTATATATAATACCCAAGTTGCAATTTTATTTTTTATAAAATAATGGAATTACACGGGTCTTTAATGAGTCTCTACACATAAATTGAGCCCGTACCACTTTAATGCTCATGATTTAACCAAAATTATAGACTTCTAGAGATGTGTCGATGACCCGGTCATATCACTTTATTGATCACACTTATTACGCCTTGTAGACATTATCAAAACCTTATATTTAACAATTTATACAATGTATAATTTATAATCTATATAAGTCCATTAATTTAAATAATTCTATCAACATTCTCTATATCACTACTCCGTGGTGGCTAGAACTTCGTCATAATAGATCGCCAGATTTGAGCTAACAAGACGGTCAACCTCTGGATATCATGAGTGGCCCGACAACTATAGGTGTTCTCTTTTTCAAAATTCTTTTAATGCGAAAATTATTTTAGTACGAAGGTTTATTTATTATTTTTAAAAATTTAATTTAATATCGGACTAACTCATAACACAATGGAATATTTTTTTAAAAACAACACAAAATCCGAATCTATATATATATATTTGACAAACATTTCTTTTAATCAAAGGCGTGTGCTTCTTTGTGCGGAGAGATGCAAAATGGTGATTGGAATAGACATGACTCAGGAAGAAGAAAATTTCTGTTTTGGTATATAATCATGAGATTAGAAGTTGGTATAAAGGCAGCTTCAATCATGGTCTCTCTCCTCTTGTACTCCAACGACCCCACCAAATTGCTTGAAACCCCTTCCAATATTCCATAACAGCATTTCACACCACCACTATTTCTATTGTAAAAAGATTATACGAAAATAAATTTATAAAATGACGTGATTTCAGGAAATTTATTAGATTTATGTTATAATAAAAATAATTTTACAATCTGACGTATTACATCAAACTACGTTAATTTATGAGTTTACTTTTATGTGATATAACTGTAGGTGAAATATTTTCCTTATAAAAGTACTATTTTTTAAAAAAAAAAGTTTTCAAATTTTAATTCAATTTTTTCAAATTTTAAAATAATAATAATATAAAAAAATAATATTTTAACAATATTTTATTCAAATCTTAATTTTTATCTAAAATCATTTTATCTCATTTTATTATCCAAACAAAATTTGTGTTAAATTAAACCATTTTCTCAAGATATTTTTTAGAAATTAAAAAATAAATAAATAAATAACCCAATATGCTCTCTCTTGTCTATCCATAAATTATAATGGCGGAAATATCAAAACTTACGATTTGCACCTTGGCCCATCATAGAATGCCATGATTCTTAGGGCCCACAGCACATCACTTCATAGTCGTCCAATCCAATTAACGGTTTACCCCAATTCCATTAGCACTCAATTAAAGATCCCACGCTTCATTAATTATTAATTATACGAATTAATCTCCTAATGGGAAGCAGCTTAAATGATCATCTAAAGGCTTACTTTCCATTGTTTACTAAAAGGAATGAGATGCATCGAATCATCTCCACAACTTAAAGTGAAATGCGCGATAGGCTAGAGAGAGTCAACAGAAAGAAGAAAAAGGAAAAGATAAAAGGAAAGATATATAATAAAAATAAATTTACATATTGATATGATTTTATCAAATATATTAAATTTATTTTATAATAAAAATAATTTTATAATCTAACGTATTATATCAAACTACGTTAGTTTATATAATTATTTTTGTAGAAATCTCTTTCTGGCTAAAAGAAAATGATCAGTTTTGATGCCAATAAGTAAAAGAAACTGCAAACTGCTTTGAATTTGGTGGTTTTTCAATAAAGGACTCCCATATTTTGCCCCTTTTTTTTTTTTAATTTCTAAATACTGATAGATTAGTGATACCACCAAAAGAAAAAGAGTTGCACTAAATTAGTGTCGATACATGGGCCACAATGGATGTTGGATTTCGAAGTGGAACGTTATGATTTTGAGGGTTAAAGATATAAGAAAACTAGTATCCAATAGTCAATAGTTAAATCTTTGTTTTTTTTGGGTTGAAATTCTGAATGTTTGGTTTGAAAGTAGTTTTTTTCTGGTAAATGGGTTTGATTTTCCTTGTGGTTATAATGGTTTTGAGCAGATTTTATAAAGGCAGAAAGGTCACGTTCTTAATTTAGAATTTAATTGCAATTCATTTGGAGTTTTGTGTGTTGAGCTAATCAATGGTTTTGTTTTTGTGGAAATATTATATATATACATATATATGTATGTATGTATGTATGATAAATGTTATAAGGAAGGTTTAGGATGTTGGATGTCGAGATAAGATGAGAAATTTGTAAATGGTAATGAAATGATTCGTAAATAGTAGTTAAATAGTTTGAGTTAAAACGTTTTATAGAGTTTTGGGAAATTACAGAGAAAAGTTAAATAAAAATATTATAAAATTAAATTATTGTTATAATATGATTTTTTAATATTATTTTTGTTTTGAGATTTGAAAAAATTAAATTATTTTTGTGTGTCGTTTGAAAATTTGAGAAAATTATAATGATTAGATGAAAAATTTTAAATTTTGAAATTGAAAAATGTGTTTGAGTAGCGTTTCGATGTTAAGATTAGATGAGATGAAACTATCTCAACATCCAAATGGGGCCTTAAACCACACACATTTACTTAATCAACATGTAATTTATTATTTTTGTCATTCTATTTAGTCACACATATATTTAAGCATTAAGATAGAATGATAAAAATGAAAAATTACATGTTAATTAAATAGATGCGTGTAGTGTAAGACTTCCATCTATAATTTATATATATATATATATAGAACAACTATATTCTAAAGCATTTACACTACACATTATTCATATTGCATTATTTGATTTGGAAGATAAATTTTAACATTTGAATCTTTACAAATCAAATTATGTCATGTGAATGGTTTGTAATATAAAAGCTTTAGAATATCAATACTTATATATATATATATATCTATATATATTATTACTATATACAAACTTAGGGTATGCAAGTTTCGTGCATTGCTTGTAAAAAAGTAGGTAAGTCTGATATTCACACGAACAAATTCATTTTTTTATTTTTTATTTATATTGGATCATACTTTCTTTTTTATTTTTTAATTTTTAATTTTTATCTAATGGTATGCGCGAGACTTGCATGAAAATTTCAATTCTGTAATTAATTGCTTGGAGTTGGATGGTTAATTGGTTAGGGTAGACTTATTGGTTGTTGAAATACTTCTACAACGAAAGATATTTTACAAATAAATCATACAACAATAAATTTATAAATTAATTTAATTTGATGCGATATGTTAGATTGTAAAGTTATTTTTTTCATAAAATAAATTTAATAAATTATATAAAATTATATCAGTTTATAAATTTATTTTAATAATTCTTTGTGTATAGAGAACACTTCTCTTCTTCAAATTGCTATATTTGTGTTGCATTTCTCGAGTTTTAATCGGTTCTAAGGGTTAGTTTTCGCTTTGCCTTTTGGACTTGTTTACTTTCCTTCGTGGCAAAGAAATATTAGCTCAATTTTTGAAAAATCTTGTTGTTTGATTTTTTTTAATTAATTTAAAGGTTGATGTGTCATTCTCATTTAATGGTGTAAAGTCCTATAGTTACACTATGTTCAGACTAAAGATGTACTCTAATTATATTATTGTCAGAATAATAAAATGAAGAAAATATTTTTAAAAACTAAGAAAATCTCATTTCTCTTTTTATAATGCAAATTGAATTAACCAATAACAATATCTTCTTTGCAATTGAATTATAATGGAAAATTTCAAATTATTAGACAAAGCATCTATCATATTGGAGTAATGTTACGTACAGTCGTAGAATGTGCAAACGCTGCACAATCGCTTTGAAAAAGAGTGGGGTCTACTATCTAAAAAAGTTGATTTTTTTTTTCATGTGGGTCCTTGTATTAATTCACTTTTTTCAAAGAAACTATACATCACTTACACAACCACAACTACAAATATCATTTCTCGATTATATGGGTAATATTACGTACAGTCGTGAAGTGCGTAAGCACCATGCAATCATTTTGAAAAAGAGTAAGATCTACTATTAAAAAATATTATTATTTTTATGTAATTTCGATAATTACTCATATTTTCAAAATGATTACGCGATGTTTGTATTCTCGCGACTGTAACTATTATTTCTCATTTTTACTAATTATACACGATATTTTTTTAATAAATAAAAGCAATCAGTCTCTTGATTAAAAAGTATATGGAGGGAAAGTGTTAAATATTAATTACAAGTAATTTATTTTGGAAGAACCAAAGTATTAATTAAAAACACTATAAACAAAGTCAAAATATTAATTGAAAATGATCGAATCGTTTACATAAAAAAAAATATTCCGGGCGTCTTTCATAAAGATTGAATCATTTAATATAAAATTTTCAACAAACAAAAAATATATTTATTAAAAAATAAGAATAGTCGATTAGTACAAGGTTGCTTACTTGGAAATATTGTCCTTTTGCTGACAACGTTCAGTAACAACGTGAAAACCGACGTTAAAAGTGTCGTTGATGACGATGACTCACGGCAACGTTGCCTCAAAGGGTATGACATCGAGTTAGGTCGCTTTAGTTCTTTAAGGTATTGTCGTCGCTACAATTACTTTTCAGAAAAGGTGAGGGACTTCCCGGGATCTGGGGAACTCAAAACGACGACGGGTCTGTTCTCACACTTCACCACTTTCATAATTTTACTGCAATTATTATCATCATTTGCTTACCTTTTTACTCTCTCTCTCTCAGATTCTTCGCCCATAGAGACTACAAAACAATCGAAGATCCAACAATGTCACACCTCCTCCCTGCTTCTTTTGCTTGATTACGGGTTTTCTCTCTCTAGTGCAAAATTTTTGACCCCCCTTCGAATTTCCTATTATTTATACAATAGAGCACTCTCTTGCGTTCTTTCTCTCCGCGAAGTTTCAAATGTTCCTGAAATTCGTTAGGTGGGAATTATTCGTCTTTGGTTAGGATCGGAGCTCAAATTATCGAAAAATTGGATTGTGTTTGCTGCTTTTCGAGTGGAATTTTGGGGTTTTATATTTGTGAAGCTTTTAGGGGTGACTGATCAGAAGGTGTTGGGTTTTGTGGTTGCTGCATGTAGAAGATTGTGGAGCTGGTGGTGGATTTTTCAGTGCTTATGAGTTGAAGACTGTGACTTGGGACTGGTGGTGGAAATTTAGGGTTTTGCATGCTTTGGTTTTGATTTGGTAGGCTTTGCATGTGTAAGCCTTTAGGGGTCCTCTGCTCAGTTGGAGGATCCCTGTTGTAAAAAGAATTGACTTTTGAGGTGTGATTATTGGGGGTTCATGAATTCTTCGATAATTTATTATGCTGGTTGAATTGGGTCGATAATCAAGTGAGGAGGTGTTGAAATTTGCATTCGTGGTTACACAGATTTGGGTGGAAATGTTTGATTCGGTTCAGGATGGGGGACATGATAGCAGTGGAGTTTTGGTACCAGTTCTGATTCCTTGGCTATTCGAGTGGCGTTATGGTGGAAGAAGTGTGTCACTTTGTGGCTCTTTCACAAGGTGTGAGGCTAAGATGATCATATTTTGATATTTTTATTACTACCCAGATCTGAATTGTTCTTGTTATTGATATTTGATAGTTTTTTGGTGATCAATTATCTTTTTGTTTTCAGTTTATAGATTGGATCTGTGATTGGAGTTTTTATTGGATTCCTCGTCTAAACAGGTGGTCGGAAAGTATACCTATGTCTCTGGCGGAGGGACGCGATGATGTTTTTCAAGTTGTTTGGAACTTAACATCAGGACACCACGAGGTTAATTAACTCTTTTGATTGATATAGTATAGTAGTATACGTGGCTCAACTAGACACAGCCTTAGTCTAACTGCCCTTGTGTCTACCATTGTTGTGCTTGGCTTTAATATAGAATCAAAATAGGATGAAATTTTGAGCTGTGTACTTTTCCTGTACATTTTGAGCCTTAGGGCTCGTTTAGACACTTGGAGTATCTCATAATTTTGTGAATGGTAATAAAATGGTTTGAGTTAAGATGTTTTATTGGGTAATGGGAAAAGAGAGAAAAAGTCGAATAGAAATATTATAAAGTTAAAAAATTGTTAGAATATAATTTTTGTTTTGAAATTTGTAAAAGTTGTATTGGTTTTTGTGTTTGGATAATAATTAGGTAATGATTAATAAAACTCTTATTAATTATAAAAAAAAAAGAGTTGAATATTTGAAATTGAAAAGTGTTTTGTGTTTGAGTGATATTTGGGAATGAAATTATGATAAGTTTTGTGAGAATTCTGTGTCTAATCTCTGTGTCCAAATGTCCCCTTAGTCTAATCGTTGTGATTTTCTTGTATTTTTTCCTCTTTGTCTCTCTCTCATATACAACCTGTGTACTTGGAGTACGCATTTTGAGTTTGTTAGAAGTTTTTATTTCTTATAAAAAAAAGGTTGCATTATTAACTCAAAAATAAAAAAATAAAAGTGCATTTAGATAGTTAATGGTCAAGTCAACTATCAAAGCTGTTGTGCATTACTATTTTTTTTTTTTTTTATAATTTAATATACGATGCAAATTATTATCCTTCGACTGTAAAGCGAGCAAAACTGGCATCATGGAAATAACATACAGCATAGCTGGTGTCTGATTTAAAGTGGATGTGATTGAAGAAGTTTGAAGCATGCCTTTTTGGACATTGATGGCTCTTTGTAATGGATGAACCATATGGTAAAATCCGTTGTAATTTTGCAAAAACTGGATCATGGAATTAGAGTTACTGCCTAGCCAATATCTGATTGGAAGCAGAGAATGATTCGAGAAGTTTGAAGCCTACAGTTGTCTCAGACTTAATGGTTCTCTTTTAATAGATAATTCAGAATCTTATTGGCTGAAAATGTCTATATTTGCTCCTGGCGACAGTGTGCCAGTGATTGTTAGTTGCCATTCATTGCTACACATGCAGTAACTAGTACCAAGTGTACTTGGGATATGCCTCCTCCTTTTCTTATGAATAAAAACTCTTGATTACCTATAGAAAAAAAAAGTAACCAGTACCATGTTTCTGTAAGGCACAATTAAGTTTCCTGCAATTACTAACTGTATTTTTTCCCTCCTCAATCCAAGCCTAGTAGGAACTGGTGTTCTTCTTTCTTTAGTTCTTTTATAGAATATATAGGTTGATGTAAAATCATGGTGGAATTTCAATATGTCACATAGTATATGTTCATTATGACTGCATTTAATATACCTACCATTCAGGATGAGCACAGTTGCTAAATGGAGGTCAATTCTCTTGTATGGAAAACTTGGGTGGTCAAAGTTTTATTAAACCACGCTAATATATTTTTGAAAGAACCACGAAAAGATTTGTATGCACTAAGAAGCATCTCTTATCTTATTTCTAGAGCCCAAACAGAATTATGATATTTGAAGGATATGAATTGTGGCCCCAAAAGATTCAAAGCGTGTCCTTTAAAGCGAATATGAGGCATGGGGATGGATGATATGTTGGATGAAAGAGAACTCCCATCTCTACCATATCAATAAGAATAAGCTGTGTAATTCTAGTTGTACAAACTAATAAGGAAGGACATTAGCTGATAATGTACCCGCCTTGGACTCAAGATGAATCAAGCATTGACTGTGGACTGAATGATAAAATATTGAACCTTGTGTTGTTGCTTAGATTAATTATGATTTGAAGCCCTAGTTTTTTGTTTTACTATATTTTCCAACACTATGTTGAGGCAATTTTACATTTTATGGTGAGCATAGAGACAGAAAATTCCTTCCATTTATTCCTGTTGTTTGATGCACTTTAGAATGTTATTTGGATGTTTATTTACTACCAACCCCTAGATATGCATGCACAATTATGCATAATGCTGATAGTTATTCAGATCCATTGCTGATGTTCAAATTTGTTGTTTTAATTCACTTGCAGTACAAGTTTTGTGTTGATGGACAGTGGCGATATGATGAGAACCAGCCCTTTGCAGAGGGGGCTTGTGGGTTAGTAAATACCATCATCATCGCTAGGGAACCAGATATGATTAATTCTACTTCTAGTTCCCCAACACCTGGCAGATCCAACATGGATGTGGATTATGATATCATTACACCCGCGGTAAGGGATTTTCTGTTTTAGAGTTAAATTCTTCGTCCAAAATGCTGCTAGCATTTTAATGGACTGTTTTTATTATTATTGTGGCATCCAGATTATTGGGCACAACTTGAGTACACTGGATATAGAATAACAAGAGAAAACACCCACTTAGGGGAAAGATTAACTAGGTTTGGATACAAAAAGCATTTCATCTAATCATGACAACTTTCCCAACTTCCTACGCAAAATACAATCAACAATTCAACCTTTTCAAATCCCAAAACAATAATAATATTAAAAAATAATATTTTAACAATATTTTATTCAACTTTCAACTTTCATCTCAATCACTATCCAAATCTCCCCTTAAGAATAAAGTCATAAGTTCTAGAAAAAGTAGAATAACATGAGCTGTTATCACCTTTCATCCAAATGTAGAGGAGCATATTGGATCTAATACATTGCTGATAATCTTGCTGATGTTGCATGGTAATGTTCTAGCCGTTCCTGATGCCACTGTTATTGTTTTGTCTTAATGCCTGATGTAAAATATATAAAATAGGTCTCGTTGTCACATGGTACTTTGCAAGAAGCCATTCCAATGATATCATCAGTTGATTTAGAGGTCTCTCGCCACCGTGTAGCTAATTTCTTGTCTACACATACTGCTTATGAGTTGCTTCCTGACTCAGGCAAGGTTTGGATGCTTTACCCTTTTAAGAAGCTATTTATTTTAACTGGGATTTGACCACTCTAACTAGGTAAATGCATCATAGTCGCAGTCATTTATCTAAAATACTTCCAATTGTCTCACGCTGTAGATCATCACCTTGGATATCAATTTACCTGTGAAGCAAGCATTTGATATTCTTCATGAACAGGTAACTGTCTTTCTGCACACAAAGCCACATGACTGCCTTTCTTTCTGGTAATTCATTGCCGAGTAATAGCTTAGATATAGTTTGCTTATATAAACTAATTCCAGGGACTCTCTGTGGCTCCTCTCTGGGATTTTTGCAAGAGTCAGTTTGTTGGAGTTCTCAGTGCATCGGACTTCATTCTAATTTTGAAGGAGGTATCTCTGGAATAATCTTCTGTGTTTTGTTGAACTGTGGTAGTTATGAAGAATAAAATCGTTGTATTTTAAAATGATATGTACAAGGGCTGACATCATAAATATCAGAAAGACTTTCTATGCTCTGATGGATTAAGAGAAAACATTCATTCTGTTTTAAAAATGAAAATATACAAGGATTTGCATCAGAAGTATTCGAAAATGATGGAAAACCATTCACTCATTTAAGCTTACATCCTTTCTGGGGTCTTAGCACCTGTCCTTACCCCAAATAATGCCATAAGACCATCGATTTAACTATTCTTTTTCACTCTATTGCTGACCTAGCTTGGATAGGGTTCCTTGTACTCTTCAACATGTTAATTCTTAGCTCTTCAGATTCCATGGCTACTAATAGCTGTTTATGAAGGATGGCTATCTTTACCCAAAAAAGAAAAAGAAAAGATGCATGGCTTAATTGTTAGACTGACGTTGTATATAGTATTATTAATTTATCTGCCCTTTGTTCTCGTAGGTTTTAGGTTTTTTTTTTTTTTTCTTTTTGTGTGGACTGCAGTGCTGTGCACATTTGTCTTCTGGATGCTCTTTACCTTGTCTTTTTTTTTTTTTTTCCTGGAAACAGAAACAATATGAGAACAAAACCTTTGTTTGTTTAACATGTGACCATTTTCATTTTAGCTTGGGAATCATGGATCAAACTTGACAGAGGAACAACTTGAGAAACATACAATAGCAGCTTGGAAAGAGGGAAAACTACATCTTACCAGAACAATGGATGGCAATGGGGGATCATTTCCCCGTCGACAGCTTATCCATGTAAGTGCTTCTTTCAATTTTGTGCCAAAGGATCTGTTATGCAGAGAACTTGTTCACCTCTGCACTTTTTCTATTACTTTTTTCTATTAAACAATTTGGTTAGGTTGGCACTTAACCTCATTCTCACTTCATTTTCTCCTGTCAAACGAGCATCCTTCAAATGCTGCTCACATAAAAAAATTTTGCGAATGCATCTTAAGGGTGCCCAAATTTGCATGTTCTGTTGTGACTATTAATTTTACAGTTCTGTAAGCACCCTACCTGATTCATTGGAGTTAGAGAGAGACGGTTAGGTTAACTGGCCTGGACAAACAGTGTTCCCAAGATAAAGTTGCATAAGCTTTGGAGTTTACTGCTTTTGGACCTTCCCCCCCCCCCCGTGGGGGGGCAAACACACACACACACACAAAAAAAAAAGCCCACTTTGTAGGCTGTTGCTCTTATGCTTTTGTTAATCTCTATTTGAATATCTTTATTGTTGTGGTGATGGTTAGATAAGAATTTTAAAATTTTTGGTTAAATTTATCGCTTTTTTGAGTACCAGTTTAATAATAAATATCACTATTTCTGATTTTTGGGAACTTGAACTCTTTAAACTCAAGAGTATCTTGTATTTTGATGTTGGAATAAGATCACGAGTAGTCTAATATATTAGTTCTGTGATGCCAGGCTGGCCCTTATGATTGTATGAAAGACGTCGCTTTGAAAATTTTACAAAACAAGGTGGCCACTGTTCCCATTATCCATTCTTCACGGGATGGTTCTTTTCCACAACTATTACATCTTGCTTCGTTGTCAGGGATACTAAAATGTAAGCTTCTTTGAGGGATTGTCACTTGAGGGTCCATGACTTTGAAACTAATCCATGGGCCTAATTTTCAGGTATCTACAGGTTTTTTAGACATTCTTTAAGCTCCTTGCCCATTCTTCAGCAACCCATTTGTTCAATTCCTTTGGGTACATGGGTTCCACAAATTGGGGAGTCGAAGCCATTTGCAATGTTAAGGCCAAATGCGTCTCTTAGTGCTGCTTTAACTTTATTAGTTCAAGGTGATTTTCCTTCTTTACTCAAACTACTGCAGAAAGTAAATGTAGCTTTCATCTTGTAAGAATTGGCATATTAATCTCAGCCATAAAGTCTATGTAAACCTGAACTTGCTGTGTCATGATTTTGATCTCGTCTCATTGCTCTATGTTTAATAACATTGGACTTGTATACTATTTCAATTATAATACACTTCCTTCGCAGCTGGAGTTAGTTCGATACCAATAGTGGATGATAATGGCTCATTGCTGGATATGTATTCACGAAGGTAATTGCCTCTCTCTCTCTCTCTCTCTCTCTCTCTCTCTCTCTCTCTCAGTTTTCTAAACAGCTATTATGGAATGATCCATATTTTTTAACCATATCAAGAGGTGCTTTGTATTTTCTTAGTGATATCACTGCTTTGGCAAAAGATAAAGCATATGCACAGATTCGCCTTGATGAAATGACTATTCACCAGGTAATTTCTCAATCTTATGTATTTATCTGACTCCATCATGCATGCTGGCTGTATGGTAGATAACAACCTCTTTTGAACATAGATATATCCTGGGTTGAAACTTGAAATCTTCCAGTCCAATCTATTACCACTTCTACTGATAGAGAAATTGTCTGCCTGATAAAGCTTAGTAGACAAGGAAAATTCAAGAGAATGGATCATCTGCCTGAAGCATCACTTAATATAGACATTATAAGTGCATATTTTCACTAGTTGCTTATTGTTGGAAATGTGTGAAATTTGTTTGTCAGCCTGAAGACTGGTGTCACGAAATACTGGCAACTTAGGGGAGGGTTGTTATCTGGTGCTATTTTCTTTTCTATGCTGTCCTTAGAACGTGAAGTGTAGATTGAAGGGATTATTTACAAAATTGCTTGTTTTTCTATTAGATAAATGCACATCATCCTCATTTCCATATATTGTTTTCCTAGTATTTTCCCAAATGACTTGCACAAATTGCTGCAGTATCTGCACAAAGTGGATGTGAAATGTTCTGTCATCAAGATAGCCGGACACTAATGCAGTGCATATCAGACAAAATTGTCTATATATGCTCATCTTGTTTCTGAGTGTGCGATGTCTGTGCTTATAGGCATTGAAACTGGGGCAAGATGCAAATTCTCCTTATGACTTCAATGGACAGAGATTTCAGATGTGTTTACGTTCTGACACTCTAAACGAAGTGATGAAACGGTTGACAAGTCCTGGTAATTTGCCTAGCTCATTAAGATTTATTTTTGTTGCTCCACTTTTCATGACGTAGCTTGTTCACTTGAATCCTTTCAGGGGTTAGGAGACTTGTCATTGTTGAGGCTGGCAGCAATCGTGTGGAGGGTATAATTTCATTGACTGATGTGTTCAACTTCTTGCTAGGCTAGCTGGACTTTGTTGATCACCATTTCACTTGAAGGGGTTATGGGGAAGTCCCATTGTTTTTTGACATCTTGTATCTTGAGCTACTCTCTTCTTCCCATTGTGCAATGTCTAATTTGTTTCTCCAAGTCGTCATTTGACAAGCATAGTGCATCTGAGCCCAACCTTCTTTTTAGGATAGAAAATTTTAAAGAGAAAAAGAAATATGTATATTGTGAGGATTCAATTTTTCATTTTCAACGCCACGGCCTAATTACTATCCTTGTTCGTGGCATAGCTGCCATGTTTGTGTCAAGTGCTAACAGAAAGCAAAGAGAAAAGAAAAAACCTGGGGTGTGGAACACCATGAACACCATATGGTATGTGTCATACCTTGCCATTTGGTGGGGCTGTTGTTAAAAAGCCTTGGTTGCTGATCCTTGCTTGTATCTAGCAAAGAAAGAGATGTTTGCTTGTCGTTTGTGTTGTGACACTGTCGTTTGGTGGGTGCTGTGTGTGTGACAATTTAAGTCACAGGTTTTACGTTTGTATAAAATTTAAGATAGCTTGTTTATTGCTCTTGATTAAGGCCTTTCCAAATGTACTTTATTGTGATGTACAGATAATATATGTTTCTGATTTATGTGGAACCAATTAGAAGCTATCAAGTATAAAATTGTCGTTAAGCATGATTATGATCTCGAATTAGGGTTCAACCTCTTAGAAGTTGCTTTAGTTAAAAAAATGTCGTTAAGCCGTGATTATGCAATCTGGGTTCTAATTACGGCATAGACCTTAGTTTGTATCTTGGGAATTTTTGAGTTTCTTACGTTGGGTGCTACAGAAAAAGCAAAAGCAGCTCTTGGATTTCCAGCCACCCCCGAGGGAGGCCAGACACCGATATAACATACCGAGTGGATCCTTTCTAATCGTTCATTATCAGAGCCGACAAATCTTAACCATGCATGCTGATGAATTTACAAGGGATGAAATATGTTTCCAAAAGCTAATATTTCAAGATTGAAAAGAATATGAACATGGTTAGTCACATTTTGGTGTAACAGGTGGATTTTTAGGTCCACAAGAAACCTGGAATCCTCTATACACATTGATTGAGATTAGGGTTTTTAGGATTTAGTATGAGAAATACAGATATAAAGAGTCTTTTGGCATATATTATTATTTGTCCAACTCTATCAGACAACATTAATAATTGATGAATGCTATAAAATTCGTTCTCACATTCTAAATCCTAAATGTAAATGAAAATCCTACATATTGATCAATGGACAATTTTCTAGCACTCTCTAAGTTCTTCCCTACTAAAATGGGTTTATAAATGTAGACAAAGGTTAATGGAGATGGAGGGAAGAAAGGCCACGAAGAGGGCTCTCCCTCCCTATAGTATTTCTAGTGAGTGCATCGATTGCTTTGCCCTCGGGGGAGGAGGGAACTCCCTAAGGGCTTTCAGATGAGGCCATGATTAAGGAGAGGAAAGAAAGGGGATGGAAACACATTTTAACTTGGAAAAGGGGTATTTGCTGAAGTTTGTACCTGACATGTTTTCTGTCATCTGCTTTGTTGAATTTTGTTACTAAGTTCACTGCCCTCTTCTTTGTCATCTTGTTCACAACCTCCATGTTCTTGCCGTGGTGTGTATTGTGTCCTTTTGAGGCGAGCTTAACAACAAAGAATTGTTATTAACTTTTCGCCGCCATGCGTGGCTTTTGGCATAGGCTCTCCCTTCTTGAGTAGTGTTATATGAACTTATAATTTTATTCATAAGACGCATTTTGTTAATTTTCTTTTGAAATTTAAATTTTATGATTTTCAATGTATGCCATGTGAAAAAATAAATTTTTTATAAATTTTTTTTTAATTACATTTAACAGTTTCGAATATGTTTTGATAGTTTGAGATGATCATTGATCATTAATGACGTTGAAATTTTGTATTTTTTATTCTTTTGATAAATTAGGATGTAATGTAAAGGTGTGAAGTGCGGTAGTTAGAAGGTACAAACTATATTTTACCAATTATATTAAGAAGAAAATAAAACACAAAAAAATAAAAAATGCTAATGAGACTACAAAATTTGTCAATGAGATTTACAGAAACAGGACCCCTTGCGTTGAAACAATTATTCAATCGATTGAACAGCAGAGCAGGCTAAGGAACAACATTGAACTGAATTACAGGGTAGAAAAAGTGTACACGCAGTTCATAGATCTTACGCGGATTGATGTGAAACCTTATGGGGGGAAAATTCTCATCAGACGAAAGACTCAAATCAGGAGGAAAACCTATGCCAATTCATAAGAACCACAAAGATTTAGACATTTATTTCAGTGTTGGTGAAGTGGCAACTAAACATGTTTCCCTTCTGATTGCTTATGGTCTTTCTCATGAATATGAATCTTTGCAACCATTCCCTTTCCGAACTGACTGCAAACTATATGAGGTTAGAATAAGCAATTAGTGAGCTTCTGCTTATACCATAGCCCTGATCTATCTTTCTATAACACGCCTGCTGTTTTTAAATCCACCAACATTGCCGTCCCTATCCCTATCATATTCATTAGGCCTTCCACGTTGCTGCTTCCCAAAACTATCTCCTCTTCTACGGCCCTTAAAGTCCCGCATATCACCCTCCCTATCACTCTTTCTCCACCCATCATGAGAAGTCTTTCGAGATCCTCTACCATTACCTCGAAACCCTCGTGATGGTTCATCAAAATCATCATTGAAAGATTGCCTTCTGCCACCCATCTTACCACTGGATCTGAATTTTGTGTCTCTTGTGAAGTTCTGATTGGCATGACCTTGAGACTTATTTCGTCTTGGATCAATACCTACTTTATTCTGTCTCACTCTATTTCTAGAAGAACGTATATCATCATCGTCTTCATCAGAAAAGAGTGTGTCTTCAGTGACGAAACTTATTTTCCTCTGGAAATCCCTTTTCTCGAAACCCAATCTATTCCCTTTCTTATGCTTAGATCTGAAATTCTGATCTAAATCATCATCCACATCAGAGTTGAGGCCAAGTTCCTCATCAGAACCAAAACTTAATCCCTTGGATGGACTCACTTGACCTCTACGCCCACCTCTTTGTCTAAAATCAGCAACATGACTAGATTTCCAATTGGGATGAACTGAGAGATCATCATCTGAATCCAAATCATCCTCAGATTCAGAGAAAGTAGCTTTTGGACGTGCGGATTTGGATGGCTTATTGTAAGATGGAGAAGTTGTCCTGCGAGGAGAATGCACACTATTGCTAAGGCCTTCAAAATCCTCTGATCCAGGGTACTCTTCAACCTCAGAGAAATCATTTGCAGAAGCCTTCTGAGTGGAATTGTTATTAGGAGTGTCGAGCTCATAACTATCAATATCATCTTCTTCATCATCAAAATCATCAAAGCCCATACGAGGCCTATTAGCATCGTCATCAGAATATTCATTTTCAGGGATCCTTGGAACTCTGCTAGTTCGATTGAAATCGCCTTCAGGCACTCTTAAATTGCCTCCATGGGTGTGGTTATCTAAAGAAGAACCTTTAGCCATAATGGAAGAATCTGCATACTCAAAAGCAGCAACATCTGCTCCATCTGATTCATTGTCATCAAAATCAAAATTCCATGCATTAGAAACCTCTTGCCGGTTAGCAATCTTCTCCAACCTTGTCCTAGGGCCATGTTGCTTTTCTTGCATCCTGGTCTCCATTAATTCATCAGTAGGGCGCTTACATTCACAGTGGAAACATGCCATATTTCTCCTATAATTTAAGAAGTTGCACCTGCCAGATAACAGAATTAACAATAAGGGATGCAATAAAATCTTCTTAGAAGCTAGCTATGTGGATGGATGTTCATCCAGAATGCACATTAAAAGAAAGAAAGGGGAAGGGGGAAGGGGGAAGGGGGAAGGGAGGGGGAGCCAACTTATTTAAGTTGCAGGGAGGTGAAAGTGAAGAGAAAAATTCTTTGACAATGGTAAGAGTTTTGAACTTTTTGTAAGTAAATTATACTACTTAAAGAAAGTTCTCTTGCGAAACCAATATAAAATTGATAAGCCTTTGCATGCAAGCCAATGAACCTAAAACCTATGATCGTACATAACTGCACAAAATAACATGCAATCATCATAGAAAATGAGACTTCAAAATAGCCAACTAATCTTAAAGATTTTTTCAAGATGATATCAACAAGAGCAAGGAGAGAACATAGCCGTAGAAATAAATCTTACTCGGGGCATTCCCATTCTCCAGGAAGCAGCTGCCTCTTTGGACGCTTGGCATCACATTGCAGGCATATGGTATTCTTTGCAAAATTCATGAAGTCACACCTAGGAAAAACAAGTATTCAGCATCTTTAATTGTTGGTAACAATCTGCCTTGAAAGTATATTGCAATGGATTGTAGATATTTCTAGGGATCCACAAGAATTCACGTGTAAAATCACTTTAACAGGGGTAAGCAGAAAGTAAAAACTAGAAGGTAGATATATTTTCATACAAAATCTGCTAAGGAATTTATTCTTCTCCTACGAAAATAGCAACTAATAACAATACAAAATAAACTATCTCTATATCAATAAAATATCTTCTTACTTATAAAAAAAACAAAAAAACAAAAATTGTCCTGGCCATGAGCAGATAATAAAGTCTCAGATAAGACATACTTTGGACATAGCCAGTCTCCTTTTTTCATCTCAACATCGTCACGCCCAACTCGCTTCTTTGGAGGGGGTGGGGCCTGCTTGACTTTTGGAGGGGGCTTTTTAATTACTGGAGGAGGAAGATTTGGGTCTATTGGAACTGAACTCAACTTGACAACCTTGTGAAGCAACTTACGGACAACAGTCTTGACAGACTTCTGTTTCAGAAGAGCCTTATTGATCACTGATCCATTCACAGGGTCAAAACCAAAAGTCAATAAAACACGCATAATATCAATAGTCCGTGCTTCGTCCTCTTTATTTGTAAGCAGATATCCTCTTTCACAGGAGTTCCTCAAACTGCAGGAACTGCAAACCTGGCATATGAATGGTCACCATTTATATACGCTTGTCTACCCATATAAATGTGTACAAAGGATGAGGCAAAGAAACTGGAAGCACGAAAATCAATAAAAAGAAAAGTGCATAGAAATTGAAGGATAATCAAATAAAGACTGCCTAGCATCTTAGATGGAAATCACTGACAAAAAATATTTTTTGATAGGTAAAATAAATTTTATTGAAAGGAAAAATAGATGTGGCCCAATTTCAATCACTAACAAAAAATCTTAATAGATATGAAAAGTATTTTTTTTTTAACTGAATAAAAAGGAAACAAAAGTACTACTATATTATCTTTTAAAAAAAGTTGATGGTTTAAACCCATGATGCAAATAATTTAAGCATAATCTCGAAACTAACAATCGAAAATCTCTATTGAGCCAGATTGTATGAAAAGCATGTTGAGCATCCAGAATCCATAAAAGATGCAAAAGAAAGCGCCCCCCACCCCTGGCAGCAATTAACTCCAATTTTGCATTAAATCAGCAAAGAATACACACAAAACATAATAAGGTAAGAAAGTAGCACTCACATCTCCTTCATCGAGGTGGACATACTTCCTTAAGAGTTTTGCCGAGAAAACCACCTTCTTGTCCACACTTGGGCATCCAAAACCAACTAAAATTTGAATGTCCTGTCTCGACAAAGACCTGAAATTAATTTTTATGTCTCAGCACTTGCAAAGCTAACTTCTATGAAATAACAAGTATTGTGTACCACATGCATGACAACATTAACCTAGGGTCCTAGGCGATAAACTGGCCACTTCTCATATTCAATACTCATTATTTTTTGAATAAGTAGATTCAAGACTCATTATTAAAGATTTGAGGTTTTTTTTATTTTTATTTTATTTTTTTTTTTATTTATTTTTATTTTTAAATAATGTAGGTAAAATAATACTAAAGAAGATGAGTGATGAAGTAATACTTTCTTATGTACTTATAAAAATAAAAAATAAATACTTTCTTATGGTCCATTGAATGCCCCATTGGGCCTGGCCACACAGCGGGTGGAAGACCTTTCCTTTCCCTCACACCGCTCCCCAACAGCAGGTTTCTTTTGGAGCAACAAGAGACTTCATTGACTAGCTGAATCCAACTTTTTTTTCATAGTTAATAAGAATTTTATTACTAAGCATAGGCACAGCCCAAGTACACAGGAAGTATACAAAGGAAATACCTACTACACACTAGAAAGCAGGAAACTACAACAGAAACAGATTCAGTACATTATCATCACTCCTTACAAAGATCCTAGCCCACAAAGTAGAAAAGAAAAGGTAACGAAGATCTTCAAAAGTACGCTCTTGATCTTCAAAGCATCTTCCATTCCTTTCCAGCCATATACACCACATTAAACACAAAGGAATCATTCTCCATCTGGCAGCAACACTTTTCCTTGCCTCAAAACCACGCCAACATGCAAGGAGATCCACAACTTCCTTAGGATCACCCAATATAACCCTGTCCAACCAAGAACCTCATTCCACAAAGACTTTGCCACCTCACAATGTAAAAAAAGATGATTTACATATTCACCATCCTTCTTACACATGACACACCAATCAGCTATACACCAACCACGTTTTCTAAGGTTATCCGTGGTCAATACTTTCCCAAGAGCAACCACCCAACCAAAGAGCGCCACCTTAGAAGGTACTTTCACCCTCCAGATGCTTTTCCAGGGGAAAACACAGCCAGCATGACAATTAAGCACCTTATAAAAGAACTGACTGAAAACCTGAAATTTCCAGTTCGATCCCACAATAGCCTGTCCTCTCTTCCCTGCATCACTTTAGAATTAAAAATTCTTCCCAGAAAATCTGAAACAACATTCACTTCCCACTCATTTACATCTCTAATAAAATATTATTATCCAACTTTGATCCATATGATTTAAGTCGTTTGGGTTTAAGAACAATGATAATCAAATAGAGTCCTGGGTCAACACGCCCCGAGTCATGTGGAGGTTTCAGATTTTCCAAACACAAATTTCTAGACTCAAAAGGTGGAACTTTGGGTGATGACCTTTCAGGGATATATATATATTTTTTGGAAAGGATGACCTTTTCAGGGATATTGGTGATCACAAACAGTTCTTATGGTGATAACCTTTCAGGGATTTGATCATGACCTTTATTATTGTCTTGAAGGCTCAGTTAATTAAAAAACTCCAAAGTTCCATAGACGCCAAGCCCACAAAAGCGTTTACAGAGAACACTCAAATTCGAAATTTTCAAAACCAAAGAGCCTGAACTCCATGACAAATCCCTTTCAGCCCATTACAACACCCCCTAGAGCAAACTAAGAGCATTTCTTATGCAATGCTCACTTAAACTACGTATAAGTCAGTCATTAAAATACCGATTAAAAAAAAAGTCAGTTGTTAAAATTAATCCAAATTAATGTCATCATTAATATCCACATTACCTACTAGATACATAAACAGCGTTTCATTTCAAACACCTCATCTCTACGCGCACAGCCATACGCCCACACCCTTAAACAAAGCACAAAAAATCCATTTTCCAAAACAACACTAAAAACCACACACCTCAGTATGTCAAACCGATCTTTCCCGAAATTGACGCACGCGGTCTGTACCAGCTTGTAGTCTGTGAAATCTAACTCCACCTTATCGTCCTCCGCTGCAAATTTTGACGCATCGAACCCCAAATCTTCGATCATTCGGTCCTCGTCCTTCCTCCTATGATCAAAGTAGTTCTGCTTCACCAACCTCTGCATCAACTCAATCCACTCCGGCCACGGGTGCACCACCTCCACTACTGCCTCCTTTTTCTCCTTCACCACCTCCAGTTCCCCCTTGGCCGAGATGGAATCGGTATCAACCTTATCGTTGCCATTCATATCTGATCCTAACCCAAACTGCGATGGTTCTGATTGAGGTTGGTCGACTTGGGATTGTTTGGATTGGCGCCAGGCGCGGATGCGCTGGAGGGTTTGGTCCTTTTGGGAGAGAAGATTTTGCTGTTGTTTTTCAATGGTGTCGATTTGGTCGAAGACGAAGCTGAGGCGGGCGGAAAGTGAGGAAGGTTTTGGTGGTGGGTCCGAGGAGGAGGAGGAGGAAGGGGGGGCTTGGGAGGTGGAGAAGGATTTCAGGAGTGAGAGGCGGAAAGGGGGTTCAGGGCTATGGGATGAGAGAGAGAGCCTTCTGAGAAGGAGAAGAGAGAATGGGGTGTGCGCCATTGGAGAGACGGAGAGAGGCTTAGGTTTTGAGTTGAAATGTTAAACCCTGCATGGAGGAGGGAGACAGGTAGCCAAAAATAACAAAGGCTTAAACCCCTTTGCTTGGTTCCACTTGGAATAAATGCAATGGTATTTGGGTACGAGAATTTATAAAATTATAGATCTTAAAATTAATTTTATTGTTAAATAAATTTAATGTATGATATAAAATTATATTAATTTATAAATTTAATTTTATAAAAATTTTTTTCTGACCGTAACATTTCTCTATCTTTCAATTGTACGATAGAATTGAATAGTTTAATTTTCCCTGTATAAGATTTTATAATTTTCCAAACAATTCAATCAAATAATTAAAGAGGAGTAATGTTACATACAGTCATGGAGTGTGCAAATGTCGCGCAATCGTTTTGAAAAAAAATAGAGTCCACAATTAAAAAATTAGTTTTTTTTTTTTCATGTGTGTCTTGTATTAATTCACTTTTTTTAAAGAGACTGCGCGGCGCTTGCACAATCACGATTGCAAATATCATTTCTAATTAAAGAGGATCTCGACACGTCAAATTAGGAATAAGATCAAACATATAAAAATAGAGCTTATACCATTTCAGTTGCTGATGTCCAGATTCAATAGTTCACCTGCATACCTACGATTTTATCAGTACTTAATCCACGTTTCAACTATCACACCAAGCTTTACTCAGAATAGATGCAAAGACTTGGATGCACAGATCCTCTGTTCTCCAGAAAAGAAAAGAAAAGAAAAAAAAAATAGTTGCTTCAATCCAGTTTCAACTCAAAAACAATGTGTTTTAATGTTTTCATTGGCTATATCTACTTATAATTCTAACAATGTCACAAAAAATGCTGACGGTATGCAAAAAAGAAAAAGATGTGTAGGACTGGTTTTGGAAGGCAGTGTAGGAAATCAATGAATAAAAATAGCATTGAATATGATGCTAAGTTGGTATACTGGAAAATAAAATGGGGGAATAAAAAGACTCTTGATGTAAATATTCAACAATTTTGCTGATACGAAAACGCAAAAACAGTGTAGTACACGGGAAATCATTAGATTGTGACGCTGTTGGGAATGCCCTTGCCAGTTAGTCCTTGTCCGCTGGAAGGATAGAGCAAAGTGTATGGCATCTTGACAGGGCCAACACGGTTCCTCAACTTCTTGTCATAGTTCCTTCTTGTTATTCTATCCTCAATTTCTGCCAGCTTCATTCCAAATCTATAAAAGGCTTCCAATGGTTTTGTGTCTGAAGTCCACTTGGGAGTGTCTCTTTGCCCGAGATAAATCTCATCAGATGAGTGCTTTGACAAGACTTCTATAACAGCAATTCCAATAACAGTAAGCAGCTGGGAACTAAATGTTTTCAAGAAAGCCTTTTCAGGATTAGTCTTAAGCTCTTTATAGTCAGGAGTGCCTTCTTCAGGCATGAACCGACGGCTAATTGCTGGGCGGTTTGGAGGGTAGCCTCCCAAAGGGTACTGTCCAAAGTTAATTGCTGCATGGAGGGCTGAAGCGATCCATATGATGATGGTGCATGTTTCTACTAGCTCTTCAAGAGTCTGCATTTCGGGCCACCAGGGCTCATCTTTCTTGTCACCATGACCCTCCTCTCTGAGTTCCTTCCACCAGGACTGCAGTTCAGAGTCATTTTGGACCATGTCATCAGTCTTGTAATAGAAGGAGCAGTAGTCTTCAACCCATTCTTTAATTGCTGACCATATTTCCAGCCCATCAACAGCATAAGGATAATCCTCAATCACAAGGCGGACACCATGTGGGGAATTCTCATCCTTAACTGCCATCCCTCTGAGTAGAAAAAAGGAGTAGCATGTCAGTGGAATATGATCATGATCGTTTATAATTTCAGTGTTTTATTTTGGCATGGACCAAGTCCATAATATTTACCCAAATCCTAATTCCTTAATTACTCAAACCTTTACCAACCATTAAGCAGTTTATTATTTAGCTAGGTACTAGGAGTTTCACTGATGGATATGTTGACAAATGACAATGCATTTCTCTTTCGTGAGTTACTATTTCCATTGTTGTGTAAACCATCAATATCGTCACATCTTTCTGGAGAATAAGCTTTACCTCTTTATGAGATCAGAAGGGAGAGCTTGCTCAGGAAAAACCCAATCTTTATAAAGCATTGATGAAAACTCCATGGAAAATTTAGCTGGAAATACTGTGTGCTCCAGGGCACCACCAGCGTTGATGAGGATCTCCCGGGCCAATGCATTTATATTCATCGTGTCACGGAAGTGAGGATGCAGCAGTTTATAAATTGGGTGAAGCACGCTCAACTGCCTATTGGTTGCTATCACGAATGGCTCGATTGCCGCGTGGGTATGTAACCTGTGACCACAACGAAAGATATTCAAAACCCATATCAAAATATGGACTGAAATTATTCTCTAAGATTTCTTCAACAAAACCATACCAGTGGCTGATGAGCTGATGATACCCAGTGTCATTCACAGCTACATAAGCTTTAGCCATTTGCCAAATGTTGCTCTGCACACCTTCTTCGGCTGGGGTGTATACTTTGCTTACGGCTCCAAATTGATATCCATTAGGATGAGGCAAGCTTAATTCAATCGCCAATGGCTTCAAAGTCCCATCCTCTTTCAAGAAAAGGAGTGTCCTGCTGGCGTAAATCTTTGTGGAAGTGCAGTTTATGATCCTCCACAAGTATGGCATTAGTGCATCATGGTGATCTAATATGAATAGCTTCTTGTTCCTGATTGCCTATTTAACCAATTTAATTTGGTTATCATGATTTATTGGCTGTGGAATAACTATAAGACTATTGTGAGCTAATAATCAGTAAAATTACCTCATCTATGGTGAGCCCATTTAAGTACTTTTCTACGTGCTCCATGGTTATTGTACTAGTTTGATCACCATATATTGTACTATCCAACTTGCTTGATGGAGGGAATTCCTGCAGGTAAATCAGAATTGTTATGTTTGGGATAAGAAACATGACCTGCTTGGTTTAGCAGTTGAGAAGACAGGAAAAAAACCTGAACTTAAACATACATCATATATAGATTTCAAAACTTCTTCCAATTTCATTCATTTTTTGTTTCTTGTTCAAAGAGTTTCTTAGACATATATTAACGAAAGCTTAAGTTTACTTGGAGGAGACGAATGATGACGGGGTTTACTCCAGCCAGCATTTCTCTTGCAAATTCTTCATCAGTCCTCCAAGCAGACACATCCCCTGCTCCATCAGATCATTAAAGAACCAAATTAAAGTGAGAGAAAGAATCAGATAAAAGATTAAAATAAAAAACAAAAATTCTATGTATAGTCATTTTTGTTACTCTTTTCGCACTTGACTAATGTGATTGATTATGTCATTTTTTTTTTAATATAAAATAACTGCTTTGGCCAATCATAGCAATGAAATGCGCAAAAAGTAAAAAGTGACTGTATGTAGCAAAACTCAATAAAAAAATCTCTCTTATTTTGGTTGCTCCTTTTCCCCTTTCATAATAACAAGGTAAGATCTTCAATAAATAGCAGTCAAAAGAAAATAACGGGGGGAGCAGGGAGAAAGGAGCCATTATAGTATCTTTTTAAAACATAATATTGATCCCTTACAAGTTACATATATGCAAAGTACCTTTAATAACTTGAGGTACTGGGAATTTGAGGAGTCCTTCACTGTCGGTTCGGATGATTTCCTTAAGCACCTCTTTGGGGACAATGTTTCTAATATTCTCACGTAACACTTTAGGAAGCTCAATCCCTCCTTTATAGAGTTTGAGTACATCTTGTAAGCTGTCAAACTCATTGGGGGTGAAGTCCAATTGACTAAGCTCAGGTTTGAGGATATGAGCTATGGCTTTAAGTCCAAAAGCAAAGACGTCTGAGATCTTTAAGGGACCAAATTTTTCATCTCTTGGGACATAAATGTTTAGGGCCATAAGAGGGTTCAGCCTGCTCTCGGTATTGGGATCTGTTGATATAGTAAAAGAAAACTTTAACATACAACATCAATTCTTGCCAACTGCACATATATTTTACATTCATAGTTCCCAATTGCACAACCACCCTCCCAACAAAATTATACGCACATAAAAGAGGGAAAAACATGATGAAATATGATAATCCCACGGATAATTTATTTCAGATTTCTTGCTTCTAAACACTAAAACAAGCACTAAGATGAGAAAGTGACTGGAATATGTTAAAATGTCTAACCTTTCTTTGTTGGTGGCCGGCTAGTTCTTCCCCTGCGAGGATAAGGGTACTTACTAGACCCTCCAAGAACTGGACGCTCATACTTTGGATCCTCATCAGGTCTCCCCAAATCATTGTAGTAAGCATAGTCATAGATTCTGTCCCATTCTTGGAGCTCACTCTTTCCATCTCCTCTCAAGCTCACCAGTTCTTCTTTTCGATACTTGAGTAGTGGTGCTGGCGTTTCACTTGGAAGATATGTCTACACAAATACTTATCATGAGCTCAAACTAATAAAGCCAAAACAAACAGATGTGGACTGCACTTGAATGTATAAAAGTAAAATGAGGCAAATTTTGGACTGACTTCTATGCTATGTGCCACAGGTTTCAACAAATTTCTCTCTGATTTTCCACTTTTGGCAAATTCATAGCAATTTATTTTGGTTTAATCGCTATAGCTGTACACAATTCAATTCACTACCAAGTTTGTATGCTGCTTCCGAATATATATAAACAATTACCTTGTTAGTGAAGAAAATGCGATCTTTCTTGTATTTATCTGCAGGGTACACCCATGAGTTGCAAACAAAGTGGATCTGACCTTGTCCTGGAACATCTTCAAGTGTGACACTTTTAAGGTAGAACTCACTGTGATGATTATTTCTTATTAGAAATGCCCCCGGAACTCCTAGCTCATTGTCCCAATCAAAGGTAACATCGAATGCAGACTCGCTTGCTGTTAAGGGGGTGATTTTGGCAATCCAATCTTCCAAATATGCTGGCTGTCCTAGTTTCCCTTGCAACCCATTTTCTAAGAAACACATCAAATACTAATTTAGTAATATTAGAAATACTGCCTGATCAGATCAGATGCAGAAAATTCAAACGGTTGTTAGGATTAGCTTCAACATGTACACAAACCAACGACTGTCTTCTCAACCACTTTGTACAACACTTGCCTTTGAATATTTAAGAACTTTTGGAGGCATTAAGACCCTAAACCTCAGAGAAAAACTACTTCCTACATCTTGCAAGCCATGGTAGGTACACGGTCAGGATCGCTGATTTTCATCATTGATATATTTTATGCTAAAGGAGATAATACATTAATGTAATCCATTTGGGTCATGAATTCGATAGCCCATTCATTGAATTGGTTCAACTTTTTGACATGATCTTCATGCGTCTCGTTGTTAATGCTGAGAATTAGATTAGGTAAGCCTAGGATTCAAGAATCAATATTGTCAATATGAAAAGAAGAAAGTATATTGAGATTGTAAAAGCCATGAGAAAAAGCTCATTGACTGGTAGTTCGTCATGAATATTGACTCTTCGTTGAGAACATGCAGAACCTCTGGATTTGTTTTGTCCACGAAACTCCTGCGCATGCATTTTTCTCATTCCTATCCTCCATTCCTATCCTCGGAAATACAAATCAAACTCCAACATAAATATTTTTTAATTTTTTTCATATTTTTTATCTAATCATTACTAATAATTATAATTTTTCTAAACTTATATGTAAAACATAAAAAATAATTCAATTTTTTCACATTTCAAAATAAAAATAATATTATAATAATAATTTAATTTTATAATATTTTTATTCAACTTTTTCTCTTTTCTTTATCAAAATTCAATAAAATCTTAATTTAAATAATTTCACTATTATTCACAAATTATTTTATTATTATTAATTAAATATTTCATTTCATCTCGTCACATGCAAACTAAGCCTAAATATATATGTTAGATCGTAACATTAAATAATAATGTGGGTCTACACGTAGTGTCTTTGTTTTTTTCAAATCGTATGGTATTTAGGGTAGAAAATTATTAAAAATCCTAATCTTGAATTTTTTAGAGTTCATAATTTTCTGAGTCGAACACTTTTTCGAAAGAGAACGAAGACAATCATATGGCACCGACACCGCAGTAAGAAGTTCATTTCTTTCCTCCATTGGAAGCCGAGCTCATGAACTTTTTCACTAATTAACATGGCATGCCTATCCCTTCCATGGCCATGGTATGATCTCGATATTAGAAAGTTGTAAATAGAGAGGAAAAATTACAAGAAAAAGTTGGAAAGTACTAAGGAACTAGCAAAAGCAAACTCACTGGGGTCACAATTGAAAGCACTGATGAGTTGCAGAGAGACCCTTCGGTTGAACAACTCAAGCAAACGATCAAGAACCGATGCGTGGATGTCGTTTAAGTCCAAAACGTTCTTCTTCATCAGCACCACACTTCCTTTGATCTTTTTCTTAACCTCGTAATTGGCTCCTCGAGGAGTTTGGCCCATCGAAGTAATCGACAGTCGTCGAGATCGCTTTAAACCAGTCATGCTTGAAAAACCATGGCGTTTCCAGGTGAAAGTTATGTGTGTAGTAGTAGTTGTACTATTCACAGATGAAACGCGATCTTCACCATTGATTGCGGGTTTGAAGGTGGAGATTGGCCTAAGTACTCCATATGAAGTTCCTGCAGCAAGGGACTTCATTGGAGACAGAGCCAGATCTGTGGAGTGAAACATTTGATCTTGCTTCAAGTGGTAAGCAAATTATAAAGAATAAAGCTAGTTGAGCTTTGAGGGAGTTGGTATGAGGTATGAGATCAGAGCTAAGGATACTTGTAGAAATAAATATTGAAAATGCATGCATTGACTAATTACCAAGAACTAATTAAGAACCTTCAACTATTCACATGATTTGCCATTTCCGTGGTGTTTCTCACAAAAGAAAAACAAAAATATTGCAACTTCTAACAAGTTGGATATGAGAAAATGAGATAACAACTCTCTCTCTCTCTCTCTCTCTCTCTCTCTCTCTCTCTCTCTCTCTCTCATGTGGAGATTTTGATTCAGGTTGTACTTGAATATACAGCTAGCATGGTAATTGGTAGATATTGACAAATTAATGATCACTAAGAAGATTCAACTGTTCACATTTGCCATTTTCCATGCATGGTTTTACACTTGGAATTACTTGTAGAAAGTCATGTTGAACTTTGGTTCAATGTTGCTGTTCTGATCTATTTCTTGGCCAGTAGTGAAAGTTTAGCATTGGTTGACTTAGAGATCTACATGAGTCCACTCCACGAGCGAGTGATATTACAGTTTCCTAACTTTCTTCTAAAATCTCAGTAGCAGTACAGATCGAATCCACGAAGTTGTTTGATCTGCGGTAGATCTAGAAGTCTGACTGGAAATTAATTAATTAGTTTGAAGCTTCGCCTTTTATTTCCACTTGCTAAAACGCGTATGCATGCATCATTCATGATCAAATTGATAGATATATCGAACAACTTAATTCTTGAGATCTTGCTTGAAAAAAAAATAGAGAAAAAGGAAACATAGATCATCAGATCATCTTGGGTCTTTAAACTTTTAAAGCATTGATCTTTTGGTTTTGGGGTTGGATCATTATGCATTTGGTTTTTCAATTTTGGTGGCTTATGTCAATGAAATCTAACCTATGCATTTTAATGAATATTTTTTAATGAAAAGTGCTAACGAGACTTTAAAAAAGAAAAAGAAAAAAGGAAAAATGGACGAGTTCTTGTTTTTATTTTTATTTGCAAGCCTTGTTTTTTACGTACCCGGCCAGCATACAGCTGACGTTAAAAATGACAAAAAAGATAAGGTTTCTGCGATTCAAATTTGCAAAATTGAACTTTAGAAGGTCAAGCCGGTGAGCATATTCCCTTCACCTACCATAAGTTATAAAATTAAAGACTACCAAAAAAAAGACAAAAAGAGAGAGGAAAAACTTTAAGCCAGTACAATTAATATTGTTCACTTAAATGGGATCATGGGAAGAGGAAAAGTCATTTAAGGACCAGTTGCATGGGTCTTTGTTTTGTCATTTAATAGAATAATGCAGGGTTCCCCCTCTCATTAAGGATGTCTGGTCCCATACCTCTTTTCCTTTCAAAAAATTAATAGAAAAGGAAAAAAAATACAACGATTTGTGTTAATCAACTATAAGTTAATGAAAATGAGAGACAGTGCAATATCAATAAGAATGGCAGATATATATATATATATATACACGTTGGTTTAATAATTAGAGAATTTGTGTGAATCAGGATACTAGAATAATATTAGAGATTTTGGATTGGATTCTCTGGGATCCAGTAGAAATTTGGAAGAAAATAGCTGGTAGTAATTTTAAATGGGTTTGTATATATTGACTGGTTAGGTTTGATGTAAAACAGATTCTAAGAACACATATTTTTGATGTATTGGGTTTTTAAAGCAGGTAAGAAATATTGATTGATGCAATCAGTTTGGTATATGGATCATACGGGGTTGAAATAGTAGAAGCAAATGAAGTAGGTTTATAAATACTACCTAAGGTAAATCTGTTGGCAATTTTTAGAGGTGAAACAGGTTGGCTTGAAACAAGTTTTGGGGGTGCGACAATAGTTTGTTTTCCTTTGTCTTTCTTTTTGCTCATGGTTGCTGTAAAAATTCACGGGTAAGAAAATCGTGAATAGATTTGTCGGAACGTTTAATATATTCAATATCAAAATCAAATATACTAGAGACCTATAGTCTTACAAGACCCGTTGCTAGTAGAGCATATGGCAATTAGACGCAAGGGTGAGATAAGGTATTAATCTGGCTCTATATATACAGATATATATATATATATATATATATATATGTGTGTGTGTGTGTATGTGTGTGTGTGTATGCGCATACGCGTATGAAATTAACCTTAAATTTTACTTTGATGGATGAGGCAGAATCGGAATAGGATTAAATTCTTTTTTTTATTTTATTATTTTTTGTCCGACTTTGGTCAAGGAAAATTGATGGCAGCCATTTAAAAGTATAAAAACTTTATGTACAGTCACTTATATATTTTTTGTATGCTCTATTAATGCCATTGATTATATCATATTTTAATATAAAATAACTATTTTAATCAATTATATTAATAGAGTGTACAAAGTATACGTGAGATTACTTCCAATTTTGGTTTAAGCCTCATGCATGCTCTACTTGGTGGTGTCAGCCTCTCTTGAGCAAATTTGTCATGTTGCGGTTGTGGTTGGTGTTTAGTTCTAAACGTAAGAACTTGAGATAAATGTTTGGTTTTCAATAACATTAGTTAAATCACTACTTGCTTTAAAAATTTAAAATAAATAATAATTTTATATGATATTAAAATAGAGATCATCATTTCGAACTTTTATTCTATATTTTATTCTATTTAATTTATTATTTCACGAGTTTATTATCGTTCCACTTGGAATATTTGATTTTAAAACAAGTGGAATATTTAATTTTGATAACCACCTTGACACTATTTTACTTGTTTATTTTAAAACAAGTGGAATATTTTATTTTTGTTGTGCCACATCATCCAACTTCATTTAAGTTTAAAATAATTTAAAAGTCCGAGTAAATAAATATTAGACAACTTAACATTTTAAAAGTTAAGAATATTTCATATTCTTCCCTTTTTATATAGTTTATTACTTTGTAGTACTCAAATAATGTGACATTTAGAAACTTAATACACAATCCATTTATAAATAGAATTAAAAAAATAACATTTTTCTCGTGCATCGGGTGCACTATCAGTACTGGTACTAATTTATTCAAATTAAAGTTACATGTGATTGACATCATAGAATTTCTAATTACATGTCCTTATTATAAAGGAGAAGGATTTTGATAGCATTGAGTACTCAAAAAGGAAAACACCACTGCTAAGACTCTGGTAACAACCCCAGTGGATAAGCATTAGATCGAGACACTATTGGGAATTCCCTTGCCACTAAGTCCGCTTTCACCGGTGGGATAGAGCAAAGTATATGGCACCTTCACTGGTCCAACTCGGTTTTTCCATTGTTTGTCATTGTTCATCCTTATAATTCTATCCTCAATTTCAGCCAGCTTCTTTCCAAATTTCTCAAAGGATTTCAATGGTTGTGCATCCAATGTCCATTCAGGAGTGTCTCTTTGCCCAAGATAGACCTCATCAGTAGAATGCCTTGACAGAATCTCTATCAGAGAAACGCCAAGAAGAGTTTGGAGCTGGGCAGTAATTGTCTTCAAGAAAGCCTTGTCAGGGTCTGATTGGAGTTCAGCATATTCAGGAGTGCCTTCTTCAGGCATGAACCGGCGGCTAACTGTTGGCCGGTTCGGTAGGTAGCCTGCATAAGGATACTGTCCAAAGTTGACTGCTGCATGGAGTGCAGAAGCTACCCATATGATGATGGTGCATGTTTCTACAAGCTCTTCTCGTTTCTGCATTTTAGGCCACCAGGGCTCATCTTTTTTGTCACCGTGACCCTCCTCTCTGAGTTCTTTCCACCAGGACTGCAGTTCAGAGTCCTTTTGGACCATTTCATCTGTCTTGTAATAGAAGAAGCAGTAGTCTTCAACCCATGTTTTGATCGCTGACCAGATTTCTAGCCCATCAACAGCATATGGATAGTCCTTAATCAGAAGGCGCAGACCATGAGGGGAACTGGAATCCTTGACTGCCATTCCTCTGAAAGCAGCAAAAGGGGTAGCATGTTATTTGAGATATATAATATCAATACCACAAATTTTGTTAGGGATTAATTAGGCAGATAACATAACCAAAATTTGAAGCCCTGAAATTTGGCTCAACTTTTCTTTGACTGTTAGGCCTTTTGGAGCAACATTTAGCTGTTCTGAAGTATTCCATGATGGATATATTCACGATGCATTTATGGGTATCAGTTACTACTAATGGCATATACCTCATGGACCAAGGATGTGTCATTATGTTCTAGTGTAACATTTACCTCTTGATGAGATCTGCAGGAAGAGCTTGCTCAGGAAAAACCCAGTCCTTATAAACTATTGATGACATCTCCATGGCATACTTCGCTGGAAACACTGTCAATTCCAGAACTCCGCCAGCATTAATGAGGATCTGCCGGGCAAATGCATTTATATTCATGGTGTCTCGGAAGTGAGGATGCAGAAGCTTGTGAATAGGGTGAAGCACACTCAACTGCCTGTTTGTTGCTATCACAAATGGCTCAATTACAGCATGGGTATTTAACCTGTCACCAACACAGAAGGTATTAAGATTCACTAATGCAGAAGGTCTTCGTCATAAAATATGGACTGAATTTATTTTCTAAGCTCGATCTATTTGAAAGAGATGTACCAGTGGCTAATGAGCTGATGGTAGCCAGAGTCATTTACAGCCACATAAGCTTTTGCCAGTTGCCAAATGGAACCTTCAACACCTTGTTCAGCTGGTGTGAAAACTTTGCTAATGGCCCCAAACTGGTCTCCTTCAGGATGGGGCAAGCTTAATTCAATTGCCACCGGCTTCAAAGTCCCATCATTTTTCAAAAACAGGATTGTCCTGCTAGCATAAGTCTTGGTTGTAGTTGAGTTTATTCGCCTCAGGTATGGCATGAAAGCATCATGATGATCTAATATGAACAACTTCTTGTTCTTGATTGCCTGTAACGAAATACATTTCAACAATTGTAGTTAATGATAATAAGAATAAACCCTGTAATTGCAAAGCAACTTATGACCACTTTATCCCGAGTCCTCCTCTGGATGATCTGAAACTAGGACTTTTACCTCCTCTATGCTGAGTCCATCGATGCTCTTCTCTACTTGTTCTTTGGCTATTGTACTGGTTTGATCACCATATACTTTAGGATCAAGCTTGCTTGTGGGTGGAAATTCCTGCGTTAAATTAGAATCAAGTAATGAGTAAAGGCGACAAATCATCATCCCATATTTGGCACGTGGAGGAGATAGAAGGCAAAGAAAAATATAAGTTTGAGACAGAATAAAAATCCAAACTTTATCTTCTTTTCATCCATTCTATTGAGAAAAATTGTAATGCAATTAGTAGTGGAAGCTTGAGATTACTTCAAGAACACGAATGGAGACAGGGTTTACTCCAGCCAGCATCTCTCTTGCAAACTCTTCATCAGTCCTCCATGCAGATCGATCCTCTGCTCCAAAACATCAAAACACCATTATTAACTCAAAAGCAAATAGTATTCGGGGGGCACAGATCCTAAAGCTCTTGAATTTTCAAATGAAATTAACTAAAGTATAAAGTTCCGAAATTCGCCGTTAGACTGCACCCTCAAATAAAATGGGCCGTTTCTTTAAAAGGTATGATACCTTTAATCACTTGGGGCATTGGATATTTGAGGAGTCCTTCGCCATCTGTCCGGAAAATTTCCTTAAGCATCTCCGCGGGGATGTTGTCCTTAATATTCTCAAGTACACCGTCAGGCAGCTTAATTCCTCCTTCATAGAGTTTAATTACATCTTGGAAGCTGTCAAACTCAGTTGGAGTGCTGTCGAACAGAGATTCTAGCTCAGGTTTAATGAATTGAGCAATGGATTTCAGTGCATAAGCAAGGAAGTCTGACATCTTCAAGTGACCAAAACGTTCGTCTCTTGGAACATAAATGTTTAAGCTCATGAGAAGCTTCAGCCTGCTCTCGCTGTTGGGATCTGAACGGTTTAATGATGGAAAAATGAAAATTAGTAATAGGCACCCAAATCATTCCAACTTTATTTTTTTATTTGTTGAAAAGCTAGAAACAAATTCGAACTAGAGCAGGTGCCTGAAAGTCGAATTAAAATGTCTTACCTGTCTTGGTTGGTGGTCGTCCAGTTCTTCCCCTACGAGGATAAGGGTACTCAGCAGACCCTCCGAGAACTGGACGGGCATACTTAGGGTCCTTATCTGGATTCCCCAAATCATTGTAGTAAGCATAGTCATAGACCCTGTCCCATTCCTGAAGCTCTCCTGTTCCATCTCCTCTCAAGTTCAGTAGTTCTTGTTCTCTGTACTTCAGCAGTGGCCTTGGTGTTTCACTTGGAAGATATGTCTGAATAAAGAAATAATAATCTCAGGTAAATGTTACTTTAGGATACAGTTCTCAACTGAACAAGGATGTGTGTTTTAACAAACTTGTAGGAGGTTTCACTTCAAAATCTATATTTTTTCTTGTGATTTTAGTTGGAATTTTTTGAGTTTCCGAACTGGGTGAGCACTGCATAATTCCTCATATCATATAATTGATTACCTTGTTGGAGAAGAAAAAACGGTCTTTTTTGTATTGGTCTGTAGGGTAAACCCAGGAGTTGCAGACAAAGTGGATCCGACCATGGCCTGGAACATCTTCGAGTGTAAGAGTCTTCAGGTAGAACTCACTGTGATGATTGTTTCTTATTAAGAATGCTCCTGGAATTCCTATGTCCTCGTCCCAGTCAAAGGTAACCTTGAATGCAGACTCGCCCGCTATTAAGGGGGTGATCGTGCTTATCCAGTTTTCCAAGTATGCTGGCTTTCCAAGCTTTCCTTGCAACCCATTCTCTGCAAAAAAATAAAAAATAAATAAATAAGAAGAAGATCAAATCCAATAGTGAATTGTGGGCATTCTTTCCATGATCAATCGCCATAAAGAAACAGGAATAGGTAAAGTTTAAGCCTTTAAGATGTCATATAGACAAAGTCAATATAAGAGAAATAAAAGATTAACAGTTCCCTGAATGGAAGATAAGCACTAAAAGAGTAAAGAAACCAACCAGTTGAGTCGCCATAATTAACAGCACTAACGAGCTGCAGAGAGACCCTCTGGCCGAATAATTCATGGACACGATCAAGAACCGATGCATGAAAGTCGTTGAAGTCCAAAACATTCTTCTTCATCAACACCACGGTCCCTTCGATCTTCTTGCACTGACCATTCTTACATTTTATGATCGTATTGTCCCCACCATCATCGCCGGTGATGGCGTCGATAATATTCTTAAGCATCTTCAAGCAGAAAGCAAAGAATATGAACGATAGAGAATGTTTTTTTAAGGGAAAAGGCTAGTTAATTTGGTAGGAGGAATGCAGGAGAAGATCATCGAATGTGCTGCTTTTATAGAGAAAACATCGAGCAATGTCTGGACATTTCCCATGAAGCTCCTTTTGTTCTTGTAGATACGTACCTTTTTATTTATTATTTTTTCCACAGGAAATACAAATTTGGTAAGAGAATATTTTACTTTTTTTTTTAAAAAAAAAAAACAAAGTTTGTATACATCATTCAAGGACATACGTATGTGTGATACACGTACGGTCACGATCGCTTCAAATAAATAGCTCTAAATTAATTAATGCTAATATTATATTACACTGCATCATGATAATGTTAATGTTTTTTTTAAATAGTCAAAGCTCCTAACATTCTAACTTTAATGGCAACTTCAATGGGTCCGTCAAAGCTGCACACGTTTATCAAGGTCTCATCATTGTGGAGTAATGGTGTACAATTTTGAACGACTGAAACTTAAAAATAGAAAGCAATCTATTGATTTGAGTAAGAAGTAATGGAGGGGGAAAAAAAAAAAAAAGGTAGTTGTAGTTGTGAAGGTAGGCCTTATGTAATTATTTTGAAAAGAAAAGAAATAAAAGATTTAAATAAAAAAATTAATTTTTTAATTATAGATTATATTTTTTTAAAAATAATTATATGATATTTATATAGTTATGATTGTAAATAATATTATAAAAAAAATTTATAAAAGAAAAACAAAAGAAATAAAAAGGAAAAACTCCAAAATCCCAAAAGACTAATGAGATTGTGCCATATATATACAAAAGTGCCCAACATCTATCACTCTTTCCACGTTTACACAATCCATACATATCCTTCAAATCTTTAAGATTTTATTTGTAGAGTTGGGATTTTAAAATTTATTTTTTTAATTAAATTATGTTATATTAATATTTTATTAATAAAAATTTTATATACATTTATTTATATATATATATATTTTTTATGTATTTAACTAATATGAATGATTACGTTATTTTTTTAATATAAAATAATTATTTTAATTAAACACATCAATGAATTACTCAAAATATATGTAAAAATAACTATATATAACACAACTTATTTATTAAATATGCTCTATATTAATAATAAATTAAAATTTTTAATAGTCCACGTCTTCCAATAACTTTATATTTCGTAAACATTACTATTCTAATGTGATTGCTCGACATGTTCTTCTAAGTGGGAATTCTTTATTCCTAATGTCTGGCAGCTTTAAACGTACAGTACTTTGTTTGATCATTTGGATTCTTTCTCACTTTCCTTTCCCTTCCACAATGTTCATCCAATATCCGCACAATGTTCATCCAATATCCGCACTTGTAGGTGTGGTTTGTTCAATTCGGATAAGAGAAATGAGCAGCTGATTCTTCTTGGATATCCAATCAAACACATTTTATATAATTAAAAATTTTATATATAATTATTTTTACATATTTTTTATACACACTGTTAACATGATTGATGCGTAACATATTTTAATTTCCGTAATGATATGTCCGACGTACGTGTCGATAAATAGATTTATAAATAAATTTTTATTTTTTTAATTGGATAATTTTAAGACGTAGAGATTTATATTCTTTATACTTAAAAAGAATGAGTCGCCCACGTACGTACGTACAGCATGGATACTGCATGCATGGTATGGAGGAAGAGGAGGAGGAGGAGTCTAACACGATGTGCATTCAGATAATGTCAGCATATAATATATAACGCGGGGACACATAGATAACTCGATCCATCCTCTTGTTTTTTGGTCAGTTTAATATTGAAGCTTTGGTCAATTAATAATATTTTAGACGATCATATGGTCACGTGCTGGAACTAATTATATATATATATATATATATATATGGTTTCGTTTCAAACTAGTAATTAATTAAAAACGGGAAAGAAAAAATAAATTAATACTTATTGATCAAGAAAGAGGGCGCGCGTTAGATCAGGATACCGACAATTATAATTAATTTATAGAATTCTGAAATTCGAAGACGTTAACGAAAAGGATAATTTCGACGTAACAAATTAAGGGTAAAGGATATTAATTAACTAGGAAAATATGTGTGCTTAGGGCATCCCTAGGGATGACATTGCTTGCTGGTTTGGATTTAGAGATGAGATGAGATGAGATAATTTTTTTATGACAGATGAAAGTTGAATAAAATATTATTTTTTATATATTTATTATTTTAAAATTTAAAAAAATTGTATCGTTTATTATATTTTATATGAGAATTTAAAAAAATTATAATAATGAGATGAGATATACGGGTATTGCATGATCTTTCCTAGGTTTGCTAGCTTTCAATGCAATAATCTATAGTATATATACTATTCACATCATAATTCATTTAAATGTTAAAATTTAAAATTTATTTTTAAAATCAAATTATGCTAGATAAATAATTAACATTAGATGTGACACGAGTATTGCATGTATGTACTTGAGATGTTTTTAAAGTTGTCATGATTCTTCCCTTCGCTTTGACACATGACAATCACGCCAAACTCAATTGCAACGTCTGGTCAGTAATAAAGTAAAAATGGCTAACTTTCTAAATTCTCCGACTCATGCAAATTTGCAATGATCAGATGACAAGAAAACCAGTTTGACTGAAGAAAAATTTCCAATCCAAACAACGGCTGGCTTTACATTAAAGAAAATGGAAAGAATAGAAATGTCCTGTTCGTCATAGAATTAAGGTGGGCGGCTTAGCTAGCTAGCTCTCCAACATGTACTAGATTCATGAATACCAACCAATAAAATTTGACCATACCTCGTTTTAAATATTCGTGCAATCATGCATGTAAATCCCTTGTTGAATTGGTATGATCTTATTTTAATTTAAATTATTCCTTAGGATAACTGTTTAATCATGTCTACACCTCCCCTTTGTTTTGGGTCTTTTATAATTAGATCTTGATCAAGATGACCCGAAAGTCAAGGAGATTAATGGTGGACAGTCCATATGTGTGTCCGACAGTTGTATTTGCATTATTATTGAATTGAGATCACGTACGTCCGTGCTCATATTGTCTAAATGAATTGAATGGTCCAATGCAATGCGCGTGCGCATATATATATATATATATATATATATATATATATAAATTCTATGCAGCATACTACCATCTCACTTTCATTCCATCAAATATGATGTGGTACAATTACCATTGAATAATAATTTATTGAAAAATTCTATATATCATACTTGCATCACACCAAGTAAGATGTGACACATTTATCACCATTGAATGATTATTTATTGCATATTTTTTTATTATTAAATGGTGATAAATGCGCCACATCATATATAGTGAGATATAAGTGAGATGGTACTATTGTGTATAGCATTACTCGGCAAAGAAATAAAAACCATTTCAAACATGCATAGTTTTTATATTCTTTATGTGACGAATTATATGCGATGATCAGAATGATTATTTACTATCAAAACAGATTTATTTTAATAAAAAATATTCATTTTCATAAAAAATAACTTATCACAATTTAACAATTTGTTTGTAGTTAATTTACGTACTTGAAGATCGAGTTTGGACTTGATTTTTCGTAAACAGGTTGCATGCTTGGGGTAGGGGGGTTCTTGTAACATGGCAATCCGATCCAATCGACAACGTTGACTCGGACTAAATCATCCTCAAATGATAAATACTTGCGTGTAATATATAACTAATTATTAAAAATTCCTTTCTCATGCACGTGAAAAATAAATTAAGGTATTAATCATATATATATATCTCATTTTTCTCCTGCGGCCACCTTAAACGTACGTTACCCGGCGGCCACTTCATGGTATAATATTTTAAGCATGCATTAACAGCGTATAATGAGGCTGCATTACTTGTTCATCCACAACGTTAATTGTTTAGTTCACATGTTTTAATTTCTCCATAAAGATCATAAGGACTAGAGTTATAAAAAAAATTACAAAAAAAAAAATAGAAATTAGTACGTCATGATGAGATGATAAAGATGAGTCAGGCTATACGTTGGCAATTGAGAAACTGCAGGAAAATACGTTTCATGATATACAACAGAACCCAATTTGCAAATACATCTATTACATTATTGACTTCTGTAATTACATCATGACATACACCAAAGGTTATTATTAAATTATGCAAAAGCTCAAAAATCTGTTAGGGTGGTTGTTTTCCTTGCTGGGACCAATTCTCCACTACTGGTCCACTTGCAAGGAATCAATTAATTTCAACTATTGTATCATAGATACCAAGTTAGTAGCCTGTATAGCAACAAGCTGTTCAATGATCCCCTGCCTCTTTGCAAAAAACTATATCTGGTAATAGTTCAAGAAGCATGGAGTACTAAACGTACAGTTCAATGAAACCCCAGACTATATATATACTTTGCAAAAAAATCAAAGCCACGAAAGAAGCAATCAAACATTGGAACAAAGTCCATTTCAGAAAGATTCGATCAAGTCAACATTCAAAAAATAGAAATTGAACTTGTTGAAGCGTAGAGTTGCAATCACTCTTTCCAAAACCCATAATTTCATGGTTAACATCAACAGACTTCAACACCAAGTTTTGTCATCTCTCAACAACTGTATGTAGACGCAGAAATGCAATCGACTCTCTCAAATCGAGCCAAGGTAATGGATATTGGACCAAACTATTATTGAATCATTTTTTATTAATTATTTCTAGTCCATATACACAACCTCAACACCATTTTTCTTGGGACTTCTTGAAGATTTTTTTGAAAAGAAAGTCACAGATGTGGATAATGCTTATCTTAGTGCTATGCCAACTGAAGAGGAAATATTTGTTGTACTAGAACAAATTCCAACTTAAAAAGTACCGGGGCCAAACAACATGACTACTCTATTTGTAGACACTATGGAGCAATCATAAAAAAGGAAGTCATTGATGCTGTGCAAAACTTCTTCCAAAATTGGAAACTCCTCTTATAGATGAACCATATAATATTGCTTTGATTCCAAAGGCCCCCAACCCAAGTGCAGCCCATCATTATCGCCCAATTAGTCTAACCAATGTCATATATAAAATCATCACGAAAATATTGGCAAACATATTCAAATCCACCCCACCTCACATTATTTTCCCAATTCAAACTGCTTTTGTCCTTGGTCATAACGTTAAAGAAAACACAATAATTTCCCTTGAGATGTTCCACTATCTAAAGAGAAAATTAGGGAAAGATGACTTATGGCAATCAAACTTGACATGGACAAAGTATTCGACCACATAGAGTGAGATTTCCTGTTTGCAATGATGAAAGTATTGGGATACAGTAGTGTGTGGATCAACCTAGTTAAAGAATGTTATAACTACAACATTCTTAATCCTTATTATAGGAGCACTAAGAGGCTTCTTCAAAGCACAACGAGGACTTAGACAATGTGACCCCATCTCACATTTTCTTTTTCTACTAAGTATGGAAGTGCTATCCAAATAGGGATTTGGATAAATAGAAATGGCCTTCCAGTTTCACATTTGTTATTTGCAGATGATCTTATCATATTCAGGAAAGCCAATGAAAGGAAAGCTCAAGAAATTTCTAAATGTCTATAACAATATCAGGATTGGTTAGGCCAAAGAGCAAATCACAGCAAGTTCTCAATTTTTATCATGAGGAATACAAATCTTGCAATCAAAGCAACTATCAAGCAAATAATGCCATATATATCATCTTCAACCAGAATGAAACATCTTGGACTTCTAACATCTTTCAATAGAGCAAAAAAAGAGAATTATAAAGAAGTATTGGAGAGAATTAACAAAAAGCTAGAGGGTTGGAAATCAAAATTGCTATCACAAGTTGGACGAACCATGCTAATTAGAATTATGGCAAGCACTATTCCTTTATATCAAATGTCTTTGTTCCTACTGCCAAAATCAACATGCAAGTCCTTGGATGTCAAATAAAAAAATTTCTTGTAGGGTTTCTCAAATGACCCAAAACAAAATTTGACTTTGAGATCATGGAAGTCAATATGCCAACCCAAAAATCAGGCAAAATCGGCTTAAGAATAATAGAAAATTAGAATATAGCCCTGTTAGCAAAAACTGGCTTGGAAATGAGTCAAGCCAATTCAAGCATTTGGCATTCGCTTCTCTGAGTAAAATACTTCAACGCCACAAATTTTTGGAATGCACAACCATAATTATTGGACTCCTAGCTATAGAAGGGAATTCTAAAGACAAGAGCTACTCGCAAAAGGTAACTGCCATCAAATCTTCAATGGATTATTCGTCAATATATGGTTAGAGCCTTGAATTCCCACACTGGAAAATTTCAAACCAAGGCCTCACCAACATATGAATGAAGTCCTCCCGTTCTTGAAAGTTTCTAGTTTAATTATACAAAATCCTCAGTCATGAAATACCCTAAAACTGCAAACTTTGTTTGAACAAGACAATATCACATAAATCTAAAAAATTTCCCTCTCCCAAAATAATCAATGGCAAGATTCTTGATTTGGACACTAACTCACAATGGGATATTCTCTATGAAAATAGCCTACCATATATGTGACGCCCCCAAATTCCGTTTGGGATTGGACGGACATTTGAAGCGTCGAGACATGTAACACAAGGTTACCTGCCCCCGTTCATGACATATAAGATGCAATGTTCCTAACATGCATCTAACATTATACAATATTCGCAGCGGATAAATTATTTCTTCAGCAATACTATGCACCAAATTGAAATTATCCCAAATGCTTAAAACATACTTGATATATAAAGACTCATTGAACAACTAAGATCATAACACTAGTCCAAAATGATTATGATCCAAAAAGTACTGGAGATGCAACTCCATCGTGCAAGTAGTAATTTACGTTAACTACTATATTAACATTGACGTCGCATCGTCGCTCAGTCAACTGTGTCTAGTTGGTCAGTTCCTGATTCTCCTTCAGGTCCTGTAACAAGATCTACCATTCGGGGGGAATGGTAGTTGGGACTACCACAGTGAGATTTGATTACAAATCTCAGCAAGTTAACAAAAAACTTCCACACAGGCTAATGATGCATGGATGACAGTAAAAGCATAAATGCATAATCAAATTCATAAGTAATTAAAGCATAACTTGGCATACAACATAGCATAATTGACATAACTTAAATTGAAACATGAACTGAACTTGACTTGACATGAACTTGATCTGAAACTTGACTTATCATGAACTTGTTCTGAAACTTGACTTAACATGAAAAATACATACTCCACAGTTGTTGTGGCCCCATGTATTCTACGTGTAAATACATACTCCACAGTTGTTGTGGCCCCATGTATTTTACACAAACTTGACTTAACATGAAAAATACATACTCCACAGTTGTTGTGGCCCCATGTATTCTACGTGTAAATACATACTCCACAGTTGTTGTGGCCCCATGTATTCTACACAAACTTGACTTAACATGAAAAATACATACTCCACAGTTGTTGTGGCCCCATGTATTATACGGAAACTTATTCTTTAACTGCTTAAATACATACTCCACAATTGTTGTGGCCCCATGTATTCTACGTGTCACAATTGCTGTGTCTCACGTAGTGTATGCGTCACAATTACTGTGGCCCCCATACATAAGTAATTAAGATGAAACATGACTGGAATACGAAAGGACTGAACCTCTGACGTAACATAACGTGATTTGAACATAATTTGAAATACATGACCAACTTGAGATAGAAACATTTCGTAACATGTCATAACATATAATAGACAACATATTTAACATGACATACTTGTAATGTACAGTAATACATGACAGAATATATTATGTAACAGATAAAAATTGATGACAGAATAAATTCTGTATAATAGACAATTACGTGATAACTTGACATGGCATGACATATATGATAACATACATACATACATTGTAGTTCTTTTACTTAGCACACATACACAGTAGACTGTTAGTAAGTTAAAAGCTAACTTACCTCGATCTCCGCGTTTCTTATAAAACTTCAAGCGCGATCACGAGGAACTGTAATTAGTGATTCTCAAAGTTAGCACTAAATCACTAATAACTTGAAATATAGAAAATACTAACTTAAAGAGTAAAATTTCCATTTTACTCTCTACATGTAGGAAAATGACCGTTTTACCCATAACTTAAGGATTTTGCATACTAACTCCAAAAGTCACCAAAATTTACATGCTTCATGTAAATTTTATCCTCAACTCAAATATCACTTTAGAGAAATTTAAAACTAATCACAACTATTAAAACTCCATAGGGCCGAAATTCCCATATGCTATTTCTATTGATTTTTGTTTTTAACTTGTTTTGATTAACCTTTTGATCTATGACTTATAAAGATGTGATCTTCAAACTAAACCATCACGTGGTTTAAAAAGATGTCCTAAAACATATATAAGCTTCTAATTCAAAATCACATGGTTAAAAATTAACCAAAACATAAATTTAGCCAAGAACATCCACACTTTGGCTTATTTGAATATCTCTTTACATAAAATTTCATATCTTTGAAACTAACATCAAATATATTCAAAATAATAATATAACATGTATATAAGATGCTTAGGATCCTCCAATAAAATTATCAAAGTCATTGGAATAGGTTTAGACCACCAAAGAGTTAAACTTTCTCAAAACAGAAACTGTTTTTCCTCTTCCAGTTTCTAAGTTTCTAAATCTAAGAAAATCTTTCATCAAAACCTTTAATCATGCAAAAATCCTCAACCAATAGTCATATATACATGTTAACAATACTCCATAAAAATTTCGGACCAATATCTATCCATTAGCTTGGTCAAAAACTCCAAACTATAACATATTCTCCAGTTTATATCCCAGAATGACCTTTCTATAGTTTACATAATATTTGACTGATCAAATAATCTTCAAATGGAAAAAATAAGATATCCATGTAAACTAGACTAAAAAAGGAACAACTTATATGAAGGAGATTTTATGATAAAATATTTACAAAAGCTTCGAAATGAGCGTGCAAAAGAACTCCTAAAAGCTGTCTGAGAGAAAGTGTTTGATATTCTTTTAAAGGAACGTGTAAATGAAGATAAGTTCGTGTGTGATGGCTGGAGATGCTTATGGACGAGATAAGGAAGATGATAAGGCTGGAGTTGAGAGTTGAGTGTAGTTTTCTCCTACCCAAAATATCTATAAAATATTATCTCAAAATATTCTATCCAATAATATCTACAAAAATCAGCTTAAGATATTTTCCAAATGTGGAGTAGACTTGGAAGAGTAAGGTGGCTAAAATCTTTCCATGTGTATTTTAAATCTCTATTCTTAAGATATTTTCCAAATGTGTATTTTGTTTAGGTGTCATGATCTCACACCTTGATTTCCTTCACAATTCCATCTAATGGTTTCTCTTTGTGCCAAGTATCTAATACTATTCATTATGTATGGTTAAGATCTTGCCAAGTGTCCAAATAAAATATCTCTAACCTAATTTGGACATTTCACACTGTGATTTTGAAAACACTACGCTTAGTACGTTTACCGAGGTTACTATTCACTCCAAAAATAAACGTAATAAACTTAGTACTGAAAAATCCTAAATATTCAATTAAACCTAGTGGTGTAGACTATAATGTATTCTGACACTTCTAACTATCTCAAATAATTAAAATCGCATTTCTGGCACCATAGTGAGTGATAATACTAACTATGTTGACAGGCTAAAACCTATGCGATTAGTGGATTCATGAAAGCTTATAGAGTCTTCACGAGGTTCCTAAAGTCAATAGAAATTCCACAATTGAATTTCTAGCGGGCTGTTACAATCTCCCCTCCTAAAAAAAAGATTTCGTCCTCGAAATCGAAGTAAGTAAGAAATAATAATTTAATGAAGAGGTGTTGCTTACCAACCTGCTGTCTATCCCGTATATATTTGCCTTTGAGATTATGCATTCCTTAACTCTCTTACTTTAATCAACAATTATATTATACTTCTTTCCACAAGGTTGGCCAAGTTGTATCGACATACTCTCCAAACCTAAAACTTCAAGTAAATAATCTTCTGAAACTCTTCTTTAGAAAAACATAGGCGATATACTTTAAGTGTTCTTGTAAATACCAAAGTTAGTAGAGAATTCATTAAAATTAAGCCGTTAACCTCTCTCTCTCTCTCTCTCTCTCTCTCTCTCTCTCTCTCTCTCTTTTTAACAAAATCGGTGGCACTTTGTTTTAGACCAGACAACTCTGATCCGCATGATTTTTATAGGTCTTCTGTAGTTGTCAAGCACCGCATAGCTATAACACTACTTTGCTCTTCTGTAGTTATCAGGCGCCGCAGCTATGATACTACATTACTCTTCTGTAGTTGTCAGGCGCTGCATAGCTATGACACTACTTTGTTCTTCTGTAGTTGTTAGGCACCGCAGCTATGATACTACATTGCTCTTATCTCTTGTACAGAAATGCTTCACAAGAGATGATTCGTCATAATTTTCTCTATAAAAGAATTATTCAGTTCATCTTCTTTCGCATCTCATCTTCTTCACTTTTCTGAAATTAGTTTGCATTCTTACTCTGCAATCTCTTTCTGCTTACTCACTTTGCAATGGCTCAGCAATCTTCTCATTACCAAAACATGAGGTATTCTGCACCTCGTTCACCAGTTGTTTATGCTTCTTCCGTAGGTGCTATAATGCAATCCAATAATGATCTGACTAATAAGTCAGATAATGAACTTATCTATGAGCTTGTGAGTCTCGGTACCCGATACTCATCAGCCATTGTCGCATATTCTCAGCGACTAGAATCCAGGACTGGTGGGGTTGACAAACTCCACGAGAATATTGCTATCATTTAACGGCTTCTTATGGAATCCAACATGAAGATAGAAGCACTAAAGCGAGAGAACAGAGATTTAAAATCTTTGCTTAACTCTTCTTTTCGAGTGGCTACTCCTTTAGATAGGAAAGACATGCAGATTTTTGAAGAGCAAGGGCGTTTAAAGTTTGAGGCAAAGAGTCTCAAATTTCTGTAATTTTGCTTTATGATAATAAAATAATACTTCACAGATATTCATATTTGTGTTTCTATCTTCTGGTAGATGTTTTATGTGCTCCATTTTATTTCTTTCAGGGATTTTCATATATATGACATGATCCAATAACTCATATAAATATGCATTTAATCATGCATATCCAAACTCTCAGTAATCTTCAAGTTAATAAAAACCTCAAGAAGTTCTACTGGTCTAGGACTAACTTACTTCTTTATAATCGCAACAATTAGTCCTCTTCCTAGGTGGTACTTCGATAACTGATCAGTTAATAACTTAAACTTGAGACTTTCTCTCTTATGATTGTCATAACTCTTCTATCCATCATGAGCTATCACTTATTCTAACTCTAAATGATTTGTTCCTAATGTCCACATAAATCCTCAAGACCAAGATTTTACTCCCCATATAATAGTCTCCAAAAGAAGATCGATCTATGTATCCATAAAGATAGTGCTTTGCCAGAAATCATTTACTGGTGACGTGGTAATATTATTATCATAAATGAATCCTACTAAGGCTAAATCTTCTCCTAATCAAATTACTCTTCCAAACACAATTTCCATCGTATTCTCAGAATCAAAACAATTTTCCAAATATGTGGAATACTATTCATCAATCCTAAATATCCTTTCTCATATTACTAAAAGGTATTCTATATCTACATTGGTATAAACAATAATACTTCTAATGAAAATTGTTACTCTTACCACTAGGGTAACAATTTAGCTTCTAATCTGAATTCTCAAGAACTACCACAATTACTAGAAACAATGATTTGTTTGAATCAAACAATGTACAATTTACCAACCCCATTGACTTGACCTACTCCAAAATAACAATAATGTAATACTACCATCAATTGCAATCAGATCAACCTTAACTACGTTTAACTACACATAGGTCCTAGTAAAATACCAGTGACAATACCAGCTCTTGCAGTTCCTGGAGCGCCAGTGTCTACGTCTCTCTGAGTGACATCATATACTCTAATGGGTATGTGCACTTGCCGTAATTGTGGATGTCTAAACACGTTGGTCAACAAACTTACCACCTCAGCTAATCCTTCATCCATCGGGGAATTCTGATCCTCTTGATTGTTATCTCTCTTAGGATTCTGAGATATTCTACTACGAGTCATGTGTCATTTCTTGAAACACACGAGTATACGTATTAAAACCACATACTACCTTTCATACCTTAAGAAATTCAAACCTAATGACGACTAAAATTTCAAGCCTAATGTTTGGTGCATTTCCTAAGGACATGTGGATTTACTGCCTAGAGACGTATTGCTCTAATACCACCCTGTGACGCCACCAAATTCCGTTTGGGATTGGACGGACATTTGAAGCGTCGAGACATGTAACACAAGGTTACTTGCCCCCGTTCATGACATATAAGATGCAATGTTCCTAACATGCATCTAATATTATGCAATATTCGCAGCGGATAAATTATTTCTTTAGCAATACTATGCATCAAATTGAAAATATCCCAAATGCTTAAAACATACTTGATATATAAAGACTCATTGAACAACTAAGATCATAACACTAGTCCAAAATGATTATAATCCAAAAAGTACTGGAGATGCAACTCCATCGTGCAAGTAGTAATTTACGTTAACTACTATATTAACATTGACGTCGCATCGTCGCTCAGTCAACTGTGTCTAGTTGGTCAGTTCCTGATTCTCTTTCAGGTCCTGTAACAAGATCTACCATTCGGGGGGAATGGTAGTTGGGACTACCACAGTGAGATTTGATTACAAATTTCAGCAAGTTAACAAAAAACTTCCACACAGGCTAATGATGCATGGATGACAGTAAAAGCATAAATGTATAATCAAATTCATAAGTAATTAAAGCATAACTTGGCATACAACATAGCATAATTGACATAACTTAAATTGATACCACCCTGTGACGCCCCCAAATTCCGTTTGGGATTGGACGGACATTTGAAGCGTCGAGACATGTAACACAAGGTTACCTACCCTCGTTCATGACATATAAGATGCAATGTTCCTAACATGCATCTAACATTATGCAATATTCGCAGCGGATAAATTATTTCTTTAGCAATGCTATGCACCAAATTGAAAATATCCCAAATGCTTAAAACATACTTGATATATAAAGACTCATTGAACAACTAAGATCATAACACTAGTCCAAAATGATTATGATCCAAAAAGTACTGGAGATGCAACTCCATCGTACAAGTAGTACGTTAACTACTATATTAACATTGACGTCGCATCGTCGCTCAGTCGACTGTGTCTAGTTGGTCAGCTCCTGATCCTCCTTCAGGTCCTGTAACAGGATCTACCATTCGGGGGGAATGGTAGTTGGGACTACCACAGTGAGATTTGATTACAAATCTCAGCAAGTTAACAAAAAACTTCCACACAGGCTAATGATGCATGGATGACAGTAAAAGTATAAATGCATAATTAAATTCATAAGTAATTAAAGCATAACTTAGCGTACAACATAGCATAATTGACATAACTTAAATTGAAACATACACAGTAGACTGCTACTAAGTTAAAAGCTAACTTACCTCGATCTTCGCATTTCTTATAAAACCTCAAGCGCGATCACGAGGAACTGTAATTAGTGATTCTAAAAGTTAGCACTAAATCACTAATAACTTGAAATATAGAAAATACTAAGTTAAAGAGTAAAATTTTCATTTTACTCTCTACATGTAGGAAAATGACCGTTTTACCCATAACTTAAGGATTTTGCATACTAACTCCAAAAGTCACCCAAATTTACATGCCTCATGTAAATTTTATCCTCAACTCAAATATCACTTTAGAGAAATTTAAAACTAATCACAACTATTAAAACTCCATAGGGCCGAAATTCCCATATGCTATTTCCATTGATTTTTGTTTCTAACTTGTTTTGATTAACCTTTTGATCTATGACTTATAAAGATGTGATCTTCAAACTAAACCATCACGTGGTTTAAAAAGATGTCCTAAAACATATATAAGCTTCTAATTCAAGATCACATGGTTAAAAATTAACCAAAACATAAATTTAGCCAAGAACATCCACACTTTGGCTTATTTGAATATCTCTTTACATAAAATTTCATATCTTTGAAACTAACATCAAATATATTCAAAATAATAATATAACATGTATATAAGATGCTTAGCATCCTCCAATAAAATTATCAAAGTCATTGGAATAGGTTTAGACCACCAAAGAGTTAAACTTTCTCAAAACAGAAACTGTTTTTCCTCTTCCAGTTTCTAAGTTTCTAAATCTAAGAAAATCTTTCATCAAAACCTTTAATCATGCAAAAATCCTCAACCAATAGTCATATATACATGTTAACAATACTCCATAAAAATTTCGGACCAATATCTATCCATTAGCTTGGTCAAAAACTCCAAACTATAACATATTCTCCAGTTTATATCCCAGAATGACCTTTCTATAGTTTACATTATATTTGACTAATCAAATGATCTTCAAATGGGAAAAATAAGATATCCATATAAACTAGACTAAAAAAGGAACAACTTATATGAAGGAGATTTTATGATAAAATACTTACAAAAGCTTCGACATGGGCGTGCAAAAGAACTCCTAAAAGCTGTCCGAGAGAAAGTGTTTGATATTCTTTTAAAGGAACGTGTAAATGAAGATAAGTTCGTGGGTGATGGCTGGAGATACTTATGGACGAGATAAGGAAGATGATAAGGCTGGAGTTGAGAGTTGAGTGTAGTTTTCTCCTACCCAAAATATCTATAAAAGATTATCTCAAAATATTCTATCCAATAATATCTACAAAAATCAGCTTAAGATATTTTCCAAATGTGGAGTAGACTTGGAAGAGTAAGGTGGCTACAATCTTTCCATGTGTATTTTAAATCTCTATTCTTAAGATATTTTCCAAATGTGTATTTTGCTTAGGTGTCATGATCTCACACCTTGATTTCCTTCACAATTCCATCTAATGGTTTCTCTTTGTGCCAAGTATCTAATACTATTCATTATGTATGATTAAGATCTTGCTAAGTGTCCAAATAAAATATCTCTAACCTAATTTGGACATTTCACACTGTGATTTTGAAAACACTACGCTTAGTACGTTTACCGAGGTTACTATTCACTCCAAAAATAAACGTAATAAACTTAGTACTGAAAAATCCTAAATATTCAATTAAGCTTAGTGGTGTAGACTATAATGTATTCTGACACTTCTAACTATCTCAAATAATTAAAATTGCATTTCTGGCACCATAGTGAGTGATAACACTAACTATGTTGACAGGCTAAAACCTATGCGATTAGTGGATTCATGAAAACTTATAGAGTCTTCACGAGGTTCCTAAAGTCAATAGAAATTCCACAATTGAATTTCTAGCGGGCTGTTACAATATAGCGGCCAAAACTCATAGAACATTTTTGAGGAATTTTCCAAGTTCAATACTAAAAAAAGTTTGAAAGCCGAAAATCCATGATTGACATAAGCTGCTCCTTTAGAAAATCATATGGAATATATATATTCCCCACCTAAGCAAGACTCAGGAGGATCATTCTAAATTTTCAACTGGAAATCTATCTGATGAGCAATGGAGAAGAAGAAACATTGCTCCATCTTTTCATAGAATGCCCATTCACTTGGATACTATGGCGTCAAAGCAGCTAGCCATTAAATCTTGCATCACCACCAATCAATTCAATGTCAGATTGGATATTACTAATAATCAACACAGAGCCGATCTTAGGATTAAACGCTTGTAACGACCTGGTCCAATAATTCTAAGGTCAAAATGTTGATAATTCTTATTGGGCTTAAATTATATTTAATGGGTCATATTGGATAAGTTTACAAACGATAAATTATTGAGGTTGATTAGAAGTTTTAATTAGGCTCAGTAGCTAGGTTAAATCTTACTGAGTTAGACTCATTTTAGAATTTAAAGATTGACTATTAGAAATTTATTTCAATTTAAAATCATCATTGATTGAAGTCCCTACACAGTTTCAGTCACTGCCAATCCTACGTTGAATGAACTTCTAGATCATGTCTTTAAATTTAAACTCCTTTCTTAGATGATCATGACTGAGTGTTCAACAAATTAGTGTCACTACATGTATTAACCAAGTCCAACTTGAACTTGTTGATACCCTCTCGCAAATCTCTCTATAAATATCTCTCTTCCATGTGTTATTTTGAAAAAAAAAAAAAAAACATAAACCTCCATAATTGCAGCGACCAAACCCATAGACAATATCAGGTCTTCTGATAATCAAGTATTTTAAGTTTCCAACCAAACTTCTATAAAGAGTCTTTCAATGACTCACCCATCTCCTTCTTTTGATAATTTTGTACATGTTGCAACTAGAGTATTTATAGGGTTATAACCATCCATTTTGAATTTTTCTAAAATCTCCCTTGTGTACTTCTTTTGGCATATAAAAATTCCATCATGTTGCTACTTCACTTCAATACCAAGAAAGTAGGACATCAACCCATTGTCAATCATCTCGAACTCCTTAAACATTGATTACTTGAATTCCTCAATCATTTTCTCACTATTTTCTGTGTATAAAAGATCATCACCATAAAGGCAAATGATGCGAAATTCAGAACAATCATTATTCTTCATATAGACTGCATGCTCATATGGACATTTGGTAAATCCATCCTGATGAAGGTAACTATCAATATGCAAATTCCAATCCCTTGGTGTTAATTTGTTTTAAGCCATACAATGTTTTCTTTAGGCGATACACTTTGTTTTTTTCTCCTTTCTTTATGAAGCCTTCTAGTTGTCGTACATACACTTCTTCTTCGAGGATGCCATTGAGAAAGACAATTTTGACATGAAGTTGGTATATCTTCCATCTATGATGAGCAGTAGTTGAGATCAACAATCTCACGATATCAAGTCTAGCAACTGACGCAAAACTTCTTTATAGTCAATGCCGTACTTCTGTTTGTAGCCCTTAGTTACCAATCTCACCTTGTATCATTCAACTTCACCTTCTGTGGTATGTTTGATCTTGTACACCCACTTGACATCAATAGCCTTTTGGTTTGTTGGGAGTGTTTTCAACTCCCATGTCTCATTCTTTTGGATGGCATGGATTTCTTCCGCCATCGCTGATTGCCAACAATCTTCTTCTATAGCCTCTTGGAAGGTGAGAAGCGTATGATCAACATATAGACAGAAAAGATTAGTCTCTTCATCTTCTGTTTGCTCATAGATTTCTCTAAGACTTCTTATCTTGGCTCTGCTTTGATTTTGGAGGATCTATCACTGCTGTCTCTCATAGAAGGTGGAGAGGTTCTATGTGCTGCAGATGGTGTGGTGGGTTGAGAAGATGGAGGGGTACTTGGTGCAACTTCGGTTGAGATTTCTTCCAGCTTCTCCAACACATATTGCTCTTTTGCAATCTCTTCATCTTTCCAACTCCATGCTCCTTCTTCAATGAAGATAATATCTCTACCAACCACTACCTTTTTTTTTTTTTTTGGGTGGATTGTAGAGTTTATATGCTTTTGACTCTTCACTATATCCAATGAAGATACATTTCTCACCATGATCATCAAGCTTCCTTCTCTTGGCTTTAGGAACTTGGGAATAAACAACGCACCCAAAAATTCTTAAGTGTGCGACACTTCGTTTGTAACCACTCCACGCCTCTTGAGGTGTCAATTCTTGACACTTTTGGTAGGACATCTATTGAGTAGATAAGTTGAGCACACCATAGCCTTTGCCCAAAATTCTTTTATCAGTCCTTTCTCTATAAGCATAGTTCTAATCATATTGAGGATAGTTTGATTCTTTCTTTCAGCAACTCCATTTTGTTGTGGTGTGTGAGTAGTAGTAAGCTAATGCTTTATACCATTTTCCCCACAATACTCATCAAATTCTTTGGAGGTGTTACTCACCACCTCAGTCGGATTGAAGAGTTACAAGCCTGTGACTACTTTCATTCTCAATAAGAGCCTTAAAATTATTAAATACAAGAGTTACAAGCAGTGGACTTTTCTTTAAGAAAATAAACCTAGATTTTTCTACTGAAATCATCAATGAAAGTAATAAAATATTTATTACCTCCAAAAGACATGGCTTCTATTGGTCCACATATGTTGTGTGAATTAATTGCAATTTCTGTGTCGTTCTCCAAGACTTTTTGCTTGGAAAAGATTGTCGTGATTGCTTGCCAAGTATGCATCCTTCACAAACATTTCTAGGTGTCTCTATCATCGGTAATCCATGCACCATGCTTGATAAAGTTAGTAGCTTAAGGCAGTTGAAATATAGATGACCAAAGCAAAGATGCCACTTCCATGGTTCACTTTCTTTGATTACACAAAAGCAATCCTCGAAGTTTGTTGTAAGATGCAATTGAAACATGCGATTCCTAGTCATTAGAACACGAACCACATTTCTTCCACGTCCATCTCTTAGAGTGTGAGAATTGTCCTCCATTTGTATGATGTATCCCTTCTTGAGCAATTGTCCAAGGCAGAGAATATTGCTTTTCATATTTGGCACATAATAAACATCGGAGATGTGTTCTTTTAGACCTTCCTTTTGATAAGTTTTTATCTCCCCTTTGCCTTCAACTGGGAGTTTGGATAAGTCTCCCAAGTTCACATTTCCACGAACTCCTTTGGTGAGTTCTTTAAATAGATCTTTCTTTCCATACATGTGATTGCTTGCATCGGAAACAAGGTACCAGGCTTCACATTCTAAACTTGAGTCATCATGAGCGAGAAGTAGGATGGTGTCACTACCAGCATCATTTGTTGTTTTTGCAACATTGGCCTATTCATTAGCTTTGTGCCAACAATCCGAGGCATAGTGTCCAAACTTGTTACAATTGTGGCATTGGATCTTCTTGATGTTTCCACGTCCATGTGTGGATCTTCCTCTTCCTTGATGCCTCATTGTCCTCGACCTTGACCTCTTGACCTTTTACTTTCTTGCTGACTTTGGTCTGGTCGTTGGTGACTTCCACTTCCCCTACCTCTACCACGACCTCGGTTGGGGCTGGATTTTTCTCGATCATTTAGAGTCATTTTTTACTCTAGTGCTTGTTCTAGCATGGTAGAATTAACACTCTTTTGCATTCTTTGCTCATGTACAATCTAAATGTTCAAATCTCGACTCGAATGTCATCGATCTTCTCATTATTTCTTTTAAAACTATTCACAATCACCAACAATCGTGAGAAATAAAGTGCCTCAAACTCGCCTCGTAATGTTTGCAGGCGAATTCGTCTCACCCGTTCATCTCCTTTAAAAATGGAAACAAGAATCTCCCATCCTTGTTTACTTGTCGTTGCTTCGGCAACTTTTTCGAAGGTAGCATCATCCAACCCTTGATAGAGTATGAATAATGCATTTTTATCCTTCATTCTTTGCTCTTGAAGAGTCTGCTTCTCATTTACAGTGTATGCAACTTCTTGCGCCTCCTTGGGCTCCATAAATCCATTGGTAACAATCTCCAACAAATCTTGAGACCCAAACAAGGCTCTGATTTGGATAGACCAAGTCCTATAATCATCTTTTGAAAGCTTTGGAATTTATTTATGGACAAAGTTCGAGGCCATTGCTAGAAAAGTTTGAATATGTCGTGATCTGGCGCTTTAATACTAATTTGAAGGGAGAGATTTATCTAAACTTTTCTTACTCTCTTAAAAAAATAGATTACAATGCATCAACTTATATACAGACACATAAGACTCCTTGTACTTGATGACCATTAAGTTTCGTACGTGAAAAAAAATAAAATGACACATTATCGGGAAATAAAAAGACAACTTTGATAAATTAAGACACTGTTAAAAAATGAAAAAGCCTTATATATTCGTAAAATGCACAAAAATCTTCATGCGTTAGATTTGTTTAAACTTCCAACATTATTGACCAAATTAAAGGGACTGCACCATTCCATAATATCCTTACGAACAAAAAAGTTTTAGCTAGAAAAATGGAATTCCATAAGAACTTTGAAAAGGAAAAAAAATACCCAAGTGAGGCCTCAATAAATCCCAAGCAGATTAATTTGGAAGTGAAACACCCATTATTTAAGTGCTTCCAGCAGAGCCTAACATCTAGCCCCTCCAAGATTTTATATTGGAGCTAATCACTTATTGTACTAAAGAAGGATTATCCAACATTTTCTACTTATACATCTGCCATGTTGCATCTAAACAAAAATCCTTCAATAGGAATTCATGTGAGATTATGGGATAGCAACCTTAATTTACATGCTAGTGAACCATTACCCACCCAACCTTGTCAAACCAGAAATTTATGGAACCATCACGAACAAGACACTAACTTTTAGATTGTATAATAGGAAACAATTTGGATATTGACTTCAAAATGTGAGGATTCCAAGCCAGATTTAATAACATGACTTTCCATGGACAAAACATTGGACAAATATTTTTGCCGCATAAAGGAAGTCCATGGTGAATTTGAAACCAAAATGTTCTAAGCTACCTTTTATTGTTATGCCTTGTCCACATCACATAAGTTTTTAATCCCAGGACCTCTGGTCCACTACCGTCTTGTGTTGGCTTGCAAATTCTAGACCAAGAAACCCATTTTCTCTTTGTACATCCCTCATACGCCCCCCTCCTTTAAAATAAAGAAGCGAATGGTTGATGCATAAGGTCAATGATTCTTTTTTGAGAAGCCCCCTAGTTCTATAACCTATATCCTTATAAGATTTGTTTAAGGATGTGATCCAAGTTAAAACTTAGCAAATGGGATTTTCCACAAATGAGTAGAAATTCTTGCTTTTTTTTCTTTTTTTCTACTGCAGCATTGCATTATCGCTCTCCAACAACCGCTGGACTCACGACCACAACCATGGGTCTCTTCTTCTCTAGTAGACCCACGGTGCTCTCATGTGTTTATTGTTCAAAGACCCATGATAGCGGGTCTATGGTGCGAAGCCATGGGTCTGGTGTAAGTGTTTATTTTTCACAGACCTATATTTCGAACCACAGTCCATTAAATGAACAATAAACTCACTTGAGGGATCCCATACACACGAGGCCTAAAAATAGTAAGGCTTAAGGTTGTGTTTGCTAAGTGAAGTAGTTTAAGAGACTAACTCACTATTATTCATAAACTATTTATCAATTTTTTACTACTATTCACTACTTTTTCATTACTATTTACTATTTTCACTACTATTCACAGAACATTTGAGTTCATCCCAGCATCCAAATGTACCCTAAATATATATCAAATAGTCTGTCACGTCCCTCTCAAATGGTAGCAGGAAAAGGAAAATAGTGCAAGAAAATAAAGAAAACTCAGGTGGGATCCTCCAGAAATTATAAAAGGAAAAAAAGATAGAAAAGAGAGATAGGAGAGAGAATAACAAAATTCTATTTTGATGAAATACTTGTCTGCCAATACAGTAACAGGTGCTGGAATGAAATAGGAAAATGGCAAAGGAATCTTTCATCTATAGACCACTATGAGTAACAAAGAGGAAATAATAAATTACAATAATAGATTGAAAGAACATAACTTGGGCTCACAGGCCTATAGATCCCAGACATAGCAAATAGGCTTGCACGCCCCCTTGACTTAACACCTAATAAAACACCTAACAAATCCATTAAAAGATAAAGAAAAGAACAAGTCCATCTTGTGAATGGCTTTCGGCCCAAGCCTAGGCCCATTAGTCTTCATCTACTTAGCTCGTATCGATCTCAAACTCTAGATCCCCTTTCTGGTTCATCCCCTTCTCTTCACTAAGCTACTAGGGTATGTGACAGAGCCCTCCTCTTAGAGCACCTTGCCCACAAGGTGGGGGTAGGAATCCTTGAGCCAATCGTAGGGCTCCTAAGTAGCATAATCTTCTTGTTGGCCCTGCCATTGGATCAATTGTTCAAGAAGGGTTTGATTTTGAAATTCACAAACCTTTCTAGGAAGGACCTTCTCAGGCTTTAAGATCCCTTAAGGGCTATTAGTTGGTGACCCAATCTATTCTTTAGCTGTGAGACGTGGAAGACAGGGTGTATCGCTGCCATGGGTGGAAACTGTAATTGGTAGGCCATAGATCTGACACGATGGGTGATCTGAAAGGGCCTCTAGAACCTCATGGCTAGCTTGGCGTTTCGGTTGTGGGCCACCAATAGTTGGCAATAGGGCTGTAAGTGGAGGTAAACCCATTCACCTTCTTGAAAAATAGTTTCTTTCCGCTTGAGGTTCTCATATTTTTTCATTCTCTCTTGTGATCTCTACAAAATATGTTTGAGGATATGTAAAATTTGCTCACGTGTCATTAGGATCTGCTCTACAACTTCCACTTTGGTTAGTCCCGGTATATAGGTCAATAACCGTGGGGGAGGGTAGCCATATAGGGCTTCAAAGGGAGTGATCTCAGTAGATGAGTGCTGGTTCGTATTATACAACCACTCAGCCAACGGAATCCACAGGCCCAATCCTTCAGCCTTTCCCAAGAAAAACACCTCAAGAAATTTTTCACACATTTATTGACAGCTTCAGATTGATCATCTGATTGGGAGTGATAGGTTGTGCTAAAGGCTAGTTGAACCCTTTGGATTTTGAACAACTTATTCCAGAAATTGCTGGTGAAGATCTGGCCTCAATCTGAGACTATAGAACTAGGAATTTCATATAGCTTCAAGACATCCTTAGTAAAGAGTTGGGCTACTATTTTGGCAATGTAGGGATGGGGGATGCATGGGCTAGTGGAATAAAATGGACATATTTGGTGAGCCTATCCACCAACACCCATAGGCTATTAAATCCCTGGGATAAGGGTAGGCCCTCAATAAAATCCATAGTAATTTGGGTCCATGGCTGGGAAGGATTGGTAAGGGCAAGAGCAACCCACTGGCCTGATCTGATTGGTTTGACACTCTGGCATGGTTTTTTAGGGGTCCTTGACATCCTTCTTCATGCCAACCCAAATAAAATCATTTCTCACCTAATGCATGGTTTTTTCATATCTTGAGTGACCACTCATGAGGCTAGTGTGTAATAAGGCTAGTAATTTCTGCTTGAAGGCTTTGTTTCTCCCAATCAATAGCCTTTGCTTGTAGAACACTAACGTATCTATAATGGAATAAGATGATGGTAACCCTCCTTGCTGGAATTTTAGCAACAATTCCTGGACTTTAGGGTCCCCTTGATACCCCTCTTTAACCTTTTCCAGCAATTCCACAGTTGCCTCCACCCCAGGCATCTCACTGTCCAGCTTTCTGGACAAGGCATTTGCTTCCTTGTTGTCTTGTCCCTTTTTATACTCCACTAACATGTCATACCCTAGTAGTTTAGAGACCCATTTATGTTGCATAGAGGTTCCTATTTTATGCTCTAGTAGATATTTAAGGCTTTGGTGGTCAGTTTTGACCATAAAAGGGTGTCTAAGCAAGTAAGGCCTCCATTTCTGCACAACCGTTACTAATGTATACAGCTCCTTCTCATAGGTTGATAGGGCCAGCACCTTACCCTTTAAAGCTTGACTAAAAAATGCTATAGGTTTACCCCTCTGCATTAGAACAACCTCAATGATACTTTTCAATGCATCACACTCAATAATAAAGGGCAAGGAAAGATTGGGGAGGGCTAACACAGGTGGTTGGGTTAAATCTTCTTTCAGCTTCACAAAGGCTTCCTTAGCAGCATCATTCCACACAAACTGGTTATTTTTTAAGTGCTACGTCAGTAGGGTTGCAAGACTACTATAACCCCTGATAAACCTCCTATAGTACCCAATCAACCCCAAGAAACTCCTCAGGGCTATTAAAGTGGGGGGAAATGGCCAATCCTTCATGGCCTATGGCTTGTCAGGGTTAGCCCTAACCCCTTCAACTGAAATCAAATGTCCTAAGTATGAAACCTCCTTAGAAGCAAACCTGCACTTTGAGAGTTTAGCAAACTAACAATGTTTGTTTAAGCACTTCCAGAGTCACTTTAAGGTGTTGAACATGCTTCTCTGTAGACTTGCCGTATGCCAAAATGTCATTAAAAAAAATACCAAGATAAATTTCTTGAGATAAGGTCTAGAAACCTCATTCATCAAGCTTTGAAAGGTGGAGGGGGCATTGGTCAAGCCAAAAAGCATAACCAAGAACTTGTTATAAATGTTGTATTAGGTACATCCTCAAGTCTGACTCTTATTTGGCGACACCCCGATTGCAAATCCATCTTAGAAAAGACCATTGACACACTCAACTCATCCAACAATTCTTCCACTATCGGAATAGGAAACTTATCCTTCATAGTTACATTATTTAGGACTGTATAATCCACACACATTCTCCACTACTCATCGGCCTTTCTCACTAACAACACTGGGGAGGAATAGGGGTTTTGGCTTAGTTTAATGACCTTAGAATTGAGTAACTCCCTTTCTAATTTCTTAATCTCGTCTTTTTGGAAGTAAGGGTAACTGTACGGTATCACAGAAACAAGTTTAGTATTTGGGTATAGGATAATGTCATGGTCATGAGATCTAGGTGGGGGTAAGCCTGTGGGGTCACCAAAAACTTCATTGTATTGGGTGAGGAGTTGTTGAATGGTTGGGGGTATATCTTACGCTAAAGTCCATTTTTTCCCTCAATTAACTATAGTACTAGCCCCTTTTTTTTTCCAACCCATTATTTTTCTTTAGATTTCCTTCTTCAATCAAGTGTGAAGGACATAATCCTTATAACTCCACATTTCTAAAACTACATGGAGAGGTTTTTTAAATTCCATAGTACGGGTCCTAATTCCTTAAACCATTGAACACCCAACACCATATCACAACTAGCAAGTACCAAAATATAAACATTAGTCACAAAAACTGACTCTTGAATCTTTATTTTAAATGTTGAACAGTGTCCTTCACTAAACACCTGCTCAATATTGGCCACTCTCACCCTTATTTTCTCATTGGGCTCTATTGGAATTTCTCCCTTATACACCATAGAGGGATCCACAAGATTGTGGGTGTTTCTCAAATCTATTAATATCACCATCTTTCGGTTTCCTACTCTACCATTAACCCTTATAGTTTTAGGACTCAAGGATCCAACAAGGGCATGTAGGAAAATCTCATGGTGTTCTGTATTAGTCACAAAATCTAGTAGCTCTTCCTTCTCAAGTTCTTCTTCCCCCATTTAAGGTTTCCTATTCCCCCATTAACCCTTATAGTTTTAGGACTCAAGAATCCAACAAGGGCATGTAGGAAAATCTCATGGTGTGCTGGATTAGTCACAAAATCCAGTAGCTCTTCCTTCTCAAGTTCTTCTTCTCCCATTTAAGGTTCAACCATTTCCTCCTCAACTTCATCAATTAAAAACAGCTTGGGTTGTTGGCATCTATGGCCTGGATTCCATTTGGAATTGCAATAATAGCATAGATCTTTATCCCTCGTCTCTTTCATTTGCTAAGTTTTGATCTTTTGGATAGATCTAATGGCTTTGGAGCTTTTTTTTGGGTTACAAATTGTTTAGGTTGGGCTGTGTTTTGGGGTTTTTATTTTTTATTTTTTTGGTGGATGTAGGACATTTTACGTTTTCTCTTACTCACCCTAGATTTTCCTCTTAGATTTTGGCAAGACTGTATGCCATTAATAGGTTGTTAGGGTTGAACATCCTCATAGGCAACCTGATTTAATCCCTTAACCCACTGAGAAAACATCTTAACTTATACCCTCGGACAAACCTCTCAATCTATTAGATAAGGCTTCAAAGTTAGCCTTATATTACTACACTGTACCAGATTGTTTGAGCTTGGTTAATGACTCCATTGGATCATCATATGAAGATGGTCCAAACCTCACTAAGAGAGCCTTAGTGAAACTCTTCCAATCGTTAACCTCTCTTGACTTCTCTAAGTTTTAAAACCAGACCAAGGTTTGTCCCTCTATGTGGAAAGAGGCCGAGCTTAGTTTGTGTTGGGGTAATGTGTTGTAATATGAAACATAATGGTTAGTTTTGTATAATCAGCCATTAAGGTCATCTCCATAGACGTTAGAAAAATCAATTTTTACTTGTCTGGTTAGGGGTTCCCCTTCTTGCTCATTATGCTCATTTCTATGCGTATGAACACCTAAGGTTGATTCTCTACTTGAGTTGTTACTATTGTGCCTTTGTAGCTCCAGGATGAGTGCTGCTAGTTGTTGCTTTATAGAGTCAAACTATATTTTTAATGCTAATATTTATGTTTCTAGGGTTTTGAGCTAGGAATCGGTAAATTTTTTAGGGAGTTGAGACCATCTTAAGGCTGATTGAGGCGGGTTCCTTCTGCCATGACTACTTGGGATCTCTCTCTGATACCAAATTGTCACAACCTTATCAAATGGAAGCAGGAAAAGGAAAACAGTGTAGGAAATAAATAAAACTCACTTAAAACAGTGTAGGAAATAAATAAAACTCACTTCGAGGGTGAGATCCTCTAGAAATTGTAAAAGGAAAAAAGAGAGAAAAAGAAAGATAGGAGAGAGAATAACATAATTTTGTTTTGATGAAAATACTTAGTCTACCGGTACAATGACAGGTAGAGGAATAAAATAGGAAAATGGCAGAGGAATCTTTCATCTGTAGACCACTACTAGTAACGGAAAGGAAATAGGAAATTACAATAATAGACTGAAAGAGCATAACTTGGGCTCGCAAGCCCATGGACCCCTAACATAGCAAACGGGCTCGGAGGCCCCCTTGACTTAACTCCTAATAGATCCATTAAAAGATAAAGAAAAGAACAAGTCCATCTCGTGAAGGAATTTCGGCCCAGGCCCACTGGCCTTCATTTACTCAACTCATATCTATCTCAGACTCTAGATCCCCCTTCTGGTTCATCCCCTTCTCTTCACTCAACTGCTAAGGTCTGTGATAGAGCCCTCCCCTTAGAGCAGCTTACCCACAATTGGGTTGCAGATTGAGATATCAGCAGAGAGCTAGGTTGTTTTGGGTAATTCTGGTTCAAACGGTGCTATACCCTGTACCCCTGTAAGCTATTATATGTTTATAATCATTCGAACGCCTAGTTAGGGGTGTAAGGAGTTCAGTCCAGATCGGAAAAACTGACATAACCAAACTCCAGACCGGTCGGTCTCGGTCCCATAAATTATGGACAGAAAAGACTCAATCTGGTCCTGGGGTCTATAAATTTTGGATTGGATCGGATCGAACTCTAGTCCATAAATTTAATAACTTAATATATTATTTTTATATAGTAATTATATAAGTTAATGATATAATTTTCATCTAATTTATTATTATATACCATATAAAATATTTTTTTAATGAGTTAGTTACATAATCCATATTAATAATTCACTTAATTTTAATTTAGTAATTTAAATAATTTTTTAATTAATTTATTTGAAAAAAGAAGAAGAAGAAAATAAAAAAATAATCGGGTCGGACCTACCGGACTGGACTAGACCGATAGCTACTTGTTCAGTCTGGTCCATATGGATGTTCGGTTTGAGAAAAATGATGGACCAAAAATTTCTATCCCTCACCCTCCTAGATCGGACCGGACCGATTTACACCCCTACACCTAGTTATTACGTTTAAACGGTATTCCACGGGCTATAATAACGTTTGAAGGCTAAATTTAAACGTCCAAACATTGAATCACGTGAAACATAATGATCAAACTTGTTATATGAACGTTCGAGTGGTAAGTCATGTGACAAATACAAATACATGTTGAACGTTGATTTTAGCATTCTATTTGTTTTGCACTACCCACTAAAACGTTTGAACATATAAGAATAGTTTGAACGATGTGATGTTCCAATGTTCATTATAATAATTTCAAATAGATAATTTTCTATTTTTAAATTTATGTGATTATTCTTGAGGTATGCACTAGTTTTATTGTGTATTTATAATTGTATTTTACTATATATTTTTAGTATTATTTATACTATAAATATAGTAATATTTGGAGAACTATAGCAATACTATAGTGATTTAAATACTTATTTATATATAGTGGATTAAATATACTAATACTATATATGCTAGTATCATATAGTGGATTTCTATATTGTTAGTTAAATATAGTGATTCATATGTAGTTATTAGGGCTGCAACCCGTCCAACCCGATTTGGATTTGGGCCCAGCCGACAACAAGAAAATGATCAGAACAGAACGTTTTCGGGTCGGGTCAACCCGAGTATATATAAAATAAAACATGAAATAATTCAACTAAAATATTTCTCCAAAAATAAAGAAAATAATATGTCAGCTATCAATAATCGAGAGTCTATTATTAGCATCAGTTGTTACACTAAGAAGAAGACAAAACAAAAATCTTGAGGATTTATCCTAACTAGAGTCATCAGTCAATGGTTTGAACATTTAACCATATTCAGTTGGTGTTGGTGTCTGAGTGAAAAAAATCTTTTCAAGAAAAAGGGATTTTCAAACCTTAGGGAAGATAGTCCTGCGAGGAAGCAGCATCATGAAGGGCTATTTCAAGGATCGAAAGGCCACGTTCAAAGCTTTCAAGATGGCTGGTTCTTAACAGGTGATGTTGGGGTCGTACATCCATATGGGTATTTGGAAATCAAGGATAGATTCAAGGACATGATCATATCTGGAGGTGAAATAGCAACGTAGAAGTGGAGTCGGTGATGTAAAAGCACTCAAGGGTGCTAGAACCAGCCATGGTGGGCCTGTGGCAATGCCGCACCCTCACTGGGAAGAGAGCCCTTGTGCTTTTGTCACCCTCAACAAGAATTTAGTGGGCAGAGCCGAAAAAGTGAGCGAGGCAGAGATCATCTCCTTTTGCAAGAAGAATCTTCCCCATTTCACAATTCCAAAGAATCTTCCCCAAACGAGTCTTGCGATGCATGCAATCTACGGTTTTTAAACGGCTAGGGTTTGATCTACAAAATAAGAGTTTATAAACGTGTAGTCAGGTTGATTGGGTCAAAATCGATTTTTAGCAGGTTCGACCCGAAATGTAATGTAAATCAATTTTAACAGACGGGTCACCTCAGCTCTTTTGGATGGGTTAGGTCTTCAGGGATTTTGCACAGGCCTAGTAGTTATTTATATATAGTGACCCATATAGTAATATGTAGTATCATATAGTGAAACTACATATGCTAAATATATGTAGCTATAATTTAAGAAATACATGTTCGAACGTTATAATTACACTTTTGAACACTGATTTTTGCGTTCGAGTGTATTATTCATGTGAGATTGACCGTTCGAACGAAAGTTTCGGGGTTTGAGCCTCCTGAACTAGTACCAAGATTGTTTCCTGCCAAGCCATCTAAGAACTTGTAAGCGTTTGAATGAGTATTTTGATTCGTTTGAACGTACTGACCCTAAAACTCGTAAGTGGGAAAAATTTCACACTAAATAAAATTTTCTTGTTTGAGCTAAGTTGAAAGCCGTTCAAACGCGAAAATTTGAAATAAGGCGTGCATGTGACAAGTTTTGCCCTTGTAATAGATTTTTTTTTAGTTGAACGATTTCGTTTTGTGTCTGTCAACTTGTTATAATGACTATATACCCCTTAATAAGTCTTGATCTTGAAAAAATACACACGCCTCTCTCCTTAGTTAGCATCTCAACCTTAGCCTTTAGGTTATCCTCTTCCTTAAGATGGTAAATTCCACCACCATTTGGGTTTCCTACAAGTCGTGACCTATTTGTGCTCTCAGTAGTACTAGGTCCAGTCCAAGTGTGAGCTTTTTCAGCAAGCTCATTGAGGTATTCTATGGTCTCATCAGGATCTTTCTGCAAGAACTCACTATTACACATCATCTCCACAAATTGGCGCTCTCTAGGTGTAAGTCCATCATAAAAATAGCTTACTAAGTACCAATTCTCATACCCATGGTGATGACACATACTCAACAACTCCTTAAATCTCTCATAAGACTGATACAAAGTCTCACTGTCCTTTTGTGCAAAGGTCAAGATTTGTCTTTCTAAAACATTGGTCTTACATTGGAGAAATTATTTATTAAAGAAGACTTGAGTAATCTAATTCTATGACCCAATAGATCATGGTCTCAGCAAGTATAGCCAACTCTGAGCTCTATGCTTCAAAGAGAAAATAAATAATTTAAGTCTCACAACATCATCAGTTGCATTTTGACTATGAAAAGTCGCAACTAATTCCTCAAACTCCCTAATGTACACATATGAATTTTCATTTTCCGTGCCATGAAAGTAGGAAGTAATTGTATCATCCCTATTTTAAAATCCAGTTGGCGAGTATTAGCTAGAAACATGATGCATGATGGTATGGCTGTGCGTGTATGGTGGAGGTAATCCTAAATGGTCATAGTGGGTTGATCTCTGTATTCACTCATTCCCTCAGAATTAGAATAATTATCAAATAAATAATTAGAAAAATTAGATTATGACTTTGACTCTAACACAGGTCTACAAGCAAACTTACCCAAGGCGTCTCTATACATGTGCATGCAAGGTAGAGAAAAATGCAACACTAAAAAAAAACTACAAAAAGAAAAATAAAATAAAATAAAGATGCAGCAAATTAAAAGAGGGAACAAAGTTACCGCCTTTACAAACTGCTGAAAAGAAAAACTATCTAGCAATTATTCTACCGTTTCCCCGACAACGGCGCCAAAATTTGATTACCCCCAAAGAATAACGCGGTAGTTGTAGCACAGTTTTGGAGTGTCGATTCCAGAGATAGACAAATTAAAAGAATAACACAACTTTAGAATGTCGATTCCACAGAAAGACAAATTAAAAGAATAGCAAAAGGAACAAAGAAACTAAAAATTTAAGAAAACAAAAATTAAAGTAGCAATGTAAGACAAATTCTTTCTGATAGGAAATAAACTGAAGAGCCAAAATGTAATAATGAAAATGTTTGACCAGAATTGATAGTAATGAAGTATCAGAAATCCCTTACTTGAACTTGATAATTCTATCCATATCAGATTTATTGGATACTCGATTAAATATCGTAGCACCAGACTCTCTAGTCGGAAAATATATCTTTATAATCAATTTGTTCAAATGTAATTTTTGAAAACCACTCTTCTTTTGAAAGCACGGATTGTTGTCCTATTAGACTTATATTCAAAAACAACAATATACTTAATAGCAATACTGCAGTAGAGAATGACACTAATAAGATCAACAACCAGATCATAAACACATCAACAATCCCATAGAGAAAGCATGATTGAATCTATGAAAAGTATTGGTTGTAAAATTATCCAAATACAAGGAATTAGACAAATAAGAGATGAAAAAAATAATTCCATCAACAAGAAAGTTTATTACATGAATATGATAGAATTGAAATCATCATCATTTAAGCAAGTTCATCCCTAGCCTCACCAAGGAATTAGCTCCCCATTCGAAAGAAGAAGAATTATTTTTCTGGAAGATGAGTTTCTCCAAATTCTATCATCCTCTCTTCCAAAAACTAGAAGAGCCTCTTCTTTTCTGCCCCTTTGCTCTATATTTTCCTCCCTTTTCACGAGCTATCCCCCAATATGGAAAGAAAATCGCGTGCAAACTCGGGTAGGGAATACTCCAAATTTTCACATGCAGATTACGGGCCCTTTTTCGCTTAGTAAACGGCCAAATTAGAAAATAGATATTTACGAAACAAATATAGCACATTGAGTTAGCTTTCCAACACATCTTGAATCGCCTCAATCGGATATCTGCAGAGGAATATATGACTATAATGCTAACAGATACTTAGAGTGGCTGCAGATTCCAAATATTTTTCATTAATTGCTCTTTCCTTCTTTGTTTATGACTCGAATTTTTTTGACTTTGGATGTATGAAATTCTCCTTTGGTTGTTCTCTTCTTCCTTATTAGACAAACTTTAGCTTAATCATTTTTAAATTCATTCTTGCAATAAAATCATTAGACACTGAATCAAAACTTGGGCATTATGAAATTAAAGTTTAAATTGAAAAAACATAATCAAAATACCTAAATAACACATAATCTAACAATTAAACTCATAAAAATAATGTTTAGAGTACACTTTCGTGCACTCATGAAGAACCAATGGGAGGTCAAGGTCATGTGGAATAAGATGGGTTAAGAGTTAGGACTAGTTTATTACGTAAGTTTTACATTTAGTATTCTTTTAAATATAAAAGAAATGATGTGAGGTTGTGCATGCATGCAGATTGCTATCTGACATACACATTAATGGACTGGATGAAATGTGCTTAGCATGAAATCCAGGTAAGTATTACGTTCATACTCTTTTAGAGTTTTCTAAAGTTGTGAAATGAAAATGAATATTTTATGCTTTTATGAAAAGCTGTTCTTTTGAAATAAAAGAAAAATAAATGTTTTCTTAGAATAAAAATACTTTACGAATCTATGCTAAGGTATTAAGGTTAAGTATAAGTATGTACTGGCCTTATTTGGCAGCTCCTTTTTACGCACCCCAAGAATACTTGTATGTATGTGATTGGATGCTATACGTAGTATGTATTGTATGTATGTTCCATGAAAAGAAGATTTAATGTTTTATGTTACAATTTTATTTTATTTTTTTTATGAAATGATCTGATGCATATAATGAATGAAAAGAAAGGAAATGACTGAAAGAAATGAATGTTTTAATATATGATATTACATAATGGCCATGATTGATGAATGGTGGTACCAAAGAACTGGGTAGATTCCAATGCCGGGTAAGTAGTACAGGTAGTGCACCTAGTGCTGCCCTTTGGCTGAGGGATTCCCAACTCGCGGCCATAGGCGGAATTAGGTCCAAAAGACTGCTAACCCCAACATACGGGACGTAATAGTGTGTACCGGCCATAAGAAAGTGATAAGATTAATTGTATGCATAAAGGGTTTTAGTTTTATGAAGAAAAGTACAAGATGAGAAATGTATTGAGGAATGAAAACATTTTTTTTAAAACCCCACCTTATAATGTTTAAAAAAAAAAACGTTTTATGTAAAATATGTATATGAGTGAGAGTGCATGAATGGAAACTTATGTTCTTATATTTTTACGGCATAAAGTAGTACTTACTGGGTATTTGACATATTTTTTTTAAGTGTGCCCCATCTAGGAATGAAATGAGGATGGAGCGTTAGGATATATATGGCCAAAGAAAAAGGTGACGGAAGCCTAGACCCTTTTTGTGTAATTTATGAAAAACATTTTTGTAAAGGACTTGTATTTTAAATAAATGATTTCCGCTGCAAAACTCTCTCTTAGCTTTGTAAATGTAAATTTTAAATCTAACTGTAGAATCTTTTATACCTTGGGAAGGGAAGGAAAAGTTTTTAAAAAATTTAATAATTTCGGTTTTTTTAAAAAAAAGCTATTTTTCTAAAAGTCCAACCACAAGGACGAATGTCACAGATTGTGTCCTATTTTGGCCAGAGAATGAGCATGTGAATAGGTGTCCCGTTTGCCATGAATGAAGATGGACATCTGAGAAGCAGAATATACCCCAAAAGATGGTATGTCACTTTCCACTAATACCGTGATTACAACAGTTATTTATGTCAAGTGCAACGGTTGTAGACATGACATGGCATTTATCAGCTAGAGTTAGGAATGAGAATGTATTGTCACAACCTATTGATTCTTAAGTTTGAAAGGAGTTTGATTTAGAACACCCATGGTTTGTTGAAAAACCTCGAAATGTGGGACTTGAGTTGTCAACATATGAGTTTAATCCGTTTGGAAACATGAGTATAAGTCATAGTACTTGGCTGGCTCATCTGTCTATATGAAAACTGTTTGTTATACAATGTCAAGGAACTAAAAGTGTATGTATACATGATTGGAAGGTGTGTGTACATATGATTCGAAGATCACTACATTAAAAATTCATGATTGTCTTATGAGTTTTGCTACATATAAGCAAAGTCACGTACTAATCTGAGTACCAATACTGATTCCTTCATATTCAAAATTTAAATTAGCATTGTTTTTAATAAAATCTACTTTTTGACCAATCACATTAGATTGGTGCACATATTAATGTGCAATTATGATTGTAACTAGATTTTTTCTTGTCTTATTTTTTACAACGTATCTTGCCAATTGGTATCAATGGTTATTTGACGAGGGATGTGCGTATAGTTTTGACTGAGTTAGGTGCAGTTTTCAAAGTTCTATGTGCTAGAACATTGAATTTACAAGCTTTAGAATGAATGGAACTAGAAATTGTTATAATATTGTGTAAGTTTGAGAATATTTACCCACCGTAGTTCTTAATTGTAATGGTCCACCTAGCCGTTCATTTGACACGTGAGGCTCGACTTGCAGGACCAGTCCAGTATAAATAGATGTATCTAATTGAAAGGTTCCTTGGAAAGTTGAAACGCACAGTGGGTAACAAGACCCACCCAAAAGGTTCAATTGCATAAATATATATTGACGATGAGTGATAATCATTCTGTTCAAAGTACTTTCGTGGAGTTGACAAGAAGTTTGATTGGTTAGAAAGAAACTTTGATGTTGATCAAGCTACACAGACAAATGGGTTTTTTATATTTGTCCAATACATACGTTCACTTGGTGCAGAGCGTGGTTATTACATATGTGGAACAAAGTTTGAAAAAGCCCAATGGTACGTGCTAAACAAATGTTCTGAGATAGAGAGCCACTTGAAGTAAGTTGTCATTATTTGTCAATTAATATTTTAATATCCTTAAAAAATTATAAGATTATAAATTATTTAGTAATTTTTATTTTCAGTGACCATATCAACGTGCTCAAAGAATATAGAGTAACTAAGTCGATAAACTAGAAACATGAAGAAGAGGTCCCCAAATGATTTGAAAAATCGGTAATGTGGATGTATTTCCATTTTGCATATTGTACTTATGATTGTTTGCATATTGTATATCTATGCTATATTCACTATGTAGGTTGTACAAATGTATGCGAGTCATAAGAATGATTTCTTGAAAGAACTATATGCATTAGCACATGGCCCATTGAGACGCACAATTCGATATTTTGCATGTATTTCTAGGGGTGTAGGTATCATCACACAATAGATTAAGAAAGTTATCGAAAAATACAAAACAGTGACGTCTTAGTCAAAGGAATCATAAGGGAGAAAAAATTGATTTCTATAGAGTTATTGTCGATATAATTGGCTTGAAATATTTGGGAAGTTTGTAGTATACCTATTTAAGTGCACTTGGTGGGATTTAAGCAATCCTTAAAGGGTCATGTGCAATGCTAAATATTTTTTGGGTATTAATACATCATGAAAATGGTACGATGATGATCATTTTATTTTGACTTCTCAAATATCTCAAGTCTTCTATTTAGATGATCCTAGTTTTGGGAATCAATGACGGGTGATACAAAGGTTTTTTCCAAGAAATATATATGATTTTAATCCCGAGGGAGGGGGAAGACAAAAATCAAGAAAAGGGTCCCTCTACACAAGAAACATATCAAGAAAGTCAACCCGTCTTTAATTTTATTGTGTATTTGAGCCAGTATGATGTGATTCCTTTACATAGGAAAGATATTGAGGCTAAAATTATTGATGTGATAATCGAAGAAAATATTGAATCATCTGAAGTATCTACAGATGAGGAGGGCAAATGTTCAACTAAAACTGATATTGATGAGTGATGTGTTTTGTGTTCACATGACATTTTATGACAAATTTTTTATGTTATATGTGTCTCAATGCTTTTAAATCATGCCCACCAAGAGGAAGGAAGTTCGCATCTCATCCCCAGTCGTTCCTAATTGTTCGATTGACTCACCAATAGAGATTAACTCTCTAGAACAAGGTAAAACATTGATAAAAATTTTGTCTCAATTAAGGTAAATCATACATATTATTTTTAATTTATCATTTCCCTCATTTCTACCATAAATATGATTTTCTATCGAGCTAAAAGTACAATCTTGTCAAGGTCGAGGTACAACTAGAGGCATCACATTAGAAAATATTGTAAAATAGATAAGATTAAAGTTAACATTCTTGATGATCACACTGGAGGTGAAGGAGAACCGCTTCACATATGGGTAATCTTATACGAACTTATTCACCTTCGGCTACATGTTCTTGGTATAAAGTTTCCCAATATGTTAATGACCTTATTAAGAAGTATTGTTTGGTAATGTTTAATTTATTTATCAAATTACTTAATGTGCAGAAGACAAAATATAGAATATGTAAATGATTTGTTCGTATAATAATTTTTTTAAGGATGACTTCGATCTAAATTTTGGTTAGAGAGAGGAGTGTAAGACTGTTGATTAGCTTATGTGTAATAAATTCCGCAAATATAAGACAAGATGTTATGAGCATTATAATAAATTTGAGAACAAGGACGAGCAGCACTAACATCCTTTTCACGATGTTTGACCTTTCAAATGGGAAAACGTTTGTGGCATGTTTGCAAATCCTGAATATAATGTAAATGACTTATTTTACATGTCATATTTTATAATTGCTCTTGCTAATATTTACTAATTATTTGCAGGAGCAAATTTCTATTACATAATAGGTTGCTTAAGTTTGTTATTTGTCGTAGTTTAATATTTTTTTTTATCTAAAAAGAATATGTTTATTGTAGAAAGAATCATATATCAATTATGATCTGAAAAAATTATATGTTGCTCACATATTGATCATAATAGAGAGTGAACTCATCCCAATGCAAGTGAAAATTATGTAAGCATACAAATATTTGTTTTTTTATTATAAAAATATCTGTTTTAATTAAATATATTCATATATTTGTGAAAGCATTAATTCTTTTTCTTTGTGTAAGAAAAAATGGTTACCCTGCATGTTGAATCTGCAACTGATCAAAATTTTTTAATAAGTGATGTTGACATTTTAAAAAAATTCTGGATCAGCGTTCAAGATGCTTGAGCGGTTTGGGTCGTTGCGTCAAACCTTCTAGCTTTCCTCATCATCCAACGATGCCTCCAACACTTCTAGAGCTTTAAAGGAAGCAGGTAGCAAGGTTTGGGATTAAGCAATTGAGGACAAAGCAGCATGAGTTAGAGGCCCAACTAGCACAACAAGCAGACATGGAGATTTGATTGAAACAACAAGAATAGCAACAAGATGAGTTCATGAGAGAGATGCAGCTCCAAATGCAAATGATGATACAACAATTCAGGCCTCCTAACAACAAACTGAATAATTTTACTTCTTTTTGTGTATGATGAATAATGTTTTCTTTATTTAGTTTGCACTTATGAGACTACTTATGTTTATTGAACAAACTCTAATGTATTTAAGGTTTTTTATTATTAGTTAAAAAAATTCTTATTGTTCAACTGCCAAAAAACCGTTTGAACATATATGCAATCCAACCACTTGAATGGCTATAAAGAACATTCAAATGTAATCTGTAATCGGTGTTCAAATATAGATACAACAATGTTCGAACGTAATAAGCATTCGAATGATTTCTTACTACACCGAACATTATATATATGTTCGAAGACTATATTCAACGTTCAAACATTTTTCACTGAGAATACGTGCGAATAGAATTCGATGAAGCACTCAACGCAATGTGTTCAAAATAGTTGTATGGCCGAACACTGAATTTAATGGTCGAACATTTCTATGTAACATTACATTCTAACATATTTGGATTCGATCAACCACTTAACCCAACGCGTACATAATGTACCGTCAATGTAATGAGTTACCCGTTGGAACATCTATTTGGGATGAAATTTAATCATTACAGAAAAAACATTATGTTGGTACGCCATTAACAGTTTTGTTCTATTTTGACACAAAAAGCATTATTTAAGACGAAATTCAAGTTTTCATCTCAAAAAATATTTTGGGAGACTGGCCTTGAGATGACTTTTTTTTTTTTTTTTTTTTTTTTTGTCCCAAAAAAATCTTTGGGATGAAATTACTATTTTCTGTTGTAGTGCAAAGAGGCGCCCATCAAGATCATTAGAGATTCCCATCATGGTATGATCAAATGCCCTATATTTTATAGCAAATGTTTTAGAAATAATGATCATACCAAAGTTTTAGATTCCCATCATCATGACATGTTGACAATTGCTAAACATTTTGATTTGCAGGATCTGAATTCTAAGGACAATTACTAAGCGCATGTGCTGTACTCTTGGGGAAAAGTAGTGTTGCACATGTTTCTTTTCTGGACAGCTTGCACATATATATTGTTTAGATCCTAATGGGAATTAAAGATTTAATAACTATATTTAGTAAAATAATATTTGCATTGAAGAAAGATGAAATTAAATTAAAAGATCTGTAAGCATTGTTCTTGTAAGTTGTGTTAGACACAGCTAGCACATCATGTTAATTTTGGATCCTAGTGGGAATTAAAAGATGTGCGGTTTGAATAGTGAGTTAAGAAGAGATGGTTTTAGATGAAAGTTAAATAAAATATTGTTAGAATATTATTTTTTAATAATATTATTGTTTTAGGATTTGAAAAAGTTGAATTATTTATTATATTTTGTGTGAAAATTTGAAAAAGTTTTAATGATGAGATGAGATGAGATTAAACATTTTCACTATCCAAACGACATTACCATCCTAAACAAGGAATGGGTCTCAATCTGATCACTTGATTCCCCATAAAGATTGAGAAGTCAATTACGAATCATTCTCACTTGAGTTCCCATCAAAATTAAGGAGTCAAAGAATCTTCTCTAGGCAAGACAATAGCTTTATCAATATTTATCAGTCTAATAGCTTTGTCAAGGTACATGGTTGATTGCAAACTTCAAAGCCCCCGCCCCGCCCCTCTCACTATATAATTATACAAATGCATGTACATACCGCCCATGAACATTGGCTTTCTTTTAAAAACAACATATTGATCATCTTTGACTATTGAGTCCAGGAATGCAAGAACCAAAAAAGAACGAGCAAGCTGTGAGATAAAACAAGTGGGAAAAAAAAAATTGATCTTTGGTCATATAAGGAGCTTCCGACTGCCACAAACAAAACCAAAGCCATGCATGCTAACAACTGGGAACAAATCAATGTGCAAGCAAAACAAACTTATATATTATAAACACCAAAATTCAAGGGAATCCAAAGAAGTAAACACATGGCATCAAGGGTTTCGCTCCACCAAAGCATAGAAGTTGAACCTGTTCAATCGGGTACCCGGGTATACCCGGCCCGAAACCTAGGTTTCAAATGCGGGCCGAGTTCTGGCCCAGCTTATCTCGAGTTGTAACCTGGGCTAGAACTCGAAAATCTGGGTTTTGGAGTACTATACCTAGAGTTTTTTTTTTTTCACAAAAACCTATATTATTATTATTTTCAAGAAAAATATAATATTGAAAAACATTATTATTATTTTTTAATCTAAAAGCCTCTATATATAAAACAATTAATATTTCTGGTTAATGTTATGATAAGTGTTACCTTTCAAAAATAAAATAAAATAAAATAAAAACAACTAATTACCTTTTTAACTAATTACATTATTTGGTATTTATATATTACATTACAAAACACAATTATAATATATGAAAATTAATATCTAATGGTCCTCTTTTACTGCAGGATCTTGTTCCATTAAGGTTGAAGTCACAAATATTGCATTGCCCAAATTCATCTGGGACATCAGAATCCCGACCACTGCTAGATCAAATTATGCTAGCATAGATTCAAATGGTTCATCTTACGCGAAGATAATAAGACTTCTCAAGTACTATCTCTGCAAAAATGACATTTACATATCAATGACAATATTAGAGAGACCTTATAAATTAACATTTAAAAATTCTTAATTAAATGCCTAAACTCAATTGAAATATCATGCTTGAGACAATATTTGCACCATAGCAGATCCAATACTCTAGACTCCTATAATCTATAGCACCTCCGCACAAACGAGCACATCTAGTCATCCACTCCTCCAATCTCTGAAAACATCAAAGAGCTCATCAACAATAATCTAAGCCTAAGGTGATCAACAGAACATGGTGGCAGTGGTCTAGAACTAAGATGAAGAAGAAAAAAAACTAAGTTTTAATGGTAGAAAGTGAGGATTGGAGAAAAGAACTGGCAAATTGATTAGAGTATAAGAGGCATATAACCTCGAGATTATATTCCAAATAAAAACAAGGTCCAAGAAGAGAATAATCGAATCATAAATCTAATAAAGGATGGAAGTTGAGTCCTCGCCATGTTGGCCAAGTCAAACCTGCGGTCCTTTTGGTGGGGTGACTCAAGTGCCATTCTTCTCTACTGTAGCATCATCAGGATTCCCTTGAACAACTACCAGTTTTTTTTAATTATTATTATTATTAAAACCCTCACTTATGGCAGAGGAAAACCTTATGAATACCAACAACTCAAACCACTCTCAAACAAACCAACCTATACAAAAAAGAAACACATGAAACACTTAAAGCCATAAAAAATAACCCCAGAGGACTGAGGCGATCCCAACATAGTAAAACCATTGCAACCAAACACTCAATCTACGACCATCCTAAAGAGACGGTAAACCCATTGCATCCACACGTAGAATACCCCTCAACTTCCTTGGAAGCCAGCCACTCAGATCGTAGCTCCATACAAGTCCCTCTTCACCTTGTCGAGCAAGGTAGTCAACAGCTTGATTCCGTTCTCTGAATTGATTAATCACCTTATAATGTAAGCCCTCTAATTCCTTGAGAAGGTCATCCCAGTAATCCTATAAATACCATAAACTACAACACCGCTTATTCAACTAATCAACCACTACCTTCAAGTCACATTGCAGGTGAACATGCGTACAGGACATAGATTTACACAATCTAACTCCTTGTAGTAGTGCACGTAACTCAGCCTCAGTATTGGTGTCGAAACCATATGATGCAGAAAAACCAGCCTTAATATTTCCTTTGTGATCTCTTATCACTCGACCCCCACCACAATTTCCTGGGCTCCCATGACAACTACCGTCTACATTTAGCTTCCACCATCCACCAGGAGGTTTCATCCACGTAACTGTTCGCACTTTTTGTACAACACTACCATGGATCGGTATTTCCAGTGCATTGAACATTTGACAATCACTTTGAGAGATCTTCAACTCGGTCGAATCACGCACCAAAGTACCTAGCAAAATTGAATGGACCTCCAAACTCCTACATGATTTTCCTGGATGCCTTCCATTCGGGCTTTGCAACGCCTTCACCATAAACACCATGTAATTATACTGGGCAAAAGGCCAATCAACACTCCTTGTTTGGTACCTTTCCGTGCACAATTAAACTAGGCCTCCACTATTAAACTAGGCCTCCACTCAGTTCCACCAACTGTTAGTCTGCAAACAAGAAACTCCCAACGCAACAGTAGCAACACGCCGTACTTTCTCTGCAATGTAACCTGTTGCCAGCACATGGTCCATCGTTCAACAACTACCAGTTATACATCAACTATTGTTGGTCAACTTCATCTTCCAAATACGACCATCCATACACCACCATTCTTTGCCATCAATCACCCACACTACCACCATGTCCCATTTCCACTTCAAGAGTTGAAATCAGCGCTAGGAAGAACATAGCAACAACCCCCATAATTCTTCTAATTTGTTCTGAAAGCAAAAGATAGGGTGGGTAGGCAAATTAGGAAGACAAAGATTGGTAATTGAATTCATTAGTTTAAATAGATTTCTGCATTATGGATATCTGATTCCATAAGTTAATATGATCTTTTCTTCCATGTGAAGCTTTATCAAACTTAAGCACCTTAGCTATGTGGCATGAGTAGATTTGTGTATTTCTGCCTCCATATATGCCGGTTTTGTGATGCAATGAGCCGCTGCTACACAAAGCTCAGAAAGTATGTCTTGTGAAATGATTTGAAAAGAAAACATTGTCACTTCAAAGTGTTGCTTATGAGTGGTTTGTATCTACATTTACTATGTATCTTACCATATAGGGATTAATAATAACACATAGGGATTAATAATATGAAGTAGGAAGGACTAACATAACCTATTTAGAAACGGGTAAAACGCAAAAAAGGTATTGGGTCCAAGACCAATAAGCAAATTAGAACCCACAATGAAGATCTGCGCATCAAAAATACCATTTATTATTTATAAAGCATATGCAACTAGAAAATATGACAGCTACCAACATTAATTGCACCATCACTTGCATTAATGGCAATAATTAATTTCTAAAATAGCCAAAAGTTGTATACTAATGAAATATCACAGTCCTGTCAAACATCTGTTAAAAGGAAAATGGTATTTCAATGCATATGATGGTTGGATCTACATGCGAAAAATAACATCCCCTGTGCTATTTCAACCACTCATTCCCACCCTAAAACAACCCATATTATTATGTTCTTAAACTATATTTTTTGTTTGAAAAGCAGATCTCCACAAAATAATGCAAGAAACAACCCAAAAGTAAAAAACAACCTAGATTTGCACTAGTCATATACCAAAATTTCCCTCACCTAAGAGCATATCTACTCTAAGAGTAGATCAAAGAGTAGTAGGGTTTCGACACTCATCAGAGGAAGGCCATGGTTTCGGCACTTAACAGTCCAACCTCATCTTCCCTAACTCAAGACTCAAAACTCAAAACCCATCACAAAACTAAAAACCCTTGACAAAAATTTGGTCGAGCAGATCTAGAAAACCATGTTTATAAATGCTGTGAGAGAGAGAGAGAGAGAGAGAGAGAGAGAGAGAGACTTACTGAAATGCAAGTGTTATGTCTTAAACAATTCTGTAATAATGAAATGGAAACTATGTAGACACTTCGAGGGGCCTGGTTCCCTCTTCGACGGCTCATAACATACTTTCCCCCTTCAGAAGAGCTAGCAGTTAGAGCCTTGAGAGAAACAACCGCAAAAACTTAGGGTTTCACCGTTCAGCATGCGAGAGAGAGAGAGAGAGAGAGAGAGAGAGAGAGAGAGAGAGAGAGAGACTGACTGACTGACTTCCCGCAGGGGGGTTGGGGGTTAGGGCATCACGATTCACAAAAAGTTTTGTTTAAACTTAGGTACTGAGTTTAAAACTGATACCCGGATGTCAAAACCGTATCCGAGCATAATAGGCCCAATTTTAAATATGTAGGTTTCAGACCGGGTTGCACTTGGGCTGGAACCCGTAACCAGATAACCGGGTCCCGGACCTGGCTGGGAAAAAACCCTAAGAGAACAAACTGGGAGCAAGCTGGAAGATCATAATAATTTGTAGTTCTATATATATATATATATTATTAAAACGTTAACATCAAATTTGTCATTTTCGTCGTATGCCACTATATATCTTCAATAATATATATATATATATATATGTAAAATACGTTGTGACTACTTCAAATCAACCTGTTAGATCCAGCCTGCATTTCATGTCCTCATGAATCTCTAGAGGGACTCATTCATGAACCCACCCAATTATTGTTCTGGTCTTGGCCGATATATATATATATATATACACACACCCACGTGACATATATACACATATAATATGTATATATGGGGTCCTCCGCAATTAGCTAGTGGGAGGAAAATGATTTATATAGAATATATTTTGGGACTTAGGAAGTTTGGTATAATTTGTTTATGGAAAAAAGTGAGAGATACGACAACATGAAAAAAATTCATTTTTTCATAGTGATCGCTCAAGTACTTTTTCTTTCAAAGGCACAGCCATAGTACTTTGCACACCCTATATATAACGTACTCTATCCACCATTCTTCTGATTAAATTTAAACCCCTAAACTTTCAAGATTTTTTAATAATGACAGCTTTACAATAACTCCTTTATCAGCTCGATCCTTTCAAGTAGGACAACTGTGCTCGTTGAAGATCACTAGCTAGAAATGTTGTGAAAGAAAAATGAAGCATGGAGCTCATGCATTACTACAGCTCAGCTGCATTTGCTCGTTGATCAAGATCAAATGGTAAGCTAGCTAGCTTTCCACAATCGAAACTAAGTACGAATTCATCTTCAGCATCATCCCAGCCAAAACAAATCCCGGACAAAGCCAGCCAATACCCAAAGACCACCCATTTAAAACATACAAAAGCACGACTCCTAGGGTCTCCTTCCACCAAACCTCAAACCCAACCACCCCGAAAACTAATACCAACAAGATCAAACAAAACCGAAAACCAGACATCAAAACCCTTCAATCAGACTTAGAAAAAGGGTGATGACACATCTACAACTCTTTTAAAATTATTTTACCACTCATTTTACAATAGACCAATTTTTACAAACATACTCTTATTAAATATGAATCTCAATTTTATATAGAGTTGTAAAAGAGTTATAAATTAATATTTTTTTCTTCTTACAAAAACAATTAAATCAATGCCAATGCAATGCTACAATGAAACCTGCTTCAATCAGACCTATGAAAAAAATAATAATAATAATAATACAAGAAAAATGAGCATCTATGATGGATTATTTATGACGAGAATGATTATTTGGAAAGAAAATAAACTCCTTTTAGCAGGAAATAATCATTTTGATAAGAAATAGCTGGCCACAAATGAGTAATGTTAAATCGACATCGGTGCACAGTGCTTTGTGCAATGGTGAAACTTGCCATTGCTTTTTGTTTAGAAGATCAACTCTGGTGAAGTGCCCTGCATGAACCAGGTGTTTGATATTTCCGTCATTGAATATTATTTTGGAGTATCAATGATGTGATATTATAATTCTATCATAATATTTCAGGTAATTAATATTATTTACATAAACATCAATCTTAATTGGCATTATATTTTATCATAGGATGAAAGTAGTAAGTATCCGTATTCTAGGACCATAGAACTTAGAAAAAAGGCGCAAAGGCCGGAGGTTGAATTAACCAGTACTGAAGCTTCAGAAGACGCCTATTTTAACTTGAAGAGAGGCATGGTTTTTGGAATATTTGATCAAGAGAAATAGAAAGGACAAAGTAGAGAAGCAATTTTGAAGAGATGGCATGGAGAACATAAGCCATAGAGTGATAAATAAATGAGAAATGTTATTTATCATCCTCATGTACACCATACACCAATATGTGATTTGTCATTTTTATTCTTCTATTTAAATACATATATTTACACATTAATATGTGTTTGTTTAAATAGAATAACAAAAATTACAAATCATATGTTGGTGTACAGTGTAAAGGATAATAAGTAGCATTTTTCTAAATATAAAGATGGAAGTTGTCCATCTCATCAAGCCAAACATAGAGTAATCCAATTAGGGCAACACACAAAGCATTGAACAAGGGAGTGCCACCATACATAGACATGATCAATGTAAAGAAGTTTTGGCGCACAACCAAAAATAGGAAGAATAATACAACGTGAAGGTTTTTACACTACACACTATCTATGTGGCATAATTTGATTTTGAAGATAAATTTTACAATTTAAATCTTACAAATCAAATTATGCCATTTAGCTAATGTGTGATGTAAAGGTTTTCAAATAGCTCTAAAGAATGTTATTTTGTTCTAGGTAAGCCCTAAGAAATACATCCTAGCTGGGTTAACCCGAGAGGGTGCGTAGTGGTATAAAGATGAGCTTTATATACAGAAAGTTTTCAATTTGAAACTCTACATGGACACTCTTAGAACCAATAAAAATACACAACATTGAATTGTAATTGAAATGTTGGTTACATTTAATCAAATATTTGAGTCTTTAGTCCCTTTATTTTCCAGTTCTCTAGGGTGGGCTTTTCAATTTGCTATTAAAATATATGAGCTATCAGTAGGGCTGTAATTGAGCCGAGCCAAGCTAGTCTTTAACTTGCCTAGCTTGAGATTGACTGTTTTATCTTTGTTCGATCTCGGCTCAAGTTGTTTATTTTTATTTATTTTTTGAATAAGATTTAATAATTAATAAATTAGATAAATAAAAAATATAATTTTGAATTTGTACAACTAACACCATTGAATTATAAGATTTTAAAAATTTATAATAAAATTAATACGTAACTAATTGATATTTATCCAAATTAATAATATATTATATGCCTACATATATTATTAATAACATAATTTGATAGCGTATATATATTTCATATATGATTTCCGCATATTATTATATAAAATTATTAAATCTTATCGACTAACTGCTATACAAATTATAAAATAATAGCTACGAAACATATTCAATATATAGACATAAGTGACTAGGTTACATATCACATATCTAATTATAAAAGTGCTATGCATATATTATTAGCTAATACATATATATGTATATATACATATGAGTATGTATATATTTATCAATATATGAATAAGTTGTAATCTAGTTGAGCTAACGAGTCGACTCGGTGATAAATGGACAGACTTTAATGAGCCTTGGCCGATTCGAATTGAGTTTAGTTTCGTATGTGTCATATAATAATCGAGTAGGTATCTATTTTCACGGATGAGTTTTTTTTTTTTCATTAATAAAATTCGATTTGAGTTTAACTAAACGAGTATCAGGCAGGCTATGGAACTAATTGGTTCATTTACTACCCTAACTATTAATTTTCTAAGTTTTGATAAAATTATTGTAAATGAATCATCTTACTATTTCTTGTTTTATTTTCTATTATCATTTTTCAAGGCTCTCTCTCCCTCTCTCTCTCTCTCTGGCGTACTCCTGTATAATAAGAGAAATAATAGAGCCACAAAAAAAAAGTACACGTATTTTGTACCGAATCTTTAAAAATTTTAAAAAATATTTTTCTTTTACTTAATAATTAAGAAAATGTTTTTTAATAATTTTGTATTTTTTTATTTTTAAAATTTTTTAAATAGATTTAAAAAATATTTGAAAAAATTACAAAATATATATATATATATATATTTGAATAGATGATAATTTAATTCAATAATACAGGGTTATAGATGGAGAATCTGACTGTCGATCTCACCTTTATCACTGCCGAAAGTGGCTCTGATCTTGAAAGTTTCATCGACACTGAAACGAAAAAGATTCTTGCTTCTCTGCTCAGAGGCTGCTGCTTCTGCGATTGGTGTGTGATATATTTTTTCGTGTTTATAGGAAATCGGATATTATAACTTGTGTTTAGGAAACCGAATGAGTCCTGTTTATACCTACCGTACACTCTTTCAATTGAATTGTGACGCATTTTTTGAGCTTCTTTCCCCCATTTCTCGTCCAACTTGGTCGACTGAATCGGAGACTTGACTCTTTCTATTAATTTCTTTTGGTTTACTCGGGCCTTTGCAGGGAAGCTAGTTTAAAGGCTGCGTTCCATGAGATGAGAGTAAGTGGACAAAAACAGGTCGAAGACAAAGGAATGATAGGAGCAAGTACCGGATCTGTGTTCATCTTTTGGGGGTAAAATTAAGAGGTACACTATCATCTAAATCTTTCATTGTAGAGAGAGAGAAAGGGGGGTGGGGGTCCTCTGGCTTCATCAGACCCAGAACAAAACAATCCCAAATGCCGCATATATAGACCAGTACCAATTGCTGGTTAAATAGTTTTCTAGTAGATAGAGAAACTAGTTGTCCGTGTGAAAGACAGTGAGAGGTGGAAAGAGAGATGAGCCTGAAGTATTTTGGGCACGGGAGGCTGTTGACCTTAAGTTATCAACATAAAAAAGACGACGGAAACGGAATACCCTGGTGTACGGCATGCGGCCGTGATGTCTTTGGTTTTTATTACAAATGCGATGCTTGCTACTTTGTACTTCATAAAGCATGCGCCAAACAACCCCGCAAGTTGCAACACCCATGGCACCCGGAACATCCTCTTACTATCCTCGAAGGTGTGCCGGCTGGTGCATGGGCAGAAGCTGCATGTCATTGCTGCGGTGAACGTTTAGGTGGCTACACTTACCACTGTTCTCAGTGTAATTTCAACATACATGTTGATTGCGCTTCTCTACTGGTCACCATAGAAGCTGAAATCCACGAACACCCATTGACGCTGCTACGGAACTCAATCTCGTTCTCTTGTTATGCGTGCAAGAGGGAGGGCAATGGCTTTCTTACTTCTGTGCTACGTGTCATATCATGATCCACCCAGAATGTGGTGTTCCTTTACCATTGACTGTCAAAGTCATACGTCACGAACACCCTCTCAAACTGACCTCCTCCGTTCAGGTCAATCAATCCCACCATCGGATTTGCCAGCTCTGTGTGAAAGTGGTCGACACCTACAGGTTCTATTATTGCTCAATTTGCGATTTCGCTGCCCACCAAGATTGTGCTACGAACGAGGACGACAAGGATGAAACATTTGAGTTCCCAGAAAATAAGCACAAGGCAGCTATTGATGTACCGACTGCTGCGCTTAAAGAGGAAGATTTCAGTATTGATAAATCTATATCCATTGATCCGTTACAGACTCATCCCCCCAAAATCCCTTTTAAAAGAGAAAATTCGAGGTTTGATGATCAGTTACCAAAAATCCCTTTCAAAAGTGAAAATCCGAGGTTTGATGATCAGTACCCAAAAATCCCTTTCAAAAGTGAAAATCCGAGGTTTGATGAATCGATTAACTCAGTAAGTTATGTTGCCATCGAGAAGAAGATGATTGAGGAAAGTTATGTTGCCATCGAGAAGAAGATGATTGAGGACAGTATTGACATAGACGTGGAAATCAAGCATTTCAGTCATGAGCATAGCTTAAAGCTTACAAATGAGCTTCTTCTGACAGACGAAAAATGTGATGGGTGTATACAATGTATACAACCTCCATTTTACAGCTGTCCTCAATGTCCATTTTTTCTTCATGAATCTTGTATTAAATTGCCCAGAAAAAAACGGCAATTGCTTCACCGACACCAACTCACCCTCCTTCCAAAGGCACCTTATAAAGGTGGCTTGTTTCTATGCCGTGCTTGTGATCGTATTTGCAATGGATTCACCTACAATTGTGATAAATGCAGGTTCAACCTTGATGTGCAATGTAGTCTGATCCCAAATAAATTTACCCATGAAGTTCACGTGCATCCGCTTACTTATTCGAGTGCCCCATGCAAGGAGAAGTGTAGTTGTTGTGATTCTGAAGGAAAAGTCTTCAGATGTGCTGATTGTGAATTTACTCTCGACGTCAAATGCGCCACGCTACCCCGCAATGTAAGGTACCGACCCTTTGATCAACCCTTCAAACTCTGTTATTCTGCCGAAGATAACTCTGGTGAATACTACTGTGACATCTGTGAAAAAAGACGAGACCACGAGCACTGGTTCTATCATTGTTCAGATCTCCAATTTCCTGCTCATCCCAGATGCATTCTTGGGGCATTCCCGAATATCAAGTTTGGGAGGACTATCACATCCTCTGGGCATTCGCATCCTCTCACTTTGGTTCATTCGTCCAAAGACCACACTCAATGCTGCAAGGGATGCAAGGGCCGTATTTCTGAGATATTGAGTTTTGAATGTGCCGAGTGTAATTTCAATTTTCACGTTAGTTGCTTGGAGGGATTAGATGATATATATATTGGCCACCCGCTGTACCCCCACTCCAGAATAATTGGAGATTATTCCTATGATTCCTATTATCAATAATGAGAGAGATCTCCTCACTAATGCAATCATTTAGAAATCAATTATTTATATATTCTTCTTCTAGCATTTTCTGTAAATAAGCTTTGTTCTTGTTCATCCATATTGGCTGTTCAAAACGCCTAAAAATTGACGAAAGTGTACTTTCGATAAGTTTTTCACTCTTTAATTTACCTTATTTATAACTGTTTCAAAATATACAACAGTAGCAACTGATGGTATAATTTGAAAGTAAACTATTAATATTGATATGCGATATATGGTATTGTGTTGGGTGTTGGCAAATTCTGTTGGTGCAAATGGGGTTTTAGAAGATGAAAATAGAGAGAGGAGTTTGCTTCAAGTGGCGTGACAATGTTGTTTTCCTTGAGACATGGAAAATTCTCACCAATTAATAATGATATGCATACATGCTACCAGTAAGCTGTTCATCAAACATACAATGAAACGGAGAACAAGTTTACGTTATGCACAAACAAAATTAGATTTAAATGCCCTCATATTTGCTATTCTGCTAAGAAATTATAAATTTATTTCTACAGCTAAACAAATCCTAATGTAAGTTTGGAAGATAAAAGAAACTTCAAAGTTAACTTCTACAATCTAAATGAATTTGTTGGACAAGGAGCTTATTTGTAGATGATCAAAGGATGCTTATGAAAAGTTCAAATATTTTTGTTTCTCAAAAACCTAAGGCTAGAATTGGGATGAGTCAAGCCAATAGTCTTTTGGGTGGTCATGCTCAGTTTGACTCGAGTAACTTGAGCTCGTCGACTTGGGTGGTTTTGAGTGTTGAGAAGAGTTGTGAATAATAATAAAAAATACGTGAAAAGTAATAATAAAGTAATGAATAGTAATAAAAAGTATGTGAAAAGTAATGAATAGTAATAAAAGTAGGTGAAAAGTAATATTAAAATAATAAATAGTAGTGAGAAGTGTTGAGAGTACCTGAGTACCCCAATGTAGCCTTAAGCTCAGTCAAGTTTAAGTTTGTCAAAATACAAGCTTGAGCCTAGTCAAGTTATTTCCCAAGGGTTGCTCATGCTCTTTTATTAGCTAGAGCAAAGTCGAATGATTTCTTGAGCTTTGCTCATGCTTTTAAAAATATTATTTATTTATTTATTTTTGAATAAAACCAAATAATATAAATACAAAATTACAAAAAGTATTCAATTTAATGAATTTTTTACAACTAATATATAAATTCACTACAACACATGAGGCTATTTGCCATGATTTAACTCACGGAAAATAGTAGAAAAAACGTGGCTTAAAGTCTTCTACTACCGTTTTGCATCGCTAGTGAACTGCCAAAAATTCTTCGTCTCAAAAGATCATTTGCGGCGACATTTGAATGCCAATGAAAGTAATATCCTTTTGTAATAAAAAGTCTTGCCGGAAATAGTCAAATTTTGGTCACATAAAAATGTCTCTTTGTTATTTTATGTGGCACCCTCGACCTCCACATGTGATTTGGCGGGAGTCATAATGCCGGGGTGTTGGCCGCTCAGGTCACACACCCCATGCACAAAGTTGAAGCATGTGTCTGTAAGCATGCAATGTATAAGTGTGTAGTTAAGAAACTAACAGAAAATAAAAAAGGTAGTATAAAATATTAAAAGTACTAGGAATTAAAATATATCACCTAGAAAAATAAACTATAAGTCACCAAGACTCCCAAACATTGACATAAAATTAATACGGTCATTCTACTAAATAAAAGGAAAACACCAATCAACGCTACATAAGGGGAAAGGTCCCCAAGTCTTCACTCTTCAGGCAGAGCCGATCCTCTAAGTTCGTATTCATCATCTGCATCAAAGTTTACAGTTTCACGAAACAAAATCGTAGGTGGGTACATCATTGTGTGATTTCACAATTTCAATAAGTAAAGCCGTATATTAACACCCAAAAATACAAGGACGGAAAAAAATGGACAATTCACAGTAAAGGGGAAAATTGATATCTTTAGCATTACCAGAATTGTATAAACCCAATTTCCTTCTCAATATTTACAGAAAAGGCCACACACTCAAAATCACCTTTTTGTTTGAAAAGTCACCATTTATTTAATTAAGGTATGCATCATGGTCTCCCCTAGGGACCATATGCACACTCTGACTCCTTTTGTCACATCACGGGTAACGATCGTGCATATGACTTCTTAACGAGCAATGCCCAGTTTCATACCCGGCGTATACATGACCAGACACCCTCTAGCTTCCACCAGCAGAGACACCACAGAGTCGGCACTAAAGGATTACCATTTCTTTTGAGCCTGTTGTCGCCTTGTGACAATCTAGGGCATGTCAATCAGTTTTATAAGCTCTCAAGTGACCATAAGAGTTTCATCGAAATAATGCCCCATGTCGACTTAAGGTCGTGACACACCCACATCCACAAAACACCCTTTTAATCTTTTGACACCAAAATCGCAGTTTTTCAAGTTTCCAATACAAACACAGAACATAGCACAATTTATACAATTTAATGACATGCAATAAATAAAATGCAAATATGCAACATGTAGGTATTGGATGACAAGGCACAACAAAGTAAGGCAAACAAACAGTGTAGCACACAATTTCATAGTTTCACAATTTTATAACTACACGAGATTCCCAACGCTTCACCTGACCCTCTGCCAACTATCATTACCAACTACAGTTATTATCTCAAAGCTCCATAGGGCCCTCAGCCACTTTATAATTCACAACCATACTGCAGCAAAACACAATTTAATGATTTCTCCAATGTTAGTAGTTCAATGGTTAGTCCGAGGTTTTTCTTACAACACAGAAGGGCAATTATGGATGATCAAGCACACTGACTTACAGTGTCCCTGCTGGATCAAGAGAAAACTGTAAGTCTGAGCATGCATGTGTCGTTGTGCAGATGGAAAAAGCAGTTAGTGAAGTCAAAACGCAGCCTAAAAATAAAATACTAGGTGAGTGGCAGACGAGCCTACTGTTGTAACACTGCACTCCCCCACGTTAAGAATAAAGTTAATTTTATAACTTCTTGAGAACCGGAGTACTACTATTGAACTTGACTTAAAAATATTTTATTTTATTATAAAGGAAGCACCAAGTAAAAAGATTCCATAAAATAAATAAAATCATTTGGTATTAAAATACTGAAATCATAAATGAGAGTGTGCAGAAGCATTTATTTACAATTTCTCAGAGTCCATGCCATAAAAATCATAACTGAAAATCTTTGTACATGATCTAGGCCACTATCACGCTTCCCTAGATTAAGTCTTATCCTGCATCTCTACCTTTATAAATATTTTGACCTTGAGTGGTGTAAAAAATAAAGATAAACTAAAATGAGTCTATGATTCAGTAAGAAATATATCATAAAGTAAACACATATTAACATAAGGTTTTTCATAAAATATTTCATGACAAGAACTTAAAATCATGATCATTCATATGCATGCTTATGATATGCATGAGTTATCTTAGCTTATCTGACTTATCTTATGTACCATACTGGCCCACACACTTAACCTTGTGTGCAAGATTATGCACCCGCTCTACATCCTACAGCCACAAGGGGAGTCGCTAATAGTATTCTAGCATATTATGGTGGACCACGCTTAGATTTGTGGCTTGCACACCCACCCATAAATCACATTAGTATCATGCATCTAAATGGTCATCTAATTAATTGTTATGAGCTTATCTTATACTTGATCTTATGAAAACTTATGTGTCTTATATAACTTGAGATACATAATACATATATAACTATAATATATAGAATGAACCATGATAAATGACATACTTGCAAATATCATAACATGTGTGGTACATAACACTGGCTTCCAACAAATTGGCTTTCATAATAATATATATAACTAGCTAACGTATGATAATCCTAATTTATGATCAAGCCACTTACCTTGTAGCGCTAATTCGATAATTTCATGGCGCGACTGATTTCCTTTTATGGGCTCAACATTGGCTAGAGAGAGAGATATATTAACTGAGAGTTTGAGAAACACACATAAGAGAGAATGAGGGAGAAAACATGAAGGATACTGTGAGAGGAATGAGGCAATCGGCTATTGGCGTGGTGAATGTGGGACGCACACGATAGCCGACGAGTTTGAGTTGGACTCAGTCGCAATCATTCAAAAAAAGAGTTTGAATTTAAAAACATGATCTAGTAGTTCATTCAATGTAAGATTGGTAGTGGCTGAGATTGCGTATGAGACTTCAATCAATGATGATTTTAAATTGAAATAAATTTCTAATGGCTAGTCTTAAAATTTTAAAAGAAGTCTAACTCGTTCAATAAATAATAAATAGGATTTAACCTAATTATTGAGTCTAAGTAAAAATTTTAATAAGCCTCAATCATTTATTGCTTATGGGCTTATCCAATATGGCCTATTAGATATAATTTAGGTCCAGTAAAAATTCTTAATATTCTGACCTTAGAATTATTGGGCCGAGCCGTTACAACTGGTGATGGCGTCTAGAGGGGCGGAGCACAACGGCAACAGTGGCGGTGCATGATAATTGGGGCGGATTTAGACAATTAAGGGGGATCTACAACTGGAAAAAATTAAAGGTTGGCAAAACTAACGTAAACAGAGGGTGGAGGAAGGGGATCTCGTTGTGGATAGTGGTGGTAGGCGACGATGCAACACTAAGAAAAGAGGGATCTATGGTTGGGTTGGGTGGATCTTAGAGGGAGAAATGTCGAGTAGAGGGGGAAGGGTGAGGGGGTGGTCGAACGACCACTAGGGAGCTACTGAAAGTGGTTGACTGCGGCGGCACACGTTGGAGCTTAGGAAGAAATTTCCTAACTAATGGAAAAAAAAAGTACCAAAGAGGGAGAGCTTGAGGGATTTGGTGATGGAGGACAGGATTGAGAGGGAGAGTGGCTCAAGATGGTTTTCGAAAGGGGGAGATCCAACTTATTTATAGGTCATGGTGCTAGGGCTTGGTAGATGCAACCTCAGTTGAGATTGGCAGTGCAAGACGGTGGGGGAAGGCTAAGCTTTGCATGTGTGGTTTGCAACTGGTGGTACACAGCAGCGGTGTGTAGGCATGAGGCCAAACACCTCAGGGGTGGCAGTGAATGGGGATCATGTATTGGGTGGTGGAAAGGTGGTCAGATAGTGGCAGGAGGGGACGGGACGACGCTAACACTTGGAGCCGAGTTGGTGGCAGGCGTGGGTGGTGGAACAGGCACTACTTGCCAGAGAGGAAAAAGAAAAAATGAAGGGGGGGAAGGGTTGTGCAGTGCTGGAGAGAAAGAGAAAAGAAAAAATGAAGACTAGAGTTAAAACCTTAGTCCAAAACGTTGTCGTTTCACATGAAGGGAGGGGCTGGGCTCACACACATGGGCCGGGCTGAAATTTGCATCCACTTTGCACAAAAAGAGCCCACTTAAATCAACAACATACTGAGCTCCACTTCACCAAAGAAAAACACTCATACATAACAGACTTGGGCTTCACATTTAAGGTGAGAGATATTATCCGAAAATGCTTAATTGCAATGAAATAATTCGCTTATGAATAATTATTTGTGTAAAGAACTCTCACGAAAAATAGTTTTATATATATAAAAAATAACTATTTGTTGCGAAATTCCAAGCAAATATTATTACATGAGCAAAACAAAAATACTAAATAAGAAACTATCAAATATTATTACATGGTATTTAATGATTAATACAAGCATTTAAAGGACTAACATGATATCATAGAGGCTAGCTAATTAATACAAATTACTAGTGTTCAATTAATGCAACAGTGGACACAGATTATGGGATTAGCTAGTGCTCAAGTTGCGATTTTCTTGTCCACCCTATCTGTGCTACAAACAAGAAAAATAGAGATGAAACGTTTGTACGAGAATTTAAGGATAAAGAGCGTATTTGGTTAGTAAGTGTGTTGGACTCTGAAGATTTAGGACTTGATGAATTCATTGACTCGTTACCGTATGTTGTCAAGAAGATCAAACTTGGAGTTGATGGAATTGAAGTAGTTTTTGGAGTTAAATATTTTAGTCATGTGCATGCATGCATGACTAATTAATCCTCACTGATGAAGTTGAGATCAATGAAAAATATGATGGATGTAGGGGTGGGCTCAGACTTTGATGGAGTTGGAAACCCACCTCCGACCTCCAACTCCGATTGGAGACGAAGATAATTTCAGACTTGGACTCCAACTTCGATAGGAGTCAAAGCTTGACTTCGATCGGAGGTCAGAGTTGGGCCTTCCGAAGGTCCAATCTCTGTTTGGGCTCACCATTTTTGAAAAATCTGTTTAATTTTTTTTTTAAAAAAAAAGGAGTAAAAATCATCAGCAGCCTAGTGGGCTTTCTATTTTTGAAAAATATTGTAAAAAATAATTAAAAAATATAAATACAATGAATAAATTACATACATTACAAAACCAAAGAGAAAAAATGCACAATCACAATGTAAATAAAAAATTCTCGGAACCACCAAACAACCACCACAATCACAATCAAACAACCTCCATAATCACAAACTCACAACCTGTCAACCACCACAATTACAATCTCAATATCCACCAAACAACCACCTGTACACCACAATCACAACCAATCCTAACCAACTTCACCAAAGTCCTCACCCAATTTACAATGTAATAATATATAGAATAAAACAAAAGCATGTGATCATGACATTAAGAAGTATTGTTTTATGCAAGAGGAAGTGAGTCTTAGGTAAGATGAAACATTTATTTAGAAAGAGAAGGTGTTACTTGAGCAAGAGAAGGTATGGAATGAAGAAAAAAAAAAGAATAGGAAAAAATTATGACGATAAATACAAGTACCATGCCTCTAATGCTACAAGAATACTATCTTCAACGAAAAATGGAAATACTTGCAAGTCGTACTGGAGAAACTAGCTATCATGTATTTTATGGAATAATGCTTTATTTGTGGTTTGTTGGCCTTTTTTTAATGTTGTGGCGTAATGTTTATTTGATGTTTTAAACCTTGGATTGTATTTGACATTTTACAAGTCTTTATGTTTGTTAGCTTCTTTAACTCCAACGTTTTTAATGTTTTATGGAGTACCATTTATTTGATGTGTTAGGAGAAATTTTATGCTTGTTGGCTTCTTTAATATGATCATAAACATTAATACAACCATAAAACATTAATATAACCGTAAACATTAATAAAACCATAAAACATTAATATAACCATAAACATTAATATAACCATAAAACATTAGTACCTCGTTGCATAATCATGACCATTAATATTGTAATTAACAGTTGGAGTATGCACTTGAGCAATGTTAGAAAATATAAAAAGCACATTTATATCATTATGAGATCCCGGTAATCCAAAAAAATATGTCAAATTCATAAATCGTAAGAAGTCACAACTTCTAAAATAATTTTCGGTTCGTGGATATTACCATAGTACATACCATGCCAAGTAGTTGATTAGTTCTTCCACTTCTTGTACATACAATCGATACTCCCTAACATACTTGGAAATCCACGTTTCTCACCAACTGTGAGTATTTTAGCAATGTCATCATTATTGGGTTTCCTTAAGTACTCTTCAGAAAAAATTGAAACAACTGTTTTGACAAAAAAATTTAGGCTTCTTAATGCGGTAGTCTCTCTAATCTTCAAATATTCATCTATAAATCAGCCGTGACACCATATGCAAGCATCATCAAAGCAGCTGTTATCTTTTGAAGGAAAGAAAAACCAAGCCTTTTAAAACCATCTTGTCTTTGGACAAAATAAGGTTTATGAGTTTCTACTGCAGTTTAAATACAAAAAAATAGAGAATGACTCATTTAAAATCTCATTCGAAAGTATTTGTGATTGGAGGATCAGCAAAATAGTTGTGAAAAAGATTTTGATTGGTTTGTAATCAATCGGGCCTGATGAATCTGCGTGATTTTTTAGAAAAACCACGTAAGCTTGATCTTTCTTCTTTAAGAATAAATTGTCTTGCTATCTCAAATTCTTCATTAGAATCTGAATAGATAAATGCCATTTTGTGAAAAAACGAACGATTGATCAGGAGAAAATGACAAAAAAATGATTTCAGAGATAAACTTGAGTTGAAGTGAATGAAATGGTTGAAGAAATTTTATGTTTTATAGTGGAAGAATATAAACGTCGGAGAAATATAGCTGTTAAAAAATATCGTTAGAAGAATATGATTGTTATAAAAAAAACCGTTAAAAAATTATATCTATTGGAATAATATGAACGTTAGAAAATTAAAGTGTACTTTAATTATAATTATAAAGAATACATATTTTAATTACAATTAGAATTAAAATAAATGAAAAGAAGAAAACCAATATTTTAATAGAATAGTGATAGTTTAGAGAACCTATTATTTTGTATTGTTGAAAAGTGGCTAACTAAATTAATAAAAGTGAATTTTCTAGTTAAAATTTGGCTAAAGAATGGCTAGGCCACTACTAAGGTTAGTTTTGGATAGTGAGTTGAAATGAGATGAGTTAAGATAAAAGTTAAAAGTTGAAAAAATATTGTTAGAATATTATTTTTTAATATTATTATTGTTTTAAAATTTGAAAAAGTTGAATTGCTTATTATATTTTATGTGAAATTTAATAAAAATTATAATAATAAGATAATATGAGATACGATGGGTTGAGAGCCCATCCCAATCCAAATCGAGCCAATGCTCTAATATCCGAAGATGATTTGTTGAAAGATGTAGCTCAAGTTACAACTTAGCAAATGGACTTTCCACAAACTAGACAATATACCGTCTCTCGTGATTTTTGCTCCACTTTTTTCTTATAACTATCTAAACATTTGGATGTGAACTTGATCACAAGAGAAGCAAGAGATATAACCAAACAACTAAGTTCATAATCAAGGGCGAGTTGAGTTTTGAATAATCATTGAACTCTCAAACTCAGTTTGTAACTTCGTTTAATTTTTTAAAATTTAAACAATATTCGATTATATTATAATTACGGTCTATTTATTTTTATTTTGAATGATTTGAATTTGTTCATAAATTATTTAAAAAATGAAATCACATTAAGAAATATTTTACATTTTATTTACTTAATTAAGATAAAAGTATTAATAAACATGAACTATATATATGTACATTCACTAAACGATTGTCGTTTGTTTCCCTCTGGTTTCTAGCCATTAGGAGCTTATTGGAGGAGACCTTATCCACCAAACGTCACCGTTTCATCACTCTTCAAGGCCCCACCTTCTTCTTCCACCACCTGTGATGCTTTTCCTGTTTGCCTTCTCAGTATCTCTCTCTAGAACTCAGTTTCCCTCTCTAAACATGGTTACCATGGGCTTGTTACCATCACCCTTAATGTGTACTCATACACACCCTCGCTACCTCCATTTTCTCTCTTTCTCATTCCCAGTTCTCCACAAATTCAAAAGCCGCCCCAAACTTTTCACTAAATCACCAAACGCCCCAATCCTTACCATCCGGAATTGCACTCCCATCACGGCCAAGCCCTCTTCCGAAATCAAAAGGCACAGCACCGGCTCACAACCGGACGAGAAGCTCCGCAAGCTCCGGGACCTGTTCTCGATACCCGGGGTTAACATCGACGCGTATATCATTCCCTCTCAGGACGCTCACCAGGTTGGATTCTTGGGTTTTAGTCGAAGTCTTGGTGGTTTTGCTGATGTGTTGCAGCTGGATTTTCAATGATTAGGCTGAACTCGTGCTTATTTCACTTTATTTTTTATAAGTAAGAAGTTTATTAAAACCACGTACCTAGGAATAGCCAATACAAGAGAAAACACCTAATTACAAATTAAAGTTGAAAAGCCGCTCGAAAGTCATTGGGACTAAACCCATCCATTACAATAACCGAAGGCCAAAGCAACAAAGTATGAAAAAAGAAATCCTTAATCCCATCCACTGAGCGTTCTGTATTGTCGAAACAGCGACCATTCCTCTCATTCCAAATACACCATATAAGATAAAGAGGAATCATCTCCCAAACAGCCGCCACTTGATGATTTCCTCAAATTCCTCTCCAACAGGCCAAAAGGTTCCCCACACTCTTAGGCATCACCCAAGCAATGCCAAGCTTGACAAAAACCTCATCCCTGTGTTCTGGTCTGTTATTTTGAATGCCTTCAGCATTTGTGATAAAAAAAGTATAGGTTTTTCAACTTCTCCAACTATCTCCTCATTGTATTAGATTTTATTGGCCAAGCATACATTTGTTGTTTGTTTTCGCACACCAAGTGCCAATAAAAAGAAAAACATATATTTGTTGAGGACAAACTGAAATCTCTTAGTCTTTATGAGGTTTATGTTTCTTTGTTATGGGACTAGAAATAATTTTTGTGAATTCAAATGTTGCCTCCAGCAAATCTTAATTGCCTTCATTTTGGCTTCCAGAGTGAGTTCATAGCTGAATGTTATATGAGGAGGGCCTATATATCAGGTTTTACTGGCAGTGCTGGTACTGCTGTTGTCACAAAGGATAAAGCAGCTCTTTGGACGGATGGCCGTTATTTTCTCCAGGTTTAAGAAAAGGATAATCTTTGTCTCAACTCTTCAGCTTTAGCTCTGTGCCATATGCAAGTCAAAATGTTTTTTTCTTTTCTCCAATTTTCTCTTTGGTCCAGTCTAACAATAGGTGGTGGGGACGATATTAATATTAAATATTTTTTTTCTCTCTAATGATTAGGCTGAGAAGCAGCTGAGTTCTAGTTGGATTCTTATGCGGGCTGGTAATCTTGGAGTTCCTACCACAAGTGAATGGCTTAATGATGTTTTGACTGCTGGTAGTAGGGTTGGCATTGATCCTGTAAGCAATACGTTGCTGCTTAAATGGCTGCACCATATTTCTTATTCTTTTTTAGCACAGTGCAATCCATTGTTTCAAGTGTTGATTTTGACTACTCATTTGGTTTTTTCTTTTTTCATATTAAAATTTAGATCCCAGTCATCTTTTGCACTTACAATCATGGAGAGTATGCTGAATTTCATCTTTTCATTATTTATGGGACTTTTTCAAAAGTTAGGATATTATACATAATAATCTGATTCATACCTGACTGTCATGTTATTCCATATACTATCTGTTAGATTATATCCATTGCTTTTCTCCCCATATTCGGCTCCCCCTGTGATACCCCCGTATTGAGTGAGTATAGGCCAAATGAGATCTCACATTGCTTGTGAGGGAGAAATTTTTGCTCTTTATAGTGATTCTAATGGGATCCAATTATATAATTGACTAGTCCTTCTGGAGTATGGCCCAGACGTGGCTTGAGCCTTCTTTGGATCATTACAAATTGCATCAGAATCAATTCCAGCAAAAATGTGGGATTTGAGCAGTACCAACGAGGACGTCGGGAATTTAAGGGGAGGAGATTATGATACCCCGTATAGATTGAGTATAGGTGGTGAATAGGATTACACATTACTTGAGAGGGAGAACTTCTTGTTCTTTAGTAATTCCAGTGGGCTCTGATTGTACTATTAACTAGTCCTTTTGGAATAAATGGCCTTGATGTGGGATGAGCCTTCTCTGGGTTGTTATTAACCGCCCCACCCCCCAAAAAAAACACCTTTTGATGCATGCAATATCTGCTTTAACTTATTCATGCCTACTATAGCATTTTCCAGACTTGACTGCCTCTGATGCTTCTGTCTTTGGTACTGTGAAGGGAGCAGTTTCTTTTTTCTTCAGATGCTGCAGAGGAACTGAAAGAGGCCATTGCAAAGAAGAATCATGAGCTGGTTTACTTATACGATTTAAATCTGGTGGATGAAATTTGGGGAGAATCAAGACCTAAACCTCCAAACAAACCAATCAGAATGCATGACCTAAAATATGCTGGTTTAGATGTAGCATCGAAATTATCTTTGCTGAGATCTGAACTTGTGGATGCTGGTTCATCTGCCATTGTCATATCAATGCTTGATGAAGTTGCATGGCTGTTGAACTTGGTAATGTTTCTGCACAGCACCTTTAGATTGGAAATTTTGGAAAACATGTCTACTGAAATTTTGGAAATTCTTGCTGTTTTATGCTTCTCCTTAAAAACTGGGAAAGAAATCCTTTTTATTTTTATTTTTATGTTGGGGAACCTCTCAAAAGTAGGGCCCTTTGGACCCACCCCTGCAAAGTAAACCTCGGTCCCGTGCACCGCACCCTCAGAAGTTTCCCTACACGGAATTGGTTAAATCGTTGGTTTTTCACCAGGGGGTGTGGCCCCAAAGGATTGTTTGCACCTATGAGGTGTTGAACCTGGGGAAGAAATCTAGAGACATGGGACATCCTCTGCAGCAACATCTTCTTCTTCTTTTTTTTTTTTTTTTTGAGTGGGCTGCCCTGTCCCTCACAAGATTGAAATGAAAAGTTCTAATAATTTGTCCAATGATTTTTCCTCTTTACATCTCTAATCTTTAAATTGAAATCTCAATTTTTGTTTTGCAGAGAGGAAGTGACGTTCCACATTCACCCGTCATGTATGCATACTTAATTGTGGAGATTGATAGAGCAAAATTATTTATAGATAATTCTAAGGTCACGCCAGATGTGATGAATCGCTTGAAGAATGCAGGCATAGAGTTGAGGCCATATGATTCTATTCTTTCTGAAATAGAAAGGTAAATTTGAGACCTCTCCTATCTATCTACCTCTACACATGTGTGTGTGTGTGTGTGTAGCATCCCCTTCCTGATAAGATTAGGAATGTTACTCCATAACATTTCATGTGAATAACACACATTTCAGTTTTGACTGGATCTCTGTCTTTTCTATTGATTTTGTCCTGCAAACTTGTCCTCATCGTTACCTAGGTAGTTATAACACAATGAATTAGACAAATACTCAGTAAATAGCCCAGCATTCAGAAAAATGTTATCAAGCTAGTTTTTTTTATTTTTTTATTTTTTTTATATATAAGTAAGAGAAAAATATTATTAATTAGAAAATAGGCAAAGCCCGTGTACATAGGAAGTATACATAACACCTAGGGACGTTCTATGTGCGATGAATTAAAGACAGGAACTCATGAACATTGTCCCCGTTTAATACAATAGCGGACAACCAAAGCAATAAAGTGTGTAGGAAAAAGTTCTTCAACTCTACCAAAGAGCGTTCCTTGTCTTCAAAGCAGCGTGCATTTCTTTCCAACCAAAGATACCACATGATACACAGCGGGATCATCTTCCACATTGCTGCCACTTGATGACATCCTTGCATCTTCCTACAACAACCCAACAAATCTATCACTCTCGAGGGCATAACCCACGCAACATCAACCCTTTGGAAAATCTCATCCCGTAACCTCACAGTGTAGTAGGAGATGATCAACAGATTCTCTATTCTTTTTACACAAATAACACCAATCCATCACTACCCACCCTCTCTTCCTCAGGTTATCTGTGGTCAAGATCTTCCCAAGGGCTGCATTCCATACAAAAAATGCTACTTTAGAAGGCACACGAGACTTCCAAATGCTCTTCCAAGGAAAGAGAGAGTGGTCTTGTGATGATAAGAGTTTATAATACGCCTTTACAATTAATTTCTTCTTATTATTAGACCTTCACTTCAAGTGTTCACACTGTGCCATAGGAGTTCCCATGGAGTATAGTAAGCTGAGGAAATCTGAAACCATAGGCAATTCCCAATCATGAAAGTCCCTGATAAAAAGAACATTCCACTGATGAGCACCATGAAGGAATAACCACACATCTGCCACTGAAGCCTCCCTATTAGTAGCAATACGAAAAAGAGTTGGATAAACTCTTTCCAATGTATGGTCTCCACACCACACATCCCTCCAGAAGCTGATACGATTACCATCTCCAACTACAAAGCGAACATGTCTTTCAAAACAAGACCACCCACTCCTTATAAATTTCCATAAACCCACTTCATTGGAGCACCAACCACCCCAAGCAGCTCCATATCTTGCATCAATAATTTCTTTCCACAAAGACGCCCCCTTCAAATGATATCTCCATAACCACTTCCCCAAAAGGGCTTTATTAAAAGTTCTCAAGTCGCGCACTCCCAACCCTCCTTGTGTAACTGGAGCACAAACTGTCTTCCAACTAACTAGATGGAATTTCGTCTCCTCCCCCAAGCCCCCCCATAAGAATGCCCTTATGGTTTTCTCAATCTTGTTCCTCACCCCTACCGGTAAAGGAAACAAAGATAAGAAATATGTGGGAAGATTTGAAAAGGTACTCTTAATAAGAGTAAGATGGCCCCCTTTTGATAAATAAACTCGTTTTCAACCAGCCAACCTTTTCTCTATATTCTCCACCACCCCATCCCATATAGTTCTAGCCTTAAAAGTTGCACCCAATGGAAGTTCCAGATATTTCAAAGGCAAAGAGGACACCTGACAGTCCAATAAGCTTGCTAGACTGTGTATATTTGAGACCACACCCACCGGAACCATCTCAGACTTACCAAGATTCACCTTGAGTCCCGACACTGCTTCAAAGCAAAGTAACAATGCACGTAGAGTTTGAATTTGGTTGTTATCTGCTTCACAGAAAAGTAAAGTATCGTCTGCAAATAAAAGATGAGAGATAATAATCGAGCCACCAGTACCATTACCCACTTGAAAACCAGATAAGATACCTCCACCAACTGCGGCCTGCACCATTGGGCTAAGAGCCTCCATAACTATGACAAACAAAAGGGGAGATAGGGGATCTCCTTGTCGCAAACCCCGAGAACTATCAAAAAATCCAGCAGGTGTACCACTAACTAGCAGTCGAAATACAATGACTCATCTAGGCAATCTACCTATCACCAAAACCACACCTCCTGAGCAGGTATAAGAGGAATTCCCAATTCACATGATCATACGCCTTCTCTATGTCAAGCTTGCATAAGATGCCTGAGCCTCCCTCCCTCAATCTATGGTCCAAGCATTCATTTGCAATGAGCACCGAGTCAAGAATTTGTCTTCCACAAATAAATGCGTTCTGAGGCTTGGAAATAATATGTTCCAACATCGGGCTTAGCCTGTTAGCAAGAACCTTTGAGATAATCTTATACACTTCACTGATCAAGCTTATAGGACGGAAGTCCTCAATAATTGAAGCCCCGTGTCTCTTAGGAATGAGCGCAATGAAAGTTGCATTAAGGGATTTTTCAAACTTTTCAAAAGAATGAAATTCTCTAAAGACCTTTAGAACATCCCCTTTGACAATGTCCCAACAAGTTTGAAAGAACCCCATAGAAAAACCATCCGGCCCGATGCTTTATCCTTAGTCATCCCAACAATGACCTTGTAGATCTCATCTTCATTGAAGGGTCTCTCCAGAACGCTCGCGTTCTGAGAGTCAATAGCATCAAAAGATAAAGCATAAAGCTTCGGCCTCCACTCAGCCGGTTCTGAGAGAAGGGTCTCATAATAATCCACGATATGATTTTCTAAGTCCAAGGGAGAGGATAACACCTGAGTACCTGAGTGTAGCGGCTCTATAGCATTATTGCGTCGATGTGAGTTTGCCACTTTGTGAAAGTACTTCGTACACTTATTACCTTCTTTCAACCAAAGGGCCCTGGATTTTTGACACCAAGAGGTCTCCTCTAACAACAACACCCTCTCCAAACTCGCCAAGACTGTACCCTTCCTCACAATCATCTCCTTCGAGGAATCTCCCGATAATTCCCTCCCCTCTAACTCCTGCAATTCCTCCACTTTAGGCTACTAACGCCTTAAAAGGTTAACTGCTGTATTTTGTTGCATTCAGACCCTAGGCTGAATGATGCAGAGTGTATGTGTAGCACATTTCCAGCAAGCATGCACTCGATTTAGGTGATTTTTAAGGCCGTCTAATGAAGTGATTTGTACACAATACGAAGGTTTAAAGGTAAATTAAAGCCTAGTGATTGGGTCTGGATTTGGGCTCCAACAGTAAACTTTTGAGCCTCAAGATTTTGCTAAGTGTGCACGCGGGAACGCTGTTGATGTTATTCCAGCACTGGGACAGGGGTTTAATATCAAGTATCCTAGGAAGGCCCAAACAGCAGCGATTAGAGACTGCTGTGGTCAGAAGTTCTTCAGCAGTCAGAAATCCCTTATTTTGATTCATGAGGTCATCATTACGTTAGACAGGCTTTTTAAAACGAAATTGCGAGGAAATCAGTTTGTTCTCACATTGGACAGCACGTGTATAAAAATCCACCTTTCAAGGGGTAGCTTTGTAGTCAAAGGTTGGAACTAAATGACATAAAAAAATGCTGCTGTAGTTGGAATTGAACTTCTGGTTGGTTTATTCACATGTTTAGTGCTGCAAATGCATCCTTTCAGCTTTATCTGTTATAGATACCAACCTATATGGAGACTACGGTGTCTGTAGGCTTGCTTTTACATGCATACTGGAGTAAACTTAGTTCATAAGCACTATAAACTGAAAAAGAATACCAGATGATTATGTTTTCTCAGTTTGGCAGCACAAGATACTCACCTATGGCTGGATACATCATCTGTTAATGCGGCTATTGTCAATACCTATAAGTCTTCCTGCGAGAGATTTACTGGGAGCCGTGGGAATAAAGCCAAGGGTAAGAGTAAGATGCATGATAGCTCCAATGGTCAGTCTGAGGGGCACAGTGGAGTATATAAGTCATCCCCTATCTCAGTGGCAAAGGCAGTAAAAAATCATGCCGAGCTAGAAGGGATGAGGAATTCTCATTTAAGGTAATTCGTTGCTTCCTTTGGGACCTGCTATCTTTTGATGATTTAATGTTTATATTTTTCATCTTATCATTTTATTTCAATGCCTTAATATTAAGCTTGAATCATCGGTTTTGTATATGCAGACCATAGAGTGATTTAGAATGTAAGCGTTAAAGTCAGCACGTTTGCTATTTACCAACTTGTTTTAGTAGTTTTTTTAAACTAATTTTGATGAATAGTAATTTTTTTAACTAATAGAAGTACTATGAAGGAATTAAACTTTTTCTCATTGTTTTTGGTCAAACTATCAGTGCTGGCGCATTTCTTGTTTTCTCCGAGTGCTACAAATAAATAGAAGCATATATTTAGAATTTGCCACATCCAATTTCTCTTGATGATGGAAAACAAACACTCGTTCTCTCCGCTGAGTTTATGTGGTCCGTGATGGCGTTATACAACTGAGCTTTGGGGTGTTGGTGTGCTTAGGATGGGTTTTTCAAAGGGCATTGCGATAGAATCAAAACTTTTTTCACTTCTGTAGGAGGGGGATCTCTTGGTTATTACAGAGAGAAGCTGGAGGGTGGTGACAAAGCTAGTACTGGGACATTCAACTGTGCAATGGTTGGCAAAGGCCTTGGAGGATTGCATGAAGGAAGAAAAGATAGATTTCTTCACCACAGTCAAGGAAGGTAGCCGCAGTTCTATAGTGTAGCGCTGTTTGAATGGTCACAGCCATTATATTGCAGTGGTGAAATATGGTGGTGGTGGTAAAAGGAACTTTATATTCGTTCATGAGGAGAAGGAGGGCAGAGGGTGGAGAAGGATGGGGGAGGCACTGCGGGAGTTTATTCATGAAGGGAGAGTCACTTACAGTGATGGAGGACTGAAGAGACCACTGGCGGCGAAGGTCCAGCCACAACCTCACTCCTACAGGGAGCTGTTGATGGTGGAGCAACCTCGTGAACTTTGAAAAGGGGATGGCGGCACGGAATTGCGGAGAGGTGCTACTACTAGGAAAGGTAATGGACACTGCTTTGGCATAGATTTTTGTCCTGTACAGTGGCAGACCTGCAGTTGGCATGGCAAAGGGGGAAGTCCATAGTACACTGTTGGAAGTGAAGGCTTAGCTGGGTACTTTGTAGAATAAGGTGGATTGGCTAATACAGTGCGTTGAACTTGATGCTGATTTTTTTTTTTTTTTTGGGGGGGGGGGGGGGGCGGCTTGGAAATAGGTGGGCCTTGTGTGGACTTAGGTGAGGGAGATGGGCAGCGTATCAAGGGCTTAGGCCCGTTAGTTGACGGCCCCAATTAGTTAAGAGTTGCTGGGCCTTAGCCCATGGGGAAAAAAGGGGGAGAGCCTCAGCCTGTTGGGCCCCTTCCCGTGCGTAGAATTCGAAAGGGGGGTGACCATTGGCCCACCACATACGAAAACCTTGCAACCTTGCCGGGAAAAGCATTGGGTGCACCGCGACCAGCTTTGGGACCATTGACAAAGGTCCAGAAGGTGCCGGCGATGATGGTGGAACTAACGGCAGTGAAGTGAAATGGGGAAACAGAGGAGATCCTACCACCGAGTGCCGTAATCTCGGCTTATTGTGGCCAGAAAATGCCGACAAACACTCTGGAAGCACCACCTACCCAGGCGGAGGCTCCACAACAACCTGAGGAGCACCTTGAGATGCTGTTAGAAAGAGATGGTGAGGAGAAGCTGGAATTCGTTAAGGATGTTGTAGAGGGGATATCTCAGATGCTCAATCCTATTGGTGGTAGTGACGAGGGGATGGTCCCTGATGTGGGTACTGTGGTCGAATGGGAGGGCAAAAATCTGTTTGGGGAGGAGGAGAGGGGGATGTCATCGAATTCACAGTGGGTTTCTAGCAAAGGGGAGCCCTTTCCTCTAAATTGTTTATTACCAATCGAGTCCAATGTATTTGACTGGGTGCTCTGCAAGGTAAAGGAAATTCAACACTGTGTGGAAATGGAGTGTGTGGATTTTGAGGAACAGTTTATGGCTCTTCTCACTGCCATAGAGGTGGGCCACTCTCAGCTTAAGAGACTCAAATGGTCGTTGCACTATCAGGGCAACTCAAGCCATGATAAATCCAAAGGGAAGGGAATTGTATCTCCTTTATGAAGTTGAAAATTGTGTCTTGGAATGTCCGCGGGTTGAATGAGGCAAATAAGGGTCTTCATATAAAAAATTTGCTTCAGAAATGGAGGGCGGACTTAGTATGTTTACAAGAAACCGAGCCAAAATTTGTTTCTAGGAAAATAGTGCGAAGTGTTTGGAGTTGTCCTTATGCAGATTGGGTCTATCTTGCATCGAATGGGGCTTCGGGTGGAATTTTAGTGATGTGGGATAGAAGGGTGGTGGAGAAAATAGAGGATTTTGTAGGGGAGTATACTGTGGCATGCTCCTTTAAAAGTGTGGAAGATAATTTTTTGTGGGCTTTTGCAGGTATATATGGGCCAAATGTAGACAATATCATAAGACTATTATGGGAAGAACTTGCTGGAATACATAGCTGGTGGGACCTTCCTTGGTGCGTAGGTGGAGATTTTAATGTCGTAAGGTTCCCCAGTGAACGATCCGAAGATAGCAAAATGCGCCTAGCAATGACAGAATTTTCAGTATGTATTTTTGACTTGAATCTGGTGGATCTTCCTCTCATGGGGGGCTCCTTTACTTGGTACAATAATCAAACTTGGTCTCGGCTGGACAGATTCCTAATCTCACCGGATTAGGAAATGCATTACACGGAGGTGTGTCGAAAGAGGTTGCCTTGTCTTTGCTCGGATCATTTTCCCATCTTGTTAGATTGTGGTGGTATCCAAGGCGGGCACCGATATTTTAAGTTCGAAAACATGTGGCTTAAAAGTGAAGGCTTTGTGGACAACATAAGGTGATGGTGGTGATCTTATCAGTTTCATGGTACCATTCCTACATACTTGCAGGCAAACTAAAAGCTTTAAAGAATGATTTAAAGTTTTGGAACTCTCAATCCTTCGAAGACATAGGGGAGCGAAAGAAAAAATGGTGGAGGAGCTACAAGAGTTAGAGAGGATACTTGAGGATAGAGTCCTTTCCCCAAAAGAATTATCGCAGAAGGTAGAGCTAGCTTCAGAGTTGGAGAGATTAATTTCTCTAGAGGAGGAGATCTCTTAGCGTTAGAAGTCAAGAGCATTGTGGTTGAAAGAAGGGGATCGAAGCACAAAGTTCTTCCACAGAGTAGCTAATTCTCATAGGAGAAATAATTCCATTGAGATGCTAAATATCAATGGTATAGACTGCATGGGGGCTATTGTGATTTGGGATCATGTGGTGGATTTCTACGAACAGCTGCTTACAGAACGAGAAGGGTGGAGGCCAAAGCTTGATGGATTGGTTTCGACTCTATTGAGTCACAGACAACGTCTTGGTTGGAGAGACCTTTTGAGGAAGTAGAGGTCTATGATGTAGTAAGAAGAATGGTTAAATATAAAGCACCAGGTCCAGATAGCTCTTTGATGAGATTTTTCCAAACATCTTGGGACATAGTGAAAGAGGACATAATGAACATGTTTCAAGAATTGTTCTCGGTTGGGAAGTTCGAGAAAAGCCTAAATGGCAAATGCTACTTTTATTGCATTGATCCCGAAGAAGATTGGAGCATCTGAGGTTAAGGATTATAGGCCCATTAGCCTCGTTAATGGGGTGTACAAAGTTATCTCCAAGGTGCTCGCAAACAGATTAAGGGAGGCTTAGGGTAAGATAATTATGAAGCCACCAAATGCATTTGTAAGGGGTCAACAAATCCTGGATTTAGTCCTTATAGCCAATGAATGCCTAGATGGCAGATTAAAGTTTGGTATCGCAGGGATTATATGTAAGCTAGATATGGAGAAGACGTACGATTATGTAAACTGGGAGTTCCTTCTATATTTGCTGGGGAGATGTGGTTTTGGGGAGAGATGGTGTACGTGGATCAGATGGTGCATCTCAATGGCAAGGTTCTTAGTTTTGATTAATGGAACCTAGTTGGTTTCTTCAGCAGTTCTCGTGGCTTGAGACAAAGAAATCCGTTGTCTCTACTTCTCTTTGTTATCATCATGGAGGCCCTTAGTAGGATGCTATCGGCCATGGTTATGAATGGTCTTGTGGTTGGATTTTTGGTTGGTGACACCAATCGGGGCCTTGTTACTATATCTCATTTATTATATGCAGATGACACTAATATTCCGCAAGGCAGATCCAAACCAGCTAAGGGCATTGAAGGCACTCTTATTATGCTTTGAAGCAGCGTCAAGCTTGAAAGTGAACTTCGATAAATCAGAGTTAGTGCTAGTTGTGAACGTCAGCTACACTCGGCAATTGGCCAGCACACTTGGGTGTAAGGTAGCCTCTCTTCCCATGAAACATTTGGGATTGTTGTTGGGGGCTACCTCACGGGCTTTATCAATTTGGGATGCAGTTATCGAGAAGATAGAACAAAGATTAGCAGGGTGGAAAAAATTGTACTTGTCGAAAGGTGGCAGGATGACTAATTAAGAATACTCTTTCTAACTTACCAACATATTTTCTGTCTTTATTTCCAATTCTAGCTAGTGTGGCGGCACGGATTGAAAAACTCCACCATGATTTCTTATGGAGCGGGGTGGGGGATGAATTCAAATTCCATCTAGTCAATTGGGACAAGGTGTGCAGGCCAATCTCTTCAGGTGGGTTGGGTATAAAAAATATGAGAACATTCAATCTAGCCCTACTTGGGAAATGGCTATGGAGATATAATATGGAACCAGAAGCCCTAAGGAAATTGGTGGTTGATGGCAAATACGGAAGCTTGTGTGGTGGTTGGTGTACTAGAGAGGTGAATGGGGCCTATGGAGTGAGGGTTTGGAAGCACATTAGACGAGGGTGGGGGGTGTTTACTCGCCATAGTAAATTAGTGTTGGGTGTGGGTTCTTGGATAAAATTTTGGAGGGATATATGGTGCGGGGATGAGGCTCTAAAGGATTATTTTCCATCTATTTTCCAGGTGGCATGTGATCAAGAATCTTCAGTGGTGAACCTCATGGTTCGATCAGGGGACCAAGTCCAATGGAACATCACTTTCAGTAGAGCGGCCCAAGATTGGGAAGCAGACAGCTTTGAGGCTTTCTTCAGCCTAATGTATTCCGTGAAGCTGAATGGACAACGAGCCGATACGTTGTGGTGGACACTTGCAGGTAAGGGTGCATTCTCGATTTGATCCTTCTATAAGTCTCTCACACAATTACTGAATATTCAATTCCCATGGAGATTAAGACGCCCCCCGAAGTAGCATTCTTCACTTGGACAGCTGCCCTGGGCAAGATTTTGACAACCGATAATCTGAGGAAGTGCCGGGTCGTTATTCTAGATTGGTGTTGCATATGCAAGAAATCCGTCGAGACAGTGGATCATCTCTTGTTACATTGCAAGACAGCTAGAGCCTTGTGGATTGAAGTGTTCAGCCGAGTAGAGTTAACTTGGGTAATACTTGCCACACTGGTTGAGTTATTGGCCAGCTGGACACTTCCAGGAGGTGTTTCACAAATCAAAGTCATATGGAAGATGGTCCCTATCTGCATTATGTGGTGCATATGGCACGAGCATAACAATCGGACATTCATAGATAAGGAGCGGACACTAGAGGAACTTCGACCTAAATTTTATTTTTCCGTACTTTATTTCTATGGGCCATAGCTGTAGACTTTCAAGGCCTAAATTTTCATGATTTCTTGTTTTCACTACTGCAACCTAGAAAGGTCTTATCTCTTGTATACTATTTTGTGTACTTGGGCTATGCCTATCTTTATCAATAATATCGTTTACTTATAAAATATAATATATATATTATCATTTACAAAGATGAATTTTGCTAAAAACTGTGGAAGACGTGTCTTATGTCTTCTGTGCAGGGATGCTGCTGCTCTAGCACAGTTTTGGGTCTGGCTGGAAGATGAAATTCACAAGGGCGTGAAACTAACAGAGGTCGAGGTTTCTGACAAGCTTCTTGAATTTCGTTCGAAGCAGTACGGTTTCATTGATACAAGCTTTGACACTATCAGTGGTATCTCCTGTTCTACAATTTTATCAGTTTTGTTTTCTACTTTTAGAGTTTAGATCAAAATAACCTTATAAGAGGTTTGTGAACCTCTTTTGTTCTGATTGCCTGTTCTCGAGTCATAGTGTAAAGGCCAAACCTCCCAAGTGGTGTATCACGGTAATAATTAGTTACGGTGAATGTCCACTGTGCAATCTTTCATTGTAGTTCTGAAGTATGGTTTTGTTTGTTCCACCTCCTATGGAATAAGAACTTAAGAGGTTATATCTCTGTAACATGCTTGGCTATGGATTGAATTTGTTTTCCATGCTTTTTATTTATTTATTGATATGTAGAAATAAAATCATATGCTTCAATTCCTTTTGTGCTTATGCAAAGGATCATTGTGTTAGTTTCTTTGCAAATGGTGTATATTTATAATAATGTATATAGATGTTTTATTATCTTTTATTAAACCTCACTGCTCACAGTTAGTATGTTCTTCTAGCTACTGGTGCAAATGGGGCTATCATACACTACAAGCCAGAAACAGAAAGTTGCGCTGTGTTGGATTCAAAGAAACTCTTCCTATTGGATAGTGGAGGTCAATATGTTGATGGTACTACTGACATAACAAGGACTGTACATTTTGGTGTACCTACTGCACGACAAAAAGAATGCTTCACTCGAGTGTTACAGGTAGCTAAATGTTTGTTATTTTATTTATTTATTTATTTTTATATGGTAAAGAGAAGAGATGGTTTTTTTAAGGTTGGCTTCTGTCTGAATTCAGATGCTAAAACGAATCTGGGTGGAGTGGGTCCAGGTTTTAAGTTCAAATGTTGATTGGAAAATGTTTGTCTGGTTGTGAACCACTGATGTTTTGCTTACTGCCATTATGCTATTTCTTGTCCTCTTCAACTACCACGATAGAATAGCATGATGCGACAAAAATATATACAAGGGAAAGTACACTTCCCACCCCCTAACTAACAGGCGTTTTACACTTTGCATTCTTCAACACCTGTTAATATAGCACCGACCATTAGTGGTCAATGTTGTGATGTAACCTATTTCTCCATTAATGGCTAGACCTGGATTAAGGGTGCTTTGACAAAAAATGGCAGTTGAAGAGTGAAGTTTGTCGATTTTGGTAGTTAAGGGTGAAAAGTTTAAAACCCTGTTAATTAGAAGGTGAAAGGTGTATTCATCCCAATATATGCATAATTTTTTAACTCCTTTTAAGTACAGGTCTTTTTGCACTTCAGAATATTCTTGTATCTTACATTTAAGCAATCTGGTCTTTTTTTTATGTGTAAGTTAAGATTTTATTGATGAAGAATAGGCAACAATCTGGTATTTGGTGCATTGAAAAAATCAATTTGCAAGTTTGGTTATTGACACACCCAACAAACCGCTGATGTGAAAGGCTAACATCAGCTATCATAAAAAGTATTGGTGTTTTGACTTTTCTATAACTATAATGAATTCTACAAGTACTTATCAAAAAAAAAAAAAAAAAAAAGAAGAAGAATTCTATAAGCTGTGTTTATTGACATGCTTGCAAGTAGGCCTGTGCAGGAAACTGCTAGACCCGACCTGCCTGTGAAACCCAAACCGAACCAAAAAAATAGGTTTTAACTAATGATTGGGTTCGACCTGTACAACCCGCCTCTTAAAACAAGCCCACGTTTTATGCTTCAGATGAAACATTGAAACCCTAGCAGCTCCCCCCCCCCCCCCCCCCCCTTTCTCTCACTTCTCTTTGCATCGCCACTGTTCCCCCCCTCCCCACTTATCTTCGCCATCACCACTTCTCGAAAATTGTCGGCAAGGAGGTCAAGGCTCAGATTTGGGACACTACCAGCCAGGAACGCTTCTGCACCGTCCGACCTGGTTTTTCCGTTCGTCATTGCCAGTTTCTGTTTGGTTGCCGAGAAATGGGTGCTCGGTTACAGCTCCATTGATTTCTGCTTCTGTTTCTCTGATTTCTTTTGGGAGATGATTTTTGTTTCTGTTCGTCATTGCCAGTTTTTGTTTGTGTGGATTCTCACCTCCAAGCTGAGGTACCTGAATGGACTAGTGTGGTTTCAGAGAGGAAAACCATACTTGTGTGGCTGTCGACTCCCAGGTTCTGTTGAATATGGGAGGAAGTTTCACTTCGGTGGACAAATGCTGAAGAACAGAGATTTAAGAATATGGTATGCCGAAGAACAGAGATTCTGGGTATTACTCCAAAGAATGTTGATAGATGATGAATGAGTTTGGATCATTAAGTGATGGTTTTGGGCATGAAGCACTGAAGGTTCCAGAATCCAGGCACCAAGTTTCCAGCATGTTCTTACGGGTTGAAGAAAGGAAAAACATACCTAGAAAGAAAATGTCATTGGAAAAATAAATAAATATTTAAAAAAAGGGAGGAGGAGGAGGAGGAGAGGGGGGGGGGGGGGGGGGGGTTGACCAGACTATGGTCGGGTCAGGTCGGTTTGTACTAACCTGGGAGCTGGCGGGCCCAGATACTGACCGGATAGGTTGGGTTGCAGGCCTACCTGCAAGTAGCAGAACTCTTGTGCATTATAGTTGTGGGTTTTGTTCCCCAATGATCTCTTAGTAGATTATAAATTGTAGTGTATGTAGTGTGGCTTTCATTTTCATCTTGTACTTCTTGAGGGTTAGTAGGGTCAATTTTGACTATGAACTTTTTATTTTTGGATTTTTCTGATAGTGGCCAGTTGCAGGGTCACATAGCTCTCGATCAGGCAGTATTCCCTGAATGTACCCCTGGTTTTGTGTTGGATGCATTTGCTCGTTCTTTCCTTTGGAAGATTGGGCTTGATTACCGGCATGGTATGTGTTTATGAAGTTGTGAAGTAACCAATTAAATGAATCTGTTGACATGATCAAATGATTTCTCTTTCCCTTCCATCTTTAGGAACTGGGCATGGAGTAGGAGCTGCACTGAATGTTCATGAGGGCCCTCAAAGTATTAGCTACAGATATGGAAATATGACCCCCTTATTGAAAGGCATGATTGTAAGCAACGAACCTGGCTATTATGAAGACCATGCCTTTGGTATTCGAATTGAGGTACTCTTTCAGCTGCTCTTTTACAAACTCAAAATTCAACTTTGCTGTAAATATACCTGGACTCTCTATTAGTGATGTCCTCTTTTTGTTAGGTTATAGTAAAAAACAAAAAGGTTCTAGTAGATGAACATGGGTTTTTTTAATGATATGCTTCCAAGCATCATCAGCTGGACAAAAACCAATGTTTTTCTCGGGGTGGAGAAGAATATATATATATATATAGATATTAAGTTCTAAGTGGATAACTATGTTTAAGAGGGTTCTCATTACCTTCTTATTGAAAATGGTGGTGAAGACGAGGATGGATAAATAATTTTTGTGAACTTGATTACAGCTGTTATTTTCTATACTTTTCTGAAAGGACCTGTATCTTCATTTTAGATGTTAAAATTTAAAACCTTCAGTAGTTCAGATTCTTCAGAAGTCTTTAGTTATTTATACATCCAATGTACTTGGCTATGCCTATTGGAATTAATAAATTTTTACTTACAAAAAAAATCTTTAGAAACCCCAAGGGGTTGGCCCAAGTGGTGAAGGCCTTGGTCTTGGGGTCTCACTCCCTTCAAGGTCCAAGGTTCAATACCTCATGGGTACAAACAATCCTTTGGGGCCACATCCTCTAGTGAAAAGCTAGCGATTTAATCAGTTCCGTGTAGGGAAACTTCCGAGGGTGTGGTGCACGGGACCGGGGTTTACTCTGCAAGGGTGGGTCCAAAGGGCCCTGCCTTGGAGAGGTTTCCCGACAATAAAATAAAATAAAAAAATCTTTAGTTATTTATTTTGTGATTTTACAAGAGGTTCAGCTTTTTTTCTCGAAAAAGAGGGGCGGGGGGAGGGGGAGCACAATGCTTTGAATTTTTTACTCACATTTTTTCTGATAAAGAAAGCTCTGTGTGCGTGTGTGGGTGAGATATGCATATATTTGTTCGTAATGCTGGTTGATCTCTGTTATAAACGTTCAGATATCCTCTAGATGGTTAAAGAAAGACTATTTCTCTCTTATTGTTCTTGCACATGCTTGTTGCATTGTAGCTTAGGTTCTTTTTTTTTTTTCTTTTCTGCAGAACCTCCTTTATGTGAAAGAGGTTGACACACCTAATCGATTCGGAGGGGTTGGATACCTGGGATTTGAAAAACTTACATTTGTCCCCATTCAGGTATGCTAATATTTAACCTGTAAACGTAGCTTTGTCATGAATATCATCCTGGTACGGTTGTGCGAAAAATCAATATCAGTGTAGAATATCATTTCTTGGCCCGGTAAGAGAAGTTAACTTCAAAGTGGACAAAGCCTGCTTTGTTTACAATGTGGGGTTATTTGCTGAGGTCTCCGTCAACTGTTTGGGTAGTTTTCAATGGGCTTTTAGTTGAAATTTGGTCTACATAATATTTGATCATACATACCTGGTTTTGTGGCTCTACTGGGCTGACAACGAGTTTCGTAGAAGTGACAATTTTTCTGCAATCGAAGGGACTTAGTGATGGTTTAAATGCATGGGAAGTGAAATAACAGTCACCCATCCCACAACGATATGTGGGTGCACAAACACATATATGTATATGCTAATAAATGGATACTCAGCACTAATGCGCAAGACATCTCTATACCTATCTACTTGGATACTAGTTCATTTTGCAATACTTGTGACTATAACATACCAAATTTCAGATTCTTTTCATACATTTTTTATTTCAGATTCTTTTCGTACATTTTTTTTAATTTTTTTTCATAAAATTATGGCATGCTTAGAATGAGCAGAAAAGAATATAAAAAAAAATGGTTGTAGCTAGTTGTGGAGTTCTTCTTTTTTTTTTTTTTCTTTTTTTAATATATAAGTAAGAAATTTATTAAAACCACCTAATTAGGCATAGCCCAAGAACTAGTTGCGGAGTTCCTGTGGTAACGATGTTAATTTTGGGCAACATTCTCAACATCCAAATGGGATAAGTAGCCAATGACCTTGTAGCCTATTGGCGTTTGCTCCCCATCTCTCATGAGGGATGTCCAGGGATCAAAGTCCCCATACCCCAACCACCCTAATCAAGTTTAATTGGTAAATGCACAAAAGGACTATATATATATATATATATGACTACCTGTGTTTCTTTCTGGAAATCTAGATCTCAGTAATTATTAACCTGGATTCTGGAATAATTCAGAAAGCATTTTAAGATTTCGTGCTAGCTGCCTGTTAGAAGAGCATGATTTATAATTAAATAATAGATGAGCATCCTCAAAAGATTTATGTTATTTAATAGTCTGTCTAAAACAAGTTAGTTAATTACTGCTTGTTTTTGGTTTCATCATGCAGAGTAAATTGATCGATTTATCTTTGCTCTCAACTGCGGAAGTCGATTGGCTTAATGAGTACCACTTACAAGTTTGGGAAAAGGTAATATTCCACATCTAGAAACTATTTCTAGCTCCATGCAGTTGTCTTCCATGGAAATCAGACTTTTGGTAACAACTGCTGAAACAAGTTTTAATGATCTGTTATTTCTCATAGCTTTGGACCCTAGAAGTAGGTTTCATCAAGGGCACATCTGTTTTTAATGTACCTTGTCACATGTAGAGTATTGAAATCAATTGGTTTATTAGACTGTACGTTTAATCGACTAGTAAAGATGAAATGTTACTACTTTAGGTCACCTGGTTTTGTCACTAGTTTAGAATGAAACTAGTTGTAGATCCTCGATTGTGTTGGGAGAAGTATAATTCATCTAATGAAAAATAAAATAAATAAAATAGTTTATATTTTCTAAGTTTGTTCTATTTGGTTTTCCTGATGACCAGAAACCCCAGAGAATGCAACATGACTTTATGGGCGAATATGTATTGTTAGAAGACGTAGCAAGAAAACTATAATTGTTTTTTTGATCAGTAAATAGGAACTTTATTAAAATTATTTTTTGATAGGTAAAGAGAAAAGAAAATAGGAATTTATTTAAAATTATAGCAAGAAAACTATAATTATATAAAGAATACAAGTTCATATTACTTTTTGGGTGTTATATATAAGTTTTTATAAATTGTATAAACTTAGATTTAAATAAAACTATAATTTTCAAGTATAGGAGAATCAACCTGAAATTGCAATTGGCTTATAAGCTTCCAAAATGTATTTATTGGACCTCAGGATTGAAGTGGTCATAATTGAGTTTAAGCCTTTTGGGTATGTTTGGTTAACAGAATAGGATGCTGAAATAGAATAGCTTCCCATGGAATAGTTATTCTTAAGTTTGATTATATATATATATATATATATTTTTTTTTTGGACAAGGAAGAATAAAGAATAACTATTCTTCAAACTGAGAGGGATAACTATTCCTCCGTAAAATGAGAAGAATAGCTATTCCTGGTGCGTTGGAGTAGTAAGTTTTTAAATTCCTTATTTCTAATTATTTTAGAATAACTTTAAATGCCCTGGTGGTTGGCAAATTACAAACACCCACGATGCCCAGACCATCCCCATGTCGTCTCAACCCTGGAAGTCCATTTCGAGGGCCACCCTTGTAGGTTTGTAGGTTTTGTAGGTGGCCAGCTAAAGAGGCTAAAGAAAATGATAGCCTCTTTGTTGTTGAAACACAGTGTAACTTTCCCCTCGGTGACTCATATCAAGGATGCTTTTTGCGAGTTCTTGCTAGGATGCGTTAATCTTTCAAATGCCTTCTTTTTGTCTAGCATCTACTGGAATAGGGTGTTCAGAAAGCCTGTACCCCACTCAGAATGGCCACTGTGTGATTTTATTTTATATTTAGGCTTACAAAATTGAAAGAATTGTTTTTACAAAATTTGTGGGGTTGGATATTTTAGGAATTTTACTCCGATGCCAACAAGACCTTATGTGTTGTCACCAAACCCCTGGAGGTTGGCTCAAGTGGTAAGGGTTTTGGTCTTAGTGGTATGCTCCCTTCACTTCTAAGGTTCAAACCTTAGGGCAAACAATTTCAAGGGGCCACGTCAAATCTGTGAAAAGCCTTTGATTTACGTGATATGTATGATGTGGACACTTTACATGAGTCCGGAGTTTAATCGGGTAAATGACATGTTACGTTTACAAGGTCTTTCGGCACTCCTCGTCATCAACAAAATGTGTTGTCACCAAACAAAAGAATATCAATGTCTATTCCCATTCCTAAAGTAATTGGAATGGGCATTCTGGTCCCTTTGGAAATAAGAAAATCCATTTCACGAACTAAACGTACCCTAAAGCTTCCGGAATGTATGAGTTAGGAAAGGTTGTGGTTTCATAAAATTTAGAGGATTGGAGCCTCCAATATTATGTGAATTTTTGTAGGAAAAAGAGAATACTTGTTATTTCTCAATTGACAATGATACAACACCAACTATATTACAATTTAACTACTACTATATATTAAAATATTAATGTTTTCTGACATAAAAATGTTAATATTTTCTACTTTAATTAAAAAATTCTGTATTTGCAGCGGCTCCAAGTAATTAAAAAAACAATTTTTTTTTTTTACTCAGTTGTAAACAGATTATAACATAGTTGCTCTTATATCATTTTCCATTTATGATAACTAATCTAGACAAGTTGCAGGTCTCACCATTGCTGGATGGTTCTGCTCGTCACTGGCTTTGGAACAACACTCGGCCACTTGTCAAACAGTGATTCCCCACTCATTTTGTTCTATTTGTACTTCAATTTATAACGAGTTGTCTTATTTATTTTAAATCCTTTGTACGTACAATGTAGAACTCTACCAGTTGGGAAAAGATTACAACTTGTACAGTACAAACATTATAGGAATTACTAGCTTTGTTTTCTCGGACAAAAAACTATAGAAATTATTCAAGATCGTCTTTATTTTTTGAGAACTATAGACGTGCATTCCAAGCTTTTGTATAATTGCCGAAGTTAAAAGCTTGTATAATGGCCGAAGTAGGGCCTGTATATGATGTAACGAGATCTGTTTAATGGTATATCATCCATCTTCAGGCCTATGTTCCTTCAACTCATTTTGACGTGTTTGCAGTACCGCAACTAAAACATTGTGATTTCAGCTCCTGTGGTTTTACCTTCATGGCTTTAACGTGTGGCATAACACACGCTTGAAGAAAACACAGGCATGATTTTTGGCAAAGTTGGGGATATGATTTTCCCCCTTTTCTTTCTTTGCATTACGTGGTTTTGTTATACCCGCTGCCTCTGGGTCAAGCGAGGACAGCAAAACGCAGCTACCCAATTCGTTATGGAAAATGGTGCGAAGTTTTTGTATAAAGTAATGTACTCATGAAAACTACATTCCATACAGTAGAATGTACTGAAAATCTTATTTCATCAGCAAATACGATTTCTGATCATATGGAACTACAACAATCAGCCTCGTGATCTCACATGAACCTTCAAGTATGAATTATTTTTCGTTTATGTTACTTCTATAAACTTCAGGTCATGACGTTTTTACAGGTGCCGGATCTGATTGAGAAAGCCCAGCATACATGTCTGCTATTGCTTTGGCAAAATATGCCTTTGCTTGAGGCCTCTTGATCTGCATCACAATTCATGTCAATACAGTGATATACTCTTACCTTCTCATTGTGCTTTGTTTGGAGCAAACAGAGCCGAGGAAAATTATGTAAAATATGTTCAATCTAATTTTCATTTGTCTTCAAATGGTGCATTAGGGTTATCAGGGCTCGGAGGCTTTGGAGAGGAAAAGGAGCGAACTTCTTACCTTGAATGTTGGAGTGAGAAGGTCATTCTCCAAAGTGAAAGGTTCATGCACCAAAGTTACAGCTTTTGCAAATTCGAAACCTCTCAGCTACAGTCATAAGAAATACATCAAAAAACAAGAACTTCAGAAACTAATCAGTGTTTCTCAACACAATTACCTACCTGAGCTTCCCTTCCAACATCATCCATTTCCGCCAGAACTGCAGCTCTCGCTCGTGGATCATTGCACAATTGTCCTAAATTTTCAAACTGAAGAAAGCAATAAGAGAAAACCATTCAAAATAGGAAAAAGAGTGAAAATTACATTGTTGACCAGCTTCATAAGGAAGCATAATAACTCTGGGCACTTTACAGAAGTAATAATTAGTTATGAATCTGGCCTCCCACTCATATGTAAGCACTCATGCCAGCTGAAGTCAGCTTCTTGTACAAACAAACAGGGAAAAAATATCCTCCTATAGAACAAATGCAGAATACCCATCGACATTGTTGCCCGATTATGGAAAGAGCGGGCCATGCAAACCTCAAAACATACTTTCTAAACCAACTAAAAACTCAAATCCAGAGTTAGCTTGAAACTGAGTCAATAATATAAAATTATCATGCTGTGCATAATGCATAGTGATGAAAAGATATGGCACCGTATGGTGGGCTTCTACATGGCATTAAAAGGAGAAAGCAATGCGAGAATGAGTTTTACAGAGTCCACCACCTTGATGCCTTCTGATGCGGCCCAATCTTTCATTGCATCAGGGTCCACTGCAACAACAGCAACTAGACTCGAGTTCAGGCTATCACCTAAAAACAAATTTAAGCAGTTAACATAGAAATTAGAACATAGCTGAAGAGTATGATATACAAAGTAACATCCGTTTCCTTACCATATATGAAACATTGAGAAACAAATTTGCACTTGGCATATACGTTCTCAATCTTCTCTGGTGCTATATATTCACCCTGTGCTAGCTTAAATATGTTTTTTTTCCTGTTATAAGTTGCAACAGAAATTCAACAGTATAAATTCAGAGTCTGTAAAATTGGCATACTATAATGAAATGATTTCCAGTAGAAAACCCCCCATAAAAGGAGACGGGTCATTAGATGTATTTTTGTAAGGTTTGACTTGCCTCCAGGACATGGTCAAAGCCATTGGCCTAATTAGATGGATGCCTACAGAGATTTATTTTCTTCGTTCAGGAAAACAATAGGAAAATATAGGCTTTATTTCTTTAAGTTTGCCCATATTTACCAGTGCAGAACTACAGGATGTTGATATTCGAAGGCAGAACTAGTTTATAGCTGATGGACGAAGCCATGCTACATATTTTTTTGTATCGTGCACATTTTTTCCAAGCATGCAGTTGGACTTGGATAATATTTTCTCACCAGCGCTTCATTCATGGCATATATTTTGTTGTTATTGTGAGAGAAACAGCTTATTCATTCAGTCATCCTAGTTACCAAAGTTCAAACTCCAATATGTGAGTATATGGATGCTTTCTACTGGCACGTGATCGATGTGATTTTTAGCATACATGACATGCAGGGAAGGGTATTTGCGCCGCATTGGGCATGATAGTGCATAGGTATTCAGTGAGGATGGAAGAAGAGTTGTGTTGTGTCTATTTTCCCCCATCCCCTACAAAATTCAGTGCATAGGTATTCTTGAGAAGCCACGTGTAGCTGGTGGTAATTGTCTTTAATAGAAATGATCTAAGATGTAGTTCAAGAAATACTTATCAAATTCAACTGACAGTCATCGATATTCAGAAATATTCACCCAATCAGTGTCGGGTTTTTTTTTTTTTTTTCTTTCTTTTTTTCTTTTTTGTTTTAAATAACATGATAAAGTACAGTAAAATTTACCTATCAATAATCTTAAGGCGGCCTCCAGGTAACCACAACCCAATGTCTCCTGTGTGCAGCCATCCATCACCATCAATTACCTCTCTCCTGATCAATCAACTCTACGGTCAGGTAGATTCAAGAAGTAATATTTTAGTGAAGTAAAGCAATTAACATATACAAGATGAGTACGTTTGGACTTCGTCTTTGAAGTAGCCTTGAAACACGATGGGACCCCTCACACAGATTTCACCTCGAGGATGAGGCTGATCTTCAGAGGTGTAGTTCATTTCAGGAACATCCACAAGTTTTATTTCTGGACGCAAAAAAGGGAAACAAAACTAAGCACAAAGCAAGGCAAACATACTGAAAAGGGAAAATCAGAATCTTGTAACCAGAAACAGAAATCCAATCAAGTATGCATGTGCAACATAATTTTCTTGAAATAATTTGTCATAAGAACTTACCACAGGCAGGATTAGGGGACCCAACATGACCAGATGAAGTGTCACTCTCGTCCATTATGCTTATTACACAAGAAGTCTCGGTCATACCATATCCTTCAATTACTTGACAGCCAAAGCACCTGTGATTTGCAGTTATGTTCACCATGATAACATAATTGGTCCTTACTAACTTTTAAACAGAACCATTGTACATTTAAACTTCTACAGTGCATATCCAAAATAATCAACTTACACCCTCAAGAAGTCCAAGATATCAGGAGACAACGGTGAAGCACCCGATCCCATAAAACGAACTTGGCCTCCAAGCTTTTCCTTTATTTTGTTGAATACCAATCTGTCCCAAATTGGTGATGGGTTCTGGCCTGAAATTATTGTATGCTTGAATCAAGAAAAGACTCTAACGGCAGTAAGCCAGTTCACATTAGTGAAATTATGTAGTACAGCCTGTGGGAACTCTCTTGGACTGGGATTTTACAATTCTTTTCTTGCATGGTATTATGGTGGGTGGCAAGAGAGTCCATACAAGGATTCCTGAAAGTGTGAGGATGGTCTAATTTTAGCACACATACCACTCATTATGGCTTGCTTCTTGGAGTTGTAGGCAACTCTAAATATTCTCTCCCTTAGCATTCCAGAAGCTGTTACGGCATTTATAATTCTGTCAAAATAAACTGAATCAGACCTGATGGAGTCAAAATAAAATAACAATAAAATGAGTATTAAGCAGGACACAATAATGATTACCCAGCATATATTCGATTATATAAACGGGGAACGCTGCAAAATATTGTTGGTCTAAGAGACGACAAGTCATCCAACAGTTTCAAATTATCCTGAAAATAAGGACAGTCATTCATAAAGCTTTTACAAAGAAAACATATGAACATTCTTTAAACTTGTTCAAAAGCCTATAATATCCTACATCAGGGGAAATTGGCTATCTATTGAGGACGCATAGCACTGAGAACTTTCTGTTTGAAAATGAATAAACTTTTGTACAACCATCAGAGCACATTACATTCCTTGAGGAATCTATGCGGAACAAAGCTATGCTGTTATTTTATATTTACATATCCCCTTGCTAGATTTAGTTTGGTTATCTCCAGTTAATGTGAACATTATCCTTTGCTTTATGGTCATAAGAACAGGAACTACTAATGTGTCATACTACCTCAGCACTAGGGTTGTAATACATGAAATGCACTAAAAATAGGGTGCCTTTACACTAGTTGAATACGAAAATACTGAGAAGTCATTTTCCTTTTGCTGGGTAAGAAATGCAATAAGACTTTTATTAATTCAATATAATGCATCACGTACCCCTTGGTAGAAACCAATAGCAACGCCATAGTACACTGAGACAACTTGGTTTGTTCGTTCATATATGTGTGCTAAAGGAAGATATGACATGTAACTGAGAAAAGAAACATATAAATGAAAAATAATTTGGAGAATTGATAAATTAAAGTAACTTTAAAATTGGTGGTATCTGCAACCAAGTGTAGAACTCACACATCAGAGGGGTAGAATTTGATCACATGACAAAACCCAGCAGCACTTGAAATTAGATTTCTGTGTGTCAGTACAACTCCCTGTCCAGAAGGATAAAGTATAAGAAAAGTAGCAAAAAAAGCACACAAAAATGTCATTTGTCACATGATAAAAGTGTAGGTGATAAAATAACACAAAAGGCGCTTTGGCCACAATTGAGAGCAAAAGTTCGCATACAACAAATGTGCCACCTTTGGTGTTCCAGTAGTACCACTAGTATAGCATATGGTTGCAATATCTTCAGGCTTGGGAGGGCAGAAAGGCTGCAGACCACTGCGGCCCTAAAAGAAAACCATCTATAAGGTGATGAAGCATACAAAATTCTTCACAAAAAATATTCACAATCTGTCAGGAAAAGATTTGGAATCTTTGTTTTTCATTTCAGATCAATGATACTAGTTATAGACTGTGAATGGAAATGAGGTAAAAGCTTAGCAAGTTATAGTATTTTGTTCACATACAGACATTCATATAGGATCAAAAGAATCAAGAAATATACAGAAGATGCCATGTGATGGAGTAAAGCCAAAAACTCCCACAATTATAACACAGCCAATTTAGTTGTGTTCAACATGAAAAGTGCCAAGTTGAATAAATGGCTATTCATGTTGGAGTTTTCCAAGATTTGGGCTTACTATCCAATAATGAATAAATGTCGCAATTCAAAAGAACTTTGAGCATACAGTTCCCTTTACCCAGGCCATGAGTATACTAGTAGCCTCAGAATACCAGAATATTATACATAAAATCCAGTTTTACCTGACTGATTAGTTTTAGATATGATATAACCTTCACTCCAGATGCTGGTGGAAGAGAAGGTAAGTATTCATCTATGCCTCCCACGACCTATGTCATGATGGATGCAGGGAAAAACAAATAAAAAACTTGTTGACAATCATCAAAAATTCTTTTTTAACTTTTTTTAAAAGAAAATATTGCCATGAGATTTTAGGGGTACTAACCACTATAAGATGTACAGATGGAATCTCAGATAAGAAGCTCAACAACTGCAAGTTCCAGAGAAAGGATATAAATTATGTTGCCGATTGGGAATCAAAACGAATAACTGAGATACAAACAAAAACAAGAAGCAAAATGAATCTGAAAAGGGATTCGAGTTCCAAAGAGATAATTGAAAATCGAAGCCCATAAAAAAGCAACAGCTTAATGAACTTCAAATTAGCAGTAACATCTGTTATATAGCGAAAAGGGATACCATACTATCATCATCCAATGGTGATAAATGTGCCATATCTTACATAGTGGGATGAAAGTGGAATGGGAGTGTGATGTAAGCATTACTCAAAAAATAATCTATGAGATCAAATTGAAATATATAGGGTGCAATATTGGATTTAGAAGACAACAGATTTTGGAACATGACAATTTAATAAACCCATCCATAGGTATAGTTTCCCTAACATATAAGCAAAGCTTAAAGAAGAGAAGATCAATCTCACACTGTTCAACGTCTCGGGTACACAAAAAATGGCCTGTAGGTCTGCATGATTGACAACATACTTGACAGCTTCTGGACCTGCACAAAGAAAAACACAGTCAGAATAGGATGAACAAAGTTGGATGATATGTTTAGACAATTAGATGCGTACCAAGAGTGTCATAAAGGGGAACCGAGACATATGAATAAGCTGAGCAAGCATGATCCACGATCAGCCACTCTGGTCTATTTATCAAATAAAGTCCAATACAAGCTTCCTGTTCCATGAGAGACCAAATGCTGCAATCATATTTGCAGTCCTATAAATTATGTGAGATGATGACTTCTAGCTGAGTATGCAACAAAGGGATCGCTAACATTTCTCTCTGTTTTTCTGTTCAGATTGAATGCTCCAATTCTGAGAAAGATAAACACAACTTATGGATGTCATACGGGCCCATGACCACGAATGCCACACAGATAGCACTGAATGTTGTAAATCCACATGATGTATCTAGCTGATTCTAAACTGAACCCATCCAATTCAGATAAAGAGTTGAAGATTATCGCAGTCCAAATAACAATTATGAGCTTATCCAATTGTAACTATGCTGAAGAAAATAGTATAATTAAAAATTGAGAATCTTTTCTCTCTAAGAGTGACTCACTTCCCGTAACCCACAATGCCATAGGCCAGAACCTATTGCTTCGCGAGCAGTTGCTGCTTCCCCATAAGTCATCCACTTGTACCTTCAGTTGTGAAGAACATGTCAGACAATGCTATGTGGAGAATGCAAACTTAATCAACCTGAGATACATGCTAAAGTAATTGATAACTAACTTACTCTCCAACAGTACCATCTACCCGAATTCGCGTACCCAAATACTTGTAATCACAGAAAGTTTCAACAGCATGCCTGTTTTCACAACATTTTGAACAATATCTTATCTGTCCCTTTTAATAATAAATTTAGGCTAAAGCAAAAACGTCCAAGTACATGTAGTTGCCATCATTATCTTAAAAGCAAAATGTGTAAACAAAAAAGAAAGAAAAACTCATTTAGGAGTTAGAACCCTCACACAAAGTTATCATGCAACGTCCCAATTTCAGGATGGTCAGGGAATCTACTTACGAGCTTCAAAGGAGAACACGCTGATCTGCAACCCAAAAGTAACAAAGTTACATATTATCAGAGGAAAAAATGAAAGAAAGAGCAGCGTACATATGAGTAACCAGCTGAAGTAAAAACACCAACAAGCATACCTATACACATTCCACTTGCCTGTTTGCAACTTTTCTGGAAGAACTACACTATACCCCTGGCCTGCTCAGAATTGAATACAAACACTTTGATGCACGAGAACAAAAAATTAATGACACTGAAATTCAAACATGAGGACAAAAAGAGAAGTTGACAAATTTTATGAAGTCATATTGAGTAACACTAGTTCCATTCAGCCAAATGTGTAGGATTTTAATTTCAATAATTACAAAGCAATAAAAAGATCCAAGATTTGTATTCCTTCAGCTAAAAAGGCATGATAAAAGCGTGATTAAACTGCCAATGAGCTCTAGGTGAAACTTCACTTTGCTTCCTTGTGAGAACAAACGATGGCGAGGTTATGGGTCCACAACTTATTGGGAGTGTGTAAGTTACCAGTAATTGAAAAAATAAAAAGGAAAGCAAGATTAATCAACTAATTTTTAAATGCATCAAAAACTCAATTTAAGAAGTGGAAAAGGCATTGTTCTTTCGATGAAAAACAGAGGAATAAAGAAAACAAAAGCTTAGAGAAACTCGAATTCTGTTGTTGAAAACTCAGAAAACAGAACAATATGCTAGTCCGTGATAATAGTTCACTAGAAAAGAACAAAAAGATCTTAGAAACTACAGGTAGGTTGTGAAACTATAGATCAGCCACGGAAAAGAAAAAAATAACTAATTTTCTCCTTACTCTCAAAGACGAAAACGCATTTTAACACTATAAAAGAGAACAATCAAAACAACGATTTTTCATTGTTTTCGCTGCAAATCAGTTATTGGAAACAGCTAGCTTGTGCAAGATCTTTAGTCTTCCAGAGCTACGGAAAAACGTGGCCGAAAAATCACAATCACAAGCTTACAGAAGCTATGAAACACCGCAGCCAGAATTTCTACCACAGCTCCAAAGTTCATCTGATCACATTGAGCTTCCATAGCTCAACTGTTGATTCGCTTGAAACGCATAAGCACTACATAGAAATCTAAATTCACACACACACAAATATATGGATATAGAAAAGGGGGAGTACCTTGAACGAACTTTCCAGCAGTGAAGTTCGGTTGAACAAGGGAGTGAGGATCATTGGAGGTGGGGTAAGCGGGGAGAAGGTGGCATTGGACGGCATGGAGGCGACGCCGTGCCTGTGATTCCATGGGAATAAAGATTTCCTCGCGGAGATATTTTCTCGGAAAATCAGAGGGTGGGAAAGTTGGTTGATGATTGATCCTTCTTTCGTGCCTTTTTATGTTGCTTTCCGGGGAAAGTGAAAGAGGGGGCACGCCGCACGCTTTTTAATGCCTGATGTTGACATCAACATCAGTTTACCGCCCACTAGTATTCGGCTCAGAAAAATAGGTTGCGTTAGAGATGAGCTTGAGTCGCTCCTTCTGACCCCTTCTGACCGTCATGGGCCTTCAAAGTTTCAATTGATGGATGTCCGGCTATATTGAGCATGAGTTTTACCAGATAAATCCACAAGGACAATCCTTTTCTCTTAAAAAAAAAAAAATCATATTTTTACTGGTGTCCACACCTCCGACAATAAAGATTTTGTGAAGAACGTATCTTTCGTAGCAACCGATCATAAGCAGAAGACCTCGTCTCACGCCACCATGTAAATGCCAGATGTGGCTTGAGGAAAAATTCTAAACATAAGGCCATTTACCACATATTATATATTTTTATAATTTTTTTATCAAATATTTGATATATAGATAATAAGTAGAAAAATTTAATTAATTTTAAAAAAATAAATTTTAAAAAAAATAAATTTAAAAAAAAATGTGTAATGTATAAAACCTATGAATAACAAAACTCGTGGCTTGAAGCCTTGGGTAAGAAACGATGCGCATAGAAAAATCTTTTTTATAAGCCAATGACACTTGATTAAATATTTATAGGATAAATTTAATTTTTAAAAAAATTAAATTTTGAATCTAGACAATGTACCTTGTACATCGATTTGATAATAAAATAATTTATGCTACCCTCTTATGGTTTTAGACATTTTAATTGGAGGTAATCATGATAGTTAGTGGTCAGGTGTTGGAACTAAAAATCTACTTCTCACTTTTCTTTCCCTCAAAGGAGTAACTATTCATTAATAATTAGAGTCATACTACAAGCATTAATTATACATAAGAATGTGAGTCTTTTTCACTGTAAAAATCTAATAAATATGGACGAATCATAATTAAGGATATGCTTCCAGTTGTATTATCAGATGCTGCCCATTGTGTAATTGCATGTGCGCATCGATTCTGAGATCGATGTATTTTAACAGCTTTCCAGGATTCAAACTTGCTCAACATTAATCTTGTGTCCCTAATGATGCCTTCTGCAATCCAGTCTTGAGGTTTTGTTGCTTCCTTTAAAGTTGCTATAGTTCTTTGTGAGTCTCCTTCCACTCTGATATTTTTCAATTATTTACATTATGCTTCTTTCACTCCTATTTATGCTATGATGGCTTCCCCTTGGTTTGGGTTGCAGCTCATTGAGTATTCAGCTACTATGAATGACATATCTTTGCTATGTGATATGCATATTGCAATTGAAGTACTACCATTTGCCCTAACTACCACATCAAAGATTATTGACATTTTTTCTAGGGAAGGAGAGTCCATTTGGTTTTTTGGTCTTGTGCTTTCTAGTCCCAAGTGCTTTTCTGGTTGACTCTTAAGACAAATTGACCTATAGAAAGACTTTTGGAATTGTGAACAATTTAGTTTTTATAGAACCAAAGGTTATCCATAGCTATCACTGCAAATAAATTGAAATTTATAGATACCAGCTTTGACAATTTGGAGTTTAGTCACGGAGTCAAGGATACACAAAATCCAACTGTTAACATCTTGCCATCTAAGTGATGAGATGTGTGAGAGGTCAGGGGGATTGTCTCCATAGAACTCTAGAGTATGGGCACTCTAAAAAGAAATGGAAAATGGTTTCTTCTGTAGAGTTACAAACAAGACAAGCTAAAGGCTCTGCATGATGAGAGATGAAATTAATAATAAGGGATTTTGTTGAAAGGATATTGTTAAAGACTTTCCAAATGAAGAGCTTGAGTCTATCTTGAATTTTCAGGGCCCACATTTTTTTCCAGACCACAGGAGGAATATTGTTGTTTTCATGGTCAACAAGTGCAAAGTAAGTAGATTTGATAGAGAATTTTCCTAAGGAGTGGTGAAGCCATTTAAGATTCTCCCTAATATTATGGAATTGAAGTTGGGCAAGGGATTTTTTTTCAATTTATTTGACCGTAGTCTGATTGAAAAGGTCATTTAAAAGGAGGGAGTTCCACCTTCTGGGTTCCTCAAGGATTAATTTGGAAACTTTTAATTGTGGGTCTCAAATGATGTCAGGAGAGAGTGGGTTTGGGATTAGGGGGGATAAGTAGGGTATCCAAAGGTCAATTCAGGTTTTTGTGCTAACTCCATTATTAATCTGCATACATAAGCTAGAGGCTAAAAGGTCACTTTGTTTGAGTAGGCCTTTCCAGAAGGCGAAGTCAACTTATTTCATAGAAATGTTCAACCAGGAAGCTTGTTTCACATATTTATCAATAATGATATTCTTCCACAAGCTAGAATCACTGCCGAGAAGATTCCATCCTAGCTTAGAGAGAAGGGTATGGTTAAAGTTAGAGGTCAATCTAATCCCTAAGCCTCTCATTTGGTTTGGTTTGGGTGTTGAGAAGTGTTGTAAATAGTAATGAAAAAGTAGGTGACAAGTAGTAAAAAATACTAAATAGTAATAAAAAGTAATTAATAATAATAAAAAGTATGTGAAAAGTAATAATAAAATAATAAATAGTAGTGAAATATGTTGAGAAGACTTAAGGTACTTTCAGTACCCTAACACAAATGCCCAATGGATTTCTAAGACTTTGGAGTGAAATTATGAGTTTTTTTTTTTTAATCAAAGCCCCACCAGAACCTTATGAAAGATCTGTCAATCTCGTGAGAGATTTTCTTCAGAATCATCATGCTAAACATCATATAGGTTGGGATGGCACTTGCAACAGACTTTATCAACATTGTTCTACTTGCTTGGGATAAGAGTTTTAATTTCCAGGTAAAAGCTTTTTTTGAATTTCCTCCAGGATATCCTTATAGTTATTCCTGACATATCTATCAGAACTTAAAAGAAGACCCAGATATTTAAGCCTAGAGGGGGTTTTGAAATCAAGAATCTCTTTGATGGATCTATTGTCTGGAATTGAAGAATTTCTGCTGAATTGGATAGAAGATTTGGATCTGATGATCTTTTGACCAAACCAAGATGAATTTTTATCCGGGTAGCTTAGAAGAGATTTTGCATTTTGGGTAAAGGCTTTACTGAAGATAATCAGGCCATCAGGGAAGAGCAAGTGAGTTATAGAGGGCCCATTCCTACTAATTCTAATACCCTGGAGATTACCGGCCCAAGTTTTCTTCTCTGTTGATGAGTCTAGATAATGCTTCAATTCCTAGGATAAATAAGAAGGCAGAAATGGGATCTCTCTGTCTTAATCCTCTAGAGGGGCTAAACTTCCCTACTGGCTCTCCATTTATAACGACAGAGAAGGAGACCGTAGTGATGCATTCTTCTATCCGCTTAATCCATTTGGGGTGAAATCCTAGGCATTTAAGGATATTCAAGAGAAAACTCCATTCCATAAAGTCAAAAGCCTTTTTCATATTAATATTGATAGCCATAATACCTTTTCTCCCCTCTTCTTTTTAATATGATGAAAGATTTCCTGGGCTATAATAGTATTTTTCTGGATAATCTTGCCAGGGATGAAAGTAGATTGTGAAGAACCCTTTTAAGTTTGTTGGCCAAAATTTTTGCAATCGCCTTATAACAAACATTTGTAAGACTGTTCGGTCTATATTGGTGAACCGTACTTGGAGAGTCAATCTTTGGGATGAGGACAATGTGAGTAAGGTTGAGCTCTTTGATGCCCTGACCAATGGTAAAAAAACATTTTGATGACTCTGTTAAAAGTGTCATTTACAATGTCCCAATATGATCTGTAGAAGAAGCCAGTAAAACCATTCAGACTAGGGGTCTTGGAAGAAGCTATTTGTTTAAGAGTGGAAAGAATTTTATTGTCATCAGGAATTTTACAGAGGTCAACTTTATCTTGAGCAGAGATTTTATGAGGGAAGAGGCCTTCAAAATCATTAAGGAATTGTGGGTCAGAGGATTTGTATATATTTTGGAAGTGCTCCAAAAACATATTCTGAATGACAGAAGGGTCTTGTTCCCATTAGTTCGAATGATTCTTGAGGCTGTGGATGGTATTTATCCCTTTTCTAATGGTAGAGGTCATGTGAAAGAATTTTGTATTTAGGTTAGTGATTGTGAGCCATTGGAGCCTAGATTTTTGTTTCTAAAGAATCTCTTCTCTTTTGAGTTGCTCATTGAGACAGTTTATCATATTGGTTTCAAGAGTTAGAGAGGAATCATAAGGAGTTTGATTTTGAACAGTGATAAGTTGCTGATTCATGTCTCTAATTCTAGATTAAATATGGCCAAAGTGTTGCCTATTCCAAATCTTTAAGGCTTTCTCAACAACATTTAGTTTTTGGATAAGAATGAAATTTGAAGAACCTTCTATGAATTTGTCCCAAGCTTTTACAACAACTGAAAAACTAGTAGAGTCACGTACCCAAAATTCCTCAAATTTGAAAGGTCTTGGGACTTTCTTGGTTCCTATGATATGTAAGAGTAGTGGTGCATGGTTCGAAGAGTGAATAGGCATGTGAAGAAGTTTTGCATCCGGAAAGAGGACAGTCCATTTAGTATTAGCAACATCTATTTCTATTCTCTCCCTAATGTGGTGTTTGCCATATCTTTTGTTAGACCAAGTGAATTTGGGACCAGAGAAACCTAATTCCACCAGACCATTCTGGTTCATAAAGAGCCTCAGACCATAAGGATAAGAGGATGAAGCAAAGGACTTTCCACCAATTAATTGAGGACTTGATTAAAATCTCCTAGACCTAGAATGGGACTAGAAAATTTAGAGGCCGAGTTGTTTATCAAATTACAGAAAATCATTTTTTTGATTATGCTCAGCAAGGCAATAAACAAATATGAGTAACCATGGTATATGCACAGGGTTAGAGTACACCATAAAAGCCATAACATTAGTAGATGTATACACAGGTTCCATGTCTAGACCTGGATGCCACATGCACAAAAGGCCCTCCCATTTCTTCAGGGGAGGAACATGCAGGAAAAGCGAAAAATTTAGACTATTCACAACACCATTTATTTTTACATCAGCCAAAAGAGTTTCTTCTAGGAAAACAATGTCAGGTTGGTGGGACCTGATCTGAACCCTTAAAGAACGCATTGCAAAGTGTCGGGTAATCCCTCAACAGTTCTAGCATAGCATCCTCATATCTTATTTGGTGTTAGATTTGGCTCTACCACCTTTGCCATTTCAACATGTGATTTTGGACTAAGGGATTGAGTATTATCGTCTGAGTCTGAGGCTATTACAGGATTAACCTAAGTGGTTTGAGCTAGAAGTGCTTCTTGCGAGCTCTTCTTGTTGGAATGAGATTTCTTGAATTTTTTTTGTTGCGTTCAAAAGTGTTGCCAGGGAGTCATTTTCATCTGAATCTTGTCCAAATGCAAGGTTTTTTTTATTATTTTATTTATTTATTTATTTATTTATTATGGTGGTACAGGATTGCTTGTTGGCCAACCTCTTCTTCGGTGACAATCCAACCTCTATGTGAACTATTCCTCTCTTTTTCTGGTTTGACTGAGTTTCTGTTAGGATGTTGTAGTTTGCTGGGAAGCTGCTACGTGGGGAGGGTGGGTTATTTGCACTCAATAGTTGGGTCGATACAGGGGTTGCAGGCAAGAGGTGAGGACGAATGGTGGATTCAATTGAGTAAATTGGGAGAGTGATGGGTGGCACAAGTTCTGGTAGGTCCATGTAATGGTGAGAGTCTATGTAGTGTGTAGGGTCAGCAGGCTGGGTTGGGTCTGAGGGTTGTGTCGGTTTAAAGGGTGGGTTGGTGTACTAAGTTGGGTCACCATTGTGGGCTGGGTCGGTGTAATTGTCTTGGGCTGGGTCAGTGAAATGTGTTGAAATGGGAAGAAAGCAGAGTTAGTTTTTTTTTTTTTCCAAGGTGAGTAGGCTAGAAATTTAGGTGGGCCAGAGATGATTTTGATGGGGTTTAGGTCGTTGATAGGTTAGTCTTTTTGTTTAATTGATAAATAAATTTTTGATAAACCAGTGGGCCCATGATAATAGAACTAAGTACATTTGGATCTGTTGTTGAAGAACTAAAAGTGGAGATTTCGGAAGGGATTTGGTCAACAATTAGTGTGGTGAATCTCTGATGCGAATCCTACAGGGAACAATGATTAATTGGAGAAGTGACTAATGGAGGGTGGGATTCATGTGTGATTTCAGACTGATAGGAGAATGCATTGTTGGCAATGAATGAAGCCATCGTTTATTAGTTGGCCACTGTTCATCATTTTCCTTTTACTTCTCTGTGAAATTTTCTGGACATTGACTCATGATCCCTATAGTTTCTCTTGGTCCCGACCACTGGGTGCTTGAAAAAGGTGGATAGATTTGGTCTGTTTTTCTGCTAAGTTAATGCATGGACCCAATTCCCTGTACATTTTTTCTTTTCCCTTTCCTTTATGTAGTCTTGCGTCGGGTTGGGTCTAGACATGTTTAGCATCAACATTTTCTCTAATTTGGACAGGAGGTAATGAGATTCTTTGAGGGAGTTGAGCCTTCACTTGTTGGTCTTCATTTTCTCTAATACAAACTGGAGGCATCGGGATGCTTGGAGGAGTCTGGTTTTCCATTTCAAGCTGACTTGCAGTAGCTCACTGGGTTCCTATGTGCTGATCATTACCTATGAGAGTGTTGTTCTCAACTTTCATCCATGGCCTATATTGGGATATTTTGGGTATGACTGTGAAGGTTGGATAGACTTGTGCTAGATGTTCCAAACATCAACATGCATAGCAAAAATCAGAGAGTCTTTCATATTTGATGATAATTTTTTTCATCTCCTTATTTGGCCTTGCTAGATCAAAGCCTTCTAGGAGAGGTTTCTCCATGTTGATTTCCACTTTTATCCGAAGGTATCTTCTCAGTGCTAAACTAAAAATGGACACCCTGTCCTTCCAAGGACCATCCCTATTCTCTCTGCATTGTGGTTTGTAAGCATTTCCATTGGGAGGCCATGGATTTGGACCCAATAGACAGAAAATTTAAGTGCCACTTTATTTATACTAAACCCTGGTGGCCATTGTCTAAGCACAAAGTGGAAACCTTTGAAGTTCCATGGTCTATTGACTAACACCTTTTCTCTATCTTGTTGGTTTGGAACTGTGAATAGAAAGGTGTTGGTTTCAATGTCTTCAATAATAAGACTAGTGATGAAGCTCTAAACAGCTTAAAGGTTGCATGAAAGGTGAACTTATTCAATGATTTTGAAGATATCAACTTACCTACGAGAGTAAGATTTGAGAAATGGTTAACAGGGCTGCTTCTAGCTCTAGTTGGAGGTCACTCCATGTCAACGCTTGTGCTTGCATTATGAGTTTATCAATGTCTGATTGTTGGTTCGTCATTATGTCAAAGAGGATACGGTTTTGTTTTGGAGGGATTGGAAATGGGGGGCTGGGAGTTTTTGTATGTTTGGTGGGGAATGGACGAGGGTTGTGGAGAGATGTTGGTGGTGGAGAGACTTGGCTTGTGGGAGATGTACGTGTTTGGTGGGGTGGATGTGTTCTGGTTTATGGAAAGATATTGAATTTTCTTGGAAAGGTTATTGAGAGAGGAATAACTCACCCATGAGGTAGAGAGCACTCATCTAGGAGAGAGATCCTGGTTTTTTTCATCACTTTTAGTTAATCAAGACTTCACTTCTCTCACTTGTTGGTTAGGAACTGATCTTTTAATTATTGGATACTGCTATATGATTCATATATGGTAAGATAAAAAATAAAATATAGTATAATATATCGCATTACCATTTTGAAAAAAACTTTAGATGCTAAACTAATATTGTTACGATAGAACTTAATGTTTTAAAATGTTCTTTGTTTGGAATCAAATCTTGTCATGGTAGTAGTGTATAGGATGTAATACCTAAGCCCAAGCTGAGACCCAGGCCCAGGCCCATGAGGAGCCCAACCATGGAGGACAGGACAAAAATGGTGCCGTTTCGGTTTGTGCCCCTCCCTCTTTTAGTTTTTCTTCTTCCTCGATAATCCCTCCCCTGTTAGCCCCCTCTTCGATTCAACCTTCCCACTCCCCCTTTTAGTTGTTCAACCGTTTCCCTCACCCCCTAAATTTTTCTCTCAACAAACTCCTCTCACTTCCACTTTCCTCTCCTACGATTTTCATTAGATTTGAGTGTTGTGGTTTCGTGGGTTCTACTAGAGTTGAGTCGCCATCAAACCACCTCATCGGAACAATTAGAGAACGACAATGAGCATTCTCTCACTCACTCTCTGTTTCCACTAACACACACACATGCCACTCTGATTTCTCACTCTCAAGCTCTTAGCAGATCATCCTCCCTATCCTGCGTCTTTGCAGCTTAGCCTCCACTGTCTACTACCCTCCTCACAGTGGTAACTCTCTCTCTCTCTCTCTCTCTCTCTCTCTCAAATCCCACTCTGTGATCATCTCCCTATTCTAGATTTATATGTTTATTTCTATTGTTATTTTTAGTTCTTTCTTTCCATTGTTTAGTCATGCTATGCCACCATTATTCGAGGGTATTGGTTGCCGTCAAACCCTCTCGTCGGACTTATGGCTAAACGACGATAAGTGCCCTCCCTTTCTCTAATTTTTAGAACACTCCTAACATTATATTCTCACTCCCTACTCGACATATAAACTTCCTTGTTTATGGACACAGATTATTGTCATCATTCGTGGGTTGTCGTTGCCAACACTGCCATGTATCACAACTGTTTGGAACCGCTGAAATTCCCTCACCAACGTTGGTAAGCCCTTGTCAAAATTCTATATGTATCTTCTAGTGTAATTGTCTTTCTCTAATTTATAATTAACTGTTTCATATTCTCCATGAATCGGATTTCATGTTCACAGCAGCACACTTCCACTAAATTTAAGTTGTGATTAACTTAGGCCACCAAAGTCGATTTACGCCTCTAAACGCTTAGGTAATTTTCTTTCCACGGCTTGCCCAATTTGAGTTATTTCATTGCTTGAATTTCTCAATTACAAACTTAAAAATTAGTATTATTGCTAGTTCATAGGGCAGTATCTAAGCTACTAAACAGCATCGCTCCACTTGCTAACTCAGTTGGCCACCAACGAGATTAGTTATGATAGCTAGAGTATTAGACTCATTGTTTGCATTGAAACATGTATAATTGGTATGATTTGGTAAGTTGCTGGAAAAATATTATGAAAATATATATTTTTAAATAATGGAGCATGTAGTTTGTGTGATTTATTATTGGATGGTGCCTTTGGGAAGTTCTCTTGGTTGGGTGTAGTGGATTGAGAAGTGTATGATGGTGATTGTTTGAGTCCACGTTAATTAGGAGTGTAATCAGTCCGGTTCGGTCCGATCTTGGAGAAATTTTAGAATCGAACAAGTATATATAGGTTTTGAAAATTTAAGAACCGATACGTACTAATTCATCGCTGAAACCAAAACTTTCGATTTTTCCAGTTTTGGTTATGTCCGGTCCTGTTTTCTGATTTACCATTTACATGTGTGACATTATATAAGTTTAATATTATAATGTTTTAATACTAAACTTAATTGTGAGGATTTAGTATTTATTATTAACAATTACAAATTCATTAATGTTCAATTATACTAATATAGTATAAGTAGTGTCTAACTTATTAATGAGATTAATAAACTTGAATAATAAGATTAAAATAGTATAATTAGTGTCTAATTATACTAGTATATTAATAGACTTAAATAATAAGATTAGAATTTAGAATATAATAGATATAATAATATAAAAATGATATATAATATAAAAAATTAATATATATACATATACCGGTCTGGTTTAAGCTGATTTTCAAAATATAAAAACTGATACTCCATCAGTTTAGGACCGGTTTCAATTTTTAAGAACGGGTACCATATTGGACCAATTACAAACCGGATCGAACCCACCTATTTGGTTCAGTCTGGTTCAACTGGTTTTTCAGTTTTTTCTTACACCTCTTACATTAACTGTTGGGATTTGTATGCAGGCTGTTTTTGAGTTGATGTTGGCTGTCGGGGTGGTTTATTGGCTAATTGTGTGATGAAATGTGTTGGACTAGTTGTGCTGGAACTATTGTAAATCATGTGGATGTGTGGGTTTGACTTGTGGGTTGGTTGAGTATGATGTTGTTGCTTGTGTGTGTAAATGTAGAGAGTAGCTACTGTAGTATGGTGTAATGGTAGAGATTGCATGATAGCATAGCCTGTGAAATGGTCAGGTGATTTACATATCAGAAGTAAATGGGTGTTGTTTGATTGTTGGATTTGTCGGTTTAGGGGTTGTTTTATGTATTTAATTTGGTTACGAGTTGTTCTATTCTATTCTTAGGATGATGGAATTTTGTTATCTAGGTTTATGTGTGGGTGTGAGCTATTAACATGTGAACAAATATTTTCTAATTTAGGCTATTGTGACACGACTAGATTACTATCCCAAAACGTAGATAATACGCTACAAGAGTTAGGTAAGCAAAATTTTTATGCTAAACTTTGCATAAAATGATTGGACTGAGGTTAATAGTAGTGGTCTCTATTCTGATAAGATGATGTTTTAGTTATGTTGTGCCAAAAGACTTTTGTTTATGAAAGATTATGAAACCGTCACTCTGAGATTTTGATTACAGGTGTCAAATCGTGTTAACGGGTCGTGTTCGTATCGTGTCAAGGCATGTGCATTATAGTTAAAGGGTCAACCTGAACACGATCCGTTAAGGGTTTCATGTCAAAATCCTAAACCCTAACACAACCCATTAAGATAACGAGTTGATACGACATGACCCGTTAATGAATCCTACGAAAAGGTTAACACGACCCGTTATGACCTATTTATATTAATGGATACGAACATAACCCGTTAACTCGTTTGACCTGATTAATTTTATATAAATATTAAAATCACAATGTCTATAAAAAAATATAAAACTAACTAAAATTACAAAATTACAATCCAAAAATAAATATACCGAAATTAAAATGAAAATCCAAACAATACCAAATATAATAAACAATAAAACAAAGTAACAAACTCACAAAGCCATGTATACATAATGCATTGTAAATATTAATATTACAATCCCAAATATGATTATACATATACAAATCTAAACAAATTATGAACACACAAAAGATGGTGTAGCGTCCTCATTTCTCTTGTTGATGTTCAATTCCATTATATTTTCAGTTAACTCGTCCAAATTCATTTCTTGTCCTCCTATAACCAGGTTATCTGTAATTCTACTATCTCATAACCAAATTCTTTTGTTTATCTAAAATCCTCACTATTTACAAATAGCATTGCAATGCGTGTGAGCTTACAAACCAATCACAAAAGCTTTTTGTTCTGTCTTTATTATGTTTTCAGATAGAATGGCGGAAGTGTAATTTTTATTTTCTTAACGATTCATAACGGGTTGACCCGTTAGTGACCTGTTAAGCAATTGTGTCTTAACGGGTCAACTCATTTTAACCTGAACTCAATAAGGCTAAACCCAAACCCACTTTTATCATCTCGTATTTGTGTTAGGTTAACGGGTCGTGTCACATATTGCTACCCCTAATTTTGATAAGATATGACATTCAACATTCGGTACTTTGCAAATGTTCATGTTTACATACTAGTATATGTGCACTATTTACTAAATTGTTGATAACTCACCTCTTATCTTAACAATATTTTTAGATGACTTTGATGGTTCAGCTAATGATCAGGAATAGAATGTGTGGACGATATTAGCTGAGGATAAGGAGTTGAGTGGCTAAGAGAACTATTGCTATTGGAGAAGTTTTATCTAGTAGTTTAGATTTTAGTATGTCTATGTGGTTTATGGACACTTATGTAAACACTAGTGCATTATATTGAGTTTATTTGGAGTTTGTAAAGTAATTGATCTATTTTATTGGCTTATTGTATTGAGGACCAAGTAGATGAATTTGTGAAGTTGGCCAAATTAGATGAATTTATGTTTCGTTTTGGAGCCTTTGGAGATTATATTTGTATTTGAAAAGCATGATTATAGGTAACAGATAGTAACTCCCTCACCCATTCAGGTGCGGGGCATTACATAGGATGTATCTAACATTTTCCATACAAACTTGTAAATAGGCAAATCATTTGAGAATTTCATGGAATAGCCTACTTGTTTTTGAAATTTTTTTACTTCATCATGAGGATCTAATTTGCTCTGTTTCTCTTGTTAATGTTAAAGGCTTCCAAATTTTGGAAGATCTTTTTTTTTTTTTTAAAAAAAGAAGTGTTATAAAGAGATGACATAAAAGTAAGTTTATAAACTGACATGGTTTAATGTGATTCATCAGATCTGCTTTACAATAAAAATAGTTTTATAATCTAATAAATCATATCAAGTCATATATAAAAATTTATGAGATTACTTTTATGCAATTACTTTATAATTAAAGTATTTCTCACTTCAAACATAGGGTAATCATATAATTGTCTCTCTAGGATAGTTTTTAGTCGTGGCGTAGTGGGAGGTTGGTAGATATTTTCCATCCCAACAAGGGAGAGTCAGTGACGACAATGTAGTGGGTGAGGAATGTGTAGAGTATAGATTTAGGTTATGTTGGATGTCAAGATTACTTCAATTTATCTCAAATTAAATATTAATAATATTCATTACTTTTTTATAGAAAAAAAAAAACTATTGATATGATTTATTACTTTTTCAATTTTTTATAAAAAGTTAAAATTATCACCACTTATTTTATACATTTAAATACATTTTAACGTATTTACATTTAAATACATCTCAATAGAACTCACAAAATATTACTATTTACGGATTATCTAAAATCACCTTAGCATCAAAGGAAAAGGAAAAAAAAAAAACCAAAAAAGAAAAGAAGGAAGAAAAAGAGATGGGAAGATATATATGGAGAGGTTGAAGGGAAAAAGAAGGGGTTACAAACCAATCAGAAAAGCTTTTTGTTATGTCTTTTTTATGTTTTTAGATAGAATGGCAGAAGTGTAATTTTTATTTTCTTAACGATTCATAACAGGTTGACCCGTTAGTGACCCATTAAGTAATTGTGTCTTAATGGGTCAACTCGTTTTGACCTGAACTCAATAAGGCTAAACCCAAACCCGCTTTTATCGTCTTGTATTCGTGTTGGGTTAACGGGTCGTGTCACATATTGTCACCTCTAATTTTGATAAGATATGACATTCAGCATTCGGTACTCTATAAATGTTCATGTTTACATACTAATATATGAGCACTACTTACTAAGTTGTTGATAACTCACCTCTTATCTTTTCAATATTTTTAGATGACTTTGATGGTTTAGCTAATGATCAGGAATAGAATGCGTGGACGATATTAGCCGAGGATAGGGAGTTGAGTGGCTAAGAGAACTATTGCTATCGGAGAATTTTTATCTATTAGTTTGGATTTTAGTATGCATATATGGTTTATGGAGACTTATGTAAAATTATATTGAGTTTATTTGGAGTTTGTAAAGTAATTGATCTATTTTATTGGATTATTGTATTGAGGACCAAGTAGATGAATTTGTGTAGTTGGCCAAATTAGATGAATTTATGTTTCATTTTGGAGCCTTTGGAGATTATATTTGTATTTGAAAAGCATGATTATAGGTAACAGGTAGTAACTCGCTGACCCATCTGGGTCGGGGCATTACATAGGATGTATTTAACATTTTCCATACAAACTTGTAAATATGCAAATCATTTGAGAATTTCATGGAATAGCCTACTTGTTTTTGAAATTTTTTTACTTCATTATGAGGATTCTAATTTGCTCTGATTCTCTTATTAATGTTAAAGGCTTCCAAATTTTGGAAGATCTTTTTTTTAAAGAGAAGTGTTATAAAGAGATTACATAAAATGAGTTCATAAACTGACATGATTTTATGTGATTTATCATATTTGCTTTACAATAAAAATAGTTTTATAATCTAATATATCATATCAAGTCATATATAAAAATTTATGAGATTACTTTTATGCAATTACTTTATAATTAAAGTATTTCTCACTTCAAACATAGGGTAATCATATAATTGTCTCTCTACGGCAGTTTTTAGTCATGGCGTAGGTGGAGGTTGGTCGATATTTTCCATCCCAACAAGGGAGAGTCAGTGACGACAATGTAGTGGGTGAGGAATGTGTAGAGTGTAGATTTAGGTTATGTTGGATGTCAAGATTACTTCAATTTATCTCAAATTAACTATTAATAATATTCATTACTTTTTTATAGAAAAAAAAACTATTGATACGATTCATTACTTTTTCAATTTTTTATAAAAAGTTAAAATTATCACCACTTATTTTATACATTTAAATACATTTTAACGTATTTACATTTAAATACATCTCAATAGAACTTACAAAATATTACTATTTACAGATTATCTAAAATCACCTTAGCATCAAAGGAAAAAAAAAAAAAAAAACCAATGAAGAAAAGAAGGAAGAAAAAGACATGGAAGATATATATGGAGATGTTGAAGAGAAGAAGAAGGGGTTACAAACCAATCAGAAAAGTTTTTTGTTCTGTCTTTTTTATGTTTTTAGATAGAAGGGCAGAAGTGTAATTTTTATTTTCTTAACGATTCATAACGGGTTGACCCGTTAAGCAATTGTGTCTCAACGGGTCAACTCGTTTTGACCTGAACCCAATAAGGCTAAACCCAAACTCGCTTTCATCGTCTCGTGTTCGTGTTGGGTTAACGGATCGTGTCACATATTGTCACCCCTAATTTTGATAAGATATGACATTTAACATTCTGTACTCTGTAAATGTTCATGTTTACATACTAGTATATGTGCACTACTTACTAAGTTGTTGATAACTCACCTCTTATCTTCACAATATTTTTAGATGACTTTGTTGATTCAGCTAATGATCAGGAATAGAATGCGGGGATGATATTAGCCGAGGATAGGGAGTTGAGTGGCTAAGAGAACTATTGCTATTGGAGAATTTTTATCTAGTAGTTTAGATTTCAGTATGCCTGTGGTTTATGGAGGCTTATGTAAACACTAGTGCATTATATTGAGTTTATTTGGAGTTTGTAAAGTAATTGATCTATTTTATTGGATTATTGTATTGAGGACCTAGTAGATGAATTTGTGTAGTTGGCCAAATTAGATGAATTTATGTTTCATTTTGGAGCCTTTGGAGATTATATTTGTATTGAAAAGCATGATTATAGGTGACAGGTAGTAACTTCCTGACCCATCTAGGTGCGGGGCATTACATAGGATGTATTTAACATTTTCCATACAAATTTGAAAATATGAAAATCATTTGAGAATTTCATGGAATAGCCTACTTGTTTTTGAAATTTTTTTACTTCATTATAAGGATTCTAATTTGCTCTGTTTCTCTTGTTAATGTTAAAAGCTTCCAAATTTTGGAAGATCTTTTTTTTAAAGAGAAGTGTTATAAAGAGATTACATAAAAGTGAGTTCATAAACTGACATGATTTTATGTGATTCATTATATCTGTTTTACGATAAAAATAGTTTTATAATCTAATAAATCATATCAAGTCATATCAATTTATGAGATTATTTTTATATAATTACTTTATAATTAAAGTATTTCTCACTTCAAACATAGGGTAATTATATAATTGTCTCTCTACAGCAGTTTTTAGTCGTGGCGTAGGTGGAGGTTGGTAGATATTTTCCATCCCAACACAGGAGAGTCAGCGACGACAATGTAGTGGGTGAGGAATGTGTAAAGTGTAGATTTAGGTTATGTTGGATGTCAAGATTACTTCAATTTATCTCAAATTAAGTATTAATAATATTTATTACTTTTTTATAGAAAAAAAAACTATTGATGCAATTCATTACTTTTTCAATTTTTTATAAAAATTTAAAATTATCACCACTTATTTTATACATTTAAATACATCTTAACGTATTTACATTTAAATACATCTCAATAGAACTCACAAAATATTACTATTTACGGATTATCTAAAATCACCTTAGCATCAAAGGAAAAGGAAAAAAAAAAAAACCAATAAAGAAAAGAAGGAAGAAAAAGAGATGGGAAGATATATATGGAGAGGTTGAAGGGAAAAAGAAGGGGTTACAAACCAATCAGAAAAGCTTTTTGTTCTGTCTTTTTTATGTTTTTAGATAGAAGGGTAGAAGTGTAGTTTTTATTTTCTTAACTATACATAACGGGTTGACCCGTTAGTGACTCGTTAAGCAATTGTGTCTTAACGGGTCAACTCGTTTTGACCTGAACCCAATAAGGCTAAACTCAAACCCGCTTTTATCGTCTCGTGTTCTTGTTGGGTTAACGGATCGTGTTACATATTGTCACCCCTAATTTTGATAAGATATGACATTCAGTATTCGATACTTTGTAAATGTTCATGTTTACATACTAGTATATGTGCACTACTTTTTAAGTTGTTGATAACTCACATCTTATCTTCACAATATTTTTAGATGACTTTGATAGTTCAGCTAATGATCAGGAATAGAATGCATGGACGATATTAGCCGAGGATAGGGAGTTGAGTGGCTTATAGAACTATTGATATTGGAGAATTTTTATCTAGTAGTTTGGATTTTAGTATGTCTACGTGGTTTATGGACACTTATGTAAACACTAGTGCATTATATTGAGTTTATTTGGAGTTTGTAAAGTAATTGATCTATTTTATTGGATTATTGTATTGATGACCTAGTAGATGAATTTGTGTAGTTGGCCAAATTAGATGAATTTATGTTTCGTTTTGGAGCCTTTAGAGATTATATTTGTATTTGAAAAGCATGATTATAGGTAACAGGTAGTAACTCCCTGACCTATCTAGGTGCGAGGCATTACATAGGATGTATCTAACATTTTCCATACAAATTCGTAAATATGCAAATCATTTGAGAATTTCTTGGAATAGCCTACTTGTTTTTGAAATTTTTTTACTTCATTATGAGGATTCGAATTTGCTCTGTTTCTCTTGTTAATGTTAAAGGCTTCCAAATTTTGGAAGATCTTTTTTTTTTTTTTAAAAGAGAAGTGTTATAAAGAGATTACATAAAAGTGAGTTAATAAACTGACATGGTTTTATGTGATTCATCATATTTACTTTACAATAAAAATAGTTTTATAATCTAATAAATCATATCAAGTCATATCAATTTATGAGATTACTTTTATGTACTTACTTTATAATTAAGGTATTTCTCACTTCAAACATAGGGTAATCATATAATTGTCTCTCTACGGCAGTTTTTAGTCGTGGCGTAGGTGGATGTTGGTAGATATTTTCCAACCCAACAAGGGATAGTCAACGACGACAATGTAGTGGGTGAGGAATGTGTAGAGTGTAGATTTAGGTTATGTTGGATGTCAAGATTATTTCAATTTATCTCAAATTAACTATTAATAATATTCATTACTTTTTTTAGAAAAAAAAAAAAACTATTAATACGAGTTATTACTTTTTAAATTTTTTATAAAAAGTTAAAATCATCACCTTTTATTTTATACATTTAAATACATTTTAACGTATTTACATTTAAATACATTTCAATAGAACTCACAAAATATTACTATTTCCGGATTATCTAAAATCAACTTAGCATCAAAGAAAAAGGAAAAAAAAAAAAAAAAAAAAAAAAGTTGATTTGAGGTCGACCTCACACACTGACTTGGGCTATCAGGCATTTGGGAATTGGTGGAGCTATTCAGACTTCGCTGTCAAGAAGTGGCCTAGATGCCCTGGGTCTTTGGCATTACCATTCATTTCGTAGTCTGGAGTTGAATATCAAGGCAGCAGACTATCCTTGTGCGGCAACTCCCAAGGCTTCTATGCATTGATTAAAACCAGTTCTTCATCTACCCCTTTGAACTGCCAGAAGGGGAAATAGACTAGTTGATTTGAGCAAAGTTGGCCAGCCATCAGATCACATTGTTTCCCATTAAATGCACTTTTTATCTGGCTTCAATGCATTTGGTTGAAAAAAAAAACCCCACTAAAACTAGAGTAAATACAAATTGTATATCGCATTTGATACATGTACCAAGCATTCACATTGAAGTCAAAATTGAAGCTCTCTCTCTTGTTTGTTTGAATTTCTGAATTCGGATAAGAATTTGATAGTTTTTCCCAAGTACCTTAAAGAGAAGCCTCCAAAAACACAAGAACATAAGCCAACAAGAGAGATAAAAGTATGGAATGCAATCAGCTCTGTATCACCACAGCAAAGATTTTGTTCATCTTAGTCATCTCTCATGTTCTTCCATCAGCATCTGCATCTGCATCTACAACTGTCTGTGAAGATCTCACCGATTGCCTAGCTCTTCTGAAGTTCAAAGAAGCCATAACAAGTGATCCCAAGAGTTATCTCCAAGATTGGAACAAAGCCAATTCCTTCTGCAACTGGACTGGAATTACATGCCATCCACATCTCGAAGATCGTGTCATAGCTCTTGAGCTCATTAACATGGGCTTACAGGGAACTATTTCACCATTCCTTTCCAATCTTTCCCTTCTCAGCACCTGTCTTTGTACCGTAACCGTTTCCATGGAGAAATCCCAACTACCTTGGGAAGGCTATTGAAATTAGCATATTTGAATCTCAGCATAAACCTGCTTGAAGGTAACATACCACCCTCACTTCAAGGCTGTGAAAGCTTGAAAATCTTGGATTTGAGTAGCAACTATCTATCTAGAATTCCGAAAGAACTTGGGTGGATGAAGAACCTGATGCACTTGGCTCTCGCTGAAAACAGCCTCACTGGAGTCATACCATCATTTCTATCAAACCTGACAGGCCTAATAAAATTAGAGTTGGCCGCAAATTTCTTCACTGGGAAGATCCCTCCACAGCTTGGAGCTCTCGCAAAGTTGGAGATTTTGTACTTACACATTAACTCTCTTGAGGGAACGATACCTAACTCGTTGAGTAACTGCACCTCATTACGTGAAATTTCGATGATTGAGAATTTTTTAAGTGGAGACATCCCTTCAGAATTGGGTGAAAAGCTCCAAAACTTGCAGAAGTTGTACTTGCTAAATAACAGTCTCTCTGGGGAAATTCCAGTGACCCTCTCGAATCTATCCCATCTGACACTCCTTGATCTTAGCGTGAACAACTTCAGTGGGGATGTTCCACACGAATTGGGGAAGTTAAAGAACCTTGAGAATCTTTACCTTCATAGCAATAATCTGGGAGGCAGATCTGGCAACTCTCCCCTCAGTTTCTTAACAGCACTCACAAACTGTTCGTTTCTGAAGAAATTGCACTTGGGTTCATGTCTGTTCACAGGAAATCTACCTGTTTCCGTTGGCGCGCTTTCAAAAGAACTTTATTACTTCAACATTTTGAATAACAAAGTAACAGGAGAGATACCAGGAAGTATTGGTAACTTGAGCGGCCTTGTGCGCTTAAATTTGTGGTACAACTTTTTGGATGGAAGAATACCAGCAACACTGGGAAAGCTTTGGCAGTTGCAGACGTTAGACTTGGGAAGAAACAGGCTCTTGGGGACAATTCCTAAGGACATGGGGAACATGACTAATCTTGGTTGGCTGGATGCTAGTGATAATTTGCTTACTGGGTCGATTCCCTTTACACTTGGTAATCTCTCTCAACTGAGGTATCTTTTCTTGTCTCAAAACCACTTGTCAGGAAACCTTCCCATTGAACTCACCCAATGTTCTCTTATGATGCTTCTTGATTTATCCTTCAATGCCCTACGAGGGTCAATTCCCAGAGAGATCAGCAGCTTTTCCAAGTTGGCTCTCTCACTCAACCTGTCAAACAATTACTTTCAAGGAGAGATTCCTGCAGGCATCGAGAAACTGGTGTATGTGCTGGCAATAGACTTGTCAGAGAATAGGCTTTCCGGTGCCATACCAAGTTTAATTGGAAGTTGCATATCATTGGAGCGTTTGAACCTGTCCCATAACATGCTTGACGGGACAATCCCTGAGGCCTTGAAGCTGATCACGCATCTTAAAGTGCTGGACTTGGCTCACAATCAATTAACTGGGGATTTTCCAATATGGATCATTAATGGTCAATTTCTCATGCATCTTAATTTATCCTACAATATTTTGACAGGAGAAGTTCCAAATACTAGAAGGTTCAATAGAAGCTCGTTCATGGGGAATTTGGGGTTGTGTGGTGGCTCTGAACTACTTGGTCTTCCTCGCTGTGAAGCTCAGAAGCAAAAGCAAAAGAGAAACAAAAAGTTTTACCATGTCTTAGCAATTACATTGAGCTGTACCCTATTATTTTTGGTGTTGGTTGCTGTCTTTGTTTGCCGTTTCTTCTTCAAGAAAGAAACTGTAAATCTATCACATTCAAAACTAATGTCTTCTCCAATAAACTTTGGAAACCGGACTTTTACTCAAAGGGAACTCGAAATTGCAACAGCTGAGTTCGATGAGGCAAACTTACTGGGAAGGGGAAGCTATGGATCAGTTTATAAAGCAATCATTGATGATGGAAATTCTGTTGTGGCGGTAAAGGTTTTGCATGAAGAGTCTATTCAGAGTTTGAAAAGCTGTAAAAGAGAATGCCAGATATTATCTGGAGTCAAGCACCGCAATCTGGTCAGAATGATTGGGTCCGCCTGGAGTTCACAGTTCATGGCTATAGTTCTGGAGTATGTGGGCAATGGGAACTTGGAACAGCATCTTTATCAGAAGGGATCAGAGATAGGCAGCTGTAAATTGAAATTAAGAGAGAGGCTGGGAATAGCTATAGATGTTGCCCATGGATTGGAATATCTACACGAGTACTGTTCAGTTCAAGTCATACATTGTGATCTGAAGCCACAAAATGTGCTTCTGGACAGTGATATGGTGGCTCATGTTGCAGATTTTGGGGTTGGAAAGCTCATTTTAGCTGACAAACTAAGAGAACATGTTAGCACAACAGATTTCCTACGAGGATCTATTGGTTATATACCCCCAGGTGTGCATGTGATGAGCTACGATGATGTCGTTTCTTTATATGCGTCGTCTATAGTAAATGATTTCGATTATTTTCTTTCTACTCAAGAAAGCTTTTCATCTCGTATTTCTTCCCAACATATTACCTTTAAAGTACAGATGATCTGTTTTAATTTCTAAGTAGAAATTAGTCAATTTTCAAATTATCGTTACTTCAAAAATTGTTTAGATTTCTCAAGCAGATTACTGTCAAAATAGGGTCCATTACTACAAGATCTATGTGAACAAGAATCCTAAGCAACATATCGTTTCTAAGAAGAAAATATTTGTCAAGGCTCCAAAATTGTTTACACAGTAACTTAGGAACTAAATTGTGAAACACTTTCCGCTAACGAATCTAGTTGCTTTCAAACAGAGTATGGACAGGGAATTGAAGTGTCCACTAGAGGAGACGTATATAGTTTTGGAATCATGCTGCTAGAGATGATGACTCGAAAGAAGCCCACAAGTGAATTATTTTCAGATGGGGTTGATCTCAGGAATTGGGTGGATTCTGCATTTCCAGATCATATTATGGATGTTCTGGACACCTCATTAAAGCAGGAGGCAAATTCAGGGGATTCAAGCTGTGCTTTACAAAGGTTTAAGCAATGCTGCGTGGAAATGCTTGACTCAGGGTTGATGTGCACACAGGAAGATCCACAAAAACGACCACTCATGTCTTCGGTGGTACGAAGGCTGGAGAATGTTTGGAAGGAAGAAGGATATTAGAAGAGATTAGAATAGAAGAGATAGGGAGGGGATAAGAAAAAGCAAGTGTCAGATAGAAAAGAGGGAGGTGACGGGAAAGAGAAAAAAACGAAAAAGATGGATGATTAGTAAAGCCAAACGGAAAGAAAATGATGAAATGACATAAAGCTGATTTTCTCAACAACCATAATAAAATGGACTGAGATTTGAGAGAAGGGAAGAGCGACTATTACGAGAATACATAGCATCATCTTCAATCGGACGACGAGAGCTCTAGAATGGATCTTCTCCAAAAAAGAGGTATTCAACCTTCATTGTATAGAGAAAAATAAGAGAATATAAAATACTCATATTATGGTGATTTTCCTTCCAAAAGACTTATGAATGTAGGCCTAGTGCCATATGTGTGTCTACTCTATTTACATTTCCTATATTTTTTCTATTCACTGCTATGGATGTACGTACGAGCATCGTACCACCGTTTTGGACCGCCATCATGAGTTATATACCGCCTCATCGAGACCTAGACCATTTCAGTGGGCTAGGAATGACTATTTGTCCTGTTTCGACTTGTTGTGCAATTTTTAGCATTAACAGTCAGCACTGTTGGTGGGATCGACTTTTTCTTTACACCGAAAGCTAGAGAAAGATGATAGAAAACTCACGCATCCAACACGCACAACAATCTTACCTTACCTTGCTTCCAACTTCACCATCTCATTGTTGATCAATTTATAATGAATATGAAGGCTACACTCAAATTTTAAACTCAATATTTTAAAGTTCTTCATGCTGAGTTTAAAGTAGAGTTGTACAAAAACCAACCACCCCGGTCGTCACTGAAGCAAACCGGCCGCTAAAGTCTAGAATTAGTCGAAACTGGCAAAGAATTGGTTGACTGACAGCAGAAAAATATGAAAATTGATGTCGGACGTTTCGGTCCTAGAACTAGCCGATTATATGTATATAAAAAGATGTCGTTTCATTTAAGTGAGTGAAACAATGTCGTTTTAGACTTTATGTTTACAAAAAAAATTATATAAAACAACTCTGTTTCAACTAGGGTTTAATAAGCCCACCCCCTCCCTCCCTCTTCTACTTCTTCCCGATTCTTCTTCTTTCTTCAAAATATCTCTCACACAATCATACATAGTCCCAACACCCTTCACTCCCCTCTTTCTTCATAGCTTCATTGACAAGAAACCGAAGAACTGATCTTGCTCTCCCTTAATTGGCCGATTCAGCCGGTTCTAAACTTTTGAGAAATCTGTCGGTGTGGGTACTATTGGACCGAAACCACACCAACAATATCAGTATTCACCCCTAATTTAAAGGGGAGGGGTTGTAATATTATGTTAGAATATTATCATACTTAGAAGATATAATATTCTAATAAGTATGGTAACATGAATTATTTTTTACCATATTTAGTTTATTATGTAAATCAATCAATATCAGTTAATATCATTGATTGATTGTATTTCCATTATTTTTCTAGCCTCATTCTCCTATAAATAGTAACACATGTTATGTATTTAGACACTAGAGAATAATAAAGATGTAATCCTCAAAATCTTTCTCATTCTCTTTCTTTCTCCCTTCTCTTTTCTATATTTTATTTTATTTTAATTTTTTACAATTTTGATATGGCCTCGATGTAACCTGTACATAAGAAAAGATGAAGGGCATGAGGTTTTTTTTCTTTTTTTGTCCGGAGGTTACAGATAGTCGGCAAAGTCAAACGATGGTTGGAGGGTTTCTTTCTGAAGTAGATGGATCATGGGGCTGGTGTAGGAGTTACAACATGTGTGTTTTAAACTTTGAACATTTTGATCTTTCAAGTTAGTAAATCATTAATAAATCATATATATATATATATATATATATTTAAATCATTTAAAAAAAAGACCTTAAACATACGACTTCAATAGAGCTCGAGTTGTATTTCAAAAAAAAAAAAAAATAGAGCTCGAGTTGCGTTCGGACATGACCGAGGCCATGAGACCCATATGCAACCTTGGTTAATTGAGAGATGTTTGGAAAAGTTTTTCATTTCGTTCCGTTTCATCTTTTTCTCAAACGCTTTCAAACTAATCATTATAACTTTTTTAAATTAATAATTATAATTTTTCTCAATTTTCAAATAAAAATAAAAAAATAATTTAATTTATTTAAATCTCAAAATTATTTAAAAACAAAGTCATGCTAAGACAATGCATTAGCATGACTTTGTTGCGCTGCTTGGGTGCAAACAAGTCAGTGCCCTAGGTGTTTTATGTTTCGATTTTTAATTTTTGTGTCAAAATAATTTTAAAAACTTTTGTACACGTGTCATTGAATTATTGATGTTGACATTACGGATTATATATATAATGAATTACTAATAAGTTGCTAACGGTGGGACTAGAAATGTTTAAATTTCACAGCATATGTATTGAAAAAGCTATAATATTAAAGAATTCATTGAATAGTATTTTTCAAAGAAGAAATTAGTAGAGTGAGATGGACCATTTGAGTAGGTGTGGGCTTCGACTCCGACGCAGTCAGAATTTCTCAATTCTAAGCTCTAATTTCAATAAGAATCATAGTCTAAAAATAATTTCGATTCTGATTATGAATGCGAGTTAACTCATACTCCATTTTATTTGATCGATATCAGAATGGAGTTGGAGTTCCTATTCGGAGTAAGTTTTTTTATTTTTTTTCATTTTCTTGCCCGCACTGACTCGCATTTTCTATCCCCTTTTTTAACCTACTTGCACTTTCCAGCATCCAAACAAAAATTAAAAAATTTCTACACTACCAAAAACATTTCTAATATAGCACTAGATTATTAAGGGCAATAATTAAAATGAGGAAATGAAAATACGGATGTTGTTACTTTCAACTAGCTTATCTCTCACTCCCTCCTTCGTTGTTTCGATCCTTTGAGTTAAAAATCGATAGTCTTTACTTTTATATAATATGAATTTTGGATGAGAAGTTTGAAATGGTTTTGCACCCCATTCCTGATCAATAAGAGCAAAAATCAAGATGTTAAGAATGAGAGACTCAAAAAGAGAGAAGGTGGAGCTGAGAGAGAGAACAAAGAAAAGTAGAGGCAGCCAAGTAGAGAGAGAAAGCAAAATGGGAATAACGGTTGAGGACGAACAAAAGAGAGGTAGGGTTAATTGAATGAGATTAATATATAGGAGTATCAAAACGGTGTCGTTTTGAGGTTTTTTTTTTTTTTTTTTTTTTTAAATATAATAAAAATTTGGCATGATTTTGATCTCATGGGGGTTTAAAACCATTCATGCATTTAACAAAAATTAGCTCAACCATTAGGCTCCTCGACCTTCTAAGTTATGTTATAATATAAAATATAGAGTATTGCTACTAGACCATCTAAATTCCTTTTGCCCTAGTGACATACCAACATATGGTGTTATAGTTTATAATAAACAAAATATATATATATATATATATTTAAAATAAAATAGTATCTTAAAATATAAAAATAGTATTACGTTTATGAGGCAAAGTGAGCAGTATAACTAGGACGACATAGTAACATTTCTCTAAAGTATATTAAATATAATTATCGGAGTCAGAATCAAAGTCGATAACCCAAAGTCTTATTGAATTTTGAACTTCAAACTCCGACTCTGACTATTTTAAGTGTTGGGACTTCGATTCTCAAAACTCTTTTTCTGACTTCGTTAGAGTTGAAATCGGAGCGAGCATCGAACGGAGTTAGAGCGGCAGAATTTTTGCCCGAGTGGGTGGGGGCTCCGGCTGACTCCCGGGTCGCGCTCTCTCAACTAAACGATGATTTACACGGCAACGTTCCGGAAAGTTTTATAGCCGTTACAAGCAGCTCCTCCATATTTCAATCTAACGGCTCACACTTCTCTTAATTCAAACTTGAACTGAATCAAAACCCTTCGTCTTCGTTAAACGCCTAAAGCACCAACTCTCTCTCTCTCTCTCTCTCTCTCTCTCTCTCTCGATCTCTTTCACGCTCTTGCTCTCGTAGATCTTCGCTTCTCTTTAATCTCTCCCTCTGTCTCTCTGAGATCTGCACTCTTGCTTTGTATTTGAAGCCATGGATGGTACTCTCTCTCTCTCTCTCTCTCTCTCTCTCTCTCTCTCTCTCCATGGTTAATTACTTCTTTTTTTCTCGATCGATTTGTTTAAATTGCGAAAAATCGGTGTTTTATAATCAGATCGAAGCGTGGAAATGGTCTCAGAAAACTGTGATTACTTCGCATCTAATTGTGATTTGAAGCCTTCGTCGCCATCTCCTTCAGGTTCAAGTTTGCTTTTACTTCTTTTCTTCAATGTTAGAAAATAAGATGAGTTCTCGAGCAAATCTGTGTTTAATTAAAGCGCTAGTAGCATTGTGTGAAAAATATTTTTGCCTTCTTCTGTTCTGGTATCATTTCTCATTTCTGTTCACTTCGTTCTCTCTCTCTCTCTCTCTCTCTCTCCTCTCTCTCTCTCTCTCTCTCTCTCTCTCTCTCTCTCTCTCTCTCTCTCTCTCTCTCTCTCTCTCTCTCTATTTGGTTTTTTAAATTCAAGAAAACGTTGCTTTGAAGTTTATCTGTTTTGGTTTGAGTTAAAACCCTAGGGGATTCAATCTCTAACTCAGGTTATTTTTACATTTCAGATCAAGAAACTCAAAATTGTGTCAAAGGTTAGGCCTTTTCTATTAGTATTTCTGTTCTTTATCAAGAAAATGACTTATTAATAAATAAATTTCAAGAAATATAGAATCAACGTGTTTGTATTTTTCTTTTCTTCAGAGCAAACTCCAGAGACTGAAACTAGCGAATCAGGCGTTGATGACGGTTTGTATTTTGTTCTCTCTCTCTCTCACTTTTTTTTTTTTTTTGGCTTTATTTAACACATTAAATTGGGTATTTAGATTTCCATAGCCTCCTTTTACATTAAGCCATAAAAATTCATTTGTGATGTTTTTGTTTAAAGCATCTTTATTTTTACTTGGCATCTGGAGCATGGAAGTGCCACTACAAGGTCATTTTGTTTAAACTATTAGTTTGATTGCTGAAAAATGGTAAATAAATTTCTATGTTCCTTGGGGTTATTGTTCCCTGAAAGTTAGAATTGCTTCAATCTGCTGTGCTAGATAAAAGTTAATTGGCGATTAATGTTGAAATTAAAATGATATGTGTTATATACACATCTAAAATATTTTTCAACGACTGGATGTAGTAATTATTTGACTTCGATAATTTTTGCTTTATTCTTATAAAAAATAGTGATTATAGTTTTTATTTTATTAATTGAGATGGTTTTGAAATATTTCTTTAGAACAAACTGAGGGAAATTCTAATTTCCCGGATGAGAATAGCTTGTCAAATGGAATCCAAGAAACTTCTCCAGACCCGGGACAGACACTTCCCATATTGCAGAAAATCGTAAATTTGAGCACCAAAGTGCAGGTAAATTTAGTTACAAGCAACTCCCCTTTATTTTTATGAGAAAATCAAAGTTTGAATAGAAAATATAATTTTTTAAAATTGCTTATAAAATATTTTTTTTTTTTTTAAAAATTATGTTTTTCTAATTTTTTATTAGTGACTCATAAGAACGTGCCCATCTATGTGTTTGGTTTGATTAAAATTTCATCATAGTTTCTTAGCTACCAAACTTTGGCCTTGATTTGTATTAGAAGACTTTTGTACTGTTTGGTTTGTCGCTTGATTCTGCTCTTCATGTTTCAGGATCTGAAGAAAGAGCACACTATCCTATCTGATCAAGTGAAGCTCACTACAGATTCTTTCCCCGGCCGTGAAGTTCAGAACACTCTTCGTCTTCTAAGTAAGCCTTCAATACTGATTCATGGAATCTTTGTTCCAACACTTTTTCTCGATCAAGATGTAATAGGTTGTCTTGCTGCCTTGTGTGGTATATTAGGTACTGATTATGAGCGTTTAAAGAAGAAGTACACTGAGGAGTCATCCGAACGTAAGAGGCTTTACAATGAACTCATTGAGCTTAAAGGCAATATCAGGGTCTTCTGCAGATGTAGACCATTAAACGAAAATGAAATTAGTGATGAGTGTACCTCTGTTGTTGAATTTGACTCATCTCAAGAAAATGAGCTGCAGGTCATTTGCTCTGATTCTTCAAAAAAGCAATTTAAGTTTGATCATGTCTTTAGGCCTGAGGACAACCAAGGTACCTTGGAAATAACTGATGATTCTGTCACTGCTAAGAAATAAAATTTTCTGATCATGTTACTGTACAGATAATCTAATAGGTTTTAATTGTTTGAATTTTTTATTCTGGGCTTTTACAATATGCAGATGCTGTTTTCGCTCAAACTAAGCCTATCGTTGCTTCGGTGTTGGATGGGTATAATGTCTGCATATTTGCCTATGGACAAACTGGAACGGGGAAGACATTTACAATGGAGGGAACACCTGAAGATAGGGGAGTAAACTACAGGACACTAGAGGAGTTGTTTCGGATTTCTGAAGAGAGAGGTGGCATTATGAGATATGGATTGTTTGTTAGCATGCTAGAAGTTTACAATGAGAAGATACGGGACCTACTGGTTGAAAACGCCCATCAGCCTGTAAAGAAGTGAGTTCTTCTCAACTTTATTATCTATTGACTTGGCCTTGCAACTTTCATTTGAATCAGATGACTAATTTGATTATTACAAGCTGCGGTGCTACCAAAATATATTGCATTGCCAGATGAAAAATTATGCATAAGAAAAGAATAGTATTATCGCCATGACAGTGGACTTGGATGATGATTACCATAATGATGAGCTCAAAGAATGGATGTCATAGTTATCTATCAAAAAAAAAAAAAAAAGAATGGATGTCATAGTTATCTCTTAAGCTTAACCAGCAGCCATATCTTTATACTGATCGACCTTATATAGAATATTTACTTTGCAAATAAGATCGGTGTAATAGAAAAAAATATCCAAAGCAAGCCCCTCCCCCCCAGCTCCTATATTGTCTTAGAAACTAATCCAAGAGATTTTTTCATGATTTATAAGGTGATTTTATTGGATATTTAATGTTTGAATGAAGATTGGAGATAAAGCAAGCAGCAGAGGGAACACAGGAAGTCCCAGGACTCATTGAAGCTCGTGTTTATAGTACTGAGGATGTTTGGGACATGCTGAAGTCTGGAAGCCAAGTGAGATCTGTTGGGTCCACCAATGCTAATGAGCTCAGCAGCCGTTCCCACTGGTAAATTTTCTACCCTTGGTTATCTTGATTTCTCTTTTTTTTTTTCCTTTTTTTTTTTTTTTAATATCTGTCTGTGATTTTAAGAAAAAGAAAGAGAAAGAATCTCAATAAAAATTCATCTATAGAACTTGAGCACTCCTTTGAATTTTATAATGGGAATGAATATTATAATGTGTTTTCATGCTGTTCCGATGCAGTCCTTGTGTTATATTCCTTTTATTATGGTATCGACGGAATTTTCTTTTATTGTAGCTTGTTAAGAGTGACAGTTAAGGCGGAAAATTTAATAAATGGACAGTGCACAAAAAGTCATCTTTGGCTCGTAGACTTGGCTGGTAGTGAGCGTGTGGGGAAGACTGAAGTTGAAGGTGGAAGATTGAAAGAATCTCAGTTCATTAATAAATCCCTCTCAGCGCTTGGCGATGTTATTTCTGCCCTCGCTTCAAAAACAGCTCACATTCCTTACAGGCATCTCTCTCTCTCTCTCTCTCTCACACACACACACACACACATGTTTATCAATCTTCTATTGACATACGATATCTGATGTTTTTTGATTGAAATCAGGAACTCCAAGCTTACTCATATGCTGCAAAGCTCTCTAGGTTAGTATTTTTTTCCACTATCATATCATATTAGCTAACTGCGACTCAATCCATGAGGGTTAATTTTGCTTCTAATCCTGCGGTCCTGGAATCACCAGGATCAGCTGCTCGATATCAAAAAGAAAGAAAATAAAAATTAATGTTCTGATTGAAAACTTTCATGTGTTTCAATACTCTTTCTTTTTCAACTCCCATGCCAACTGAAGCTTGAATTGTAGGAGGAGATTGCAAGACCCTGATGTTTGTCCAGATCAGCCCAAATGCAGCAGATCTAGGAGAAACTCTTTGTTCACTGAATTTTGCCAGCCGAGTCCGTGGCATCGAGAGTGGCCCCGCTCGCAAACAGGTGGACATTAATGAGCTTTTCAAGTACAAGCAAATGGTATGTTCAATGAGCCCTTCTACTCATCATCCCTACACTCTACACCACACTTGATTTAATTTTTTTTTTTTTTAAATATTTTGTTTTATACCTGTTAAACTAAGGGAATTCTTCTACTTATCGTCCATATGTCACACATTTGCTAAAGGAAAAAAAATTAAAAAAACAACTGTGGCGTAGGGATGACGAGTATAATTTTTCATGTTCAATAAGTCAAGTTTTGAAAAAGCTGACCTTCTTTATAGTTTTGATTTGCTTATGTAACATTTTTAAACTAACAGGCAGAAAAGCTCAAGCATGATGAGAAGGAAACAAAGAAATTACAGGATAACTTGCAGTCTATGCAGTTAAGGCTTTCTGCCAGAGAACATATCTGCAGGAATCTTCAAGAGAAGGTAACTACTTTTTTTTTTTTTAAAGTAGTAAAGTTATTAATTTACTGATTTTTTCTACTTGTTGATTCTTGACCGGTTTCAACTGGGTTTTTAACAGGTTCGGGACCTTGAGAACCAACTGGCAGAGGAAAGGAAAACCAGACTAAAACAGGAAGCTAGAGTTTTGTCTACCGGTTCTGCTCAGCCGTCTGCATTGTCATCTTTAAAACAAGCAGCACGGAAGTCTATAACAGAGAAGAAGCCACCATTGGGTCCTTCAAAGTTGAGGTTGCCACTGCGAAGAATTACCAATTTCCTGCCCCCACCATCTCCGAAACCACCCAGAAAGACTGGCTCAACCACTTCTATCGTCCCAGCTTCAACTGCTGGAAAAGAGAACTTTTACACAACAACAATGGTGGCAACAAACAGTAAAAGCCTTATGAAACCAAGACGGTTTTCTGTTGCCGTGAGGCCACCTCCTCTTTCAACGACGACAACAACAACACAGGTTCTTCAGCCGAGGAGACGGGTATCCATTGCTACCCTTCGTCCAGAATCCAGCTCTCACATGACAACACCACTCCACCCCTCTGCATCTCGATTCAAACATGGTAGTGCAATAGGCAGGCAGTCATTTGTGAGGGACCCACGGAAGGCACGATATTCAAGGTTGTTCTCTCCATTGCCAGAGTCAAGAAGAGCAGTAGAGACAACGCCGACTGCCTTGAGGAGCAGTAGTAAGTTTATGGGGAGTCCCCCAACACATGCTGGTTCATCGAAATTTAGGAATCCCACAGTTGTTGCACTACAACGGAAGGCATTGGTGTGGAGTCCACTGAAGTTAAGAAGCTTGAAAACTAACGGGAAACCCTCATTATTGCCTTCTCGGCCCTCTATGCAATAATGAACCATGGCTTCTTCACAGCTCATACAGTCGTCAAATATCGTTTTCTTTTGTTAGTTCTCTTTTGGATATCATTGCAAATGTACGCTGGTTGCTTACCAATGAGGTTGGACTGCATTTTCTGTCCCCTCCCCCTTATATCAAGCATTTTCTTAACCTTCATGTATCTCCTACTGTTCTCCTTAACTTGTCAGTTCTTTTTTCTTGTATCTAATTCAAGGATTTTCTTAGTTGGTTGAAAACTTAGAAGCTCATGTACAATCCTTCTGTGCTCACCAACTAACACGTTATAAAACATTAAAAGATATTTGCAACCGTGAAAAAAATTAATTTTTTAATAACAAACATTACTATTTTTCAAAGCGATTACGTTACTTTTACGCATTTCAGGATTGTATATAAAATTACTCAATAAAAACATCTTAAAACTACTGTCAAACTTTCGAAAAGAAGTTAAATTTACTTTGCAACACCAAACCAGTAAGTTATTAGAGTCTTGATCATATTTATTTAGAGTAATGTGTTATAAATAGAGTGTACAATAATAAAAATCTCGTGTTTCTTTTTAAAAAAATATGGTTTATTAGTAAAAAATAAAAAAATAATATTTTCATGTGAGTCTTAGATGTACTCACTTTTTTCAAAAAGAGTACGCAGAATTTGCACAATCTAAAATTGCAAATATTATTTTTCATATTTATCAAGTTTTCCAAAAAAACTCATTTTTTCGCTATAGCAACATTACGGCTATCGAGAGATTCTCAATTTCCAGATTAGTACAATCATATTTTCTTTTTTTTTCTTTTCTTTTTCTTCGTATATTTTTTTAATCACCTTTAATATTTTTTAAAAAATAAAAATTCACAATATCATTTAAAAATACTTTTCTAATCATTAAATAAAAAAACATAAAAATATTTTATCGTACATACCATCAGAATGATTTATTGAGAGATAAAGCATTTCCATTTTCGATATCATATTGATGTGATCCATTGTGATTTTGACAAAAATAAGTGAATGTGATATGATTTTGACAGTCAAATCTGTGGTTAGATTGATGTAAATTTCAACTTTTTAGTACTATAAAATACTTCAATTTTAATACGAAAAGTATTAGTCCTTTGCATTTAAGGATGAGAATTAAAGTAACGTAAGAGTAATGCCCGAGTTTAAAATAAAAGTAGCCGTTGTGCTTACGTTTGCGGAGGATAGAGTCGACCGTTGGACCAACATAGATCCGTTAAAAGAGTTTATGTCGAAACCACCCGCTTTGACTCCTCCACTTCGGAAACGAACTGAGGAAAAGCAGAGGAAAAGAAGAGTTTGAGAGAGACAGAGAGCGTGTGTAGCTGAAAGTAATCGACTTCCAATCTCTGGGTCATTCATGGGGGGTCATATAGAGATATAGGTTTGAGACCCACTTCGGGTTTTCTTCAGTACTGCAAAATGGTAGCGAGAACCCCACCGAAGCAGACGAAAATGGTAGCCCCTCTCAATCCGGTCCTACTCAGAGAAACTGTAAAAAAGGTCAGATTACATCTGTCTCTGATAAATAAGTGGAAAACGATACGATATAAAAATCATTTTGCTTTGAAAAACGATCTTTTCTTTTAGCTGTTGATTGATCGATGGGTGTTAGTGCAAATCCTCGATACTGTAGCAAGAAAACTTGATCTTGGTTATCGAATTTAATGGTATATCGGGTTTGAATCAAGGAAAAATCAGCTCCATTTAACCCATACAACTCAAAAGCTCAAGTTTCTTTCCATTTCCCTCATTTTCTCGGCGGACGATCTTCTTTCAAACTGATGGGTTTCCGTGTACTGATGGGTCTGTGAAGGTGGATAGGTGTATGGCTAGGTTGCAGGAGCTGCAGTATACTGTGGCAGGCGGGACAAAGGTGATCTCCGGGGTGAGTCTCAGCCCTCGAAGTACCAGAGGCTATCTGAAGACTAGTCTCAGATGCAAGCAAGAGTCTGTAAGGTACACCTATGTCTGCGTCGGTTTTGTTCGTCTATCTGAAATACAGTTTTTTTTTTTTCTTTTGTTTTTTTCTTATTTTATTTAGCAATACTCTGAACGTGTTCTTCTGGGTTTTTTTCCCATGGATTTACAGGATCAAGAATGCTGCTTCCAAGATATCTCCAGGGAAGTTTCCAGCTCCTCAATCAGCAGGTCTCTCTCTCTCTCTCTCTCTCTCTCTCTCTCTCTCTCTCTCTCTCTCTCTCTCTCTCTCTCTCTCTCTCTCTCTCTCTCTCTCTCTCTCTCACATAAATTATAGACATTAGTTCCCAAAATGTGAACTAATGTCTATAATTTATGTCGGGGATTTTCCCAAAATGTGAACTTAAGACTCCCTTTGGTTGCTTAGAGAGCGGAGGAAAATAACATTTTTTCCTCTTAGAATTTATTTTGTTTGGATTTCCTATTGAAATAACTGAAGTTGAATGCGTTGTTATAAGCCCATTTATGTTGAGAATACATTCTCTTGGTTATCAAACCAAAATCAAATACTCAAATCTCCTTTCTTTCATATACTTTTCACAAAACCAAAGTTGAGGACTAATTGGATTTGACAACCTTAATGTTTCCTAACAGGGGAGTGGCGCAGGATGTCATTACCAGCAATGCTTGTAGGAGAAACAGTTGGAGAAATTCTACAAGCAAGCCAATTTGCGAGGGAAATAGCAGCAGCAGTTGCCAACAAAACCACCCTTGACGATCCAAAAACTCCGGTAACTCATCAGAGAAACCAGAAGCCTCAACTCGAAAACACAGAATTAAGGAGCAGAAGAAAGAGGGAGAAGCAAAACAAGTTGCAATTAATTCGATCGGAGTCTGATTCACCATCACTCCAAAGGGCTCGATCACGAATCAACTTCAAGGTTTCTTCACCTCCAAAGGTCAGAGAACTGGGAAAAGAAAACAAACGATACTTGGCAAATAGGGTATCCCCAAAGAATAGGCCGTGGGTGAAAAAGACTGTTCTATTCCCCAACCCATTGTTCCTGTCTACAGCTTCTGCAAAGCAACAGAATTTTTGCAAGACAGGGTCTCCCGTTATATCAAGAAACAAAGAGACACCACATAAGTTCTTGATTAAGTCCCCGTCCTCGGCTTCTTCCAAGTTTCAAGTCAAGATCAAGAGCCTGCCGGTGGTGGGGTCTCTTTCTCCGACAAGGCCTAAGAGTTTGACCCAGAAGTCACCAAAGATGTCAGCTGCCTCGAAATTTCGCCGGTCTTTCTCTCCTTCAAGACTGGCAACCAGATTGGCGTCTCCATTGAGGAGCACAAAGGGTGTCCGTTCTTTCTCTCCTTCAAGACTGGCAACCAAATTGGCGTCTCCATTGAGGAGTAGAAAAGGAGGTGCCCAGAAGAGTGATGGGCTAATGAGTGGATTGAGACAGCGTCCAACTTTGACAACAATGCGATTATAAACTTGTTCGAGTAATCGATTTGTTTTGCGTGTGAATATTGGAGCATTTGGTTTGTGATTCTTTCTTGCTGTCCATAGTTTTTTTCTTTCACTTTGGTGTGGTGTGTGTCTGAGCATTCCATTGTATTGGTTGACGTTCAAGTTTGCAAGGATCTGATTCATCTGAGAAAGAAACGAGTTACCGATATCAATAACATATATAGTTCTTAATTGTTACTGTCAACTAGAAAGCAGTTTTGGCCAATAATGTTAAGAAGAATAGTAAATCACTCATACCATATAAACTGCCTTGTCTTCAAAATCCTGAGGCAACTTGAAGTGACATGTATGGAAAGATGTCATGTGGCTTCTTTTATTACTAATTTTAATGAACTTTATATAGAGGGAAAGATGTTAGTAGTGCAAGACCTTTTAAATTCCACCATCTTTCAAATTATTCGACATTTATGGTCCAACATGAACAAAGTTGCCATTTCAAATATTAAGGAAAAAAGATGAAACAGAGATAAAACAATGCCAAATGTAACACCAAATAGTTTTAAATTTATGATTATTTAACACATGAATGGATAATACGACTCAATAAGGACAACTCTTGCTTCGAAAACTCTATTTGTTAATATATCCTGCTTAGCTTATATGTAACTATGTAAGCAGGCGGTGCATGTATCTCTACTAAACGTAATAGATTATAATCAAATGGAGTTCATTCAACACAAGTTATCACAGAAAGAGTGGCATAATAAAATGTTTTTTAGGCCATTCTGTTTATGACCATATTATATCTCTATATTAGTATTACAATTTCTATGCATTTGAGACAAATTTCAGAAAAAAGACAATTATCAAGGACCAACCAGCATTACAAAACACAATTGTTCCAAAACGCCACCTTCAACAATGCTTTACATGGAGCATCAACATACACTAGCCAGGCCTCACTAATGAAAGGACTGATTCATGGTATGAACAACGGTAATTGAATAGTACACGAGATGCATCATGGATTCATTCAAAGCTGGCAAACTGGCAACATCTAGTATTAGTGTACCACTGGCCAAAACTGCAGCTCCTGTGGAACGCCTGGTGGGGAAATTCAACCATCAATGAACCAGCACAAACATTCAGGCACAAATTATCTGTCCGGGGATGCAAACCTCGTCCGTTCTCTCTGCCGATTTAGAGCTCGATCCTTTGGTGATGACGTTTTCCCTCCCACACCTGCTTGGCGCATCATCTCTGCAAGACAGATTCGAAATTATCCAATAAAGTATACAAAACAGTTTTTTTTTTTTTTTTGTTAAATTTTTTTTTATGCATTGTGCACATAAACTTATCCTACAAAATAACTTCAGACAGACTAGGGTACATCTATTTCAACACAACGCCAACCAGAAATCCAGAGACTTTTGAAACCTTTAAGCCAAAGTAAAACAAAACAGAACTTAGTGCTAGCATACTGAGGTGAAGATGTTACCCCAAAGGTACAATTTCCTAAAACAATTGAGCAAATTAAATTAAACAATGGAGCCACTTTTTTTTTCTTTTGAAGCAAAGCAATGGTGACTGAAAGTGAAGATGGTACCCCCAAAAGTAAACCAACGAATTGCAAAACTGCAAATCATTGGGAGGAACAATATTTAGCACATTTGAAATTATACAAAGCAAGGCAGGAAATATTTACCTCGTTTTCTCTCAAGTTCTTGATCAAGCTCTTCCTTCCACTTCCTCTGTCTCTCTGAAAAGCTCATACTGTGAGCATATAGAAATTCAGGTTAATCCACATCTAACAGAACATCACACCAAGACATGCTATGGAAACCACTAACTGAAGAACAAACCTTGGGCTACTTGGTTCTTGCTGACCATCAACTAGACGCTTTTTCCAATCATTGAGTGGAGAAGAAGCGATGTCCTGTGAACTGTGATCACTTGCATTGATATTATTTGACACACACCTGCTATTACTTCCTGGGCTTCCTGTATTAAGAGCATCAACTGCTGGAGATGGAACACCAGTTGAACCTTGACTCGGTGACCTACTTTTTGGGGGTAATTTCAAGTACTTTGGGGTAGCCTCATCACATGTGCTCTTGACAAAACTTGGCGAGCAGGTTAACAAACTGTTGTTAAACTCTTCATATAGAGGTGTTTGCAGTTTCTTCAGCTCAAGAGCCTAACATATTGAATTCAAGTTCAACACGCAATAACAGTGCTTGAAAGTGTTAAACACGATTGCTAATTTTGACTCTTCAACTGAAAGCAGTACCTTCTCGTCCAAAAAGGCTCGAATTTTTGACTCGGTAAGTTCATCATCATCCACGGAAAGTGACTGTCCACAGGGAAAGGAAAAATCTTTGTCACCCTTGCCAGAAACTCCAGAGCAGCCAGCAGGCTCAGAAATCTGTTCATCGGTGTCCAAATTTGTACCCCTCTGTTCCAATTCTGGTCTTCCATCCAGTTTGCTCCCCCAGTCATTGGAGGGTTCAGAAATGGGGTTAAAACTCTGATTACATCCGAATAAAACTTAAACAACTAAATCTGTATTTCTCAAGTGCTCATACAAAGTTGACAATGAGGACATAGAAAGCAGTTACCTTGAGGTTCTCAGGAATCAAAGAACTGGACTTGATTTCCCCCATGGTAAATTTATCTTTGTCAATCTGACACTTGTCATCATCACTGTTATTCAGTCCCCAAATATGTTTATTTTCTGGAGATTTCACAGGATATTCAACTGTGCAGCGCAGCATATCCAAATTACAAATATCTGTTGAGCCAGGGCAGGCTGACATTTTACTGGTGACAGAGTAATTGCTATCATGTCAAAGAGAATACTAGCATAATAAAAGACACTATACATGGCTCTGAATTCAAAGGAAATGAAATTACAGAACATACGAGGTTTCCAGGTTTGTGACGCTAGACAGAGAAGGGGTTTCGGAATTTTCCTGACGATGGAAAAAAGAATATAATGAAAATGGTTCAGAGAAACGTATGAATAACATGGTATCATTGAGCAGTACTGACCATAACAGAAGAATGAAGAGGATGAGATTTGACTTGGTCACCAGTTACAAAAGGATGCTGCTTATAAATAGCACATAAGAACAAACCTTAGTGAAATATAACAATGAAATGGTCAACTTTGTGGCAATCAACAGAAGCACATGTCAACAGTAAACTGGATAAGTTACCACAGATACTGCAACCTACAATGTTGCAATTATTACCAGGATATGTGAATAAAATTAAAATAACCTGCAGCAATTCAGACGCAGAAGGCCTCAAATTTGGCTCCCTACATTTGATTGTGCATCACAAAGTATTAGATAAGAAAAAGAAGAAACTCAAATCTGCAGTTGGAGTTTTACCCCTCTCAATGTAAAGATCCCACAAAATTTACTCAAGAAATAATTTTTGTCAAGAAAAAGAAAGTTTTCAAGTGCAACATAGGTTAAGGACATCTTCAATTCAGACCAAAACTACTTGAATGAGACAAGAAGTTGAAGGCAACCAAGATGACATACTGTTGCAAACATTTCAGCAGAAAATCTTTTGCTTCAACAGAGAGATGTTCAGGGATTGGTGGATGAGACTTTGTTTTCCCGATATAGAAGAGAGCAGCAACCTGAACAAACATGTTGTTAAAACAATGCATGTGAGAACGCCCTCACAAAAATTACTACAATCTAGCAGAAGGAATACCTCTTGGTACTGTTGACTCCAAGGAGGCTTTCCAGTGGCCATCTCAATTACAGTACATCCAACACTCCATATATCGGCAGAGCTAGAGAGTGTTCTCATACAACATCAGAAACTTTCAATCGCCAAAAGAGTCACTATAAAGAATATAATAGCATGACCCAGACCATATAACTAAGACTAAGACAGAGTTACAGATACAGTAAGCATGACCCAAATCAGAGAAGGGTGCATGCATAAGCTAATACATATTACTCAATTAAAAGTCCAAAAAAAACCTCCTATATATTGATATAGAGGAGCATGTATGATATAAAGTATCCAGTTCTGCTAGATGTTAAACTGGTATAGTAATAACCATAGGGACGGATAGCTTGGCACCTGGAGATATAGGTGTAGTGCAGGGCAGGATGGACGAGATAAGAATTCAAGAGTATACTTTGTTTGGGTTAGGCAAAATCCAGAGGTGGAGTGAGATCTTTGGAAGCTTAACAGAAATAGAATAAATAGACAAACCTATTTTCATTCCCAATCCACTTTCCATTTTCTCCTAGAGCCAGAGGACCAAGGAAAGTCTAATTAATTACTAATAATAAATGTGCTTCTTCTGCGAGGATGTCTTTAAGCAACCAAATGAGAAAGGGTTTTACCAGCCAAACTGAGTTGGTCCAATAAGCGGAGTACTTACTGTTTGTCAAAGAACGACACATCCTCGCTTTCCAAGGTCTTTCCTTGCTTACAACCATGGTTTTTTTTATTTTACTTATATATATATATATATAAAGATTTTGGTTTCTCAAATCTATACGAGATGGCTATAATGCTCTTTATGAATAAGGTAGACTTTTTCTGATCTCTTATGTATTAGAGAGAGAAAGACAACAACGGAGCAAAGACAGAGAGAGGTGAACCATTAAATAAAATGGATTCTTGTGAAAGGATATAACCCTAACGTCAATAAATTGTTGAACATAGAGTGTAAACTTTGTGTTAATCAAATCTTCTCAATGTAGCCATCATGGTGCCTACAGATGTTAGCAATGCTGCATTTACTTAGGATCAGTCAGGTAAATCAATGCCTTTAAACTTGAGGGTTTTTTTTTTTTTTTTGGCACCAGGTGTCCACGAACAGCGTCCTGACTAATCCTAGGGTTGCATAGGCTCTCGACAAGGAGTTTTCCGCAAGTACATCTCGGGTAATTCAAAAAGAAAACCTCTCAGTCCGATAGCCTCTAGAGATTGTTTGCACTCAAGGGGATTTGAACCTTAGACCTCGGGAGAGCACACCCCCAAAACCAAGGCCTTTACCACTTGAGGTCTTTTTATCAGCAAGGGATAAGTTTTTATTTTTTTAAAGTATATCCAAACCTCTTTTGCAGCTTTTATGGGGAACGCTTTCCTCTTTACCTTCCTATGCCTTCTAACTCTTTCAATAAACTGTCAAACTAAAAATTAAATCAACATAGGAAAAGGAAAAAGAAGACTTCCGATAACTTGTCACCTTGATCTAACAGTGTGAAGGGTGTAACCATGGACTCCATACACACCAGGTGCACGTGTAGTTTTAGCAATAAAAAAGTTCTCACTACCAACTTCAGGAAACCCCCTTTTTCAAAGCATATGGAAAATAAATTTGTGTGCTGCTAACTATTTAGACAACAAGAAGGTTTTGATTGTGCTTACAAGCTATGCCCGGTCTGGAGAATGACTTCAGGAGCCATCCAATACGGAGTACCCTTCATAGACTTGGCACCTGAAACAGTAGCCTACACTAGCGTACATCTCCAATTAGATAGTACAAGAAGTATGAGTGTTTCCACAAAATAAAAAGTGGATATCTAAACAGAAAGTGATGGGAAAGACAGCAGTAGTACCAGCTCAACAACCTGTTTGGATGCACCAAAATCTGCAAGTTTAATGCACCCTTTGTTATCTACAAGAATATTTGCCCCCTGAAATCGAGGAAATAATGAGTCAAGGAAAACGGATGCTTTTTCACATGTATATCCCAATTAGGGTTAGAAATGGCACCTTAATGTCCCTATGCATGATTCCATTTTTGTGCAAATACTCCAGCCCTAGTAATAACTGCTTTGTATATGTTCTTATAACCTGCTTAAAATTAGACCATAAAGTTTGCATTTGAAACACCTAATTTTTAAGTTTAGCAAGCAAGAACTTACAGCCTCAGGGAAAGATCCAAATTTCCCCAGAAGTGAAGATATTGATCCACCAGGCACAAATTCCAATAAAATATTTAAGGTTTCCTCCTCCCTCACTGTACCCAAATATCTCTAATAAACTCAAACAAAGCACGCCATCAGAAGAGTGATAGGATTCATCAATTAAATGCATACTAGCATATCATACTCACAACAATGTTTGGATGAGAGAGATTTTTTAGAAGCTTCACTTCTTCCTCAAGCTCTCTGATGTGAGCCTACTTATAACATTAAAACTAGTATTCAGTAAATCGATATTAAACAACGAAATAAGGAGATCAATCATCACAAATCCCAAACTCTTCACAAAACAAAAAGACCCCAGACATTTCAAATTTCTAAATTGCTATGAACTCCATTTGGCTGCTGAAAAAATTAATTGAGGAAGGAAACTAGTAAAAAAAAAAAAATACAACAACAACAACGTCAACCACAAAATATTCTGTTACATGATGTTGACTTTCAGTTTTCAGACTTGAAATTGTATATTTTTGTTATTATATTTTTTACCTCTCTTAACTATTAAAAGAGTAAGGCCCTGTTTGGTTTCAAAAATGGTCTCAACCCATCTCATCTCAACATCCAAACACCATTTAAACACAAACACTTTTCAATTTGTCCATCTAAACATTACCTAAACATTACAACTTTTTCAAACTTCCAAACAAAACACAAAAAATAATTCAACTTTTTCAAATCCCAAAACAAAAATTATATTCTAATAATATTTTAACTTTATAATATTTTTATTCAACTTTTTCTCTTTCCTTTTCCAAAACCCCATAAAACATCTTAAATCAAACCATTTCACTACTATTCTCAAACTATCTCACTACTATTCACAAATTTCTCATCTTATCTTTATAACCAAACGAGGCCTTAAGTAAATAGCAATGCTTCTATTTATTAGCATAAATAAAGAAATGCCCTATTTGTCAAATCCTGTCTTTAGTTTTAAATATTGAAAAAAAAGTTCAATGCAAAAGTAAAATCAACCACCTCCACTTAGTGCAGCTTCACACAACCATTTGCCTTCAATGATAGAAGTTCGTCATTCTTCAGAATAAATCAATATGGAGCATGAAGTTTGAATATGAAACAATCTCACAGCAATTTAGAGAAGAACCAATCAAAATGCAGTAAATGGGTCAGGAAGAAGCTAATCAAACACAGAGATCAGTAACAAACAAATATTTATGAATGTTAACTACTGCATTTCGTGGAACCTAGAAGACCAGGGCTACCAATCAGTTGAACTTAATGCAGCTAATCTAAGTGCCTGCATTGATGTCTTAAGATCTCCAGTTAGTCAGAAATAATGAAATCTAAAAATTTAGTTAGATTTCTTTCCCCTCCGTTTTCATGCCAACCAAACAGAAATGAAATGAGTCGCAAACAATACAGAATTGATGTCAGTCATAATCTTAGCTTTGATATTAAAGTCATCACAATAAACGCAGGAACTTGAAAAGAAAACCTGGGCTTTGTCCTTTGAAGCACTTTTTGCTGCAATCAAAACCTGGAAAATAATTAGCACAACACAACTAAATTCAGACCCCAAACCCAGAATTAATTCAAATCCCAGAAACACCACCAAGTAACCGTTACATACACCAACTTCAGGCACAAAAGTAAGGAACACAATTAGAAGCAACAGGTGTGAGAAGCTGAAACTATTAAAAAAACCATTAAAATCGAGCAAGAAAAAAAATTCTCCCTAATCTAGAATGTATCTAGGTGTTTTTTTGTATACTTCCTGTGTACATGGGCTTGGGCTATACTTATTTCATTCATATCAATATAAATTACTTCTTACGTATCAAAAAAGAAAAGAAAAAAAAAAAAAAACCTCAAAGTGGAGCTCTTAACATCAAATTAACCAACGGTCTAAAACCCCTTTCGACCGACTAGAAGAAGACTCAAAACCAAACTCCAAAACTTAAAAACAACAAAAATCAGATATAAAATCACAAGGAAAAGAACTAAGAATTGAGCTCCCAAATAAAAAAAACCAACAAAAATCAAGATATAATTAACAAGAAAAAACCCCAAAACTTCCCACCGAAACCATAACTAGCAAAAAGCTACTGCCATTATCCACAAAAACCATAAAACCACACTCCTAAACCAAAAATGACACCCCATGAACGGAACAAGAACAAGAAAACGAACCTGCTTCACTGCTAGTAGCTCCCCTGAATCAAGATTCATGCCCATATAGACATGCCCGAACGCCCCGCATCCAATCAACTCGCCCTTTCGCCATCGGATGGGTGGCGGTGGAAGAGAGGATTTCGAGAAGACTCTGGATTTGCGAATGCAAGAATTGAACTTGTCCACTATGGTTGATGGAGCCAATGGTGATGTTGATGGTGATGGTGACAGTGGTGATTCTTCATTGTCTGGTGGGGCTGTTCGAAATACTCGCGATCGGCGTACTGATTCAAATATATCTTGCATTTGAGAGAGAGAGAGAGAGAGAGAGAGAGAGAGAGAGAGAGAGAGTATTGGGATTGGTGGGTTTTCAGTCCCTGGTCAAGAGCGAGAAAACGAGAGAGAGAGAGAGAGGAGGGAAAAAGGTGGAAGAAGATTGTTTTTTCAAAAGGAAGAAAAATAATAATTAAATGAAATTCAGAAAGGAATGGGGCTTCTTGCAGTATTACAGAAGAGGACCTATAAATATGTACAAATAAACATTACAGAAAATCACACCTGATTTTCTGAAATATTTTATTATTTTAGAAATATTTTATATAAGTATGTTTTGAGAATACTTCGACACTTCTCAATATATTCTATTATTATTTATTATTTTATTAATATTTTTTACCTAATTTTTATTATTATTTATTATTTTTTACTATTATTCAATATTTTATTATTACTTTTTACTTACTTTTTCATTAATATTCACAACATAGTTCAATATTTTTCAACACCCAAATCTTAAAACTCATCTGAAATACCTTCTTCCCAAGCTCCGATTCTTCGAAACCTCTTCCCATCTTGATGACTAGCCCAGCTTTCATTTGTTCGCTTGTAATATTTGTCGACGTTCTCGAATTTTTCCTTGCATTTCTTGGCACTCATTTTGTATCCCATATCTCACTTCCTGCCACCAACTCAGATTTTACTTGATTAAATAACTAGGGTTGAGAGTCAGTCGGTCCGTATTGGAGAAATTGATTGGACCAGATCGGACCAAATTGTCTTATTTTTAAGAGACCGAATTCATTCGGTCCGGTCTAGGGGTTTTTCACCCCGAATCGAAATTAAAAAAAATATATTATTTATATAATAGTTGTATATAATTAATTATATAATTATATATGGTATAAAAAAAATATTAATAGTCTAATAATTAATCTAATATAGACTGTAGTTATACTTATACTAATATAGTTATACTAAATCATTGTAACTAATACTAATATATAGCTATACTAATAGTCTACTATTAATACTAGAATAAATCTTGAGAGGAGCCACTATTTGGCAGCAACCATTGCACTCATTACGTGTAAACTAGGTTCACTAACAAGTGAACCGGCTCTACCCTAAACCGACCCCATCCCTTCGAGCACAACCCAGATTCCGTCAAGAACACGAGGATCAGATACATCAGGAGCAGAAGTAGATACAGCACGTACCCAAGCGTTTGTAGTTCCCCCTCTCTTCACAGCCTTCAACCCCTTCAATCTCGCGTTGCCCACTCAGTTCCACGACTCGTCGTCTACGGCACGACTCTTCTTCTGTGGCTCCCCCTCCCTTCACCCATAAGCCTTCAACGTCCTCAGTCTCACGATGGGGATGTGGTTGCTCCCTTGGTCTCACGATGGCGGCTCGAGCCTTCAACGTCCTCAGTCTCACGATGGCGACGCAGTAGCTCTCTCAATCTCGCGATGGCGACGCGGTTGCCCCCTCAGTCCAGTGACGGTGTCCCCTCAGTCCCGCGACGGTGCCCGCAACCCTTCTTCAGCAGCTCCCCGTCGCAGTGATTTCTTGGTTTTTTTTTCTTTGAATGTCTCTGTAATTTGTCCCAAATTGATAATAATCTAGGGTTTTTGTTTGTGATTTGCCCCACCCCACCTACGACTTCTCTGTGATTTCACTGATTTCTTGGTTTTTGTAATTTGTCCCAAATTGATAATAATTTAGGGTTTTTGGCTATGATTTGAATTTAGTGATCGTATTACTAGCTGATGTGCGGAGTAGATGTCATTAGTGATAGAAATCTCACAAATTTTGCTTCACCGTGGAGATCAAGTTCAATCAATGTCATTATTTCCATATGAGAATCTTGAGTTATATCTCTTTCAACTTCTATGAAGTTCATTACATACTATTAATCTATTGGTTACAAAACTAAATAGACACGAGTTGAGAAAATCTAAGCATCTATGTTTCAAAAGAGTTGGATTGCATGCCAGTACACGAGTCGCGGGTGGCGCTGGGAAGAGACGCAGGTTCCTGGCAAGGGAAGAGGGTAAGTTTCAAGGTGGGATGGATGCAAAATTCAAACGGAGGAAGAAAGTAAAACCCGTTTTGCTTGAAACACGTTCTGCTTGAAAAAAAGAAAGAAAGCAGCAGAAGCATCCACGTAGTGTGTGCAATGTGTGCACTGCTACAGTGGCTGCTCTGTAGCACGACTCTTAATACTAATATACTATTATATAATTTATATAGTTACACTAATCACTATAATTAATACTATGTATAGGTATACAATATACTTATCGCTATAATTAATATAATTTAATTATCACTATACTTATATTTAATTAATATAATTATCACTATACTATAATTTATATAGTTATACTAATCACTATAATTAATACTTATATAGTTATATTAAATCACTAATTCACCATAACTAATATTACTAATATATAGCTATATTAATAGTCTAATACTATTATAATTTATATAGTTATTGTAATCATAATAAGTTAATACCTAAATCACTATAACTACATATGTTTATTATGGATGTATTATTATATTCTTTAATGTATAACTATAATATATAGTACTAGTATATATTAATATATTAACATTTTATAAGAGTTATAATATAAATTATAATATATCATATATGTATAAATTTATAATAGTATTAGTATAGTTAACTTAATATGTAATATGTTAGTATTAAATAACTATAACTACATAGAGTATTAGTAATATAGTATTTAATATAACTATATAGAGTATTAGTATAACTATAGTATAACTACATAGAGTATTAGTAATAAGAGTATTACTATTATTTAATATAGTATTATATAAAGTATTAATAAATGTGTGGAATTTGAAGAGATATAGTAATACTAGTATATTACATATAGTTATTAGTTATAATATTAGTATTAATGTATTATTAGTTATAGTAAATAAGTTAATAACTATTACTAATTTACTACATACTAACAGACTAATAGTATTAGTGTATTACTAATATATATACATATACTACATGTATATATATTAAATATATCACAATAGAATTACATAGATATTAAATAAAATGTCATTGGATATAAATATATATATATAATATATATAAAAGGGTGGGCTGACCGGACCGATCGGCCTGACCCGGTCCTTAAATAATTCAGTCCGATCCAGGATGGGAAAACCCTAGACTGAATAGGTCCGATCCGGTCTACAAAATCTCTCGAGACTAGACCGGACTCCTCCCTAGGTACTGTTGATGGGTTTCGTCCGTCTGTTCCAGAAGAGCGAATGCTTTGGCTAAAGCATGATATGATTTGTGGGTTTTAAGTGTGAAAAACGTCTTGATTTTAGTTTTAGTTCTATGTAATGTTTAACATGAGTTCAATGATGGGAGTATGAATATTTTTGCTTAAAAAAAAAAGAACAGGAAAAAAAAATCCTGGAAAGAGTTAAATTGGAGCAATGTAATGTTAAAAATCCTGGAAAGAGTTAAATTGGAGCAGAGGAGCCAAGTTGCTTTGCCTACGGCATGGTTGCTTTCAAAACTCATGCCTTCCAGCTAAAATGAAGATGATAATAATTTGCAAATGGGTTCCTAGCTGAGATGGAACATGGGTTTTTCCCCTCATTTTGAATCTCCAGATGGAACACGCAGATGGGTTTTCTCAGAGTCCATCGAAGAGGGAGAAAGATTGGAGAGATTGGAGAGCTTGTGATTTTTTTATCAGCTGTTGGCAGGCGCAAGATATGTATATCAAACAACTTATGTGGAGGGCTGTCATTGAAGGGCTGTTTTTTTAGGTTGGACAGCCCGACCGGTCTGAAGTATTCTCATTACAGAACTCATCATTCATCAATTTTGGGAACTCTATTTGTTAGATTAAAATGTCGGAATTGACATTGAATTTTATCAACTATCTAAGACTATAATATTATTAAATTCAAATATTTATTATAGACATCTCCATATTTTTTTAAGTAATGATATCCTTACACCTCATTTACTATTATTTTAATACTTAGTTTTTCTATTCGAGTTCATTTTTATAAAATTGAATTTATTTTTAATTAAATTACATGATTACGTTGATTGATTAAATTTATTTTCTTTTAGTTTATACAAGAAGGTCATGTTCTGAAATTTTTAATCTAAATTCAAATTGCAAAAAGAGAAAAAACAATACTTGAGTAGCAAACCAATAATAAATGAGGAGTAAGCGTATCATTATCATTTTTCTTTTAAAGTGAGCTTCTTTTGATTAAATTTGAACAAAAACTTGGAATATGTGAGCATAGATTCAACAACCGTGTCATCTATTATGAGCCATATTGAATGAAAAAATGCAACCTTTTCAGAAAATTAAAATTTCATAAATTTATCTTTGTATTGCGGAATTGTATTGGAAAGAAATATGAATTGAAGATGTTTATGCCAAAACAAGAGGCGAAAACCCTTCTTAACTACATAGAAAATCATGACTTAATTTTTTTTTTTCTTTTGATAAAAGATAAGACTTCATTCATACTTGAAAGTTCAAGAAACAAATACATGCACAAGTAAAAAACTGGACCCTTAATCCCGTGCCAACAAAAAAATACAGTAATATTTGAGAACCCCTCAACCAACTCTAACAATAAAACACATTATTACGTTTTAACTTCCATCAACACCCTGTTAAATGTAACTTCTAGGCATGTATGCCACCATTGAACCATATCATCCACCGTACAAGCATGTCTTGCTAGCAAAATGAGCGGCTTCATTTCCCCATCTACCCACATGGCTTAATTCCCAATCTGACAAATGCCTCAGAATCTGCTGTATTTCCTTAATAATAGGCACCTGTGATGTAAACCTTGGTTCCCTTGATTTAATATCATCAATTACATGCATTGAATCTCCTTCTATAATCAGCCCATTACAACCCATGTTGAGTAACATCTGTAACCCTCTAAAAAATGCTAGAGCTTCAATACCATCTACTGCAGAAACCCCAATTTCCTTCCTACTTAAAGCAAACACCACCTCCCCAACTTCATTCCTAAGAATAACCCCAACACCAGCAAAATTTATATCATGAAATAATGCCGCATCAAAATTCAGTTTCTGCTTACCACATGGTGGAAGTTTCCATTGTAAAACAGTTTCGTTTCTCATGATCATACGGGTTGCTTTAAAACAACCTCACAAGTCTACTGCATTGTGAAAACCACACCTGCTGAACAATGGGACACAAACAAATAGCATGAGGGACATCTTCATTTTTCCTATCACAGTGGATACAAAAACCTTTGCTGGTCACATTTCTTCTCAGCAGTTTGGATTTTGTAGGTAAGCTGTTTGAACATGCTCTTCCTGCAAAATTCGGTACTTTGTTAGGGAGGTTCAAATTCCATAATTTATGCCACATAACACTATGATTTGAAGAGGATAAACTAGTAGCTGGATTCATTTGTTGAGCCAACCCCATTGCAAAATGATACCCAGATTTAATAGTATAATTTCCAGCAAAGTTACCACCCCATATAAGCTTATCAACAGACCAAGAATGAATAGGAAGTTGGACGATTTATCCAACAGCATATGGAGGAAAGATCCCTCTTAAGCAAATCCACATTCCAAATTCTAGAATTTGGATAAAACAAATCACTCACCTTTGCCTCCAAAGGTAAGAAAGAAGAAGCTATAGAAGCAAACGGCTGCAAATCACTTGAAAGCCATCTATCATTTCATATATCAACTGAATTACCACTTCTCAATCGCCATTTACAACCTTTTAAGAGAATATCCTTTGCTGCATAAATACTCCGCCACACATAGGAATGATTACTACCAAGTTATGATTGAAAGAAAGTAGTGTGAGGGAAATATTTTGCCTTAAATATCCTAAACAACAAAGATTCATGATTAGTAATCAATCTCTAGCCTTGTTTATCCTTATCCAATAAAGCCAGGTTAAAAGCCTCCATGTTGTGAAAACCCATTCCTCCACACAATTTTGAAGCACACATCTTTGTCCAACTCACCCAATGTATTTTTCGCTCTGATGCACAATATTCCCACCAAAATCTCATAAAAATGCTTTCTAAATCTTTACAGAACAACTTTGGCAATACGAAACAACTCATTGTATAAGCTGGAAGTTGACTTCAATTCTTGAAATGTTGAAGATCGAGCCCGACCCATGAAAGATGGTAGTCCCAAATACCTCTCATGTTGGTGTACTGATTACACATTCCAAACCGTCTTGATATTATTTACCTCTTCCTCCATAGCATTTTTGCTAATGAATAACTCAAATCTTTTCTGTATTTAATTGTTGCCTTGATGCCACCTCATATACTTCTAATAACTGCCTTAAAACAGAATTATCATCCGTAGTAGCCTGACAAAATAACAAACAATCGTCAACAAAAGATAGGTGACTCAGTGTTGGAGCTCCATTACACAACTTCAAACCCTTTAGCAATCTCCTATTTTCTGTATCTTGGATCATAGGGGATAAACCTTCAGTATACAAGACAAATAAATAGGAACATAATGGGTCACCTTGTCATAATCCACGTGTTGCTGAAAATTTTGATGTTGGCTACCCATTCATCAAGATCTTGTAGGATATCGAGCTAACACAAGATAATACCAGCGCCACCCAACTAGGATTGAAACCCAATCTTAACATTATTGCCTCAAGAAACTTCCACTCTATGCGATTATATGCCTTACTCATATCAAGCTTTATTGACATAACACCTCGATGCCCCCTTCTTCGACGTTGGATTGCATGTACAGCTTCATAGGCAATAAATATGTTATTTGTGATGAGCCTCCCTGGTACAAAAGCACACTGACTAGAGGAGATAACATGTGATAAAATAAGTTTTAGCCTATTAGTTATCATTTTTGCAATAATTTTGTAAACTACATTAACATAAACTAATAGGTTTGAAATCTTGCATCTTTTGAGGTCTCCGCTTCTTTGGAATTAAAACTATATAAGTCTCATTTAGTGAAGAGGGATGACTTTATAATTTATATTAGAACAGTAGGTCTCATTTATATATTAAGATGATATGAGAAATTTGTAAATAGTAGTAAAATAATTTGTGAATTGTAGTGAAAATAATTTGGGTTAAAATATTTTATTATATCTTCCCTTTAACCCCTAGGCCTTATTAGTATGGGTGTAACTTGTCTAGTTCGGTTTTGGATATTTTTTAAAACTGAATCGGCATACACATTTTGAAAATTTAAGAACCGATACTAGACCAATTCACCACCAAAATCAGAACTTTCGATTATTTCGATTTCGGTCCCTTTTTTCGATTTTATGGATAAACAAATCATACTCCAACAAAACTTTAGTAAGTGATTGACCTATATTTCTCATTTTATGTTATATTAATTTTATGTTATAAAATTAAAATTTATATGTTATATCAAAATGAAAACGTTATATTAAAAATGATAAGATTAATTTATGTTATATTAAAATTAAATGTTATTTTAATTTTATATTATAAGATTAATAGACATGAATAATAAAATTTTAAAATTTCATGTTGTATTAATTAGCAATTTAACATATAATATATATAATATAATATAAAAAAATCATATACAAAATATTTTATATATAATATAAAAAGTTTAAAATAATATATATGTGTACAGTTTGATTCAGTTCGAATTAGTGTTTTAATTATTAAAACAGAAAGTAGATCGATTTTTAACCGATTTTGCTAAATAAGAACTGGCATTGAGCCAGACCGATTTAGAACTAGACCAAATCCATTTGGTTCACCGGTTTCCCCATTTTTTTAACAGCCCTACTTGTTAGTATCATGTTTCATCCTCTTTTTGTGAAATCTAATTTTTTATAAAGAGATTGCGTGAAACTTGTCTATTTGGAGTTTGTATCTAACATTACTCTTTTCTATTTGTTAATATGAATGTACATGCATACCGACATCCTCAACCACCACCATGGGCTTCAGATCACTTGATCGAGACCTGGGCCACCTCTGTTGGCGGAGAATGATTTTTTCTCCTATTCCGGCCTCTTATACGATTTTTGACACCAAGTTTGTACCTGACGGTTCCGGCTGCAAAGGCTTCTATGGTACACATTAATATGGTATGTCCTTTTTCCTTTTTCTTTTTTAATTTTATTTAAATTTTTTATTCCTATATAGGCCCTATAGTATAGGCAACAAAGTTTAATGAATAATTATTTAGAGAACAGCTTTCTCCTTCAGCTAGCGGGCCCTAGTCTGCGTGCAGAAATCATCTATAAATTTGCCTACAAAAGTGCTGCAATATTTCACCAAAATCAATGACAACAAAGCAAACAAATTAACACCTTTGCTAGGAATAATTTATATTTTTGGTTTTCCTTGTTCTTCCACTATTTTACAACCTACCAATGCTGATTTTTTATGACTATGGAACCCAAAGATACATTTTGGCGGTTGTGGATCAAAGATTGCTACCAATTTGGAGAGGTTGAGGATGATGGTGTTGGAGCTTCCTAAAATTTTATGCATCCTGGAAATAGCTCGTTAATAGTGTAGGAAATTTGCTTCCTTTTTCTTCAACTGATTCCAATACCCAAGCATAGAGGGTCTCACGGCAATAGCCCTAATGCCTTTCCATTATGGTAAACCAGAAAAACTTGAAACATAAAAAATGAAATTATCAACAAAATGGGTTTAGGAAGCTTCATATACACATTGGAAGATTTTTAGCAAAACTCTTCATATTTTACACAATTCCTACTACTATTCAATTCTAAATTTTGAAAAGCCTCCCAAAGAAGGGGAAGAAAAAATCCTTCAAGGAACAATTCAGGGAGCAGGATGCACAGCCCTCTTTAAGTACAAGCCAAAGAAGAACATAAGTTAAAATTGAGGTGGTGATTTTTCAGCAGAAACTTTATCAAGAAGCCCAATAAGGTGCCAAGAGTTGAACAGCCAATTTAATATAAACTGGTGAGAGGACAAGTACGCTGTTTGACGTGCAAACTTCAAACCCTCAGCTGGAAGCATTTTTCCTTGCGGCATAGACACGGTAAGCTGCAAGCCCAACAATGGCTACAGCAGCTCCAACTGTCAAAGGCACAAGATAATTCAGAGAGACAAACTAAAACAAGAAGATCACAGAACAACATAACTCATCTTCATTGTCATAGGAAAATGATCATCCATAAGGAAAAGATTCAAGGATAAAGTAAATTTTAGCAGCATGGGAAAATGCGTGACTGGAAAGATATCACAAACTTGGAGAACTCATATAAGATATCAAAGATGACAAGACCTGATATAATAGTAAAACAACAGTTTCAGACGAACCTGAAAAGAACACAAGTGAGCGGTTTAGAAGCCGATGGTATTGCTTTCGGCTTCGCCCAGCTTCAGTTTCAGGTATGCTCAAATGTGGGTGTTCAGCAGTACTTACAATCCTTCGGAAAACATTATTTAGATCACCCAACTTCACACTGATGGGTATAGGAGCCTCTATTCCCATGTCCTGACTAACCTACAAATACAAAATTGCATTGAAAATATGTTGACAGTCTAGGGAAAGAAAAACACTATTACAGTAATACTATGTCATTATTTAGACCTCAGATTTTAGGTGCTCAAGTCCTTTAATTATGACAATTTTATGTAAAATTTAGAATTGATAAAATGTTGTCCATGTATGTCAAGTTCTTGCCACCAACACTCAACCATTTACAATCCCATTACAGAGAAAAAAAAAAAAAAAAGAATGCATAAACAAGGGTAGTAACACCAATACGCCAATGATAGAAACCATTATGTTCAGAACAAGCTAACAACTAACCTCAGTAAATATTTTTAAGGGATGATTTAGCTTGCATAAGCAAAATTTTCAACAGAATAAATACCCTGGTAGATTCTTGTATGGCCATGGGAAATGAATCCTGATCATCTTTAGCTGCAACTATGAGACAAGGCACCTCAAAGCCAGTATCCTCACCATGGCTAGCAACTTCTACCAGCAACTCGGTCGCTCTCTCCCATGAGAATGCATCAGTACTGTAAAAGTAAAACGAATCAATCCTTGGAATCTCCAAATGCAAAGGCAATCCTTGGAATCTCCAAATGCAAAGGCAGCAAACTGTAAAACAGGTCATAAATATATACACGTCGAAATATAATTAGAGCAAACTTAAAGTTCACTTGTCAATAGAGTTAGTAGCTTCCAAGGTAGATGGTCAGAGACCCAAAATCCACATAACATTAGGCCTGTTCATCCGGAACAAACCCGGGCCGATACCCGCATAGAAAAACCCGGGTACACTTGGTTCAGGTACAGGGTTTTAAACCCGGAACCCGGGTTTAAAAGGCGGTACCCAGTTTTTCTTTTTGTTTTTCTTGGTTTGAATGTTTTGATGTTTTTTTTTTTTTTTTTTTTTTCCCTTTCTAGCAACTAAATGGACAGAAACTCAAAAGGAAAATGTTTTGGGTCTCGACAATGGGTCCTGATTGTTTTTTTTTTAACTTAATGATTGAATAAATGTTTTTTAATTATGTTGTATTTTTTTTAAATGTCTGAAGGAATTAAAAAAATCCATGAAAAAAAAAACGAAAAAAAAAAAAAAACACTCAAATAGCCTTGTTAGTGTAGCAGTGTTCAACTCAAAATACGATGTGAAGTTTGTTTGTAACAGTAGCATGGACATGGCAAAGTTGGCTCAAAACCTAACGTAAGGCCATATAATTGGTTTGACCAATTGGTCATGTTGCTGAGAAGATGTGAAGATGTTTGTGGATGTAGGCTGGGAAGAAATGCCTTATAATTATTAACTATATATATATATGAATTATCTCAATGGAGAAATTTTTGTAAAAAAAAAAAAAAAAACTGGGGGTGACAATATATTACACAACCAGTAAAGATAATTTAATTTCCTATGAAATTCAGAAAATAAAAAGGATAACAAAAAGATAGTAGCTATCCAGCATCCCCATCCATAAAACTTTGTAAACCATCACTAAAGGCATCTCAAGATTACCAGTAATATTAATATACAGGCCTAAACTGACATACAATAGAACAATGTTAAAAGAATATATCAAGCTAAAAAATACAGTGGAATAAAAAAACATGAATCCAGAGTGTGAAAATTTAACGCTTATTTTTCAAAGATAAGTAATAAAAATTCATTAAAAAGATGATTTTTTTTTTTTATAAGTAATAAGAAACTTTATTCCTAAGAATAGGCAAAGCCCAAGTATTCATTAAAAAGATGATTAAACATGTATCCAATGCAGAACACTGAAATAAAATTTATTTTTTTATTATTTATTTTTTATTGGCACCGAGTGTCCGGGAATAGCGTCCCGACTAATCCCGGGGATGCATAGGCCCTCGGTAAGGAGTTTCCCGCAAGTGCACTTAGGGTAATTCAAGGGAAAAATCCCCCCGATCCGATAGCCCCTATAGATTGTTTGCATCCAAGGGGATTTGAACCTTAGACTTGAGGGGAGCATACCCCCAACCCAAGGCCTTCACCACTTGAACCACCCCCAAAGGGGTTAAAAATTCATCTTAACCCCTATTTACAACATTTATAAAAATTCATCCCATGCAGAACACTGAAATGACAATTATAATTCATCTTATCACTAAATACGACAATACTTGCAGCCTTTTATTTACCTGTCATGAACAAACACTGCTATGTCACAAGCAGCCAAAGATTCTTTTTCTAATAGCAGTTTCGAAACTTCATCTTCAGGTATCTCTCTCAGCACAAGAGTTTTCTTTGCTCCCTGGGAAGAAAATAACAAACAAGTTTTTTATTTTTTATGACAGAAAATAACAAACAAATACTCAGATAAATAATTTAAATATGAACAAGATTAGTGATTATGGCAACTGACGGCATTTTGATTTACACAAAAGAAATAGCAAACATCAGATAAGGGGAAAACAGAATTTAGTAATAAAATCAAACTACAAATTCCGATCAGATGTCAGCAATTCAGGTTGATCAGAGAGAAAACAATGACTACATATTTGAAACCCTCTTCAACCAGCCAAAAATAAAACACAAAATAAACTTTTCCATTGAGAAATAATTCAGACATCAGTTGTGAATTAATTCAGGCTGCAAAAACTCTCATAAAATTGCTGTCTGTACATCTAGAAAAGCTTACGCAAAATCTACATACACCTCAACATGATTTGGCTATCGATATAGCATAATTATGTAACGCCAACTTGATAAGACTCAGTAAGAATTACATTGGTGACAGCAGCTCCCCATATTTCAGACAAAAAAGTTATTGATTCAAATAGTTCTTTTGTTTGATTTAATTCTGCAACCAACCAATGGTGGACGGGGCTTATATCATGGTGTGGCTTAAGAATATTTTCTCCACTATGCGACCTATCAAAACTGGACGGACCAATGCACATGTTCAACACTCATTTTGGGGGTGCATAATGCAATTGCACTCACCCCAGGCTGATCAACAACGTTCACTGCATATAGCTCATCAGTGGTTGAAGTATAATTATCAGAGAAACTCCTGCACTTCCAATTCATAAAAGATAAGTGATATTATATGATCACCAACTAAAATTATTGAGATATATTATATTTAAAAGGATGATTCAAAAGTGTGAAAAGACCTTCCAAGAAAAGAATTCAGTACTGCAGACTTTCCAGCCTTCTTGGGCCCAAAAACAAAACACTGGAAAACATTTCTATCTGTCTGCTGCTTTTTGCGATCCACACGCCGCCTTCTGGTTACACGGAACGCAGACAAAGGATCACCAGGATAACCAATGTATATCAGATTCTCCATGCTCCAAGCTGGGTCTATAAGAGTCATAAGGGCCCACTGCAACCACACGTGTCACAAAATTTAAGCACAGGTCACCAGAGAAAAATATTAAATCTAAAACTTTACCTATGAATAGGCAGCCAAATAGCTACATTGAGAACATAATAAATTGGAAGTTGTCTTGTATGATTATGGAACATTTCCATCCAAACCCCCCCACTATGAACAACAGAAAGGAAAAAGGGAAGAACGAACGAATGAAAGACATACCTCTGACAAAAACCCATCAAGTGATAGCCCACCAAATGCATTTCTCTCTACAGCATCCACATAAGGGGCTCTATCCCAAGGACTGGAAAAAAAAGTATGTCAAACATCCAAACCTTTCAGATGCTAATCATAATAGTTGTTAAGAAAGAAATAAATCAAAGATACCAAAAATCCCTCTAAACATTACAAAACCTCAGAACACCCTGAGGAGGAGGGCCCTTCACAGGGGATGGGATGTGAGGATGCAGACAGATGATATGCATATGGATATGTTCATATCAGAATTATCTCAAACTCACAGAAAGATTGAAATGACCAGACTATAGTTGAGAGAGAGAGAGAGAGAGAGAGAGAGAGAGAGAGAGAGAGAGAGAGAGAGAGAAGAAAAGAAGATACTTATAAAAAAAAGTAAGAATTTGAAGTAAAAGGTTTATACTCATAATCAAAGCAGTAAATTCCAATTCCTAATTGTTCACTTATGAGATGAAAGCTTCCGAATGATGGAATTTTAGACAATAATTACATCTTTCTGAAAAAATATTTCTAAAGACAAGTAAATGGAAATAAAATATGTGAAAATGACAAGCAATTTAAAATGGCCAGGAAATTACATTTCTAGTGTAACAAATGAGCATGTTTTCTTCTGTGCATGCAAATAAATAATGCATCTTGCATATATGCAAGGCAACTAATTGTTAGCCATAAAGCATCACTTCAAAAAGTAACCAAGCCATAAGCATTGTGAAGTTACAATGACTGTGATCAATAGTAACTGAAAATTAACAGAAGATGCATTGGTAACAAGATTGATGAGGGTCATCGCGATGAACCACTTAATAAACATAAACCAAAGGAAAGAACCCCATGCAGGTAAATTAAATGAACATGAAGCTGTACAGGATTTCATAAGAGTTGTAACAAGGTAAAACAAGCCACATAGCCACAAATGATCTTAACAGAAACAAAACTACCTTTCTGCAGCAGTGGAAAACAAGTCATCAATTTCACGAGGTCGAAGGGCCCCATCCTAGTAGAAAAAATAAATATCATATATGATTTCAAGTTGGTGATCGATAAAGACCGACTTGAATAAAATGTGGCTACCACAGTAAATACTGATTGCACAAGTTATATGATAATATAATTAACAAACTTGGAAAAGAAAATACTCAGACAGTACATAAAAAGACATACATGATCACTGTCGAACAATTCAAAGATTCCTCTTAGATACTCAATGGCTTCATTTGTCAGCTCCACACTCTACAAAAGAGAACCAGCAGTAAGCATTTTTAACAAACATTGTATGCTTCACAGATTTTTTTTTTTGGGGGTGGAGGGTGGATATGGTTCGTGTATGATTTAGTGACATATTACATGATATTAGAACTAAATTTTATGTTATACTCAAGCAAAGAAGTTTCATAGAACTTCAAATTATGTGCACATAAGGGGATTAGGGTGGGAAATTCAGGGCTTGCCCACCTCAAAACCTTAGCAAGATGAATAATCCTGGATGTCAATGCCAAGGCCAACAAGACTTGGGAGCCACAATATATTTTAAGGGTGGGGTTTGGTCAGCTAATTACTGACAGACCCAGCTTGGCTATACGTGACAGTTAATTTCACCTCAAAGTCTAAAACCTTTTTTTTTTTTTTTTTTTTTGAGAAAAGTACGAAGTACATTAATAAAAGAATAGGCAAAAGCCACGTTCAGTACAAAAAATGTCCTAGCTACGTAGGAGCACTAGAAATAAGGAAATCATGTAAATCTTGGCCATTAAAATTAACGGCAATGGCCCAAGTACAAAGAGTTCTAAAAAATAAAGCTTTCAGCTCCTCCATCGATCTCTCTTTGTCCTCGAACGTCCGCTCATTGCACTCCTGCCACACACACCACGTAATGCAAATTGGAATCATCTTCTATAAAGCCTTAATCTGGTTGTTGCCTCTTAGATCAGTCCAGCTAGCTAGTGCCACCACTACTGTCTCAGGCATAACCCAACCCAAGTCTAGTCTACTAAAATCCCCATTCCATAACCCTCGAACTACCTCACAGTGTAGTAGAAGATGATCCACAGATTCTCCCCCCCCCCCCCCCCCCTTTTCTGCACATACAACACCAATATAAAATGATCACCCTTCGTTTTCTCAAATTGTCTGTTGTGAGGATCTTGCCCAAGGCAGCGGGACCACACAAAGAAAGTCGCTTTGAGAGGCGACTTGTGTTTCCAAAGCCTTTTCCATGGAAATTGAGAAGGATGCGCTTGTGTTAAAGACTTGTAAAACGCACATACCGAAAACATGCATTTACCTAAGGGTATCCACCACAATAAATCTAGGGGTTGGTTGCTTGGTATGGTTGAATATAACAAAACAAAAAAGGCTTCAAAACTATCCATTTCCCAATCTTGTGCTACCCTGCTAAAATTGATGTTCCATTGGATTTGCTCCCCCACTAACACCATGACCTCTACCACTGATGCCTCTTTGGCACTTGCAACCTTGAACAATGTCGGGAATAGTTCCTTAGTGAGGCTGTGGGAAAGATAATCTCAAAGTCCCAAAATGCATTTGTAAAGGATAGACAAATTTTAGATGCAATGCTCATTGCTAACGAATGTCTGGACAGTATACTGAAAGTTGGATATCCAAGGATTGCTGGATATCCAGGGATTATATGCAAGTTAAACATGGAGAAGGCGTATGACCATGTTAACTGGGACTTTCTTATTGACATTTTGGGGAAGTGTGGTTTTGGGGAGAGATGGCGTTCTTGGATCCGTTGGTATATATCTACAGTGAAATTCTCAATTCTAATAAATGGAAGCCCAACTGGTTTTTTCAATAGCACGCAAGGTCTAAGACAAGGAGATCCGTTGTCCCCGCTACTCTTCGTCATTGTGATGGAGGCTTTAAGCAAAATGATCTCAAGTCCTGGTTGCAAATGGACGAATGACCGATTACTCAATTGGTCCCCCGAGAAGGGGTAGCATTAACATTTCTCATTTATTGTTTGCAAATGGCACTCTTATCTTCTGTGAGGCGGACCAAATCCAAGTTCGAGTACTGAAGGTACTCCTACTTTGCTTCGAGGTAGCTTCAAGGTTGAAAGTGAACCTGGACAAAGCAGAGATGGTGCCTGTCGAAGGCGTTCAGCATTTAAGACAGTTGGCTAATACTTTGGGGTGCAAGATTGCCTCACTCCCTATGAATTATCTGGGCCTTCCGTTGGGGGCCCCCTTGAGAGCAGCTGCTCTTTGGGATACAGTGATTGAGAAGTAGAGCATCGATTAGCAGGGTAGAAGAGAATGTACCTGTCAAAAGGGGGAAGGACTACACTAATAAAGAGTACCTTATCTAACCTTCCGACTTATTTCATGTCCCTGATTCCTATTCCAGCAAGGGTGGCACTTCGAATCGAGAAACTTCAAAGGGACTTTTTGTGGGGTGGAATGGGTGAGGAGTTTAAGTTTCATCTAGTCAGGTGGGAGCAGGTGTGTAGGCCTCTTTCGAATGGTGGATTGGGCATTAGAAATTTGAGAACTTTAATCAGGCATTACTTGAAAAGTGGTTATGGAGATACCATATAGAACTAGAAGCTCTTTGGAAGTTGGTGATTGAGAGTAAGTACGGTGGATTATGGGATGAATGGTGTACTAAGGAAGTGAGAGGGGCGCATGGTGTGGGATTGTGGAAACATATCAGGTAAGGATAGGGGGTCTTCTCTCGGTTCACCAAGCTTCGTTTAGGAGAGGGGAACAAGATCAAATTCTTGCTTCTTTCCACTTGAGTACCCTCCCTCAACACCTCACTCAATCTTCTCCAACCCCTACCCCCCCTTCCTCTGGAATAAGGATAAAACTCATTCGTCTGCCCTCACCGTAGACGAACACCACCAGAAATCTACCTCTGCCGTTTGAGCCTCTCTGCACTATAAAACTCCGATAGCCTTCCCTCCTAGACGAGTAAAAATTATTTTCTCCCGTCGCACAATCCTCCAAGACCTAGCAAAAGCTCCTGCTTGATCCTCCTACATCTCTCAGTAATGCGTATCAAACCACCTTCTCTCACAACAGAAAATATTTTAGTTTCAATCACAAGCTCCCGAGCAAAAACCATTGAAGATCAACGTAAAAAAAAAAGCCCTAACTAACGACCATCCTCGATGGCAAGAAAAAAACCAAAACTTTTTCACACATGTACGGAGAGAAAATATTATTACTCCCTTTCCTCCTTTCAAAGTCTAAAACTTCAAGAAAACAAATACATCATTTCCGCATGTAATATAGTTATTTCCATATTCCAAATAAAATTGTGGTTATTGTATAAAATGTGATTTGAATAGACAAGATATTACCTGATCAGGGGCTCGTTTGAAAGAGGACGGGATGAGTTCCTCTGAAAGTCTAATATCGTTGTTATATCCAAATTTTCTGAGGACAGTCCATGTAGTCTCAAGACGACCTTTTTCTATGAATAAAGCGTGAAGAAAGAGGAATCCCGTCAAGGTAAGCCCACGTTCATTGACTCCTTCGGACAACTTTTCTGCCACAACTCTCTTAACACCTACTATTTCTGAAGGTTGTAAAGGAGCATTGAAACATTTGACCTGTTTACAAGTATTTAGATCCATCATTTATCTTAAGCAAAAATTATCATAACTTTGATAGATGAAAAACCTGCTGCAAGAGTTGCAAATAAGCGAAAAAGAAAAAAAACCTGGAAATCATTCAACTCTGCATCGCTGAGGGCACCATCCTTATCATGGTCACAAAGAATAAATATCCGCTTCAAGGCTCGCACACATCGAGGCTTCAAAGTCTGTGTTTCCTGATCAAAAAGTGGACCTGTTGGATGAAGCACAGCTTTTTGTGCATAGTAGAAAACTTCGGGAATCTACAAGTAGAAATATTTTGACATTAAACTCTAAAAATTATAATGACAACAAAAGAATTCCATATATTTTTCTTTTATAAGTAAGAATTCCATGCATTTCTTCAGATGATGAGAGTGATTTTCATACTTTATTAGAACTGAACTTAATATAAACTCCTACTCCAATCTCAATCCAGAATTCATATAAAAATATTTGTTGTGATTAACTATATAAATTATACTCCCTCAAAATTTTCTAATCCTCGATGCCCAATCTTTAAGTCAATTCCTCAAGTTCAATCGTTGCTTTCTTTTCCCAACAACAGTACAAGGAACATAGCTAAATTTCTCCTAGAATTGAACTTACTCAATATAAACTCCTACTCCAAACTCAAGCCAGAATTCATATAACAATATTTGTTGTGATTAACTACATAAATATAACAAAGTTATGATAATAACTTATTACCTATCAAAAAAAAAAACTACATAAATTAGACTACTTCAAAATTTTCTAATCCTTGATACTCAATCTTTAAGTCAATTTCTCAAATTCAACCGTTACTTTTTTTTCCCAACAACAGTACAAGGAACATATCTAAATTTCTCCTCTAGCATGGCTTCCATTTCATTTACGAAGTAGATTTGTGCTCAAAAGCCCATTGGAACCATATAAATTTTTAGAGCATGGTATCGGAGGAAAATTCTCGACAAATCAGAAAATAACATCTATAAGGGATTTGAGTCTAGCATTAAAGTTCTATTCAGTAGCAGCTGGCATATTGGTTTTTGAGTTAAAAAACCAATCTTCCACAGTAAATTTTGCACAAAAAAACATAGTGGTCTTATGACCCAAAACCTTGTCTCATTATCATCTCCTAAAATATGTTTCCCAATACCGAAAATTAAGCAGGAGATAATATATGCATGGAATACAAACATATGTGGCTCTACTCCTCTCTGTAGATTTTTTAAAAACCAATAAATTTTTTTATCAAAGAGTGCCAAGGCTTGGCCCAAGTAGAAGGGCTATGCTTCTGTGTGTTTAAACCACAAACAAAATCAACAACACAGGTGCCAAATAATTTTACAAAAAATAACAGAAAGGAGCCATCAATGCATAACACCTGAATTTGTTTAAGTGCCGAACACTCAATACAAGTTTCAATCTCCCGAAATTGCTGCATTATTGGTGACATCACCTGCTCCAGGCTCACCTGCTGGTTCTCATCTCTCAAATCCAGCTTACAACCCACCACAATGACTGGGACTTTCACCTGCTCATTTGATTTCACATGGACAAATCATAGATAAATAATAGCAAAATTCTGGTGACTCCACATATTTTCATGCAAAACAAGTTCCAAAAAACCCCCAAAAGCAAGAAAGCCAAAGGGGCTCACTTTATTACAATGCACAATCATGTAGTCAACCTCAAGGTTTCCAGTAGGGTATTTCTTTCTTTTTATAAAAGTTATCTTCCACGATAAGTTCTCCATGATGCAATAGCAAAGAGGATAATGAAAACTAAATGAAAACTTTTTGATAAGATTCATCGAATTGCCGTAGTGCTTCAGCGGATTTCTTACTAAATGAAAACTAAATGAAATGAAAAATAGAGACCTCTAATTTACGAAGCTTAGGAAGCCAGAAAGTACTCAATCGTTCAAGTGTAGAAGGCTCATCACACGCATAAGTAAACACGACTGCATCAGCCCGCTTCAATTCTTTGGCCACCTTACCATCATCCTCCACACTGATTGAGAAAAAACAGGGAAAAAAAAAAAATTAGTGATTCAATATCAAGCTGAAAAATTTGTGTGATTGCCACATCAAAATCCAAAATGATATAATTCTTTTCCGATTTTACAATTTCCAGCTTCACATCAAGCCAATTGTACTAAGGTCAGTCAAGCAGAGGCATTATTTTCCATATGTCAAATACAGCAAAAAATAACAGTAACCACCCTGATATTAAAAAATAACAGTAACAGCAAAAAAAGGACAAAATCATCAAGTAAACCTTAATGCTGTCTGGTTCCAGAAAATGTTGTGCATCAGTAGGAGGGCCATAATAAATCCACTTAGTGCAATGTTTCAAAGCCTCTCCAATACTCTGAACACTAACAAAACTAAAATGAAAATTTGCATAAGATTCGGTTCTCTTTTTCTTAAAGACCAAAAATATAAAATTAAAAAAAAAAAAAAATGCCACCAAGATTTTTCCTTGTAATCCATTTCAACATTCTTTCCTAAATCACACAACTTAAGATTGAACAAGGCATTTTTCCTATTTTAAGTGAGAACATACATATTCCACTCTCCAAATTGACAAGAAGACAAACTGATAGCAAGACTCACGAGCCCCAAATTCTTGCAGTTTTGACAATTTTCACGTGCACTAAATAATAAAAACCTAACCATGGTTTGGAATCCCATTTTCTTTTCTTTCCTTTCACTGCAATTCCTCAGCAACCATACAGGTATTTCGAATAATGCATGAATAAGCTGAATCACATCGATAATATATGCAACTTTTACAATCGAACACCAATATAACACCTGTCCTTTCCTTTAATTTCCTGAAATTTCTGGGAAACCAAATATAGATTTAGAAAATGAAATTCAATCATTAATGGAGGAAATGATACCGAGATGAAGTGTCTATGATTGTAATGGGCACGCGGTCGGGGAAGAAATCCTCTGGAAGCCTCGTCGGCGGCAACACCGGCGGTACGTTTGCTGCAAAGTTCTCAGCCGCGGCCGTCACAATCAAGCTAGATTTCCCGGTACCTCTGTCTCCGGCAACCACGATACGCACACCGGTCCGGCCGAACGGGTTTGTAGGTCCGGCCGAAGCTTTTGCCATTGAAGAAGCTTCACAGACCTCGTCCCCAAGAAACCCTAAAGCATAAAAAAGCTCGCGCAAAAACGACGTCAGAAATATGAAGACACAGAGCCTTGGAACATGGAAATTGCGAGAGAATTGAGTAAAACGGTAGAGAAGGGAAAGTGCAAAAACCCTTGTGCATTTGAGCAGATTGAAGATTTACACGGAAAGAAAGGCAATAAAGGCACAGATGTAAACAAACGTGGAACCGAGGGGAGGGGTTGAAGATTGATGATACCTGGTGCCGAGCGTTATGCTGGAGAGCTGGAAGAAGAAGAAAAATAAGCGAAGCACAAAAAGACAGTAGCTAGAAAGCTCTGGCCTCTGTAGTGGAGTCCACGGAGAAAATCTCTGTCAAAGAAAGCCCGACCGCGAGTGAGGGTCCGGGAGAAGCTTCAGAACTGGAGAAACTCTTGGCTTCGAGCTTGAGCGTGCGTGCGTTCAAAGCACGGCATTTTCGTACTCTTTGTTCTTTACTCGAACTAATAATTTGATACTTTGAAATCGTGTCAAGTTTTTTAAAAGTTTTAATATTTATTAATTAATCCTCTTAAACATTTATTAATAATTATTTATTAATATTATTCTTAAGTGTTTGAATATTTTTTCTTATCTCCTTAGTTATAATTTAATTTTAATAAAATAAAATAAAAATAAGATGTTTTCCAGTTCCCAAGAAAAGCGATCCTCCTTTGCTCTTGCTTCTCGCTCTTCCACCAATTACCCCCACTCTCTCTCTCTCTACAAATGTAAACATGCACTGTTGTGTGTATTTTTTGATCTCGAATATTGTGGAATATTGAACATTGGAGATGGCTCTTGATCTGGAATCTCTATCAGAGGCAACTTCAGGGGCCATAGGATCCCTATTGAGCACTACCATCTTGTACCCACTTGACACTTGTAAGACCAAGTACCAAGCCGAGGTTCGGGCCCATGGCCAGCAAAAATACAGGTAACCCATATCTGCGTTTTCTCAATCTATCATTTCCTTGTTTCATGAATCATTCATCATAATTTGTCATTAATCTTTCCTGTCATCATTGCCCGAAAATTCTTTATCTGGGTAGATCTTATTTTAGCTTATTTGTTACGATTGTGTTGTTTGGATTTTGCCTCTATATGTATGTGTTAATGCAACTCGTTTATAGCTCCAATTAAGCTCGTACGCTGTTTTTTTTTTTTCATGCTTATTTTTTTGTATGATCGGTGAGCAAATGAAAGAAATTCCGTGTGTTTGTGATGTTATTGGTGGAATTAAAAGGTCTCCTAGATCGATCAAACAAGCTTTGATTTTATATTTATAAGTGATTTTAAAGTTATGTTGTATCCTATGATGCAGTTGCTTGGAATACAAAACATGCGCACATTGTGTGTATAGATATATATTTATATATAATTTTTACAAGCAAAACAAATATTATTAATAACAAAAGAGAGGTAATCCTGGTACACAGGAAACATAGAAATACATCCATCTAACTAGCAAAAGGAAAAAGTATTAAGATTATAGTGGACCATTCCATTATTTTGTGAGTATTGTTTGTTAGGCAACCCGTAACTCATAGTCTCTCTCTCTCTCTCTCCTCCTCTTTTTCATATGTTTTTTATTGCTCTGTGATAAGCTTTGACATTAAGACTTTGTTCCAAAGCCATTTCATCTGGTTATTTTCAAGAGTGATATCATCTTGTCTGGTTTTTACTTTTCTCTATAGTTGCACTTTATGGTTTCCCCATCTGAAGCCATTCTACTGATATCATGTCAGTTGCTTTATGCTGGAGAAGTTTAGTTTTAGGTCATATGCCTATGGTCCCAAAATTTGGCATTCAATGGGAAAACGGTTTGACACCAATGGTTATCATTTGATTTCAAATGACTCTCCCGGTGCACTGTAGATCCATGATGGTCCTGTGACAAAACAAGTTACAAATACAACGTAACTTCTAGACTTTACTCTTCTTGCCTCTTAACTCTGTATCTAGTAAATTCTTAAACTTTTGACTCTTTAAACGACACCTATCTTCGTGTTAAAACACATAAATTGTTGTTAACCACTCGTTCCAAGTGCATGTAACATTGCTTTGATCTATAGATTATTCGTATTGAGGTTGCTTTCTAAATTGTCTTTTGCTTGCCAGACTCTCATTTTCTTCTGGCTCTTCTACAGTTATATCAGCGAATGCAACCTAAGTTCAGTTCTATTACTGTTCTTTTCTTAGAAAAGTTAATAGACTTGAACCTTTTCTGTTTAGCATTCAATATTCTCTTTGCTCTTGTTATTATTTGTTTTCTTAGCTGAATTGAAGATGGGTATGGAATATGCTTATTTCATGCTCTAGTAGCAATGCATCCACAAAGTCTGTTTTGTGGTCCCCAATTATACTTATCTGGCATCTGGATCATTCCATAGTTTCAGCGTCCTTGGTAGATTATAGGATAAAGCTCAGATCAAATATATCATGAAAGCTTTCATAAAAAAAAATATATCATGAAAGCAAAGGATTCTATAGTCAAAAGTGGCTCATAGTTATATTGATTGTTCTTTTTCTGGTTTATGCAGGAACCTTTTGGATGTCTTAAGGGAAGCAATATCTACCCATCAGGTTCTTTCACTGTACCAGGGCCTAGGTACAAAAAACCTGCAATCCTTCATTGCACAGTTTGTCTACTTTTATGGGTACAGCTACGTCAAAAGACTATATCTGGTAAGGAGTGGTGCCAAAAGAATTGGAACGACAGCAAACTTGGTTCTTGCTGCTGCAGCTGGAGCTTGTACTGCCATTGTAACGCAGGTAAGCCCATTGTTACTGCAGATCTTCTTGATTTTGGTTGAGAATGATCCCTTAGTAAACAATTTAAAATTTAAAATTAATATGCATCAAAACTACCATCATATGATATACACACATCATGATCATAGCATTTGGAGTTGGAACCAAAATCAATTATATGAAGAAATATGTATGCTTTATATTTTCACATAATGCTCCATTTGGTTGCTATAAAGATGGTGGAAACAACAAAGTGTGATAATTGGAATACGGAAAGAAATGGGACACAAATGAGTCTCTGCCAGTAGATTACGGATTCAACCTTGGTCTTTGGTTTTGGAATATATAGCCTGGGATTGTAGTTCGATATGAAGACAAAGCACTTGTTCACTTCAACTTCTATCTTATCTTGTGTTACATAATTTTGAATATACAGCACGTCAATAGTTTTTTAACTTATTAAAAAAAACTAAACAAATGTTGTTTACATAAATCTGGATGAAATAAAGAAAGGAGGAGGGAGGGGGAGGGATAATGAATATTGTTATCTTATTGCCAACATTCATATCTCTCATTTTCCTCGTCTTTCCTTCATAGCTGAAACATGTAGATATCTTGAAGATTAATGGTAGACTATCTCGTTTATCGCTGTGTAGCCCCTGGATACAGCTTCCTCTAGGATGCAGACAAGCGCCTTTGGTAAATCCAAAGGGCTTTGGAAGACCCTTGCGGAGGGCACTTGGAGTGATGCATTTGATGGCCTTGGCATCTCTCTTCTGCTGACCTCAAACCCTGCAATTCAGGTATTTGACGTGGCCCTCTGGTTTAGAAGTATATTTAATATCATCTCAAACACTTGATACTTCACTTCACATGGATGTGTCATTCATGAATTACCTTATCAGACATTTGGTTTGAGAGAATAAAACAGACTTAAAATTTTGTAATACTGCAGTATACAGTATTCGATCAGTTGAAACAAAGACTCTTGAAGGGAAAACACAATATAGCCAGGAATGATTCGTCCCAAGAAACCCTTTCTGCCTTCTCGGCCTTTTTGGTAGGTGCAATTTCAAAGAGTATTGCGACATTTCTGACATACCCCGCAATAAGGTGCATAATTTGTTTCACTCCTACTTATAAAGAAAATTGCTTCTCACTCCTCTCTAAATAATGTAAATATTCCCTCACTCATGCTGTTACCTGTTAAACCTGGGTGTTAAGAACTATTTGGGATTTTTACTGCATACAGGTGTAAGGTCATGATCCAAGCTGTGGACTCAAATGATGATGGAACTAAGACAGCTCAGCAAAAATCCAGAAAAACAGTTCCTGGAGTTATCTACGCTATATGGAAAAGTGAAGGAGTACCTGGCTTTTTCAAGGGTTTGCATGCTCAGATCTTGAAGACTGTTCTGAGCTCAGCAGTACTTTTGATGATTAAGGAGAAAATCTCTGCAACTACTTGGGTTCTTATACTTGCAACCAGAAGGTATCTATTGCTCACAAGGGGGAGACAAAAAAGTACTTAGATGGTAATATATGGATGGGAATTCACATAATATCAGATGTAAAGAGTGAGTTTTTATGAAGTTTTGTTGGAACAATTGTACTTTAAAGAGGTGGGTTTAATTTCCCAGGTAGAAACTTCTCTTTTACTAATCATTTTTTTATTTTGGAAAAAGTGGGGCTCTTCTAAGTTAGAGAGCAATTACGTATGCATCAGAAATGAAAGATGCCAATCCTCTACGGAGCCGTATTTTAAGTGATAGAAATAATGCAGTGCGGGAATATTTTTCTGCATGTACTGATTCAAAAAAATGTTCTGAATGTTTACATTTACGAGTATTTTCGGGTATCTTTCTTAGATCAAATATGAGAGCCTCAAGACTAATTGTTAATCGCTTTTTCTCTCACGTTCTTATATAATTTGGAGATTGCATTGGAGCCTATGGATGTGTTCCTCAGGATATTATAAACATAACGGAAATTTTTGGATCTTGCCCTTTTAGATGAATAAAATGGATGGGTCATGGTACAAGGATGAATGCAATTCCCTGGGTATATTGAATAGCAGACAATTCGGGCATGGAAACAAAAAAGGGGATGGAGGGCTTCCTGAAAGGTGCCAGCATAACTCAGTTTTCTGGATAAGTTTTGGATTTTCATTACTTGATCAATTGCATCGGATTCATTTGAAGGCCTGCTGTAGTCATGCATGATTCACATGAATTGAAGGCTCTTTATGGTCATAGGCATTTGCAGTAGCCGGAATTGGTTTGCCTGAATTTTGGGTAGACCTAATGGAAGAGTTTGCCCCCATGCATCACAGGTGAATTTGAAGAAAGTAAAGCCCCATAGTAACTTCGAAATCATTTTGTCAAAAGGGAGTGATCACTACGTAATTAGAAAGCATTTAATAACTACACTTTGTCAAAATTTGGGTCCCTAATCTTTCTTAGGGATCTTTAAAGTCCAAGCATGCAATTAATATCATGATGAAGATGTTGGCGGCAGTTTGGACTAATTTGCCTGACGCTGCCCACCAACTTCATGATCATCTTGTTAATGCTTGTCAAGAACAGGAGCCTAACTTTTGCCTGACTTGTAATTTTTAGAGTCAAATTACCAACCCTAAAGTGACCATAGATTCATATCTCCAAGGTCCAATTAAAAGCGTTTGGCTCCCTGTATTAGGTAGAAAATTGTGTTTCCTTTTCTTTGTATGAAAAATTCTACATTGACTGGAGTCTATCTTGCAAAAGTGGCGACAGTTTCTTAGTCTGAAAATTGTCATGTTTCCTTTTCTTCATTTTCTTGCTCGAATTGTAATTGAGATAGCAAATGGATTAGTTTAGAGACCACCGGCCAATTTAGAAACCAACTATCTACGTAAACAAGACGGCATGAACAGTTATTATTGAATTGCTGAATCCAAGTACATTCAACTGAATATTTTCTTCCCATTCTTGATGATATATTCACACGAAAAAGCATGGCCATTTGATATTTCAATTTGAGCTTCAGAAAGTTGTCTCATATAAGCGTGTCGATCGACACCGACACCGACAACGTATCCTGAAAAGCTAGCCCGCGTTTTTGCATGAACTTCTCTATTTTCTTTTTCAGGATTCAGCCAGCTTGATACAGACATATACTTCTTTCTTACTGCAAACGATGAAAGTCAACAAATTGCCGGTAACTGTATTAAAAAAAAAATACTAAATGTAGCAGAGTAACTCACAAGACTTTACTTTTTTTTTTTTTTTGATCCAAGACTTTACTTAGATTAGAGAGAGAGAGAGAGAGAGATCCCAGTTAAATATTAAAGAAAGGAGAGCAGAGCTGCCATAAGGCAGTCCAAAAACAAGAAACAAAGTAGAGAAAAATATGTTACACGCAACCTAAATCCCAACAAAGCCAAAGCAAATAATAATTTTGAACAAGACCATGTTGTTACTTCAAAAGGCAAGCACCGAAGTTTGTGAAAGAAAAACATAGTTAACAAATTAAACTATGATAAGAAAACAGAAAAAAGTACGTACAAACAGCTAGCCCTAGATAAGTGCATTAACATGGACATCAGCATTTCAGACATTATAAGAGAGAAATGAAGAAAGGCAGTAACATCTAAAGGAAAAGTCAAATCCAAGATCCTGAAATTGAGGTACTTTTGGAGAATCGGAGATGATACAATTTGGATGCAGCACTTATCAGAGTTCTTGAGAGGACTGGTTGTTGAGGATCGAACTTGAACCATTTTTCCGTCCAAAGTTAGAAAACATCAGTCAATAACAGTACCCAATGAACGATTTGAATTAACATCATTAACCATTTGCACAACGTACCTTCTTAATATTAGAACGATAGGAAAAAAATCTAGATCAGTCGGACAAGTATATTACGTAGCAATAACCAACACACCAGTCAAAACACTGGGTGCATCACCTATGTCCTATCCCCAATAATCCATGCTTGGGGATTTGACTGAAATGGTTACCCTTTTTAACACCCATTTGAATAGCACCCATCACTTCTCCTTTAAACCTAACCAAATTGCCCTATAAGTTCAGCTCTCTCTCTCTCTCTCTCTCTCTCTCTCTCTCTCTCTCTCTCTCTCCCCCCAACTCTTCATCCTTGATCTCTAGATTTAGCTCGAAGAGGAAGTTAAAGAGGGGACAAAAGCAAGGGAAAGAAAGACATTTTTCTAGATCTTGGAAAGCCATGTTTATCTCAAGGAGTCAAGTAGGGTGTCTTTTACTCACCTTTTTAATCATTTCAGCCTTAAACCGTGAAGTTTTGGGGGCTAGACATCCAAAAGAGAAGGCGGAGAATTTAGAGAAGACTCAAGTTTCGAAACAAGGCTCTAATACAGAAGATGATCAGGACTTCTTTGCAACCATAAATAGAGAAGTACCCTCTTCTCCCGACCCTTTACACAACAGGTAAGTCTGCGTACAAGTGATTATATCAGAGCTCATGTATATATATAAAAGTACTGCTTACATGGGAGATTGGTCGAGAGCTTCTGCGTGATACAACAACGAATATACAGGGAAACAGGGATGTTTATTTTTCCATATAACACTTGAAGTTCGAAGATGCATGAGTTATGTCAATGCAAAATAACAGTGTAATTAATAATATTGCCTACAGCACTTGTAGTTTCGATCGATCACTTAATTTGTTTATAGTTGTGTTAGATTGGGTTTCAAATCATATATACATGCAAATTATTCTCTCAAACCAGTCAAGCCACTGCATAAACTAGTACGGCAGTCTATGATCTGTAGGACTTTTTATGCTCAGTTCAGAAATGGCTTTTTGAATAGAAGTGATATTAATGCGCAGTACCTTTGATGATCTATGAGAAACATAAGACAAAAAGCGATCTCAGTAGATCTCAACAAGTGCCTGCCTGTTGTAAACAGAACAGGGAGTTGTGGAGAGGGAGAAGCAATGGTCTTGCCTTTGGGTTTGTGTGTGCAGAAGATTATTGGCAGTATGCATGCCTAATGTTCAAAGTTGTTCAATGAGGATGTCCAACAGCATCTTCAACAGTAAAAACTTGAATATTGATGGGAGTTTTTTTTACTTGTGAGTCTCTAACATATTAAAATCTGATTTATAAGAAAATTTTAAAATTAATTTTATTTTTATTTTTTATAAATTAAGTCATGCCATATCAGCATGCTTGTAAGTATACTTTTTCATATTGACTGCAATATTAGAAAATAAAAAAATAGAAGCAATGAACACGTACGTAAGAGGTAAGAGGCTTTGAGATAACTAAAGATCTCTCCATCATCTGAAGATAATGTGATTGTGGACCACGAAGTGTACGTTGTCCAAATATATTGACGAGAGACTGGCAATTACATGGCTAGCAATGCTTCAAATGTCATCCTTATTCCGACCCTGAGCATACAACATAGGGAAAGATATGGAGATTTTTGGATATATATGATCCTTGGAGGGCAAAACGCTAGAACGTTGTGGACTCTCGTTCAAAAAGTCTCGCTTTCAACAGTAAGCTAGATATGTTACTAGCTAGCAAGAAGTCAAAGCATAACGCTTTAGAAAAAGATGGCTTTAAAGAACGAGTACTGCCTCGTTACAAAAATTTGCCTAATATTTTATTCCCAAAGTTCCAAACCATTTTCCTCTTTTGAAACAGTTTCATAATTGAAGTGAATTGTTTGCCAGCTTGACCGTATTCGTGAATGGGTTTGCGCATCCTGCAAAATGTGAAAAACAAAGGATCTTTCAGAATTTTGGAGTGCTTCTTCCATTAAAAATTGAAGAGATCGTTAGCATTACAATTAAGTGGAACATGCTAATTCCAAGTTCAATCAATTTAAGGCAATTAGATTTCTTCACACCATCCCTAGCACAACCTTCCAAGATTTCTCATCAAATTTTCAATCCGTTTAGGTAAATGATGGAGAAATGTAAGAATGATCGCACTCATCCTGTTTGCACAAACACCAAAAGAACCCAACAAATCCATATTTACACATCAATCATTGACTCTATGCTTAGATAGGCTAAAGTAGCCAAGGCTGTGAAGGCGCATAAAAAATGGTGAAAAATGCATGTATATTTTACAAACCAGATTCAAATAGTACAAACACTTATATAATAAATGTGAGAACTATTCTCCTTGCAAAATCAGATTTAAGACAATGCCAAAAATTAAAATAAAACTTTAATAAAAGGTAAAAAAAAATGTTTTTTCAATTTCTGAAAAATGCATTAAAACGATCTAATTTAGTGGCGTTTACATGCATTCGTTTTTGCCTTTTTTTTTTTTTAAGAAAGAGGGTGGCGTGGATAATATCTCAGTCAAAGCTTAGTAAAGCAAGAAACTAGGCCTTCGGTTTCTTCCCTTTGGCTTCATCAGCCGGTTTGTTCTTGAAAGGTAGGAAGGTCTTTCCACCCATAAATTGTTGCAAGGCTTCTGGTATCTCAACACCATCCGCTCTCTGGTAGTTCTCAAGTATAGAGCATATTGTTCTCTCGGTTGCTGTGAGTGTTGAGTTCAATAAGTGAACATATTTCTTTGCTTGCTCATTGCTCTGCAACAGTTTAAAGAAAGAATGGGCAAAATAAATAAATAAATCTTATAAAGCCATATCATAGAAGTAGTTGATTGCATTCAATGCTGAAATCATCATATTAAGAAGGAAAAAATGTCAATCTAGGTTCAATGGCCAAAATATTTCTTTCGCATACCGTCTTTTTTCAGTATCTAAGAATGGGATTCACTTTCCAAAGTAAGATTTATCAACAAGACATTATTATAATCTATCTGGTAGCAGCAAGCACACCCTGATGTTTCTTATATTTGACACGGTCCAAGGCATACAGTTCCAATACAAAAGTATTCCCTCATTCTTTGATAATCCTCATTTTGGATCAACCCAAAAATCGCAAAGCAATTTCAACTATGCTTCTTACACATGATTAAAATTTCTGATGATAGTAGAAACTTAAAAGAGAAAGTTCAACATCATATGAACAATGTCATGAATTACTAGAGACTCCCAGTTTTTCCTTTCTAAAGTTTTTATACGTCAATAAAAATAAGACTTACAAGTAAATTGTATGTTTCCATTAACTCTATTTCATGAATATACTCCATATTATTATTTAAAGAAGTATCTTTATTAATAATGAGGAATGCATAATGACCCTATGGCTTGGCTCCAAGATACTATTAAGAGTTAGCATAATGAACCTTTTTCTGCCCAAATCGAATCTCCAATCTTCTGGACTGATAGTCTGTACAGTTCGAGCAGGACACCAGCTCCCTGTACGTCTGAGAGGCAGGAAACCATCCTTCCAAATCATACTTCTTTGAAGCAGCATCATTCAGGGCACCAGAAACAATAGCAACAACTTGATAGGGGATGTTCAGCTGCAATATGAACAACCAAATCAGATTTTGAAAGAAAAAAGCAAGGCATTTTAAATTGAGAACCATCACACTAGCAAGAGGAATTCCTAAGCAGGACACAACAACAAAGCTTGAGATTTACTGCTGACTGAATCCAGATCCATATCTTACCTTTCTTTAGAATTGTCCAAAGATCGATCCATAATAAGTCAATTTGGGTCAGGGCATTCCATCTCCTAATTCATGGAATTACTTTTCTCTTCATTGTTTACTTTCTAAAGCAGCATTCTCCCAAGACCATCCCTTTTTGACTGATGGAATTTTCCCCGAAAAAAGCATGTCCACAGATTAAACACTTGATGGCATCTCTTAACTGGGAAACCACAGAATTTTTTTCTAAGATAGTTAAATTCTTTTAATTATCACAAATTCACGATCTGATTACACATGGGATATGCATAGGTACACCTGACTAGAGAAAGTAAGAGGTCAAGAAAATCTTAGAAGCTAAAGCTAGGGAAAACACAGAAATTGGACCATCAATTCATCTGTGGATCCCAAAGGTCAAGTGGTAGGCACACAACTAACCTAATCATTAGTATTCAAATCAAGAATTTCAAATGATGTAAAATTAAATACATTCTCATATTTACGAAAATGATACCGTCTTGTAGAAATCCTCGGAGTTTTTGATCATTTCCTCATGCATTGTCCAGGATTCATTGTTATCTGGGCCAGTAATGCAGAACTGCTCCACCTTCTCAAACTGATGAACTCTGAATATTCCCAGAGTATCTCGACCATGTGAACCAGCTTCTTTACGAAAGCAGGATGAATATCCAGCATATCTGGGAAAAATTGAATAATCATGAGCAAGAGGCAACAACCATACTTTTCTAGACATTGGAACAAGCTTCAAGGAGATATTACAACCTTAAGGGTAGTTCAGAGGGATGGATCCAATCATCCAAATGATACGCACACAGTGGCTGTTCAGCTGTAGCAATCAGATATTTGTCATCTCCCTCACCCGTTACCTATCACATGCTAACTATATCAGTTAGCTCTTACACTGGAAAATATATTGTCGGAAAAGAATTTAATGGATGATTAATCTTTTTCTGATGTAAGATTCTCTGGCACAGTCTCTGTTTTTCTTTTGTTCTCATCTTTTCTCATAATTACTTACATTGAAAAGGCACCGAGAGGATGGCGAGCACACACAAAAATATACAAGAGCCAACTTCCCATGTTAAAACAAAAACAAAGAAAAGAAAAATTCCAAAATTCCAAGAAATTAATAATATCGAAGAGACAAAATTAGAGCCCAAAAAATAAGATGTGCATAAGAAGTCACCTACTGAGACACTATCTTTGAAGAAACCAACTTAGTATAAGGTAAAATTTCCAAGTAGATACCCATCAAATGAAACCAAAAGATGAGATGAGATGAGATAAGATGGTTTTAGATAAAAGATGAAAGTTGAATAAAATATTATTAGAATATTATTTTATAATATTATTTATGTTTTGGGATTTGAAAAAATTGAATTGGGATTTGAAAAAATTGAATTGTTCATTATATTATGTGTGGGAATTTGAAAAAGTTGTAATGATGAGATAAGATGAGATGGGATGAGATGTTTTCCGAATCCAAACGGGGCCTAAATCTTAAAATGCAAAATAAATAAGCTGACATTAAATAATTCTTTTCAACCATAGTACTAAAGATATTTGCAGAAGTAAACAGACATTACCTTGTAAAGTTCTTCATCAAATTGTGCTAATTGAGCACACTTTGCCATGATATCTTTTCTCATAAAGAATGGAGTCTGCAATGCTGTATATCCTCTTTTCTCCAAAAAGTCAAGACCAAAGTTAATCAGAGCTTGATTAAGACGCACTCCATCTCCTTTCAAGTAGAAACCTCTACCTCCAGCTACATCAGCACCTACACATTGAGATACTGGGATTAACAATCAAACCAGTTCGATGACAGATTGAGATAGATTTAGTGCCGTGAAGCCCAGCTATCACAGTGCAGAAGAGTTATAAATCCATACAGAAGAGTGAAGGAACAAAAGAATGTGAATGAGACTTGTATAACTTAAAATCACCAATTAATGCCTTACCTTTCTGGACTCGGTGAATATTATTATACAAATTCAAGAGGCTGACCACATTAGATGAGTAAGTAGGGTAATTTGTTGAAAACTTTACTTTAATTTTTTTTTATCAGTAAACAAGAACTTTGTAGATGATATAAATAGGCATAGCCCAAGTACACGGGACATATACAAGAATTTGTTGACAACTTTACCATTCTAATCCTAGACAAGAGGAAACAAGTTAGCCACAATACTGAGAATGAACCTCCTAACTCAGATCAAAATGAAGAAGCATATATTTAAGTTTTGTCCAGTTATAGAATCATAAATCTTAGTGACAACCTATTGCAGAATCTTAGGAGTTTTACTTTTTTCATAGAATTACAGATATTCAAAACTGAAAGATGATCAAATTACATTGAATAAAATCAGACACTTCATGTCGATATAGATGCTTTTCTATACAGTATATATTTATTCTGGTACTAAAAGTGTGCAAAGCCATAGTTAGGTTTTACAAAAATAGCTGTAATACAAAGTGAAAACATGTAACCAGCTCAATCAATGCATTAATAAAAATAAAAAAGAATCTTTAGCATGCACAGGAGAATCAATGTCACATCAGTGTCATGCATCAATTACGTTCTATAACATTTTTTTTTTTATAATTATAATGTGAAGTTCTATACCATTATATCCCCCACAATGCGCTTGTTTCTCCTATAAGTGATTAAAAATTTTATTGGGAAAAGAAGTATACAGATGAAAGTGGAGGAAAAAGGGGTGGTCCAAGGACATTGGAAGTATAAAAGACGAACACCTAGCTAGAAATGGTAACAGACGCAAGAATACATGGCACCAACATATGTGTACTACAATAAACCATAATGCTTTCAATCCTGGAATAAATGTTGCTGCCTTAGAGCTGGACGACTGTAATTAATACCTTTCTTCAAATCTGCAATCCCAAGGAGCTCAACAAGCTCGACATGATTCTTTAGTTTTGGTTCCAACCATTTCTCACCCCATGATCTGATCACCTCATTGTTTGCCTGCAGCACATTTACAAAATCCATGAAGTTTCAGAATAAGGATTAGGTAAAATGAAAAGAAACGAAAAGTTCCAAGTTATATACCTCATCGTTGCTAACTGGAACTGAATCATGAACGAGATTTCCAATTGTTTCCAATTTTGAATTCAATTGTTTTAAAACTTCCCGAACTTCGGCTTCTCTATCTGCTGCCGACTTCTTATTTTCCTCTGTATTCTTAATCATATCGGTGGTGTCTTTACCCGCCTTTTTAGAAACAAGCCCACAATTTGGTTTCACATCAAACCAGCCAAATAATCAAGTAATAAAAAAAATTGACAACATTTTTTTTTTTTTTATAAGTAAAAATTGACAACATTTAAATCACCGAAATACTCAAAAATTCAATCCAAACATATTATGATCACACAACTTAATCTGATTCAATACCTGAATTCTGGAGTTCAAAACTCCTCTACAGAAAATGATGTTTTCAACAATTCCAAGTTGGCTTATTTGCAAGCAAACAATAACAAGCAAATCGGAAAAAAAAAAAAAAATCGTAAGGAAATGACAAAGGGAAATGTACGAAAGACACACAATTCGAAGTTGAGCGATTTGCTTGTTGATCTTGTTGAACTCCTTGCGAAGATTCTCGACCTCGAATTGAACTGAAAAATGATAACGAAATAAAAGCTAAATTAAACTAATAAGAAACATTAATAAGTATACATAATCTAGATATGTGGGGCAGGGGCGCGGGACAATACGTTGACGCCATTCTTTATCGAGCTTGATGACCTCGTCGACGAGGTCGACGTTGGCGAAACGACGCCGTTGAGATTCACGGATGACGTCGGGATTGCCGCCTTTCTCTACCCTGAAGAGATTGATGTCCAGCATTCTCTCTCTCTCGAAGTGAATGTGTCTCTGCAACTGCGGAGATGGAAAGGTAGAACTGTAGAACAAAGCAGGAGCAGTGGGTATTCTCTTCGCTAGCCGAGAACAAAAGTTACAAAACCTAGCTGTGAGAAAAGAGGTTTTGTTTGGGATGCGGGTTGACGCTAAACCTTATCCGGGGCATCAATACCGGGCTGGGTTTATGTACGGATCTCGTTTACAGTTATTATCGTTGGTTTCTTAAATTTCAGTTTTTTTTTTTTTAAATATAAAAAATACATCAATTCACTTAAAATTATTTTCTTAATCATTAAAAAAAATTTTTTTTTTTATCTGAACGGTACACTTAGACTCAGGCAGCATGGGAACATTTTCCTTTCCAATAACCAACAAAAGCGACAAAAAACAGAAAAACAGACAAAAGGCCGCAATGATTTAATATGAGTCAAGGAGGAACTTAGGCGTAGTTTGAATAGTGAGACGAGATAGATTAATTTTTGATAAAAATTAAATAAAATATTATTAAAATATTATTTTTTTAATATTATTATTATTATTATAAGATTTAAAAAAATTCTAATAATGAAATAAAATGAGATGAGATAAAACCGTTTCTATATCCAAACTAAACCTTATATCATGAACAAATATACCATTTGCACTAAAAAGTTCAACAATGTAACAAGAAAATATTTTCTTTTAAAGTCTGACCATAATTTTTAGTTCCCAATACATCTTAAAATATTTTCTTTACTTCTTTGCCAGTTGTCACTAAATATGCCAAAAACAAGTTATTATTTGGACAGTTTCATTAAATAAGTGGAGGCATAAATAATTAAAAAATAATTTCGTAATATTAAAATTCAATTTTAATGAGGTGGCTTGATTAATTGTAAAAAAGTTATAAAAGAGTTGTACCATTACTCATTCCACATGTTGCACAAATGTATTATTCAACATTCTCATTATTCCTTCTCAATGCCTGTGAACTCTGATGGAACTGGGAAAATAGGTGGAGGAAGAAAACAATGATTGTCCTCAATGTTTCACAGCTCTATTTTATCTATGTTTATGGGAGTTGTTCCTTTTTTTCCTCTCCCCATTTTCTGAACATTGCACAGACTAAACAACAAAATAATACAATAATTACACTTACAATTGGTACCCAAAAAGAATGGTAATCAATAAAGAAAAAGAAAGAGAATGAATTGTATACTTCTCCTGATCAAAAAGCCCACCTGGATCTTGAATATAAAACTCTGTTTTTTGAGTTCTCTCGTGCTATCATTATGGTTAAGCAGCTGCAGTTAATGCTTCAAAAGCCCCATTCCAGAGGAAACAATTCAGATTTTGATCCCAGCAAAAGAGCTACCAAAAAGCATCCAAACTTGTTTTGGTACAGTTCCTTCTCATCAGCTACGATGTATTTGAGGCAGCTTAGGAGGATCTGGACATATTAGATTTGCCCACAAGTTTGCAAGCGTGACAAAGTAGTGCTCCCCATTCCAAACCACCAGTTTCAAGCCTGATTCAGGCAGTTTTAGAGAAGGTTAAAAAACGCCAGGCTCCCCCGCAGCCCACACCCACCACAATGAAAGAAGATTAAAAAAAAAAAAAAAAAAACCCTTCAAACTACTTGAATTCAATGAACTAGGAAATTTGCATCGCAGCATGTATAAAAAGAAATTGTTCTTTTAAGTTTTCTCATTAAATTTATCATGCATTTTAGAATGATATATAAAACAGCATCCGGTGATAATTCCAAAACCCCGAGTAGAGGAAAACGATAACCTTAATTAAACCTTGAGAGCTATACACTCAAAGAAAATTCTTCTTGTCATCCTTACACTTCACACACAATACTTATTTTTATTTTATTTTTATTTTTTCTATAATAAATATATAGTGTGTGGATGATAAATAGAATAATTCAATTAGTTTAATACGAATAAAATGAAATAAAAAAATAATAAATAATAAAAAATAATATTTTAATATATAAAGTGTGTGGTGTGGGATGATGTGTAGCATTCCTCATACACTCAATACGTACCTGGCACAGCGCTTGCAGTTAAGGCTGATAACCGACATATAGGTTGATCAGAGAAAATATGATTTCGAAGTGCAACTACATCAATATCATGGATATACTTTATAGATTCCTGTAGCACCTTTATAGTTTCATCGTACTCAACACCAATATCATCACGAATACTCATGAGAGCATCTTCAAGTCCTGAACCTGACCATATGCTATAACACTCGCTTAGAAGACCATACAAGCCAGTCGCATCTCCAGAAGTTAAAATCCATGGCTTATAAAGCTTGGTTGAGGCTCCGAGAACTTCAATCACTCTGTAAATTTCTCCAAGGGCAAGGATATACCGCTTCCCTGTATTCTCTCCCAAGGGCAAGAAATATTATGTTAAGGATAAAAAAATTTTGATGACACAGAATCTCATCAAAGAGCAAAACCCAAATACACAACACCACCCGTGCATTTAAGGATAAAATTTAAGGACAAAAAGAAACTTTTTTTACAAGGAAAAGACAAGCTAAAATAAATCTGCCACAACAGCCAACCAGTACCTTCAGGTTCAGATAGTATTTGACTTTGTACGTTCTTTTGCAATGACTGCTTCCAAATTGAGACTCCATGTTTCAGCTCTTGAGCACAAACAGAAAGTATACTAGACCATGTAGAAACATAATATTCTTGCTCCTCCACTGATCCCAATTTCAGAATTGCTAGTGTTGATGCCACATCTTTTAGGAGCTCAATAGCTGATCTCGCATCCTTTTCTGCCTATTATGACAAAATACACAAGGAGGTTACAAGCCATAGGCACCAATATGCAAAGTGTTGCAACCAATTCAAAATTAAAAGTATTTTCTGAGTTTTACTCGGTATTCCTTGAATTGTTGTGTTGAAAAAAAGCTATGGGAGAGAGAGAGAGAGAGAGAGAGAGAGAGAGAGAGAGATCAAATACATAATGTTGGTTGTAAGCATTATTAGTAAGAACCAAGCTTATTACCTCACTTGGAACTGCATTTATTCTGAGATGCACAGTTATTTATAAATCTAAACTTTAAGTTCATCAAATATTTTTCTTAAGGTCATACTGGAAATTGAACTCCCACAAAACATAAGAAATACCAACTTAAACAATTAACAAAAAATGATAAGAAAATCTAACACTGATTACTTTCTCCCCAAATGAAAGAAACAATCAGAGGGGAGGCAACAATCACAGCAAACAAGATCAGAACAGTTCCTAGAGCTGGCAAGTGAACAGTTCTGTACAACATATCTATCACCAGCAGATATACTTTTGCATAAGCACATCCTAACATAGGCTGAAAAATAAGCCGAGCAGCTTATATCATACTATCAGTAGAAGCACAGGTTTATTTGTGTTAACAATTTTATCCATCAAGATGCATGTTTTTTACTAGCATATATCAAGACGCATGTTGTGATGAGAATATAACCAGCACACAACTTTCAAATATGGAAGCTTTAAGCTGTAATCTGTAATATTGGATATTTTCCAGTTGTTCATTCCAGATCCTTGCAAAAGATGCATACCAATGGCAATCTTCTTGATATCTGAAATTCTGACTCAAGCACTTGGAACTTGGGTTCCAGCAACACTTCAAGAATTTCATTCAAGTGAATCTCTCTTGCTGATAGATTCTCTGAATGGACTTCTTTAGTAGATATCAGATTATCTTTGTGCAGTTCATTATACAATTTCTACAACAGAGCAACAATAAATAGTAACGAAGTTAAGACCCTTTTAAAATTTGGCTCATCAAAGAATTTATAATCATAATTCTAAACACGATTTAAGATGAGCATCAGAAAACAAAATCCAAATAAGGAGAAAAATATTCATCATTCTTCCATTCTTGATGATGAGAGAGAACCAGAGCTATGAAAAAAAAGGTTAAAAGAGGTGAAAAAAAACCCACTCCTAAACTGTTTGTGTGAATCAACTAGAGAGAGGACCCAATCTCTAAAGCCTTGATCGTATCAAATGAATTTCTTATTCATTAAAAAAAAAAAAAAAGCCATGCTAATTTTTTTTATGACGAGGAATTCCGATGACCGTGCATAAACCCCAGACCTATGTAATGCATCCCCATCACACAAGTCAGGAAAATAATCGGCTTTTTCACCAATGAGATAAAGCCCTTGAAATTGTTTGCACTGTTAGAAATTGTTTGCACCTAACAGTTCAAACCTTAAACCAGGAGGGAGCATGCCACCGAGACCATGGCCCTTGCCACTTGAGCCAACCCCTAGGGTTGCCATGTTAACCTAACATGCTTCTGTGCAAGTTTCTTAAGCTCTTTTGTCGTGCATACTCGAAGCATAAAGCTAAATATGAATTGCGAGAAGAATGATAAGGCATGTTATGAAAGCATAAGACCAAGTATAGTCACCAACCTGAACATCCTCATCAAGAGATTTCGCTTTGGCCTCTTCGCCAGAAAGAACAGCAATACTTTGAGCTTTCTAACAAATTGCATTTTCACAAGATTAATATGGTAAACAAATTTAACATTTAAAAAAAAAATGTATTAACTTTACCAACCTTCAGATTGTCAAGATGATACAGTGCAATTGAGCACAGTTCATCCTTTAATTTGCTATAAAAATCAATGCAATCATTCAGCACTAATGCAGTAGAAAGTGTTTTCTGTGAATCTCCGAGATCAATATCAGAAGTTCGATCTTCAGCTCTAGTTTCTGAACCAGCATCTTTAAAATCCCAGGAGCCATCATCAAAATCATCATCACCGTTCACTAAACCCTCCTTTAATTTGCTATAAAGATCCATACAATTATTAAGCTCTAATGCAGTAGAAAGTGTTTTTTGTGAATCTCCGAGATCAATATCAGAAGTTCGATCTTCAGCTCCGGTTTCTGAACCAGCAGCTTTAAAATCCCAGGAACCATCATCAAAATCATCATCACCGTTCACTAAATCCGATTCAAACACTGTTGTGTTGGAATGCATCCCATAGTCACTTGCTGGTGATGTATAATTAAAAGAAGCACTCTGCTCAGCTTGACTGTATAAACTTGATATGATATCATTGATAGACATATTAGAATTGGGACTTTTAATGGCATCTCTTGGGTTGGAAATGGGTGTAAAAGAAGCAATGTCTTGGAGGATTGAGGATTCATTCAAATCAAGGTTTCCATCACTGAAAATAGACATGGGCAAGGGTTCCCTGTGATTCTTGAACCCTATCTCATTCCTCTGGGAAGAATAGAATGAAGGATGGTCACATAATTAGAAGAAAAGGAGTTTGCCAACCCAAAATCTCAAAAGACAGACCTAAATAATTTTGCAACCAAGAATCAGATAAAGAAAAGAGAAAACAGGCCAACATCAAGGCACGCATATACACTGATCAAGAAAAGGCAGCACATATACGTACTTATGAAAAAAGGCAGCACATATATGCTTAAAAACCAACATCATCTGACATACATGCTAAGGATTGCCTTTGTATACCAGCAACATTGAAGTCAAAATCAATGAGTATCTTATATCATTTTAAACCACCCCCCCCCCCCCCCCCCCCCCCAAAAAAAAAAAAAAAAAAAAAAAAACGGAAAACAAGAGAAAAGAAAGTGGAAGATGAGAACTGAGAACAAGGATTCCACCATAATTACTAAATTGACATTTTGAATTGCAGGAAACCTAATATGTGGATTTTAATCAATAAAATAAGCCTGTTAACCTGACTGCTACGTGGATTTCACCACTAAAAGCAGGTGTTTCCACGCCAGTAGGAGAATAATCAGCAACGTTGTACAGGTACTCTTTTACATCCTAAACTAAAATTTAGTATTATCCACATTCTTACATATCTTATCATATAAAATAAATTAAAGAATCAGATCACAAGGATATAACACCTCATGCTTTGATGCAGTTTCTGAAAATGCATCCTTGAACTCCCCAAAGTTCTCATCAGATTCATCATTCTCGTCAATTAGAGAGGACTTAAATCCATTCTGTTTACTTTTAGAGTAAGATCCAGAGATCATATTTTCTTGAGTTGAAGTTGGATTGAAATTAAATTCAACCTCCCATCCTGCAGATTGGTGAGATATCCCATCTGATGCTACCAAAGGATGTTTAGAATTGCTTGCCCAATTGACATTAGAGGTAAGTGCTTCTACACCAGCAGGAGAAATATCAGCAGCCTTTGGCCCTTCCTACAAACAAAAGGAAGTTTGAGCACATTTTTCCAAAGTTTCAACATTGTATATGGCATAATAAGTTAAAATCGAACTGACGCACCGATTTATGTTTCAATCCAGATTCTGTAAATGCATCCTTAAATTCCCAGAAGTTATTTATGCCACCGATATTCTCATCACCCAGAGAGGATACGAAAGCATTCTGGTTGCTTGTAAAGTATGAATCTGAGACGCTACCATTCATAGAACTCTGGTTGAAAGTAAATCCAGAGGCCCATTTTCTAGAACTTGGAGAGATCCCATCTGATACAGCAAATAAATCATCACGGCCGACGACACCATTACCATCAAAGGTTTGCGCTTCTCCAACATCAAGAGATGAGTTGGTAAACTTTGGCTCTTCCTGCAGCCAAACTTAAAGCCTGACAAAGCACATTCTTTGATATCAACATTATGACATAAGTAAACGAAATAAAATAACTCACCAACTTATACTTTGATCCAGTTTCCAAGAATGCATCCTTGAGTTCCCAAAAATTCTGTTGAAGTTCAACTTTTGCATTAACATTGTCCTTGCTTTTGGAGAAGAAACCCGAGATAAAACCATCTTGTTTAGACATATGGCTCAAGTTGAAATCAGACCCAAGATCCGATTCACCACTACTGGGAGAAGTCCCCTTTGACTTCACAAGCAAATCACCAGGACCATGGACGCCATTTCCAAGCGCAAATGTAAGTCTGGCGCCATCAGTATTTTCCAGTACTTTCCCTTCAGACTTTACACAAGAAAAACTTTGATTTAGACTGAATGCCAACCCCATGCAAGCACAAGTATTTGTATACGTTTAAGGGCATGATTATTACACATATAACATCCTATTTCAAGTCCACAACACAGTTTACTGTCAAACCATGTAGCTTAAAGATAGCTACTTGCTTCTGAATTCCCAAGGAAAGTTCAATAGTTTACAAACATTATCAACCTACAAATACAGAAACATGAACAATACCCGCCTGGATTCCTTGGTCAATCCACGCTGTTGGTTCCACTTTCAGTCCTGATGATTCAAAAACCCCCACTCCCTGATATAAATGGGGGAAAAAAAAAAAATCAAAATTCAAGAGCAAATAGTTTCCCTGATGATTCTTTCAGTCTTTTCAAGGTTGCAAATTCTTTAGGAGCTAACGAAACAAAAACATCCCCCTCATTGTCCCTGATAAAATTTTAAAAACAAACGAAAAAGACGAAGTTTTAATCCACAAACTTTCACTCTATGCAAAACTTTAATTATCTAGAGATACAACTTGAAATTTATTGTAAAGTTCTTCAATTAAATATTTCCTTGATTGTTTTCTCGCCACCAAACAAAGGAACTTTTATAAGTACCTTTACTATAGAATCTCCATTTCCGATAAGAGATTCCGCCTTCGCAGCTTTGAATTCCCACTCGCCATACTCATCATCGTCATCAAAGCGATCATTCCCTTCCACTAAGTCCGAACCTAACCCATTCGGATTCAAATACAACCCGTTTAGATTTAAATTTGACCCATTTGTATTCAGCTCTGATACATTTGAATTCAAACTCGACCCGTAATGGTTCTTGATTTGCTGATTCTGATTATATAGATTTGCAATCAAATTATTACGATTCAAATCCGATCCTTTTCTCCCAGGATCAGTCCTTTTGTGGTTAGATAGAACGGTCACGACATAGGGAACTGTAGCTTCGGCCGCAGATCCCCCCTCCTCCTCCTCTTCCTCTTCAAATTCCCCGAATATCGACAAAGGCAGAGCTCCCGTTGGCTTCACCCAGCGGGCCTCCCCTGGATTGACCCAACCCGGTTCACGGGGTTCTTTTTCATTGGGATTATTGGTCCGAGGGGAAAGAGTGTGGGCAGGACAGCCGGGGAGCTTGGGTTTGGGGGTGGTGATGAACTCACCCCACGCAACGGGGGAGGATGATGAAGAAGAGGATGATTTTCGGAGGCTGGTTAGGGTTGAAAAGGAATGGACGGTGGGATCAGGGAACGATGCTGAATGGAAGTCCCCGAAGCTCTCGTCTTCGTCGTCCTCCGCCATAGCTCTGGTCCTCTCTCTCTCTCTCTCTCTCTCTCTCTCTCTCTCGCTGTCCGAGGGTGGCCTTAGACTTCTTTGGTGCGAATCGGTGCGCGCGTGGTGCATGTTAGAACTTAGAAGTTAGAACGCACTGCAGTCTGACGTGGACGCAACCCAACTCAGCTTAAGTATTGCTTTTATGGAATTTTTTTGGGCCTAGATGGACAAAAGTAACACGCGAATCGAAAACGACAGTGTCATTTCAGAACTCTTTGATCCAAAAATTTCTCCGTGCACTCTACTAAAAACAAGAAAACACTATATTAGAGGGAAGGGAAGGGAATGACTAGCTTGGTTTCACGCATGAGATAAAGGATATTTAAAAGGTTAAAATTAAAAATTAAATAAAATATTATTAAAATATATTTTTTAATATTATTATTTTTTTTAAATTTAAAAAAATTAAATTATTTATTTTATTTTATATAAAAATTTAAAAAAATTATAATAAATAAGTTAAATTGAGATAGATTATAAAAACAAACCAAACTACTCACCTTCTCCCTTTCCTCTTCTTGCTGTACTCTCCTGTTGTGAATAGAAATTTAGGCTCGATATACCATGTAAGCCACGTACTCTTGGCAAATAGAGCAGCAGGTAAGAGGCACATGTCAGACAAAGCGCATCTAAATAGTACACGCGCTGTATTGTTCGACTCTCCAGACTCCAATATTTCTTAAACAGTCTTCGTCACCCCTCCGGGTACAATGTCGTGTGCCAGTACCAGTGAGCAGCCAACGATCCTGTCATTGTAACTCTAGATATCTGACTATATTCTCACTTTCTTTGAACGAGGATATGGAAGTAGTGGACATGAGAATTTCCCAACAAATGCGTCAAAATAGTTGCCTGTAATGCTCCATTTGTCGCCATTGACCATAACCTTTTCCCACTTGTTGAACAACAGTTCATCACCAAACCACTTAATGGGATCTCTCCTTTCTACCAAAGAGCAAGGGCTCGGACCACTATTGGTTCATTTTCCTTTTTTCTTTCAACTGCTACAAGCACTGTAACTAGGCATTTGTTCGGAAAATCCCACCTCCTCCGATCCTTCTGTATTTTTGTTTGTAATTTAATACAATTTACTTATAAAATAAAACAAAACAAAACAGAATCTTAAAAAATTGTAAAATGAAAAATCATTTGTAGATAAGTACCCATATCAATACGTTGGTAAGAAATTTTGACTTGATCAATCTACTAGATACATAAAATCAAACGAGAAGAGTGAGTACTAGTGTACTAGATCATCAGAACCAAACATAAAAACGTATTAATCCAATGCATGATTTTGTTTTGCAGATCTTATACATCTCCAGCAAGAATCAAACACAATCGCTGCCAATTTCACAGCTTCACTCAAACAAAGAGTAAATGAAACTTATGCCAAAAAAGAAAAAAGCAAGAACAAAAACAAACAGGGTACAAAAAAAAAGAAAAAAAAAAGGTACATTTATTTATATGACAACACACCCGACCGGAACACTTCAGCTCAGAAAAACAAGATGCAAGCTGAATAACAAAGCAACCATGTAGTTAACCATGATGTTGGGAACCAAGGAAGCAACACCAGAAAAGTTTCCAGTCGATGTGCTGGTGCTCAAGATCACCACTATCCAGTCGTTCTCAGAGGCAATCCCGGCACCGGTGTAGCTGGAATCATTAAGATACTTTGCATATTGAGAATTGGTGTAGTTGGAAAGCACTAAAGTTGGGTCTAATTTGGGTACACAAACAGGCATTATGACGCCATCTACAGTGGTGTTGACATTTATGTCGCACGAGTGCAGGAGCTTGTTGAAGTTGCTGAACTTGGGGTTGGTGCCGGGACCAGAGCTGTAGTCATGGGCCTTTTTGCAAGGTTGATCCTCTAATTGATCTGCGATTTCATCAGCTAGGCACCCTGCATTGTCGTTCTCAGTGAAATTGGGGAGATTCAGTGATTGCCTGTAACTGTTAATGCCTTCGAAGAGTGTGGCGTCTTCATCTGCATGCAGATGTGTAGAAATTGCATTGATTATAGCCCAAAGTTAAAGCAAAGATGATGAGTAATACATCACACTAGCAATTTAATAGGTATTATAATTCTCTTTGTGGCTCTAAAACTACCTACCAACTTTAATACTTTCACGAGGTAATCAATTCTGATGTGACAGAACAAATGTTAATCTTACAACAGTGATCATTTCCCTCGAACATTTATTAAACTTTAGAAAAGCAATTGAGAGAGAGAGAGAGATTACCATCACAATGTACTGGATAAGAAAGAAACATAAGGCCATGAATTAGGACGAGCAAAACGAGGGAGAGGCCAAGTTTAACGAAGGCCATGGTTCAGTAGTGTCAACGAAAGAGCTAGCCTGACGAGGGCGATTTATACAAACTCAAGAGAAGAGAATAAACAAAAGATGAGTGTTGGAGATAATTGGTATTGGAATGTCTTCCTTTTCTGGGTTGCTGTAATTGCGTGTCAAGGGGTTCTCCAGGTGCTATATCTTTTTTGTTTCGACTCGGAAACTTTTGCTGTATATCTTTGTTCTTTGGTAAAGACTGAACTGAAGTCTCTTCGACGACAATAGCAACCAAAGGCGAAAAAATGTCGCTTTGATAACCTACATAGTCTATCGCTCTTCATTAAGCCTGCCGCACTCACGAGATATAGTGTTGCCTACTTCATGGATAGATTCTTCAAGTTAAGAGCGTAAAGTGCTGCACACTTGTGCATAGAAAGACTTCTAGCAGGAGCCATATGGCAGGCGACAGCTATGCACACTACCTTTGTCCGTCCGTGTTGCCTTCTCAAAAGCCATCACCTCTTTCAACAAAATTCATAGTATTCTCCAAAGTATTCCCCTTTCAAAAGAATTCCTACGGCCTGTTATATCAAAGGTTCTTTCACTACCTTTAATCGAATTAAATAGAGCAGCATCCCAGTAAGTATAAATTCAATCCTTAAAAATCCGAAACGTGTTTGGAAAGCATTCATATGCATGGCCACAATATGCATTCTAAGTGAATTGTATTGGGGTTAATTTCCGGTGGACACAGTCCTTTCATAGCGATGGAGCCCTCTGTGTGTGAATGCCAGGCACCCTGTTGTTATTGAATTCAAATACCGATCGTATGATCATCGAATTTATTTATATCCTGAATTTCGTAAGTACAAGGAAATAAATTTATTCAGTTTATTTATTAGATTTCGTAATTCTTTCAAAAAACAGAATCCCAATTTGCCTAAGACAAATAACTTGACGGGCCGAGCACTCGCTCAGTTGAAATCAACTGAGTAACATCAATTACCTCAAAACACCCCATCTCAGAGCGACATTTCTTAAGCTATCTGCATTTCGTCCAGTGTTGATGTTTTTCATCTAAACAAAAAATAGCCCAAATTAAAACCAAGCCATCTTAGTATTTTCTATGTTTTCTCCCTGGAAAGTAATCAGTTCACCAACGAATTCCACGACTGTGACAGTAGTTGTGTTTGGCTTTGAACACTCCACACCGACATGCCCTGCAACGTATAATACTGTGCTGCTTTTCTCACACATCTAGCCTGATCACTTTCCGACACACCTCATAAGGGAAAATAGTCTGTTACGATCGAGGAGATGTCAAGAGATTGTAGTAAGTCCAAGTTCATGAGTCATGACAAATTTACACAACCAGAAACTGCATAAACATATACCCTTTTTCCCCAACAGAGCAATTTCAGTTTGCAAAGAGGAAAAACAACCCCAACAACGAAGACACCATGTAGTGACCAAAACCAACCTTTGGAACCAAAGAGAGAGCCCCAGAAAAACTTCCTGTCGTGGTGTTTGTTGTCAAAACGACCACCATCCAATTATCCTCAGAACCAACCCCGACTCCAGTATACTTGGAATTGTTTAGATACTTTGCTAATGGTGTGTGCGTATAGTTAGTAAGCACAAGAGTTGGGACCAAATCGGGCACACAAACAGACATTATGATTGCGTCTGCCGTGGAGTTGGCGTTGATTTTGCACTTGTCTAAGTGCTTGGGGAAATCGGAAAGTCGGGTGTTGGAGCTTGGCACAATGCTGGCGCCGTTGGTGGTGCTGGTGCAAGACTCATCCTCTAACTCGTTGGCAATTTCATCGGCGAGGCAATCTGCTTTCCCATTTTTTACGAGGGGCGGCTGTATTGCTGCTTGCCTGAAACTGTTAATGCCCTGAAGAAGATTGTCTTCATTCTCTGTGCAAATAAAATGATAATAGAAGACCTCAGGCAATTAAGAAGCCATTGTAGACTATTATTGTCAAGCACTTTGTTGATCTGAGCTTTAATAAAATGAAAAAGTAAAAAGTCTAGTCTGAACATAATAAACATAATTTTATATGAAGAAGGGGTGGTTTTAATTACTCTGATTATATCAAGGAAGTTAATAAGATCTCATAACAACTCAATTAATATCATAACAACTACAGACCCAGAAGCTGAGAGAAAGAGAGAGTAAATACCATTACAGTGCACCGGGGGAGAAAGCAAAACAAAGACATGAACAAGCACAAAAAGAAGAAGAGTAATAATTAGTCTGGGAGAGGCCATGGGTTCAGAGCCGAAAGAGATCAGAAGAGTGCAGTAGAGAAGGGAGAAAGAAGAGATAGCTAGTTTTGTGGTAAGTAGATGGTCTCTTCGTTAAGCGTGGATTGCCTAGTTTTTGAAAGAGGTTTCAGGTGCCACTTCGTGAGCCTGATACAAAACGGCCAATTTGACAGCTATAAATTGCTTCGTATAGCACGTGGCCGGGATGCAAAGCAACACCACCCATATCATGTATGTTTTATATGTCGTGACTCGTGGGATAAGTAGGGATCCTGTATTTCAGTGTATTTTTCCTCGTCTGAAGTGTTCAGTGAGAAGAAAGTTTCGTAAAAGACGCACCAAGAAAAAGTGAAAAGAGCATATATTTATCAGGGTGTGGGGGAGATCGAACAGTTTTGACCAACAGAAACAGAAAACAAACCAGGAATTAATATTGGATTCGAGCCCCACATCTGATGAATAGGCACAATAATTTTCTAATCCTTTGTAACACACAGAAACCTCAAACTATTGGAAAGATGGAGGTTGAGAGCTTTACTTCGAAGCTTGATGGTGGATCTTTGAAAGTGGTAAAATCTTGTGGCTATGTATAAAGCGAATGGCAACAAAGAGGATGACTTTGAATGGGGTAGTAAGATTCGGCTGCTAGACATTATTGAAACGATCGATCCAATAACTATCGATTGAAGCTTCCTAAGTCATATTCAAAGGTCCAATGTGTTCAACTTCCAAAGTTTTGTTGTCCCATTGATGGGATGGATATTCATGAGATGGGGATTGAATTCGAGGCAGGGTTTTCTACAATCTGGAGAGAATGATGCAGATCAAGTTGCCTTTGAATTCTTAAGAAAATTGGCACCTGATTTTGAGGTGAGGTGCGAGTTTCTATGATCATCTATTGCATGGGGACTGTTATTTGAAAGCACTCCGAACTTTGATTCAGAATACAGACCGGGTTGCCATGGTTGCTCAAACCAATGCTCAGCTTAAAGAAACTGATTCTTGGTTTGCAGACAGTGGAGCAAATTATCAGCATATCACTGCCTCACTTGACAATCTGACCTTACAGCATCCATTCCATGGCAATAACTCTCTAGCTGTGGGTAATGGTTCTAATCTCTACATTGCAAACACTGGTTCTGCTACCCTTCAAGCCAATGGTTCATCTTTTAACTTACAGAACATATTACATTGTCCAAAAGCATCTGCAAATCTACTTTCCATCCAAAAGTTTTGCATAGATAATTCTTGCTAATTTTTACTCACATATGATATTTTTTTGTTAAGGACATTGCCACAGGGAAGATCCTACTGCGAGGAAGGAGTGAGAATGGACTCTATCCAATGCACTGGGAAGAATCTCCAAAAATAAGATTAGTCAAATCACTGCTATACTTGGCATCAAGACCTCTACTTCAGTTTGGCACCTTCGATTAGGCCACCTTCATCTTTTTGTAACCAGAAAAATATTGCAATGTTTCAGTCTTCCAATCACTAAATTAATAAAATTCCATTTTGTTCTTCCTGTCATGCAACTTGCAAAGCACAAACAATTACCATTTCATAACTCTACTCAACAACGCTCTGCACCACTCCATTTAATACATTCTGGTGTTTGGACATTTCCCATTTCATCACATAGTGGCTGCAAGTATTAGACATTTCTATATAAAAAAAAATTGGAAAGGGACATTTTTTATACTTAGAGAATTATGAAGAAAATGCCCCCCAAGGATCAACATACTTCTGCCATGGTGGATGACCATCTTTAAAAGACTATGCTGACAAGATGACTAACGGTATTTCATCTTGTATCATTCATAAAACCTTCACAACACGAGGGCCAAAGATATCCCTGGAAATCCATGGTAAACTTCTCAAGAACAACATCATTTTTTTTACATCATGCACGGAGTAAACAATCTCATCTATCAAGAAATTAAATTTCATGATTTTATACCATTGCCTGAAATACCTGTGAAGCAAGAAGATATTTAACACCCTGCTCCCCACATATAAAAATAAAGTCACTTCAGAAAATTCTCGGGAGCTGGAGTGCTACTATTGAAGTTGACTTAAAAATATTTTTTTCTAAAGGAGACTCCAAGTATAAAAATTCTTTATAATAAATAGAGTCGTTTTGAATTAAAATATTGATTGTGACTTAAAAATTTTCTTCTTAATGAAACTCTAGATACAAAGATTCCATATAATAAATACAATTATTCTTTAATAAAAATACTGAAATCATAAATGAGAATACGCAGAAGGATCTATTAAAATTTTTCAAACTTTGTTACTATCAAAATCATGACTTAAAATATTTATACATGATCTAAGCCTCTGTCAGGCATCCCTGGACCAAGTCCAGTCCTGTAGCTCTACTTTTATAAATATTCTAACATGTGGTGGTTTAAAAACATAAAAACAACTAAAATGAATCAATGACTCAATAAGAAACCTATCATAACATAAACATATTTAATATAAAGTTTTCATAAAATATTTCATGCTGAGAATTAAAATCATGATTGTTCATAAATATGCTAATGACATACATGACTTGAAAATGTTTATGGTATATTGACTGATTTGAATTATCTAACTTATCTAGATTAGCTGACTTGTCTAACTGGCCAACACACTTAACCATATGTGTATGACTGTTTATCCAGGTTTCGACCCAGGAACATAGGTATACCTAGACCGGAACCCGAGTTTCAAACCCGGGCCGAAACCCGAATCGGGTTAGCTAGGGTCAGACTCGGTCCTGAACCCGGATGAATTCGAATTTTTAAAAACCCGAATTCCGGGTTCCGAGTTTGAACTGGATTTTTTTTTCCTTTTTTTAATTTTTAACTATTTGATCATCTTGTTGCACAGAAGTACTTGTTGCATTTACATTTGCATTTACAATTACATAGAAGCAAAGTTACATTTACATTAACACCAAAGCAACTGCTTTCACTGCCAAAAACCAGCAGTCATTCGACTTGAATAAGTTATGAGTACAAACTCCATGATATAAATGTGAAAGAATTGGTTACTAGCTAGATGGCTAGCATATGATCAAGCTGCTGGTAGAGTATGCATTTCCACTTTCTTATTGGTTCAACAAAAACTAACAACATTTATAATATTACTCTGTCTTTAAATGCTTAGAATGAGTCTGCTTCATTCAATCAATACATTCCTCCACAGCTCCAGAGGGATGGGAAAGTTGACATGCAAGCTGTTTTCCTGATCCCATTTTTAATGAATCATTGCATCCTGGTAAAGATGAAATGGTGAGGACATGATCACTAGACAACTACCAGCAGCAATACAACATTAAAAATGGTGAGGACATGAATTGTTATAACCCTAGTTTGCTTAGAATAATTGATCAATACCTTTATTATCCACATTGTTATTATCAATTGCATCAAAGAATATTATTTTTAGGCACCAAACCATAATCAATATAGGTAGAATGCACAAAATTTTTCAAAACTGTACATGCTAAAGATGAAGAAACTAGATATACCGTGATTTTATTGGTCCCTGCACTCTATTCACTAGCATGCACCCTTGTTAAGACAGTGAACCACAACCAATTCCATGGCTAAAATTAGGAACACAACTATGAGCTTTGTATGCACCCTTGTTAAAGAGATATATCATTAAGACTTAAAAAACAAAACATTTTGGTACTCAAATTATTTTTCTCTACCAAAAAAAGAACCATGTTTTATTTTCTGGAGTACTTTTTTTCTCTCATGCACTCTTTTTATTTTCCTATCAGCTAGCTGCTTAGTATATGTGCAATATAGTATAAAACCCACAGGGAGACCATAACCACCAAGAAATCCACAACAAACATGATAGAATTGTGGAACTTCTTTTTGAAAATGAATCCATTCCTTCTAATCCATAGGCTTCTCATTATTGTTGATATTTCTTCTAGTTTTGACTTGTTTAGCTTCACCATTAGCTTTTCCCAAACATTAAGCAAATCATCTTATGCAATTCTCCACTTCTGAAATAGATTCAAAGCCATTGCCCAAACATCATTTGCTGCAAGGCATTGCCATAAAACATACATCACAGTCTCGTCTTCTTGTAGGATAGGTCATTAAGGATCTTCTACAACTTTTTTACTAAACAAGTTCCTTTTTGTACATATTTTATTACATTCATTCTGCTAAGTGGAATACTACATATTTGATCTACCTCCTCCTTCTTAAAAATACTTCTTATCAGTTCTCCATTCCACTCACATTTTTGCTATAGTAAGAGCTCCTTTACTCTTGCATCTCCATTCAAAATCGATAGAGGTCAAGGATTGTACGTTGAAAGATGTTGGGGAGGATAATTACCTTTGGCACTGTATCTGAATAATGTTGTCATTTCAAACCCTCTATCTCAGACTCACTATTAGTAACCCTATTGTATCCTACACACACACTTTTCTATATCAAAGATGGTTTATCACCTAGTTTTGCCTCGAGCAAAGATGTTGTTCTAAAACATTTTTCTCTAAAGATCACTGCAACCAAGTTGTTGGGGTTCTGGATATATCTCCATCCTTGCTTGGCTAACAAGGCTGAATGGAAGCTTTCTAAGTCCCTAAAGACCAATCCTCCTTTACCTTTATGCTTCCCCATCTTTTCCCAACTTCTCCACTGCCCATTGCTATTTTTGTTGATTTCTCCACCAAAATTTTGAAAACATTACATTTAATTTTTTGTACAGATTTTTAGGGAGCTTGAACACACTCATGGTGTAAGTAGCGATTGCTTGTATCACAACCTTTATCAAAATTTCCTTACCTGCTAAAAAAGGAAAGTGTTCTTCCAATTATCTATTTTTTGCGACACTCCCTCCTTTATGCACTTGAAAGTGTTATATTTTGATTTTCCAACCATGGCTGGTAATCTTAGATACTTCTCATAACTTCAACACACTACTGCCTCTCGTCCTCTAGGATCTCCCTTTTAACATCATTTCTTCTGTTGCTACTAAAAAAGATAGCAGTTTTTTCTTTGTTCAAAAACTGTCCAGAAGCTTTCTCATACCTCAATATCATTTCTTGCATTTCTAACCATTCTTTCACTCTGGTTGCTCCGAAAAGCACACAGTCGTTAGCAAACAACAAGTAATTTATTCTGGTTCCTCCCCTTGCCACTGTTACTCCTCTTGTGGCACCTGAAGGTCAAAATTATTAAGCAGTGAACTTAATATTTCTTCATATAGTATGAATAAGTATGGTACAAGGAGTCTCCCTGTCTTAAACCCCTTGAGGGATATATTTGTTTTTCCTAACTTGCCATGTATCAACTCTAAATAGATTAGTAAAGAAACACACTTCATAATTAATTCTGTCCAATTGTTACAAAAGCTCAACTTCTTCATGATTGCTTCCATGTATGGCCATTCTATTCTATTATATGACCACTCTATTCTATTATAAGCTTTAGAAATATCCAACTTCATAGACATATTTCCATGTTTCCTTTCGACTATCCCTTTTCTTTCTCTTATGATCAGCATGTAGCCTTGTTTTGTCTTTATTGTTGTTTTTGTCACAACAAACTCTATGTTTTGTCTTTTTATTGCAGTGGGCAGATTGACGCTTAATAATACTTATCATACTTTATCTATTAATTTAGCAAAAGATGTAAGATATTTTAATTATCGATCCCCTTAATTAATCATTCATTAAGACCTTGGAACATCAGTCTCATTTTATTGGGGGCTATCTCGAAGGTAGCAAAGACGCGACGTTTTGACACTTTCAGGTAATGCAATTTTTCTTGTAATGATATAAAATATGTCGTTGATTTTTCTTCTCGTATCTTATTGATGCTAATTGTCACTTGGGAATAATTAAAATCCAATAGTCGTACAATTTATTTTTTCAAGATCGCTAGGAAAACAATCAGATCATTTTTTTCAGACTTGAATAATAAAATTAAGTTTTCTCTCTCCTGATCTATATATTAGCTAGCTAGGCATGATCGATGTCACTACTGATCTCTAGCTCCACCTAAAAAAAATCAACAAAATAGAGCACTGTTTATATAAATCAAGGAATGATTTTGTTTTCACTAAATTACAACTTACTTGGATCATTATTTAAAAAAAAAAAAAAAAAAAAAAAAAAAAAGCCACATGATGACATGCAAGATATTTATATATATATAAGTTGGATCAAAATATAGAAACATTTGGCTGCATATGAAGAGAAGTGAAATTAAGAAATAATCGAAGCTGCATGTACCGGCCGGGCCATCCATGGTCATTATGAATTCCCCCAACAACTAACTAACTAACTAGGACAATAAAGCTTTCATTTGCTAATTATACGTAACTAACTAACTAGGACGGACACCCATACGTAATTAAGTAACATAATTCAATATTAATATAATATATATATATATATATAATTATATATCATGAGATCATCAAGATCAGTACTACTGAGACCAAGAAGATCATCATCATGAATAAAAAGGTATTTCAAACACAATAATTTATTTATTAATTAAATACCAGTACTAGTAGTACGTTACAACACCATATGTATAATAATATTGATTTACAACCATCCATGCATCATATCATCATCTTCATTACCTACCATTCAATTTATAATGTCTAAAATCCATAATATTGCATTCTTCTTTCAGATCAGCCTCATCGATCTTCATCATCATCAATAACCTCATGATGGAGGATTTTATTCACCCGCCCAAGACAGAGTAGTACTGTAGATGCTAGCTAGCTACCTGCTTGCTTCCAATTTCAATATGCAGGTAGCTACTAGATCCTTCCATGCTCGCGCAACAGCTATATATTATATAGAATAAATCTACACAGCAGCCTCACACTTTTTCACACCATTGAAAAATATGAATTTACTATTTTACCCTCTGTTATTTTACACTGGTGTGTTGGGTGGGGGCCTACTGTGTAGCATTGCTCTATTATATATATGTCTTTTCTTCTTGATCATTTTACTCAAACACCAATGATCAAGAACGAAATGATCACATTTGTCACATACATAGATCAATGGATCGTAAGATCCACCACAAGCTCGACAAGTAGGATGATAATTGGTCCTCTCAACAAAAGTTAGAGGATGCTCGTGGACGTCGTATGTGTAAGTGCGCCCAAACTTCATATGTAGCCAGTTACCCATAATACAATCTGGATGAGCAGCAAATTGGAGATCTTCACAATAGTAGAACCAATGCTTTGGATCCCGCTCTTTCTCGCAAATATCACAGTAATAGCCAGCAGAGTTAAGATCCTCAACAGTGTAAGAGAGTATGAAGGGTTGCTCATAGAGCCCATATTTTGTGGTAAGCGGCAGTGTAGCGCATTTCATGTCCATAGAAAATTCACAATCAGCACAACGTATTAACAGAGGGATATCCTGGCCACATGAGGTACATTCGCCTTCACCTGCGTTTGTGCTCAAAAGAAAAAGTGGGTGCTCATGACCCTCATGGGTAAATTTGGTTGGTATCAAACTACAAGGGACATTGAGCTGAAAGCGGCAGTCTTTACAACTGTATACGAGACCATTAGCTAATCGTCCACAAGCACCACAATTAAAGATTTCAGGGCCATAATAATCTAAATTTTGGTATTTGCTTGGGGGTGTTTGGAGGGTGAGCGGATGTTTATGGAGTGGGTGTAATTTTTTTGTGGGTAAATCAACACAAGATTTGTGAAGAAAGAACTTGCATTGTAAACAACAATAATATTGCGGAGTGGAAAGATACCGTGCACACCCGTCACATTTTTCATTGTTCTTTAGCTCAACTCCAAGCTTTAAGTGATGTTCATGCCATATATGTTTGATCACTGTGACGATTTCAGCTTTTCCGTTTCCCGGGTTGATCTTGTCAACAATTTGAGCTAATGTGTCAGTCGATTCATCAGGCCCAAGAGGGTGGGTCTCAATAGGCTGATCATCTTTGAGTTCCGGATCAAATGTCTGATCCCTGATGTCGATTTTTGCAGCACAACGTGGATGTGCAGCAAAATCACAACTCGAGCAATAATAAGCTTTGTATTTTGTGTCCACCTTTCGAACACAAAGTTGGCAAATTTGCTGATTCTCGGATTGGTTGAGCTGAGGAGAGTATTTGAGGTTCAGACTCAAAGGATGGTCGTGACTTCTTACTTTGAGAGTCGATGGAATGAAAGCGCATTGCGTGTGAACTACGAATGAGCAGGTGATACAAAAGTAGGACATGCACTTGCTTTCTTTCCCACAAGTATCGCAAGTGAACGGGAATGATTTTCGAAGGAGGATCAAATGATGGTCATGACTTTCAGCTTTTATGGTGAGGGGGAGAAAAGCGCATTTTGGATCAAGATAAAAATTGCAGCGAAAACACTCATATAGGAAGTCGCCGGTCCATTCTTCACCGCAGCCATGGCATTCTTTCCTATAATATCTTTCAGTGATCTCAAGGGTATGTTCCGGGTGCAACGGATGCTGCATCTCTCGGGGTAATTATCTAAAATGCTTTGAAGAAATTTGGGTGGGATTGTTGTGAGTACCTTTTTATCTCAATTAAGAACGCAGCGTCCAACCAGCATTAATTAATTCCCTACATCAAAAGAAGACAATTAATCAATTTAAACTAAAAATCATGCACATGCTTTGGGTACAAATTAGAAGTATAAATAATAGCTAAAAATGAGAACCCAACATCTTAGAACAGAATTAATATGAGTTCCAACATCATGTATGTTAATTCTTTCAGCATATATACAAAAGGCAGCTATATATATATGCACCCCAATATTTCACAGAATATAAGAAAGAGACAGATCAAAAGAAATTAGGGGGAAAGAAATCATACACAAATCATATAAGTATCAACATAAATCAGATTTTGGCTTGATCAGAATTTAAATGAAAGCTTCCAATTTCACTCACATATTATTGCTGCTCTATATATATATGGACGGAAAGACTAATGCCAGATCCCTTCATTCCCAACACATGACTACGTGGCCACCCGGTCAAAACACTTCAAAACGACGAAAGAAATATAAAAAGTTGTTGTCGTACATGGTGCGTGTCATGATGGATTCCTCTATGTATCTCTGCTTTGTCTTTAGCATTGCGTGTAACTTTTTTCAAATGATATTCTTTGTGATGCTGCTAGGATGACTACAAAATGAATTTTTTTTAATTTTCTTTTTCTTTAAGTATTTTTTAAACATAATTAACCATTTAAAATAAATAAATAAATTTACAAACAGTGACTTCCTTAACTATTATGAAAAAATAAACATAAATAAATAAAAATATATGAATGAACATATTTGATGGGCTAAAACCAAAATTAAGGGACTAAAGAAAAAGAAAGAAAGAGAGAGAAAAAAGACAAAGTGATTCTGTGGTGCATTGTTGAGCTAATTCTTTGCGTGTACCTTTTCTTCATAAGTATAATTGGAGGTGACGTGCTGCCATCCGAGGAACCAAAGGATTGCTTCCCTTTTAAGTAAGGAACCAATTAAAGTAAACATTTCTCTTGGGCGAGTTTAAGAATAATCAAGGGATGAATCTTATTTTTATGCCATTTATTCATTTGTTCTTAAGTCACCTAGGTGGTGGATAGCCTACCAAGGCTATAACAGTGTTTAAAACTCAAAAGACAAAGTAGTTGTCATGGTGCATTGTTGACCTGATTCCTTGCGTGTGCCTCTTCTCCATAAGTAGAATTGGAGGTGACGTGCTGCCATTCAAGGAACCAAAGAATTGCTTTCCCTTTTAAGTAAGGAACCAATTAAAGTAAATAGTTGTTTTGGGCGAGTTTAAGGATAATCAATGGATGAATCTTACTTTTATACCATTTATTTGTTTGTTCTTAAGCCACCTCGATGGTGGATGGCCTACCAAGGCTATAGCAGTGTTTAAAACTCAAAAGACAAAGTGGTTGTCATGGTGCATTGTTGACCTGATTCTTTGCGTGTACCTTTTCTCCATAAGTAGAATCGGAGGTGACGTGTTACCATCCAAGGAACCAAAGAATTGCTTTCCCTTTTAAGTAAGGAACCAATTAAAGTAAATACTTGTTTTGGGCGAGCTTAAGAATAATCAATGGATGAATCTTACTTTTATGTCATTTATTCGTTTGTTCTTAAGCCACCTCGATGGTGGATGTCCTACCAAGACCAGTGTTTAAAACTCAAAAGACAAAGTGGTTGTCATGGTACATTGTTGACCTCATTCCTTGCGTGTACCTTTTCTCCATAAGTAGAATTGGTGGTGACGTGCTGCCATCCAAGGAACCAGAGAATTGCTTTCCCTTTTAAGTAAGGAACCAATTAAAGTAAATACTTCTCTTGGGCAAGTTTAAGAATAATCAAGCGATGAATCTTACTTTTATGTCATTTATTTGTTTGTTCTTAAGCCACCTCGATGGTGGATGGCCTACCAAGGCTATAGCAGTGTTTAAAACTCAAAAGACAAAGTGGTTGTCATGGTGTATTGTTGACCTGATTTCTTGCGTGTACCTTTTCTTCATAAGCAGAATTGGAGGTGACGTGCTGCCATCTAAGGAACCAAAGAATTGCTTTCCCTTTTAAGTAAGGAACCAATTAAAGTAAATACTTGTTTTGGGCAAGTTTAAGAATAATCTAAGGATGAATTTTACTTTTATGCCATTTATTCGTTTGTTCTTAGGCCACCTCGATGGTGGATGTCCTACCAAGACCATAGCAGTGCTTAAAACTCAAAAGACAAGAAAGTTTTGGAATGTAGAGCCTTCCTCATAGTATAAATATAGCTATCAAGGGTGGTGTTCAATGATCTTTAACTTACTCACAAATGGTTTGGCATGTACCATATTCTAATTAAGTTGGAATATAGAGTCACCTTAAACTAATGGTAGTAACCACTTAAGTTCATTGAACTCTCTAATTGGGTTGGGTTCTAAGTTATAACTAATGTTACCTTTCGTGCAGCCGTTTTCTTTACAAATTTTGTGTTGAATTGCAAGAAAAGTAAAAGCAACCACTTCACCACACGGCGGAACACTCACTGATCCAAGGTAGGCACATTCCCATTTGCTATCTGTGGTTGTCTGCGTAATGACTTCTCATTCTATTGTGACGAACTTGAGTTCATCCTTATCTCCATCGTGGTTGGCTTTCCAACAGCTTCATCCTTGCTGGTCACGAGCATGAGCTTATTTATTCTTTTCCGGCGTGTGACAAGTGTAGTTATTGTGAATGTGGATGGAGGTGGAGTTGAATATGTAGATAATGGAAGGAAAGGTCTCAATTCATGCAGAAAATTTCTGAAAGCACGCCCTACCTAAGCTTTAGGAAGTGAATATGTTTCTCACATACAAAGACAATTCTTAATAATATCCAAAATAGAGATCTGTGCATATCCTGAGAGTAACACATGATTCTACATTATCATGGAAGACACTCTACTCAACAAAAACTAGGAAATCTGTATATTTGGGGCAAACAGCACAATTCATTTTTCTGTGCATGGCTCTATCTAGGGTATATCTGCAAAATCACAGGCAAACATCACTCGGAATCACGTTCTGCAAACAGCACAATTCATTTTTCTGTGCATGGCTCTATCTAGGGTATATCTGCAAAATCACAGGCAAACATCACTCGGAATCACGTTCTTTTTATAGTTCCTCTTGTCCTTCTTAAGCTCTCGACTAAAAGAGTATGACTTGTTAGTCACCTCTTCTTCACAATTCCTTCCAAAATCCCATCAATCCCGAAGGAACCAGAACATTGTTGGTGATCAACTGGACCTGGCAGCTGGAATGAGATAGAGAAGTGCCCTGGTGGGCACAGATTTTGTGTCTGCATCTGAAAGATTTGAGAGTTCTTGCACACTATTGTTTCACCAGTCGTTGTTACTCCCTTTATTACTATTTTTCCATTAGGTTCCACGTCACAATTGAAATCATCTGCAGTAAAACATAGAGGACCAGACTCAGTTAACTGTAGAAAGATGAATACTGGAAGCTCGCAGTACTATGGTATAACTAAATCATGATTTGGTAGCATATGAAACTCAATGTTTATAACAAGTAAATCAGCTAATTCTAGAAAGCCTGAAGGGATTATTGAAACAAATGAACTGATGTCACATAGAACATATGTAGATTGATTCCATTTTCAGCGGTTCAAATGAACCCCTATGCCAGCAACTGCGCTTGAGTTAATGCCACAATCGCAGGATCAACAATGATCTCCTTCATGTATCATAAACTAACCAGAAAAGACCAAACTAACAACCATAAAGTTCCAGCAACATATTTAGCATTAAAATATGTATCCATAAGTGATTTTACTAGCAGGTAAAGATATTGATAGTCCAATAGTTAATGGACCTTTGCAGGATGATTGAAACTCACTCTCATTCCTTGCTACCCCTGGCAATGAGACACGGAAACAGTAAGAATCTTTGGATTCACCAATGTCCATTAGTCCTATTGCTGGTCCAATCTTCCCCATAGCTGCACTCCCAGTCAATTCAACCCTTACTCTTGTGGCAGCAACAACATTATTCCACCCTTCCTGAGTGGAAAGTGAAGGCAGAAATATTAGAGCTGGCCCAACTTTTTCCACGGTCTCACCAGACCTTTTGGTTGAAGATGATGCAGTATAGCTATGAGGAGTAGGCGGACCAATGTATGGAACACTGTTGAGAGGTGCCACATCAAGAATGGCTTGCTGGGAATTTAAGTGCTCTGACTCATTATTTTCTTTTCTTGATACCCCACGCCTGAAAGAAGATATTTAGTCCATCAGGAACAGTAAATAAAGTGTAATATGTTCCCACTAAAAAATGTAGTATAATTTAGACCAAACCTTTCGACTCTCCAGCATTAATTTCAAAAGAGAAAAACCAGCTACAAAATTGACACACCCCCGGCGCCCAAAAAAAAAAGACAACATAGAGCCACCCAAATATCAAAATGCATGAATTGTTTAGATGACACTGAGTTCTGCAAAGTTAAAACATATAAATTACTTTTATTTCTAGGCCTCCAAAGTTAGAATTACCAACTTGTATGAAATAAGCTTGCACCATAATTTAACTCCAACATCCATCATTAATTCCCCTCTCCAACATCCCTAATGTGATTAAATTAACTTTGGCATAAGCACCAAAGAGTAGAACTAGTTCCTACAGCCAATATACAATAAGATACCCAACTTAACATGAATATTGGAAGTCATAGGGCACGTTTGGTTTCACAACTTCAGAGAAAAAATTTTAATAATTTTTTAGCTATATTGGAGCCGTTCAGGATTGGGAAATGGGGGCATCTCAGACTTTTTTAAGCATGTTGTATGTCCTGAATATGGAGAGCGGGGGGTGGAATAGATTGCTTTGAATTCATCCTGGGAATAAGAACTTCTCAACCAGATCATTGTACAAGGTTATGTCGAACCAATCATCTAATGATTTTCCTTGGAAGTGCATTTGGAGAAGCAAAGTGCCCCTCAAGGATGCTTTTTTTGATTGGTTGGCAGCTCATGGGAAAATTCTGACTACAAATAATTATAGAAAGTATGGTATACTTTTTTTTTGTGTACACAGGGTGTCCGAGAACAGTGTCCCGACTAATCCCAGGGTGCATAGGCCCTCAGTAAGGAGTTTCCCACAAGTGCACCTCAGATAATTCAAGGAAAAAATCTCCCAGTCCAATAACCCCTAGAGATTGTTTGCACCCAAGAGGATTGAAACCTTAAACATTGGAGGTAGCATACCACCAAGACCAAGGCCTTTACCACTTGAGCTAACCCCTAGGAGTTGAGAAAGCGTGGTATACTTATCATGGATTGGTGCTTTATGTGCAAAAGGAATAGTGAATCGGTGGATCACCTTCTTATCCATTGTGGAGTGATAAAAGTTCTATGTGATAAGATTCTTGAAAGGCTCGGTATTGCCTCGGTGATGTCTAGGAGGGTGGTGGATCTATTGGCTTTTAGAGAGGAATCTAGGGTAATCGTCAAATTGAGGCTGTTTGGAAGATGGTGCCATTATTATGTGGTCTATATGGAATGAGAGGAACAAACACTGTTTTGAAAATAGAAAATGATCATTGGGAGGGATTAGAGTGTTTTTTTCCCATAGATTGTTGCTTTGGGCATCGACTATTATATTGGACAGGATTATTTTCTTGATTTCTATGCTGCTCTTTCCCGCTCCTAGCTAGTAATTAGGTGTTTCCTCTTGTATACTCCCTATCTACTTATCTACTTAAGCTATACCTAATTATGTGGTTAAATAAATTTTCTAACTTATCAAAAACAATAGAGATGCGTTGTCTATATGTTTTGAAAGGAGGAAAAATTTTTATTTTTTATTTTTATTTTTTTGTATTGGGGTTAGTGAAAGTGGATGGTGGGGGTGAAAATTTGTTTGAATATAATTTTTAAGCATAGTTTTTGTTTTGGATTTTGTAAAATTTGTTTTGATTTTTGTGTTTGGATGGTGATTGGGTAATAAAAGTTGCAAAGTTAAAATAGTGTTTTTTTTAGATTTAAAGATGTTTAGTTTGATTTTTATTTTTTATTTTTGAAAAGTCAAGAAAAAATTTTGAGAGAAGGGCCAAACCAAACATGCCCTTAGTTTTTGCTCAAATAAGTGATTCAAACAAATCTTGTGTAAGATTGCGTCCAATTTCAGCACTTAGACTGATTAAAGGAAATTTTTTAAAATTTTCTTATTAAAAGAAGGAAAAAAAATTCTTATAAGAAAATTTATTAATCCAAACAATTAGGGCATAGCCCTAGTACACAGGAAGTATACAAGAGAAAAGACCTAATTACAAGCTAAGCGCTGGAAAAGGCAGCATAGATATTATTAAAATTAGTCTCATCCAATACAAAAGCTGATGCCCAAAGTAACAACGGCTGGAAGAAAAAATCTCTAATCACTCCCAACGAATGTTCTCTATTATCAAAACTTCCGTTACTTTCATTCCATATACACCACATAAGACATAATGGTACCATCTTCCAAACAGCCACAATTTGACAATTGTCCTGAGTTCCTCTCCAACAAGCTAATAGATCCACCACTCACCTAGGCATCACCCAGGCAAATACCAAGCCTATCAAAAATCTCATCCAACAAAACCTTTACCACCTCACAATGGAAAATCAGGTGGTCCACCGATTCACCATTCCTTTTGCACATAAAGCACCAAACCATAATAAGTAGGCCACGCTTTCTCAGCTTATCAATAGTTAGAATTTTCCCATGAAAGACAAACCAACCAAAGAAAGCAACCTTGAGAGGCACTTTGCTTCACCAAATGCACTTCCAAGGAAAATCATTAGATGATCGGGTCAACATAGCCTTGTACAATGATCTAACTGAGAAGTTCTTATTCCCAGGATGAATCCAAAGCAATCTATCCTAACCACCACACTCCATATTCAGGGCATTCAACATGCTGTAAAAGTCTGAGATATCCCCTACCTCCAAATCCTGTACAGCTCCAAATGAACCTCACATTCCACTATAAAAAGCCATTGGAATTGTCCATATCGTCAACCACAGAAGCACCATTATCCAATGCAATCCTAAAAAGAGAAGGGAAAGCATTATTTAGAGAAACATCTCCACACCAAATATCATGCCAAAATCTGATCTGAGATCCCTCTACCCACCACATATCTGAAATTGCTAATGAACCCCCAAACCCCCCCCCCCCCCCCCGACACCAAAAAAAAAAAAAAAAATATCCATTCTGCATAAATTTCCACACTCCCACACCATTCACACCTCTCACTTCATTTGAGCACCATCTTCCCCAAAGGCTCCCAAATTTGGCGTGAATGACAATCTTCCAAAGAGCATCCCCCTCCTGGTGAAACTGCCACAACCATTTTCCTAAAGGTGCCTTATTAAAGGTTCTCAGCTTTCTAACCTTTAAAGAGTTGGACCAGCATATTAACGAATATGTTGATTCATTGTAGCCAAAAGGGTCAATGTGAGTATGACACATGCCTAGGAAGTTTTTTTTTTTTTTTTTTTTTTAATGCAAGTAACAATTTTATTGATGAAGTGAAGAGGAAACATCTAATTAGGAAGTAAAAATAGATCCAAAAAATGGTGCAAATTAAGTCCATTAAAATCAAAAGCTACAGCCCCTAGGAAATCAAGTTGTAACTTGTAAGCATGCAAGTGTGTTTTAGTCTGCATGTGCACACATTAGAGAGTTAGGTAGAAGCAAGAACCTCCAATTCTGTGTGCGCCTGTGTTTGCACTCATGTCCTTACATGCTTGAAAGTGGTGCAATGACTATGAAATGATAATGGTAGCAGATATACGTTCCAGGATCCAAAAAAAGTCTCTTTTAACCTCTAAGATGGAGCTATCACATTTCTACTTCTTCTAAAGGTGAGTAGCGTCTATGCCCTTCATCCCAGAGGGAGAAGCTCTCCTGATCTCCTGTAAGCTTCTCTATCCGCCAAAAAGTTCAACCGCCTGATCTCCTCAGGCAGTCAACTCCAGGGTGAAGGAGCTCCAGTTCCTCCATTCTGGCCCCCCACTGCCAAGCCCGACTACAACCCCCCTCCCTCTTCTCTTTTCAGGTTTCCTTCCCCATTTCATGGATTTTGCTCTCATTTTTTGTTGAAATTAGTTCTTCAGATTTGTTGTCACCCACCCTTACCAACGTACACGTCTCATACCATCAGAATCATCTCCTCCTGATCTGCCAAAAAACATCAGCTTCCATCATTTCCACCGGCACTTTAAGCCATTGGCCCCACCGAAAGCAGCCCTTTTCTCTATCAACCATTTTCATCTTCCTTCCCTTCATTCTTCTTAAGAGTTGTTCTTTTCTTCGTTCTTTTATTCCATAGCTTTTGTGCAGGTTTTGGAGGGTGTCTGGAAGGTAGATCCACTACTGTCCTCTGACAGTAGCAACCCCACCCCGTGGCTATGGAAGAGAGAGTAGATCCAAGAATACATAGGACATGGGATTGAAAATTTTTAACAATCGTCTCGACGCAATCAAAATCAGTGTGCACCTTCCTATTGTTGGATCCACCCAAAATAGATGACTCAAAGCAATCCATTATTCGACATATAAGCATCTTCAAAGCAGCCAACTATACTGGACCTTTTAATTAGTACCATCTACCAGTTTGTTTTAGGCTTTTTTTTTTTTTTTTTTTTTTATAGATTACCAGTTTGTTTTAGTTTCTTGCGTTATATATATTTGGGGTGTATGTTGGGGGATCCACAGCCACTCCTTATGTACTAACCTTTCCACTAGTAATACTAAGTATCTTGCTGCAAATTAGTGTGTCGTCTGCAAAAAGCAAGTGAGAGATAGAAATAATGCCCCTATTCAACTCACCCACTGAAAAACCTTTCATAAAGCCATTTGTAACCAGTGCCGTCAACATCCGACTCAGGGCCTCCATGATGATAACAAAGAGGAGTGGGGACAAAGGATCTCCCTATCTTAAACCTCGAGAGCTGTTGAAAAAACCTTCCGAGCTGCCATTGATAAGGACTGAAAATTTTGCCGTTGAGATACACCACCTTATCCACTTGCGCCATTTCTCCCCGAAGCCACATCTCTGCAATAAATATAGGAGAAAGTTCCAGTTTACATGGTCATAAGCTTTTTCCATGTCTAGTTTGCAAATGATCCCTGCAATACCAGATTTTAGTCTACTATCCAGGCATTCATTGGCTATTAACACGGAATCCAGAATTTGACGACTCCTTACAAAAGCATTTTGAGGCTTAGAAATAATTTTTCCTAAAGCCTTCCCTAGTCTGTTCGCCAACACCTTGGCCAGAATTTTGTAGATCCCGTTGATGAGGCTAATGGGCCTAAAGTCCTTCACTTCCGAGGCCCCAGTTTTCTTCGGAATAAGAGCGATAAAAGTAGTATTAAGGCTTTTCTGAAATTTTCCAGCATGGAAAAATTCTTGAAACACATTCATGATATCTCCTTTTACAACCTCCCAACACGTTTGAAAGAATCCCATCGAAAAGCCATCCGGTCCTGGCGCTTTATCTTTCCCCATTTTCCTAACCACTTCATATACCTCATCTTCTTCAAAGGCTCTTTCTAACCATGAAGCTAGTTGTGGTTCAACCGAATCAAAGTCAAGCCCATCCATTGTTGGCCTCCATCCTTCTTGTTCTGAAAAAAGATTTTCAAAAAAATTCACCACATGTTCCTTGATAGCTGGAGCCTCTGTGCATTCTCTACCATTGATTTTCAGCATCTCAATGGTATTATTTCTTCTATGTGAATTAGCCATGCTATGGAAAAATTTCGTACTTCGATCCCCTTCTTGTAACCAAATGGCTCTTGACTTCTGACGCCATGAGATCTCTTCTAAGGATAATGTCCTCTCTAGTTCTGAAACCAGATCTGTCTTACGTGATAACTCTTCTGAGGTGAGGACTCTGTCTTCAGTGATTCTATCAAGATTCTGTATTTCCTCGATCATGGTTTGTTTTTGTTCTCTCACATCTCCAAAACTTTGAGCATTCCAAAGCTTTAAATCATTCTTTAAAGCTTTTAATTTTCCTGCAAGAATAAAAGAGGGGGTGCCATGAAACTGATAAGAAGACCACCAGAGTCTTACCTTGTCCACAAAGCCTTCACTTTTAAGCCACATGTTTTCAAACTTAAAAGAACGCCGACCACCTTGAATACCACCTCCATCCAGTAAAATGGGGAAATGATCCGAGCAAATACGTGGTAATCTCTTTTGTGATACCTCTGGATAGTGACACTCCCAATCCGGCGAAATTAGGAATCTATCTAGCCGAGAATACGTTTGGTTGTTAGACCAAGTGAAAAGGCCACCTACAAGTGGGAGGTCCACCAAATTCAGATCAAAAATGCAATCTGAGAACTCAGTCATTGCTGGGGTTAAGCGACTATCTCCCGATCTCTCGCTAGGGAATCTTGTGATGTTAAAGTCTCCACCTATGCACCACGGAAGGTCCCACCAGCTCCAAATTCCAGAATCGGTTTAAGTTGGGTGATGCCTGCTACGGTGACTGAGTTATTGGCCAGTTGGGGGATGCCGGGCGGACCACCACAGATCAAAGCCGTGTGGAAAATGGTTCCAATCTGTGTTATGTGGTGCATATGGCGAGAGCGGAATGAGCGGACTTTCGAAGACAAAGAGCGCACTCTAGTGGAGCTTCGCTCTTTTTTCTTCACCTCTCTTGTCCTTTGGGCCATTGCTGTAAATTTTAATGTCCAAAATATGCACGATTTCCTTTTGTCTTCTTTAGCATCTTAGATAGGTTTTATCTCGTGTATAACTTCTTGTTTTACTTGGGCTATGCCTATTCATTTTAATACTATCGTTTCCTTATCAAAAAAAAAAAGTATCTTGCTCATTAAAAAAGGCAACCAGTGCTTGATCCATCTTGGTTTCACGTCAATCTTACCATTTTAGTACTTACCTCAGACAAGTAATCACCATGGAAACTACATATGGAATTTTTGAAGTCCATGGAAGTTACTCATAGTTCCAAGCACATCCTTGATTGCCAATTTCCTAATTAGTTACCTGATCAAATTGATTGATATGAAAAATTTAAGGAACTCCATCTCCAACGAAACATTGTGAAGGAAACCTACCAATATATAGGAAAGATACAATGCCTTATTTGCTCATCCATTAGGCTTCAAATCTTCTATTATCATGGCATACAGCATAAACGACACAAAATGAAGCAGCCATGCCATTTAGATGCAATGGAAAAATAAAAAACATGTACTTATTTGTGCATTTAAAAACAGAAATAACAACAAAGAAGATGTTCAGATGATGGCAAAGTAGCAGGATCATCTGATTTCGAACTGGGTACATGGAATCCACAAGATGAACTCTTATATGAACCCCTTTCGTTAACACCTAAGGGGTTAAAAACTTTATAAAACACAAAGCACGCAATGATCCATCTAACGTTAAAATTTTATTCAAACCATCACATAAGCTAGCAGGAAGCCAACAACCCACACAAATCACTCTTTCAACCAGAGCTGTAAAATCACTAGTCTTCAACGCATCATTCAATGTAGTGGTCCAGCAACACGGAAGCTACAGCTTGAACCATGTATTCTGTAAAGGAAAATGATATTATGCCCACTGAGTTTGCCCCCTCAATTTGACCTTGACCGCTCATGTATTTTATTTCTTTTTAATATTTGTTTGTACTTAATGCTTAATGAAGTGACTGTTATTATATTGGTATTTTTTTATTTTTTAAAAATATTAAACGTATTTAAAAAAATGTTTGAAATAAAAAGCCAAAAAAAAAAATATGCCATTTGGCACTACCCACTCGGGAGGCATGGTAGCACTACCCACTCGGGAAAATCTGGCACCTCTAATTTCTTTTCTACAGACAGATTATGAGCGTGGGCCGCAACTCTTTATTATTATTATTTTTTTATAAGTAAACAATAGTATTAATAGGATAGGCATAGCCCAAATACACAAGATGATATAGAAGAGATAATACCTATCTAGGTTACAGTAGTGGAAACAAGAAAATCATGTAAATTTACTCTTTACTAATTGTAAGGAAATCTCACATCGTGCAGCCTGCTGTTCTTCTTTCACAATTGTATTCTCTAGCAGGATTGCATCTTATGTCCGACTAACCAAAGCATTGGATCCAAAAATGACATGATGATATAAAATTTATTTCCACCAGGTAAGGAGGATTCTTCATTTTCTTTTAAAATGCTAAAAAAGCCCTAAGTCTCCCCAAAAGTGGGCACCCTTTGCATAACTATAAAAATCAATTTCCAAATTTGACCCGCCAAAAACACTTATGGCATCATTTCCTAATCCCCTTACGAGTAATAACAACACTAACAAAATCAATTTTTTTTATCTAAATAAAATTTTTGCAAATTGCTCCGTATAGAATCAACAACATCAACAATAATAATAACAATACTAAATATTAAGATCTTCGTGATATAGATGCTTTCTTTACAAGAACAACATAAAAAATGGGATAAAAAGGAAAGAACCCATCAAGTGCAACGACTGTAATTATTAAGAACAACAAAATAAAACCCATCACTGAAATCAGTACCACAGACCAAGCATTCACCGAGAAGACCCAAAAAACCAACCCCAAATTATATAGAATAAAGTTGGTCATTCAAAAGCATATCCTTTTATCGAGTTATATGTATAATTATGTATGCCCTTACCTAATAGGGGAAGCCATAGGAGACGTACAGAGCGGAGATTGTTAGCTGCACCGGCGATCTTTGCAGCGGTTCTGAAAGATTCTTCGACCAGAAAATCTAGTGGATTTTCTTTTTCACGAGGCTGGCTTTTGTTATGGATAAAGAGCTGGGGTTGGAACTTGGAACTGTTTTGATACCCGATGGTAAAGCATTAGCAATGGATTATGCAAATGCAAAATTTGCATAATATGACATGATTTTGCATTTGGCTATTTCACTCAAAACTTATTCCCACATTGGATTATCTATCTATTAGTCAAAATAATAATAAAATATTATAAATTTAATAATTTTTTTTCTAAATTAAGAGCTACATGAAAATACATTAATACAAGTGCAGAGCAATATTTCTGGAGTGCAGCAAATACATTCTAAATATTTAATACAACACCATTGAAAAAAGCACATCTGTCTATTACATTTTCACCTCAAAAAAACACCATTGAAAATCACACAAGTCATCACGAAGGTCACATTTGGGTTTTACTCTGCAGTACATAAGATGCTTCCGCAGATTTCTACATGCTGAATTGAGCTGGATGGCATCAAACTGAAGCACCCTGAAGGGATCTAAATTTAATGGCTAAAGGAATTGTTCTTCAGAAACTGAAATACTCTTTAGCCATCAAATGAACAACCAAAAAATCCCTAAAACCCTCTTATTTGCAGCTAATTCTGCAATACTGTAACCTCCACTTTTTTCAAGAATTGCTTTCTTGGCCTTTAAATCCTATCTTTTAGAAAGCATATTTGTGAATTCAAGAATCAATACTACAAGCATCGCTCAACAATCCCAAGCGCTTGAACCACATAATTACCCTATTCCAACAAACAATCAGTTGCACAGACTGCAAAATTTATCTTGTCAGAAAAAAATCTCCTCTGAGCCTGCTCATTGGACAAAGCATCGACTGTACAAACATCAATAAATTAAACATATATTAAGAAATGGCATAATCACAAACGTTAAGAAGAAATAATACAAATAAATGGATGAAGCTTAACTTAAAGGTAGCAGTCATTTGGATAAAGGAAAAGTTATACGCAAAGCCATGTATTTCAGCCCATCACAAACATATCATCACAAAACTATCACAAAAATTTCAGCCCATCACATTTCAGCACATCTAGTTTTAAAAAGGCTAATGAGAGTGTGGGTTCTGAGATTTCTTGAATAAAAAGGCTAATGAACCTTTAAAAGCTTTCTGCTGTCTAAAGTTGTATGCTTTTCTTTCACTCTTTTTTAACCATTTTCTCACTTGGGATATTGTTAGTGCATGTACGCTGACAAAGAGAACAGGTACTAAAGTCCTGTGCTAGGAAGTACGAACGTTTGCATTCAAGTGATTGGAAATTAAATCATTATTGAAAAAGTTCGATAATGATCTATGTAATGGTATTGATGATCAGGAAGTGGATAACTAATCATGTCACCTCTGCATTGATAATGAAAAAGGAAGCCTGCAGATGCATGCCAGAATATCTAGGAAAATGAAAAGGTGAAGAAAATAAGAGCCCCATGTCAGTATAAGACCATAATTGACTTCTTTTGTCTCTGTATCAATTTGAAGACCCTCGGTCAGTCGAGCATCTACTAAAACAAAAGGATACAGAGCTCAGAAGTGACTCCTAGGGGAAAATGTGTCTCTACTTGTACACATTATGTCTTTAAGGTTGGTTCGTGTGTCTCTCTACTTGTACATATACTTCAAATAAACAACAGCAGCCACAATACTTCAAATAAACAACACTAGCAGCCACAATAAACAACAACAGAGTTGGAAACAAAAATTCAGAGTTTTTACTTCAATTCAAGAAATCTTTTAGCTCTGTATATTCAAACTAAAAGCTAATAAAATCCTTTCAAACCCAACAGAAAAAATGTTTGTTAGACTTGAGCTATATTCGAAAATCCCTTGATTACAAACCCTAAAATCGAATCCTTTGATCACAATCACAATAAAACAAATCAGTCACATATTCTGAAAATCCCTTGTCAAAATCGTCACAAACAAGGTACAATCACAAAATCTCAAATCACATACTTACCAGATGGCTTGAATGGTGCTGCGTCGATGGGTAACGGCTGGAGTGGCTTGCTTTCGTGCGAAGGAAATGGTGCTCTCAGATTTTTTGGTAGCCAACGGAAAGAAAATCAAATAGAAAAGGGAGAGAAATGGTGTACTCCGAGACAGAGAAGGGGAGGCTCGGGAATACGAGGGAAAAGGGAGAGGATTTCTTTTTAGTAAAATATTTATTTGGTTAGTGAACAGTTTTCTGTCAAAGACAAATGCTAATTTTCCTATTCGCTTCGACACTTTATTTTGACACTTTATGCATTTTGATTTTTCTTTTTAATTTTTTTCTTTTTACTTAATTAAAAATAATTATTAGTATATTAATTTTTTTATATTTGTAAAAAAATATTTTAAAAATAAAAAATTTGAAAAAAATAGTGAAGTAATTTTAGACTAGCTATATATGACTAGATGTTATACAGGAGTCAAGTGCAGGCGGTACAGTAGCGGAACTCTTTCTATCAAATATGATCGGTCTGGATGGTGAAGACACCATGAAATTTTGAGTCTTTGACCTTTGAGAGTTAGGCCTTATTTGGTTATTGAAGTGCATTAAGATCAACTCAGTTCAGTTTAATTTTAAGCTAAATCTATTATCTAAATACATAACTCTCAAATCACTAAACTCATCTCAATCCAAAACCTTTTTACATGTAGGATCCATAATTTTTTCAACTCAACACCTCTTTATATGTAAGACCCACAACCTTTTTCAATTTCCCATAAATAAATCTAAACTCATATTAACATCCAAATATATTTAAACTCATCTTAGGTGGGTCTTAGAAAAATTATTTCATCATTTCAACTCACTATTATTCATAAAGAACTCGACTCATCTCAACTCAGTTCAATGTTCAAACACAGCCTTTGACAAAATCTTGCCACGCGTCACGATCTTGGTACTGTATTTGTTTTGGGCATGTCTCAAAAATATATTTTTCAAGGAGATTAATTAATTTCAATTTTTTTTTTCACAACTCAATTGTGCTTTCAAAATTATTTCAGACCTTCAGTCATTGTATCATATTTTAAAACAATGAAAGAATTACTCCAATCTCATATCATCTAGAATAGTCTTCTATAAACAAAATAATTAAGAGTGGATATTTGAAGATTCGTTAAGAAAAAAGAATATGTACGAACGATATTTTTGTTTTAATTTTTAATATAGAATATGTTTTCACTCGAGGGAGAAAATTATTTTTATGAAAAATAAGTAATTGATTTGTATAATGGTTTGGAATAAGAACATCTCCTCTCTCACTGGTTGTAGTGATCTAAAAGATGCCAGCACATCTTAAAAGATACGAGGTCCATTGTCTGCACTCTGCCGGGGTGGTCCAAAACGTTAATAATGTTTCTTTCATTCAGCATGAAAATACTCTTAATATTCTAACAACTTGAGCTACTGTTCTTTTTACTAATACAAGTAACAACCTGAACTACTGCTATTCACCAGATATGAGATTTGATAGCATGGAGAAAGCGGGGGGTAGAAGGAGACATCATCTCCATAATATGCATAAAACTACTGTTTCATTTGTCCTCATCGAAGGTGGATGAAACCAGATAAATAGAGGTTCGTAAACAACAAAGAACACCAGCTCAATCAAGATTCTCTGACATTTCAAGCATGCCATATAAGAAAGACTGCTTATCTTGAGCTCAAATATTGATTGCACTTCCTTATTACTACCATCTCTCATAAGAAAAACATCAATGAAAAGAATAGGAATTGGACATGGAATCAGTCATGATGCTAATGCTAAGATCAATGAAAAGGCATATATACCACAAAGAATAAGTGAGCAAAGCATTAGCTTTGGTTATCTACATCATCACCACCTACTTTAACCAGAACAAAATAAATATAAAACAGAAGATACAAACTTTGAGAAGAGAAGGCAGGAAAAGTGAAAGTCAAGCAACTACACTGATCTTTCCTATAAAACATTTAAATGGCCACCTTCACCATTCTAGTTTTCAACAAGCACCCAACGACAAATTAAAAAGAAGCAAATTTACACTTCTCAACCTCTATGCTGCAGGTACTAATGATCTGAAGGTGATTGCTGTTGCTCTGGTGCCTGTTGCCACATCTGTTGAGCCATATAGGGATGTGGCTGTTGGGTGTACATAGTTGGGTCCATCGCAGGCTTACCAATGATCATCCCAGGAGTCCCAACTGGTGGTGCATGATGAGGTGGCATATAGCAATAAGGGAGAGCATCAGCATGACCCCCAACAGGCATTGTTCCTCTTGGGATTGATGCAAGTACTTCATCTTTCAGATCCTCCCTTGGCACAATGTCAACTAAGAAATCAAATATGTCAGTCCTTGTGATTGCCGCTGCAATGTCATTCTTTTGAAGTGTCCTCCTTTTGTTCTCTTCTGTGTGATTCCAAGATCGCAATGTCAACTCCAAGATGAACATTTCGCATGCCCTGGCAAATATTACTGGTGCCTCAGCTGATATCATTCTTACATCCTCATCAGCTTTCATAATCTTCTTTATCCTTGCTAAAGGAAGGCTATGGTTCTTGAAATCGGTTACCTTCTCGATTTCTTGGTACTGATTTGCCCAAAAAGATTGGAGTTGTTGCTGAAGTTGCTGTTGTTGTTGCTGGTGGATATGCTGATAAGCAAGTTGGTGTTGTCCAAGCTGAACTCCAGCAGGCTGAGCCCCAACAGATGGATGAGTCAGTGGCCCGGTCATTTGGTTCGTCTGATATGAGTTAATGGCATATGGCAATTGGGATCCACCACCAACCGCTCCCATTGGTGGGGGCTGGCTCTGCCCTTGCTGATACATTCTGATCCAACTAAATGACAAAAAAGTTTATGCCTCTGCTTTTAATGCATAGAAGGTAGAGTCAGGCGCATCTTTTGTAACACATAGAATGTATACTGCAGTTGTTATTCAAAATAAAATGCATGAATGATTATTGCACCATCAACTGCACGTCAACACTGTAACAGAGAACATAAAGTCAATTTGATCTGGATTCATCAAATTATAAGAAAAATCGTCAAAAATTTTTATAACCTCTTGCTTCATAATTCACAACCAAGTAATAATTAAAAGTAAAATTAAAAGAAACAAGCTTCAGATCAGGGAAATAAACACCGATTATATCATGCAAAGGGTGATGAAGGGTCAGACATTCATCCCCAACAAGCAAAAACATGATATAAAAAGGGCCTTTCTACACCTTCATTTCAGACCACGATGCACTTCCCTCAGAAAATCTATGTCTTACACCAGCTTCGCATGAAGTATGCTTCAAGCACATATTATAACATCAGTTCCAGAACAGTTTATTCTCTAATAAGAACCTATGAAAGCATTATATTGAATTTTCTCACATGACAAGACCAAGATTCTAGTTTGATAATCTGAGCCCTAGAAACTCTGCACATATATGAAAGTTCACTTCAATTGAAAGAATGCCCTAATGATCAAATACAACATGAAAATATGTTGCTTGATGGTATTGGAGCAGCCCCGTTGGATTTTTTGAGGAATACAAACTCAAGCAAACCCAGTTGAAACACTCGCAAAAAAAAATAATAATAATAATAATACTAATCATCCAGAATTCCAGGAGTAATGCTAAATGATTCCTAGCTCATCACAAAGCATGCCCAAACCAGTAGCCTTACAACTTGACTGAATTCATATATATCTGACCACCCAACATATTTAAAGGCACTTGGTACCACCCCAAAATTTCTCGATATCTAATATAGAGCAAACGACTCCATCAATGAGGATTTTCAATCCCCGCATTTTAGATGTTGACGGCTATTTAATTTAATAAGACGTTTATATGTTCTTGTAAGCCCAATTTTTGCTCACACACAAATTTTTCTCTAAAAGAAGAACAAGTTTTGTTCTTTCAACCAAAAAGTTCACCATAGCCAAGAAACTGATTTCAAAATGACTAGGACTCTTTTCCTGTCTACTTATCAAAATGACTATAAAAAATAGCATTAGTATCATCACGTTAAAATTTCAGAGGGAAGAAACCGAATCGAAAGGGTAAACACTAGGCACAATTACCATATCGTTTCCAAGCTAAGTTGTAAGAAGAAAAACATATTATAATAAAAATAATAATGAAAGGAAAAAAAAAAAAAAACAGAGTAACTAGATAACAAAGAGAAGCAGGCAATTTTATGATGAAATTAACGCTAATAATTATATAGCTATTGAACCCAGCAACACAAAGCTACAAGATTTAGCAGTGCCCCCCCTCCTAGAAAAATAGAAGACCCTAAAACAAGAAAAAAAGTAATAAAAATAGATATTCCTAACAAATGTGAGAAAAAGAGCGTGTCGCAAAAAATATGCACAAGCAAACATGCATACGTTATATATGTGCATGTATAATGTATATATAGAAAGAGAGAATTTCGGTACCCTTTTCAGACGGGCGTTGCTCTGCTTCGCAAGAATGAGGTCCTGAAAAGACAAAGAAAAAAGTACATCAGAAAAGCTTCACAGAGATCCGTTCTATGCATTCAGGTCGAAGCTATTTTTGGGGGTTTTTTCCGAAGCCAAACGATCCCAAATTTCTTTATCCGAAATATAGTGTTCGTGAAAAAAAATAATTGAAATGCTTGAAACGTTTAGATTGTTTCCTGGGTACGAACGAACCTAGAAGAGGAAGGAACAAAGAAAGGAAAAGTCTGTATTTTGCGATTCTGAGTTGCATTGTCGGGAGTCGGAATCTATTAACTTTTATGGGTGCCTTTCTGACAATGTTGCCCTCCGTTAAAATCCCATTTTACCATTGGTTTTTACTGCTATTAGTTTTTTACGGCGTGTTTGTTTGTTTTTTTTTTTTTTTTTTTTTTTCAAACAGCATTTGGGAATCAAACTACAAACCGAATTAATAATTTTTTTTATTATTATTAAGAGTTTTATTACCATAAATAAGCATAACCCAAATTCACAGAAAGTATACAAGAAAATCTCCAACACTTCATCACTATTCATTACAAAATCCTTAACCCAAAGGCATGGTGTTTTGAGGAAAAAATCCATAATTTCTTCCATTGATCATTTTTTATTTCCAAAACATCTCTCATTCCTGTTTAAACATAGACATCACATCAGACACAGAATTTTATAAATTTTATTTGAAAATCTTTACGCTGTGTACCATTCGCGAAATATAATTTAATTTTAAAAGGAAATTTATATAATATATAGTACAAAGGACTTCAAATAGCAGTACTCAATTGTACCATTTTACTTATTTTTTGGTTGTCTCAATGGTTATAATGGAACGTGAGTATGAAATCTTACTATATTAGTATGTGATAGATTGAAGATGGAATATTTCAATTTTTATAATTTTTAATGCAAAACTTAAGTATAATTTAAAGGGGAAAGTTGTGTTTATCCAAAAGTTTTTCTTAGATAATAATTGGACATATTTAGAATGGGATTTCTTAATAGGATATGTTATATATATCACATTGACACTTATTTTATTACTAAGACGTGATAAAGGTTAAATAACAATGTAATGGGCATATGTTAGGCCAAGTTCAAATGGTGACCAGTTTGGCAAACCAACCAAACTAAAGCTCGGAGAAGCATGAAAGCACAGCCCAGTACTTTCCATTTGAGTACAACCAATCAATGGCCAAAAAATATTGCTACATGGGCCTTATATGTCTTAATCCATTTATATTCAACACTGTTCATGTCACATGCCAATATAGAGCTTCAATCAACCCATGATTTAAAAATTAAAGAAAACCGTGTGAGGATGATTATAGGAACATAAGACCTTTAAATGAAATTTGGTATAAATTTTCGGTGAAAATCTTCTGTAGAAGTAGCGTTTTCCTTTCTTATTCCTATCATGTTCTATTCACTCAATTTTTAAAGGTGACATTTGCTTCAAAACTTGGTCTGCAATTTCATAATGTCCATACTGAACTTAAGAGTCATTATATTTTACTACTTTTTATTGTATTTATTTGCTTATCTATTTATAATATATAGTTTGTTTTCATCCACGTCAGCATCTCTCATCTTCTCTCACATAATTCGTGTCACAATGGCCGGGACCAATCCACTGTGATAGTAGTTTGCAACAGCAACTTCACTCGTTGGAACAGTTTCACATTGGAACCATTTGCGAAACTTGGCTTACAGAAGAAAGCCAGCACCAGACAGCTATGCAAAACCATAATTCTGCCAATTAAAATATCATGTTTTAAATGGCAATGGAGGTTTTATGCCTATAAAGGTCTGCAGAAACAAACTTGTACATGGGTTTCTAAATTTTGCTCTTGCTGGCTTCAAATTTCGTAACGCTTAACAAATCTTGGTTTATACATAAGCCTCTCCAGCATTTAAGGTTTGTGGGTATGTCTGGTGGGGAAATGGGAAAGAAATCCTCTCAAGCAAGAACAAGAAACAAGAAATCTATAACTACCAATAATATTTTTGTGGGGTCTAAAATTTCGAGCAATATTCGTTTTCTAAAAACCATGCAACTTTGCCTGCTTTGGCCTGCTAATTCAGCTGAACGTTAAAGGTCCATATAAAACAAGGGCAGAAGTTATAACAACAAAATACACAAGACAATCTCATCTGTATTCTTCTGGCAAGCGGTATCCAGACATGACTATTTTATCAGCAAACATTTTGCCAGTCTTGGGCATGACATGCCAATGCAATGTCAGGTTAAACTCTTTACCTCGGAGATTGCTTCCCTGTTCAGAGGTGGAAAATATTAACTCAAACAGTTAACTTTCATGCGGTGAATGTAACTGTTAAGACCATTATATGGAAGTGGCATACCTGATCAATGAAATGGTACTTGTTTGAGGTATGAATCCAAAACTTTGCATGCTCTCTAGAAGGAATGATGCCATCCCAAAGGGAGATCTGCAAAATGAAATCTCAAAAACAGTCAAATTGATTGGACACAGCTTATGTGCAGCAAAAAGCTGGAATACGAGACACTAGCAAAGGCGCATTATATACAATCTGTAATAGCATAGATATATTTGATGAGGAACAGGTAAGAGACCAATGAATCCAAAAAGAAAAGATATGGAGGTACTTAAAACATTCAATACAACAAAATGCCTAAGCTTACCTGATTTAAGGAATTCTTAGGAGTTTCATACTCAGCGGCTACAAATACGAAAACCTGCCAATATGTAGCAAATTAAAAACCTAAATCATCTTTAAACTTATAGCGATAACATTTAAGAATAATTCAATGAAAATTCACTGAAGATTCAAAAATAATAAAGGATCCTATTTATGTAAATTACTTTGTTGTATTTTACTGAGTGTTTTAAGAAAATTCATGGGACACCTAGAATGGCATGCCCCAATCCTCTTAGACGGACAAATAGTCATAATTCTCACAATAGCATCATCAGAGTCCATAGCTTAATAAGGATCATCAACAAATTGAAATACAAGAATTTTTCAAATAATTAACCTGCTTTGTATTCCATGTGAACAATGACTGTAAGTCCGCTGATATATTCAATTGCATGCTGACCTGCATGAAATGAAGACACACCACATCAAATACAGCCAATAGCAATGCAATGAATTGACAATCCAGAGTATACATGTCAGAGCTAAATGCGAACTTGTATGCTTAACATATTTATACACATACGTGTATGTGAGAGAGAGAGAGAGAGAGAGAGAATATAGACATTTAATTATTTATATTTTTACAACTGATAACGATAAATTTAAAAGGAAACTGCCAAAATATATTAGCAGGATGACGGGGTGTAATTAAAGAGAATGGGACAAACACAAAAGTGCACCTACTTCTAATTCTGGATCATATATAGTTTTGATCTCTCAACATAAAGGTCATCTGCCATAGAAGAAATCTTGGTCCAAAGGATTTAAAGTTCCTCACCTCCTCCCCTAATCCATCACATTATGTATAAAGTTGTCTTTCTATCAGAAATACAATTAAAGAATTCATTGAATCCATCAATATCATTGTGCCTAAATTTGACACTGTCAATAACTGCACTCAACAATAAAATCCTACAGTAGTTACAACAGGATTGACCAACGTATCATAAGCCTAACAAGCAGCAAAAGAATCCCATCTCTTCTAAAATCCCCCAAAAATCTCTCAAACCTTCTTTCTTCCTCAAGATATATCCTTGACCTCTAAATATTATGATTCTTTGCTTTCAAACTCATCAAAATAATTTTTTCCTGGTTGCTTTCCAGTAAATCTGTTTAGATTGTATGGTCAAATGAAGCATTGCCATCTGTAAAATCCCTGGTCTAGAAAGTTGCAAACAAACAAGTCAACTGCCATTATATTTTCACATATGCATCAATACCAAATGTGGTAGAAACTATAATAAATCAGTTCATACTTCCTTGCGAGAATGTTTATGTTATGTAGGTGTGCCCAGTGAAACAGCCAACCTCTATGGCATTCTCCCTTGAAGGTTATGGGGATCTTATTAACATGTAAATAAACACCAGAGATAATACAATCCGGCCTGATTCAACTATATATTACACAATCAATTCACATGAATATGACTCAAATAGTCAAATCCCATGAAACCCATTAACGCCCATTACACTAAAACAAATCTGACCAAAAAAAAGGAGCGTTCTCCGGATGAACTAAGAAGTTTCTTATTCATACTTTATTTCTATGGGCATCCTCTTGTGTACTTGGAGGAGCTTGCTTCAATGACTTTCTTGTATCTCTTTCTAGCTCCTTTTTATTTAACTAGGTATATGCTGTTTGTATACCTCCTGTGTACTTGGGCTATACCTATTTACTTCTAAAAAGTGTTGCTTTACTTATTAAAAGAAAACAAATCTGACACTACCAGATAAATCAACCAAAAATGAAGAAAAGTAACAGTTAGGATCAAAAGCTGGGATTCTCAAAATCGATCAAAAACTCCATCATATTTTGCGCAAATTTGAAAGCTTTACTCACCAATTACCAACAAAAAGTAAAAAAGAACCCAATCCCACAAAATTCCCTTAAACATCTGAGGCATATTTCACACAAATTCTCAGCACGATTCATAAATGATCCAATACGTATGTGTCAAAAAAACAAACGCAGATAAATCAGGGAAAAAAAAAACAATTACCTCGTCGTTACCCTTTGATTGCTTCTGAAACCAGTTAATGTTCAACACCTACAAACCAAAAGAACTAAATCAAGTGAATCGTGGATCTAAAAATAATAATTAAAGCTTGAAATTAAGAAAAGTAAGTTTTTGAGAGAGAGAGAGAGATGGATACCTCGACATGGGCAGAGGGCGAGGGGTGGTTGAAATTGTCGGAGATGGAGGCCATGGCGCACATAAGGGCGAGGATGGTCACCGCGAAGGTTAGCAAAGCGTTGGCTCTGTACCCGAAGGAATGCATTTTGCTTGTTTCCTTGTGGGTTTTGGGTCTTTTGAGGTGTTTCTCCCTTGCTTCCCGACCCTCTTGTTTTGGCTACTCTGTTAAATGCTTCAGCCGGTAATAGTTCTGGACCTTCTAGTTCGCCTCTTGAGGAGACAGGGGAATGGGTTTCTATAGGAGCAGAATGTTTTGGTTTTTGCAGGGTTGGCCTATGTTTTGCTTTTCGGAGGACTGAGGACTCTCGTCGAATTGTGCAAATCTAAATAGAGTGAGTAGTTTGGCTAATATAACATAAAAATGTGCTGTATGGTCTCCATTAGATTATGTAAATGTAAACAAAAATTTCTTTTAATTGCATTCTCATTAGACCAAAGTCAAATATATATATATATTTTTTTTTATATGCAATAACAACTTCATTGAAATAATAGATGATTACATACATTTATCAAACCAAAAAGCTTGAGAAAGAAAGTCTGGAATACAATCCCCCACATCTCAACATTCTCAACATTCCAAGCATGACGGGCAAGTCTATGTGCTGCCACATTACCCTCCCTGTAAACATGAGTATAAGAGCAAGAAGCAAAACATGTATGCAAGCGTATAACTTCAGCAAACAGAGAACCAGAAGCCGAATCCAACATGTCATTCTTCTGCAATGAATCAACAAGTAAAAGACAATCCGATTAAACAATTAAATGCCGAATTCCCATTCCTATACAAAGCTGCATGCCCCGAAACACAGCCAACAATTCAATAGTTTTAGGCTTATCTACTTCATGTGTAGCCATACTAGCAGCCATAACCACCTTTCCTGCAACATCTCTTAGAATAGCCCCAATACCAGCCTTTCTAACATCACTGAAAAGAGCACCATCAGTATTAAGCTTTAAATACTCAGTTGGAGGAGGAGACCACTGTAAAGACTGCTGCATCTCTAAACGAGGCTGACCCTTCACAGATTTGAACCTTCTCAATATGCCTAAACCTGCAGTGGTGGCAACTCAAGCTACTCAAATTCCTTTTTGTTTCTTCTATACCAAAAACCCCAAAGCAATGAGCATAATGTTGCCATCTTGTCAAACTCCTTCCTCTGACATAGATGTAGAATTATATCAACTAGAGAAGCAGAAGTATCTATGTTTAAACCAGGCATCAGCTGCTGCCAACACGCTCGAAGTAGAACACAGCTAAGGATTGCATGATTCAAGTCCTCAACTGGAAAAGCACAAAAGCTGCATTGAATATCTAACAGCACCTTTTTCTGCAAAAGATTACACTTTGTAGGAATGACATCTTTACAAGCTCGCCAAATAAAAATTTTAATTTTATTTGGCACAGGCAGATTCCATATAGCTTTCCAAACCATCTTTTGACTACCCATCGCTGAAGCCTCTGCTACCACACCCCTCTGTTGCTTAAGAATAAATCTATAGTAGCTTCTAACTGAAAACAAGCCATTTCGTTCAAAATCCCAAATCCATTTGTCAATTGTACCCTCGGGTCCTATCATCACCTTACAGATATCCAAGATCACATTTGGATTGAAGAAAGATCTAAGCTTGTCCAAATTCCAACCTCTAAGGGAGCTGTCAAATAAAGTTTCAACCAAGTCCTCCCTAGTTTCCTCAGTGACAGCATATCCCTCAGCTGCTAGGGATTGATGTAGATGAATCCACTTATCAGTCCATAAGAGGGTTGTTTTCCCATCTCCTATCCTCCATCGACACCCCTCCTTCAACCACGTTTTAGCTGCCCATATACCTCTCCACGAGTAAGAAGGACAGTGTCCCAAACCAGCTTCAAAGAAACTAGAAGTTGAAAAATACCTCGCTTTGAGAAGTTTATGAAGCAGAGAGTGTTCGTCTTGTAATAACCTCCAACCTTGCTTAGCAAAAAGAGCAAGATTAAAGGACCTAAGGTCCTTAAAACCCATTCCCCCTTGAGATTTAACACGACACATACTACTCTAACTAACCCAATGGATTCTCCTCTCCTCATGTTTTTGGCCCCACCAAAAGTTTGCCATAAGCCCCTCCAATTTAGAACAAAAGCCACTAGGCAAGAGAAAGCAACTCATTGCATAAGTGGGAATCGAGAGTGCAACAGCTTTCAAAAGAACTTCCTTCCCGCCTTGAGATAACAATTTTTCTTTCCAACACTGGAGTTTCTGCCAAAATTTCTGTTTTATGGTATGAAAAGCCCTCTTTTTTTTATCTACCAACGATAGGGGAAGGCCAAGATAACGCTCATACTGTTGAACCTCACCAGTGCCCCACATTAGTCTAATCTCATCCATCCTCACCCTTTCTACATTAGCACTGAAAACCAAACTAGTTTTTTCTCGATTAATCTTTTGACCCGACACAATTTCATAAGTGGCTAAAAGAGCTTGTAATCTTCTGACTTCCTCTACCTTTGCCTTGCAAAAAATCAAACTGTCATCTGCAAAGAGCAGATGAGTAATTTTTGGTGCCCCTCGGCAAATTTGAACCCCTGAAATTTGTTTTCTTATCTCTGCCTCTTTCAGCAGGGCAATTAGCCCTTTTGTACAGAGAAGAAAGAGATAAGGGGATAATGGATCCCCTTGTCTCAGTCCCTACTAGGCAGAATAGGTCCTTTAGGAACCCTATTAATTAAAATTGAGTAAGAAACTGAACTTATACAAGACATGACCAGATCTGTAAAAGTCCTCTCAAACCCCGTCCTATTCATAACAGCCTTAATAAAACCCCATTCAACCCGATCATATGCTTTACTCATATCCAATTTGACTGACATATATCCCTTCTTCCCTTTCCTTTTATGCTTAAGAAAATGAATCAACTCATAAGTTATCAGCACATTATCAGTGATTAAACGCCCAGGTACAAAAGCACATTGACTTCCCTCAATAACAGACGGTAATATAGATTTCAGTCTATTAGAGATAACCTTTGCGACCAACTTATAAATCACATTACATAAAGAAATGGGCCTATAATGATCAGCAACTGACTCAGTATGTTTCTTTTTTGGCATAAGAGTAATATGAGTATGATTAATAGATGTTGGGAAAACACCTGAATTAAGGGCTTTGAGTACTGCACCTATGACCGATGGACCCACCAAATGCCAATATTTCTGATAAAACAAGGGAGACATGCCATCTGGACCAGGGGCTTTTTGAGGATGCATTTGTGACAGAGCAGCAGACACCTCAGACTCGGTATATACTTTACAAAATCTTCATTCATTGATGCAGTTATTTTACCAGTAAGGGACCTCAAAAAGTCAAGAGAACCATTTGGATTGGAACTTCTAAAAAGATCTTCAAAATAGCTAACAATAACTCGATCTCTCTGATCACCAGTATGCCAAGACCCATGACCATCCTTGATTCGCACTAACCTGTTCTTTCGACGCCTTTGAGAAGCCTTCATATGAAAGTATTTCGAATTGGAATCGCCCTCTTTCAACCACAACACTTTTGACCTTTGTTTCCACATCAACTCATCCCTTTCTAACCACTTTTGCACCTCTTCACGAGCCTCATCATGAGCCTCCTTATCAGTTCCCAGTGGGTCATTCTCATATAACCAAGTCATCCGCTGCTTGGCCATAGACAATTGCTTTTGAACATTCCCGAAAGAATTTGAATTCCACCTCTTTAAATTAACTCTACTATCTTTAATGAAATCAACCAAAGAATCCATAAAACTACCTGACCCACCCTTCCTCCAAATACTAGCAATAATATCATCACAGCCCTTTTCCCTTACCCACATAGGTTCAAATCGGAAAAGCTTTTTATGCTTTACAAAACCCTCCTTAGAATCAGTATTTATCCAAATTGGGGCATGATCCGAATAAGTAGCCAAACCATGAACAACAGAGGCAAAAGGAAATTGACGACCCCATGGGTCATTCGCTAGGGCCCTATCCAATCTCTCCAAAACACACTGTCCACCCCCCTACGATTACTACAAGTGAATTTCTAGCCTATAAATACCAAATCCCTCAGTTCACAATCATTAACCACATTACGGAAAGCTGTAATCTGCCTCTCTGGTCTAGGATTACCCCCCCCCCCAAATTCTCATGATAATGTAACACTTCATTAAAGTTGCCAAGCACTAGCCAAACCTCCCCTTGCTTTCTACATAAGTTTCAGAGTAAAGCCCAAGTCTGATCCCGTAACGCCACTTCAGGATACCCATAAACCCCAGTGAAGAACCACACACCACCCCTCGAAACGGACTTAACAGCAGCATCAATATGGCAATGAGAGTAATTCAAGACATACATGTCCACATCACGCCCCCATAACAGAGCAATCCCACCCTTATGCCCACAACAATCCATAGCTAAACAATTAGAAAACCCCAAACAAAATTTACGTACCTCAAATTCACGTGCTGTCAATCTTATTTCCTGTAAAAACAAGACATCAGGATCTTTTCTCTTGACTAAATCAGAGAGTGTTCGAATGCTCCGTGGGTTCCCAAGCCCACGGACATTCTAGCTTAAGATCTTCATTGATCCCGGTGGGGCTGGTCACCAGCCGCTGCCGATTCCAATTGCTTCGGAGCACCATTGACAGAGCCACGTTTGCAGGCACTGGATGCAGAATCACTACCACTAGGGCATGATTTCCTCTTTCTGTTCTTCACAAGTGATGACCGACAGGAGACTTCAAAAGAAAGAGGTTGCAGGTCATCCAACCCAGCCAACCGTTTCCATTTATGGCTAACAAGCCCATCAGGCTTGGCACGACCCAATTGGGCCTCCTGAGGGCCAAGTTGTGGACCACAGTTTGGCCCAGTGACAATGCCCGAACCACCCACCTGGTAAGCCCCTTCAGTTAAATGTGGAAACGAAAGGGAGGTCATTACCGAAATCTCCTTATCTTGGACAACCGCCACCTTATCTGCCTTATCCACAACCTCCTTAAGTTCCGGATCCAAAACAGGCGGCAAAATTTTCTCTGTCATTATAACCATTAAAACAGGCTCACCAACCGTACCGGTCTTTTCACCAACTGCCTCCGATGAGCGTCCAGCCGACAGACTCCCCCTGAAAGAGTGATTCCTATTATCCCGATCCCAGAGTTCTCTATCCTTTGCTCGTTCACCAAATGGTGAAGCCCGTAGCCATAACCCATAGGGGAACATGCCATCGTCCATCTCCATCAAAGGACGGGAAGAGCAATCCTTCTCACCATGCCCCAGTCATCCACAGAAATAACAAAAGTTTGGTAGACGTTTATAGGAAAATCGTACTAGACAAGATCAGACCATCCCATAGCAAACTTTGTACCCCGTAGCAGGGGTTTTGTAACATCCACTGTAACACGAACTCGCATGAACTCACCCCAAGCCAACTCGTCATCCTCCAAGTCAATTTCTTCAACACAACCAATTTTAGTTCCGATCTGTTTCCTAACATAGACATTGCATGCCCTGAGTGGCAAGTCATGAAGACGTACCCAAAACTGGGCAGTAGATATATTGATATCGGTTACCTGTTGAAGACCATCCACCTCCTTCAATAGCACTAGATGTTTATCAAAAGACCAAGGGCCTTCCCGCACCACCTTCTCTTTATCCCTAAGATCTTCAAATTCAAATAGGATGAAAGTCGAATTAAGATCTCTAAAACGTACACTCTTTACCAATCTCCACGCTCTTCTCATCGTTGCCTTAAAACATCCCTATTAAAATGCTTATTTGTAAATAGGGACATCACCAAGCACTTTCCACCCCGCAACTTCAAATCCTCCAACTGGCTAACATCAACAACCACCTCGTCATTCTCCATTTCCGTTATCGACATTCGCTTATACAACTCATGTAAATCACCCTCCATAATATCCAAGAATGGACGACACTGCACCCAGGCAGTAGCAGAAACCTCCACAATCCCCCTAGAGCCCTAGAGAGAGAGAGAGGACATGTTGATTTATTTACCAAAGTCAAATCTTTGTTTTAACTAATATGAGATCAATTTGGCTTTGACTGTTCCATTCATATCAAATTTTTATATTGAATTATCTATTTGTTAATTATATAATAATAAAATAATATTTTTTATTTTTTTTTTATCTTCTTTTACCATTCTACTAATTATATATTAATTTCTAATCAAAATATAATTAAATGATGGTTAAAAAAATCATATTTTTAATATTCATTTAATGCTAATATACACAAACCACTAATTAAACTCATATAAAATTTAATATAAATGTATTAATTATAAATTAAATTTCTATATTTTCCATCCAACTAATAAAGTTTTTTAAATAAATTAAGGGCTGAGCAAATGTGAGCAAACAGAGATGTTGAGAGAAGCGAGTGTACAAAAATATAATTCAAATAAGATTTGGTTGATGAATAGTATAGATCAAAGATAGATATTTTTTTTACATTTAGGTTAGGTTAGGAAGTTTTATCAAACACAAAATTCTCATTCTCACCTCATCTCATCTGATCATTACAACTTTTTTAAATTCTCACATAAAATATAATAAACAATTTAACTTTTTCAAATCTCAATTCAACTTTTTCAATTCTCAAAATAATAATAATATTTTATTCAACTTTCAACTTTTATCTCAAACTAAAAGTTCTCATCTCAACATCCAAACCTAATTGTAGTAAAAGTTAGACATTCAAGTTTTTGCCCATTTCATTCCATTGTTGGGTGCATTTTGTACATATAGGAGGGAATAGGTGGTTTTTATTTATTATTATTTATTATTTTATTTATTATTTTTTTAACTATGCCTCTTCCTTTGAGGATGCTCTTTGATCATATTTGGTGTTTAATGTAGCTAGACTAAAAGCATTAAAGAATTATTTCTTCCCTCATAAACACTCTCTCTCTCTGCGCTTTGATTGCTTGGGAAACAAAGTAATTAGTGTAAAAATTATTTTGAGTTTTTAGAAATTACATTGTTTTTGGGAATAATTTTCTAAAATCAATTTTTTAAAACCACCATAATGTTCACCTCTATCTTCTTTTTCTCCAATTGTCTTTCAAAAGGTTAGCTCCCTCATGCATCTTTTAATTATTAATTAGGATTTTTACCATTTGTATCTACCAATTATATATTAATTATAATTAAAATATTTTACAATCCGTCTCTATCTTCTTTTGTTAGGATTTTTTTATCGTTTATCTCTACCAATCATATGTTAATTAAAATTTGATTATTAATTAACATATAATTGATAGAATTGTAAAATATTAATAAAATAAATTGGGAAAAAATATTATTAATATTTTTTTATTATTTTAACTAATAGATAGATAATCTAATGTGAGAATATGTTTTGAATAGAATAGTCAAATGCAAAATCATGAGATATTATACAAATAATTGGACTGAACACTAGTCTTAGTAGTCTATGTGTTGATTTGGCATTTTCAGATGTTGAACTTTTTATATTAAGGGATGCTATTTCTCATCTCACACCATACACTTTACATATTAGACTTATTTAAATACTAGTGTCTAACTTATTTCTATACTTGATTACATATGATAGTAATACTATAATGTTTACATATACTAAACGATCATTAGTCTATTTATATTATGGTATAAGTATATTATTTTATAATAATTAGCTCATACTAGTATATTATTGAATTTAACTATATAAGTTCTAATTACATAACTATATAACTATATTAGTTTCTATAGTATTCCTCAGCCATAAGTGAGGGCTTTTAATAAAATTGGAAATGGGTCACTCATGAACATGTGATTTTTGACTTTTTTAAAAAAATATATATATAAATATTAATATATATGATAAATATATAGATAAATACATATTTTTATAACGTATGTATAATATTGAAGTCAGATTCATAGTCGGAGTCGAAGTTGAAGGGCAAAGTCGGAGGATAAAGTCGGAATTGGATCGAAGTTGGAGTCGGTCCAATGATACCTGCGACTCCACCTAAAAAATTAAAAAAAAATCCGACTCTAACTCTATTTTGTTAGATTCCAAACAGAGCCAGATTCAAAATCTTATTTTTGAATTTTTACTCATCCCTACGTGCTATTTGCGCTAGCAAAGGGGTGTGATCTATAGAATTTTTGTTCTCAGTAATGTTGTTTGCCCAATTGTGGGCCGCTATTGAGTTGGACTTGTGGCCATTTCCAGGCCTCAGGGACCCGTATATCCAACCGTTACAATCTCCACCAAGCAAAGAAGCTCATTTGAATGTTTTGGGATCTTCACTGGTCCACCACTCTAGGAGTGTCAATGAAATCCAGAGTTGCTGCACCCTCTGCAAGCTTTTCAGTGACAATGCAACATACTTTTCTCATAGACATATAAGAACCTATTTTTCGTACCATTTTTGTCTTTTGTAAACCATGTACTGCGCCAGGATAGAAGCAAATAAGACTGGTGCAAGAGATTTACTCATTTATTTCATTTTCCTGAAATAGTGTGACAACTTGGGCAATGTGTTTTCCACTGCATTTATTTCATTTTCGAGACACTCCATGACCTTGACAATGAAATAAGACTGGCAATAGATATCAGATCAGCTGAAGAGTCAAGCTCACCTGCTAGGCCTTGCAGTCGAAAATGTAGATTATCTGGTGCAAGAGAGAGGCAAACTGAAATGAATTCTTTACCGTCTTCCTTTTTAGACAAAGTTGGCCTTTCCCTTAATGATTAACAATTTTCAGTAGTTTACCAATAGAACTGTCTAATTTTTGAGTCCCCTTTACCTTATTTCTATCCACCCGTTGACACTTATATGTATATATAAACACTGTACTCTTTACACAAGGAATATCCATCACATGCCAATGATCTTTCATGAAGATGTATGTATATAGTATGATTTATAAGTCTGCAATATCTAATAACACAGACAACTTCAACCTAAAACCTTAAACATGTATAGTCTGAGATTGAACAATTGTTCATAAAAAGAGGGGGGGAAATCTAAGAAATTTGGTTGGAGATAAGAACAGAAAGATTATTCATTGTTATATAATTTTCTTTGTGGGGTCAAGCAGCAATGTATTGGTGTTGACATAGCAGGCACGGTTTCCTAGTCCACCCTTACTGGCGATATAAGTTATTGTCCAAAAATATATACAAACTTGTTGAAGGATTGAAATGCTGCAACTTTTGCAACCCGTGCGGTTCATAATAGATCAAAATAATGGTAATTTTTTGCTTTGCTACAACGCTGTGGTTGTTGGATGTGAAAAAAGGTGCAAAAGCTTCCAAGTTTTTCTGATACAAAGATAAAGACAATTCTACAGAAAATACATGACTAAAACGGACGAAGGAAGCAGACAAAAACAGTTGGTTTGGCACGCTCACGAGTGCTAGAGAGATGATCCTTTAGGAAGGGATACTCAACTCTCCTTGATACAAAGTTTCACCTCATCTTTTCCCAACACTCCTCTCTCTCTCTCTCTCTTGCCATTCTTCCCTCTTGCATTGCTTCGTTGTGCTCATGGAAGTTAAGAAGACTGCTGAGGCACCTGCAAGGCCACCTGATCATAATACAGCAAACAACGGCAACACCCAAGGACACCATCATTCACATTCCCAAACATACAGCCACCATGGCACTTCCCCCTCCATTTCTGCTCTTATAATCATCATATCCATCACTTCCCTTGCCATCCTTTTCGCCGTAGTACTTTTTATCATCATAATGCTCCGACGACTCAAATCCGCTAAAAGCAAAGGCTCTTGCAAGGAACACAATGGCATCAACAACACAAACAGCAGATTCATTGCTCATACCACTGTCAACTTCTATTCTAGCCCAGGTGATTCCCTATTTTCAAAGTTTTTTTTAATCTATTATTATAGATCTTGCTCTTAATTATGGCAAGTTGGCCTATAGAAAATGAATCTAAGCTTTGAACGTCCTTTTATCATTATCACTTCTTTACCCCTCCATTGTTATCTCATTCTCACAAAACCAAATCATTTTCAACCAACCAAATGTGCTTTCACATGATTTATCCACTTTCCCCGAGAAAGAAGAAAACAAGAAGTCCAGTATTGCAAACAAAAAAAGTCCCCTACATTCAAATCATATATAATAAATCTCATGAGTAAATGTCTTAAATTTTGGCAGATGTGAAGGGCGGATGTCTTTATGGAGGGCATATGGGAAGGACACCTCCATCTAAATTCAGAGGAGTTCAAGTGTATACATACAAGGAGCTTGAAGTGGCCACTGATAGATTTAGTGAAGCGAATATAATTGGTAATGGAGGGTGTGGTGTGGTGTATAGAGGGGTCCTAAGTGATGGGACCGTGGCTGCAATTAAGATGTTGCGTAGGGAAGGAAAGCAAGGGGAACGTGCTTTCAGGATTAAGGTGAATTGACTTCATTTATTACTTTTTGTTCCTATCTGCTCTTTCTCCTTAATTTTGTTCTTTTCTTTCTTTTTCTCCTACAATGACTTTTGTAAACAGTCTGAAAAGAAGTTGTCAATTTGTCTTTGCAGCTTCTTAGAAGATTGGCATTGGTTTAGTTATTTTATTTTTTAAAATTTGATTAATATGTAATTTTTTTTTATTTTAGCTAATCACTCAGAAGTTAAAATCTATATTGGATTAGTTATTATATTCTCTATAATAATAAAATATTATTATTTTTTATTATTTATATTTTTTAAATTATTTTTTATTTTTTTAATACTTTTTATTTTTATTTCACAATATCTAATATTATTCAAGAATCATATATTTCAGTTTGCACAACAGAATGTGAAGGAAACTTAGCCGCTGGTGGAAAAATGAAAGGGATCAACTGTACGAGTGAACTTGAAAAATGATTAAATATTCAATATGAAAAGCTACAGTTCATTTCAAATATGACTTCTCTTTTAAAAAGACTGTAGCTCATCTTGTAAATGAAAATAATTTAACTAATTCAATGTAGATCATTTTTTCACTAGATTGGCTAAATTATAAAAAGCACTGGCATTTGGCTAAACCAATGCCAGTGCTCTAAGAGCATCATTGCTTGGCTAAATGGGATGGTTAGCCAAAATTTACATAATTTATATAAAAAACACTTCACATTGAATTAGGCATAGCTAAAACAATTTACATTTCTGCTATCGTGGTTGGCTAAATATGGAAGATAACTTTCATTATCCAAAAATTAAAATATTACTTTCTCACTCTTACATTTTTATTTCTAGACTTTTATTTCACCAATTAAAATATTAAAATATTTTACACTTTCATTTCAAAGGATTAAATGACCTTTGAAAAAAATTTTTAATATTAATTTAATTATTAATAATATTAAAGTGGTAGAATTATAAAATGTGATAAAAATAAATTTTTTTTAAAAAATATTAATTTAATAATATATTATTATTATATAGAGAATAAATAGCTAATCCAATGTGGGGATTGAATTTAGATGGAATAGATAAATGTAAAGAAGTGTTTATATTAGCTAAATTTGAAGATGAATTTAGGATGCTCTGCAATTGCACCATATTAGTTAGAGAAAGATGGGTCTTAGTTTGCCTCGACCTTACAATTTCATTTGCATAAGCAATTTGTTAGTGTTGACTTATAATTGTTCCTTTCTGACACACACACACATGCCTGCTCACATATAGATACGAGTGTTAGGTAAATACCATTGTTCCTAAGTAGAAATCTTCTCTGCTAGTTTAACCCGAATTAGATAGTTCAATTCTGAGAGATACATCATGCGAACTCCATAACATTTAATAGTAGATTTCACATAACCATTTAATGTTGTATCTATCTCTTTGCATTAGACTATTCAATTCGATCAAACATCTAAAGAGAATTTCAACAATCCAACTTTGTTCCAGCATACGGAAGGGCTGTTCTTTGAGCTATGACTTAAGAAATATTAATCATCTTCCTTCTATCTATTCATTTGGTTGCATCCATTTATGAAGTGATCTTCATCCTTGCACATTGATAGAAGACTAAATGACAATTTTTTTAAAAAGAAACTTTGTATATGATGTAGGTGGATCTATTAAGCCGCTTGCACTGCCCTTATCTGGTGGAGCTACTTGGGTATTGTGCTGACCAACGCCATAGGCTTCTAATTTTTGAGTTCATGCCCAATGGCACTCTCCAACACCACCTCCACCCCTCTAACAACCAACAAAAGCAGTTGGATTGGGGGACCCGACTGAGGATAGCTCTTGATTGCGCTAGGGCCCTTGAGTTCCTCCATGAGCAGTCAATCCCAACCCCTGTTATCCACCGTGACTTTAAGTGCACCAATGTTCTTATAGACCAAAATTTCCGTGCCAAGGTGTCGGATTTTGGATTGGCCAAGATGTGCTCAGACAAAATCACTGGTCAGATTTCAACACGTGTGCTGGGGACCACTGGATATCTGGCACCAGAGTGAGTCATTTATCATCTATTATTCGCCCTCTCTTTCATTTATCACAATAGAACCTGTAAAAATGCAGTGTTATGCAAGCATGCACATAGGCGGGATGACATTTTCTTGGCAATGCAAAAATCTTGTTGGTAGTCCTGATTTCGTTTTAAATGCCATTTTATGGGCCAAGTGCCCTTAAGACCAGATGACACCTCCACCCATCCCAAGTATGCAACGGTACAGAATATCTGGGTTCGAGTCCCCAAAACCCCAGCTGGGCAACTCCAAGATAAAAAGGGGGTGTGTTTCCATGGACAGGCAGATAATTAAAGATGAAAATATTTATATATGATAAAAATCATTAGCTCCTTTGGGAGTTTATTTCATCTTGATTTGTGGGTGCTGTAGGTATGCTTCCACGGGTAAGCTTACTACAAAATCAGATGTATACAGCTTTGGTGTGGTACTTCTAGAGCTGCTAACCGGCCGTGTACCCGTCGATACCAGACGGCCACTTGGAGAACATGTTCTTGTTTCATGGGTTAGTTGACAAACTCCTCCGATTTTTCTTTTGTGTTTTTAGATGAATGCAAATATCATACAAGGGAACTATAAAAGAGTAGGCGGTACATAGAAAATTAGCAAATTAACACAGTAGTACTACTACTAGCAACGAGAGTGAGATTAGACACAGAAGCATTATGGGGCAATTTTGAGAAGTTTACACTGTACACTGAAAAGTTATTTGATTCCTATTGATTGATGTCGCATGCTCAAAAAGTATGTAAGGGAGATGGAGCCAATATAGAGCTTTGTGAAGTACTTGGTGTGTAATTCAAATAACTTCACCAAAAAAAGCGTTCAAATTTTTTCATTCACCAAAGGGTTTGATGTGTGACATATCTGTTCTGTAAATTAACAGGCTCTTCCAAGGTTATCTAACAGAGAAAAAGTAGTGGAAATGGTTGACCCATCTCTACAAGGCCAGTATTCCAAAAAGGATCTGATTCAGGTCAGCCTTGCTTTCTATCATCATCACCAGCATTAATATTGATGCTTGATATCCTAATAACTCTGTTTTCCTTATTGCTATGTTGTTTTTGCAGATAGCCGCTATAGCAGCCATGTGTGTGCAACCAGAAGCAGATTATCGGCCTCTAATGACTGATGTTGTACAGTCACTGATCCCTCTGGTCAAAAACATTTGTTCAATCAATTCTTCTGGTTCCTCCAGATTTCTAAATCAAGCAGGAAGTCCCAGGTGTTAGTGACTATCTGAAGACAGTAAACTCAAGTCTTCCAGTTACCTCCTGGGCTGGTTTAGGCAGAATTCAAAGACATTTCTCGGACCATTTCTCTGTGAAAAATAAAGCTGCGAAGTGCTATATTCTAATGTCTACCTAACCAAAGAAAGTTCCCTGATTTCAACAAAAGCCATAGCTGGCTAGCCTGAGGTTTCAGTAACTCAGTTTCTTTGAGGCCTGGCCTTGGCACATTTTGTAGAACAGTGGCACCCACAGCAACATCAATTGCTTTTAGTTCTCCACATTTTAAAAAAATGCTGTAAAGGTACTTGCTTGTGTCAAGAACCCAAATTTCATAGAAGATAGATGAGAATAAACAACTAAAATGACAAGGATTTGTTTGGCGCCTCATGAATGTGTTCAAATCTATGTGCAGAGGAGGCAAGCTCCCGAATTTTGATATAATTAACATATTTCTTTGTTTTGTGACCGAAAATTGTAAATACTCGATTGGTATTCGAATAGAAGAAGGGAAGGGAACGATAATCACTGTCTACCTATTTTCATACAAATACATTGTTGCGCACTCCGGTCTGTCCAAAATCACACAAGACGATATTTAAGTAGTTCAACAAATTGCCTATATCTACTGGAGCTTCTTTTACTGAATTTGTATGAGGTTTACAAAATACTCTATAAATTCTCTCTCTCACGTACTCTCTTTCTATGATATTTGCCCCACTCCCCTCTTCACAATTGAGCTCTCCTATTTATAGGAGAGAGCAGCATACAATCTCTGCGTTAGGTGCAGAATTTTACGACCTTGCTGCAGAGATAGTGGGTGGGTGATTTGCTGCAGAAGCTGTGTGGGGGAGTGCCTAATACAACAAAACAAAGAACGGTGCATGTGCAGCAGTTGTGTATCCTTTGCATTCACACTTAGAGTGGTTCAACATACATATCCGACGGCTGCAGCATCCCAAGCCTGGCAAAAAAGAGAGTCACACTGGAGACCAAGCATAAATCCTGAAATTTTTTATGTTCTAACAATAAACAATGAAAGCGATGTAAAACCTCATTCTATTCATAGGTTGAAACAGGGGAGGGCAATTTAAACAAGGGGGACATAGTACAATCAGAAGCCACGATGCTTTTACTGGATTTGATGAAAGCAAGGATCATATGGAGGCATCTTGGGAACCAACCCTTGCAAAAATCCAATTGCTCAGCTGTTCATCATTAAAAAATGAGCACCCAAAGATACAGCCAGCTGCTTTAAGTCGGCTATGATGTCGTTTCGTTTCCCATCTGGAGTAAGATCATCTCATCATGACTGTACAATACGTGATAAATCTTCTAATGATCAAAGTTACATAAATGACAGATTGCACGAGACAATTTAGGTTGCTGCCTTGCGTGAATAACTAGGAGATCAGAACCTTATGATTGTCCTTTTGTCTTGAGACAGTTGCATGTAAAGGGAGCTATTCAAGTGAAAAAATTAGATTTCCTACAGGGTCTAGTCATTGATCTCAACAAGGCATGGAGCAGAATGAACCTCAGTACTAACAGTGACATAAAAACGAAAGAAATGTTGAGAGAAAATATTCAGAAAATCTTCTACCAAATAGTCCAAGTATAGACCAGGTCAAGCTGTCAATGCAAACTGTTTAGGCCTCCCCTGACAATGGTCTTAATGGATATAGATCAATGCCAATACCGCAAGGAAAACGACATCAATTATATTTAAATTATACTATCTTTCATATTCTTTCGTTACCTATAACTCTGTATTCCATTTTTATGATAAGAAAAAAAATGTGAATATTGGATTATCCTTTTCAAACATCAATTTTGATATATTCATGACGATTGATTACCTGTTTAATTAATTATGCCAAATTTATAGAAATATTATGTGTGTAATTGACAAATATTTTTTTAAAATTATTAGACTATGTGATATAACGTTTATTATGAGCCTAAAACTTTTCTTTAAAAAAAAAAAAAAGACAAGAAAAATTGCATCAGTCATGCTAATTGTATTCAACGCATTGTATGCGTATATGTATTTATGTTAGACCTGTTTCCGGCTACATGTTTCCGGCTCCCATTGATAAAAATAATAGCTTCTCCCCTGTTTGTGAGAAGTCCGCACAGAATTATCCGTGTTTTCAAAGAAATAACTGAACTCGTTATGGATGCAACCCCATTTTGTTCCATTTAACAAGATTGCCATGTTACATGAACTTGGGTTTTGGATTTATTTATTTGTTTTTTGTATTGTTGTTTTCTAAGCATCGAATGCATTATGGGAGAAAAAAAATGCTCGGAGAAAGGATGGCCAAGAAGCAAGCCACTTAAAATGGGCAAACAAGCAATGCAAAGATGGCAAATGATGAAGAGCTGCAAAGTCACAGCCTACGTACTTAGCTGCTGCATGCTGCTGGCTCCCCTACACCCATTAACTTGCCTTGCTACAACACAGATTTCGGACCACAATCTAGCATGCCCTGCATCTCACGTTACATATGGTGGTGCCCCGTGGGGATCAACCTAAACTATCTAGGAGGTGCCTGCTTTTGAGCTTTTTGTTTTATGTCAAACTTTGCTGGCTGTGCAGTAAAGGCATCATCCCTTGTTCATGTCGACTTTCTTACGTCTCAGGATATTGGTCACTTTCCGATTACATTCCATAATAATACACATAACTCTAGAAAATAAACCAAACAAAAAGCAAAGATATTTGAAAGAAATTTACACATAATATAATTTAATTTGTTCCTATACATGGGGTCGAACCGAGTCACTCACTGATCCCTCGCCCGCCGGTTGAGATGAGGTGCCCTCTCCATCATTATTAGCCGCCACCTTTGGTGACTTCATCGACCATGCTCTCGTAAAAAATGCCCACCGGTCCGATTTACTCATCTGGTCCGGTTTCTCCATCCTCTTCCCTCTGCTACTACCTTCCCCACCTGTTCTGTATCCCCGCCTCGAACTCCCTTCCCTTGGCAAGAACACCATACTCGTGGTCCGGTTCAGTTTCTGGTTCATTATCTGTTTCCTCACCTCCACCGGCAACCTCAATGTGAACCGTTCCGTGTTCTCTCCCGGTTGGATGAAAGAGTGACCCGTCGAGTGTGAACGTGGAAACGGGAACATCCGGGTGGACCAACGGCTCGACCTTGACCCCCGGGTCCGATTCCGATTCAGCGTTTGCTTTACGTCTATAACCACCGTCTCTTGGGGTACTCTTTGTTCTCGTTCTGTTTCTGCGTTTGATGATTCGACGGCGACTTCGTTTTGGGCTTCGAGGTCTGAGTCGGTGTCCAACCTGGGGAAAGGGTGTACTGAGTCTCCAGGTTGAGGGACGAGGTTTGCTCGGCAGACGGGACAGGTTGTGTGGGAAGCCAACCAGACGTCGATGCACTCCGGGTGGAACACGTGGTCGCACTTCGGGATCAGACGCAGCGTCTCGTCCTCGGCGAACTCGTTCAAGCACACGGCGCACTCCAGGGCGCCTTTCCCGATCTTGAGCCCCTTGACGACGGAATAGACCAGGGTAGGGAAGGTCTCGATCACCTCCGGGTCGAGCCCACGCGCGGCTGTGGCTCCCCGCCTCGAGAGAATACCACCACGGATACTGTTGGCGGACTGGCCGCTGTTGCAGCGGCGGATGTATATGGAGAAGAACCCCATGAAGAATAGAGCCGCAACAAGAACGACAACGATTATCGCCATGGAGGGACTGAGCTTGGCGTACCGGCCGTAGTTTTCCTCGTCCGTACTGGTCTGGGCCACCGCCCAAGGAATATTCGGGGAGAGTAGAGCGAGCAAAAAGAGAGTAACGGTTCCATACTTACCGGTACAAGGAATTAAGCTTTGTAGCGTCAAGAAGCTCATGCTGTACATGTATAGCCGCAGTACTTTTACTAAGCAGTAGGAGGAAGAAGACGAAGCTTTATAAATGAGAGAGAGAGAGAGAGAGAGAGAGAGAGATTGGGGGTGTGGGGGTACAGAGGGGAGAGAGTTTATTGGGCTTTTCTTGAACACGGAAGGTATGACGTCATTGCTGTCGTGACACGTGGGCTAATGTCATGCCTAGGAAGGTTCTGATTGAAAAGAAAAAAGAAAGGCAAACCGTGGACTAATATTTGTGTGTGAAGCTTTTTCTTTATTTTTTTTCTTTATTTTGGTCTATAATATGATAATATTGGTGGTTGTAGTTGAACATATTAATGTTGACTTTTATAGGGACTGTTAAATTCAAACAACATTGCTTGAATAACTTCAGCCAAATCCTTTGAATTCAATTCATATGTGATGATTTAGAAAAAAAAAAATGTTTTCATATTCAAGTCAGCATATTTTTATTGTAATTTCTGTTATATTTGAATTTTATTTTCATTCCAAAAAAAAAATGCTGATCAAGATGTATAATTTAAAAATACTGTCATATTACCCTTATAAATTAAAAAATATTTGGATTACAAATCATTATAGTACATTAATTTATAAATTGAATTCATGACAATATCATTACTCATTTTGCTTGAAAAGGTTGAAATGTGGAAATTGAGTTTGAATATGATTTGGCATGTTGTTGACAAACCCAAAACCCAAGTCTACATCATTCATTAATCTCTTAAGAATAAGCAAACCTCCATTAATATAAAAAATTACATCAATTTATAGATTTATTTGGTATAATCTTTTTATATCTGTAATAATTCTCATATCATATTCTTTAATTTGTTTCTTTTTTATTATATCGGGATGCTTGGAGGAAAAATTAATAATGGTTGCAATGGATGATGCTAGAGCCACTGCTAAGCTTAAAAAAATATATTTTTTTTTGTTTTTTGTTTTCAAATCATTTTTAATACTTTTAAGTATCTAAAAAATAAAAAAAAATTATAATAATATTAAACAAATTTTTTCTTAATTATTAAAAAAAAAAAAGGCCAGCAGTGACCTCCAACGGGAGGGTAGCTAAAGCATTTTCCTTTGGAATAATCTAGAAGCAATGATTGTCAAAAGTAATTGTGTGTGTTTTACTTTAAGGCTTTATATTTTAATATTCTTCTAAGGTGAGATTTGGATAACAAGATAAAATGAGGAGATTTTAAATAAAAAATTAAAAATTAAATAAAATATTATTATAATATTATTTTCTAATATTAATATTATTTTAAAATTTAAAAATGTTGAATTATTTATTATATTTTGTGTTAAAATTTAAAAAAATTATAATAATAAAATAAGATGAGTTGAAACCATCTTTACATCGAACCTAGCCAAGTTTCTAATTAATCAACAAGCTTTTAAATGTCACCATAGACCCATTTTTTATATAATAAATAAAGTATTAATTCAACGCATTTTTGCATAAAAAAATCTCCCAATATTTTTTTGTTAAAGGAAGGGGTTGGCATCATGCATGTGAAAATAAATGGATACCCTTCTAGAAGAATACGATTGATCTCTAATATCCAGAGACCAAAAAATTGACAATTGAATGAAAATATTAATGGTGGAGATAGATATTGGCTGTAGACCGTTGGTCTCCCGCATGCATCAGCAGCAGCCACATTATTCAAATTAAAGAATTATCCGGCCAAGTGGTTTTCGTTGTTCAAAGTTCAAACTACATTAATTCTAAGGAACTCGTGATGTTTTTGAATTGGATGTATTGATCACTACTCGTGCATATTTATATTCTAATTCTAATTAATTATTGAATCCAATATTAGATTAGCGTATTCTAATCCAATAAAAGACATACGTTTGGAAACACAACTGTTTTAAATATTTTTAAATTACTTCATTATTATTCATAGATCATTTAAAATACTCTTAATATCTAAACGGAACGTTGTTAAAAAAAGTTTGAGATCACTTATAAATTAAATTCTAAAAGCTAGCACCTAACTAAACTTAGAGTTTTGTTATGTACAAGTAAAATCGTATATTAATCTGCGTATCAATATTAATTTTTTCATATTTAAAATTTAAATTATCACTATTTTTAATAAAATCTACTTTTTGACCAATTACTTTATTTAAACCTCATTAATTATCAATCTTCCTAACACATGACATGAGACTGATCTAATTAATCATACAAAGAAGGTGAGCCTTGTGTGGTAATTACATGCACATATATAAGATATTTTTCTCTTTTTTTTTTTTTTTAATAATAATAATAATAATAATAATAATAATAAGAGAACTATTACAGATATAAAAAGATTACACAAAATAAACTCACAAATTTATGTGGGTTTATAAAATCTATTATATCTACTTTAAAATAAAAATTACTTTATAATCTGACGTTTCATATCAAGTCACATCAGTTTGTGAGTTTATTTGTATGTAATCATTTTGCGACTAAAATATTTTCCTAATAATAATAATAATTAGCACGATTAGCCGTCCAAAGGCCAGCACAAAGTATCAAAACATTTAAATTGCCTCACCAATCGACTCGTAGTGTAGCTGTCGATGATAAATGCTGCATGTTAGGGCGATGCATGTTTCAATACGTAAGTACTGATCTATATAGGACCACATGCATATTAATATCGATTAGGATTTTCTTTAATATTTTTATATAAATATTTTTCTATAATTTTAATTAAGAGATAAACACAACGTACATCTAAACCCTAAATAACATAAAGGGCCAAGGAAAATGATTTATTAGGAGAATACATGCAGCATGCATGCATGTGTTGTCACTTCTTTCCCTCGTCATAAGTCTAATTATAGCTACAATAAATACAACACCTAACTTGTCCCCGCACTCTTTTTTTCCCTAAAAAGCTAATCACCGTTACAATATTTAAAACTCTTTAAGAGTAGTCATATAGTGATGATCTATATATTCAACTATATCATTAATGATTGAGAATGATCAGACATTCATGCTTCCGGCCAATCATTTCAACAATTCACTCACCCATTATACATACATACATATAAACATATATATATATATATATATATATTTATCATTTAGATATAGATATAAAATACAGCCTTATACTTAAATTTGAATAACAAATTAATATGCACGGATTGTTAATTTAATTCCGATGCTCAAGATGTATAAATGTGTGTGTCTACACGTTCATATGTGGGTTACGAGCATTTCTTTCGATAATGTTTTTTATTTTCTTTTGTTATTTGCTTAGACTCTGTTTGGATAGTGAAAATATTTCATTTTATTTTATTTCATCTCATCATTATAATTTTTTAAAATTCTCATACAAAATATAATAAATAATTCAACTTTTCAAATCTCGAAACAATAATAATATTAAAAAATAGTTTTCTAACAATATTTTATTTAATTTTTCAATTTTTATTTGTACTCATCTCATCTCAACTCATTATTCAAACAGTATCTAAGTATCTCTTATTGATATTGTAAATGTTTTTTTTTTTAATTTAAAGATAAAAAAAATTGTATGAAAAAAAGAAGAGGATAATTTGCCTTACGGGAAAATCCCTTCATGATGGTAAATGCACGCACGCACGCACGCACGCAGTTGTAGGAGGAATATTACCCCAAATTCCAATATTGGGGGTGACTTCGGCACAATCAAATGAGAGTGCAGGACAGAGCTAGCCCATAACATCTAGGGCTTCTTCAGTTTGGGCTGGCACGTTCTGAGGTCTTGGATTTAATGAACTTTTCATCCTTCTTCAAGCCCGTACCCTTAATTAATTCAATTCCCAGACATCATATATAATTAATACTTTAGCACAAAGAGATTATATAAAAATAAATTTATAAATTAATATAGTTAATATAGTATGTCTGATTGTAAAATTAATTTTAATATAAAATAGATCTAACAAATCATATTAAACCACGTCAGTTTGTAGATTTGCATTTGTATAATCTTTTTATATCATTAACAGTTCTCATAGTTATTACATTTGCCTTACCATTCTCTCATATTAGAAACAAAAAAAAAAAAAAAAAGGTATACATATATGGCCTCAATGACATGATTTTTCCACATTACTACAATATACATGATTTCAGCTGTCCAATAAAAACCCTATTCTAATTAGAAAAAAAATATTAAACATTAAAATCAATTTTTATTTTCTTAAAGAGTACGCGGTATTTATATAATTTTATTTATAAATTCTTACTTTTTGACTATTACAAAAGCCCAAAACCAATGCAATTTTGTGAAGGAAGGAAGCACAAGCATATTAATGCATATATTAATGCATATATTAATGCTCATAAATTTTGAAAACAATGCAAAATGAAAATTGTAAACTTATAATCCTATATTTTCATCCCTCTCCATTAATAAATTAACTTTGTTATCTAGTTAATTTCCCGAAGAAAATTATAGACGTACAATCATTTTTACAATTATTTATATAACTATGCATCAAGTGAGGGTTATTAAAGAAATTGGGACGAGTCACTATTGGACGCGTGACTTTCAACTCTTAAAATAAATTAAAAAAATAAATAAATCTTAATTAATCTTTTGAAATCCACAAGAGTGATATATAGGAGTTAATAAGAAGAATTTCATTCATGAATTTAAGGTTGAAATATATATACAAATTAATTGGTATACAAACTCTCAAAGCTGGGAAAATTAAAGTTTACACTTTCCAAAAAAAGTATTAATTTAATTAATTAGGTCGACTAATGATTATAATAATTCTATGAATTATAAAATTAGACAGAAATTAATAATAAAGAGGAATTAGAGATCAAATCACTCTATTATATACATAATTTATAAAAGTAATGGAACTTAATAATTTATTGTATTATAGATATATTTCATGTGATGACATGCACACATGAGCAGACATCCATATTGCACAACTTTTAACACATGCATGGCTGGAAATTAGATAAATTAATAGATCATCAGCTTTCCAATGGTACGTGGCAACTTGCAGGCTAATTCTTTGTTCATTATTTTCAACATGGAGAGATCAGCAGCTGCCTGTCTGTTTTCCGTGCGTATCGTTTCATTAAAGATATTTAATTATTAAAAATTAAATAAAATATTATTATAATATAATTTTTTAATATTAAATTTATTTTAAAATTTAAAAAAATTAATTAATTATTATATTTTATATAAAAATTTAAAATAATTATAATAATTATATAAAATAAAATAATATAATTTAATTTTATCTAACCAAATCGATCGTAAGTTAAGCTATATGCCACACACAAGTAAAATAAATTAATGAGACCTAAATTATGTAATTTTTCTTCCTACCTGATCGATGAGGCAAATCAAGCTCGCTCGACTTGTAATGCATGCAAAGCTATAAATATATATATATATATATATATAATATGTATGTGTGTACGTATAATTAAAATATATATAAAAAACATGCATACATACATTATAGTTGTTGGTTTGGTCGCGGTTTGAGGCTAGTTCAAACCGCTGCACCGGCCTATGCAACAATATATTATTTTTTTAAAATTATACCAATATGAAATAAACGGTGTCATTTTACTCATGTATTTGTGTTTTAAATACAAAACAAATTAAACCGAACAGTATCGTTTTATTTATAATGTACGAAAAAAAATAAGGAGAACTGCACCGTTTGGTATTATATAACGTCTTCTATCTTCCATTTTTCTTTCCCGTTTCACTACTCTCTCTCTCTCTCTCCCTCTCCCTCCTCTTCAACTCTGTCTCTGTCTATTCTCTCAGACGACCATTACTGCTAGAGAGAACTGAGAACCGATTATGAACCGTCAGAATCAATACGGCTAGTTTTTCTCCTCCTCACCGACCGGTTATGGTGGATTGCTTTACAATTTTCTCTCTTGTCGGTTAGCATCAGTTTTGCCCAAAATACTACGGCCAATGGGTCATTTTTCACCCCTAATTGATCATCAACAATATTGGAAATATGCGTAATTAATGTCTGATTTATAATTCTGATGATCTGCATGCAGGCCTTTGGAGTTTTTTATTTTGGGTTCAAAGCAACCATTATTATAATTTATATAATCATGATGCTTAATTTTGAAGTAAAGAATTATTAACTTATCCAGCAGTAATGCATGCCCTTTTGATCAACTTTTACCCCAAAGTAAATTAGGACGCATTTAACATTAATCCACCTTAATCATAATTAACATATTCTACTTACGTAAATAATTAGCTAGCTACCTAATTGCTAGGTAAAAGAAATTCCTGGATCAAGTAAAATATTTGTCAGTCATGGGGCCCAAGAACTTATCTTGTTAGCACTGGTCCTTTGCTTGTAACATGACAAGTGACCTAGCATCGATCCTGTCATCATTTCCAGTCATGTGTTTGCTTCCCTAATTGATCTAATATTATTGGGCAGCATGGGCACTTTATAAATGGCATATGCACTATGTATATATATATATATATATTATATAGAGTAGTGCTACTGAGACCGAAGAAATGGATAGAGAGAATAGACTGAGTACTAGTGTAAATCTATTTTTTTTTTTTTAGTTTTATCTTCAACCATTTTTTATATATTTAAATATTTAAAAAAAATAAAAAAATACTAATTCACTAATAATCAATTCCTTAATCATTAAATAAAAAAATAAAATCCATTAAGATTTTCGGTTCAAGAAGCATTTTCCATTAGATATACACCATCTTCTTGAGTGAAGGGCATGCATGCAGTTAAAAGTGGATATAAAATTAGTAAATTTTGCTACACTTTTTCATGTAGTGTGTCAAATTAACTCTAATCATGATCAACAGTCATATAATATAATTGGGATAATGATACACTTATTATTTTTTACTTAATATTTAAAGAAATAATTATTAGTGAAGTTGTATTTTTTAATATTTTTTTCTTAATAATTAAGGATGTTAAAAAAAATATTTAAAAGAAAGTTTTAAATATACTGTAAAATAATAAATGGGTGGTAGGAAGTAATTAGCCTAAATTTATTTTCTTCTAAAATTCATCAACTTTTATCAACAGTTTATACAAAACTAAAATGCTTAATTTATAAGCAGCTAGCTAGCTAGCTAATTGTCATCAAGAAATTCGAAAATTAAATAAAATAAAAGAAAATACGTACAAAGAAATAAAAAAATTAAGGAAAGGAAAAAAAAAAAATTAAAATCAACATGCTGAATAATTGTGGGTAACAATCACCTTTCTTTCTCGTAATTAATATGGTACGCAAATGTCAATTAGGCCTTTGAATTTGTCAACATGCAAGATATGAGCATATCTTATAATTATGTAGTGTACATACAGCTAGCTAGCTAGTTCATTAATATGACCAAATTCGAAACATACATATATATTTATTGGTAAAAAATTAAAAGGGAAATTGTAAAAGGACATGGCCTCAAATATATTATGACGTTTGATCTACATTGCCTGAAATATATTATGTCAATGTCCATCACGTTCGATCAGGAGAAGATGATCGAGACCGAAATACATTTATGGTTTTTTGTTTTTAGGGGTGTGGGTTCCAAATCGAAACCGCTATGTAGAAGGAAGTGGTTTTTGTGGTTGCAGCCGCTGTTTCTCCATAACGAGGGAATGCATGGAGAGGGAATTGTGAGGGTGAAATTAATGAAGAAGACGTTCCATCATCATGAGATGCCACATGCATACGTCTACGCCCCCTCCCCACCCCAAGATTGTCTTGCCTAGCAGCTAGCTAGCAGCTGGGTGCTCTTCCAAAAGCACCATGACAAACGACCAATTTCTTTATGTCAAATCGAACAGCCTAGCTACTACTACTACTACTAACAATTGATCTCAACAACACAAAAACATCGAATATCATGCATCTTTCCTACGATGGCCCGTCGATATCATATCTGCATGCATGCATCCATGCATATATGTACACGTGTCTGCAAGTGTCATGTAAGGGTTTTGGGGATTTGATTTGGTCTCTTGGTTGAAAATTAGTACTGATTTACAACATTCAGCAGTTCTTTTCCACTTTGACTTTATATATACACGTATTCTTTTTCTTTTGTAGCGATGATTTTCATGCACTTTTGTAACAGTGGAAAGTCTATAATATGGTCTATATTTTTTAAAAAAATTTACTTCTTATTATCTTCACATATAATATATTTTTATTTTTTCTAAATTTTTTTTAAAAATATATTTTTAATTTTATTATTTTTAAATTAATTAAATTCTTCTACTTATCATCTATATATCACATATTTAATAAAAAAATAATGTGTAATGTGTAGAGACAATGAATATAATTTTTCATTTCAAAATTAAATAATTAATCAATAATATAATTAGAACTTGATAGAAATATTATAAAAAATTAAAAAAATCTTTTTACAAAATAATATAAGATTCTATATTCTGTCTACTCTTATAATTTATCAGAATGAGGTATCATAATCCCGACTTTCAGTTTTTAAGAAATTTTTTTTATAAGGTAATTAAGTACTGTATGAAAAAAGTTAAAGATATATAATATATAAGTGACACTCTACGTACAGCAATATATTTAAGGATTTAGAATCCTATTAATGCAGCATTACAAACTAATTTCCATCAAAGAGGAAACAGCTAATTACAACCCTAAAATGGGGAACATAAGTCGCTAAAGATACATTAATTCAAGCATATACGTACATTAATATGGAAGTGGATCGAGCATAAAGAGGCATTATTAATTAGGGCGGATGAAAACCCTAATTCACATTATAATTATGTCACCCATTTTCGGAGACAGATTAATAAACCTAATTATTACTTTCTATTCTTAAAATAGAGGAAAAATAATACTCAATCCCCTAACTGAGGAAATAAAAATTAATGCATTTCATATTCATGTACATTAATTAATTTTCTCTCTCAAATATTTGTTTTTTTTTTTTTTCCATTTTAAATGTGACACGATTTCGTCGTCCATGATCTATCATCATGGCCATCTAATAATATTGCGTGTAACGCAAGTAAAAAGCTTAGCCATTCAATATTTTTTATTGATTATATATATAATATATACACACACACACACATATATATATATATATATATATATATAGTTCTATATAATTAAACTGCACCTAGCTCAGTACTTACGATGTTTGCTAAACAACAAGAAGTCCCAGAAGGACATGACTGACGTTTCAATGTATATTGATTACACATGAAGTACTACTAATTATGCCTCGACGTTATTTTAGCTGATTTTGTTGACTTTCTCAAATTATAAATCTTCTGACAAAGGTGGGAAATATATATATATATATATATATAATATGCATGCAATATATAGCAGACAAATGACCAAATCAAAGGTTGTACTGTTTATTAATGTAATCCTAATTTAGCTCGATTACAAACAGGGGTGGGTTATTTGATTGGTGGATGGAACTAAATTAAGAAGTCCTTTCTATGTATCCTTTGAATTGCTTTCATCAATGTTTATAATAATATTGCATGGTGGGAACCATGCATGACTAAGCTGGCCCACCAACCATTCATTCATAAGGTTTTGTCTTCTGGCCACAAATACTCATGATATATAGTGAAGCCAGATCATCATCATGCAGGCTAGAAAACTCATATATATTGACATCATCCATATATTGCTCATACATATATATGCTTTAGAAAAGGTGGGAAAATGGTTTCCCATGCATCCAAAAGCCTGGAGAAGAATTTGATAGGATGTGTGCATAAACTTTTTGCTGTAAAAATCATGATAATTGATATCCAATGGTAATGAAATGTAGGGTACGTAGGTACGATTGACGTTGGCGATCGATAGAGATGATTGAGCTTTAATTGAAAACGATTTTGCCGGCCCCTTTGTTTGGATATATAATTCTTGAAAAAGTATTTGCCTTTTGCAAATCATCATCATCATTTTCATTCCAGCTTATAAATCGTCCGTCTTCCGATCGACTATCATGAGTAGCTAGGGTTTCGACCCTTCATTGAAATAACTAATGTTTTTTTGGAACTGTATATAAATATAAGGATGATCAAAACTCTCTCTCTCTCTCTCTGAGTTTACTGTTGGATGAAGGGATCATTAATAAAGCTATAATGGGAGCCCGCAGCGATCGATGTGGCTATTTCACATGATGATAAGATTAAAGCATTAAGTGATCGATCGCTCTCTCTCTCTCTCTCTCTCTCTAGCTAGCACCTATAGATATATAGCAAGACAACAAAGTAATGCAAAGGTATAATCATAATCATCTTCGGGTGTGATACCCTGAGAGAGAGATCAGAGAGATTGAGATGCATGTGGAGCCCCTTAATTTATAATTAATTACTTCATGAACCGTGTGGAAAATGATCTCTCTCTCTCTCTCTCTATATATATAACTTGGGCGGTGATATTTTGATGATTTCGTGGACTCTACGCATGAGCCTCCTCGTTGTCTTAATTAAGGTTGTGAAAAAGCTATTTCCCATTATATATATATGGCCATCTGGGTGTCGACTAAATTATCATGCTTTTGGAAAATGAACAACCCTTCAGGATGAAATTAACATCGTTATCAAGCGAAACCCGTAAAAAGCGACCATTAATACTGACAAATTTAATTGGTACTGCTCGGTTCATCTGCTGCCTGCATGTGACAACAAATTAAATGCATGAACATTCCAAGTTGTCGAGCGGAAGCATTGTATGTGAATTAATTGACACTCATGCATGCGTGCATCCTAGCTAGCCGGCCAGCTTCAGTACACAACAGATTTAAAAAAGCATTTTATGATTTTTACCCCCTCATTAGCATAGGAATCATGTCCAGGATAAGTATAATTAGTACTACTTACACATAAGATATAAAATAAATAATAAAAATATAATTTTTTATCAATTTAAAATTTTAAAATAAATGACAATTTTATATGATATCATAATATAAATTTTGAATTAGTATATTGACTCTATACTCTATTATATTTAATTAAATATTTTATATATTGAGTTACCTATTAAAAAAAAATTTGTCTCATAAATGAGAGAGAGTTTTAAGATATAAAATAAATAATAAAATTTAATTCTTTTTATTAGTTTAAACTTTTGAAATAAATAATAATTTTACACTACTACTACTATATATATAGATCGTAATTAAGAAATTGATGGGCAGATTAACTTGTACGTTATCTTAAGTAATTTAAATTTTATTTTTTGCATTTTATTCATCGATCAGGAACACATTTTTTGAGATTAATTAACTACGTCGACTCCATATATATATACATGTATGTATATGTATATATACTTGATCTCTATCTTTTACCATGCATCTACTTAATTACTACATGTATATATACTTGATCTTTCTCTTTTACCGCGCATCTACTTAATTATATACTACTATATATATAATATATGACATTGCAGGCAGCTAATTATATTTCAACGTCTAACTAGCTTCTGGATTCGCAAACCTAGCTTGCATGGGGTCCCTGCTCTCCCCTACCAGTTTAGTATATTTCTATAATCTTCCGGCCGTCTCCCTCTCGATAACTTCAAAAAAAGATGGATGACCGATCCCAGTCTTGATATTATATAAATATATATCTATATATATGCATTGATCTATATATACAAAGACCGAAGAACTCCGGCCTGATCTTATATATATATATATATATATATAAAATAATTAGGACGTGGGATCTAGCTACGTGCATTTGAAGTAATTAGTAGCCTAGTATATACGTACGTGCTTAATTTCTGCTTTTTCCAAAAAATATGGAGGGAGCAAGTTTAGAGTAGATATGAGAATTTTAAATTTGAGATTAAAGTTTAAAATATTATTTTTTAATATTATAATTATTTTAAAATTAAAAAAAATTAAATTATTTATTATATTTTATATAAAAATTTAAAAAAATTATAATAATAAGATAAAAATTTTGAATTTGAGATAATCATAAAATTTATAGATTCAAATTTTATAAATTCTTGAAATCATAGATTTATAAGTACTGTACCAATTATTACAGCTACCTCTTACTTATGTTAGCTAGCTAGTGGCCGAGGTAAAACTGATGATCATAGGATAATTAAAGTACTAGTAGCAGTGTCGTGTATATAGACCCTAGCTAATTATCATAGGATAATTAATATTATATTATATATATTTCTTTTCTATTATTTCGTTAATTACCTATATATATATATAGGATCAATCAATATTACGTTTGCATATATATATATATATATAAGCTAGCTAGGTAGCTGTGAAACAGATCAGATCATAAATATATACACTTCAACAAGGGACAAAGCCTAAAATAGACCAGAGAGCTGGGAAATAATTGATGATAGTGTTTCCTCCACCGTCGGCAACAACAAAATCTAAATCCTTGAAATTATCTCTTTGTTTTCATTCATGATACCTTGAACCAGCTTGATACTGACAAAGTTTCAGGTACCCCCTAGCTAGGGCACCATTCATATAATTAATATATAGAACCGAATCGATCCCGATGATCTCCACTAATTAATCATGATCTTCAGACCTAGCCAGCTAGCTGTATATGCCTGCCCTCGCCCAGCCCAGCCCCGCCCAGCAATGTTGGTTGGCCTAATTGCTTTAATATGCCCCCACCACTATTTTATACTATACTCCCTTGGGGTCCGGGGGTTGGAATGCATGCATTTAAACTTCAAATTTAACTTCACCAAAACCCTAGCTAGCTAAATATATATTAAAGACTGGAAAGATCAAGTCTACGATAGCCTGCATAATTATAATGATCAGTACATCTTATCTCTCATCTACGTAAGAAGTTGTCATTTCCTTCTCTCTCTCTCTCTCTCTCTCTCTCTCTCTCTCTCTCTCTCTCTCTCTCTCTCTCTATGTATATATATATATAGATATCATGGACGTTGACTTGATTATCACACACCATTTTAACATCTAGCTTTGGCGCTGATTAAGAATGAAATTGAAATGTGAATACGAAACTAATGAGTTGACTTCTTTGGCACCGGCCATTTATAATCAAGCCAGGAACCGATCGATCGAGAATGCAGCTCCCCACCACCATGCATGGACGTTCAGTTGGCACACATCCTAGCTAGCCCTAACTACGGCCAGTACTAGCAGTTCCTTCTTCTATTAATTAGAAGGTATTTAATCATTTAATTTACCTACTCAATGTCTGTGATCATTGGATGCGGTTCTTAATTTGATTTTTATCATCCACTCTATCTAGCAGCTGCATGCATGCAGCATGATCATGGTAGTACTCTTATATGATTTTATTTTTCCCGGCCTCTATATCTATATATAATTTCTTTCCCCCCCTTTAATCTGCATATAAATGCATGTAAAGCCTTCCATATATGTACTAGTTTTCGTCATGATTGATGAATGTATAAAAAAAACCAATGATTGGCCAAGAAGATCATATATTAATATGTATAAATATTGAAACCTTAATTTAAATTAGCCAATTACCAGTTCATGCCCAACTAATTATATATATATATATATATATATGGCAAAGAGGACCACGCAAAGCACAAGGATGGCACGCACGTAGCATGTACAATATTATATATATACATATATCATGTCGTATACTAGCTAGGGTGGCCTTAATTATTATAAAATTAGTATATTGAAAAATTATAGGTGTGATTGATAAATATTTTACCATATCGAAAAAAAGGAAATGAAAGAAATTGATGTTAATTAAAATATGCAAGTCTCACGCAGTTGATCAATATAGTCGATCAACCATTGAGTGCGTGCTCGCGGGCACTCAATATATATACAACAAGTTGTGTCTAGCTAATAACTAGTTAAATGTGTCTACTTCGTGATCAACTGGCTCCAGTTGTGTCTATTTTTCCTTTAAAAATAGTTTTAGATTGGTTGGTGATGAAGATGGATCTAGGGATCGATGGCACTTTTTGAACAAGTTATTTAATTTATTCCACCAACTTGCAAGTAATCCTTCAGAGTTGGACTCCATTCTTTTGTGTAAACGACAATATGCACTAGATATATGTAAGATCATGATTGCCATATTCATTGTGATCTCTATTTATTTATGTATTCTTTTGAGTATTAAATCGCTTCCTAGGATCACTGCCAACTTGAGCCTATATATATATATATATATATGATCGGTGTGACTTTTTGTAGCACAATTTTTATGTTGACTAAAGCTTGTATAAACCAAGAAGGTAGGAACTTGCAATTGATTGACCATGAATAAAATCCAAGAGATCATGGTTTGCAGAAGTTGACATATCATACGAAATGAGTACCATGAAACCAAATCATATTGTAAACTAATTATAAAGATCATATAAAGAAATATTGGGCTTAAAAACAATTTTAAATGCTAATTTATAAACTTACTACGTGGTTATACATCTAATATTGTAAATTAGGTTTGCTTAATTCTTTTTATTTTTTTGGAGTAGATTTGACATTTTACGAGTTTGTAAATTTATGCTTTATCATGACCCTGCATCTAGCTTTGGAAAAATGGTGGTACGAGATGATTGATACACGACACAAACGTTGAGGAGAGCTTGATGAAAGGAAGATGATCATCGACCGTATATGCAATTATAAATTAACATCTGGTATCTCATGCTTTTCGGATCAGCCACTACTTGCAGTACTAGTAATCTCATGAGGCCGAGAGGAACAAAATGTGAGCATTGATTGATCTTTGGTTGTTTATTTTGGATCACATGGATTCTTCTGTACATTTCTGACATCCAAAGCTATGTTGTCCACACTTGGTAGCTGGTCTCTCATGTTTCTCTCTCGTAAAGTTCTTGGGCTTTTCTCTCTTTCTTTCTCTACGCTTCGCAAGAATCTCTGCAACATCAACTTTTCTCTCTCTCTCTCTCTCTCTGTGTGCTAGTACGTCCGACCATATTATTTCCAAATGACGAATCCTTGATTTGAAGGTTTTTAAATTAGTTTCATGGGAGGGCGTGTAAGCCACTCCAAGAAAATTTGTGGCCCATACATGATAATACAGGTGTTTGATTTCCCATCGGTGGAAGATCAACACACAGACATCTCCCATATTGCTGAACTGAGATCATCAGAAAAGCTGAGGGCCTGAGGCTCACACATGCAGAGAGAGAGAGAGAGAGATCACTAGAAAAGCAAAACCCTCTGGCGCAGATGGGATTGCACTTAGTCTCAAATTGTTTTGTGATAGAATTTTCAGACGTTCTACCTAGCTTTTGATGTACTAGTTTCCTTACAAGAAAATATATATAATATGTAAAGTAATTGGAGTACTACGTACGTGGTCTGAAAAACCGTGGAAGCGAGAGTCTAATAATTTATAAAATGTGGTGGCTAATAGTTTTGAAACACGTGAACATACGTACGTGTCATTGGTTTTGAATTAAAATCCATAGATACGTGCATTATAAACGTGCTAATTACAACATTAACATCTTTTTTATATATATTTCACCGAAAATACCCCTATTATATACCTCTTATATCAACATACATAAAAATATTGAATTTTGTCTCAATATGTGCAACACTTTTTATGAATATTATTGTTTAAATATGCAATTAATTAATATTTTGTAAAAATTCAAAATCAAATATTAATTTCCTTATTTTGGTCATCTTCTTCTTCTTCTTCTTCTTCTTTTTTTTTTTTTGTGAAAATGTGATTATATATATACATGACTATTAATGCAATTTTTTTTTGGAATATTAAGAGTTTGTTAATGCAATGATGTGAAAAAAGTGTAATTATCACATTCGCTAAATGATGTGACGCGCGAGTGCCTCAAAAATGGCAAAGTGACCCTACTATACACATGAACATATAAGCATAAGGTCTTCAAAACAAAATCATAGCTTTGATCGATTATGCTCCTCTGATTCAATAAGTTGAATTCTATTCACGTGCAAGTTTTCTGTAGATTTTGTTTCGTTTACACCTTTAAAAGCTCCATTTCTCCGTCCAAATTAAGAGGACCCCAAAAGGAAAAGTGGTCTCTTTTTGGTCTCTACGCACCTCGATCGGCTCCTTCATTTTAATTAGAGTGTGAAAGTAGAGAGAGAGAGAAGAGAGAGAGATAATGGCACTTGAAGCAGTGGTTTTTCCACAAGACCCATTTGCTTACAGTGGCTACAACTTTTTAGCTGCAGGAGGGAATTGGAGCTGTGACTTTGTGCCAGAAAATGAAGATGAACAACAAACTGGCGCTTTTGATTCTCTCGAGAACCAAACGGAAAGCTGCCTATATGGGGGTTACCACTCCTCAACTCCTTCAATGGTACCGGCGCATGATCTGAATGAACTGCACAACTACGATCCATCCTTAGACGCCAACAATGAGACTCTGCTAATTGCTAAGGAATCCCATCATGTTGATCATATGTCAACGACAACCATGCCTACTCGTCCGAAGAGACGCCGGGCAAAGAGTAGAAAGAACAAAGAAGAAATAGAGAACCAGAGAATGACTCACATTGCCGTCGAGCGAAATCGAAGAAAGCAAATGAATGAGTATCTCTCCATGCTTCGTTCTTTGATGCCAGACTCCTACATCCAAAGGGTATGTACATAATATGTTTCCAAACGAAATTTGAGCAAGTTTTTCTTTTTTTTTTCTTGCTTAATTATTTATTTTTTAAAATGGTTTGTTTTTGTTACTCGGATGATCAGGGCGACCAAGCATCTATAATAGGGGGTGCCATTAATTTTGTTAAGGAGCTTGAGCAACGCCTGCAATTGCTTGTTGCTCAAAAAGAAAGTGAGGAAAAATGCGAAGCCGACGGTGTGTCTTTGCCTTTCTCCGAGTTCTTCACCTTTCCACAGTACTCGACAACTTCAAGTACTAATTACTGTGATAATAATTACTCGGTGGCGGCCATGACGTCTGATCAGCAAGTAGGTGAGTCGACTCAGTTGGCCGCCATTGCTGACATAGAAGTAACCATGGTGGAGAGTCATGCAAACCTCAAAATAAGATCGAAGAGGCGGCCAAAGCAGCTCCTCAAGGTTGTCTCTGGGTTGCATACTATGCGCCTCACCGTGCTTCACCTCAATGTCACAACCGCAGATGAAGTTGTTCTTTATTCCCTCAGTGTCAAGGTAATAATTAGTCGACAATAAACACTTTTTCTTTTGATCTGGAACTTAAGATGTCGTATTTACAAGGACAAAAAAAACATGATCATGCAGATCAAAGACATGGAACTTAATAATTATATGTATAATAATGCATATTGTAGGTCATGGGAATTAATTTATTGTTTTGTGGTTGTATTATTGGAGCTAAAGTTATAAAAATGTAATTGGGTGCATGTGATCGATTGATGCAGGTTGAAGATGACTGTAAGCTGAGTTCAGTGGATGAGATTGCAACAGCTGTGCATCAGATGCTAGGTAGGATTCAAGACGATCAGGCAATATTGTTGAATTATTGATCATCAAAACCTGGTTTTAATTTTTAGATCATGATATTGGCTCCATCGATCTCTATTTATTTAATTACCTCCATCACAGACCACGTCCGACGTTGTGGGCACGACACTCTTGCTTTTAGGCTGTTTCATATTATTGAATTTTTATGGTACTCCGATTTGATCGCTAGCTGTCGTACGTACGTTGTTCCAGGTTATTCTTATTATTTTTGGTGTGTTTCTTTTCTTACATCTTATTTCCTTTTCTTTAAATTAAAAAAAAAATAAAAATCTTCACTCATGGCCATTTCTGTTCCCTTTTTGTGAATGAAAATCTAATAAAATTTGAATTTATCGATAATATGTGTGAAATATGTACTACTTTAATCTTTTATTGTTTAATTTACACACTCATATATATATATATATATTATATATATCTTATGCCTATCAACATTAATAAACTTTAAATTAATCAACCTCAGTTTACGAGCCTATTTTATAACGAGTAATGTTATATATAATCGTAGAATTTGTCTAAATGTCATGTAGTCATTTAAAAAATAATAATCTATTATTAAAAAATAAATTTTATTTAATATTAATCTCGTATTTATTTATTTATTTTTTAAATAATTATATGACGTTAACGTATTCACAATTTTAACTATTATTTTTTTTTTATAAAATATTTTCCTGTTTGGCAGAAAAATATTGTACAAAGTTTTATCTTAATTTATTTGACTCTTTGCGTAACTTTGTTCAATGGTTCTTACTTCCTAGTCAAAAAATGACAAATCCATCGTCACGAGTAGCCTGTACGAAAGCCTAATACCTGGATGATGATTATGATTCATGACTGCAAATTCTTTTTCTTCTTGATCTACCTTTTGTCTTTTTTCCTTTTTACCGCACATACAACAAAATTAAGGAATTGGAGTACGTACCTTAATCATCATCATGTGACATACATGAATGCATTACATGAAATGAATGACAATTGCATGCTTTAATTAGATTTATTCTATTCCACCTCATAAAACGAAAAGAACTAATTAATTGGGTCAAAATACCTAATTAATTCCGTTAACAAGATATTTCTACAACACTTCCATGAGTTTTTTTCGGGTCTTTTGAAACATTTATATAAAACCAACCTTAATTAATTAAAAAAACACTTTTGTAACCAAAAGTTTACAAATTAATTGGTCAGAAAGACGTTGGGTTGATACTTGGTTGTGGATGAAGATAGTACCATATCGATCATGTTGGTCACCAAAAAACTAGATAACATGATTCAAATATCATGTTCAATCGGCCACAATATAATGAAGTGATTGAAGAAGGTGGCTTTCCAATGGAACCTTGATTTAATATATATATATATATATATATATATCCATGTCTTCCATTGCCTGATCAAGATCCACGTGATTTTGAGACACAAACTACATTAATATAGCTAGTTTGGGCAGTCAGGATCGAGCAATATATATATGCAGGATCATTAATATTAATGGCAACTCACTAGCTAAGGAAACATGATCATGATGTCATACCCATCGATGAGGATCGATCATGCGCATTAGCAAGGTGGAATGGGGTGCATGATCAAATTTTGGGAGATATGAAATTGGGAAGTCCAGCATGCATCCTATATATATATATATATGAATCACAGCATGTCTCCAATCTCCTTCTTTAATGACATCTTCATATAGCTTATCGTTAAAGTTCCATGAGCTGGAGTTCGTCGCTTGCTGATCTTAATGACAGCTTTATCACTTTCGAACTTTATATATATATATATATATTATATATATAATGTGTGTGTGACACCCCAAATTACCCAATTATCTATCATATAATTGATTTTCCTCTCTCTCTCTCTCTCTACATATATATATTTTAGAAAAATTATCTATATAGTTTTGGGGCGTATAATTAAGTCCCGTGCACTTCTTTTTTTTTAAAAAATCGATAAATGTAGGACTCACATAAAATTTTTTATTTTAATGGTGGGTCTCATTCTTTTTCATAGAAAATACATGAGATTTACACATTCTAAAATTGTATATAGCATTACTTGATTTTTTATATATAGAAGTTTTCATCTATATGCAACACTTGATGAAAAGGGTGATGATCTAATGAACAAAATCAGGTTAGAAAGTCATGAGGAAGTCTGAAAATGAAGGATTTTGATCACAAAAAAGTTTGGAAGGAGACCTATCCCCTTAAGGAAGGTTATTAATTAAAGCGCATGCAAGAGAAGGCCGGTGACATGATCATGAACAGCTTTGGAAGATCAGAGCTAGCCAAGCTTTTCTGCATATGATGATCAATAATTATATTCCAGACGTACGGTACATTGAAAATATATACATATATGATTCCTATATATAATGATCACATGAGTTAGAACAAATAGAAGCCAAAGTCGACCAAGATACTACTGGCATGGAACTTACTTTTTATTATTAATGTCTAGAATAAAGCATATATCGATCATTATTGTATACGACTTTATCCAGTCAGCATCATTTGCGCTTTGAATTAGACATTTCATGTGGACCATGAAGTCGTACCATGCATATGCATATATATATGTTCACGGTTAATTGCATGCACGATCCCTATCATGTGTAAAATGAAGATATGCTGGTGGGGTTTGAGTATCTAATTAATTTCTGAATAAGAAAAGAATAAAAAAAAAAAACAGCAGAGAATATATAATTTCATATATATATATATATATATATGTGACATCAATCATACTACTACCGGTCTCCAAACATCACATGACAATTGTTGATTGTCTCTAGCTATCTTCAACAATTTACAATATCCATATATCTATATATATATGTAAAAATAATATTGACCTGATCATGATGAGTAACAATTATTACTCTTGCGCCTCTATTTTGAATGATTTCTTTTTGGAGATTTGAGATTCGAAATAGAACAATTTTGATCTCTTTCTATTGATCCTTTAATTTGTTTTCTTGGCGTCCAAATGGGTATTACTGGACGAAGGTGTAATCCATGATCTTTAATTAGCTCCGTTTGCATGGGGTACTTACAACCTATACCTATAGAAAAAGAGATTGTAGAAAAAGAGCGGTTGAAACCAAGGGAAAGAGTTTGGGGTTACTTACACATGATTTTATCAAAATAGCATAGAGCTCGATCGAGTCTCTTACGTACACAATCGTTTCGGTACTCAGATCATCATGAAATATGTTGTTTTAGTGTGACGATGATGCCTCATGAACATCACAATATTAGTTATCAATAATACTCAACACCGGCCCACTACAAGAAAAATGGACTTTTGTGATCAAAATTTAATGACCAAAAGGACTATTTCCTACGGTTTTCCGTAGGAAATAGTCCTTTTGGTCATTAAATTTTGGTCACAAAAATCCGCTTTTCTTGTATTAACCTACCCCTATCCGTAGTGTTGCGCCCTTGATATATATGAATTATTTGAATCTCCAATTTTGTTTTTCATGGCTTATATATATATGAATAAATCTACGGAGCAGCCACTGTTTGGCTGCATCCACTGCAGCCATGACGTGTAAACTTCGACTCTTTTCCGGAGTTGGTAATTAATGTTGTAATCATACATGATGGATATAATGCACAATGCTAAAGATTATTTGGAAAAAAATAAAATAAAAAATGGGATGCAAGATGAACTGCGTGCATGCCCCCCAACAACGTGAGATAGTCGTCCATAGATATTACTTGCTACAGTCATTGAGCCTACATTAGATTTATAGATTTAGATAAAAATATATTCCTTACTAGATTGTACTTGAAAGACTAGATATGATATTATTTTTTAAATAATTATATAATATTATTAGTTATTAATTTGATATATATAACTGAATATTTTATTAGATTAAATTCTTTGACATGTATTTAATTAAGTAAAATATTTGACACAATTTTCTAGAAGCGTTAATGACGATTAACTAACGATTTGCAGTTTGTATAGGTGTCGAACTACAAAGTAAAATTTAAGAAGCAGTGGAATGAAATAAATAGCTTGATCATGAATTAGGATTAGCATATAATTAGATTATTATTAAAGTCAATTCTTGTTAGTCTTTTATGTACCATGTACGTCATAATTTATGCAAGCATATCATTTATCATATTCTATGATCATGTTAAATTCCGCATCATGTTAATTCAGCATTTTATAGTTATGTATATCATTCATCTCACGTTACATAAGACACATAAGATTTTCTAAATTCAAGTACAAAATAAGATCAGATTTGTATCACCAGATGGTCATTCAGATGCATGGTACCAATGCAGTTTCTGGGTGGATGTGCAAGCCATGAACTCAAGCGTGATCCACCATAATATACCAGAATACTATCAGCGGCTCCCTTTGCTACAGCGGGATGTGAGGCCTGTGCACATCCTTGCACACATGATTAAATGTGTTGGTATTAAATGGGGATAATGCTCATGAATTTTTGTCTTTAATTCAGCATAGCTAGAATGTATTTAGGTGTTCTTCTGTACACTTCCGGTGTACATGGCTTATGCATTTTTCATTCACTTCAATAATATTTTCTCTTACTTATCAAAAAAAAAAAAAAACATGATTAAATGTGTTGACCAGTCAAATAAGTCAGATAACTTAAGACAAGTCCAGCATAACCTAAGCATACATGTGAATTATCGTGATTGAAATATTTTTGAAAACCTTGTTTATTTCTCAGATGACCAAGCTTTTCTTGACTAGCAAGCATGATGTTTGATTCATGGACGTGTTTACAGCAGCTCACAATGATAATATAGGCTGGTAATAAAATTGATTAGATAAAGAGCACCGAAAATCATCAATATTGAATTAGTCACCACTTTGTGTGGGTGACTGTTAGTTTCTAATCTCTAGCATTTTGTGAAGAATGTTGTGCCAATCCCATGCTTAAAGCCAAGAATTATTTCCAATGCATTTAACTTTTTCTTAAGTTACTTCCATTTCACAACCATAATTCGCTTTCAATCACAAAGGGGTGATATAGGTTGAAAACTAGCAAGCATTGCAACCAACCAGTAACGTCTTTCCATTTCAAATACAAAAAGGTTTAAATCCTACGCTGTCAATAGTTGTATGTCTATCATTTTCCTTGATCTCTTATACAGTAGAAAAGCTAAGACAGCCGCCAGAAATTACTTCCAAGTTATTGTTCGGTCCTCTTTGTGGAACTGTCAAACCGGCCCAACATGTAATGGCACCCCAACAACAAATAATGAATAATATGCTTGGAAAATTGAGGACCCTAATAACGGGTAACTCAATTCAACTTTCATCTTCACTGTCTGAAATCAAGAAATCTTGTATCTGCTCCCTGAAAAGTTGAAAACAATGTAAAAAAAAAAAAACTCAACTTAATGAGGTACTAGGATGCTTGATATTTTCTGTATGTTAAGTTAGAAGTTTGTATCCAACAACCATGCCACTAGTTTTTATGCTCCTTGAATTATCATGGGGACCCTTGTTACATTTACTATAACAATGGAATATACAGGATGCAACTTACTCATCATAAAAATTTTGAAAAATTCAATTTGGAACTTCAGTTCCATATCTTCAAGTTTTGTGGTGACAAAAGATGAATATACAATAAGCTCCAAGATATCTTCCTTTTCTAATAGTTTTAACCAAGTAATGCTAATCTCGGCATCCTACGTTGTGCTTTTATTTTCCACCCAACACATCTACTTCTATCTATCTAGGTTTCAAGATTCTTATAAAAGATACCAAGAAATTAGAGTCAGGTTATCCCTAAATACAAATCTAAATAGTCAGTGCTGATGGTAAATGAAATTTCTCACCGAAGCAAGCTAAGATTGCCATAGCCACTATGCTTTGCTCGGGCAACTAATAGCTGGGGTAAATGTGTATAGAAGTGCTCCATCGATGAGGGATCCTTTGGAAGTATCTGAAAGCGACAACTGGAACAGCAGGCAGCACCAAAAATATCAGAACTTGTTTGGTGATTCTGAAGATTGCTCTGTCTTAGCAAGTCAGATTTGTTCAGTGGGCTATTGCAAACAGGACAAAATGACTCTGAGGATAATGACTCATTGGGCTTGAGATTATATTTCTTCAGACGCCTTTGGGTTGCCAAGGTGGTATTAGAATCACTTTTCTCTGGAATACTGTTGAAATGAAATGGAGTAAGCTTTCCAGCTGTTCTCACAATTGTGCTTTCTCGAGAAGGATTTTCTTTCTGTAAACAAGACGAGTTTTACATAAGCCTTACTAATTGAAGTTCCATTTAATTAAAAAAAAAAAAAAAAAAAAAAAAACTAGGTAGAACGGATGACCATAGTTATATTGCAAATTGGTGGTTGATCATGTTCATATTTCTAATCAGCGCAAATGCAGTTTTTTAAAAAGGATGTAAGATTATATTCTTGGACTGAAGCAATTTATCCCTTTAATCTCTGAAGCCAACCTCTCAACACCTACTTCTCCATAAACATGCTCGGTTTTGTTCAAGCAAGTCACCCACTTCTCAAATGTGAGGTACACAAGAACCATGCACTTCAGCAGGTCATGAGGATGATGCACTTATCTAATCACAAGAAGTTAATCCTCCTAAGTCCTATGAGTTTCACCTAAAGACACTCTCTAACATACATTTCAGCCCACCTATAAAAGGATTAAGAGATACCCAAATCCTAATACCCACCTGCAATAGTGTCACAAATGATGATACCAAGCCATTGATTCCAGAATAAGGAACTTTATGCAACTCCACAGTCTTTAGACTGCCCTGGCAAGATGAGATGACAACCATCAGTTAGCAATAAACTAGACATACTCGTCTAGGCATGTTAAAAATTAAATAAACGATTTCAGTTATAATCATATGCACAACTTTAAAAAAAAAAAAACTTAAAATTATATTCGCCACAGAGTTCATTAAGTAAAATAGGATGTAGATAATTGTTTTTTCTTTTTTTTTTTTAGGTAAAAGGCTGGTGTAGATAAATGTAAAAGGGACAAATTACAAACCCATCAAGGTGGCAAAGCCTGTTGAGCTCCTGTGTAAGACAGTCACGGAGTGGAAGCACTACTGGGATCTCCCACCTTGCATCAACATATTGTATATCTCCTGGCAATGAATACCCCTGGCCCTGTAAGAAGAAAAAGTACATTTATAACAGCATAGGTTGCCTTCTACAATGACCTGTAGCATTTTAATGAGCTGAAAAAAGATTCAGACTTTTCTTTCCCACACAAAATCTTTAATTGAAGTTAAATAAAAAACCAAACATATTGGCAGGATTTCAATCACCATGCAACTTTAAACAAGATGAAAGTGGAAATAACTTTTTTTTTTATAAGTAAACGGTAGTATTAATAATAATAGGCATAGCCCAAGTACACAAGATGGTATACAAGAGGTAAGACCTATCTAGGTAGCTACAGTAGTCACTAGAAACTCGTGTACATTTAGGCCATTAAAGTCTATAGCTAGAGACCACAGAAATAAAGTGCTGAAAAAAAAGATACAAAGCTCCTCCGTTGTCCTCTCCTTGTCTTCAAAAGTTCGTTCATTTCGCTCTTGCCAAATGCACCACATAATGCAGATAGGTACCATCTTCCACACAGCTTTGATATGTAGATCTCCCCCCAGCATCGCCCAACTGGCTAATAATTCAACTACTGACTTTGGCATCACCCAGTTTAACCCTACATGACGGAATACTTCACACCACAAGGCTCTAGCTGTCTCACAATGTAGCAGGAGATGATTCACTGACTCACCAGCTCTCTTACACATACAACACCAATCAGTAATGATTACCCGCCGCTTCCGCAAATTATCGGTAGTCAGAATCTTACCCAGGGCTGCTGTCCAAATGAAGAAAAGTGATTTGGGCAGTGCTCTATTCCTCCACAATCTTCTCCATGGAAAGGGAGCATTCGGTATAGCTGTAAGGGCCTTATAATAAGAGCGAACCGAGAAAATACCCTTACCCGTATGTTTCCACCACAGCTTATCTTCATGCAATCCATTCGGCTTCATAGAGTACACTAGGTTGAAAAAATCTGCAAAACTGTTTACTTCCCAATCATGTGCTGCTCTATAAAAAGTGACGTTCCAGTGTACATGGTCCCCTGAGCGAACCAAAAGGTCCGCGACCGAAGCTTCTTGGTCACAAGCCACTTGATATACACAAGGAAAAGCGTCCTTCAATGCCTCCTCCCCACACCAAATGTCCCTCCAAAAACTTATACGTGTGCCTTCCCCCACCAAAAGTTTAGTATGGTTGGCAAACAAACTCCATCCTCTTCTTATTTGCTTCCAAATCCCCACTCCATACGATCCATTCCCCTCTCTAGTACACCATCCCCCCCATAGGCTGCCATATTTACTGTGAACTACTACTTTCCATAAAGCTTCCGGCTCCATATTATATCTCCAAAACCATTTCCCTAGGAGAGCCCGATTGAATTTTCTCAAGTTCTTTATCCCCAATCCTCCTGAAGAAATTGGTCTGCAAACCGTGTCCCATTTGATTAGGTGAAACTTGAATTCATCCCCCAAACCACTCCAAAGGAAATCGCGATACAGTTTTTCAATCCTTGCCGCCACCGAAGCTGGAATTGTAAACAAAGACAGAAAATAAGTGGGTAAGTTAGAAAGAGTACTCTTTATCAGGGTCACTCGGCCTCCTTTCGACAAGTACAGTCTCTTTCATCCAGCCAATCTTCTCTCTATTTTCTCAATAACTGTATCCCATATAGCTATGGCTCGTGAAGCCGCCCCCAACGGTAAACCCAAATATGTCTTAGGAAGAGTGGCTACCTTACACCCCAACATGTTAGCCAACTGTCGAGATCTACTCACATTCCCAACTGAAAGTGGAAATAACTACCATGGGAAATTAGAAATCCATGTCTGAGAGAAAAGTGAAAAAATCATCTTACAAATAAATGTGACTAATTTGAACTAGTCATCTACCCTGTGTGAAAAGAATGTGAGCCACAAAAGTAACAGCAACATAACCAGGTCCTCAGTTTGTCTCCAAATGGCATTAACAAATAATTGGTTCACAAGCAACTATATCATGATTAAATTAGAAAAATAAGATTGAGGGAGGTATTTCCTATGAGAAAGAGAAGAAAAAAGCGGTGAATGCAGAAATTGAAAAGCTTTCTCTTATGGAGGAAATTTCGTGGAGGCAAAAATCCTGGATTCTTTGGCTGAAGGAAGGCGATTATTGTACAAAATTCTTTCATAAAATGGCAAACTCTCATCGTAGATTCAATACTATTGAATTTCTTCATGATGGTGAGAATGTTCTTTCCGATATTTTGGGGAGATGGAAGATCACATTGTGAGTTATAATGAGAAGCTTTTTACGGAAGAACATTCATGGAGACCAAAGTTAGATGGGCGTGTTTGAGTCCATTGATCAAATGAATGCAGATTGGTTGGAGCGAACTTTTGAGGAAGAAGAAGGTCTTGATGTGGTTAGAGGTATGACTAAGGACAAGGCTCCGGGCCCGGATGGTTTTCCTATTGCATTTTTCCAAGCATGTTGGGACATCGTGAAGGATGACATTATGAAAGTTTTTGATGAATTCCACTCGTTGCTGGAATTTGAGAAGAGTATTAATACTACATTCATTTCTCTTATTCCTAAAAAGGCGGGTGCAGTGGAGCTGAGAGATTTTCGCCCTATTAGCTTGGTAAATGGGGTGTACAACATCATTGCCAAGGTGTTAGCCAATCATATTAGTGAGGTTATGGACAAGATTATATCAAAGTTCTCATAATGCATTTGTGAAGGGAAGACAAATCCTTGACTCGATTCTATTTGATAACGAATGCTTGGAAAGTAGAATAAAAATGGGTAAATCTGGAGATTTATTTAAATTGGACATGGAAAAAGCTTTTGACTATGTCAATTGGGAATTTCTTCATTACATACTTGGGAGATTTGGCTTTGGAGAGAAGTGGTGTTTATGGATTAAACATTGTATTTCGACGAACAGGTTTTCGATATTAGTGAATGGCAATCCGTTTGGCTTTTTTAACAGTTCTCGGGGTTTGAGGCAAGGAAACCCCTTATCTCCTTGTCTATTTGTAATAGTGATGGATGCATTGAGTCGTATGCTTGAGGCGGCTGTCAAAGGAAGATTTATGTCAGAATTTGTGGTAGGTGATGAGACCTGGGATAGTATTTCAGCATCACATTTGCTTTTTGCAGACGACACTTTGATTCTATGTTATAACAATCAGGATCACCTTCGTGTTTTGAGAGCCTTAATGTTATGTTTCAAAGCCGTTTCTGGTTTAAGAATTAATCTTTCCAAGTCTGAAATTGTTACAGTGGGTACGGTCAGGAATATTTTGGATTTGGCCAATATTTTGGGATGTAAGGTAGCTTCATTACCCATGAGATGCCTTGGACTACCTTTGGGTGCCCCTCACAAATCAGTTTCTATTAGGGATGGGGTGATTGAAAAGATTAGGATGAGGTTAGCTGGCTGGAAAAAATTATATTTGTCTAAAGGTGGAAGAGTTACCTTGATTAAGAGCACATTGACTAATCTCCCTACTTATTTCCTCTCTCTCTTTCCTTTACCGGTTGGGGTTGCTAAAAGAATTGAGAGGATTTATAGGAATTTTCTGTGGGATGGTAATGGGGAGGAAAGAAAGTTTATTTGGCGAGCTGGAAAAAGGTTTGTCTTCCGGTTTCCTGTGGAGGGTTGGAAGTGCAAAATTTAAGACTTTTCAACAAAGCTCTCCTTGGGAAATGGCTTTGGAGGTACCATAATGAGAGTAATGCATTTTGGAGAAATATTGTGGATGTTAAATATGGGAGGATGTGGGGGAGTTGGTGCACAAATGAAGTTAGTGGGATGTTTGGTGTGGGTTTGGGAAGGTCTATTTGGCTGGGATGGGGGGACTTTGCCAAGAATTCCAAATTCAAGGTGGGGGGATGGAGCAAAGATCTATTTTTGGTATGACACCTAGTGTGGGGATTCACCTCTTAAGGTTGTTTACCCTAACCTTTTCAGGATTGCTAGAGACAAAGGGGTTGCAGTGGCTGATTCCTATAACTTTTCTAACAATTTGATTTGCTGGTCTGTGGAATTTATTAGAGACATGCAGGATTGGGAAGTATGTGAAGTTTCTGATTTTTTAGGAAGATTATATGAGATGAAGCTTGACCAGAACAGGGAGGACAGTCAGCTGTGGGTGCATACAGTTAATTCCATATTTTTAGTGAGTTCTTTTTATAAGGTGTTAACCAGTCATGGGGTCAAAGACTATCCCTAGAAATGTATTTGGAGAGCCAAGGTGCCTAGTAAGGCTGCCTTAGGCTGGTGTCCCTTGGGAAAATATTAACCACAGACAAATTGAGAAAGATAGGTTTTCAGGTGGCTGAATGGTGTTTTATGTGTAAGAAGGAAGGTGAATCTGTTGATCATCTTTTTCTTCATTGTGAGATAGCGACATCGTTATGGAATGAGATTTTTACAAGGGTTGGCATTTTATGGGTGCTGCCTATGCATGTGGCGAATTTCTTTGCATGTTGGCAAGATATCGAGGGGAGAGGTAAAAGAACTGCAATGTTGAAGATGATCCCTTTGTGTTTACTTTGGTGTTTATGGTTAGAGAGGAATGGGAGGTGCTTTGACAATTGTGAAAATGTAACACCCCAATGGAAGGCCCAAACCACATGACCTATACTCCAAAAGGACTAATCAATTATACAATTGGAGACTCATTTGAATATTATAAAGAACAAAAACTTCTCCTTCCCAAGAAATGTGGGATCCCATACACCACTTACCTTTATCCTTATCAAATGGGGTATCACAATCTCCCTCCCCTCCTTAAATTCTTGACATCCTCGTCGGGTAAGTCCATCGTAGATGGCACGGCTCAAGTCCCACATTTCTGATTGGGATAGGCTTTGATACCATTTGTAACGCCCCAATGGAAGGCTCAAACCACGTGGTCTATACTCCAAAATAACTAGTCAATGATACAATTGAAGCCACATTGAAACCTTATAAAGAGCAAGAACTTTTTCTTCCCAAACAATATGGGATCTCATTCACTACTTACTCTTATCCTTATCATATGGAGGGTATCACAATATGTAACGTCCAAATGGAAGGCCCAATCCACATGGTCTATACTCCAAAAGGACTAGTTAATGATACAATTTGAGCCCCATTGGAACCTTATAAAGAGCAAGAACTTATTCTTTCCAAGCATTGTGGGATCTCATACACCATTTACCATTATCCTTATCAGATGAGGTATCACAATCTACCCCTTTTAAATTCCCAATGTCCTCATAGGGCCAATCCGTCGTAGGTGGCATGGGTCGAGTCCCATATTTCTAGTTGGGATAGGCTCTGATACAATTTGTAACGCTCCAATGGAGAACCCAAACCACATAATCTATACTCCAAAAGGACTAGTCAATTATAAAATTGGAGCCTCATTGGAACCTTATAAAGAGCAAGATTTCTCATTTTCAAACAATGTGGAATCCCATACACCACCTACCCTTACCTTATCATATGAGGTATCACAAACTACCTCCCCCCCCTAAAATTCCTTAGTACTTTAAGCTTTTGGGTGAAGAATCTTTAAGGAATGGGAATGATTGTAATGTTTTGCTTTAGTTATATCCTATTTTAGCTTATAAGTAGGTGTTCTCATTTGTATACATCTTGTGTACTTGAGCTATGCCTATTTAGGACAGGTTTGGATAATGAAATGAGAATTTTTTGTTTTAGATGAAAGTTTAAAATATTATCTTTTAATATTATAATTATTTTGAGATTTGAAAAAATTGAATTGTTTATTATATTTTATGTGAGAATTTGAAAAAGTGTAATAATGAGATGAGATGAGATGAGAATTTTGTGTCTCATCCCACTTGCCAAACCTGCCCACCCTTGGAATAAAATTTCTCTTATTAATTATCTAAAATAAAAAAATAGAAGAGGTCTAACAGGATACCTCTTCCTGTAGTAACCTATATATCACTATCCTAATTTGAGTGTTCTAAAAAGATGGCAGATGTTTTAATAAGTAATCAATCTCATGAATGCTCACAAGAACCCACTCCTCCACAGCTACGTGACTGGTAATTCCTCATAAAGTAAGATCTCTCTGCAGTCTATAAAACATTGCTTAAATAGCCGTCCACATGATATACCCTTCCCGCTTCAACTAGATAAGGTCCTCCTAGGGCCACAAATGATGAGTGGTTCAAAAGGAATAGTATCTGACCTTGCTTTCAAAACGTTTTCATTCCCAAAATTATCATCATCAAAATTAAATCATTCACCCTTGTTTTAGAATTTCATATTTTACTTTGAATAAAAAAACAATCCCATACTGAAATCACAAATAATCTGTTTTTTGAGTACCCATCTTGTAACTAATAGTAATATGTGAAAGCGATTTCATTCACAATAAAAAATAAAGCATTCATCTTTTTCTAAACAGGTGAGCCGTAAGCTGAAGAGTGTTTAAAAGCAAACCTTCACAATGGCAGAAATAACATGGCAAGCAATGCTCGATGTGCATGATCCTAGAACGACCCTGTTGTATCCATTTTCAGAGGCAATCTGCACAATTAGTAAAACATCAGGGATGAGTCAATCTACTTCCCTTTCTCCTATGCTTGTAGTTGAGATATCTAGAAGTGAACCTTTTGCAAGGACAACATTCGTAGATGCAGCAAAAGATCTTCTTTTCCAGTGGAATCACTAACAGCATCTAGTAAATTCTTCAATCTGTCTCTTCCATCACTGGAACTAGAAGAGAAGATATTCTCAATTGGAACCACATGCAACTCTTTTCTTGGTGGGGCTAGAGCAGACACAATCGATCTAAAGTCTTGGATTGCTTTGTCAATTTCATGAGAAGGAATTGGTAAAATCGCACGTTCATCAATAAAAGCAACTCCAACACCAAACACTGGTAATGATCCATCTCTACTTGCATCAAAATTCTTTTGAGACTTATCTTGCATCTCATGCACAAACTGTAGAGCCACTCTGAGAAAAAAAGTTCAGAAGATGAATCTAATTCAGGTAAGATTATCACAGGTTTTAAGTTGCAGAAATTCATAACAAAGATCAAGCAATAGTGGTTAGTAATAATTTTGATGATGAATTGAAACACCCAATAGGCAACAGTGTCCAATAGTTTCTTTCCCCATAAAAGATAATCGAGTGGGCAAGAACAAAAGAGTGTTTCGGTACTAGAATAGATAGTCTAGCTGTCCGGGAAGCGAACGAACCAGGGATATGTTAATTGGCCTATTGACCCAAGCCCTAAATTGCAAGTACAGAACATATATAGATTTCTATAGTTTTCCTTTCAAAACCAACACAATGTTCCAATCCACCATCAAAAGAATCAAATTTGAACAAGAAGAAGACCCAAAATTTCATTGTCCATTTTTTTTCATGTTCCCTACAACCAAATACCAAATAACCAGGCATAATTGCTTTTCTTCAAAGATGTATTTATTTCAGTTTACTATTTTGGGGAGAGATAGGGACCTGGATGAAGGGCCACCAGAGAAGGCGACAAGGACGTTATCAGTGGGACAAATCATGGCATTGGAGATGACGGCGAGCCTGAACTTCCCATACAAGTTACTTCGGAAGCAATCGGCGCAAAAGCGCCCATCTTCAGCATTGCCACCAGAAATGGGCTCGTTGGACTTGCACTTGATGCAAACATTCAGATTCCGATCATTGTAATTAGAAATGGAATTAGATGACCCACCAAATTCTTCTTCTTGTGCTTGTTCTTCATGTTGATGGCAATTGGACTGGCAGCTTGAGGCGCTGCACGCCATTGGTATTTGCTTCGAGCGGCTCTCAGCTGTGAAATTGGTGCTACTAGGGTTTCAGGCTTTTGGCTCCTGGAACTGGAAGGCTGAAACTGGTATCACACAAGTGAGTGAGGTTAAGACCACTTGGAAATCAATCTTTAAAAGAAAATGATACTTGGCCTCATGAGTTTGCCCCTCAAAATTACTGTTCAGATATTTTATTTGTTATTTTTTCTTAAATTTAAATTTAAAGCTTACAAGAAAGACCCAACACAAAACAAGAGATGGAGAAACAGAAACCAAGGTCCAAGGATGGGATTTCTGGGTCGATTACTGGGCTTGAAACAGAGGTTACCTGGTCCCCTGTCTCAGACAATATCAATTCCTTTTCATTGAGAAGCACAAACTTAAGAACCATGATCTAGTAAGGGCAGAAAGGCCTACATTACAATGAAAGAAAAAAGAGATCTCCAGGGAATATGTTAGTGCTGCATTAACTTTGGTAATTAAACTGTGTTGGGGGATCTTCTGCAGCTATGCAGTATGCAAACACCTCATCTTCAAGCTTAGGTACTTCTGTCATTGATAAATTATAGAAATTGCGCGAGTATCAACACACACATATTCAAACATATTAGTTGACGGGAAAGAATATACTGATGCTCAATTTATGTAATTAAATTGGTTTTATTTTTAAATTTATTGTGTGGTTGGTGGGCATAAAAATGTTCACATATTCTTTCTGTATGTTTTAGAATCCAAGGCGGTTAAAGATATTTAGGGACTTTAATTAGAATCAAATGCTGGAATGAATTTTTCAGCGTGTTTTTACTTTTACCTCATTTCTAGTTTAATGTTCCAATCCCTTTTTTGGCTGCTAAGGGTCACAATAACATTCATAAACTTGAACTGTGCACAACAAATAATATAATCCAGATCATTTTTTCTCAGAAAATGACTCAAATTCTTCCCCCAATTCTGTTTGTTAATATAATACAGGTTCAAGGCATGCAGCTAGCAATGGCTTAACAAATAATGACATATATTTACAGTTCTAAATTGTAATTATCCACATTGACACAGTAAATGATTCGGAAGATTTTAGAAGCGCATTTTATAGTACTGCAACTTGGAGTTGTTTATTCAATAACGTATTCAATTATCTTCAGTGATTGCTTCTGTTGTTAATGTTATCTTCTTCAGTCTGGTGGTTCAGACTCACAGAGTAACAAATATAAACCTGGGTTGTCATCAAATTGGATGGTTGTAAATGTGTTGGTGTTTAACATGTTGGTGTTTATGAGGAAAAATAAATGAAATCACAATAAATCACATACAAATCACAACAACTGACAAGAAATGCAAATTATGAGTCTAGATTGTATTCAGAGTTTTTTTTCCCCTCTTTTACAAAAAGTTTTTTTGGGAACTTTTATAAAAAAAATGCAAATTATCACTCATTTCATGATGAAAAAAAATTAAAAGCAAATTACTTAGAAGGCATTGTTCTTTAAATTAGCTAGCTGCTTCCAATGATACCCGTAAGCAACCAAAATTGTCATGCAGCTATTGGCATTAGTAGGAGACGTAGTGCTTGAAAGTGGGGTTAATGCTGCCTTAATATTATTATAAAGCTCTAGCAGAATAACTATTAATTCTGCCTACAATGGAAGAGATTAAGCTACTAATTAATACCCATATATATATACTTGCTGTTTGCTAGCAGCTAATGAATAAAAAAAATGCTGGTTTCATTTTTATTCCCTTACCTCACTGACTATATGCACCACATCTTACTTAGACAACCAATTGACCCCACCACATAAAATACAGTAGGCTTTATTCTCTCTCTTTTATTACATGGTAGATGGAGACGTGTAAACAAATAAATCATATTGAGCCAAGCAAAGCTGCAGATGCTATCATCCATCAGAGCTAATTTGTTCAGGCCAGATGTTAAAATATAAATTCGAAATCATGTAGTGTCAGCATCAATCAGAGCTAGCTAGCACTCATAATCAAACAAAATTCCAACCAACGAAATATAAATCAACCATACAAACAAATCCAGTTCCTCTAACTAAAACCCATAATTTATAATACAAAACCCAGCACTCATAATCAAACTTTAAACACAGAAACACAAACTGACATTCACGTTCACAAATCAGAAAGAGCAGCGATATATATATACATATAGAGAGAGAGAGAGAGAGAGAGAGAGAGAGAGAGAGAGAGGAACAAACCAATAGTAGCAGATTCTAGGGCTTATATGACGTGAACGGACGGCGACCTATCACTGGCAGCGATGGATCGAGAGGGATGCTTCTTGCTAGGGTCGGGACTTTTGAGAGAGAGAGAGAGAGAAAGATAAGTCAGGGTTTCCCGCGCGGGGGAAGCGAGGGAGAGGGCAAACTGATTCGGTCGAGTGAAGACTGAAGTCAGTTTCGTCGGGCACTGAAGAAAATTGTATGACAAAACGACGTCGTTTGCGGATCTGAACATTTTTTTTACAAATGTAAAACCGGTTCCGGATCACCGAAGACATAATAAAACGTTCGCATCATATTTCAAGATGTTCAAAATAAGACCTCGTATGTTTTTATAGATGATATAAGTTTAGACTAAATTTAAAAACTAAATAAAATATTATTAAAATATATTTTTTAATATTATTTTTATTTTAAAATTTTAAAAAATTAAATTATTTATTTTATTTTATATACAAATTTAAAAAAATTATAATAATTAAATTAGATTGTATATAAATGGTTACGAAAACAAACGAAACTTTAAAGTCATGGCGAAATATTTGCAGATGGAGAATACTAAGCAATATAGATCATGAGGTCATAGACAGTGAAAATCTTTTTAAAATATTTGACAAGCTTGTTCATAGAAAAGCGCAACTCAAGAACAGATGCACACGTAACAGCATACACATGAGTGCAATCAAGCTTCTCTTGTTCAAGATTTCCATTACAAATCATTGTCGGGGGAAAGATTATATGATCAGTTCATCTAAATTCTCCAAACCCATTGTATCACTACTGGTGATTATTTTACTATCAAATGCCAAGTCAAATTTGATTCATTTTATTTATGTCTTTTACTGTTTTTTTTTAATTTATTTTTTAAAAGATATATCTTTCAATGTTGGATTTTCCATATCAGACCCTGCTCAAGCATTACAAAGTCTATCTGTAAGCAAAGAACTGCTCAAGGATGTTTTATATGATGTATTTTTACTCTTAATGATGACTTTGGAAATGCACAAACTGGGATAGCTAACAGAGCAGATGGAGTGACCCGTATCCTGCTTTACTTTTCCTTTACGACTATTGTATTTCTGAATACCCGCAGTCTGTTTTTGGGTGGAGGTAAATCTTGTTTTCAAAGCTTGACATGGGCAGAAATGAACACAGCCAGCAGTAGAAGTCATTCTGTTTACATGTTCACTGTCCAGCAAGAATTTATTGAAGATAAATTCCGAGAAAATTGTGAGTCAGTATCTAGAATAGAGAGAGCACAGGTATTATGGTGAGCGAAGTTCAAAGAAAAATTCAGAGAAAATTGTTCATATGGTAACATCTTCATAGTCTGATCCATTCTAAAGACAAGTAAGGCAGTACACAAACAAAATACTAATTGAAAAAAAAAAAAAAAAAAAAACAGAGAGAGCACAGGTATTAATTAATATTATGGAAAAAGATGTGCTTAACCATCCAAAACATGGACCATATGGGACTTGTTAATTTAGGATTATGATTGAGCAGCTCATGCTTGTTCTCTCTTGTCCTTGTGATGCTCAACCAGTACACAATATGACCAACACCTCTCAAATGATAACTTCCAAGTTTTAAACCATATGCTTTGCTTTTGTTTATGTACTGATCATCAACCAGTAAATTTATTTTACATTGAAATTAATCTTTTTGAGCATTTAACTATCTTCTTGATATGTTGAACTGAGAAATCATATATCCATGTGTATATATATATAGTCCTCAACTTGTCTTGCTTGGCATTACTATGCAATGCTTAAATTAGCAAATCCACAAAACAAACGCCAGGCTGAATAAACTCAGCTTTGTCTGACGACTTACTTTCCCTCAATAGCATGAGCAAGATGAGAGGTGCAATCTTTTAAATCTACATAGTTTCTTTCAATTTCAACCCTTATCTTCAAACTCAATTGCTTGTGACATATATTTAATTTTTAACATGTGTCAAATGTGATAAATTCCATATCTTCTTTGCTTACCTTGCCGTTTAGGTACTGCTGTATGGGCTCATTTTACCAATTTGTTTAGAAGTTCCTGAATAGTCTCTCATTCATGGAAGTAGAAGTGTGCCTCCAGGTGGATCTTTTCTTCAGTTGTGCTGATAAATTCCATCTCCCTGTCCACTTACTCCCAGCTTTAATTATTTGGGAATGGCTGTCTCGTAATTCAGCCAGGAACGATGGCACAAGAAAAGGTGCCACTTAAATCTGTACAAAGGTATCTTTATGGCTAAAGAGACTTGAGTCCAATGCTAAAACCCTCCAAGGTGCAATCAAAGTGGCATGTTGACAATCTAAAATCCTTACATATTAAGCCTATCTGCTTGAAGATAAAAAACGCCAATTTTAGTTAAATGCTGGCCTCCTCCTCCAGGTAAATTTAAGTTTAATATCAATGATGGATCCAAAGGTAACCCGGGCTTAGCGGGTTGTGGTGGTGTTTTATGCTCTCACGATGGATGTTTTGTTTATGGTTTCTCTTACTTTTTGGAAAGAGGTACCAAGGCATGCCGGCCTTTTCTGCTCTCAACTATGGTCTACTCCTATGGTACCAACTTCACAAATCTGACATGCTTACTCTTCACTCGCACTTTCCTTTTGATCACCATCACACTTTAAGGGAAGGTAATTGTTTGGCTGACGGCTAGGCAAACTAAGGGGCAGCTGGGCATGATGCTGTTTTCTCTTCAACTGTTGAGCTTCCTCACTCCAGGGTTGGTATATTTATGTCCTAGATAAAGCAGGTCTCCCTTAATTTTGACAGTAATTTCATTAAAATTATCATTTGCATATTAGTACTTGTTAATCAGTATGATATTGGAAGTATAATTTTGCAAAGTTTGTTTCTAGACATGGGTATTTTTACATAACTTTGGTTTTGGAATTTAACCCGCAAAAGTTCTTTATATAATTAATTAATAAAATTGAAGTATCGCACTCTTCTTACAAAAGTACGATAAATTCTTTAGGCGAAAGATGCCTATATCTTATAAGAAATTGATTTATTATGAGGTAGAATATCTTAAATATTATGAGAAATCTATGTTTCTTAAGTAGGACAATGAGATGGGTTTTCTTTTATCTGAGAGAGACCGGAGACGTATAGACAAAGTAGAAAGGTATAGATGTCATGAGGAGATAAAGTGCTCAGAATGACAGATGAAAACTCAGTGGAGAGAACAGTACTCGAGAAGCAGGGTTTCAGTTTGGCATTAAGACGCAAGAAGCAAGCATGCCATCCGTGGAAGGGATATTCAAAGCCTTGCTTTCGTTCAAAAAAATAAAATAAAACGGTGCCCCATCTGGTCTGGCTTTTAGAAAACTCACTCAAAAGCTTTTTTTGATTTTCACAATCTTCCAAATGTCCCCGTGAACTCATAACGCTAAACTCCATTCCTCTTTTTTGTCCCATAAGAACTAAGAACTCAATTACCCGAGATTTCTGTGTTCACGGGGCTCTTAGTCTTAGTCCAATAATTTTTTTTTTTTTTTTAGAAAAGAAAAAAAAAAAAGAAAAAGACTTTGCGTTTGGCTCACATTTTGCGTTCCCAATATTTAAAGCAAACCTTCCTCTTGCTGGGAATTTAAAGCAAGCTTTGACCATGGCTACATAAACACCAACCTGACACATGATAGGTGGTACGAGCCATTTGGTATTTTGGATTAAGACAATCAAGTGAAAAGGCTACATGCAATAGAAGCCATGGCTGCAAAGATCATTAGTCTCCCAATACTCACCTTGTTTTCATTCATTTTGCCACTTGCAAACTCCATTGATTTCCATTATCCCACTGTTTTCAACTTTGGTGATTCGAATTCGGACACAGGTGGGCTTGCTGCTGGGCTTGGCTTCCGCCTTGCCCCCCCAAATGGACAAATTTATTTCAAGACTTCTTCAGGGAGATTCTGTGATGGTCGTCTCATCATAGACTTCCTCAGTAATTTTCTCTCTTATTTTCTGCAAACTTATCGTGCTGCAATGCAATTTCACCTTTATTTTCTTCTTCTACTTCTAAAGCATCTTTACCTGTGGAGAGTTTTGATGCTTTCCAATTCATATACAGTTTACCATAAGTATTCGTGTTTCTTCACATCTATTAAATGAGAGTTATTAACAACAAGATATGAATCAGATACAATGAGTTAAGCATGTATGTAACTTTCTCTATGTCACCCTGAAACATGGAACATGGAAAAGTATATATGCTAAGAGGTATGAGAGCTATTCTATGCAGTGGTGTCTCCAGACTGACAGCATTTACACCTTTTATTATCGTTAGATCGGAAACTGAACATGAATAAACAAACCTTGATGCCTTTATCTCTTTTTTTTTTTTTTTTTTTTGTCTGTGGGTCCTCTTGGCTTCCAACAGACTCCAATGGCACACCAAACAAACGTCTTTTGTAAGAGTTCTCACAAACTAATTTGCAATGCGTACTTATAATACAAGGGCTACTAGAGAAGCTCTCTTGCATTATCCATGGCTACCAAGACATGCATACTCCATGTTCTTTCCTTAATTATGTTCATCTGTTTGCCTCTTTCCAAATGCATTCACTTCAACTTTCCTGCGGTTTTCAACTTCGGTGACTCAAATTCTGACACGGGCGAGCTTATTGCCTCCGGGATTGAGAGCCTCGTGCCTCCTAATGGAGAGACTTACTTCCAAACTCCATCTGGGAGATACTGTGATGGCCGTCTAATCATTGATTTTCTTAGTAATTTCCTTTTGCTCCACCAAGTTGCTTGTTTGTTCTGCAATGTTTCATCTAAACTCTGTTTCAGTTCTCTGAATTCCCCTGTTTTCTTTGTTGTTAAGTATCATTGTCTCATTGATTGCTATTCATGCTCCATTTTTTACCTTAATTTTGGGTGCAACGTTTCAGTGGATGCAATGGATCTTCCATTTCTAAATGCCTATCTGGATTCAATTGGAGTGCCAAGTTTCCGAAAAGGCTGTAATTTTGCAACTGCTGGTTCAACCATACTTCCAGCAACCGCAACATCTGTCAGCCCATTCTCATTTGGGATTCAGGTGGCTCAGTTCCTCCGATTCAAAGCTCGGGTTATTGAACTGATAGCTAAAAGTAAGTAGACAGATTACAGTATACCATCTTCCAATGCATATTGTCATAGTAACATTGTTTTTAATTTTGATTCAGGCAAGAAATTTGAGAAGTACCTCCCGAAAGAAGAATATTTTGATGAGGCACTTTACATGTTCGACATAGGCCAGAATGATCTTGCTGGTGCTTTTTATTCCAAGTCATTGGATCAAATTCTTGCTTCAATTCCAACAATCCTGGTTGAGTTTGAAAATGGAATAAAGGTACATCGATCACTTACTAAACATATAATTATTTTTGTTTACCAACACTTAACCAAACATAGATTAAATTAGTCCAACATTGGAACATCACTGTTCCTTTGATTCATCCACGTGATTTTTCAGAAACTATATGATCAAGGGGCTAGGAATTTTTGGATACACAACACGGGTCCCTTTGGATGCTTGCCTCAGAATGTTGCCAGATTTGGAACTGACCCATCAAAGCTTGATGAGCTAGGATGTTTAAGCGCGCAAAACCAAGCAGCTAAACTTTTCAACATCCAGCTTCATGCTCTCTGCATAAAATTGCAAGCCCAATATGTGGATGCCAATGTCACCTTTGTTGATATCTTTAACATAAAATTCAACCTCATTGCAAATTATTCCCGATACGGTTAGTACGTCTCAGTACTTTGTTTTATCTTCAGTATTCCAGACCGGCAACAGTGTAGGTCAGAATATTCACTTAATTCAAGCAAACTAGAAGGAAAATGGATTGTAACTAATACTTCCACTCTGCTGTCCCCTTAATCATGACGCATCCTTTACTCAAACATTAAAGCATTCTTCTCACCTCAGACTTCCTTGGTGTATAGATCTATACTTTGCCTGTATCCATTTAGAATAAACTTTATGAGTATTAATTTTTTGAGGATGCTTACATCACAAAATACTTGAGAAACGTTCATTCTCTTCATCCATTTCACTTTGTTTCTGTAGTAAAGATACCTGCTTTTCACTGAAGTTGTTTCGTTTTAAGCCCCGCAGATAAAGTTCTTCCCATTCTAATTATATCAAAATTCATTTTTTAATGGGTATTAATTGCAGGATTTGAACAACCAATTATGGCTTGCTGTGGGTACGGGGGTCCACCATTGAATTATGACAGTCGCATTAGCTGTGGCCAAACAAAGATCTTGAACGGGACTTCGGCCACGGCCAAAGGGTGCTCAGACAGCACTGAGTATGTCAATTGGGATGGAATTCATTACACTGAGGCTGCAAATCAGTATGTCTCATCACAGATACTCACTGGAAAATATTCTGATCCTCCTTTCGCGGAAAAGATGCCTTTCCTACTGAAGCTCAAGTTCTGAAAAGAATATGCTTATTATTATATGATTATTTGTTCTTTGTCTCCCTCATTTGTTGACTTCTAACAAGTAATTGTAAGCTATCATTTGAAACCAGTTTCTGACGAGAAGTATCTTGTGGCTGGAAACTAGTAATACAGGGAATGCACTTTATCATTTGAAGTGGGCTGCGTAGCTCTCACAACAGGTTATAGCTTTAACTGTAATTTCTAAATGGGATGGTGCTTCAACCAAAATATTGGAATAAAAAAAATGTGGTTTCGCTTGAAACGATTCGGATAACATGGTTTTGTGGTAGAAGTGCAAGCTTGCAGCTCTTCATGTATGAGTAACTTCATTCTTGAACATGTCTTCATGATTAGGAATTGCCAAAATCGCACTCTTTCCCATGATCCTTCTTCTTTCTCAAATTATTTAGTATTGGAGGTAAGTACAATGTTTCCTGCATATGCTTGACTTTACGTTGGCTATCATTCTTTACTTCGTTCTGTAAGATGGTTAAGTAGCTTGAGATAATATCTAAAGGACGACATAGGTAATAAACTAGCACAAGGTCTTGCTGATTTTGTAGATGTATCCAGAACTGGCCAGGAAGTACATCTTGTGTTCCTTCTCATGGCTTTTAACAACAGCCTGTCCACTGGAAACCGTGAAGTTTTATAGTTTAAACTTCGCACACTTTTTGGCATGCTTATTCAACATCAATATTTCTTGTGGGTTATTTTGTTCCTCTTTAGCTTACATTCCTTTAAAAGCACCCCGATATTTCAAGCTATATAAAAGTGCATGAATTTGCAGTATTTGGATAAATTTTTGGTAAGGTAGTTCTAATTTCTCAATGTTCCAATGAAACAAAATTGTGGCAATTGTAAATACTGTAGCCTTTGCAATGCAGACGTTTTTACAAGTAATCTCTCAAGCCTCAAGGTATTTATTCCATTTTTTGTGGACTTATCTCCAGTCTTGGAAGAACTCAAAACACTTATGATCTTCCAAACAAAAAAAGTGATTTGAGTCCAAAGAATTACTCTGTTTACATTTCTTTTTAGTGTTCTTATTTGCAGAATAGTAAGAACCCTGTGCTGTCTTATGGCTCATCTTAAAACAACATCTTATTGTTCATCTTAAAACAACATCGAAATGGTGGAAGTAAGTTCTAATAACAGGTCAACATCTATAAATCAAAACTCTGTTCTTACCCTTTGATGCCCTTTTAGAATGTGTTTTGTAAACTCAAAGCATTTTGATGTAACCACGGTATTCCTCCATCATTAGTAAGGACTAAATGGGTACCATCCTCTTTGGAAAAAGAAAAGAAAAGAAAAGAGTTTATGATCAACAATTGTAGCATGATGATTTCAACAACAACACGTTATACATCATCTCGTAATTATGAGGGAGATAATTCGGAAGACAAATCTAATGTTAGCAATATCACTTCCTGGAGACATAAGCATAGTATTGTGCCATAGGAACAACAAAGGCAATTACTAACAAACCTCCAACTACCAGAGAGAATTGTCCCCTCTTCTCATCTGTCTCTTCCCTGCTTTTGTAGTTTGATTCTCGTTTATTCTCTTTAAATTTGGGGCCGCCAGGATCTGGAAGCCCATCAATGGCAGCAACTAGTCTCTTGGCACTGCTATAAACAGCTTCATTGTACTTTTCTTCAGTAGCTAGGACTGCAATTATAAATCCAACGATTTGATCACCACAACTGCAATATCTCCTATAAGCAATCAACATTTACTGCTTCACATCATTTGCAGACAGTCTCAAACTTTATGCACAACGATCAATTGATCATATTTCTTATAGCTAATATCATCTGGAGTAGAGGACACAAATGGCTAATACAAGAAACTTCTGGACAGTCATCCACAACAAAAGGCCAGGGCGTCACAAACTATGCAATTTCTGGGTCTATTAATGGGAATGGAAGGCCAGGATGTCTCTAATAATAACATCTCTAGGCAGCGGAGAAAGAGGCATTGAAATTTTCAGGGAAAAAGAAACATGAATTTCGGATTTGGCTTCTGTGGCTATGCAGGGGTAGAGATTTGGTTTGACACTGGCTAGCTTGCAATCAAGAGCCAAACAAATCCCCACAAAAGGCAATTATGTAATATGATCTTTGAAAATGTAGGGGAACATGGCGAAGGTCTTAGGTGCCAAACATTGATCATGTAAGGTTTTATAAAGAGCAGGCAATTGATCGACGACCCAGTTCAGTATGCTAAACATTAAAGGAGACCACGTGTATTACACTTCTGATTTCTGTACATCTATTTCTTCAAATATGGTGTAGTTCCTCCTAGAATATCATAGGAAGCTGTTGGAACATTCTAGTGCAACCTTAGTGTTAAGGACTCCACATTCAGGTATTCCTGCTAATCAATCCTCAAAGTCTCCATGGAATATCTAGCAGCTCATAAATGAAAATATAAGGCTTCAGCCTTATGAAATGACAAAAGATAAAGTGAACATCAGTACATATGATACCCCGTTCTGATAAGTGATAAGGGTAGCTAGTGTATGGGATCTCACATTGCTTGGGAATGAGAAATTTTTACTCTATAATATTTCAATAGGGTTCCAATCAAATCATTGACTAGTCTTTTTAGAGTATAGGCAATGTGGCTTGGGCCTTCCACTGGGGCATTACCGTACATGTTTGCCCAAAGTGTCATCAAAAGGTTAACTCAAAGCTTAGGAACCAACAACCATTTATAGGAATTTTTTATATGGAAGGATTTGATAAATTGAGCTGGAAATAACACATGGACCTCCATCCAATAATACTCCATTCCGGCATGTTTTAAATGTCGAAATTTGAATCTAGGCTCTGCATTGTGGTGAACGAGCATCTTAGTGAGCTCCAAGAAATGGGAAATGATGCACTAAATGTTCCGTTTATGTTGTATGCTGCTTATTTTCTAAGCAAATTGCTTTATAAAAGCAACATTGAACCTTGCAAACTATCCACCAGTTTCTTTGTATTCTGCAAAACATCGTTTCAATGGAAAATTTACGGTACTAGAGTGCACATACTCAGAACTACTGTCTTCTCAAGATCAATCGCATTTGCAGATAAGTCAAATGATTTTTTGCTTAAAGGAAGAGAAATTTAAGGTGCAAGGTTACCAGGAAGATTTTCTGTTACAGTAGCATCAAGGATATTCTCTCCAACAGCCTGGACAAACGCAGGGCCCCCTGTGACTGCCCCTTCTTTTTGACTGGTAACAAGCACAACAATGCCCTTATTACTGCCCTCTTCTATTGAGGGATACCAACGCTCCAAAACTTGGTCAGCATACTCAAAAGCATCAGCTTTACTCTGAAACCAAATGTTTCTCAAAGCTTTTAGACCAAAACAAATAAACCCCACGCACTTGATTCTTGAATTTTTTATTTTTACATAACTTTCGAAGGCGTAGTACTAAACAGGGAGTTCTCTTTGTCTGTAGGAAAAGAACTAAGCATATATCTGGATTTCTAAATGATTGTTCCAGAGGAAATAAGACGCTTCTCTTCATTGACCGTAGTAGAATCAGAATCATGCGGCATAGCTGAGATAGGATGTATATGATACGTGAAAATAAGATTTTCTTTCCCTCAGTTTTGACGGAAACCAAACAAATGTTAATGATTTTAATAACAAACAACTCTATTTCTTAAATAAGCGAAAGGGTGTCCAAGAAGAGTTCAATTCAAGCTGTTAAAGTGGCACATCAGCATATATTAAGAGAATTTGGCTGTGGAAAAACACTCACGGTGAGCTTTCGAACAGTGATGAAATTAACGTGGAAGTTCTTCCTTGACTCCAAGTCCGACAACAACCTCTTCAAATCTGATTTTGTCACCCGACTAAGCACGCCTGCATCGTCAACTACGTATGATTCGTTAGGTGGCCCTTCGTTAAGTACATCAAATTCAGAAGCTAATGCATTGCCACTAGGCAAGAGTGGACTAAAGTTGAGAGCTAGAGTGAGCGCTAGAGCTGCTAGTCCCTGTTGCGCATAAGAAAACCAGCTTTTGGGTATTGGTAAAGATGCATTAAAAGGATGAGGTTGGTATCTTTTGAGACTAGAACTAACGGTTTTGGAGAGAAAAAGAGAACTTGATCTGGGTTGGATAGCGGACGATGACAGGGTCTTTGGACAAGAATTTTTGGAGCTGAAGAGAGGTGCAAGAGAACGAGGAGACAGAATGGTTTCCATGAACGAATCAAGCAAGGAATTTCACAAATGGTGAAGCATGAAGGGCGAGGGAGAGTTGCAAAGAAAAAAGAAGTGATTTTCTACTATATATATTTTTCTTTTTCTGTTTTCTGTCTGGGAAATTTGGGTGGTTTGGATTGGCTGCCTGAATTTGTATTGGATAACGTCTGTTAAAAGCCACAAGGACATTATAGTCTATCCGTTGATGATTTTGATGTTAAATTTCAAAAGCTTCATTTTAAGATTTTGCAAATATATGTCCAAAATGCTTCGTTCACCAAAAAAATTAAAATAAAAAAAAAATCTAAATATATAAATTGATTAGGCTTGATATTGTATCATAGAAAATAATACTAAATACAGTCATTTTTATATAATTTTTACATACTCTACTAATGTGATTAACTTCGTTAATTTTTTTTAATATGGAATTAATCACATAAAAAAAATATGCGTAAAAGAGTACGCAAGAGTGACTGCAATATAATTTTTATTTTAATATAACAAAGAAAATATGATGTTATGTCTGCTCATTATTGCTATATTATCATTCAGGTTGAAGATTTTTTTTATGATTAATCTACTGAAATAACCTAAGATGGGATTAAGATCCTGCAACATTTGTTTATGTCTATATAAATATTTTGAATAATAATAAATAAATAATAAATTTTGTAAAATGCATTTATATATTTAATTCTCTTTCATCTAAGATGAATAAGAACTTAAGAGAATTTATATATATATTGATATATGTGATTAAATATGATAAAATTTAAAAAATATAAGCATCATAAGAAAAATGGGTTGAAATACCAAAAAGTCCTATTTGTTTTTGGAATTCCTAAAGCTACCGTCTTGAACCTCGCTTACAAAAAAAAACTGCACCATGTCCCACATTATCTCCCCTCCAAATTTTCAGCAGCCATGAATAATACCTTCTTCATCTCAATTCTCTCATGGCCATTCTCCTCTCCCTTCCTCCACACCCCCTAAACCCTCCCCAAAACCTCAATTCTGCCACCACCAAACCCATCTCTCTCCCCGCTCCCAAACCCACCGCTTTCACCACCATCTCCAAGAGGCACTTTATCCTTAAAACTACTTCGCTCTCCATCATTTGCTTGACCCCAGCATACCCAGTTGCCCATTCTTCAGCTGAACCTTCAGTGCCACCGAAACCGGCTGTCTCGGGCATTGCGAACACCAAGTCTTGGTTCCAGTTCTTTGGCGATGGGTTCGCCATTCGTGTCCCCCCACAGTTTGAGGACGTCATGGAGCCTGAGGTATGAATCCTTTTTATCTCTTTGTACATATCTTTTTTAGAGAGTTGAAGAGGATTTCTATTCTTTAAAGTTATTGTGTGCATGCATTTGTAAAAGGTAGTCAAATAAAAAATTCACAGTAATGCTAGGTTGAGAAAACAATATGTGGAAGTAACATATTTACAGCAATATCCTTTTTTGGAATGTGTGGTTTCGGGACTTGTGAATCGAGGTGGAGCCGTGGAGCCTTATTTAGGAGTTAAAAAGGGGCAGCTTTACTGTTGTGTATGTTTTTGGTTGCAAATCCTCAAGAAAAATGATAAACACACATCACTCTCTTTTCTTATCTCGAAAATTTGTTAATCTACTGATTATAACTATCAATGTTTGTAGGATTACACCGCCGGATTGTCTCTATATGGAGACAAGGCAAAACCTAAGGCCTTTGCTGCAAGATTTTCGTCACCGGATGGGTATATGATTTATATAATTTCCCTTCGCTTAGATTGTTTTATTTATCTATTTCCAACGGGATAAGATGCATGAGAGCTTTTGCTTCTCTAGCTACATATTTTTTGTTTTTACATTCTTTACAATGCACGAAGAGCCATAAAACCATTTTGGGAATGTTGTATGTGAATAAATTCATGTAAGTGTCAAAATAGTAAGTAGGTATTAATTTTTTTTTTTCAAACATATGGGCCACACTTAGTATTGTATGTTTATACTTGATTTTTATATGTGATGCTTGATGCAGATCTGAAGTTTTGAGTGTTGTCATTCGCCCAACCAATCAACTTAAGATCACCTTCTTGGAGGTATGTGCAGTGGCAATCATGATGTTTCAATACTTCATCTAAAATATATTGTTTTACTGTAGAGCTTTGTTGTACAACTGGCTCAAATAGAATAACTGCTTGTTGATTTTTGTAATGGAGGACTTATTCGATTTTTCTGTAATATAAAAAAAACCACATAGAACCATTGTTAAACAGGTGCAAATAAATTGATGTTTAAAAGACTGCTAAAAAGTATGAGGAGAATGCATGAAAACAAGAGTGGTGAAAATGTCTATTGAGGACAATGACACTCGATTACCATTTTGGCTCTGCAAGACTAGAATTTGGCAATATCTTCTTCATGCCTTGGATTAAAGACAATGTTTTTCATGTCTTTGAAGATTTCCCATCATGTTATCATGAACCTATTAAAATTCTTGTTAGTTCCATTATTATTTTCAATAGTTTTCACCCTGAAAACTTACATGAGATTTGCTCACCTGAACAGGCCAAAGACATTACTGATTTAGGTTCTTTGAAGGAGGCTGCAAAAATTTTTGTTCCAGGTATATCAAGTCCCCTCTCCCATAAAGAGAGGGAGAGACAGAAAAGAAAATCCCAAAAACTCTGTAAGAACTAGTTATCTTGCTCTGCTATCTCTGGCATTGGTTTTTAATTCTAGTGATGCTGCATTGGCAGGAGGGGCAAATTTATACTCTGCAAGAACTCTAAAAATAAAGGAAGAGGAAGGGCTCAGGTGAGTTCAATTACTAGTTGATGCCAAGGCTGCTATAAATTAGCGGTTTCTACTTATAAAAAAAATTAATGGTTTCTATTACCATCAAAGTGGACCCAGGAAAATTTTTTCTATCAAAAGTGGAATTGCCTTAGGAAGGAAGTGAGGCATTTTTTTTTCCAGTGAAATAATTATACACTCAACTTCTCTATATGTACGGTAATTATATAGAAATGGATAGACATTGCAGGAAGTCCAGTTTTTTTACAATACTACTTCAGTATCTTAAAGGAGCTGGCGCATCAAACACAGAGAATTTCTTTGAAGCAATGTATGGCTGTTTTATTCACAATTTATAATTCCCTAATGTCTAATGCTCGATTTATTTTTCAGGACTTATTACTACTACGAATTTGGCAGAGATGAACAACATGTAGCACTAGTAGCTGCTGTTAATAGTGGAAAGGTGTGTTTCTATATTTTATCATTTTAGAATAATTTTTGTTTTGGCTTGAGATAAACCTGGAAGTTGATTAACTCAAAAGATGTACATTCCCATGAAGAACCTATATATTAGAAATCAGGATTTTGAACTCTCATGTGTAGGCAATTATTGCCGGAGCAACTGCCCCACAGTCTAAATGGGATGATGATGGAGTAAGGCTTCGTTCTGCTGCTATATCACTTACAGTTCTCTAGTCATGCTACTATAAGATAGAAGGTATGTGGAATCCAATGTCTGCTTAAACAATACCCTCTTGAATTTCCTTAGGTTAAAAAAAAAAAAAAAAGAAAAAGAAAAAAAAAAGTAGAATGGAATTATGTTGTGTACAATTCTTCCATTGTTGCAAAATTATTTTCAAACGCAAAACTGATCAGCATCAATCAAACACTTGCATATCAATGTTGCATCATTCAGAGCGTAGATAAACTTAATTGTAAAGATTAATTGGCCTAGAGTGTTTACATAATCTTTTTACTAAAGTTAGTGTTTTCTACTAGAGAAGGTTAGGACCTCATGCAATTTGTGCCTGTGCCAATATATGTCAGGCCATTGAAATAAAGAAAGTAACACTGCTTGACAATCATTGATCAACTTTCAGCAGAAAGGCTGAAGCCTTGGCGTCAAGTTCTAGGTTCTGGTTCAGCGGTTGGGAGTCAAGAATTAACAATCTTGGCCAAATTTTGGGGATTGAGATATCGACAAAACTCAAGAGGAGAAAAAGAGTAGTATTGATTTTCTGTGACTAAGAGACTATTGATTTTCAATTTTTCCGGTATCCAGATTGTTTTCTCACTCTTCATCTGTGAAACTGCATTACAGATGGGATACAAAATGCATCCTGGATTTGCTTTGCCATTCTTTAATCAACTTTTGCTGCTTCCAGATTCATGGTTCCAATGATTATTTGCAAATGGTTTACTCTTGCAGCTTCCTTCCCGGGAAGCCTTATAGGCAGCTAAAAACCGCATAGCATAGAGTTGAATGGGAAATTGGTTTGAGGGAATTCTAAGATTTTTGATTTTGTATGAAGTCATTTCTCTTCAATGTTAATCTGATATTTTGAGCAGAGCGCAATTCCTTCAATTGATATACAGAACAGTCTGTGTGTGAGAGAGAGTTACTTATGTACATACATATATGTATCGAGGAGTAGCGGCTGATCTATCTTATCTTTCCTTTCTCCATAGATATATTCCCACTTGGAAGGAGAAAACATAAAAGAAAAGAACAGGTAAACATAATCTAAATGTTTTTTTTTTAGGAGAAAGTGAGGACAATATGAAACCCAACATTTTACCCATGTCCATGTCTCACCACATATGCCTCGCTTGTGTGTATGATCTAGGCTCACATGATCGATCACATGAGCAATAGCCGGCACAAAATCTATGCGCTTTTTAAAATTTGTAGGGCATCTTAGCTAGGCACACTTTTTAGATTCTACAGTCATGATTAAAGCTTCAAAACCTTTGTCTGGGGAAAGTTAAAATAAAAAAATAAAAAAATAATAAAAATTTGAGTTGATTAAATTATTGTTCACATTCTTTTCTTTTGCCCTTGTCTTCCAGAATTTAAGCCAAGGAAGGAAGGACTATATGCTGAATTTTCCTTGTCAAAATGGGCAATTCAAACATTGGCAATATAAGACCTCTGCTCAATGACTTTCCATAATCAGGGATTGGGTTCCGCATCATTTCTTTGTAGGTACTAGGTGACATTAAGAAAGAGAAAGAGATAGAGATATGGAAGTCAAGACATGCGGATTTTGTCTTGTCACCCGTGCAGAATGGCAGAAAATCTTAATACCTATAATTATGTCTATATTATCCATGTCTATGTGTTAATGTGTAAATTTGCACAACATGCCGGAATGGAGAAAAGAATTATCCCGATCCACAGGTTGATTCGAATGTTGATACAGTGCTCTTCACATTCATCCATGAAATAAATAATAAATAAATAAATATAAATAAATAAAAAAGAGATAGAGATTTACGTTGTTCGACATAAAGGATACATTCATGGGTTGTTTGGAGGTAAAGTTTACTATAATTTGTAATTTTACAATCTCTTATGACCTCACATATTGCTCAATACAATGGAGAAATTTAGTCTTGGTGTCCTCCCAGTTGTACCTAGAGAATCCTTCCCCTTTGTAGAGATCTCCTCCTTTTATAGATATATGTTTTCTTCCTTTAAGTGATAGAATCTAACTTGACTTGTGAAACATTTTCTTTTTAAGAGTCTGAGCCAACTTCTTTTAATTTATTTCTTATTTGCCTTATCTTTTGGCTTTATCTTTTCCCTTATTATTAGTGATAGGTTTCCAAAGGGTCAGACATAGTCAATTTAGTCCCTAATAGATTTCATACCTTTATACTCTTGGTTGAATGTCAAGTTATAGCTCTAGGTCCGTCCTAGGGAGCATCTACATTTCCGACATCTAAATTCCTCCAAGCTAACTCTTGAAAGGAATTCCCGACATCTAGGTTCCTCCAAACTGACTCCTGAAAAGAGAGAGATGATATCTTGATAACTAATTTATGATTACTCCTTTCTTGCCGTCTTTTTTAGAAAAGAAATGAGCTTTCTATAATAAGGGAGAAAAGAGGGGATACATAAATATACATTGGCCAAATGAATCAAGTCCAAGTAATCCTCTTCGTTCTAAACATAATTAGTCCTTTTCAGTCTCCTTTGTTTTTTGCATTCTTACACGCCAGCTCTTTGTTGATATTTGTTTTTTTCTTTTTCTTTTTTCTATTATCCAAAAGAGTGGGTACTGTACCTTTATGTCAGAAAATTATATTATTAATTAAATATGAGATCTCTAAGTTGTCTTCTATTTGTTTATCACCAATTTAGTAAAAATTTCCTCCAAAAATGGATTTTCCTCCAATAAGTAATTCTAACTTGGGATATTATATTTAATTTAAATGGGATTGCTTATGATGGACCTAATTATTTGATTAATTTTTAACAATAAATACTATGATTTATTAATTATGCTGTAATTAAAACATGAGCCCTCCTCTCTTCTTGAACCCTGTTTTCGACCACTCATGCTTGCAAGCAAAGGGAATCTTGCCTCTGCTTACTCTGCTTGTTCGAGGTTGTTGTTTGTTTCTTGGAAAAGTCTAACTGCAATAATATGAGAGGTCTCCGCGCGAATGGCTTCCAACATAGCATCAAACGCATCGTTTTGAAGTAAGTAAAACGGTACGTTTGATTGAACTGAAACTCCTCATTTTCAACCCACATGAAACAGTGCGTTTCTCATTACCTCCACCCTCTCTTTCGTTTCTCTCCCCAAGCTCTCCCTCCTCTTCCCTCTCTCAAGCAATCCCAATCCCCAACCCTAACCCTAAACATTGGCACAATGGCCAAAATACAGTGGGATAAGCTTGTTTTATGGTGGCACGATGGCCAAATCGCAGCAGGACAAGTAAGCTTGTTTTCCCACCATTCGATTCGTCTCTCTTTCTCTCCTAATTTGTACCCTCATAGGTACGATAAAATGATGGGTTACGTGCTTCCTTCCCTTTGTACAAAAACAAAATGTTGTGTGCAATGCATTTGTTGTAATTAGGTTTTCACCGAATCTGATTATGTATGCTGCTATGATGGCTGGGCTTGTTTTCTCTATTATTTTTGCCAATGCAATCATTATTTGCAACATTGCTCAAACTTGGTATTGGTATTGAAAGGCATATCTTTGAGAGAGAGAGAGAGAGGAAAATATATTAGTATTGAAAGGCAGAGTAGGATTTCTGCATTAACTTAGTATTGATTTCTGCCCTTGTTTTGATCTCGTGGCTATGTTAAAACTTTGGGAGGAAACAAAACATAATGGAAGAAGATGATTTCATTCTCATTACTCTGTAGTTTACACAGCCAAGAAAACTATATATATGTGCAAAAAGGAATGTGTCAGAGCCTATAAAAAAAATAAAAGAATAAAATTGAATCTGTGCTGTTGCAGGCAAGTCAATGCCCTTCTCTCCTTGCTTTTGTATTTCTTGAGAGGCTATCTTATTTTATTATTTTGTGGCTATTTTGTTTATGATATTGGTTGCAATTTTATATATGGAAGTACAACATCTTCATTATGTAGAGAAGAGAAATGTGTTTTTTCTGGATATGATCTTTAAGCTAAATATATGACTGATTCAAGGCCATCTAATTGTAGGGTGTTCGCCACCTTCGCATATTTCTTAATCTTCTTTTTCCCTACTTACTCTTCTTGTTTGAGATTACTCTAAAAGTTACCATATGTTTTCACTTTATATGCTACCATCAAAATTACCCCAATCCTACAAGTGTCCTCTACCTATTCTCTTACAAGACAAAAGCTGAAAAATCCTGAAGCTATGCAGCAGCGTCTAGTAGAAGATATGGACAACACATTGTATTATTTGACCCCCAAACCATGCATATATATGCTCCGTTTAGTGAAGAACAGACTAGTAATTTCATGGGATTGAACATATTCCTTGCCTCATTCTGCATCATTTTACTAAGAAAATCTCGAAGAGTACAAGATCTGTTTGAACTCACTAGCTCATTTTTCTTTTCGAAACAGAAATCAAAAGAAACAGGAGAAGAAAATACCATATTTTTATTTGCTAGGTACGTAACATTAAAATGTAAAAGAGCAACTAACAAATAGAACAACTTAGAGAGAATCCAAAAAAAAAAAAAAAAACTCCAACAAAAATGTGAGACCACATTAATAGTTTATTGTTAAAAAATATATGATATTTACCTTGCAAAAGAGAATGGGATCTACGAGAGAGAAAGAGCAATGCATAGGTCTGGACTTTGAGAGAGAAGGAGGATGAGATTACGATTTTTCCCATTTCGGCTTGAATCTGCGATTTTTCTTCTTTAGAGTTCAATTTGTTTTTTTTTTTTATATTAGAGTTTTGTGTTTTATTCTTTTATTTTTTAAATATAATTAATGACATGGCCAAATGCAACGTCAAAGTCGTTCGCAGCCTGTCCCTATCAGTCGTTCGCAGCCTGTCCCTATCAGTATTCTTGTTTCTCTACTTTTTACTCATTTTTCTTTTTTTTTTTTTTTTTTTTTTGGGTTGTTTTACTGTATTTCATCTGCACAACCACTCGGGAATCCTGCTGCAGATTGTGTCAGATTTATAATCCTTAATTTAAGGTGAACATTTGGAGGATACTGTCAGACAGTTAGTTCCCTCACGAGGTTCATAGGTTGAGAATCTACATAGATTTCTGCAAACATCCTTAAAAAAATATATTGAACTACCGGTCTAGCCTTCTGTATTCACTGTCCGCCATTCCAATCCATTTGACAATGGCTTTCCGATGCACCTTTCACCGTAAAGAGTTGAGGTTTCAAATGCAGAAATACATTTGGGAAGGACAGAATAGATAGAAATCTTGTATTTTTACATTAGGGTAGTTGAACATATCATATTTTCTATTTTATATATAAAAATTTTATATATAATTACAGTCATTTTTACATATTTTTTTTATATATTTTAATAATATGATTAGTTATGTATTAGAAAAAGAATAATACTATATACTACATCACCATTTTATTTACATCTCACTATATATGATATGATACATTTATTACTATTTAATGATAAAAAAATATAATAAATGATTATTCAATAATAATAAATGTACCACATCTTATTTAATGTGATGAAGGGGAATAGTAGTATAGTATATAAAATTTTTCTTAAAAAAATTGATTCAACCAATCATATCAATAAAATGTATAGAAAATATGCCAAAATAATTATATATTGCATTACCTTTTTATATCCTTTTATCGATATCACAGCCTTGTTACAATTTAAAAGATTCTCCAACCTATTTGGATAAGGAAAATGATAGAGTTACAATTATCCTATTATCCATTTATTACTCTTTTTGTATTTGATTTTTTTTTAAAAAAATGGTTTTACTTAATGATTAAGGAAGTGATTATTAATAAAATTATATATATTTTTAATTTTTTCTTAGTAATTAAATATGTTAAAAAAATACTTAAAAGAAAATGATAAGAAAATAAAAAATTTTAAATCCTTTATAAATAATAAATTAGTAGTGATAGGATAGTAAGTCTATCACTACCCGACGGACAAATCACCAAATGGTCAGGTAATCAAGATTCAACAAGTGTCAATTCATGCGCCACACAATCTGGCCGCCTTATTCCAAACAAAATATTTCTTCGCCCCCCATCATTATCAAAAAGTATTAAAACTTTCTAATTTAGAAAATAAATTTTACATAACAGTGAAATAAACTCACCGGACAATTTATTTATTTATTTATATTTTCAAATATTTTTTAAATACTTTAAATATATTTTGTGGCCATTAAGATGCTATCGACCGATTAGATTAGGCCTCGTTTAGGATGAGATGAGATATTTTAAATAATAATAAAATTTTTGAGTTAAGATGAGATGAAATAATTTATAATAAAAATATCTGTTTAGATAATGAGATGAGATAATTTTTAATTTTTTATGTTTAAAAAAGGTATAGGTCCCCACTGTTTTATAGAGCACTTGAATTGTACTTGTTCATATATTGTTTATATACTATTTATGTACTGTTTATGTCAATTTTTACTGTTTACTATTCATTTAAATTAATATTTTCAAAACTTAAGAGATGAAATATTACGTTTGGATATTCAAAATTACTGTACAGTACAACTTCAGATGAGATGTTTTTCATCTGTACTCGGTAACCAAACAAGTCCTTAATATCTTTTAGATCTCAGGTGAAACTTTTAACGTTTAAATCATTATTTTCAAGCAGAAGTATACATATTTTCAGGATTTGGATAATGGATACTAAAAAGGTTGATATGATAAAATACAAACTCGGTTGATTTAAGATTATTAAAGTACAAAATCCTTAATTTGACCTTCAAGTGGATAGACAAAATGTTTTAAATAATAAATATTTTTTCTTGAAAATGAAAGCATTCATCAGTGCAATTCCTTATCCATTATATGGGGTTGCGAAACCATTTCTAGAATGTTATTTTCAAATTTAATTATTTAAATTTTACAATATTTATTTATTTTAGTAACACAAAATTTATTATTATAATATATATTTTGTTAGGAAGAGGCTATGCCCATATTGTATTATTATAATATTATAATATATTTTAAAGAGTAATGTTAGATACAATTTTAAAATATACAAACTCCTCGCACTCTCTGAGAGTATAAATATTATTTTTATATTTTAAATGCTTATGTTCTCTAAGCTATACATTCTTTTTCAAGTGATTTTCTTACATAGAATGTATTATGGACCAAGATTTTGTTAAGTTCTTATCCGAATTTGAAAGAGATAGATACAAGAAGTGAAACTCTATATTTGAATCTTACAAGTTATAGAACTCATTTTATGTATCTATTTTTATTCTATTCAAAATTTTTAAATTTAAATAAAACTCGAAAACACATATAAGAGATATTTTAAGAGTGATGAAAAGTGAGATAAGAATATAGTCATATATCCAAGTGTCTTGAGATTTATATTTAAAGAATTATGCTACATGTAGTTATTTTTACATATTTTTTATACACTCTACTTATTTGATTGGTCAAAATAATTCTTTTATATTAAGAAAAGTGATACAACTAATCACATTAGTGAAGTGCATAGAGACTACGTAAAAATAACTGCACATGAAAATTTTAATATTGAAATTTGAAGAGTATTATATATATATATATATATCTTTATTTATAAAAAGTGACTATTTAATAGAAATTGTTGTTTTAACAGATTTTATTATTTTCCGTTAACTCTATTTGTTAGCCTAGAAATGTGATTTGAATTACACTTCTCTTGATCCCATCAATATACCGGCTCCCACAGGTCACAACAAATGTCAATGACCCATATGAGATGGCATCCCATGCCAACAGGCACTGCTAATGGCACGCTATGATTTAAAATGGACCAAACTAATAGATTGTTTAGGAATTAGGACACCTACAGAAGTTTCTATTCTACCTATCTTAGTTAATTTATTATTTTATTTTTTTTATATTCAATATTTCATAAAAATATCAATTTAATAATATCGATTTATAATTAATATCTATTTATTCTTAGATTTCTTTTATTTATTTATTTTATTATGTGATAGAATTCTATTTCTAATTCATTAAAAATATTTAATAATATTAAAATTAAATAGAATCTATTTAATAAAAATAATATTAAATTAATAAAAATAATATTAAAAAAATAGAAGGGTGATTAGAATGAATTATTCATAAATAATATTTGGATGTGAAAATACTATACACCATTTAACTCAATTTGTTGGAAAATTAAATTAATCATGGCTATAATGCAATTGTCTTTTCCTCCGAGCCCGAGGTAACAGGAACATCTCGTCCTCAATCCTCATTCATGTATAGATAAACTGGTTGAGAGAGAGAAATCGTGATATTTATTTATTGTGAGAGAGAAAGAGATTGAGAGGGGTAGAGAGAGACGAGAAAGAAAAAAATAGGCAGGAGAACATACGGGAAGGGAAGGGAGGGGCAGGGGAAAGAAAAAGAAAAAGAAAATAAGAGAGAATGAGAGAGAAAGTGCTTGCGGAAATAGATGTCATGAGAGAGATGGGTTCATATCGTCGTGATGGGTTTGACCTTAAAAAAAAGTCATGTTAGTGGAGTGTGGAATAAATACTAACTGATTTATAATATATCTCTTATTTTTATATAACATATGTGTAAATTTGTCTTTTATATAAATTTTATTATTTTATATAACATAAAGACTATTTATTAAAATTCACATTTTTTTCTCCAATGCAATAAATTATTAATTGAAATGAACTTTTTTTATGAAATATATGTTATTTTTTTAAAAATAATTATTTTATTTAACTATATAAACGTAATTTACACATTGATCTTGTCCTAATATATATATATATATATATTTATATAGACGCAAAGACTTGTTTAAAAAAAAAAAAGTTGAAGTCTTAACTGTAGAAGATACACATTTTCACTTTAATCATAAAAGAAAATGGAAAAACGAATAGAGACCCCACCTCGACTTACACAACTACCTTTCTTCCCCCCGGGCCCTGTTCCAGCTTAGAATCAACAGTCATAAAAGACGGCTATATATACAAACAACCGGAGACTTTAGCCTGATTGGTCCAAACCATAGCTTCAGAGTTCAAACTCCCCTACACTATTCACTTTCCAACTCTCATGTAACGCCATGTTGTGAATGCAAAATCCAGCTACAGAATCCCAAAAATGACTCTGGTCGAAACCATACAGGTTCTGTCCCCAGTACTCCAAGGATCATCCTCTTCTTCTCTAAGCACTAGCACCATCATTGCACTCACCGGGTTCTTCGCGCTCCTCTGCGCTTGCATCGTTATCGGTCATCTCCTGGAAGAGAACCTCTGGGCCAACGAATCCATCACCGCCCTTCTTCTGGTACTTGGAACCCTGTTTTTTATATGATTGGTTTTTGGCAAAATATGTGATTTGCTCAGTTATGGGTCTTCTTGTCTTTGGCTGTTGGCTGCATATGTAGGGGTTGTGCTCTGGATTGGTGGTGTTGCTTGTTACCAAGTTCGAGAATTCGCGCATATTGGTCTTTAGTGAGGATTTGTTCTTCCTTTATTTGCTTCCCCCAATCATTTTCAATGCTGGGTATGATATCCATCTCTCTCTCTCTCTCTCTCTCTCTCTCTCTCTCTCTCTCTCTCTCTCTCTCTCTCTCTCTATTAGTCATTGTCATTGGTTCCTAGTTTTTCTGAAATCCAGAAAAAAAGGAAAAGAAAACTTGCTTGTACTTTTGATATATGCTATGTGAGCTGGACTGGGGTTCCAGAGTTCTTATGGAGTAACTACGAACGAGTTATTAGATATCATAGATGGTTTTATTTATTTTTTTGTGACATAACTTTAGTATGTGTTTCTTTGCAGTCTTTAGTGGTAACTACTTTTAATTAACATTTGTTGTTAGTATTTCCAAAAAACGTCCTCTTTCTAAAACATGTACTGATTCTTATATTGAAGTATATTGATATTGGTTCTTGTTCCGTTTTCAGTTTTCAGGTCAAGAAAAAGCAATTTTTCAAGAATTTCGCCACAATATTTTTGTTTGGAGTATTTGGTACAATGATTTCATTCTGCATTATATCACTAGGTAAGATCTGCAATCTTCAATCCACTTCCACCATTTTCTTTTTCTCTTCCAGATTGGAGCCGATATTTTGTCATATACTCATATTTGTCATATGATGTTATATTTTTCACTCAAGACAGAGTCTAACTCTACCATTTTTGCCTTTTGATACTGTCTAGGTGCTTATTTTCTATTTAAAAGAGTTGGTGTGACGAACCTGAATATTCACGATTACCTAGGTGACTAATAACTAATGTTGGGTCAGCTTCTTCATATAATGGTTGTCAATATTCTTTTTGCTGACTATCTCTTCCTCCTATACGTGCAGCCATTGGTGCCATATTGTCGGCAACTGATTCAGTTTGCACACTGCAGGTTCAGCTGATTATCCCTTCCTCATGCTAATTTAGATATGGCTGTCAACATACGTCATTAATCCATGATTTTTTTCTCATGTCAAAGGTTCTCAGTCAAGATGAAACACCATTACTTTACAGTATTGTATTCGGTGAGGGAGTGGTGAATGATGCCACCTCTATTGTGCTTTTCAATGCAGTCCAAACACTCAACTTCAGCGATATTGATATCCTTACAGCATTAAAGTTGTTGGGAACCTTCCTTTACCTCTTCTTCACGAGTACTGCTCTTGGTATAGCAGTAAGTTGTTTCTTCATTTCCTCTCTCTCTCTCTCTCTCTCTCTCTCTCTCTCTCTCTCTCTCTCTCTCTCTCTCTTTAATTTCTGTCAGCTGTTCTAGTTGCTCTGCATCAAGTGCACTGTTAATAACCACGCATAAATAAAGGTTAGGAATTGCGTTGTTCTGGATTGTAAAAGCATAAGCTAAAATGTTAACTTGTGCAATACGTATGAAGACATGTCTTGGACTTTTATTTCTTTTGCGTGGAAAAGGGCATTGTTTATCCTTTCATAGGTACACTGAAGAAAGACTTGAGATTTTGACAGTTCTGTTCAGAATCGTAGTAAGCAAAACAAATTCTTCTGATATTTTCTAACACAGCTTCACTTCTTTCTTTCATTTTTAAAATTTTTATTAATGGAGGACAACGGTCTAAACCCAGGTGAATTTTCACATTTGAACTGAATTCTTTTCCCAAAAGCATTGAAGAATCCTGTCATTTGTTTAAATCAGCAACTATCATGTTGTTTCACCAGTATTGCAGCTCATTGAAATATTTCCTTTCATAGACTTTTGAGCTCATATGCTTGCAACTTACTATCAAATTGGTCTTATTTTGGTGTCTTATTGGCTAGGTAAATCTTAATACGGTGTTTATTGGAAAATTTCTGTTCATCTATCTTATAACTTGCTCTATGGTAATGTTTCAGGCTGGTCTTGTAAGTGCTTTTATCATTAAGGCACTTTACTTTGGAAGGTACAAACTAATGCATTACGCCTCATTATTCACAAAATTAATCGTTGCACTGTCAATCTACATTTTTCTTTTTGTTTCTGTAATTTGTCACCGTTCCATTCGGTTCCTTAATGGTAATATTGGATCTCTGCCTCTCTATACCCTCTGAGGGCCTGACATAATTGTGGTCATCCTGTCAGGTAAAATTGATGAATTTGAATCGCCAATTGCATCACTTTGATTTTGCATATTATTCATAAATAGGTTCAAAATAGTTGGAACGTCAAGTTTCAAACAAGAGTTGGATAACTAGAGGAGTACGATTCATATAGAAAGAAAAGGAAGCTTAAGAGTTAATTGCGGTGTGGAATTATATCTTTCCTACACATGGATAAGTTTCCAACTTCTAGTTGAGCTAACATCATCAGTCTGTGACCTAGGAAATTCTTGTACCTCTATCCTCACTTCGTCTTTTCCTTGTCAGTAACTACAATTTATCTAGTTGTCCATTCTCAATTTCTCACAAGTTGTACTCTAGTCTCCTTTTTGCCAACAAGCTCTATGTCTCTGTCCAGGATCTGATTCCTAATATCTTCAAACGTGTGCAAATAAAGTAGCTTCTCTCCCTGGATGAACATAATTACAAGCTTGTTTTACCTAAATGCCTAATTAATCATTAAAAGTTGGAAAAAACAATGTAGCTAAAGGGGAGTGGTAAAAGAAAGTAAGGCCAACGATTTAACAGCATCCATTCTCCAAGTTGAGATAAATGGCGAACAAGGAGTACTGTAGTCAACCCCATCTAGAAATCTGCCTCTTGTTGTTCTGGATCACATACTACTCTAGTAAATTAACTTCTTTTATTTATATTTATGGGGTTTTGCATTCTTAATGGAATGGAATGTAAGCCTGTGAGTACCCTGATATTTATTGTTCTCCCATCACAGGCATTCCACAGATCGTGAAGTTGCACTCATGATGCTTATGGCTTATTTGTCATACATGTTGGCTGAGGTACCAAAGACTCGTGCTTTTTAATGGTCACGATTTTTTTTTTTTTTAACTCGGAAGTATTTCTCTTTTTATTATTTTGCGGCGGTGGGGGGAAATGAAAATTTCTTTTTTTGTTTTGGGGGGGGGGGGGGGGGGGGGGGGGGGCATTGACACAACTTAATGTTCATTCTCCTTTGATGGCCTCACGGTGCATCACCAGTTCATCACATTGGAATTTTGGACGTTCAATTGAAACAGAATAAATTACAGTTGCTGAAAGTTCTTATTCAAGTCACGTCATAGCATCATAGCTTAACACTTGGTATGGGTATAGCTCAACGCACTATTTACAGAAGATATTAAATTCGACAGCATAAATGAAAAAGAAATGATATGTGAAAGGAAATATAACATTTGGTCAAATCAGAATATTTGGTGACTATGGATCCATTGCTTTGTTGTGAATGTCAGTGAAATTAATTATTTCACATTTGGTAAAATCAGAATATTTGGTGACTATGGATCCATTGCTTTGTTGTGAATGTTAGTGAAATTAATAATTTCTTTTCTTTCTTTCTTTCTTTCCTGCAGCTGTTCAATCTAAGTGGGATTCTGACAATATTCTTCTGTGGCATTGTCATGTCTCACTACACATGGCACAACGTTACAGAAAGTTCAAGGATAACGACCAAGTAAGAACATAGTCCCTTTATCTGTATTACGAGTTGGATATCTGTATCATAAATTCAGATGACTGTTATCCGGAAATTGTAATTGTAAAGTGGTCATATTATTGAGAAGCCCCAACCACAGCTGTTAAAATTACTAATAGTGCGGACACAAGAATAACAATGCCTACAGGAAGAGAAAATCCTAAAATCTATTCATTTAGTCTTTCTGTTCTTTGTGTGGGGAGACAGTCATTTTGGGGGAATATGAGGTTCCATATTCTCAGTGTACATTGAAAAATATATGTCCATTTTGTTTAACTTTGTACTATTTCAACCAAGTCCATCCCTATTCATTGTAAGAATTTATCCTTACGCTCCTTAGAAACCTAGAGAAAGGTGTAGTAAATAATAAATGCTTGTAAAACTCAATAACTATGCTAATGACTAAAACTAGTCCATAAGCACCAAAAAAAAATAAAAAATACAGCTATAAATTGTACAGATGAGTACAAAAGAACCAGATATAGGGTGCACCTACAATGAAAAGTGTGACGGGAAAAGAATGTAATCTGTCAGTGTGAAATAGATAACCACGAAAGAAAGGGTACTTGGTGGCAAACTATGATTTTGACTACCTGGTCATAATTCTTACTTGGATGAGTTAAGATTCTTGCAAGTTGGATCAACAACTAACGGGTTAGGCTGTAAAGACAATAACCATGAGTGAGTTTTATTTGAAAAATGAGTTCTATTGAAAAATCCTAACTTCCAAATGGTATTATGATTTCAGGCATGCATTTGCAACAATTTCGTTTATTGCAGAAACTTTTATATTTCTGTATGTTGGTATGGATGCCTTGGATATTGACAAATGGAAAGAAAGCAAAGCAAGGTAATTTACAACTTTTCTCCTTCAGATAATATAGCTCACAGTTAGTTGCCAGTTTGAGTCTTGTTACAGATAAATGAAGTGAAATGAGACTTACCACATTCAGATATTTGGTGTCCTGAATGCTGCCAATGCCATAAAAATGTGTTGCTGATATGTGCGTTTTAAGTGTTGCCATTATCCTTCAGAGAGCATAAGACCTAAGACATTGTTTTTCCTGTGGTTGGACATTATAATATTGAATGTCATGTATAACTAGTATTGCTTTCTTTTCTTCAGTGCAGGAACTTTTCTTGCTGTCAGTTCAACACTGCTTGCATTAGTTTTGGTTGGAAGAGCAGCATTTGTGTTCCCTATTGCCAATATTACAAATTTAATGAGAAAGAGAGAAAATACAAAGATTGAGTTTCGACAACAGGTAATAATGACAGGCACTCAAGCACTTGGCTATTGTTGGTTTATTCTAGTTCAAATTCTGCTAACATTTTAAAATATCAGTTCATAATATGGTGGGCAGGCCTAATGAGAGGTGCAGTGACTATTGCCTTGTCCTATAATCGGGTAAGTTGATGGAATTTCAAGTCCACTATGTTTTAATTATTTTTTCCTTCGCAGATATTGACTTGTGCAATTGCATGCAGTTTGCGAGTTCCGACAACACATCAACGCAAGATAGTGCGCTAATGATCACCTGCACTATAATTGTTGTTTTATTCAGTACTGTGGTATGTTATCTTGCATTTCTGATTTCAAGCTTTCAAGTTAACTATAAGTGAACTGTTTCTTGTCACACTAGCATTATCCACTGAACCGTAAGTCATTTGTTCCTTTTGGCACATCAGACAGTGTTTTATTCTCCTCTGATTATGTTTGGGATCCCAGAAAACAGCCGTTAAGGAAACAAATTGCCCTGAAAAAAAAAATAACTAAGGAAATGAATTTCAAAAGGCCATTTCAATTTGTGTAAGAAATCTTAAAAAGTTTTTCCTTGGGGTCAAGAAAAAGAACTTTTTCTTGTAATTGTCTGTCTGGTAATTCAATAAAACTCTATACTCCTTGTCCAATAATCTGGCACTCGTTCTTCATGTATTTTACACAAAATAATTTACTCAGAACAGAAACATTTATGCATCAGTTTCTAAGGAAAAACACACAATGACGAGTCCAATCTCTTATTTCATTTTTGGATTATCTTCGCCAAATTGGGCTGCATATTTTATTGAACTTATCATATTCTCCAACATCATAAGAGATTATAATAAGAATAATTTTTTTGCAAAACAGGTGTTTGGTTCCATAACAAAGCCACTGATAGGAGCAGTGCTGTTACGTCATGCAAAGCCTACAATCTCAGATGCAACTGATATTCCAAGTCTAGAAGACTTGAACATATTGTTCCTTGAAAGTGGAGATCCAAGTGAGCAAATCAACAGTCCACCCACTCGCAAGAACAGCTTAAGGTTGCTAATAACAAACCCCACTTACACTGTTCATTATTGGTGGAGAAAATTTGATGACAAGTGCATGAGACCAGTATTTGGAGGACGGGGTTTTGTTCCATTTGTTCCTAGTTCCCCCTCTGGTGCGAGAGATGAAACTTCTTGAATTCAAATGTTGATCATATAATTTTTTATTCGTTGTTATCTTGCAGTACAATAAATGTATAATGAACCTGCAAGATTTAAATAAGCTGGATGATGTATATTTCTAGAGAGATTTGCTCAAGATTTTTGTTCTCTTTTTTTACCTCTCCAGTTTTAACAGATAAAGGGCTATAGGCGCAAAGTAAATAGGTTGATTGATAATGTCCCTAATGGCCCTTTTTTTTTTTTTTTTCCTCTTCCTTTAAGCAAGCATATCATAAGAACTAAAGGATTACAGGACACAAGGTTTGATAGGGTGGAAGCCCCCTACAATCTTCTCAAAGCCAACATAGACAATACAAGAGAAATAAAAAAAGAGGAATTTGGAGCCAAAACGTTGGCTCTCACCCATTTCTCGTAAGGGGAAGCCTCTTGAAATGGTTTTTACATAGTTTGATAAATAGATTATAAAACTACGGCTATAAGTTGCAGTGGAGAGTTGTGTGCTGCATTTTATTGGTCTGGACTGGCTGAATGAGACTTTCACGACTACTTTAACTTGATCCTTAGTTAAGGAAAGCGGAAAATAGGGTAGTAGTAACTAGAAATTGTGTTGAATCGCCGATAAAAAGACTGTCGTTAGCTGTAACAGCATGTGCAACTCATGCGCCCCACTAGGACTGAAAGTATAGGTCAGATCTAAAAGATTCGATGCCGCTAGTCCCAAGGGTGTCACGCGTGGCGCCATGCGTGGCGCCATTAGGCTCTCCGAGGCGCGACTGTCCGTGAGACATATGCGTCTCACTTTTGAACTCTTTTCTTCTGCCTTCTGGTAGATCGGTAGTTGGAGAATCTGATAGTGGGGGCGTGTGTCGGTCGAAGGAGGCCGGAAGACAGCATATCAATATATTTCTATGCTATGGACGGAAAATTAAATAAAAACAAAGAAAGCAACAGTAGAACAAGTCCAGCAAAGGGATGACAAAGGGAGGGTGGGTGGAGCCGAAGCTTCAAGCCCCTCTAGCTAGTGAACGAAAAGAAATACCTGAGTGGTGGGCTAAGGTTTTTATTGCCTATAGAGAGAGAGAGAGGTGCCTTTCTAAGAAAGGTACTCAATTATCAGTTTTCCTGATGGCATTTAAATGCAACTTTTTGTTGTTTTGTTTTTAAAATAAACATTTAAGAACTTTCATCCCACAGGTCCAATTTGTTGAGGTGTATGAATCAAAGGTACATCTAGAACCACATGCTGCATGAAAAATATATGTTTTTTTTTTTTTTTTTTTTTTTAATTTTAACATTTTCATCTAATTATTGTCTAATCATTACAATTTTTCCAAATTTCTAAGCAAAACACAAAAAAATTCAACTTTTTCATATTTCAAAACAAAAATTATATTAAAAAATTATATTCTAATACTCTTTTAACTTTATAATTTTTTTATTCAACTTTTTTTCACTACTTTCCCAAAATCCTATAAAAATATAACTTAAACTATTTCACTACTATTTATAAATTATTTCACTGGTATTTATAAATTTATCATCTTATTTCATCTCATATGTGTAACCAAACAAGGCCTTCCTAACAAGTGAGGTATGTGAATCAAAGCATACATCTAGAACCACATGCTGCATGACAAATTATGTTTTTTTTTTTTTACCTTAAAGATGTCACAGTCATTTAAGTAGCTTTTACATCTCAGAGCCAAAGATATAATTGAAATGTAATAGTTCTGATTAGAGAAATATGATACAAATTTGAATGAAATGGAGATCACGAAATGGAACTAATTTTTTCGAAACTTCAGAAACATTTTAGTTATGATTGAGCTATATGATAGTGTTAACACAACAAATAATGAAATACTTGTTCAATAATTATTAATTATGATGCACCATCTGAAAACTAAAAAAGGATGTTTTCTTAGTTCAAAGGAGAACACTCCATCTAAGATTAAAAAGAAGAAAGAATGCCAACCAACAAGCCTTGTTTGCATAATCCTTCCTTACCTTTGAAGTAGGTTACTATGACCCTTAATCAAATAGATTAGAATCATCAATCTAGTCTAATATTGACTTATGTTCTCCTAAAAACTTGGAGTTTATAACCAGGTGAAGTTAAGACATATACATTTCTTGCTCAAAAAACAGTTTGAGTGCCTTCGTATGTATACTTTCTGTATATTTGGACTATGTCTATCTTTATATCAATAAAATATCTTCTTACTTATAAAAAATAAAACAATCCGAGCGCCTCGAAGTACTGGCTCATCCAATTTGATCGAATTCATAAATACTCTATATAATTCATAATTATATTAGTAATTTAGTGATTAAGAAATGCTAGGCCTACAAGTGAGTGACTTAAGGTAGTAGCCTAAGTAACAAGACATGTCAATTTATAAAACTTTTATTATTGTAATGATCATAATGAGTCACACAATTTGTAAACTTTTTTTTTTTAATTATTTATTTAAGGACGCTGCTAAGTCCACAGATGAATTCGGTGGCCACCAAATATGTTCAATTTCATAAAACTTTTCATCTCATCTCATCTCATCATTACTATTTTTTCAATTTTTCACACAAAATAAAATAAAAAATTCAACTTTTTCAAATTCCAATACAAAAATAATATTAAAATAATATATTCTAATAATATTTTATTTAACTTCCAACTTTAATTTTAACTCATCTTTGAAAACAAACGAGACTTTTAAATTTATTTTTATTTATTTATTTATTTATCCATACATTTTATTTATATCTTTAAATAATTTTTTTGAAAAAATTTATAATATCATTTTAAAAAACTTCCTTAATCACTAAAAAATAAATGACGTTGTGAGCCCAAAATACAGTGTTTATAGCCAGTAAGCGACAGTGCTTAGGTGGTGTTGTTTTCGAAATTTAGGAACATATCCTTCTGGTTTACAGCCAGTAAGCAGTGTCGTTTGGGACCAACTGAGCCCAAAATACAGACCCAGTCACCAAGCCCAGTACTTGATGAAGTATCGAAGACGATGCATCACCTTAAACCCTTGAGAACCAAAACCTCGTGTGCATGTTTTTCTCAGTTTTCATGATTGGAGAAAGTTCGTATTCTTTTAGCAGAGATGGCATTGAGAAGTTTGCAAACGCTTCGTGCTGTATATAGGACGGTTGGGATTAGGGAATCTTCTTATTTGTAAGTACCAAAAATCTTTTATTGATGCTCCACTTTGTTACTGGGAAAATGAAAGAAATCACGGTGCCGGATTTTACATTTTCGCTTTGTTGGCCTGTAAAAAGATACCCGTTCGAACATTTGGCTTCGTGGTTTTGAGATTTCGGTTCTTTTCCCCAAATATAAACAGGGAAATTGGACATTGAAGTTTTACTGCCACCTGTTTTCTCTTCCTGCATTTTCTTGGCTTCGGAAGAATTTATAAATATTTTTCTATAAATTTTGCCTCTATTTTTGGGTGGAAATATGTTTTGAAAGGTGCATTTTTCTTTAATTTTCAGGCTTATAAGATCAAGAAGCTATTCCAATACTATCTTTCGCGGTAACTTTTTTATTAGTGCCATTTTTCATTTGTTGCTTGAGACATTATTTTACAACAGTTCTTTCCTAGAACATGTTCTTTCTTAAATTTATTTGTAGCTTTAATGGGTGGCAACACTTGCATCTAACAGCTCGCATTTTTCTTTTTTGGTGTGTGATCAGCTCCTGAACTTATTCCGCGGAGCATTTCTTCTCCCTTTCATATGTCCCACAATGCTCTCCCGTTTACTCGTGGAAACACAATGATTCTTCGTTCTACAATGGTAACCTTTTGAAAATGTATAGTATAGATTTCAACATGTAACTTACACATCGGCTGTTACATCTATAATCCAAGCGTAAAGATGTTTAAGACTACTTATATTAAGAAAAAAGTGTAAGACTGTATCTCGTCCTTCCACAAGGATTGTGGGATGAGGTCATGGTGTCTAAATGAGAGTCTGTTTGTATTCATCAAGTATCTTTTTTTGTTTATTTTAGGCTGCTGAATTTTTGACAGTCTCCAACATCACGAGGTTGTTATCGACACAAACAAAAGCCCCTCCACAAGCACGACAGATGGTGTGTTTTCTTTACTCTTTAGAAATTCATAGTTTAATTCATTCTTCTTGGTGCGATTGCAAAATGGTGGCTAGTTCTTATTTGATTACAATACTGCTATGCTCAAAGTTATAGTTTGTAAAAATTAAATTTGATCTAAATCTGGACAAAGGATAAACTGGTTGGACATGCAAGATATACAAAACTGCAGAGAAAGAATAAAATATCAGGAAGGAAACATCAAATTCATGAGAACAAGTGTGTGCAAATTAAGTTGTAGCATTTTCCCTGCACCTTAAGGGTAGGAGATGTGAATCCTCAAGTGGTTCTTTTATGGCCTGTTTGGTTTGGATTTCTCAAGCTAAATAAATTTAAAATTTGATTAATTTTATTTACCTTTTTAGATGAAAAAATGATTTCCTAAACGTAAGTATAAGAGATTTTTAAAAAGCCATGGACTTAAGTGACCGATCAAAAAAAAATAAAAATCCATGGACTTGAGTGTAGAATTGTAGTTGTATATTAGGAGTCCCTGACTACTTTTCTTCCTTGCTTACATACAAATTTCTCTCAAGTTTTTTCTTGAACATACATATCGTTTTGAAATTTGCTTTCTTAATATCTATCACTTTTAGGCTTAGCATCTTAGCAATCAGATTGAGTGATTATGCCCTATGCTGTTGTAACTAAGAGATGAAAAACCTTATCAATGGTGCTCCCCTTTCAGTGAGCACAAATGTCACTTCTTTTCAATCCCAAATGTTGTTATGACATCCTCTTAAATCCAATTAGTATGGCTGGACATATATTTCTCTCCCAATTTTTTGACATTGCAAGTGCAAGGATAGGATTTGAGTTGATTTTTTGTTAGTTTTTTGTTGGGTCTCGGCAACTCATCAACTGGTTACAGGTTTACTTGTCAGTTAAAAATCATAATAAAAATTCTTTTAAGATAACTGCCTTCATTCTTCTAACATGCAATTCAAATTTGATGACATGCTTATGGTATTGCTTTTGTAGGGAGCTCTTAAAGTATCAATGCTGAGTCCTGGAATCATTTATGAACCTTATGCGCCACGTGAACCAATGTCATTTTGGAAGAGGTCAGATTTGAAAGTGTTTTAAAACTTTGATCAAGCTTATAGCTCTAAAAACTCTTGTGAAACAGAATGTAGATTGTTTATGGTACATGTTTGAATCTAATCTATAGAACTAACAAATGACTTGGTAGCAACTCTAGATAGTTCTTGTGAGTTTTCATGATATTTGTGTGCACCTGCACACTCGAGTGTGCACGCGATAAATTACAAATTTCATTATACACTAGTTATTTAAGGTAAAATCTGCTTATGGAAAGGAAACCTAAAGGCTCTACCCTAAAGGAGAACTGGGCGTTTATATACTGAAATGCTTATCAAAAAGTATATATATGAATGACATATCATAGTCAAGGTGAAAGTATAAAGGTGGCAGACTTACTCTGATTAAAAGCACTCTTTCTAATTTATCCACCTATATTTTGTCCCTGCTCCTGCTCCTCATACAGGTGGCCAACCGTATAGAGAAGCTGCAATGGGACTTCTTGTGGAGTGGATTGGGGGAAGAGTTCACAATTCATTTGGTTAATTGGTCACTTGTATGTACCCCAATTTCTGGGGGTGGCTTGGGGATTCGTAACTTGACGAAATTCAACCAAGCCTTATTGAGTAAATGGTTTTGGAGGTATCAAAATGAAAGAGGAGAAAGGAAAGGGGGGGGGGGGGGCTATGGAAGTCTGTTATAGATACATAGTTTGGGGAGGCTTAGGGAGGATGCTTCTCGAATGAGGTACGTGGCACATACGGAGTGGGTAAGTCCATTAGTAGACATTGGAAGATCTTCCAAAGACATGAACATATTTTGGTGGGTGATGGCTCACGTATCAGATTTTGGTATGAAAAATGTTGGAGTGAATGTAGCCTACAAGATACCTTCCCTGATATTTTTTAGATCGCATGAGAAAAGGATGTCGCGATAGGCGATGTCTTGGTCTTTTCTAGTGGCTCCCCTCAATGGAATGTATAATTCATTGGGGCTGCCCATGACTAGGAGATGGAGACTATCATAGAGTTCTATGAGGCATTGTATTCTGCAAGCATGATAGAGGGTACCACAAATAAGATGAGTTGGTGCCCCTCCAAGAAAGGTAAATTCACAGTCATATCGTTTTACGTTCTAATGAGCCCTGGAATGACTTTTCCCATGGAAGAGCATATGGCAGAAGAAATCTCCTTCAAAAGTAGCTTTTTTCGTATGGACAACATCTTTGGACAAAATCCTTACCATAGATAACTTAAGGAACTGTTGGGTATGATGTTGGATTGGTGTTATTCAACTTATTTGTGTAAGAAGCATGGTGAATTAGTAGATCACTTGTTTTACATTGCGAGGCGGCCAGACCAGGTGGGATGATTTTTTCACAAGAACTAAATTGTTATGGGTCATGTCTCTTAGACTGGTGGATTTCCTTGCAAGTTGGATAGGCCTCTGAGGCAACTCACAAGTGGTAGCGATCTGGAAAATGGTTCCTATATGCATGTGTTGGTGCATTGGGTGGGAGAGAAATGATAGAAGCTTCGAAGATCATGAGAGAACAATGAATGAGCTCAAAGCTTTCTTTTTTAAAACTTGTTCTTATGGGTGGGGTTATTGTTTGTAATGGACTAAATGTCCATGATCTTCTTTTTTCGATTGTAAACTCTAATTAGGTAATTCTCATGTATACTCCCTATGTACTTGGGCTCTGCCTACTTCTATGAATAAAATTTCTTGATTACCTATATAAAAAAAGTATAAAACGAAATTATTGTAATAAAGTTCAGGTGTCAAGCATTTAACGTGATCATGAATTTGAAATCACCCATACTGTTTTTGGATTCTACTGTGCTGAAGTTTTCTTCTTTTGTTAACAAATTATGAATTGAAAAAAAAAGGATCAGTTAGACATAAGATTTACAACATAAGTGAATTTATACAAATTCAATGAGTGCATAGAGATATCGGGAGGCCTTAGTAAAGAAGGACATGAGTAGGGCTAAGCAAAAATCTGAAAATCCGACTCCGAATCCCACTTCGCACTGTCAAAGTTAGAGCTCCGACAAAACGGAGTCAAAGTTGGATTTTTTTTTTTTTTTGAATTTTCTAGTTGGAGTCAGACGTGTTGTCTAACCAACTCTGACTTTACCCTCCGACTCTGATTCCAATATTGTACATATGTTATAAAAATATATATTATTTATATATTGATTATATATACTAGTATAGTTATATAATTATATAACTAGAACTTATATAGTTAAATTAAATAATATACTAGTTTGAGCTAATTATTATAAAATAATATACTATAATATAAATAGACCAATAGTTTAGTATATATAAATATCATAGTATTACTACTATACATAATCAAGTATAGAAATGAGTTATACACTAGTATAGAAATAAGTCTAGTATAATAAGTTAATAACACGTAATACTATAATATAATAACATGTAATTAGATACTATAGTATAAGTCTAGCATAGAAATAAGTTAATAACACATAATATTATAGTATAATAGCATGTAATTAGACATGTAAATCAGCAGTGATTTAGTTTTGGTTATGTTTTTAGTAAACTTGAAATTTTAAAGCCCACAAAAAAGATCTGTAAAGTCTTGTTTAAAAATGGGCTAAATATGAAGCTAAAAAAAAAAAAAAGCCCAAATCCAACTATGCTCCGATATGTCGGAGGCGGAGTCGGATCGGAGTCTATGCAAGTCGGAGTCGGAGTTGCATTTAGGGGACCGACTCCGACTCAGTTGGTACTCACCCTCAATAGGAAGGTAACAAAAAGTCTGGCATTAGAATGGGCAAACCAGTGTGGCCTCAATTAGTTGAAAAAGATCCACTGAGCTGACTCCTGCTTACTTGGGATTAAGACTTGGGTAAAGAGGACATGTAGGAGATTCCCATTTACAACTTTTTTCTGGGATTTTTCACATTTAATGTTTCATGTGGGTGCTTCCATTTGTATGGTACTTTTGTAGCTATTATTTTTTACTACATTAATCATACTTGGTTCGACACCCTAATTTATGTTTTCTTTCTGGTGGCTTATATTTTGTAGTTATTCTAGTAATCATAAAGCTTATATTTCCCTCCTGTTCAGACTTTTCATGTTTTCATGCATCAGATGGTTCACAAGAAGTGGCTGGAAAAGAACAAAAGAGGACATTATTCTAGAGGTGACATTATCATGGGCCGCTTCTAATTAGTTGAGACTTTGCCTGTCATATATTTCAACCTTTCTCCTGGATTTATGCTTGCTACATGTTTCTATCGTAGTAAACAGGTGTGACCATAAAAGATTGCCATGTTCTGTTGTTTCCTTTCTATCCATTTTCTTGTTTAGTGTTATGCAATAATAGCCTTGGATGCAATCCTCCTTTTGGTCCCATCTGCTAGATGCAATGGTTTTTGTACCTTGTACTGGTTACAAAACCAGTTGAAGACTAGGTCATGTTTGGGAAGTGAGATGAGTTGAGAACATCTCATCTCATCTAAATCTTCTCATAGTTTCCTTCCCAAACATCACTCAAATATAAAACATTTTTCAATTTCAAATTTTCAACTTTTTCATCTAATCATTACAACTTTCCCATACTTCCAAACGAAATACAAAAAACAATACAACTTTTTCAAATTTCAAAACAAAAATAATATTTAAACAATTTTTTAACTTTATTATAATATTTTTATTTAACATTTTCTTTTTCATTTCCCAAAATTCAATAAAACATCTGAACTCAAATCATTTTACTACTATTCACAAACCATTTACTACTATTCACAAAATTCTCATCTCATCTCATTACCCAAACATGCCCCAGAAGAGGATATTCTTTTAGAGTTGAAACTCATGCATGTCTGCTTATAGTGAGTTATTTGTACTTTGTTTAAGTTATATTTCAATTTATTTGGAAGTTCTGTTGAGGCTACTTGTTTTCCTTCTAACATGCTGGAGTTTGTATCCACTTAAATATCACGTGTTCTTTGAATTGATTTTTTAAGTCCACCCCGCCCCCTCTAATCTTGGGTCTAGAGGAAGAGTTTAATATAAACCCTTGCACTCCCTTTTCAATGGCATGTGTGTTCCACAAAGTTATGATGATCTTTGCACCATGGGTGGCAGCTTACAAGTTTCTTTATTTGGATTTGATTTTTATGTAATGTCTAGTTATGGAAATTTGAATTAGTTATGAGTAAGAAAGCAGATTATGCAAGGCCATGGGTGAGCATTTGCTGTCAACTGAAGTGCATTGTCGATTTTTTTTTTTTTATTCTCAGCTTAAAAGTGCCTATGCCATTTCCAAATTAAGGAAGTCTGGATATTCAAAGCAGAAGTTTTATAATGAGGCCGTAAATTTGTACAAGGAGGTATGGTTTTGTTATGTTCTTGACTTTTGACTTGCCATTACATTTCTAGTTTTTTCTGCAATTCTAGTCAAAATATTCGAGTCTTTGCAATTTAGAAAGTTTATGGTAGGCATGCTTTTTAGAAAGAAAGGACTTTATAAAAAAAAATACTTCTTAAAAAGAAAGGTTTGGAAGAAGGCAAACAAAAAAAGAATGTTTGTTGCAAACTGAAACTAACATGGGAATGTGATCCATTACTCCAGTGTTTAATTCAGAAGATATAGGCAAATAATTTGAGTTCTCATATATCTGCTTATTGAATTTTCTGTGCCCAATGCTGATTTTTTCCCAGATAAACACTCTAATGGCAAATGGTGACAAAACATCATTAAGGAAAGCAGTTACGGAGAAAATGTACTCTGTAAGCTTCTTTTCCAATGACCTGCTATAACGATTATCACATGAATTATAAATTTAAACTTGAGATGTAATTTCCAATATTTGTTTTAGGCACTCAAGACTGAAATCAAGCAAAGAGAATCCATGTGGAGTAAGGTCTATTGGGAAATGGTTGAACCAGTCATTAAGATACGAACTTTGCGAGCTCGTCTGGCAAGTACTTTCTTTTTTGATTTTTAGGACAGTTTAATTTACTTCTGATTGAAGAGGATTTCAAACATCAGGCTGGCAGGACAAAAGCTGCCCCAACTGCCTTTTCCACAGATATTTGTATTTAGATACACAGTGGTGCGTGGTCACTTGCAAATGGTGACACACCAATGACATCTTTTATATTAAAGCTTGATCCTGTTTGGTAAATCTTATCCAATTTGTGTTGACCATTTTATGGCTACTTACCACCTGCATGTGTGAACTGATAATGATGAAGCTAAATATTAGATGCTGTGGTAAATTAAACATGTTATTTTACATTAAATTTATAGGTTGCCTTTTTTTAAAAATTTTAATTACAGATTGGCGTTGATCGAAATGACGTCAACAAGGTTTTCATTCAACTTACACTCGAGTTTCTTACAAAGCAGGTGAACTTTATGCATTTTATTATGTTGTATAAGTCTGTTGTTTACTGAAGTCTGTATTCTATAATCTATATGCATCATGTGGTTGTAATCTAACCTATGTGAGAAACACCTTAGTTCTGGTCCATTAAGTTTTGTGCAAGTTTGTGACCATTTGTTGTTGGCAAAGCAGGTGCTGATATGTGAGTTTGGGGTGACTAAAGTGTAAAATATATGAGGCATACAAATCGGTTTGGTGTATGAAGTCTAATCACTTGTTATTCCGAACTTAATGGTGCTATATCTATGCTGTTTTTTTTGTGTTATAACATAATATATACTTTGTCTGACAATATTCCCACAAGAGGTAAATCATACGTAATAGTCCAACCGAGTTTTACACAATCTGTGGTTTGGTTTCACCATCCATATATATTTTGCCTAGATTGTTGATATACATTGATCTATCAAGAACTATGTAAAATTCTCAATTACGTGTGCGTTCCTACAGAAGTTTGAAGCCTATGATTCAGGAGGCACTGTTGTCGCTGGAGATAAATCTAAGGAGGTAATATTAATAAAGTGGTCCTGCCAAATTTATGTATCAATCCCTCATTTTAGCTCTCTTGTAGTTTGTAGAGTGGCTAAGCATCCTGGGCTCAGACACGCTATGTCTAACATATATTAAATTGAGCAATGATAACTACAAATTTTTTATCGCAGCACAGTTTGTGATAATTACAAAGCATTAATAGATGGTCAATTGATCCATTGCAGGCAACCCTTGTACACATGTATTAACACATGTTAGAACATTATAAAATGAATAAATTCATCATTTTCTATTTATATAATCTTTTCACTTATTATGTCACGTTTCCTTTTTTAACATTTTTAGTATCCATTCCCGACACTCTCCAATACTTATGTTATTCAGGTCCTTGTCCGTGATATCTGGATATTTGAGAAATCTCTCTTTCATTCTGGAGCTTATTGGCGTCTCTGTGGGAGGATTTCACAAAAATCTCCTTGATTGAAGTCTGAGATCGACCGTGCTGATAAGGATGATTAACTGATGCTACTCAATTTTGTTCTCTGAACTTATTAAAAATCTATGGGGTCTATTAAACAGATGGAATTCCCTGCTTAATGAATTCGTTTTATCAGAAAAACTCAGCAAGGAATAAATGAAATGAGGACATAGGCCACATCTGTCTTCGCCACAGTTAGTTAGTTGTTTTCAAAGCTATGAGATTCATAGCAATGTAATACTTCCAAACAAGGAATCCTTTTGTGTTGTAGGGAATGTATAGACAATCCTTTGGCAGAATGTCGAGATTCATCAGTACAAATGGAAAGGTTACATACACAAGAATTTTTCTATGTTCATAGGATGGATGCCCTTTCCATCAAGAATTGCCACTGATCATTATTCATTCCAAATTTCATCCGTGGTTAGCTTTAAATGATCAATTGAAGTTGCATTGGTGGCATTAGCATTAGTTATCGTTTTATGTGGAACTACTTCTTTGGTCTCTATCCTTAGCTGGGGCAGATGCTTCCCGAGTGAGTGTGCAATATGGGAAGGATGTATTCAGCAAAAGAAAATATATATATATATATATATATTGGAAAGATGTGCGTCTGAATGTGTTTAACAGGGATAGGTCTGCGATGGGGCCTATCAAACAGCTAGTCATTGGGCAACATAAAGAAGGAAGTGTATGTAGAAGGAAGTTTCCATCTCTCTCTCTCTCTCTCTCTCTCTCTCTCTCTCTCTCTCTCTCTCAATGTGCCTACAGGGAATCTCAGATTGGTGGTTGTACATTCAGTGGTCGATGCCCGGTGAGGAATTTTCCGGGACATAAAGATGTGGAAAGCATCTAATGTCAACCGAAATGGCTTGGAGCTTTACCTGACAATGCCAACAGAAAGAACTATTAGAATAAACTTGGGAATCACCTCCCTTACCACTAATGCCAAAGAACTATTAGAATAAACTGGAGAATCACCTCCCTTACCACCTACGCCAAAGCTCCGTTTTGTCTCGTGTGTGTGTATTTCCATTTTGTCCTTCACACAATTTCCTCGAGCCACACTTTTATTATTATTATTGTTATTGTTGTTGTTGATATTGAATGTCCCTCTCAAGAATTGAAAATGGGTAAGAATCTAAGTGGGACCTTTTGAATTTGTTTTTTTTCATTTTCTTCAAAAAAAAAAAAAAAACAATGTTACTATTCACATATTTAAGTGGTTTAACATAGCAACCACTTAAATAGACAGATCTTAAAACTTGTCACAACAGTAGGTGTGATTGAGGATGAATGATGCCATTTTTCCAAGGCAAAGTCTAGTAATATTCTTTAGAGCTTCTTTACCTTCACCACAACGATATAAAAGGTGCAGAAAACTTTAGGCTAACATCTCCTCTAATAAAAGCAAGGGATAGATGTCTCCCAAAGAAACCCTTCACTCCAAGTTTTCAGTTGCTTCTACTCGTTTATCTGTAGCGTCGATTCCAAAGTAACCTCTCCCACCGATAATACCCCTGACATACCACCCGTATACATTTTTGGACGTAATTTAACAGGATGGATCAAAGAGAACACCAGATGCAATCTTTGAGCATTTGCCAGAGGCTGTTCTACTTCATCTTGAAAAGCTTTGCATCACAAGCCTTCAAGATCGTGACTTTGGGCCCTCCTCTGAACCCCGGTTCACCCCAAGTGCCTATTTCCAGTGCTGCACATGATGGAGCTGGCTCAAAGAGTGACCATCCAATGGCTCAAGGAAGAAGACCCTGTGAAGCTGCACTTTCCGGAGTTAAGGCTGAGCTCGAGCAAGGCAATGCTTCAGGGAATTTAGGGCCTTTTGGTTCCCATGGCAGGGAGTTCCCACCAGTCCAATACGCTGATTCTTCCGTGAATTCTGGAAAAAGGTCAGAAGAAGAAGAAGGAATGTCATCTGCAGCTGTAGCACAACCCAAAGCTCCAAAGAAAATGGTTAGCATGAATGACGTGGTGGAGGAGATGAGCACACCCAAGAAGAACAAGAAAATGAATAAGAATACCAAAAATTTAACTTCGTTAGAGCGTGAGGAAGATGATCCAAAGCCTTTGCGATCGATTGAAGGTGGGGTCTAAGCTAAATCAAAAGTCCGATTCGTTTATGAATCATAGTAGGGAGGGATGAGTACTCAATGTTCTTCATGCATGTTATTTGAATATAATGCGTTGGCTGATATGACTATGAACTATATGGATTTGATTGCAACTTACAAATATGATTACGTTCAATTGAAAAATTGCAGCACAAATGAATTATATATACAGATATTAAGGTTCTTATTTCGTTTTACAAGCTTCAAATTCATGAGTTTGCAACTTCGATCATTAGTTGGGTCATTCTGAGAGATTTTGGACCAAAGAACCTAACATTTTTTTGGGATTTGCCAACCACTCAAGAAAAGTTTATCAGGATGTGGAATCACGACCTAACCATGTTCAACTCATGCAGTATGATATCCACCAGAGGGAAAGAGCCAAACAGGATTCATGGTGTAGAACTGAATTCCCTCGCAATCTATCCATCACCTTTTCTATTTTTCTCTTTTATAATCAAATGTCACCTCTTTAGTTATTTGACGTAGATACGTATTTCTATTAATTTGATCTACCATTAAAAGTTGAGAGCTCTATAGAGGTTAATGGGATAGCAGGAACTTTACAATTGTAGTATATGCCATGTCCAATCTTGAAGTTGGGCCGGCCACCTAGTGCTACAAAGAATCTAGTCTATGTTTTGTTTAGGTAATTGCTAGCCTATGGTTATTTTTTGAAGCACCGCCAAGGATGTCCTTCTATGTTCCAAAACGAAATTTCATAGTCACCTGCTAAACTATCAGCATTTCTTATCTCACAAGAAGAATCGTGGAAGTAGGGAGAGGAGCTGTCCCTTTCTACACAGTGACTTCCACTAGCTACCGCCCCTTCAACCGTCCTTGCTTTTTATACCTTTTAAAAAAAAAATTTATGTGCATTCATTTTACGTATTTTTTTGTGAATTTTATTAATATGATTAGTTGTATATTAAAAAAATTGATTCAATTAATCATATCAATGAAGTATATAAAAAATATATAAAATGATTATACATAACATTACTCATTTTTTAAAACATAGGCATTGGATTTTGGCTATCTGCTCAAAACTTGAATTCTATATTAGATTAATATCTCATGCTTTATAATAATAAAATATTATTATTTTTATGTACTTTTTAATGCATATCTTTTTATTTCTCTTAAATACTTTTTTATACTATATTTATAATCTTTGGCAACTCATACATCAAAATACATAACATCAGTCAAATTAACTTATGATAAATACGTCGTATCATATATAATAAGATATAAATGAGACAGTGATGTGGTGGTATATACTATTACTCATAACCAAAACATAAAAGACAGTATTAGGAATTTAGCTTATGATCTAACTTGATTTGAAAGAGTGCTGTCTAGAATTTTTTTTTTATTTGATTTTGCTAAAATGTTGATGTTGTCATGTCTATTCATTCTTATTTTTTTAAAAAAGTCGATGTCACATGTCCAATAGTAACCTTTTTTCACTTTTATTAAAAAATCTTCACTTATAGCAGTGGAATACCAAAAGAAAAAATAAAGACCCTGAAATCTTAAACATCAAGAATAAAGATTCTCCAATACCCAACAATCAATCCCACGATCCAAAAACAAAATTCAACATAGAATAAAAAGAACACCAAGTTTATCCAATCGACAAATGCCTCGAATAGGACCATGCAAAAAAGAGTCATCACAAAAATCTGAATTAATTCCTTGCGTGCCTTGTTTAGCCAGAAAGTCTGCAACCATATTTGCCTCTCTAAAAATGTGTTGAAAGCGAAAATTAAGCTCACTACAATAGTTGTAATTTCTTTTAAAAAATTTCAAAAGAACCAATATTTATACACTCCCGATACCAGCCACCCAACTATGACCATTGAGTCTGACTCTACAAAAACATATCTCAATCCCAGTTGCCGACATAGCCGAAGCCCATCAAAGAGCACTCTGCACTCCGCAATGGTATTCATCACATGACCATAAGAGTGAACAAATACCGTCACAACTCTATCTTGAGAGTTCCCAATAATCTATTCATTACTATTTATAAATAGTATATTACTATTAACAAACTATTTGTTATTCTTTTTGTAACTATTTTGAGATCATATCAAACGTAACTTTATTGCCTGTAAAACTGGAAGGCAAAACTGGAAAAGAGATCTGGCTTGCTTTTGGCGAAACATTAGGAGGGCATATGCCCAGGTTTGGTAGAACCAGTACTCTTGCAGCATTTGATTGGAGGATTGAGGATTACAAAACATCTCTTATTACTTTTTTATTCGATGTTCAAAAGTATGCACAGCAGCATTACTCTCTTCAATCAGTGTCATGATTGAAGAGATAATAAAAAGAAAATCTTCTTTGTCTTTTTAAAATGAAAGATTTAAAAGATTTATGAAAGATTGAGGGATGGTATTATTATATTCTTGCAATCAAATTAACCTGAGTGTCTATTTTATAAAAGACAAATATTATATATAATTGTGAAATTTATAAATATCGCATAATCATTTTGAAAAAAAGTGTGATCTACGATTAAAAAGTTAGTTTTTTTCATGTAGATCTCGTATTAATTTATTTTTTTTAAAGAGATTATGCGACGCTTGCATAATCACGAGTGTAAATATCATTTCTCTTCATAAAATAGATAGAAGGAGAAAATAAAATTTTTATTTATTTTATATTATTAATGTGATAAGATTTAATTTATATGAAAAAAATTTATAAATTTAAATATTATAAATTAATTTAATGGTATCCCATCAATAATATATGTATATTCTCACACCCATCTACCAATAGAATGTCTGAACAAAAACGTTTCGAAATTTCATTCTCTCTGTTGTTCCGAAAGAATCACTTTCGTCTCGGGAGAAAAGCATGAAAAAAGAGAGATTCCGGTTTTTTCGGCCGATACCCAATACCCAAAATCAAAAGGCAGCGAAATTAAGCGGTCGAAGTCAAAATGGGTGCTGCCTATTCGTCATGCTCTTCTCTCTCCCTCGCTTTTCCCACGGTTACCCTATACTCCTCACCCGTCACTACCTCATCGCAATCCTATCCCAGATCAAAACCAAAACCTTTTTCGTCCACACTTGACAAAATCTGCAATACCCGTTTCATAGAACCGGTAAAAATCATGGCCCAGAGCTCGTTTCCTTGTTCGGGTTTGGCTGTGAATTGTGGGAAAGTTGAGGAGGTGGAGAACCAAGAAGAGGGGACTACAAGAAAACCCGTGATTGAGTATCACGGGATTGATCAAGTTTTGGTCGAGGAGATGGTGTATGAAGCTCTTGTTTGGAGCTCTCTCCATGGCCTAGTTGTTGGCGACAAGTCTGTACAGGTCACTGGACAAAAAGGATAATTCTTTTTATTCTCTCTGTTTCTCGATCAGTTTGGTGGTGCTTAAAAGATTTTCTTTTGGTTGTTTACGACCGATTTTCTTCATCGGTAATGACCGTTTTGGTGGCCATCATTTGAGTCTAGTCGTGTGATGGCCAGATGCGAAGTGCGGAATAATTTTCTTAAAAGCTAGAGGTTACATCGTTACTCATATTGATTTGATAGGAAGTTGTTTGTTGCCCAGCAAAGAAGAAAATTGAATTTTGCTTTCTTTTTACTTTCTTTCTTGGAGAATGATATAGGAAATTATGCGCTGTCAGCTGTGTGTTTTCTATGAAGAAGTTTTAAATTTAATTATCGAGACTTGAATTTGATGTTTGGGTTCTAAAAATCACAGAGATCGGGAAAAGTGCCCGGTGTAGGCTTGGTTCATGCCCCATTTGCCTTACTGCCCATGCCATTCCCAGAGAATCAATGGAGGCAGGCGGTTGAGTTGACCCCCATTTTTAGTGAACTTGTCGATCGCGTGAGTTTGGATGGAAAATTTCTACAGGAGTCATTGTCCAGGTACTCTCTCTTTTCTCTCCATCTTATGCAAACAAAAACGCACACTTCTTTTATTTTTGTGTCATTAACTTAATGTACAAAGCAAGCAGCTTAATTTATTCAACCCAACAAAGCAAAAGCCTACTCTCTTGGAATGCATCAAATAAGCTCTACTATTTCACCCTTCTTGGTTATTATTGCTGAATAAGATGCTTTTCTTTTTGACTGCCATTACCAATCCTCTTTGGTTTATCCCTTCCAAGTTTTAGACACTGTAGAGCTAGAAGTAAATTAACTTTGTCCACTTAAGCAATTGTTTCTCCTCAACAAGCATGTTGGCCATTTCCCTCTTGTTCCTATTTTCTTGCTAACATATGGAGATTTACCCTACCGATAAAAAATAAGTATGTGTATATATATATTATAAGTATTCAATTTACATAGAACTATTAGCATGTATCAAATTATGGCATCTAAGCACTTTATTAGGTGTGCTCTACACACTCGCTTGAAAATAGACTTCATATATATATATATATGGAGATTTACTCTTTAAAGTTCCTATCTTGCCACACTTTCATTTTAGGGCTGGTTTGGATGCCCAGATAAGTATCTCATCTGGGCTGTATGGTCCAGAAGTTTTGCCTATCCAAATGGTATATTTTATCTTTAAGTTTTGAAAATATCACTTAAATAAAAAGTGCAAAACAGTGTAAAACTGACAGTGAACAGTGCAAAATGACATAAACAGTGTAAAACAGTAAATGAACAGTGCAAAATCTCAAGTGAACGGGTACTCTCCTAACCATGGGACCTACACCTTTTTCAAATCACAAAAAGTAAAATTATCTCATTTTATCTCACTATCCAAACACACTTTTTTTACAAATTATTTAATCTCATCTTAATTCAAAAATTTCACCACTATTTAAAATATCTCATCTGAACTGCGTAACCAAACGAGGCAATGTATTCATAATTTTGATCCTTATCCTAATTAGTTGGGACTAAGGATTTTTTCTATTATTGAATTCTTATAGTTGGAGTTGATTGGGAATTTGATAAGTCAGAGTGACAAATTGGTCTCTAGCACTGCATCAATCTCCTATTTCAGAATACGTTGCCCTCAAATGCTGTCAGCCGGATTTTCCCAATCAGCTCCCCAAGTGATCCTTGTTTTGGGACTTGACGAGGAACTTCAAGCTTTCCATGCTCTTATTAGGGCTGACAACTTTTTACACGACCCATGAACCTGGCGGAGATTAAAGGGTTACGGCCCTTTGGCAACACAACTGTTATAAGATATTCTCATATATTTCCTTCCCAAACAATATTCAAACACAAAATACTTCTCATACTTTGACGCGACATGAACATGGCCCATGAACTTGAATTGCCACCCATATCTAATATGATGCCCGTGCAAGCATTTACTGGTTTTCCACCATGCTCAGCCTCTATTCGTTTTCTTCCCTTGTTTTTTAACAATTATTTGCGTCTAAAGTACTTTGCACTACGAGTCCCTTGACATACGTATGGTGTATGCAAAATAGTTTCTGCATCTCTAGCTTGTCCTTACTTATACCATATTGGTGTCTTCTTAATTATGCCAATTTTACAATAGTCTTTTTACATCTGTATTGTTTCCCGTCTATCTACCTTCAGTTTGGTTTCTTCTACTTTCAGACTTCTGTTTTCTTCAGTTTCATGTTTCGTTCCATTGATCAAAGAGATTGAAAATATTTGTGATATTTGTCTTCTATGCTTCACTGCAGAACTAAGAAAGCAGATGCCTTTACCTCTAGACTTCTAGATCTTCATTCCAAGATGCTAGAGATTAATAAGAAAGAGGTAATCATATATTGTTGGGGGCATATGGACTCCAATCATTTTGAGAGAATTTGTTTTGAGCTTTCTAGAGGTGCTTAGTCGTTTTTGTCGAGTGTGTCCAAATTCAAGAGAATAATGTTTAAAATAAAAAAATCAAATTTTTGTAATATATAAATTCTCTTTGAATGAATAGTTTTATACATGTTGTATTAGGGCTGCTAGGTTCATGATGTGATGAAAGATTAAATGGAATTATTATGGCATATTATGTAGTTTCCAGCTCACCTCACCTAATAACTTTGGTTTTGTAAATTCACTTTCTATTTGGCATAAAGAAGTAAGTAATTATTATGGTTCAGCTATGGCAAAGTTAATAATCTTTTCTACTTTTATACCTAGGACATACGTTTGGGTTTACATCGCTCGGATTATATGCTTGATGAACAAACAAAATTGCTCCTTCAAATAGAGCTGAACACCATTTCATGTTCATTTCCTGGCCTCAGCTCTCGTGTCACTGAGCTCCACAGGTTGAATGTTTCCAGAATTTACACTTAAAAGTCCTATTTATGAATTTCATTTGAGAATATTTCTTCCTGCTGAGTTTGGTTTGTAATAGTGGCTGCATAGATGCTCTAAATTCTTGCTTCCACGCTAAACATGTTGTGATGCAGATACTCACAGATTAAGCAAGTCACTAGTGCACCTCGATCAAACAAAATGACCCCTTTAGTCTTAGCGAACAAAAACTCAAGGGTGTTCCATAATGAAACGGGGGCCAAAATAATAAGACAAAGGCAGTCATTGAAATGTCCATTTCGCTTGTCTAGTTGTCGCATTCATTCATCGAGAATGTCTGTGCCATACCTTTTTTATTTATTTTTTATTGACACTGGGTGTCCGAGAACAAAGTCCCGACTAATTTCAGGGGTGTTCAGGCCCCCGAAAAGGAGTTTCCTGCAAGTGCATCTTGGGTAATTTAAGGAGAAATTCTCTCAATCCGATGGCCCCTAGAAATTGCTTGCACCCAAGAGGATTTGGATCTTGGGAGAAACCGGCTAATAGTTCTGAGAGCCTTGCCTATTGAAGAGTGATCCACAGTAGCTGTGGGGTAGAAATGTTGATTGTTAAGTGGTTTTATGAAACGATTTATACTACCAAGACTAAGGCCCTTACCACTTGAGTGAACCCTTAGGGTTAGTCATACCTAAATTGATCTTAAGCTGCTTTCAGCACCATCTTAGTCATTCTCCTTACTGCTATCAAGGAGCATGGCGGGGGTGTCAACCGGCCAAATGGCATTGTTGACTTCCTACCTGTGTCATTATGTCCAAACGGTTTGCTGCCTGTTTACCATAAGGATAATAATTCTAACACTTAAGGTATCCAAGAGACGTCATTTTTAAATGGGATAATTAATATAAGGACAAAGAATGACCAACAATTATTTTAACATTGCTCATTCTGCAGAAACTTACTTAATCACTATGGTGAAGTCCTTGGATTAGATCCTAAAAGGATTCCTGGAAATAATGCTTATAGTTACTTTGTGGAGGCATTTGCTAAAGCTTGGACTGAGTATAACAACCCCAGGTTAGACAAGAAAATAGTATCAGTCTCTTTCCTGCTGCAGCATTCACTGGGGTGTTTGTAACAGTGAATAAAATTTTACAGGGCTCTTGTTATGTTTGTGGTTCAGGCTGAAGAACGAAATATGTATGACCAACATTGGCTTTCTGCAGTTCTGAAAGAAAGATATCCTTTGCATGTCTATCTCAGACTCCTATGTGTAAAAGACTAGAGGTGCCTCCAAGATATGATGAGGGTTGAAAATAAATACGACTTAGCATAATTACATCTGAGCTATTATATCGTGTGTCTTTGAACCTACATGGATAAAAGCATGGGAAAATCATACTTTCCAAATTGCTTTTACTTTTAACGCACTATATTTTTCCTTTTCCATCCTATCAAGTGTTGGTATATCCATGTTCTTTGTTTGGTAAGAAAGCCTTTTTCCAGAGCCCAAAGAGTTCAGTTCCTTAGCTTTCTAACACATATAACATTACGGCTATTCGGAAAACAATGGCAGAAATTGATGCAGAAGCGGAACTTCTTTCGGATGGAACACTTCTTGTGTATGTAGCCTTATGCCTTGAAGTATTGATTAAAATCTCTCATCTAGATTTAATGCTTTACTTTGTTATATTTCTGACTTTAATACACCAAAGCTTTCCATTTAAAGGGGTGGCAAAGCAATTGCAGTCATTTATTTCAGAGCTGGGTATGCACCAAATGATTATCCCTCAGAATCAGTAAGCACTTTTGCTCATTTTCTGCTGCTCAGAATGATGGTTCTTGTGGTGTCTGTAATGTGATTTTTCCATCCTCATTCAAATTGGTTTGTAGGAATGGAGGGCTAGGCTACTTATGGAGCAGTCATCTGCCATCAAGTGCCCATCAATATCGTATCATTTAGCCGGCACCAAGAAGATTCAACAAGAACTTGCAAAGCCAGATGTACTTGAGAGGTATTGCATGATTACCACTTTTTTAAAGTCAAGACATTTTTGGATTTTACTTGGTGCTTTTGGAAGCAATGGTAAAACTATTTTGTTTCTAATGGCTAAAAAAATGGCCGATAACTAGGTTAAGCAAATCATTTTCAGGTGAAGATGTGATGTACTTTTGAGAGGTATTATTTTGTGACCGAATTATTATCAAAAGCCAAAGGGATTTAATTTATTCAAGGGATTCAAATCATGAAATTATTTATATGGTTTACCAGCTAAAATTGGAAAGTAGTACTTTTATTTCTCTTGCATACATTTCCTGAATAGTTTTGGCTGGAAGTACTTTTATTTCCCTTTCATATATATCCTCAAAACTGTGTTTCGTTTCTTTTTCGTAAATTTTGTCAGACGAACAGGTTCGCTCCTTCTGTTTTCTCCCTATAAAGCTTTTGGTTCTCCGCAGGTTTCTTGACAATAAAGAGGACATTGCCAAACTACGGAAATGCTTTGCTGGATTGTGGAGCTTGGATGATCCGAATATTGTAAAAGAGGCAATTGAAAGACCTGAGTTATTTGTCATGAAACCCCAACGAGAAGGCGGAGGTCTTATAGTTCACAAACTCAACCCTGCTACTCTTTCCTTTAATATCCTTATTTAGATGTTGTATCATTCCACTTCAGGGAACAATATCTACGGTGCTGATGTGAGAGAAGCTCTTCTGAGATTGCAGAAGGAAGGGACAGATGGAAGTGCTGCTTACATTCTTATGCAAAGGATATTCCCAACTGTCTTCCAGACATTTTTATTGCGCAATGGAATTTGTCATAAAGATTACGCCGTATCAGAACTCGGTATATATGGTGCTTACTTAAGGTAAATTGTCTTGGCAGTTATCCAATGGAAGACCCCTAACCTGCCAAGTGTAGCATATAGGGATCTCTTTAGATGTACATATGTTTCTCCTCAGAAATCACTATATTATGCATCCATTCTGCCAAATGGTTTTCTTACCCCCATTTTTTTTTTCTTTTCACACTAAACTAGCACTGCCTGAGGCATATTTGTCACATAATTTCATTGCAATCACTTGACAATATTGAACTGGAATGTGCAGGAACAAAGACAACGTGATCATGAATGACCAATGTGGTTACTTGCTGCGGACAAAGATATCTTCATCAGATGAAGGTGGTGTTGCAGCTGGATTTGCGGTCTTAGATAGTATATATTTGACTTGATGGAGCCTGCCTTTAAGTCTTCCTCTCAATTAAACGTAAAGAATGTGTCATGATCTTGATATTGGATTGGGCATCAAATTGAGAGTAAAGCATTTCCCTTGGTAACAGTTTTTGTGGGCGACTGTAGCTCTACATTTTTAGTCTATCAGAATACAGGGCCACAGGCCTTTTGGTACCTCAATAACAACGAGCGGTGACACTGCCCATGTGCAGTTTGCACCTTTTATTACAAAGTGCAAAGCAAATTCTGGAATTGAATTGATGGGATGATTGAGATGGTGGATGTTTTCTTCTTTGTGAGATTTTATTTCGAAGTTGCTTAATATTTGTAGTTAGTCCCTACAATCTGGGAATAATGCTATACACTACACCATCATCTCACTTGCATCCTACTATATATGATGTGGTGTATTTATCACCATTTGATTATAAATTGAATGACCAAGCTTGTCACTAGTGTGTTCTCCATACCGATATGGAAGTAGTATTATTCCTTTCAAAATATGTGGTGACTGCTAACAAGGTGGCTACGGAGTAACCTTGAATTGTGAAACAAGTCAGTTGCAAAATAGATTGTAAAATAGTTCTATTTGTATTATTTGATCTCTCATAATACAAACTTACGATAACTGAGCAATAGCTCAACTTCCAAGTTTCACCAAGCAAATCTTGAAAGGCTATATTTTCTCAGGAATTGACAATTTCTACTTAGAGAATAACTATAATTATACTGCTACCAACTGTCCCGGAGTAAGTATCGAATAACATAGACACATAGTGGTACCTATGCGGCACATCCACTCTGACTTCAAGCATGTGTGGCCTACCCTAACTGTTAGACATCTAAATAAACATCCCTTCGTTGTATTAGAAGAACAAAGGAAGTTTTATTTTGAAAAGTCCAAAAAGAAGTAAATATTTTCCGCTGTTGGTGTTATCTCCCTTTCCTATATTGCACCCTGCACCACCAAGTTTGGATATACCGAGCTGCTGGTAGTAGTATAGTATTCCCTTAGCCCATTGTCAGCAAAAAGGAAAAACACAGATAAATATATACTCACAGCCTTGTATTCACCGAATAAGGAACTTTGCAGGCCTCTAACTTCAATAAGTATCATAGAGTCCAATGCAAGAGAAGTTGGATAAATGATAAATCTAAAAGCATTGATTCATTTGATTTATCTGCTCTCCTTTTCTATTGAAGGCAGCCTAACAATGTTTCATTCTTAGAGATAAGACCGCTAGAAAGGCAAATATTAGTAATGTATCTATATTCACATGAGATGCCTTTAACCATTAGTTGTACAATCTATGTCACAACCAAAAACCTAACATTCTAGCATACAAGAAAATCATTATAACTAAATTCATGAGTAGATTCTTCTGTTAACCTTCCACCCAAGTTCATGAGCTCGTTTCTCCCACAAAGCTGAAAGCTTAAGCTCCTCTGCAAGTTCTCTTTCAGCCTTCTCCCTTCCTTCCTCGCAAGTTTCCACTACAGTACTGCACTTTTCTGCCTCCTTTTGATAGTGGGAAAAGGCTTTCCTAGCATCCGATATTAATGCTTTGGTGTGTTGCATTGAATCATTGGCAACAGCTTTCTGTAAACTTAGCTCCTCTGACAGTAAAGCTACAAAATCCTTCCCCATCTCCTCATTCATATCAGGATCGCTTTTACCACAGTCTGCACATGGAGAAGAAAATGATTGGACAACGTAAACTTTCTGAATGGTCATATTGGAAATGGACTTGTACTTTGACAGCATTTCAGAAAGTATGCAGTGGGTTTGCAAGAGAACTGCGGTAAAAAAGGACATGTATCCAACAAATGTGTAAATGATGCCATGAGCATATTTTTTCTCGATTTATCCAAAAATGTCAAAAGCTAGGCTTTTCAGGCTCCTTGCTATACTCCTTGCAGTTGACCTCTCCTTGTCTCATAGAACAATTTCTTAGATCATGGAAGCCTTCTTACCGAATTCACTTTTTCAACAACAGATCATAAAATCTATACTGATGCATAAAAGAAACTAAGCAACTAAATATTCTATTCCAAAAAAAATTGTCCATTTTAATATCCAAGTGTTTCTGGAAGGCAAGCCACTGTCTCTAACTTCCCATCATTTTATATCCAGATCTGGAGAAGGCATTGCCATCCACAGGATTAGGGAGGGTTGGTTTACTTTAGCATGCTAAAATACTGAAGATAAAGATCACGAGTATCTATTACAGTACTTTAAAAACATTATTATTAATTCAAATACCTATATGACCATATTTTTAGTAAAGTTTATCTTAACACATTTCCGTATAGGGGAAATATTAAAGTCATAGTATGCTTCAAACTGCAGATGTTAATGAAACAAATCAGAGAAAACTTTCATATCTTTTTGGATAAAGGTTCATCAGAACCTATTCCAGGAAGCACTGAAGTAAGATCCCACTAGATGCAAGAATGAACTGTTAAAAAATTTTAGAGGTTCTAACTGCCAGAGCCACTTGATCCCGTCCCAATGGAGAGCTCACAATAACAATTAACAACAAAAAACATAAATAAGACACAGGAACTGACCTGGAAATGAGCTGTTGAGGATTCCTGCAAGAAGGATAAAGAAAAAACTAACATATTAAAATAAATGACAACAAGATATCACTAATACGAGAAAATTAAAAGATAGACTCAAAAAATAAATAAAAAATGATGAAGCATAACAAGTTATTTAATGGCTTAACAGTCAAATGGTCACATATATCCCTTATCCTGAACATGTAAAATGTTTATGTCCCCTCATTCACTCAAGAAAACCCAGGATAGGAAAACCCGCTTCAGTTCAAGTAGAATCTACACCATCATCCACTGAGACCATAAGTATATGAGATCTCAGTATTACAATCCCCATTTCCTGCCTTACAGTCACACAGAAGTTAAACAGGATAGATCGGTAGAAATTTCACTCTCCCAAGCAGCCCCTAGCTCAATCAAAGCAAAGACCCTAGTAGGGGCTGGCTAAAAGAAGAAGGATGACTAGCTCCTAAAAATCAATTAGCAGAACAACCTGTAAGCAGTACCTTCAATAATCTGTTCCTCAAAAGTTGTAAATCTTAATCTGGACTTTAGTACATCTTTATCTAAATAGGAAATCATTTTAACAAAGCTACATTCTCCAGATTTTAACAAGAGAATAAATTAACAATATTATTATACAAGATTAAAAAAAAAAAAATTCTATAACTAATTGGGATCAAGAATGAAAAATAATAAAATTCTAAGACCGAATTCATCCATCATTCGGCAAACTGAATCATCTTAGGCATTACTACCAAGGAGCATTAGTTATTATGCCAACAAGAGAACGTGATCCAAAACAATTTTATACTAAATTCTCAAAAGTCAGACAGAGGAGTCAGACCTAAATATGCAAATTGACCAATGTTTCTTTATTTAGAATGCTTTTAACAAGGAATGAAAGCTGAACCTCACCTAAAGGTATGGAGAGGAAATCCTCTGAAGAACAATCACAAACACATGAAGGACATGAAACTTGAGCAGTTGAATTCCCTGTCAAGCGCCGTAACATGGATGGCCCAATTGTGAAGCCAACCAAACTCACCCCCACCAAAACCAACACCAACCTCAAAACACCAGTATAGAGTCCTTGGTCTGGTGGATAAGCCATCTACTCCGCACAAAAAAAAAAAATCCTAAGGCGATTTGCTGCCAAAAATCTTAAGAAAAAAACCAAGATCAATTACCAAACACCTTTCAAGATCTAGTCCATGAAGTGAAAATCTGGATAACTCAATCTTTGGTGTCCACGAGGAGCGTGTGAATGTTACAGTGAAAAAATGAAGAGTTCCCGAGATTGGAAACTAGATAAAAATTGCAGGATCTGGGTCTCACAATTTTATGACACAATCATTAAATCACCTGGGTGTCTTCTAGTAGTGTGTGTGAACTCTTCAGCAGGAATTAGAAAATACCCAAGAATATATATATATATATATATATATATATATCAGGCACCCACTTCAAGATCCCGGTCGTACACTCAGAACTTGACTGAAACCCAATGATTGAAGGACTCTAACTTTCATTTAGGATTTCATGTGTCAGTGTGAGTGGAAGACAATATCTTGCTTTCTTTTTCTTTTTTTGCAGGGAAAATAAAGGAGGCCCAGATCCCGGGAAAGTGTAAAGAAGAGATTTATTGGATTCGCAAAATGCAGGTAGATTTGCAGCGATAGGTAGGAAAAGAGAGAGAGATTTGGTTAGCTGTTTGGGTCCTTAATCATCGTGTTCGTTTGGGAACGGGAGAACCTTTCTATGCCGTGAAAATTTTGCATTAGCTGTAGTATCCGATGGCGCCCTCTGATTGGACTAGAATTGGTCCATGTTGGCACATGGCCTCTCTCTCTCTCTCTCTCTCTCTCTCTCTCAAATGGCTACATTTTTTCTCCTGGGTGGGGTACCCAACTCTATATCTTTTCAAAGCCTCAGAATTCAGAACGTACAAAGAAAACAGATGGTTGCCACAAAGTAAAGCAGATAACCATCCTTATCAAATTTGATAGAAAACCTCGAAAGAGCAAATCAGAGTGAGCTTTATAGAGATGTTCTCTTAGATATTATATGCAGTCTAAACAGTAGTTCCCAACTTGCCATTATCAAGCCAAAAGGCGTTCCCCTGCAATGGGCATAAGTTGGGGACGCTTTTCAACCTAAGAAGGAGATCACTCTTCGGTTCTGCTCGTTGCCAACAAGTCAACAACCTTCCAAGCTTCTATAGGTCGTTTTTGGCTTGTTTGCACCCGCAAAAAGAGTTTTCTTTTCCCATTTGAAATTGCAGAAGAGAGTAACGCCAAAACTTTGCAAACCTTGAGCATGAAGCAGTAATGAAAGAGTTAGTTTAGTTAGTTAGCAATGGAGTTCAGGACATATGCTTTTATACCAAATTCAATCATTGCTTGTACTAAAAACTTAAGTGATGACCAACGAAGGTTGTGCATTCGATGATTCGAAGACTTCACATTATGCACAAAAGCGTGCAACTTCTCGTCCTCTCAAAAGTACACTAGAACTTGTAAGATGAAGACAGAAATTACCTGTCAAGCACAAAGTTGTTCTGCCTTGTAAAGAATTTCGAAGATCAACTATCGGGATACTGGTTTAGGATCCGCACATAATATTTTTATGTATTCGGAGGCAGCAGTTTACTGAGAACAACACTAGAGTCAAATTTGAATGCTTACAATATCCACGAATGAGTGATTACAAGTTAAAATATCAAAACTGCAGTCTCTGTTTTTTTCAATCCCCAACATGGAAGTCAAGGGTTACAACAGCAGTTCTTTTAAGAGTTTCTAAACGATTGTCATCTTCCCTATTCTTAAATTATAAGATAAACTTTCGATTTTTACAATATGACTAGACAACCAAATCAGCCTTGAAAATTCCCTTTTCTAATATTTGATTCAATATGCAAAAACAGCAACCAAGTGAATAAAAAAATAAAAATGATCTCCAAATCAAATGCTAGGTAACCTATGCGGATATACTTGAAGCATCACTTGGAGTTTTGTCATCACTGTCTTCATATTCGTTGTCATCAGAATCAGCCAGAGGGTCAAAAAAAGTATCAAGATAACAGGGACAATTGTCGTCCCAAGCACCCCTGTTACCATGGGCTCGCAATTTTTGGTCAGCTATCATCTCAGAATCCAGTCCCCATTCTCTCATTTCCTCCTCTGTGTGATGGATTGCTAGGCTGTATTCTCCACCACTTCCTAACTCCAGCACTCGGAATTCACAGTTCCCAGGATTGTTTAAGAGCTCAAATTGCTCAACCGTCCACTTGAACCACTTCATGAGGAAGACACGTGAGGTTAGCCCGTGTGATATAATTATGAGACTCAGGTCATCGGAATGGTCATGGTGAAGCCTGTTCATTTCTATGTCCCTCCACAGAGATTCAAGGAAATCTGCAAGATTCAAGTTCTCTCTTCATTATTTTCATTTCAATCACATAAAATTCTGAAAACAAATTCCATTTTTTGGACTATACTTTCAAATGACAGACTCCACAATCCCCAACTACAATCATAATAGAGGAATAATTCATGCATTTGCATTTCCCTCTTACTGGAAAAAACTGAAACATATCAATCCTTAAAAATCAGAATATTAATAGAATCGGGAGGTTTACAGGTCATGGTCGATTTGCAGGTTGTACTTCGCACATGCAAATCATAATTCCTTCCTAAGAAATCGAAGGAATTATGATTTGACTCTCCCTCGTGTGGCTCAAGGTTAATTAGCTTATACACCAAATGAAAAACCCCAGCACGTATATACACAAGCACAATGGGCAAAATATGTTCTGAATGTGGATATGGCACTTTAGCATAAGGAACCTTCTTACTATAACATGCACAAGCAACCACCCCTCTCCAAATTACAGTTTGATTTGGGGAGAACGATATCAAGATGTGAGTCACACTAACAATAAAGATAGTAGTGCCGCATGCATGCTTGGTGCCGTGCAAACTAACTTCCAGTAACGAGCAGCTAGAAACTTAGTTGACTGAATTCGTTACCATATCTGGTGTTGCTTGTGGTAAACACATCTCCCAAGTGAGAATTGATTAATGCACTTCAAAAGGAACCAGTGTCTCACACAGATTCGAAATCAATAGGTATCATATGAAGATTGGCCAGTCAACTTCTGATTCAAAGTTTTGGGTTTGAACCACAAATTCTGGACAAGCCTCTAGCATCCTAAGATACTTATAATCCACTATTCCAGACTAACGGTCAGTTCCTTGAATTAGCTCCTAATAAGGTTTAGGCCCAAAACAATAAAAATTATTATAATAAGAAGAAGAAGAAAAGCACATAACTGGAAACGCGATCGAAGACATCGGCGGCGGACTCGCCCTCGGGGAAGCGATAGAAGAACCTGCCGTACCTTTCCCGAGTCTCTTTGATCACTTTCATCCCCTCCTCCACTTGGAAGTTTCCAAAATCCTGCTCTCGGACACGGCATTCCTCTCGGACCCCGATGACCCGGCGCTTGGAGAAAGAGCGGCCGATCTCCCGGAGCGTGGATCGGGTGCGGAGGTAGGGGGAGACGTAGAAATGGACGCGCCAGTGGGAAGAGGAGGAGGATCTGGAAATGAGGTGACGTAAGTTGGTTCCGGCGAGGCGGGCCTGGGCGAGGCCGGCCGGGGTAAGCGGGATTTGGGGGTCGGGGATTTTGGTGTAAGCGGAGTTGTCGAGATTTCCAGCAGACTGGCCATGGCGAAGCAAGATTATGCGCTTGGGGAGGTGTAGTGTATGCTTCTTGTGGTTGCGTTGCTGATAATGTTGGTTCGACATATCTGAGAATGAAAAATCCTTTCAATCCAAGATTTAAGTGTTTGCTGGTTATGGCTTTCTTTAGCAGAGGAGTGACAGTGATGGGTATGTATTTGGGTCTTTTACATGCATCTCTCGTTCCTATATATACAAGAACTTGAACAACGGCAACCTCCGCATATAGAAGATCTAAAAGTAAAGAGATTTCATCTAGATTTTTTAATCCCATCGTAAATGCGTACGAAAAGTAGTACTTGAACAGAAGGGGGAAAAGGTAGAAATGAATGAAAGAGAAGTGTTATATGAGTATAGAAATTTTAGGCAATTAAATTTATAAATGAATATAATTTATTGTGATTTGTCTGTAAATTTTTTTTTAATTTTTTTTTTATTGTAGATTTAAGATATAAAATAAATGATGATTTCACATGGTATCAAAACAGAAGTCTTGAGTTCGAACTCTGACTCCACACTCTATTTCATTTAATTAAATATTTCACGTATTGGATCACTTATTGATGACAAGTCTGGTCTACACGTGAGTGAGAGTATTAAGATATAAAATAAATAATAAAATCTACCTATATCAATTTGTAAATATTTTTATATAAGATATGTATGCAAATCAAACTATTTATATTAACAAAAAGATGGTATATATTTGGTACTTATTGGTGATATCCAGCAAGGCCTTCCTTATCCATTGCACCAAAATTAGAATTTGTGGTACAAGCTTGAAGGTTTTCTTAAAGTTGTACTCTTTTGACATAAAAAGAAATTCCTCTTTCTTTTCATTTATTTGCATTTTATATGTTTACTACTTTTTCCATAAAAAGGAAGGTGATGAGTATCTATATGGATGTGTGCGCTATCTTTTTAGAATGCCATGCACAAAGAGATCAGGGAAATCTGATTCCTTTCACTCGGTTTCCATTTTCCTAATTTAGAATATGTATGGTCGTTGCTTGGACCACGTTTTCATTCTTTCGTTTGAATGTTGTTATCTTGATCTTGTTCTAAGCCATAGAACTAGAATCTCATTATAAACATATGTTCCATGTTTTTTGAACCATTCATTGAACTTTAATGAAGATAAGGTATATATAGTAGACGACAGGGTTGCCAAACATTTACAAGTCCGGCCAGTTGGATCTACATCATGGGCAGATAGATCCCCGCATGCGGGGCCTTGCCAATTAAGGAATTAAAACAGAGAGAGAGAGAGAGAGAGAGAGAGAGAGAGAGAGAGAGAGAGAGAGAGAGAGAGAGAGAGAGAGAGAGAGAGAGGTTGAAGTCTTGAAAGTTGAAGGTCAAAGTGCCCAATTAACGGAGATGAGTTTGGACACCCTTTAAGAATCAGATGGGAAGATAAAGCTGAGACGACTATATGATATGCTTTTCTTGTTGAATGAAGATGATGATGAGAATGGTTTGGTTATGGCCGTAGCCATATAAATATGGTATCTTTTCTCAAGACAAAGCCTCTTGATGCACGCCATCATTTACGGATCAATGCACCAATATCTGAAGTCCCTACACGCCTCGAGAAGATCATTGCATCTTGGATATTCTTATTCTGCCTATCCGGTAAATATAACTAAATAGGGTTGATTTGTGAACAATTCCTGTAACTTGTTTTCCTTCTATCTATTTTCACTGCAATAAATGAGTATTTATAACGAGTTATTTGTAACGAGAATGGATTTATTTTGATAAAAAATAATCATTTTGATGAAGGAAAATTCTATACAACGTACCAACATTCTACTCACATCCTATTATATAAGATAAAACATATTTATTATTATTAAATGATCTATTTTATTATCTAATAATAATAAATATGTCACATCTTATATATAAATAGTATAAAAATAAAATAGAAATATGGAGTATAGCCAAGTACTTTGTTCGTTTCATAAAAATTTACTCTTTTTATTTTTATATGAAACCCTCACAGCAAAATAATAATAATAATTTAATATAAAAAAAACCCTCAGTTGCTATATTATAGGCGGAGGATTCAGGAGCTCTTTTATGTTACTTCATTACTACACGTCCGCCGCCAGCAAATGCCAACGCTGCCAATCCCCTCCCCGCCTTCTCAGACTAGCACATGGACCACATGCATTAGTGGCCGTGGTCTCAGGCACTGTGGTCTCAATGTATTAATAGATACTCGTCACCATAAAAATATATTAAAAAAAATTTTTATTTATTATTAATTATTTTTTTATTAAAATGATTATTTTATGTTAAAATGTATCTATTCCCGTTGCAAATAATTCTTTTCTTCATAAATAACTTATCACAAATATTTATTTTTCTTGTAACGCTATGATCTCTTACCAACCCTACAATATACCTCCATACCCTTTCCTCCCCATGAGTAGCAATTATGCTATATATATTTTGTGTGTTTGTGTAGGTGTTTTGTTTATTTGAAAGTCAAATGTAACATCTTTATTGAAAACCAATACAAATAAGTCATTACAATATTTCTCTTTCAATAAATCATTTGTAATCTCTAAAGGGCCATCATCTACCCACACCCTCTCATCAGAAAAAGAAAATGTTAATTTTGCTAGTTTGTGTGTTGTATTGTTTGCTTACCTGTACACAAACCTTACCCCTCAATTTAACCTATTAGTCATTACCATCCTTACATTTTCAATGATATTTCCATACTATGCTCATATCTCTTCTCTACTATTAGTAGCTTTCACTACTAATTGAGAGTCTCACTCCAATACCACATCCATAAGGGCCAACTCTGCCCATGGTACAGCTGCTCTTCTCAGAGCCAACGCTTCAGCAACAATCGGTTTCTATATGTGATCAACAGTTGAACACAGACATGCCAACATCTCCCCCTCTGAATCTCCAATGACTACTCCCATACCCACCATTTTATGTTGAGCATCCACATCAGCATCTCGGTTTGCTTTCACTGCCAATTGAATGGGTTTTTTCCACTTTACCACTCCTCTGTCAATATTCCCATGCAACAGTGCCTTCGGTTGATGTGTTTGAGCTGAGACAAACTCATTTAGTCCATATTTGGCAGTTCTCATGACACTACTCGAATCTTCAAATTTTTTATAAAAAGGCATTGAGATTCTTCTTAATTAAATCTTTCTTATAGTACAAGCTACCACCTCTACCTCCTCCACTTTTAGATGTAAACTTAGTCTTTTCAATAAATCCACAAAATCATATTCTAAGGAACTCCATTTCTGTACAGTACTTTCAGTTTCAGACATTCAATGCAACAGGACAGCTCCATAGTGCGTGCATTATTGTTTCAGTTTTCCTCTCACAGATTGGGCACAAACGTGTATCTGTGATATGCTTCTTGAATATGTTTTGCTTAGTAGGAAGCAGATCATGGCCAGCCTTCCACATAAACTGCTTCACCACCCCTTGAACATTTAACCCCCATATGAGGAGCCACAATGTTTCTATGTTAACCCCTATTGAAGATTCCCCTTTCAACCTTTTCATCCTTTTATGCTCTAGGTGGTAAGCACTCTTGACTGATAATTTACCATCAATTGAAGCACCTCACACAATTTTGTCTACTGCTCTCCACCTGCTAAAAGGGATACTTTAGATAGACTTTGCATCATCTACAAAAACAAGTATCATAAATCAGGCTTTCCTTCCATAAGCCATTATCCATATTAATGAGTTGTTGCACCTTTGAATCACCTGGTAGGTTTTTAACATGAGACTTCACATAATGAGAAGTTGAAATTGATAGTCATTTGTCCTTCCATATTTTAATCATACTTCCATCCTCCACCCTCCATATCTTTCACTAAATCTAAAGAAGACCACAAACTCCTCCATATGAAGGAAGGACCCCCACCCAGTTTAGCTTCAACCAACTCCTCATACTTGAACTACTTCTCTTTCATTATCTTAGCCACTAGTGAGCAATGGCAACTCAACATTCTCCAACACTGCCTAGCAAGCATTGTCTTATTAAAGCATTCAAGATCATGAAATCCCAACCCTCCACTATGCTTTGATTCACCTAATTTAAACCAGCTTCTCAATTGAATTTTCTTATCATTCTGCTTGTGTCCCCACCAAAATCTTGTCATGAGTAAAGATATCTCCTTGCAAAGCCTTCTTGGTAAGTTGAATACACTCATAGCAAAAGTAGGTATGGCTTGAATAACAGCCTTTAGCAAAATCTCCTTATCTGCTTGTGATAGAAGGAGAGAGGTGCAACTTCAAATGTATATGTTTATGCAACAATTCAAGCTTCTAAGCAATTGATTTACATTATACGTTCATATTTTGGGATCTATTTCTGTATGAAAAACGCTAGTACTGCTGTTTTATTTATTTAGTTTGTATTTATTAGACTACTTTTATGGGTATTGAACAAATTGTAATGTCTTTTTAAAATTTTTTTTTTTGATAAATAAATCTTTTTTTAAAAAATGTCTTTTTTTTAAATATTATGTATATCTATTTGATTTTTCATTATTCCTTAAAATAAAATAGTTATGGTTCAAATGACTAAAAAACGTTCGAACAAAATAAGTAAAATCATTCAAACATTGATATAAAACATTCGAATGTAATCGGTATTAAATGTTCGAATAGTACTTGCAACTGTTCGAACAAAATCATCGAAGATGAAATAAATGTTCGAACATCATCTTATAACAAATTGTTCGATCTTATCATGGTCCGATCGAATGTCTTACTCAATACGTTCAAACATATTTTACTATTCGACCATTAAATTGTTTGTTTCAAACGTTTCCTCATGCCTATTTGGTCGAACAAACTAGTATCGATCGACCACTCATAAAGGATGTGTTCAAACATATTTGGCGTTCAAATGTCAAGTTTGTACCGTTCAAACGTGATTTTGGAACAAAATTCAATCGTCTAAAAAAAAAATATTCTATTCAAACACGATCAAACAGTTTTGCTCAAGTTTATTCCAAAAGATATTTTTAGTATGAAATTGATATTTTTGTCTTAAAATATTTTTTAGAATATTGTTATTAGAACGATCTGGGGATAATTTTTTTGATCCCAATAAATATTTTAGGACGAAAATTACCACTTATGTTGTAGTGATTGCAGTCGATACCATTGTGGGTTCGAGTATATGTCCTATAGGGCCTGTCATATGGTAGAAATGGACATTCTGGCTAGGGCCGTGTCGATCCCTTTGGAGACTTCAGGTTGGTGCCCTTTATAAAGGCCTAGGGGCTGCGAGCCCCTCAAAGGATTTGTGCCTTGCACCCTTTTTTCAAGATTTGTGGGACATAAACTCTTGTAGACCTTGACTTTAAGTCGTGGGCCTTTTAATAAGCCTACTTCTGAGTCATGGGCCTGTCACAAGTTACTAGGTTAGTACTCAACCAACAACAAAACAAGTAATTTTTTTTTTTTTAGGGAACAAAACAAATAATTATTAAGTAGTCTCGAGAATATATGTCTATAATATATATTTACATCTTATTATAAAATATTATGCCAATTTAAATTGATGTTTATATAAATAAATTATAATTTCACCATACAACATGCTCATGTGATAGATTAATATCAAAAGTATCGAGTTATAGCATATATTATGGCATTCTCTTTCTCCTTAACTGATTAATCTCTTTGATTAAGAAGCACTTAATAACAATTACCAGCTGGTCAATGACCATGATCTTGTCTCTAACAGTGACAGATCCGATCAAATTGAGCAATTAAGGATCCAGCTGGCCAGATGTGTTTGTGAACGGTGAACATTAATTTTGTATACATGCATGGACCGTCAAGCTGTCGTTGATATGTAGAGGTTGACGAACCTAACAAGAAATCAAGACAGATAGCTTGCTAGCTAGCCGAATAATATAAAGAATATCATGCCAGGTCCACAAAAGCAATTGACCAGTAAATTGCGGATGGCGCCGGCAATGCCCGACTCCTGTACTATCATCGATCGTCGATCTCCACGTTAATTTTGCATCGTCTGGTGCGCGCGCAGACATTTTTTGAAGAATGTGATGGCAGTGGCAGCCAGCTGGTCGTTATTGTCTTCAACGCCAGTTCTGCATATCGGCAACGGCAAGGCATCTTTAGACAAAGACCAGCACTCCATGCATGCACCATATATATACATATCTTCTACATATATATTATATGAGCTAGCTAGCTACTTAAATATTAATTCTATTTTTAAGAGCTTTCACATTTAGTGTCTTAAAATATCGAATTTTTCATAATTTGATATTTATTATAGGGTTTTGATTCAAATATCCCCACATCCATATTCTTATTTTAGAAAAAATGTTTAGGGGATAAACAGTGAGTCCTTTTTATTTTAATATATAAAATAAATATTTTTTCAATCATCTACACTTTCTCGCATACTCATATTTATTATAGTTTTAAATAGTAATTTTAAAATAATTTAATTAATTTTAAAAATATTATCATGTTCATAAAAAAATAATTTTAATTTTTGTTTAAAATATTCATTAGAGTAATAGTTCAAAACATAAGAAAAAATATTTAGTTAAATTTGTAAATGAAAGTGAGAGAAAAAAGTAATAAAAAAAAGAATAGAGAAATATTATTTTAATAAAATAGAGAAATAATAGGAATGTATGAAGGTTTTAAAAGATGAGTAAAATTTAAAGAAGAATTTTAAAAAATGTATTTTTAAACTAAATTATAAAAATTTTTATAAAAAATGAGATGCGAATACTCTGAGTACGTAAGTAGTTATCTTCTCATTTTTGTTACAATTCAGATCCCCATAATGATTGTATGTATCAGTTAATTAGTACGTACTCATCTGAGTATCATTGTGTACTGTACGTTCTTCTTCTTTTTTTCTTCTTTTATTTTATTTTATTTTATTTAATAGAGAATGATACTATTTTCCTTGATATATATAATTATATTTGTAATTATACTCAAATGTGCAATATATAATATTAAGATAAATGACGTTATTTATACTTATAATTTTACTCACTGTGCTAATGTGTGATCACCTATTGAGAACTATAATGAAAATTTTAAATAAAATATTAATATAATAAAATTGTTATTCAATACGTATACGTATACATGAGCACTGCTCACGTATACGTACGTAGTTGATATGTCCAAGTGGCCTGTTGGGCTTCGTCCGTGCGAGCGCACAGGTTCCTCCCTGCTAGCTCATGTACGTTGACGTCCTTTGTTTCCCTTAATTTTTTACTTTTATGTCACTTCGAAAGTCCTTCTCCAGACCTTTTGAAGTTGACCAGTAATTTACATGACCATGATAAGCTAAAAAGCTCATCATCATCATCTTATAATCATAACAAATCCACCCAATTTTTATTGGGATAAAACTCAAAATCCTCTCCTCTCTGGTCTGCTTTCATGGTACTTGATGATATTGGTATTTCGATGTCTTTTTTATTTGTTTGATATAATATAGGATGAGCTTTGGAAAGATGAAAGTGAAAGTGTGTACGTTCTGATGTAACAGGAGCCTTCTAAATTTAGCACTCTGACTCTGTCTATCCGATGGCCATACGTGCAGAGGCGCCCTTCATCAGTACTACTTGCTGTCAATCCCAGAAATTCTACTGTCGAGTAGCATATGTTATCCACATGCACCAAATTCTAGCTGAGACGCATCAAACATATCTGGCTGCTAAATTTAGCAGACAACAAAAATTGCAGAAAATTGCAAACAGGTTCTAAAAGAAGGGCATGACACAAACGTAAATCTTAATTAATTCGAAATTGTCTCTTGTAATCTCACATATATATGAGCGTGAAAAATGCAAAACTGGCCTCATCCAGTTGTCACACAATGTTGCCTCCATACATAATGCAAGTTATGGTGGTGATTACTATGATGGTGGTGATGATGATGATCATGGTGGCTCACTAACTCGTGACACCACCTGAACCCCTCACCACTCACCGGAAACTCCCACTCCTCAACCTCCCTCCCTTTTTCCCTGTCTTCTTTAACGTCCCCATTTACTTTTTGTTGTACTTCTTCTAGATCTCCTATTTCCTGTTCTTCGGCTTGCTCTTCTTCTTCTTCTACTAATACTGCTTCTTCCTTTTCTTTTTCTTCATAATCTTGTTCTCGCTCTATTTCTTCATCCAGTACTACGTTCTCCTCCTCCTCCTCCTCTTCTTCTAACGAATCTTGGATATAGTCGTCTCTAATGAGGTGGAGTCTCAACCGTCCGTCTTCTCTTGAAGCCCGGAGAATCTCGGTTCTATCGATCCTCACCTCGGTGAGCTCAAGCCGCCCGTCCTTCCTTACTGCACGGAGAAAGAAATTCCGCTGGCCGTTCGGGCTCAACGACGAAAGAGGCGGTGGAAACTTCTTGACTTCCACACCCTCTTTCTTCCATCTCAGTTTCTTCGTCGTACTCCTTTGAAAGCTATCATGATTACCATCATTCTGATCAATCATTGCCTCCTCAATCTTGTCGTCAAACCGCCTCTCGTCGGAGCTCTCAAAGCCTAGACTTTCAGTGCACGACATCAACCCGTCCACTCCGCCTCCCATATCATCGATAAAACCCATCCCGCCAGGCTCTTTTCTGGGAGGAGTAGTAAAAATATATTCAGGAGAAGAAGGCGGGTTAGATTTAACCGACGGAGATTCAATAACGTTGGGCAAACGTTGGATATCACCGTCGATCGCACTGGTTAAACCTAACCCTCCTGGAAGGGAAGAAGAAATATGGTACTGGTGGTGGTAGGGTTGACATCCGAAAGGGAGTTTGTCGGTGTTGGTGGTAGAAGTAGTGGTGTCTATGGAGGTGGTGAGGGCAAGAAAAGAGTAGTGAACGCTCTTTCTGCAAAAGCTCATAATCATAGTTTGAAGTTATAGTTACAAAGAAAGAAAGATCAAATATTAAAGGGAAAGATTAGAAGAAGGCTCGTGAAAAATTGTCTTGCTTTTTTCTTTTGGGTTGGAGAAAGTTGGGAGAAGGGATGGGGGTATTAATAATATCCTCACGCCAGAGAGAGACAGAGAGAAAGAGAGAGGGTGGGGATATGGTGAAGGAAATGCCACCGAGACGAAAAGGTTTGTGTGGAAAATGAGCTGGAGTGAAAGAGAAAACGGTGCCGGGTCCATGCATGCACGAAAGACGACCTGAAGAGACAATTGGCTCATATCAGCCTTTTTTTATCTTCCACTCTTTTTTTCCTTTTGTTTCTTTCTAGGAATGTTGCAGTACGTACACAGCTAATTTTTAGACATCAGCCTCATCATCCAGCTTCTCTATGTCTCTAAATCTGGTAATTATTAGTTTAATGTCATCATGTCATGTGTGTTGGCTAAGGAATATATATATATATATATAGGAAGCTTAATTAAAGGACTTATAATTAATATATAATAGTAAATTAAAATGCATATTGAGGTAATTGGCTGGCATGTTTAACTATATATATAAATATATAATAGTAATTAATTAGTGTAAAGATAGGGTTTACTAACTAATTAATTCAAATATATCTATAAAAAAATATGATTTTTTTACTTATACGAAAGTTAAAAATATGATCATGATGAGATTATTGGTTACTATATATTATATTCATATAATATGCATGCAGTATACATGGATTAGGTTCCCATGCAAATGAATGAATCATGCAGGAAATTACAAAATAATATTAGGAAGTTATACTAAATTATAACAATTAAACCAGCTGCCATGGGAAGCTGGAATCTGCAAATTAACACTACCTTACAATAATTAATTAGTTGCATCGTCATGTCTAGCCTGATCTGCGAGCTGGATGTATAGATAACTCGATGATGATCAGGATGGATGGGAAAGGTACCGTCATATCGGCTAGCTTGCTTGGTAGATATCTAGTTGGGATACTGGAAAGTTAGAAAAATAGCAATGATACGCATAATATTCTTGTAAAATGAAGATAGTTTTATAGAATGATGATATTTTTATATTTTATTTTATAATAATACTCTTTATTTTAAAATATGAGTATGAAATATATTATGAAAAGTATTGTGTATTTATTATTTTTTAAAATTAATCAATTATTATAAACCGTAAGCTAGATTTTAAAAAAGAAATACTTTAGTCATAAAATAATTATATAAAAATAAATTTATAAAATGATGTAATACTTCAAATTATAAATTTATTTTTATAATAAAATAAATTTAAGACATCACATAAAATTATTACATTAATTTATAAATTTATTTTTATATAATTGATCATTTTTATTCCTAACACTCCTCTAAGTAAAAGGGACGAGATTTGATTAATTGTTTTAAGGTCGGTTTGGACTCTCAACTCACTTCAACTCATGTCAGGTCATCTGATTTAATCATTACAATTTTTTAAAATTTTAATATAAAATATAATAAACAATTCAATTTTTTCAAATCTTAAAATAATAATAATAATATTAAAAAAATAATATTATAATAATATTTTATTTAACTTTCAAATTTCATCTCAACTTAACTCAATTTAATTCAATTTAAGTCAACTCAATATCTAAACGCAGTCTAAAGATTAGATCGAGTACTTAGGTTCGGTTTGGCCATACAAATTTTTTATCACAAATTCAAAATTTTCATCTCATCATTATAACTTTCTCAAATCTCCATACAAAATATAATAAATAATTATTTTTTTTTTAATTTTTTTAAATTTCAAAATGATATATAATAATATTAAAATCTTAAAATTCAAAATTTTCTAATAGCGAAACCGAACCAGCCTTACAAAAGTACGTACGTACCAGCTTGAACAGACATAAGTCAAAACCGGTTGAAGATGATGTGCATGCTAGTTGAGTACTAGCTAATTGTTCATGGGTTACGATTTAAGGTGGGATTAGTACTGCATGGTACAATTGGATTTGATATTTTCTGGCGCAGGAATTTATATATGGATCATATTCTTGGAACGTGCAGATCATAGAGAAGAAGAATCTCCAAGATATGTAGCTTGGAAACTTATCCATATAACAGACAAATATATCATAGGGTCTATGACCGTTAAACGACCCACGTATGCTCTTATAGAACAAGAGGTGCATGGGTAATTAAAATATTTCTTTCTTATGCATGCAGCCTAGCTACCTAAGGCGCTTGTGTTCCATACACTTCGATATAGCTATACTACTACAAGAAAAAAAGGATATATGTGATAGATATTGGTATTGAAAAATACTCACCACAAGAAAACTGTTTATTTACGACCAGTTAATTTTAGTAAATTAATTATTTTCAGTTAAAATTAGTTACAGATAATATTTTGATTACAATAAATTAGTTACAAAAATCTAATTTTCTTGTAGTGACTATTTGTAACGAAAATATAATAATTTTAACAGAAAATAAATAATAATAAATGAGTAGTTTTCTTGTGGCACTACCTAGATATATTTCCATATGATATTTTAGTACAACATCCTAGTAAAATATGGGGCTTGTAGTCTTCGGCCTTCTACTTCTTATCATCTCTCTATATATAGATTAATCAATTTGTACTTGTAATTAACTTATTAACTTTGAACATTAATCATCTTATACGATTTTTAGGTTTTTTGAAATGCATTTAATTAATTAGATAGCTAGTTTGCTACATGATTAATTTGGATCGATGTAATATACACGGATGTGATTGAGCGATGAGTACTTTTCGATATAATTAATCGAGTGTTGTTTATCAGTCAATCTCATTATATATAAAAGAGAAATATTATAAACCGTCGTCAAGTGTAGAAGTGTCGTGCAGTCGTTTTAAAAAATAGTGAAGTTTATTATTAAAAAATTATTTTCTTTTTATGTAGATCTTGTATTTATTTACTCTTTTCAAAATGATTGCACGGCATTTGCATACTTATGACTGTAAATATTATTTTTTTATATAAAAAACTAAAGGTGTAACCGGTCATATTCTATATATTATATATAATATTAAAAATGAATATAAAATATATATAATATGTAAACCAATCCGATTTGGTGTTGAAAAACGTAAAATCGACTCTGGATCGGATTTGATCAGTTTTTTAAATGAATAAATCAATTCCAGACCGAATTATTAGATGCAGTCCGGGTCGATTTTCCCATTTTTTGATTTACTTTTACACCCTTATAAAAAAAACAATAAAGTTATTATATTACATAACTTTTATACAAATATTTAATAAATATATTAAATTTTTTTAAAAAAAATGTGACTATTGATGACTTTGACAGCATCAATATGTTTGATTTTTTTTTAATATTATTTATTTTATGATAAGAGTTAGGAAATAATTGTTCATTAATTGTAAGAATATATATCACCCTCTTTTGGAATTAATAATAGGGACGTTAATGGTGCTCAATCATCCTCTCAAAAGTGAATGGCTTTCTATTGATATGACCTCCAATATTAATATTAAATGTCTGATGCTTCTTCTCATGGACAACCTCCTACTTGCATGCTTCCAACACTTCGTGACATGATTTCAATGTTATAAAATAACACGTGAAGAAAATACAAGCTTCATGATTAGCAATGGAACATCTTTCTATTATATATAGCCAGTTAATTAGTAGCCGTCCACGGCACGCATGAAATACATATATCCACCACCTTATCAAAATGACTCGACTGCCTCTCATACATATATATATATATATATATATATAATTAAAAAATTTAGTGGTAAGCAATTTTGCATATTAATACGCACATTTATTTAATGTAATTAGTCAGAAAGTCAGATTTTAATAAATATGGTGTCAATTTAAATTTTGAATATGAAAACAACAGTGTTGGTACGCAGATTGATATACAAATTTACTTATACGTAACAAAACTCTATATTATTATAAGATACTATTTTGGAATTGTTTATCCTTACACAATATTAATTCCCACTGTATTAATGTTGTCATACGTTGGTGGGACGTCAACGTTTTATATATAGGCATGTAATAGTTTAAGAAAAATGATTTATACAGTCTTGAAATATGCAAATTTCACGTATTCTTTTTTAAAAAGGTAAGAGCAATATATAAATCACGTGAAAAAGTTAAGAAACCAACTTTTTCATAATGAACTCCACTTTTTTTAAAATAAATGCACATCTTAGAACTGTATCTAGTATTATTTTTAATTTAATTAAAAAATATTATTCATTATTCTTTCATTATGTTTTGATATGATATCAAATTATTAATTTTTTATATTATCTTTCACAATCTTATAAATCAATATTTGATTTTAACGCTAGGAGAAGATAAAAGATATATAACGGTTAAAACTCTTACTTAATACTATTTTTCAAACTATTAACATATATTGATGGGTCACAATCCACTTAGAGTAATGTTATATGTACTTACGATTTTACCTATAAAAAACTTATAAAAGTTCATTTTGTCAATTCCTTTTAAAATTCAAAATTTATAATTTTAAACATATATATCAATAACTAACACATGAAGATGTAAATTTCTTGTAATTAGTTTTTCTTATATACAGTTAGCATTTTTCACCTAATTAATAACCTATTAATAACATATATTTTATCTTATAAATGATCATTTTTTTTCATATTGAATTTGTGATCCGCTTATCATTCATAAGATTAATTAATTTGTAAATCTTGAACTTAATTAAATTGAATTTCTAGCTAAAATAAGCTTTCAATTCTGGATGGGACCATTCATATAACTATATATATATATATGTGGATATGGGTGATGCTACTATGCCCTCTCAATTTGGCTATTTGGTGTGTCTTTAATGTAAATTGTACTTTTTTTTCTTTTTATTTTAAGCATTTTTTAAACACGTTTAAATATTTTTTTAAAAAAATATTAATAAACTAATAGTCACTTTCTTATTATTTGTACGGATATAATACTCCATCAATGCTTGGGTAATGTTAGAAAGAGTTTTGCTATTCATAAGCTCTATACACCATATATTACATAATTTCTTATTTTTTTATTTTTAATATTTTTTAAATTTTATTCTTTTCAAAATAATTGAATTCTTCTATTTATTATTTATATACTATATATTTGATAAGATAAAAAAAAAAGAAAAAAAAAAGGAAAAAAAAAGAGGTGACGTGTTATATATGAAGCTTATAAATAGTATTTTTTATGTTAGAAAATTTATCCATCTGAAAAATCTATCAAAAGGATATGTCAATGGCATGCATGTGACCATATACATAGATCATGATCACGTGAATGAGACAACATCATGATTTGAAAATCATGCAACATGTTCACATCATCATACAGTGCCCAATCCAATCCAATCCACACATGAACTTTCCGGGAAAGTGTGCTCGCTTGCTCACTGCCTCATTAACGGTAGTGTAGTTGAGCAGTCCACATCGGAAAACAGTATCAGTGATTTGGACCGTTGATTTTGCATATCATACTTGACTGCTAATTTGTGGAAGACCACTACCACGCCCTTCTTATCCTCGGGAGAGTCGACGACGTGTTCAGCTCATGTGGAACCACTTGGCTTAAGAACCGAAAGTTAAAGACGATACCCATCACCTCATATCATATATTTTAATATAAATTTTACTACAAAGTCACGTACTAATCTACGTATCAATACTGATTCTTTTATATTTAAAAATTAAATTAGCACCGTTTTCAATAAAATATACTTTTTGATCAATCATAATAAATTGGTACACATATTAGTGCACAAGTGTGCTTGTAACTAGACTTTTCCTTTTGATATTACTCTTTATTTTTATTTTATTTTATTTTTTTAAAATTAATTGAGTTAATTTAATTATCATCTATATACTATATATTTATTATAAAAACTTAAAATATAAAATAAATGTGATGCGTAGAAATAATAAATAAAATTATTCATTATCATGTTCTATAATTTCCCAAGTAAAAGTTTTGCCCTTATTAGTGTGACATTTCATTCAATTTATCCTACAAATTAATTGGATATTAGAACTTTTTAAAAGTAATTTTGAAGACAAAATGTATCCTAGCTGATATTTATAATTACTAATTCATCAGTAGAGGAAAAGAAAAACATTTCATCTTGTTGTAGTTATTACTTATTTGATTTTTTATTACGTACTTTCCCTTTTGTATTTCCTACCACTAAATTATTATTATTATTATTATTATTGTAACTATTGATGAATAATTTGGGATGTTGTGATGACCGGTTTATTCTTAGAGCAGTAATTATGTCTCAAATCGGACATTCTATTACAAGGAGGGGTTCTTATAATCACGTTCAGGAATGGTTGCTACTCTTATCGCTCTTGCTCCCCTTTTATTAAGAAAAAAATTATTGATTATATATTCGTTGATTACCTATTTGACTTCTTCACGAGCTCTTTATTCTTTTACCTTGAGTTCTTTGTATTCTCAAAGATTGTTTATGGAAATATAAAGATTTTCTTTCCTTGAGATTATAAAAAATGTTCTTGCATTAATTAAACTCTCACACATAAATTTTAGGCAATTAATAGATCGATGACAGTCATAGAATTGTCGAACGTGAGTAGTTAATATTGATAATCGTACGTACTCGATCGTCTTGTCAGTTCGTGTGTTTGTTTTCTCCAGGGGTTACGTTCATTTAGATCTCACTAGAGCAATTACAAATACTGTTTAGGGTAGGTACTCCTGGTTAATATGTACTTGCTTGGTTCATCATGTACGTGTAAAAGTTCGTTTGTGATACAAATTAAATTTGGAGTTGCCAAGATTAACAAAGATTGGAACATGAAGATCAGTAGTGATACAAAGGCTGCATGCATGAACAAAATATGTCAAGAGTGGTAAGCTTGAACTTCTTGGCCAGAGATCTGCAATGTCCTGATCACAACCATTTAAAGACGCACAGACCTTTGCACGTGGCGATACAAGAGTAAAGCTTTCCATTCTTGCCGGTGAAAGCTGTCAGTGAACGAAGACAAGAAGCAAAGGATCGGAGGGCACAAGTTATAATTAATATGCTTATGGTGAGACAGTCTCTCACATTATCGGAAAGTTGGCAGCAGACATATATTGTAGGAGAATGCAGTGATTTTGGTACATAGTGGGTACAAGGTTAGCGAGATTGGCTACATGACTAGCTAGGATGTTGTGGACAGGATGGACTGAACCACGGTTTTGTGGTGTTGGAAACTTGGAAGGGGTACGTACTAAATGGTTGTGGGTCATGTGGTTGTGATTGTGCAAGAGATGAGAGGGAGAGAATTGTGTTGAAGAAAGTTGTGTGGATACTGCAATCTAAAAAAATAAATGCGACTTTGAGGCGTGTAGAACACTATCTTTAAGGTGATAATAGCCCCCACTTGAAAGAGTTTGTTATCGGATTATAAGCAATTCACCTTCAGGATACAACAAAGTCACCAATTGCAGATAGTAATTTTGAAGTCTTTCCTTCAGAGTTTCTCTACAAAATTGTGTAAGTGATTGAAAAAATGATAGAATGGAATGAATAAATTCGTGGGTCTCATCCTCTATTTATAGAGGGTGAAGTGACACCATGTGAAAAATCACAACTCTTAACTTGTAACTTTTCAACTTGTAGTTATAGTTTAAAGGTCATGTTGTTTCATTTAAAGAACATGCCTCAAGTGGTTGGACACCTTTCTCCCTGAAGGGAGGTCACTAGTTCGAACCACACCTATTCACCATTTCTATTGAAATTATTTTGAAGCACATCAAGTGGAATTTCACACGGGCCAGTTCGACCCATGCATGGTGCCTCTTCGGCCCGCCCCAGACATTGTGTCTGTTCGGCCCATGCATGGTAACTCTTCGGCCCAACCTGTTCAGCCCATGCGTGGTGTCTCTTTAGCTCAAGCATTGTGCCTATCCAAGTCCAATACTTCAATTATTCCACAAAATAAATGAAAGTGCACTTGTGGAGTTTTGAACTCTTACCCTTTCATTTGAAACAACACATCTCTGCCACTAACCCAATATATTTCTTTGAGATAATGGTTCACTAAAATATATAATAACCCACATTAAATAAATTCACATATTTAATATCACAATCTATAATAAATATAACAATCCCCCACTTAGATTGCGATATTAAATTTTCAGTTAAATACTGATATCATTATGCATATAAGAAGGTATCTCTCGACTTAAACCTTCAATTAGTGTAAGTATCTCAAATTCTTAACAAAGTCAATGGTGGCCTAAGCTTAAACCAAGACTCTATATGTTAAGAACAGAAATACCACACATATGATTCCATTCAATTTTAGCGAGATAACTCACCAATTATTTGCACTAATACACGTGCTCCATCCTGGCATTCATGAACATTTACAGAAGTAAACCTTAAACTTTTGCTAGAAGTTATCCCTACCTCTTATGTTCACATAGGTAAAGTTCCTTTCATGTCTCTGTTACTTCAGATACTAATTCAATTATTGAACTTTATTAAGAGCATAATACTCATCCTACATTTAGCGTAACAGCTAGCACTGACCATCTTAGAAGGGTTTCTCACATTAAATTAAATTTCAATGCTATTCCAACCACTTAACTGTAACTTGTCATTACCCATTAAACCTTAGACTATTTATTAATAGTGTAAGGTTGGGTTACTATTAGAGGTGACTTTTTAAAAGAAATGTTTCAAACTCATTCCACTAGATGTACTATTCACCAAATCTCTCGAAAGTCCCTTTGTGAAAGGATCCGCCAAGTTTTTACTTGACTGCACATATACAATAGAGGATGAGACCCACGAATTTATTCATTCAATTCTATTATTTTTTCAGTCACTTACACAATTTTGTAGAGAAACTTTAAAGGAAAGATTTCAGAATTGCTATCTGCAGTTGGTGACTTTATTGTATCCTGGAGGTGAATTCTTGTAACCTGATAGCAAACTCTTTCGAGTGGGGACAATTATCACCTTAAAGATAATGTTCTACATATCTCAAAGTCGCATTTATTTTTTCAGATTACGATATCCACACAAATTTCTTCAACAAATTGTTGATTAGTTCTATGTTGGATTGGAATGAATTGGTATTGGATTATCACTTTACGAGGAAATAATTATGTCTAGAGATTTGGTGGGATGTACCTGAGCATGAACGTGTCAATCATGTGGTGTTAGGGGTCTTTTTTAGAGTGAGTGCATGCAGAGACGGGAAGTAGTACTTATGCTTGACTTCTCTGCGTAATGAAATGACCTACCATTCATCATTACATAAAGCACATTATATCCATGATCAAGTTTCCCTAATTTTCTTACTTAATTTGCATCATTAATCAGATATAAACCATCAAAATTATATTCTTGAGCAACAAGGCACTAATTAGGCAGCTTTTGGTTACCAACCTAGCCCAATTCAACTCAACTCATTTTATCTAATCATTACAACTTTCTCAACTTCCAACAAAAAATATAATAAACAATTTAACTTTTTCAAATCTCAATTCAACTTTTTTAAATCCCAAAATAATAATAATATTAAAAAATAATATTTTAAACTTTCATCTCAACTCAACCTACTATCCAAACCATGCCGTCTGCGATACTCTGCCTCAAGAAATTCTTTTATTTTCAGTTGCCAGAAAAAAAGTTTTTTTCAGTCATTTTGCTTATTCAAACATGGATTGGTGATGTTGTACAGCTAGGCATGCAAAATTTATCTTTCTGCTGAAAATGAGTTCATTGATGCCTGAATTTCTTCTAGTGTTCGACCCTTGGTCTCTGGCACCAACTTCGCCACGAACACAACAGTTAAGCCACAGATGCTTGAAAAGATGAAGAAGGTTCCTGTCAAAAAATAGAAATATAAAATAAATAGTAAGAGTAATGAGTACTGTAGTTTGTACCCAACACAGACTATCAAGCATTACCTGCTGAGCTCCAATCCATTAGGAAGTTAAAAGCATATGAGATAATCCAAGAACCTAACCAGCTAACCAATGTCACAAGGCTACCAGCCATACCCTTCATGTTTATGGGAAATATCTGAGGCAAAAACAACTTGTAGTTTCAGTCAACCCTCGGCTCTGATGCCAGAATTGACTTTCATTCCAACTATTTTGATCATAATAGATGTAGATTCAAGGTTAATTTACCTCTGACATTATGACCCACGGTATTCCTCCCATGCCTAATGAGAAAGATCCTGTGTATACCTTATTGCACAACCAAACAGATCAACATAAATTCCAAGTTAATCAATCATGAAATCTACAAGAATTTGGCTACTGCTATGAGATGTAAGCAAATATTAAAGTGAACTCCAGTCTCCAGCATGATTGGTCACCATAATCAGATTAAAATTAAAATGCAAAAATCTCATACGAAATTATTAACTTGATAGCAATTTTAAGTAAATCCTTTAAGGGCATGACTCTCACTTTCAAAGAGCAAAAAGCAGATTGGTCAACCACAACCCAAACGTAATTGTTGTAAAAAGAGCTTTCATTTGGGAGCACTAAAGTCATAGGAATTCAAAGCTTGGAGTAATTATTTTTGATAAGTCTGAAGTAATGGGAATTTAGTTAATAACATGACAAAAGTTGGAGACAAAAGCTTTCCACTGTCTTTCCTCATGGTATAATTGCATTACCAGTACACCAACAAGTGCTGAAATCGGAGTGATCTCTGTCCATTCTTGAAGGTCCTGCACAATGGAAGTTTTATTCTTGCAAGAAAAGCTCAACTAAAATGATGAGACTGAATTCAAGAGAAATAGATTTTATTCAGGCTTCACCTGCAAGACAAAGGACAGCCCCACGAGAAAGCAGCCTAAGCACGTTCCTGCTGCAGAAACCTGATAATATGTAGGCTTCAGAATTGTTTTTCATTCAATTCCATCAAAGTATAGACTCAACTTTCTTACCAGTAGAAGTGGTCGTCGTCCGGATTTATCCATTAAGACTACACCCAAGGCCGTCATTGGAATCTGTAGAAGACAATCAACATCATCTTAGAAAACATCAAGCATAAAAAAATGTTAAAACTACACTAAAGAGTGTCAAGAACCTGAACAGCGACCATTGCTATAGTCCCAAGACTACCTGAAAACCCTGCATTATGTTACTCAAATTACATTTTTCTTCTCACTTATTAAATATTGAAAGCACTGAATAAGATGAAATCCCTACCAGCTGATATGAATATAGAACTTGCATAAAATGCGATGCCATTGACCCCTCCAAATTGTTGTAGTACCATGAGGCCAACTCCAACCTAACTCCCTTTTTTAGGTTAGACATAACACGATCAAACAAGTTTAAAAAATGAACCATACTACAAGGATTAGATTAGAGAGCTTACGATAAGTGAACGAGCATATTGTGGTTGAAATAAGTCGAGAAAACTAGCTTCAGAAAGCTGTTGAAGGGTTTCTGTGTAATCCTATACAGCAATTTGAAAACAAGGTCAACATTAGTTTCTAAGAAAAAGTTTGGGGAAAAATTAAAACCTATTTTAAGTTTGTAATTTTTCTAGTTAGATTGGAAACAGAGTAATTCTCTCATAGCTTTTCACTGAGTTTCAAAGCTTACCCTGATCTCAGCAGCTTCCTGTGAGATATCAGCATTCTCCCCCCTAAGTCGCTGAAGAGCAGTTTCACACTCTCTCTCTCGACCAATCTTTGCCTGCAACCAAATGGGATCATCAAGCATGCATTTCAGACCATGCTTGCATTTTCTTTGCCACCTCCATGATTTAAACATGTTAGATAAATGACATGCACTCGAGGAAAAAACTGTATAGGAAAAGGCCTTGAATAACAAACCTTTAACTATTTGTTTTTTGGTTTTTATTTCAAATTCATTATCTGGAGTGTAACTTGAACCAAACACATCAAAATAATAATAAAAACTTACCAGCCATCTTGGAGACTCTGGAATGAAAAATATACCAAGAAGTTGTACTAGACACGGAATAGTTCCTGAAATAAAGTAAAATAGAACCACTCTAATTAGGAAACTACCTTCATATAAAAAGAATACAGTAGAAAGAGCGAGAAACTTACCAATAAGAGCCAAAGCCCGCCAGTTTACAAAAGCTCCAATTAGATATGTTAATGACACGCCACAGCATATCATCAACTGCAGAACAGGCCATCAGTGTGTGAATAAGAGTTGAATTCACATTGATTTCCAAATCTTTGAGGCTTTTTGGTTCTACCTGATGAACGGTTGTAAACCCTCCTCGAAGATTCTTAGGTGTTATTTCTGCTATATATACAGGTACCTGATTGAAAACCAGAATGCACTTAACTTTATCTTGCACATCGATGATATATATAAGTACTGCAATCCATAGACTTACCACATAAGAGAGAAGTCCCATCCCGCAACCAACCAACAGTCTCCCAAGGTCGAGGCACCAATTGACCTTGCAACAACAACCATATATCTAGCATTATAAAGTGAAGCTGAGCTATTATATTTGCTTAGTACAAAGTGATCTAAAACAACTTCATGATTCTTTCTGACCACTTCACGACCATCAAATATTCAGTTATATGTAAGAGGAAACACAAAGATGAATAATTCTGATGCTGCCACAATTATTTCAATATCTTGGTAAAAAGATCTTTCCAAGGTAAAATTTATTGAATTTCAAGCATGTTTAACATAATTTTTTGAAATTGGAGAGAGAGAGAGAGAGAGAGAGAGTTATTCTTCATTCACAAAAATTAGTCCAAGACTACCTATCACATGTGTTTAAATAAGGACACCCATGTCAGCATTAATCATTCTGCTCTGTGACCATATGGCGTTTCATGAATTGGAGATACCAAAAGAAAGTTGATAGGGGAGGACAGGATATAAAACCTTAGAGAATACAATGATTAGCCACCCTGCCAGGCAGAGTATCTCGGAAAGACCCATTGCCTACCTTGCAAAACAGCAAAAAGAGAGACGCTGGTGATCTTTTTGGAATTTGAAGCTTAGCAAATGAATGGATTTAATTCCAGGATGATGGAAACACTTACACCGCTTCTGCCTATGTAATCTGCTATTTTGCCACTCACTAATGCACCTATCATTGCCCCAATTGTCAATATTGAACCGAAAAGTGAATACTGCAGTACGAACAAAAATTGCAAGGGCATCACATACAAAAATGTGCAAGGAAATAACTACAGGATTCAACATAATTGATTTTGCATATAGCAATTTGGATACAACATTTCACTTAATTGAGGGAGCTCTAATGGCGACTACTCTATAAAGTTTGATTTCTCCAAATCATCAAGTCCTTGACAATAATTTGGACTACCAACTGTACTTTGAGATGTCATTCAGTCAAAATTATTTGCCTTTTAACTTGTTTTTGGCATTTCCTCGATCACATTTAACTTCTTTCGCCAATTCTCTTATATTGTATCACAGTTGAAAACTGTTTTTGGAGGTAGAGGCATAAATAGAACAAAACCATGAAATATTAATGATATGCATAGATGGAAAATTACTAAAAGAGAGGCAAGCGTCATTTTCAAAGCAGAATCAATTACTTTTCGAGGAACGTGGTTCAAATGCTTACGAATTCTCTGGCAAATTTCATTGCCAGAGTAAAAGAGCGCATACAATATTACACTCACCTCTGCCACAGTCAGGCCCTGCTCATCCATGATTCCAGACTGAGCAGGTGATGAATATCCCACCTGAAAAATCAATTATATAACATTCTCGATTCAGTACTCAGCATATCTAACATCTAGGGACATGTCCACTGCTGTCTTACTGTCTTTCAGCACAGAAGACTTTCCATTAACGAATCTATAACCCAATCATTCAGCTGCAATATTTTTTTTTTCTTTGTAAGGGCATGTGCGAATATTGAATCCTCAAGGAAAAATAAAGCGAGTACTTGGTATATATTGTGTCCAAACTACGGCTAAGCCTTTGGGTTGACGAGGTGATGTCCCCCTTCACTTGGATGAGCATCTTGAGCTTGATGTTTTGGTATGGCTCTCTTGAAAGTGTGAATATTGGGTTTATTAAATGAGGGTGTCTTGCAAAATTAGAAATCGAAAAGAAAGATTATGTCCTGAAATATTTACCGGATAATTCTATTAACTCTATATTTCATAGAAAAATGCATGAACTTCCACTGCTCCTGTCTGATCACAAGCGCCAAAAGGAAGAGAACTTACAGCTGATCCAAAAACATAGGAACCGGAGACAGCAACCAGAGTACTAAGCACAACAACGCCTGTGGCAGAAGAGCCACCACTCTGCCCACCGCCACCACCACTGGCGCATACTCCATCGTTTTTCTCGGCAACTAGAGGACTTGAAAGTTCTCCTCCTTCTATGCTTTCTCTGCCCATATCCTATATTTTTTGGTCGGCAAAGAAATGTCTCGAATCGAAAGGGAGAGATTTTTTTTGGTGTGCTAATGAATGAAGTAATGAAGACAGAGACAAAGAGGAGGACATAGGCCAGTGGGTTCCAGCTTTTTTTCTCTTCTGTTTTTTTCTGATCTGAATATAGAAATGAAGAAGTGCCGGGCCCTGAGGACCCACTTGGGTTGTAAACCTTTTGTCTTTTTTTCAGTTTTTATTGCATGTGATACAGACTATCGTTCTTGCCTCTTTTATCTATTTTCAGAACCCTCCATGGATAGAAATTTAAGAAATCGAATACAAAATCGACATCTTTTTTCTTTTTGGTAGGTCATTGAATAATCTCTAATCCTGTGCCATGGCGGATGAAAATGCAACACTTTCTCCTTGTTAAAAGAAGACCCGCCGGCTATATGACCTTTCATTCCATTTTTAAGATTTGGTTATATGCAAGTATTACGTAGTTGCAGACAACATCATTGTTCAGTATCTTCATTTCCTTCTTCGACTTCTGGAGGCTTGGGGCAGAGCTCTCTCTTTCCCTAGCTCCAGAATTAGCTGTGAACTTCAGCAGGTTGCAGTTAGTGCAGTTCGATATTCAAATGGTTAGGAAATGCGATAACTTGATACCATAAATCATGAAGCAACTGGAACCAAAACTCTTTATTGGATGATGATAACAATGAGAAAGGTGTGCATAAAGTTCACAATACCCAATGATGCAAAGGTGATCTTCCAGGCCAAATAAATGTGTTCTAATCAGGTGAGTTAACGAGTTGAGTTTAAGCCTTATTTGTTGAACTTTTATTCGAGCTTATACAAGCCAAGTAAAGCTTAATATGAGATGTATAGTTTAATAATCAATCATAATTTTGTATTTACAAACGGTTCATATATTAAACGAATCGAGTTAAATTTAAGTTTAATCGAGCCAATCTCGAGCAGCTTGTCAAGTAACCTTGTTTAGTTGTTTATTTACAACATTATTCACAATCTTGCAAATGTTTCCAATGAGATTATGAGAAAACCAGTCATTTTCAGCTGATTGTTGTCTCAAAATCTTAATTTGATAAAAATAAATAAATGTCTTCTTTTAATATATATTCTAATACTCCTCTTTATGTGAGTTACACTCTTGATTTAATATATAAAATATTTAATTAAATCAAAAAAATGTGCAGTTAAGACTCGACTCTGATATCATGAGGACCTAAACTGAAGAAAGAGAGCGCCGTCGGGGGGTGATTTTGGAGAGAGATCTTGAAGATCAAGAAGGATGTGAGTAAAACCATTCAATTGTATGGCTTCTCGATCCGTTAGCTCTCTGCCTATCAAGATTTTGTTTTCTCATTGTGAATAATAAGATATATGGACAAAAACGATTCCACATAGAATTTTTATTTATTGTGGTTATAAAACCCATTTGCTAGCATTAATTACTTCGTCTTTATCTTAGATTTTATTAACTCGGTTACACGAATAGATGTGATACATTTTAAGCAATTTCATAAGTCAACCACTTAAAACGTGACATGTCAACCAGTGCAACAAACAGATGATGAAATTCGTAATAAAGAACAGCATTTCTCTTTTATCTTTATTCCAGCATATGAGTGATTGATGCTTGCATTTCTTCCAAAGCTCGTCCCTTGGTCTCTGGTACCAGTTTTGCGACGAATATTACAGTCAAACCACAAGCTCCAGAGAATATGAAAAATGTTCCTGAGGTAGCATTACATTACAAAAGAGGAAGCAAGAAACAGTTTACTAGAAATTAATGAAAGTGCCTATAATATGAGAGTATAGACAGTAACCTGCTGTACTCCATTCCATCATGAAATTGAAAGCGTATACCATAATCCAAGAAGAGGATAAGCTCATTAAAGTCACAAGGCTTCCAGCCATTCCCTTGATGTTTATAGGGAAGGGTTCGGCTTACCTCTAGTTTATCATTAGGAAAAATATAATTGTAAGTAAAATTGTGCACTAATTTGTACATCAATGTGATGTGATTGGTCAAAAAGTAAATTTTATTGAAAACAGTGTTAATTTAAGTTTTAAGTATGAATTAATCAGTATTAGTACACAGATTAATACGCGACTGTGCTTGTATATAGCAAAACTCGAGAACAGGAAATCTCCTGTTCTAATAACTCAACATTGACATGTATATTCTTTTTCAACAAACGGTGGAGATTCAAATTCAGTTTTAAATTTTATTTTTCAAGCATAGGCTCCCTTAAGGAATATATACATGTATATATATATATATATATATATATATATAATTCATTACAAATTCATGGGTTTTAAAACTTTATTTTTCAAGCATCTGCCATAACTTTTGTTTTGACAAACAACTTGAACAAAATAACTATGACAGATTACAAAATAAATCGTAAAAATCCCACCAGCAAGATTACTGCAAAGAAGGAATATGTGTGTGTGTGTATAACTCACTATTTTATGAGCATAATTGTAAAAATATTATAAAAATATTGATATTTTAAGAATTTGACATGATATTTCCAGTTATTAAAACTATATACTAACACGAATTTTCATTTTAAATATAAGGCTATGAATTTGTACACGTTATCATTATTTTTGAAGGAGATATTAAATTATAAATTCCTTTGACAGTGTCTCAAGTTTGTACTATTGCTTCAAATTTCTAAGAATAATAGATAGTATTGTAATCAAATCGAGTTCGAGTTGAGTGATGCCTAGCCAAACTTGGCTTGATTATTAAAAAATCAAATTCAAGCTCAACTCGAACTCAAATAAAGCTTTTTTAAATGTTCAAGCTCAACTTAAATAAGATATTTTCATGTTCAAACTCAACTAGAGACCGATTAAAAATTAAGTGGAGCTAGCGCTAGATTGGATTAGTTTATCATTTTTTTTAAAAAAAATGGAGTTTAATAAATAAAAAATAAAGAAAAATAAAATAATATATTAGAATATTTTACTCACAATTGTACAGATTTTTTTTTTTAACTCACAATTGTACAGTTAGATAAATATTTTTTTTTATTGCAGTAACAATATTTTACAAAATAGAATTAAATGTCCAGAAGACTATATGACTATTTAGCTGATCTTATACAACTCTAATCAATTATAATTATATAAAATAACAATATTTTTATAATATTTTATAATTATGCTCATAAAATAATGAATTATATATACACATGTATATATTCCTTAAGGGAGCCGATATATGCTTGAAAAATAAAATTTAAAACTAAGTTTGAATCTCCACCGTTTGTTAAAAAAAATATACGTGTCAATATTGAGTTATTAGAACAGGAGATGTCCTGTTAATGATAAACTGGAGGTAAGCCGAAGTTACATAATTCTGAAATGGAATAGGTAAGCCGAAGTTAAAATGGAATATCTGAAATGGAAAGTCATCCTCCATTGAAGTTACATAATTCTCAAGATTTAAGATTCTTGGTAATCTAGCCCTTGTAAGGCTTTTAAAAGGGTTCAGAGGTCGATAATACCTCTGATACTATAACCCACGGCAATCCTGCCATGCCTAGTGCCCGAGCAACATTATACCCCTGCGTGGATTTTTGGGCAGTTAATCACTTGAACCTCAATTTGATCTATCACTACATAAACCTTGGTCACAACTGAAGTGAAAAACCAAAAAGAATAAAAATTGAAAACACCCCCTTGTTGTTGCCTTCAGGATTCAAAAGAAAAAGAAACATTAGAAGGTGCATCGTTTGCCATGTTAGCAATTGAAGCTATAGGTGACTAGAAAGTCCTTGTCATGAAGACTACTGTATGTAGAGCAACCATTAGGGGGCAAAATCATCTTAGTGGTATTTTAGATTACCAGGATCCCGTTAGCACCAAGATGGAAGTGAGCTCCTTCAACCAGTTTCTGTCCTGCTCGTAACAAAATCATTTAAACAATGGATCAATCAAGTATGTGGAAAGCATAACCACAAACACAGAAGCTATTGATTGGTTTTGATAGTAACCTGAAAGCCAAATGACAAGCCTACAAGGAAGCAACTCAAGCACATTCCAGCAGCAGAAACCTGCAACAATAGGTCGACTTTACTGCTACTGATTTACTAATGAACTATGCCATATAATTATAGCCGACTCTTTGCCATCCTCACCATAAGAAGTGGTCGTCTTCCCAATTTATCAGTTAAGATTACACCCACAGCAGCAGCTGGAATCTGCAAAAGAAGGTGTACATGTTTAGGTAGGAGATACATCATGCATAATCCTGCAGCTACTAACAGATACAGTGAACCAAGTACCTGGATGATGGCCAGTGAAACAGTCCCAATGCTACTTGAAAAACCTTCCATGAACCACAGTTGGTAATTCTTCTTTTTTCTATATTACATGAAACAATTCTTAAACCCATCAACTTAACAGCTTTTACAAATATAGAGCTTGCATAAGATGCAATCGCATTGGCTCCTCCAAATTGGTGAAGTGACATCAACCCAAGTCCAACCTAATCAATTTAAATAACATACAGCAAAAGATTGGACAAGCAAGAAAAAGTAAAGGTGCCACAATGTGCGGGGCTTACAATGAGTAAATGAACATATCTGCGCTGGAACAAGTCTTGATTTGCGTTTTCGTTTGCTGTTGTAAGGATTCTGTAAAATCCTGTGAAAAGGAAGGAGAATGTCTCATTCTCTCATTGTTGTAATAAAAAAAAGGTAATAGAACATAACAAATGAGAAAATTATATTCTCTAGTGAAGGCTGTAAAAGAGTTAGTATCATATAAACACAAAATTGGAAGGTTACTCTGATATCAGCTGCTTCTTGAGAGATATCAGCATTCTTCCCCTAAGATGCTGCAGAACAGCTTCAAGCTTTTGATTTTTACCAATTTTTGCCTGCAAACCAGTAGGTCTCATCATCTCAGCATCTCATTTTCTCTTTTCAGAAACATAAGAAGTTAGAACTATAGATTAATAATCTTCTTATGTTTTCTCTTTGAAGCATACTTGAAAATGCCATTGAAAACATATCAAGCCTACATCACATTCTTTTTCATCAAACTCCAACACCATATAAATGACTTTCTAAACACCAGATAAATCACCTATTATGATTTATGAACAACATACGGTAATGTTTTTCCTAATTTCTTCTGGGCTTTAACTTTTTAGAGTTTGACTTTGGGACTTTTGTAAAGTCCAACTTTCTTTTTTGTTCTAAAAGGTTATATAATTTCTATGTTAAAAGTAGGCAATATTAATAAAATTGAAGTTTCGTCCTCTTCTCTAGAAAAAAAAAAAAATGACACTACATACTATTATAGCTTATAATACCTCATGTCCACCAATATCCATATTCCGAAACTATCTAATAATTTCTCTTCGCCTACCAAAACTTTCGTATCTCTGAACAGCTTGAATTAAGGCTAAGAAAGTCGTTATTCTTGATTAATTAAGACTATCCTGTAATTCATATCATCAATGAATGATACAATGAAACTTATATAATACATGTACCTTTGGCATTGTAGAAGGTGTGAAAAAATAACCAGAGACTGATGATGCCAGATTGGGCAAAAATAATATTGAATCATAATGTCTTCTAGAAGAGGTGATATACACTCCAATTGCTGGGATGGGTTTCCTCCAATATCTTCACAACCAGATCCATTGTCGGCCTTGCATGCAATATTGGATGACAGCAAAGAACTGCTACAACAACATGTTGCTCCATCAATTGGCGTGACCCACATTCTGGCATGCCTACTTCAATTACATCCACCGCTCTCCCTTTCTGCATCAAGGACCAAGCCCAGCCTGTCAGAAGGGAAGTCTTCCCTGCCTCTTCTGTTTCAAGTGCTTTTTTACCACTCAGAAGCTCAAGCGGCACAACCCCAAAGCTGTAAACATCACTCCTTTCAGTTAACATCCCATACAAAGCATACTCTGGGGCAACATAACTAAGAGTCCCAGCCACCCTAGTGCTCAAATGTGTCGTTCCCTCAGCATTATACCTCGCAAGCCCAAAGTCTGCTAATTTTGGCTCAAACTTCTTATCCAAAAGTATATTACTTGCCTTAATATCTTTGTGGATGATCGCAGGTTGGGCTCCATAATGTAAATAGGCCAATCCCTGGGCAGTTCTGAAGGCAATCTTCTAACGAATTGGCTAGCTAAGCTTCTTCATTTCTAATCCAAAGAGATGGTCATAGAGGCTTCCATTAGGCATGAAGTCACAGACAATTATTCTCTGATGACCTTCCAAGGGAACCATCTTGGAAAGAAACAAGATTAACATGCCTAACACTTGCAATTACCTCTACCTCATGTGCAAAAGTTGCATCCCCAGTAGCAGAACAATTCTTGAATCTTTTGAAGGCAACTTGGGATCCATCAGGCAGTATCCCCTTATAAACATTCCCATATCCTTCCTTCCCAATTAGATTCTCCCTATAAAAGTTCATGGTAGCCTTCTTAACGTCTTCATATTCGAATTTGACAAAGCTAGTACTTCCATTAATCGATCCCAACCCCATAATTATACCGATCTCATCGTTGGAGATATTCTTCTTCTCTCTCTGTCTCACTTTTTTTTCCTTCTCATCCAAAGAAACAAGACTGTGGAAGAGGCCCCAAAGAACCCCAAAAGACAACCCGCAAGAGCACCGAAAATTACAAGGGTATGCCGTTTAATGTTGGAAGGCTGCAATGGAAGTTCGAGCGAGAACGAGAACAAATACTTCGCAGTTGTTTTGTCTGTTGGTCCCAACTCATTAACCACAGCAGCTGCATACATAAATGGATACCGAGTGCAATCCGAGACATTTCCATTATCGGGACCATGCAGGTACGAATCACCAAGACTCGACAAAATCTTGGAACACAATTCACAAGCAGAGCTACTCGCCAGAGACTGGTTACGATACGTTCAATTTCTTGCAATTTGGATTCAGGAATTAGGCTCTCAAACTCTGCTTGAGATGTAATGAAATAAAGGAGCACAGAATGTGCTCGACAGAATGTCAAGGAGAAAATGAACCTTTCAGAAATGTATTTCGTATATTGTTCTACCACATTACAATGATGCTCATAAAGTGAGCTATTTATAGCCAACAGTACATACGTAAATCATAACAACCAACTACAAGATGCTTCAAATCACAGAAATAACAAATCTCCACTGTACACCTCATCATCTTTCTGTTATGCAAGTAGTTCCAGAATATTCCATGAGTGAGAATTTGTTATTTCTGTCCAGAGGGTGCTTGGTGTGTTGGCATGGTGCGGTTACAGCCTTGTAATTCTGAAGAATTTGATGCTTCAATAGTCCCCATCGATTCAAGTGGCACATGGAAGATAGTCAAGGATGAGCGAAGCAAGTTGAATCGATTAGGAGATAATGACTTGGTGAGAATGTTAGCCACTTGATCCTTGCTTGAAGCAAATGCAACTCTGAGTGTCTTGGCTGCAACTATTTCTCTTACAAAATGGAAGTCAAGTTCAACATATTTAGTTCTTGAATGTAACATAGGGTTTACTGACAAATAAGTAGCACCTAAGTTATCACACCACAAGGTTGGTGGGTCAGATAAAGAAATGGTTAATTCTCTTAACAGGGACTGAATCCAAAGAATTTCACAAGTGGTGTTAGCCACAGCCTTGTACTCAGCTTTTGTTGAAGAGCGGGCGATGGTGGGCTGCTTCTTAGATCCCCAGGAAATTAAGTGGGAGCCAAAATATACACAAAACCCACCCGTGGATTTGCAATCATTGGGACACCCTGCCCAGTCAGCATTCGAGAAGGCAATAAGTTTGAAGGAGGAAGATGATGAAAAATAGAGACCAAAATGTTGTGTAAGGCGAAGGTAGCGTAAAATACGCTTGACGGCTTGCCAATGGGAGACACGGGGACAGTGCATAAATTGGCACACTTTGTTGATTGCAAATGACAGGTCAGGCCAAGTAAAAGAAAGATACTGGAGACTCCCTACTACACTCCTATAAAGCTGAGGATTTTCAAAGGAAGGTCCATCAAGTGCTGAGAGTTTAACATTGGCACACATAGGAGTAGACACTGGCTTAGAGTTGTGCATGTTGGTCTTTTGTAATAAATTAGAAATGTAGCAGCTTTGAGACATGAATAGACCAGAGGATACGAGAAATTTCCACACCTAAAAAAAAAATGTAAAATACCAAGATCTTTGACAGGGAAGTCATTACGAAGAGAATTAATAAAGTCATGAATCAAGGAAATGACAGATGCAGTCACAATAATATCATCAACATAAATTAAAATATAAATGGAATCAGAATCGTGGGAGAGAATAAACAAGGATGAATCTGAAACTGAAGCATGAAAACCTAAGAAAAGCAATTTAGAACTCAGTTTAGAGAACCAAGCCCGTGGGGCTTGTTTCAAACCATAAATTGATTTGTGTAGCTTACATACGTGGTGCGGGAAGTCAGGAGTTATGAACCCAGCAAGTTGATGCATATAGACATCCTCCTCCAAGTCGCCGTGTAAGAAGGCATTCTATATATTAAGCTGATGAAGAGGCCAGTTGCGGGTTACAGCGATGGATAGAAGGAGCCTTATCGTGACAGGTTTAACAACAGGACTAAAAGTCTCTGAGTAATCAAGACCAGGCTGCTGACGAAATCCCTTAGCTACAAGACGAGCTTTCCGTCGCTCTAGAGTGCCATCAGCCTTTCTTTTGGTTTTGAGAACCCACTTAGAACCGAGAATATTGAGGTGAGGAGAGGGCAAATCCCAGGTTTTGGTCTGAAGAAGTGCATGAAACTCTATGGCCATTGCATCACGCCATTCAGAGTATTTGGCTGCTTCGGTATAACACGTGGGTTCTTCTGGAATGGATGAAGATTCGGAAATAGTGAAAGAGGCAAATTTGGGTTTTGGCCAAGGGATGGTACCGTTGGAACGAACAAGAGGATGATGCGTGTTGGTCTTGGATCGAGTGATGATGCCGTGAGGAGTGGGGAAAGAAGTAGGCAAGGGTTCAGATGGGGAGGCAGTGGGTTGCTGAGAGGTGGGGTTAGAGGAGGAGATCGCAGAAGAAGAAGAAGCAGGGGAGCTGTCCGCTGGAGAAGAAGATTGGATGGATCGGGTAGGAGAGGAAGTTTGATGGGTTGGGTTATGTGGAAGATTGATGGGCTGTAAGGAAATGAGAGTGGGCCGAATAGCAGTAGAGAAAGTAGGCTGGGTAGATGAACTCTGTGAGGAATTAAATGGGTCGTAGGTGAGTGGAGTGGGCTTAGAGATATGTGGCTAAGTGGAGAGGCCAGAGTTAGAGGAGGATGACTGAGAAGCAAATGAGAATTTTGTTTCATCAAATCTAACGTCCAGAGAGATATATACACGACGAGAGGGAACATGTAGAAAGTTGTAGGATTTGTGATCAGGTGTATATCCAACAAAGACACATAGGTGGGAACGTAGATCCATTTTATGCTTGTTGTAAGTAGGGGTGAGTTCGGTCCGGTCCGGTCCGGTCCGGGGAGGTTTTGTGGACCGGACCGAACCTATTCGGTCCAGGGTTTTCCAACCCTGGACCGGACCGAACTCCATCAGGACCGGTCCGGTCCGGTCCTATTCGGTCCGGTCCGGTCCGGTCGGTCCATTCGGTCCAAGGTTGATTTTTTTTTTTTTTTTTTTTTTTTTTTTTTTTATCTAATGACATTTTTTTTAATATTTATGTAATTATATTGTAATATATTTAATATATATACATATAGTATTATATATATATTAGTAATATGCTAATACTATTAGTCTATTAGTAATAATACTATAACTAATAAATATATGTAATAATAACTATACTATAACTAATAACTATATGTAATAATAGTAATAGTGATAACTATATATTTATATAATATGCTAATATTTAATGACATTTTTTTTAATATTTATGTAATTATATTGTAATATATTTAATATATATACATATAGTATATTATTATATATATTAGTAATATGCTAATACTATTATATAAATAATATATATAAATAATATTTTTTTTTTTTTCTATTCGGTCCGGTCCGGTCCGGTCCGGGGTGAAAAACTCCCGGACCGGGACCGGACCAAATCTTTTCGGTCCCTTAAAAATGGGACCGGACCAGACCGGACCCAATTCGGTCCGGTCCGGTCCGGTCCAAATAGTGCCGGTCCGGTCGGTTTTGCCGGTCCGGACCGGCCGATGCTCACCCCTAGTTGTAAGGCCTTAAATTAGGCCATCAAGCTGACCCAAAAACTCTTAAGAATGAATAATCTGGTATTTGTTTGAACAAGGCCTGAAATGGAGAGATATTGTTTAAGAGTGGGGTAGGCATTCGGTTAATGAGAAATGTGGCTGTTTGGAATGCCTCAGCCCAGTACACAGAGGACATGGAAGAATGAGCGAGAAGTGAAAGTCCCGTCTCGACAATATGTCGATGACGTCGCTCGACATTCCCATTTTGAGGATGAGAATAGGGGCAGGAAATTCTATGGGAAATACCAAATTGTTTAAGAATAGTGTTTAGGGGACGAAAATCTCCCCCCCAGTCAGACTGAATGGATATAACATTGGAAGAAAATGTATTACTGACATAACGTAAGAATGCAAGAAAAATGGAAATAACATCAGACTTAGCATGTAAAGGAAAGAGCCATATATATTTGGTGAAATCGTCTACAATAGAAAGATAATATCTGAAACTCTTGGTGGACAGCACAGGCCCTGGTCCCCATACATATAGAAATAGAAGTTGAAAAGGAAAGGAGGAACAAGAAGGAGAGAGGGGATGGGGAAGAACATGAGACTTGGCTTGTAAACAAGCAGGACAAACAAACGATGACATAGTAGTAGAAATAGGTAAATGAAAATTCCGAATAGTAAGTGAGGTGACACGGGGGTAGGGATGACCCAAACGGTAGTGCCAAATCTGAGTGGAAGTACGTTCTCCTATGAGTGCATGAGAGGAAGTGGAGATGCCATGTTTGAGAGGTAGAGATGGTGGTGGTTTAGCTTCTGCATCAGCTTGAAGAACATATAGCCCATCCTTAACATGGCCTTGAAGAAGTACCTGCTTGGTACATAGATCCTTCACAAAAAAAACCAGAAGAGTGAAATTCGAAAAACACAGCATTATCATGACAAAATTGTTTAACAGAGAGCAGATTTCGAGTGATTAAAGGCACATGTAATAAATTTTTGAGAAAAAATTGACGAGAAGAGAAAGAAAGCTTAGCCATGCCAGTGTTTTGAATGGGAAGAACAGATCCATCACCAATGCTAACTTGATCCGGTCCAGTGTAAGGAGTAAAGTTGAGGTTCAAATTAGCAAAGTCAGAGGTAAAGTGATTTGTAGCAGCGGTATCAGGGAACCATTCAGAAACAGAAGGTGGAACTAAGGGAAAAGTAGTGTAGTTGGCGTGAAGAGTGGGAGGAGGAGGGGTTTGATAAGCATGATCAAACCGATAGTAACAAGACATTGCAGAGTGACCAGACTTATGACAAACCTAACATGTTGGGCGTTGAGGAGAATTAGAGGGGAAAAAATTAGAGTGAGGAGTGGGAGAACCACGACCCCGACCACGGCCTCGTTGACCACGACCACGGCCTCTGTTGGAAGGAGATGCAGAGAAGGAATGAGTGACTGTGGAGTTAGCAGAAATCAGACTAGCAGAAAGAAGAGAGTGTGTTTGATGGGCCAGCCGTAACTCATGATTGAGGAGGTAACTGAAAACTTGAGCAAGAGAAAGTGGGTCAGGATGAGTTGTAATGGACGTGACAATGGATTCATAGTCCGAAGCTAAACCAACTAAGAGGTAGATGATGAATTCGGAAGGGGAAAGGGGGCGCCCAGCAGCACTAAGAGAGGAAGAAAGTGCTGTAGCTTTGTGAAAATATTCTGAAATGGACTCAGAGCCTTTCTTCGAGGTAGCCAATTGGAATTGGGTTTGCATAATGTGTGCTGAAGATTGAGCTGAAAATAGAGAAGAAAGAGTATTCCAAACTTCACTCGAAGTTTTGCACTCAAGAACCTGAGCAAGAACAGTGTCGGTCAAAGAAGAGTTTATAGCCGAAAGAACAAGTTGATCCTAAAGAGCCCATTCAGTGTAAGTTGGGTTGGTTTGCTCGTCCACCGTGGGTGGAGGGGAGGGAATCGTGCCATCAATGTAGCCAAAGAGGCGATGGCCTTTAAGAAAGGGTAGAATGTGAGCTTTCCAAAAAAGAAAATTGTTAATATTGAGCTTTACGGTGACAAAATTTGAAGTATGGTTTGGGATGGTGGTGGGAGTTGTATTTTTATTGGGAGCCATTGCAGGTCAGGGATATTGGATGTGAGTCCTATTCTAGGCTCGTGATACCATAATGAAATAAAGAAGAAGCACAGAATGTGCTCGACAGAATGTCAAGGAGAAAATGAACATTTCATAAATGTATTTCGTATATTGTTCTTGTTGCCCAGATGACTAATACAAGAGGAGTGTGAATTAAATTGTATTTAAGAAAACAACAATTATAAATAAATATACAATATAAAATATAAATAAAATATGAAACAACAATAAATATAAAGAGTAAGGGTAAGAGAGAAGCAAACTCAATATGTTAACGAGGTTCGGCCCCACTGCCTACGTCCTAGCCTCAAGCTACTCCTTGAAAATCCTCAAATTCACTATTCAACCTCCTTCAGGTGGAGATAGAAACTTATTACACATTTGAACAATACCGCTACAAAATATTCGTGTAGAACACCCTCTACACTTGCAATCACCTTACATATGGTGATTCAACTATTCCCTGTGTAGAACACTTTCTACACGCATAAGGGTTATACACACCCTTTTACTGATACAAGAGCTAATAGTGGGTAGGTTATCAGAAAACACTCCTCAATGAGTGAAATAAGAACAATACAGCGCAAATTATATCTCTCTCAAAATGAACAAGAATTAAGGCTCAATGCTTAGAGAAGAGAGAATGAAAGCTTTGAATGAATGTTGTATGCTCTTGATGTTGTAAATTTGAAGCTCTCAAATGATCTATTTATAGGCATATGAGACTTCATATTCAAATTTAAAAAGATTCACATGTGAAAGACAACATCATTCACTTTTTCAAAAAATTCAAATAAAAGGTTCTTCTTTTTCAATTGTCAAAGATAATATCATTTATTTTTCAAAAACTTCAAACCTAATCTTTTACTTTTGGCATATGATAAAAGAAACACACTTTACTTTTCAAAAAATTCAAACCTAATCTTTTTACTTTTTGCATATGAAAAAAGGAGCACACTTTACTTTTCAAATATTTCAAACCTAATCTTTTTACTTTTTGCATATGACGAAATGAGCACACTTTACTTTTCAAATTTTTTAAACAAAATCATCTACCTTTTGCATAAGTCAAAAAAAGCATTAATCACTTTTGAAAATATTCAAATAAAACATGCACATGTGAAAGATGACAATCAATCATCTTTAATATTTTTAAAGCTCAAACCTTTAATCATGTAATGCACATGTGAAAGATGACAATCAATCATCTTTCAAAATTTTCAAATTTAATTTTTAAAATATTCATACACATGTGGAAAATGTATTTTAATGCTTTATGATAAAATATTAATTTGGAGCCTTAATCCTAATTTTGAATTTTTAAGAGATTTATAACATTACTCTATGACTTTAATGTGAACTTGTTCCCTTCTTACTTATGCTTGTTTCCATGATGTGCTTGACTCCATTGTGTAGACAACTTGAACTTGAGACTTCTTTATTCTTTGAATTCATTTGTTATCATCAAAATCTATGTGTAGATATATAATTACACAAAACTTAAAATCTTGAGTTCAACAGTTCTACCACATTATAATGATGCTCATAAAGTGAGCTATTTATAGCCAACAATACATACGTAAATCATAACAACCAACTACAAGATTAAATCTCCACTATACACCTCATCATCTTTTTGTTATGCAAGTAATTCCAGAATATTCCATGAGTTGGAATTTGTTATTTCTGTCCAGAGGGTGCTTGGTGTTTTGGCATGGTGCGGTTACAACCTTGTTGTAATTCTGAAGAATTTGATGCTTCAATAAGGTGTAATGTTCATGCAGCCCTTCGAAATCCATTTTGGATGATACCCACAAGCAGTTTATACATCAAAACCATAGAAAAACTCGCCAACTAAGCTCCAGTACGATTGCCAACATGCCTTGGAAACGTTAGGAGGAAGAAGAAATCTTGAATCGGTCCGAAGATACTCAGACCGAACCTAGCGGATCCCCTCAAGAATGTAGTGACGCTTTGTTCGCATGCCAGGAAATGTAGGCTCAGGAGCATCTTGAGTGATCAGTTTCCTAAGAAAATAGAAGTTCAAAGGAAAAAAGTCTTCGGAAGGGCGGCCTGTATGCAAGATTTTGTAGCAATCAGCGAATGAAAAACTAAAACCCGAAATGGCTAAGCCAAGTAATAAGGCATAGCAAATGGATAAAAGGGGGCACATTGCAAAGCTATGGTTTCTATTGGTATTGAGAAAAACCTTAAACCTTCTCAAAGCCTCACCTTTAATGGCCGGTGTGGGAGTGTACATATATATATGCAGGCGCCACTGAAAATGATGAGTCTTTAACTAATCTTTAAACACGCAAGAATCTTTTATTATGAAAGCTAAGCGACATTAATTGTGAAATTCATGTGGTTTGATCTATTAGATTCTTTGAATCATCCAATTCTAATTTTAAGTCATGAGAAGTTGAAACTTTCAAATTGAACTCAAATGATTTTCCCAATAAAACAAATTTAGGAAATATCCAAAAAGAAACTGACTTGGACTCCCTGATCCTAGACAGAAAAAAAGATTAGTCTTCTTATTAGATCTCTCACAATTGTAGGGTCACTTTCTGCACTAGAAATTTAAGACTGGTCAAAAATGCTTATCCTGAAACAAACTTGGGGAATATTTATTGGAACAAATACCTTGACTTCTCAAATTCTAGATAGACAACACTTCATAATCTAAATATATCTCTTCATTGAGTTGAGGTTTGCTTTTGCAGCAGCAAATCTCTAGGGTATGTTGGCCAATAAGGTACAGTTCAATGAGTTCATGATGCATGAGGACTTGTTCAAGGTCTGCTGAAAAATCTATAAAGGGGATTTGGAGGTTGACTCGATGAGCTAGTTGCCACGTCATGCGCATGTAGTTGATGTATGGAGGAAACAAAGAAGGCTCAAAGAAGAGAGAAACTGTTAATGTCCATTTCCTCTTGTACTCTTAGTGGTTAATGAGAGACCATATATTAATTTACACTTGGCAGGCAAAATGCAGTATGAAGTAAGAACCAAATAGAAGTGACAAAACACAATAGACAAATGGAAAAGGCCAAGAGAACGTGAAGGGAATCTGCATTGACAAGACTTGAGTGTTAAAATCTGTTAATAACTCTTTTTCCATGAAGAGGATGATCATTGATGACAAATCAGTTTGACTAAGCAGCTGTAAAACCACTCGTTTATCTGACCTTGAAGGAATTTACTACCCTCTTCTAATGATAATTCTGTAGGACTCTATTTAAACCCTGTAGAATTAAATTCATACAAAACTAACAGAATTTCATAGTTCATTGCATAAAGTTAGACAATATATAGCCTAATTCTCTTAACCAACGGTAATCATTTCATCCTTAATACCACTCTAGCATAGTTTCCTTCACTGTTGAGCAAAATACCATTAGCTAACTTCAACTGAATTTTCTCTTTAATTTAAATGGGCAAACGCGTTTTTTGGCATGATCCTGAAAGAAAGAAAAGAAACAAGAACATAATGAATTGGTTTCTGGGCCAAAAGGTCTAAACTGAATGTTGTGTTTTTGCTAGAAATGCCAAAGTTCTAATGTTGTCGCCTGTCGGTTTCCAAATTTGCAGTTGCACACTTTGAAAAAGATGGCTTGCGCTGAAAAATGCTTAGAGCACTCGCAACTTTTTATGCATTTTGCACATAGAAGCAAAATGGTTAGCGTGATGGCTAAACAGGGTCTCCATAAGATCATATGTGTAATGAATACAAATTGTATTTTTGTTTCATGTGGGTTGAACTTTCGTCTATGTAAATACTTTTATTGTTTCTTTATCTTTCCTTTTCTCTTTCTTTTATATTTTTTTCCTTGTAAAAGTACTCACGATACAACCTTATAAAACTCGACAAAAACTATAATATTGTGAGAATATTGTGTTTTAATTGAGATAGAAACATACTCATGATAAAAACTTTATGAAAAGTGAAAAAAATTAAAGAAGTTAACAAAAAACTTATTTTAGGAGGAACAGTTCCTTTCATTTTTTTAAAAAATTTTCTTTTCAAATTTTGTTAAGAGTTATTCTTGTGATCTTAGAGTGGGGAGCGAGACATTATATATTCTTTTGCCACATCCTTTTTCCAATTAAAATTCTCTTTAATTACTTGATTATGTAGGTTGATATATACCTGTTTTGTAAGAATAGGCAAAGAGGATGAAGAAGTCATCCCTAGCCCACGATGATAGTTCAGGCCTCATTCAATTTGAGTTTGGGCTCACGATAGCTATCCAGAGAGGCGATATGGTGCTCGTGCGTACATATAAAGCATTGAATAAAAGATAAGTGCAACAAACATAAATGGAGAAATAAACACATGGATTTATTTGGTTTGGTACAGGGCCTGCGTCTACAAGTCATTTGAGGAGCTAATCCTTTATAAATAGAGAAATACTTTTTGCAGTCAGCAGATGCAGTCGGCGTGCAGTCGGCTGTCAAAAACAATTAATACGAAACCTACATGAAAGAAAAAAATTATTTTTATAACTTTTTATAATTCATGTAGGTCCCCTTGAATATAAAAAAAATTTTTTATAATTTTTTTTTATTTATTCCGTATAGCCGACTGCACGCCGACTGCATCTGGCGACTGTATGTAGCAAAGCCCATTTCCCTCTTTTATGTCTCACCCTCTCTATTTCCTTTGATACACTCTCTTTTATAAGCTTATGTCCCCTCATTTCTCTCTCTCTCTCTTCCTTCTTGGTGAGACCTCCCTTACCCTGGACTTGGAAGGCATTATTGGCCTGGAATATTTTTACCCCTTCCAATTATTATACCATCCAAATCAATTAAATAATTAAAAAAATATATCTATAGAAAAGGACACACGGCGCGCACTTGCTTAAAAAAATAATATAATTATAAAAATAAATTTGTAAATTGATATAATTATATATCATATGCTATATTTATTTTATAATCTGACATACCATATTAAATTACATCAATTTATAAATTTATTTTTATAAAGTTTTTATTAAAACATTTCTCTAATAAAATCATATGCTCATGATCAAAGGATAAGACTATCAAGAGAAATCATATATTAAATACACTCACGAATGGTCTCCATAAGCACTTCTCTTTCCAAATAACATAACTTTTGTTTCTTGTGTTGGTTTTTTGTATTATGATTTTTTTTTCTTGCCACTTTCCCATTTTATTTTTTCAAATATGATCTAGAGCATGCACTTCCAACTAAAAAGATTGATGAATTTAGTTAATTAGACTACTCCTTGGGCTTTGGATAAATAAATTAATGAGATTTACAAAGTCCAAGGCCCAACTATGTAAATAATAGCTTAAAAAATTTTCCCCACCCAACAAGAAGTGATTAGGTAATAAGACATAGATTTAGGTTGAGATGACGTCACTCCTTAATTAAGGATACATTTTATTTGCAGTCTTTAAGAGCATATTCTTTATTAAATGAAAAAAAAAAAAATCATTTTAGAAAAGATATATTTATAATTTTAAAAATAAATTTTTTTAAATCTATATTTCGGTCCCTAAATGAAAACTATACATATCATTACTTTAATCAAGATGAGAAAAATTAGAACATTTATGATGATCTGAACTAGAAGGTAAGATATCCAATGCAGCATTGAACGCATTAATGTAACAAAACTTAATGCTGAGTAACTGCTCATGCAAAAAGGATATATACAAAGTACGCACCTTTAATACAATACGGCGTGTATGTGTATGTGTGTGTATATATATATATAGATCTCATAAAAAAAAATATACAATAGGAGATTGTTAGAAAAATCATACACCGGCATCGTTTTGGTGTTGAGATGAGATGAAATGAAATGAAAAATTTATTAATAATAGTAAAATAATTTGAATTAATATATTTTATTAGATTTTAAGAAATTAGAGAGAAAAATTGAATAAAAATATTATAAATTTTAAATATTATTATAATATATTTTTTAATATTATTTTTGTTTTGAAATTTAAAAAAGTTGAATTATTTTTTATGTTTTGTTTAGATTAGAACAATTGTAATAATTAAATAGTGATTAGATGAAAAAATTAAAAAATATTTATATTTAAATAATATTTAAAATTAAAATAAAATGAGATAAGATAAATTGAAAGGAGATAAATACGTACGCTCACGATGATGGCCAAAAACCCTTTGTTTTGTTCTTTTGTAGTAATAACTAGGGACCAAACCCCAAATCATATCCGCCCGCCTCGGATGCCCTATAATTAATCAACTTGGTCCCATATCCAACAATCGCGTGTTGTTTTTCCACAAAAACCAGTGAACATGTAAGAGCAGAAACCGGCATGGCCGGGTCCATATCTGTCTTTGATTTTACAACACTTTCAGCAAACATATCCTTTATTTTCGGACATTTTAACAAGCGTGCTCTTGCTTAATGTTCGTGTGCTTGAGCTGCCGACATGAGCTGAACCGAATTAAGCAAGCATGCATGCAAACATGCGTGGTGCCTTCTTAATCTTAATTAATAATTTGTCATATCCTAATTATCTAATAAATTGTTTTAATATTGCCAATGATGAGGCTAAGATCACGAGAAAAACGACATAATTACAGTCCAGATGAAACTCCGGGAACGTCACGTACGGTTCAAATAATAATAATAATATATTCTAAATCCTGTCGTTGTTCCTTCATGCTACCGTAACACGATTTGTTTATGAAATAGAAAACGCTGTCCTTGGAAAACCAACATTCTTTTGTTTCTCTCCTTAATTTCATCTCTCTTATTGAGCCAAGTTGTCGTGCATGATGCATATATGCAGCATGGTACCTCTCTCTATCAGCAGTACATTACTACATGCCTATTAATTGACAACATTTTAATTGCTTAATCAAGTTTAAATAAGCAATATCTCATGCCTATCAAAATCCTATAGTCTGGTTGGCATAACTTTCAGTCTTTAAAATAAAGGTCTGGAGTTCGAAATCTCATTCTTCTAAATATATATATATGTATGTATATATCTCATACGTTATTTGATTAAAAGTTTAAAATCTTACTTATTCGGTAATTCTCTTTTAAGTTATATATGATTCAAAATTCGGCCTAAGTCAAAAGAAGAGAGTTTTATGGGACCAGTGTGACGCATTGTCACTGTAGTACCGTAGTGCAGTCCTGCAAACATGACCTTGATTCCTTGGTTTTCCGATTGCATATATAGGCTAGAAAGAGACTGGTTAATTAAGGATGTCAATCACGGGTTTGTTGCATGAATTAGATTGTTTTAAGTTAAAAATAAATAAATTGAAAAATCATCCACTTTTTAATACAATGTATTTAGTGAATTTTTAATTGGATGTAAGCTAAATTCATTAATAAATTGTAATCAAGATTTCACTTTCATACATTTTAGTAAGGTATTACACACAAGATTTTTTTTTTTTTTTTTTCAAACCCTGGATTGGCTCAAGTGGTAAAGGTTTTGGGCTTAAGGGTATGTTCCTCCTAAATTTAAGGTTCAAATCTCTTTGAGTGTAAATAATTTCTAGGAGCAATCAGATGATTTTTTCTTTGAATTATCCGATATATACTTACATGAAACTCTTTATCGAGATCCTGTAAATTTTAGGAATTAGTCAAGACATTTCTAGACAACTAGTGCCAATAAAACCTCCTTTTGTCATTATTTAATTGAATTATATAATTTGGTGCATGAAGAGTTGGCGAATGAGAAACACAAAACGCTTTTTTCTTAATAGATAGGCAATAAATAAAAAGTAAAGACTTTTAGACTTTTATAGAATCACCATACAAGCTGCTCAAAAATCTACAAAGAAGTCGCATTAATACACAACTCATGGGTTCAAATATGCAACATATCCTTTAAGAACTTTGGGTTGGTGGAATATTTACAATTATATATATATATATATATATAATATAAATAAAATTTCCCTAGACCCATTTGCCACTCATTTAAAATTAGCCTTTTACTTGGGTTTTATATTTTTGTTCTCATGTTTTACTCAAAACACTCCGAACATACCATAATGTTTTAAGTAAATGTGGGCCTAAAAGTATATCATTTTTGTATGTTAAATATGTTTAAAAGTAACGTTAGATATAATTTTAGAGTGCGCAAGTCCGATATATTCATTTTGAAAAAAGAGTGATGTTCACTATTAAAAAAATTATCTTTTTATATAAGTTTCATATTTATCTGTCTTTTCAAAATGAGTATGTGATATTACATATCTTAATATTGTAAATATTAAATGATGACAACATGATAAAGAGATCATTCATAAGCCTTTCTTAGATAAAATAATTGCGGAAAATAAAGTATTTCCTAAAATTAGGTAAAAACAAACATGGAAAAGAAATCCGTGCAATACTTGATATAACTCAAATATTAGAGATCAAAATGCAATTTTGAACAAAAAGATTTCACATTTCATAATTTATTAAAAATAGAAAACAATTCTCTCTCTCTCTCTCTCTCTCTCTCTCTCTCTCTCTCTCTCTCTCACTTTTCCGTAGGGGTGTATAAGGTTCGAGAGGACAAGTCGCTGCAGAGTTTTCACCACATGTCAGCACCCCAGTAGAGCAGAACTGCGACTCTTACGAACTCATGGAAAGAGAGAAAAAAACAAGAAAAAGATAAAAATCCGTGCTGAGGTTGCTCAGGAAGACTAACATCATAATGATTTCCAATATTTAGTTCAGCTTCCGTGTTTGTAGCTGCAAACGAGAAAGTTAGAGAGAAAAAAAAAAAAAAAAAAAAAAAAAACAAGATGAACAAATTAATCAATGAGTGAAATAAATGAGCAGGAACAAAACAGGGCATTGTTGGAGCACGTTGCATTGGTGATTGGTGTATAAAAACCGCTACTTCGGTCTCTCTCTGTATCACTTTCACATTGTTTCTGGTTTTCTTTCTCTCTTCTGTGACCCTGTCCATGGCGGATGGTAGAGAGCATGGAGCTTCTTCCCCCCGGTATGCGTGTGTTCTCGTTCACGTTCTCTCATTATGCTACGTCTTATGTCTTCTTCATATTCGACTTTTCTCAGTGGGTTATCAAGTTTGAGCTTGCAAATGTTGTGGATTACATATGTCTATGTAATACTTGAGCTTCTATAGCAATTGTGATATTTTTGTTGGATCGTTTGGAGTCTATATCTGCCCCCAAGCCCCACCCCTTCCTCTCTTGAACACTTTTTTTTTTTTCATTCTCTGACTTTGAGCTTAGGGGTCATGTATTTTTATATAAAATACGGCGTATTTAGGGATTACGATAGTATGCATTTTGCGATTAAATGTATATTGGTGGTTTTCTTTGTTAAGATATTGCATACAGGTGCTTTGAGTTTGTGCTTTATATATCTTATAGATTTTGTGTTCATGTTGAATAATGGACCATCTTTAGTTGCTATGAATCTGTGATGTTATATTGTTTGTGTGATTTTTCTAGTAAATCTGATTTCTTCTCTATTCATCGACTCATTTATTTTTTTATCTTTGAGTTTGAGCTTATAGGTTCGAGCATTTACATAAAGCAAGTGATGCCGTTAGGATTTAGAGGCTCTCTCTTCAACAGTATGCATGTGTTGAGTAATCTGATAAAATTTATATCTTTGTTTCAATAATTTAGGTTATGCCTAAATTCCCACCCCCCCCCCCCCCCCCCAAAACCCAACAAAAAAAAATCTTCCTTTCTTTTTTATTTTTTTAATAATGTCGGGGAACCTCTCCAAGGTAGGGCCCTTTGAACCCACTCCTGCAGAGTAAACCCCGGTCCTGTGCACCGCACCCTCAGAAGTTTCCCTATACGGAACTGGTTAAATTGCTGGCTTTTCACCAGGAGGTGTGGCCCCAAAGGATTGTTTGCAACCATGGCTTTGAAGGGAGTGATACCCCAAGACCAAGGCCTTCACCACTTAGGCCCTTGGGATTCTAATGGATTTATACATTCACAGCGCAAAAGCGTAGATGCAAATTTCCTGTTTATATCTGATCCTTTTTGAGATTTTTTATGTTGTGGATTGTGTTAGTTTATGTGTATTTGTGTGAAAGTAGAGTAGACTTGAAGATTTTGTTATATGGGTTCCTTGATAGTCAAACATATTTGATTTAAGCTTGTGTTAGCACATTTGTTTTCATTCTTTTTATATGGTGTTTATGTATTTGATATGAGCACAGATTTGAGATTTTCTTTACTCATGGTATGCATTCTTCTTCCTGTAGTTCTGTTTTTGGAGCATCTTTATTATTCAAGATTTTCTTATATTTCTTAAATTTAGCTCACTTTACTTTGTACCGCATAAGGAGAGGTTGTCAGTGGAAACCGTTCTGTATCTGAATGTTCTTAAACAACTGGCTCATGGGATTTAGGGGGGTATCTGTATTTCTGCCATTAGAGTAAGTCGAGTCTTTATACATCTCAATTCTGTGTTTTTTCTATTATTGAGTTTCACTCAAGTTTTCCATTTTTATTTGCATATTTCTCTGAAAACATACATAATTTTAATGTAGGTTTATCATGCATGCATAGTTTCTTTACTGTTTCTGAGTGTTAACCAGCTTCTATATTTTTATATGTTTTTAGTATAAGCTTGAGCTTTGTCATTTTAGTATCTTTTTGCCATTATATGTCATATTTTCAGAGTTTTCTCAAGCTCGAGTGCTGTCACAGATGACTATCTGCTGCTGCTGCTTCTTCTTCTTCCTTCCCCCTTCCCCCCCCCCCCCCCCCCCCCCCAAGTTCCTCTGTGTGTGAGTGAGCATGCTTATTATTCTCATTTTGTTGAGGCTTTTGGTCTTGACCATTTTGGGGATGCTTTTGAATTTTCCCTCTCTGGGGCCATCAATTTTATGCGGAAGAAATAATAGATATACTTTTTCTCGACTGATCCAATCCTTGTTTTATTTTTCCTACATAGTGACACCTTCTTCTCTAATTTATTTAATCCTTCTCTAATCCCAAGTTGATACTCCCCCCCCCAAAAAAAAAAAAAAAAACTGTTTTCCTTGAATGATTATTGATATTTTGCTCAATGTTAGAACCATATTTTATTCAGGAAGAATGATAATGCTTCTGGTGAAGGAACAAATAAAATCCTGACTGGTCATGGTTTTAAGGCAAAACATAGAAGACAAGGTGCTCTGCTTCCTTCCTCTCTATCTGCCCAAGGTACTTTCTTCTAATTTTACTTGATTAACCAGCCTCGACACGGCAATCATGTTATACATGTTTGTGAATATCTAAATTCCTATTTTTTGGTTTTTCTTATGCAGACTTGAGATGTTTAGATATCGAAAAAGAGAAAGAAGATGTGTCATCCCCTAGAGGAGTTTTAGAAGCCTGCATTAGAGGATTGGAATCTGACATGGATTCTTCCAAACACAACTGCACTGAAATGGACACTCGTTCAAATTCAAGCTGGAGAAGATTCTTCAAATTGTGGAAGAACAGATCAATCAAGCGCTTAGCCTCCTTCCCTCCTCTTGGGAAAAGCAAAGGCAGGAGCGGTAGAGAAAATCCAGAATTCTGTAATTTATATAATTTCAAGAGTTCATTAGTGAACTTCAGCCTTGCAGATTTGCAAGCTGCAACCAACAATTTTAGTCATGGTTCGTGATGCGCAAAAATATTTGGTGTACTTTGTGCAATTTATAGTAGAATATATATGGTAGATTCTCAATTGCATTAAGATGTTGGTTTTGTGATGTTGATTTGTGGTTCCTATTTCCTGTAGAAAACTTAATTGGAAAGGGTGGTTATGCTAAAGTTTACAAGGGTTGTTTGCAAGATGGACAGCTGATAGCAGTGAAGCGGCTGACAAAAGGAACAGCAGATGAGAAAACATCAGGCTTTCTATCTGAGCTTGGCATTATAGCCCATGTAGACCATCCTAATACTGCTAAGTTGATCGGCTGTGGCATTGAAGGAGGAATGCACCTTATTTTTCAATTATCTCCTTTAGGGAGTTTAGGATCTCTTCTTCATGGTTTGTTCATACATTGTATACTCCTTTTCTTTGGTTAAAATTTCCTTCTGGCTTATGGCTCTTTCGTTTTATCACTTTTCCAGGTTCAAAGGATAATAAACTTGATTGGAGTAAAAGGTACAAAATTGCTTTAGGAACAGCAGATGGCCTGCTGTATCTTCATGAGAGTTGTCAGAGGCGAATCATTCATAGAGATATCAAAGCTGATAATATTCTTCTTACCGAGGATTTTGAGCCTCAGGTATCTTTGAACCCAAGTATTTCAGGTTTTGCCCTTCTTTGATCAATAAAATTGTTTATTTATAAAAAAAAAAAAAATCTTTGAACCCAAGGAAATGAACAAATGTGGGAACTTTGAATGTGACCTAATTTTCTGCTATCTATGATTTATTAGAGTGGAGTCAACAGTCAAACACTAGATCACCTGTTTTGGTACGATGTTAAACTACTATGGTCTCAATAAATTCAAGTTGATTAAATGTGAATTTAATTAACCATTTTTTCTCCATTCCGTAGGTACAAAATATATTTCTACGTATTTCCCATCACCTGTGGTCCCTGTGCATAATTCTCATTTCAAGAATACTCTACCGTATTATGTCACTTTATATTACACTCGGACTATCCTATGATGAGAATTTGTTGGACATATGGTTATGATATGTATTGATGGTTATTGCTGAAACTATACATTTAAAACAAATATTGCAGAAACTTGTCCAATTGAGTTGATGTTTACAATAAACAATTTCCCGGACATAGGAAACTGATAGCCTTAAGGATTATATTCCATATTATCATCAATCCTGAACTTGAATGTAGTCATTAGTGAAAAGAAAGGCAGACATGGAAGGGTCACTAAAAGCAGGTCACTTTGGTCACTCATTCTCTTTCAAGAGTTTGGCTTACAACCGGAGAAAAATCACTGGATGTATTATGTTAAAGGATGAACTGGCGAGATCAACTTGTTTTCTAACCACAATTGATCTCATCCGTTTAGTCTTTAGCAGGATACATCCAGTGATTTTTCACTGGATATAAGCTGAAATCCTCTATCAATATTAATTTATGTAATTTTTTTATTTTGTGTTTGTGATCTAAGGTTACCTCTAAGCTCATGTGCCTGTGGGAGTAAAAAGGTCAAATCCAGATCATCTTCTATTAGTGGGAGCGTGGGGTACCTTGAGTCATTCTGAGAACTGCCTGGAAAAAAAAATGTAGTGTAGCAAAGCCTATTTTGGAGAAGAGAGTTTTAAGAATTTCACTAGCTCCTTTATCCTTTTCACCAATAATTGGACTCCATGGGAGGAATTCTAGTTTCGTAGGGGAATCCATAGACAGGACGTATACCTGTTGCCTAGACAGTTTATGCCTTTTCACCAATCATTGGATTCCCTAAAAGGGATTCTAGTTTGATAGGTGATACTATAGACAGCAAGTATACCCTGCCGAATCTATCAACTACTTTTACTGACCCAGAAATGCCAAGTATTATTTGCTAGCTTGTTCAGTTTGTTAGATTTGGGGATCCCCGAAACAAGGACATCGTACCATTGTTATAATGCAAAATAAATAAATAAAGAATTAAAGGAACCTAGGAATTGTACTAATGATTATGGATGATTTTGGTTTTACATCGTGTCTAATTCCAAAATTAGGGGTGATACACCATTCTTTCTTGCATTAAAAAAAAGAGTAATGCCAGATACAGCCGTGGAGTGTGCAAGCACCGCGTAATCCTTTTGAAAAATAGTAGGGTCTACTATTAAAATATTAGTTTTTTTTTTTCATTTGGGTTCCTTATTTACTCACTCTTTTCAAAAGGACTGTGCAGTGCTTGTGCACTCCACGATTGCAAATATCATTTCTTAAAAAAACATATTGCAATGTGCCATACTGACCTTGTGTATGGCTCCCATATTTTTCCACTTGGTTTCCACTTTCTTCTTGATTGGTTAAGTTGGCCTGCAAGTCTTAGTTTGGTAGCCAGCATCGGGGTTTGCCAAACATAAATGTTCATCCCCTTCACCCTCTGCCTCTAGATGGTTGTTACTTCCTACCTGGTCTTTCAATTTTCAGTTTTGTGAACTGTATTTAAAATTCAATATCCAGACAGGAAAAGCCAATAATGATGACAACATAGTTTTTGAAGTCAACGAGCACTTAAATTTTCCGTTTATAAAAGTACTAATTCTACTTGTATTACCTAGTGTCTGGAATAAGTTTTTAGCTTTACTTTATATTTTTGGCTTTTGTTTCTGGGATTGTCATTTTAGCACCTTTCAATCCAGATTTGTGATTTTGGGCTTGCAATGTGGCTACCCAAACAATGGACTCACCACAATGTATCAAAGTTTGAAGGCACATTTGGGTATGTGCGCCTAAACCTTCATTCCAAAGTTATTATATATCTCCTGGATTAATTTTTTCCTTACTTCTTAAATGATAGGTATTTTGCTCCTGAATATTTCATGCATGGCACAGTAGATGAAAAAACTGATGTTTTTTCTTTTGGGGTACTACTCTTGGAGCTTATAACTGGGCGTCAAGCCCTGGATGATTTGCAGCAAAGCCTCGTGATTTGGGTAAGGTTTTTTTTTCCCTCCATGATTTGCTCATATCATCACCTATTGTTTCCATATTTTAGGCCCTACCTTTGTAATTTCCTTCCCTCTTGTAGGCAAAGCCCTTGCTTGACAAAGATGATTTGAAGGAGCTTGTTGATCCTTCTATTGGTGATAATTATGATACAGAAGAAATGGATCGAATGGTTTTAACTGCCTCTATGTGCATTGAGCAGTCTCCTATCCTACGTCCTCGAATGAATCAGGCAAGTACTAATTTTAAAAAAGTTTCTCATGTATATCCCAGTCTCTTTGTTCATTTGAGGCCAAAGGATATCGTGATTACCATCCATGTGGGTGGAAAGTATCCACACACCATTATCTAAACTGTTTAGAAAAACAACAGGTCATTTTCTGCTGTGACAGGCTGAAAAATGCAAGCAAAATAACTGATCTGACAGTTTATTCAGTAGGATCATGAGATAAATATTGGTGCTGAATATGAGGGTTCACCACCACATGAAACCGCTATGGCAAAATGTTCATACAGTCTTATCTAGTTTTGGGAGTGAGAAGCGTTGCCTGCCCTGTTTAGAGAGCAAGGTGGATGAAAAGCAATCTATCAAATCCAAAAAACAAATTAACCCCGACATTTATGTATCTGACATCCAAAAGTGAGAAGTAGATCTACAGGAGTGCTATTCTTGCCTATGAGTGCTAAACTTACGGTTAGCCCCAAAAGCATGAGAAGCGTTAATGATATTCAATAGAAGCTTGTTTACTGTTTAGTTATTTACCTCTCTGACCTTTCTTTCCCAGACTCAATGACAATTAATCGAATTTTTTTATTCGCTGGTGATTCCTATTTTGTAATAGTGACTCCATTTCTTGAAGTTATCTGCCCTTAATTCATTAAATTTCAGTCTTCTAGATGCCCACAGAGGCATCCTTTTCTTGTTTGTAGAGTTGGCTGGTGGAGATGCCACAATCAAAGCAAAAAAAATGTTACTAAAAGCAGGTATTGGAATATTGGATTGATCAATATAGTTTTGTTCAATGCAGGTTGTGATACTGCTGAGAGGTGATGATCGTGTCTCAGATTGTGCAGTAGAATCTCCAAGGCCGACATTCCGGAGAACATACTCAGAAGAGCTCTTGGACATACAAGAATACAACTCAACAAAGTATCTGAGTGATCTCAAGCAACACGAGCAGGTTGCTCTGGGTTGTTGAAAGCACCCGACAGAATATTTAAGTCTACTAGAAGCACTAGTTCCTACAGATCTTTTGAAAGCAAGAAAAAGAGAGAGGGTTTGGGGGGAGGGGGGGTAAGTGCCTCTTGATTTCGTAGTTCAGAGGGGGTGTTTAGAAGTCTCATGGACATGAATTCATAAGCTTTGTTTCCGTGGCGTTTGAAAGCACTACGGACTTGCAGCCATTACCAAAAGGGGAACTGGAAACAGAAAGAATCAATGATCATGAAATTTGTTTACTAGTCTTTTCTCTACAACCTCATCAATGCCATTTCAGATATAATCAGAACTAACACACCGGGATGAACTTGCTTCAAATTCCATTTAAAACAGTGTACGATGGCTTTACTTCCAGTGGAAAGCCAAACACCCCTTAGTTCTTCCCGTACTCTGTATATACAAAGCTTACAGCACAAAGTTGTTGGATTTTTTCATCTGTAATGTATGGCACAAACTTTCAAACTTCTATAGATTATATAGGGAGGAATGCCTTTGTACCATACTATTTAGCTTTAATTTTGACATATTGTTTACTCATTTTCTTCTTCTTGTTTTGATAGTTGGAGTTTGACTCTGGTTTAGGAATTAGATATCAAGATTGATTTTTCAAGTAGGAAGTTCATTAGAAGTGTGAGAATTCTTCAGTATTGCAGTGTCTATTGGCCTTGGACATAAAGAAATTTCACAAAAGTATATCGATAAACTGACATAGCTTGATATAGTATATCAGATTATAAAATTATTTTTATTATAAAATAAATCTAATATTCTGCCATTTTATAGATTTATTTTTATAAAATATCTGACTATAAATATTGAAACTTTAAAGAATTATCCACGTGTAACATGGCTTGTGGGTTTTCAATCAAAGCACTTTTATTATGGGTAAGAGGCAAGAAAGAAAAATGGTTGGCCAATGGAAAACAAAAGTAGGCAAATGAATAAATACCTTAATCCTGTTCACATTGATTTTAAGATAACCTTAAATGACACGAAATTTTGTGTTTAGATGGAGTGTACCTCATTCATTTTTCAACCAATGTTTAATAATTTTCCTGAATTCCAAGTAGTCTCCATCGTTTTGTCAAACACCAACCTGTACATTTAAATAATATGATCTCGGAATGTGGAATTATAAAATGACAATATTCACCAGATTTATATATATATATATATATAAGAAAAGATATTTGTAATTATAGTTATGTAAGTGCCGCATAGTTTTTTTTAAAAAAAAAAAATTAATACGGGACTCACATGAAAAAAAAAATTAATTTTTTAATCGTGGACCTCAGTCTTTTTTAAAGCGATTGCGCGATATTTACCTACTCCACAACCGTATATAACATTACTCTATATATATATATATTACATGTAATCAATACTCTGCTGACTAACAATTTGAATCCAACGGTGCATGAACTTCCCCAAATTCATCAAATTATTTTCTCTGTTTATTAAATAAATATTTAGTTTTTAAGAAAATCAGTGTTTTCTTTTCTCTCTATTTATGTTTACACTATCCTAGATTTTGGGATTCACAAATTTCACGCGAGGTAGTAGGATCTCGAGGATAAAATTGTAATTTCGTTTTTAGCAGTTGAATTATCCATCCTGGAAAGTTTGAAAAATACAAAAAAGAAACTCATTCACACATAATTAAATCAAAAGTAAAAATTCTTTTTTATAAGAATTATAATTAAAAAACTAAAAAGAAATGTAAGGGATAAGGGGGTGGATAGCCTCGTAGCCACCTCAAGAGGAGTAATTTCAAGCTTTTATTCAGATTTGGTAATCCAAAAATCTCAACTCAAACTTAAAATTCTTATTTCATCATTACAATTTTTTTAAATTTTCACACAAAATATAATAAACAATTCAACTTTTTTAAATCCCAATACAACTTTTTTAAATTTCAAAATAATAATAACACTAAAAACTAATATTTTAAACTCTCATCTCAACTCAAAATTCTCATCTCTACCCCCAAACCTCCATTCGATGTGAAGTGAAAAATAGATAGATATATTATTTTATTTTTCATTATAAATTTATCGTTTATATCTAAAAATAAGTTTTTATAAAAAATAAATTTACAAGCTGATATGACTTGATATAATATATTAAATTTACTTTATAATAAAATAAATTTTTTAATATGATAAACAGACAAGCCACATTAAAATGAAAATAAGAAAAATCTTTTAAAGCCTTCTTCTTTACTATTATATAAAATTTAGGAAAACTTAAAACTAGAAAATAAAAAATATTTTAATATCTCAAAAGTGGAAAACAAAGATTTAAAATGAAAAGAGAAAAATAAAAACGACTGAGTGAGAGGAGAGAGAGACAGGGAAAAAAAAAAAAAAAAAGAGAGAGGAGAGAGAGACAGAGAATGCAAGTACAAAAGAAACCAACCGACTCCCATCGACGGACAAAAATCCAACTGCCATCAGCACCCACCACCACACCACAACAACAACCACCGTCGTTACAACCAGTAAACGCCGCCGTTTCGTACACTCGTCGTTATCGGCCCAATTTCTCCCTCCCTTTGCCGGCTGTACAATATTTTGACTCACTGGATGAAGAGCCACGCCAACTATAATAAGCCCAACGGAAATTGCACGACCACCACCACCACCAACCAAAACAACCGCCGCCATGGCAATGGCTTTTTTCCTACTTCTTTGAAATTCATCTCCTCCTGTCTCAAAACCGCCTCCTCTGGTGTCCGCTCTGCCTCCGCTTCCATCTCCACTGATAGCCCAGACCACAAAGCCCAGGTCTGCCGCCTGCCTTTTACTTCATTTTCTCCGGGTTTCGATTAAGGGGTGTTTTTTTTACGAGAAAATACAAGGATAATAAAAGTGATGAAGATGAAATATTGAGAACATACGTGGTTTAACTTCTTCGTTTTTTGTGTCTGACTGCTTAGAAAGGTGAGGAAACTGAAATGTGGGTTTTTTTTTTTTTTTTTTTTTTTTTTTTTTTAAATCAATTGATGGTTTTCAGTTTGTTGAAATTTAATTTCCTGAGTGGAATTATATTATTTTTTTTTTTGTTTTATTTGCATTGGTACGGTTTTTTCGATGTGTGGTTTTTGCCTCAACTAAGGAAGTGGTGGTTTTTTTGTTAATACTTTGAAGCTGAAGTTTTTTTACCATTTTATATATATTTCAGTTTTAATATTCTTTTGATTTCTTAGCAACGAAATGGAGCATTGTATAGTGTTGGTTGAAATATAGAAATGAATGTTTTCGAATGATTATATTATTTGAGGAATACATAAGTGAAGTACTGATTGATTGATTAGTAGGGCAAGTAAAAGGTTATTAATTCTATGATTAGCCTATTGACTGTAATTTGGTGTACCTTGAAATGAATCTGTAGTCCATCAGGCTTTCTCCTTGGACTTCAGCCACATATTTTCAAACTTAATAACTTGTGTCCTTTTGAAAATGGCATCGATCAAGCAGAATGGGGAAAGGATCCGATCAAATAACTTGGAAGCCTTCTTGCATCTCATTCTTCCTTCTTATTTGATCATTGTCTCCATAGGTTAACGAGGACTCCAGTTTTTTGCTCGCTGTTCTCTATAATGGCTTTATGGTTGCTTTCTTTTTTTAGACTCTTTTATCATCTATTGCATTAGTTTTCAGAGCTTTTTACTTTTGCCCAAACAGGTATTATGGGCTGGCTTTGACAGATTAGAGCTTGGTCTCTCTGCCTTTAAATGTGTTCTCCTGCTCGGTTATTCCAATGGCTTTCAAGTCCTTGATGTTGACAATGCCTCTAACTTCAGTGAACTTGTTTTGAAGCGAGATGACCCTGTTACATTTTTACAAATGCAGCCCCTCCCTACAAAGTCTGAGGGTCGTGAAGGATTCAGACCATTGCATCCTTTACTATTGGTAGTTGCATGTGATGAATCAAAGAGCTCTGGTCTGATGCAAAGTGCAAGAGATGGGTTGGTCAGGGATGGTTTTACCGAACCAAAAACAGGAGCCCTCTCTCCTAATGCTGTTCGGTTTTACTCACTAAGGTCTCACATTTATGTTCATGTCCTGAGATTCAGGTCGACTGTGTACATGGTTAGATGCAGTCCTCAAATAGTGGCTGTCGGCCTTGCAACACAAGTAAGCATTAGCACATGTCGAGTATTCATTAAAGTTACTTAAGAGGGTACTTGTAGTTGGAAGTACAATTCTTACCTTTATCCTGGACTGAACGTAACAGTTTGGATGGTTATTACCATCCAATAGATTTCTATGTGGAATAACTTCACCAAGCCTTGGAAAACCATGATGAATCATATTAGATGGTTGTTGAATTGGTGATTGCTAAACCAGCCAGTTATTGGAGGAAGGCCTTGTTGTTTAGATTTAAAATAAAGTAATTTTATATGCTATGCTCACAATCTTACCAGTGTTGCTTGCTTTTTTTTTTTCCTTTCAATTTTTGTTTTCTGTCAGATATACTGCTTCGACGCACTCACGCTTGAGAATAAATTCAGTGTCCTTACCTATCCTGTCCCTCAATTGGGAAGCCAAGGAATGGGTGGAGTTAACATCGGCTATGGACCTATGGCTGTAGGCCCCAGGTGGTTGGCTTATGCCTCCAACAACTCACTGCTGTCAAACACAGACCGCCTCAGTCCACAAAGTCTTACTCCTCAAGGGGTTAGCCCATCAACATCACCTGGAAGTGGAAGTTTAGTGGCTCGTTATGCCATGGAATCTAGTAAGCAGTTAGCTGCTGGATTAATCAATTTGGGTGATATGGGCTACAAAACTTTGTCAAAATATTGTCAAGAGCTTATACCTGATGGGTCTAATTCTCCTGTATCATCAAATTCGAGTTGGAAAGTTGGTCGGATTGCCTCACATATGGCAGAAACAGATAATGCTGGGATTGTCAGTTTTTATTAATTAATTTATTTTTATTTTTATAATTGGAGAACCATAATTTTCAATCTTGCATTGTTTTAAGTTGCTGCACAACTTGTCCAAAAAAGGTAAACTCGTTACTTTTATCGTCATTTTTTAGAACTCTTTGTAGATGGGCCATAGCTGTAGATTTTAATGGCATGGCCCTTCAAGATTTTCTTGCCTCTAATGTGCCTACCTAGGTGGGGCATCAGAGTTGTAATTCAGGTTTTTCCATTCTTTGATCAATAGAATTGTTTATTTATCAAAAAAAAAAAAACTTTTATCGTCTGATGTGTTTCATTTTGCCCTGAGGTCTTTAAAGTTAACATTACTCACTGATCAATGCTCTTTCTACTTTTTTGTTGACTTCTATATTTCATTTTGCCATGAGGTCTTTTAAGCTCAGCTTACCCACAGATGAACAAAGGGCTCTTTTGAGACTCTTAATTTCTTTCAACAATTGTGAGTATTAATAATTTTTTTAAAAATATATATATTTTTTTGATAAGTTAAAAAGATATATTAAATGTTACAGGGACGTTTCCAGTATTGAATGGTACTTGTTTGCCTATTTTAACATCTGAGAATATCTTTATATGTTGAGAAAACTTTATTGTAGGTTGTTGTCAAAGATTTTGGTTCCAGAGCTGTTGTATCACAGTTTAGGGCCCATACTACTCCAATTTCTGCATTGTGTTTTGACCCTAGTGGGACACTTCTAGTTACTGCTTCAATACATGGGAACAATATAAACATTTTCCGGATAATGCCGTCTTCCTCACATAATGGATCGTTCACTCAACCACATGATTCGGGCTCTTTTTATGTGCACCTCTATAAGCTCCACCGTGGCATGACATCAGCTGTATGTTCTTGCTTTCTTGTCTGCTGGACTGTATTGTTTTTACTTTTATATGTTTGTGATTGTTCTAGTTTACCGTGTGCTCATTACACAGGTGATACAAGACATCTGTTTTAGTCATTATAGTCAGTGGGTTGCTATTGTTTCTTCCAGGGGCACCTGCCATATTTTTGCTCTTTCCCCTTTTGGTGGTGAGACTGTTCTCAAAATACAGAACTCTCATGTTGATGGTCCTACCCTTTTGCCAGTTACATCTCTACCATGGTGGTCCACTCCATCTTTCATGATAAACCAACAATGTTTTTCTCACTTGCCACCACCACCGCCAGTTATTCTCTCTGTGGTTAGCAGAATAAAAAATAGTCAATCTGGGTGGCTCAACCAAGTTAGTAATGTGGCATCTTCTGCAGCAGGAAAGGTCTCCATTCCATCTGGTGCAATTGCTGCTGTTTTTCATAATTCAGTGCCTCACGATATGTTACCTGCTCATCTGAAAGGCAATGCTTTGGAGAACCTATTGGTTTATACCCCTTGTGGGCACACAATTCAATATGAACTGTTTCCATCAATGGGAGGAGAATCAAATGGGGCTGCTTCTATAGCTGGTCCAGGTTCTTCATTGCAGATACAAGATGAGAAGCTGCGAGTAAAAGTTGAACCTGTTCGATGGTGGGATGTTTGCAGAAGTGATTGGCCAGAAAGAGAGGAATACATTTCTGGGATTACTCTTGGCAGACAAGAAACTGCAGAGATGGTCATGGATACTTCCGACTGTGAGGATAATTATACTGGAAATAAGGAGTTAGTAAAGCCCGTTGAACGATCTCACTTATATATATCCAATGCAGAGGTGCAGATTAGCTCTGGCAGGATACCAATCTGGCAAAACTCTAAGGTACTTGTTGTGGACTTCGTTGTGGGACAATTCTTTTGTCATTGGCAACTATATTTATGATCCTATCATCTGTATTCTAGATATCCTTCCAGAGGATTAGCTTTGGAACTAATGACCTGAATTTTACTGAGAGTCATACCCGTGGAGAGATTGAAATAGAGAAGCTTCCCGTTCATGAGATTGAAATAAGACGGAGGGATTTATTGCCTGTTATTGACCATTTCCTGAGGATTCAGTCCAATTGGAGTGACAGGTAAATGGTCTTTGCATATCTGTGATCAGTTTGTAATAATGTCATAAATAATTCCTGATCTATAAGTGGTTGATATAAATTATTCTTTTTAATTTCTATTTGTGTTTTTTACTTCACTTTCTGGTTAGTAGTAAATACCCTTCTTTGTGGGGTTTGAATGATTAAATGTGAATTATTGGAAGTTTAAACTATTTCTGGATATAATGCTTGGGGTCGTTGCAGGATATCCACATCTATGCTATATTCTTTTTCAGAAGCAACACTGCTGGACATCTAAACATGCTCTATATGCATCTAGATTCTAGAGTTTTAAGAACATATCTCGAAATTTGATGCATATCTGCCATGTAATTATACTGGAGAAATAACATGGTGAAAAATGACATTACTTCAGTTACTGGGTGGAACAAACAGTTTCTGGATATTGGACTACCAAAGAAATATGGATTTCTTCCAGTTTCCTGAATAACAAATTAGAAATTAGACTTCTTGGAGTTTTTTGTTAGCTGGACATGGAAAAAACTTATGACCATGTGAGCTGGATGTTTTAGATTATATGTTAGTATATGGAACGAAAGACTGGACGTTGGAATCTTAGACTCTTAATACAGTGATAAAAAATGAATTCAAAATATTTTTAATCAGCTTGTTTTTGTTTCGATTCCTTGTTTAATTACAAGTTTTAAGATTTACTTTAAGCCTCTGTGAATAGTTTGTTTACTCCCACCCCGCAACCCAACTTTGACTTAACACTAGAGATGCACTTTTGTCAGAGACAAGGCAAAATTAGAAAAGTGATCAATGTGTCTCATTATGATGGACACACTCAAATGATAAATGTGAGTTACGTTGTTACAGCGATGATGTGCTTGTTTCCGTATTGTGGCATTGGAGAGAGAGGGAGAGGGAGAGGGAGGGAGGGAGGGAGGAGGCAGCGATATGCACCACATGAAATGGGAAATTGTTAGTTTATTTGATTAGGTAGGCAGACTTTACCTATGAACATAGCCAATTATTACTTTTATCTTTTAGGAAAGGGAAATCTTGTAATGATAAATGACCTAATGTGAAACATACAAGGAAAACTCGAAATTCCTCCTCTTATTTGAAGCTGTTAGACTGACCAATTATATATATATAATGCCCAATTTATCCAACTTCAGCAACTCATCTTCGAAGATCCTCCGTTCTCCTTCTTTTGAGCTGCTATCCAGCCAACACAGGCTGCTGTCTCAGCACTGCTTGTGGTATCTTTGTATGATATAATTCTCAAGAATTTCAATAGGCATCTCAGTTTTTTTTGTTTTTTGGATATTCCATGGAATGAATCACGCCATTAATTATTTGTGGAACGGTTATTATGATTTCTTGAACCGTTACAGTTGTGAATTTTCATTGTGATTGTAGTGGTAGATTCATTTCTTAGATAGCTCTATTCTGGAAAACGGAAAGTGCATAAAATATCTTTTATATATAAAAAGTGGCTATCAAACGGATTTTTGTTGTTTTAACAGATTTTTATCAAGGTTCTAACTGATGTCATCCAAAATTCAAACTTTCTTCTAGGCATGACCTCTTCGCAGCCTCCCAGGCTTTCTTTAGGGCCTATTAAGCTGAAAAATAATTTGGCTTGTTATTTTCTGAATTTCCAACCTTCACACTCATGAGGTGTCTTAGTTATTTTTAAAAATAATACCGTATACTTCCTGTGTACGTGGGCTATACCTTCTCTTATGAATAAAACTTCTTGATTACCTATTAATTTTTAAAAAAAAAAAAATAATATCATCGAAATGATTTTTTTTCTTACCTATTCTAACCACTGAGCAACTTGCTTGGTTGTTTTGTGCAGGAGCCTTGTTGGGGTAAGATGCTCGAGTCCATCTTTTGATTCTCATGCGACTAAAGATAAGTTCTCAGAAGATCCTATTGTTTGCCACTCTGAGTTGGCATCACTTGGCGCAGTTGAAAACTCAGATGGTAGCATGCCAAGCCTTTGAATGTAGTATGTCTTCATCCTTCGGAAAAGAGTTGCTAATTAGTTTACTTGTTTCCTGGCGTTTTTATCAGGATTATCTGGGGAATCGTATACATCCATTACCCTACCTGGGAACAATACAAATGTGGAGAAAGAAGAGAGATCTGTTTTCTCATCGCCTCTGCCAAATAAAAGTTTTATTAACACAGAAAGTATACTAGTTTCTGCCATACAACCTACAACTAGGGTTTCTATGGTTCAGGATATTGATTTCACTAATTGTCTATCCTCTTTAACAAGTAACTCACTTGCTGATAGAACCATTGCCAAAGAAATCGAGTCATCAAATAGTGGGGGGGTCAGTGAAGCTTCAAATATAAGCTCCAACCGCTCTGATTTGAGTATGAATATTCTTGATGAGGGATTAGTACATGACTCTCTAGACTTTGATCAATATTTTCTAGAGGGGTATTGTAAAGCATCACCTTCGTGTGACTCCCATGATTCAGCTGAAGTTGTCACTGATGTGGACAGCAACAGTAGTCCCTGTGATGGGGAGAAATCCGAGGAAGTTGGTGAAAATGATGACATGCTTAGTGGTATATTTGCCTTCTCAGAGGAAGGTAGGGCATTGAAATAATTTGGCTTTACTTGTTCATACTCTTAATCTCTACAAGTATACAAAGATGCTTCTGACCTTGCTATATTTGGACCTATTATATCTGTATCATGTCGCACTTACAAATGGGGCCTATAATATCTGGAGGATGCAATCATTTTCTTTCTGAAATAGATATTCTTTTTATTTTTGTAATTTGGATGACATGTTTTCTATGTTCATTTTAACATACATGTTACAGAATTTTGATTCAGTGTCTTCGCATCCATTTTTTGTATTTTTTATCACTTTTCAGAAAACAAACAGTAGAGTGACATAAAGGGTGGCAATTCTATTACTGCCTTTCCTACTTGGTTTCTTTCCATAATTGAGTTATCGTGAAGGCTATATGATGCTTCAAAATATTTTGTATAATTTTTTTGTATATTTTTTATTTGTTTCATTATGTAGTTCAATCATAATGTTCTCTACTAAGATCACATTGCGAGGGGGATTGTTGCTTTTGTGGACTTGGTTATGTCTCTGATTTTCATCTTGCATTTTATTATACGTCCGAAGCCTACCCTAGTAATGTCATCTTTCCTATTGCAGGTTGATGTGAACCTTCTGGTGTCTGATGCCACCTTCTCTTGCTTTCAGAATGTTTGTGTAATGATTGGTCAAAGCTCAGCCTAATGCAGGATGAGATTCTAATGGACAAAATGCAGTTTATTTCCTTCCGACAATTGAATAGCTACTGACTAATAGATACAAGTGGTATGATCTTGGCTCATCAAAGTGTTGCTGTGGCAAATGCTTGTTTTCTTTCGTTCTAATCCATTGTATTATGTATATCTTGTAAATCGAAATTCATAATACAAATTATTCGTGTGGACAGGTTCATTCTATGTTGTGTAACGTTATTCATTCTTCAAGAAAAAGAAAAAGAAAATGAAGGAAAATGAAAGAGCATATTACTGTGCACAATGCATTTATTGTCTGACCAGGTTATCCTTAGATGATACGGGTATATACTAGCATACAGTTTAGTGGAACTATTTCTCACACTTATTTGATGCAGGGATGGCGTGGCGGGAAGTTTACTATTCTTGAGCTTCTTGTCAATAAAATGATACTTCTACCCTGGTCCAAGCTAAAAGAAATGATACTCTTACCCTGGGAAGGTAAGGCCTTTTGAAGCAGACAATACTCTTCAAATTTGGGGAAAAAATCATGCATATAAATGGTATGTTTACACATTTGCTAGTAAATAGCAGAACTCAAAAAGATATTACCAATGGTTACAATGGTGGTATAGTTTAATGGTAATTATCTCCTTGTTTAGATACTAAGAATATCTGTCTTGTGTTTAAGGGCTCATTTAGATACTAATAATATCTCGAAATATCTATTAATATTAGTTAAATAGTTTATGAATAGTAATAAAATAATAGTGAATAGCTTGTGAATAGTAATAAATAGTTTATTAATAATAATGAAATAGTTTGAGAATCTCGATCCTAAATTGATAGAAAATTGTTTGTGTGATCTGAAAAGGACTTGTGCATGAGGTGTTCGATATGAAAGGACAAATAGTAGTAGAGGTTGGAGAAATATGATGATAAATTAGATTAGAGTAAAGGTTATTCGTAGTTCAAATTGAAGAGGGGGGACCACATAATTATTAATTTTTGAGGGGCAACAGCCTCTCAACCATGTGCAGCTTTCAGCTTGTATAGTCGGCCTAAGTTCTGGTAGGGCTCTGTTATTGCTGGCCCCATATCATTTTTGATATAACCTTTTTGATGTTAATGGTTCAACACCAAGACAAGATTATAATACTGATCAATCATGATCTGTTAGAATTCTCAAGACTATTTATTTTCTGATCAGTGAGACCAATATTTCTTGATGTTTGGTTTAAGGTATTCCGAGAGGTTTTTAGAGTCAACTCTTGAAGTCTCTATGTTTTTTAAGAAAAGTTGTTCCATTTTTCAATTCTTTTGTTAAGTTCATTTATATGAATATAAATAAATCTCATCCATTATTAGTAATGGAACTCTGCACAAAGTTTCCTCCCATGATAGGAGTTACTATGCCCTGGCTATTTACAAAAGGCGATAAGCAGATGGATCAGTGGCAATCCAAAGCAGCACAGCCATACCATACAGACAAATTAACCATAGGGAATTTGCTTTGGTGGTGACCAAATAAATGTGGGTGTGTAGGTGGGCTCAATACAAGCATGCTCAGTAGCTAATTTGTCAGAGAGAATGTGGTTATTTAAATTTTTGGTGACAGCCGAAATAACATGTCATGTCATAAAGGTTGTGATGGACAATTTCTTGTGGGTGCTGACAAAGAACATTCATGCAAGGTTTCTTGATGGTCTCTGTTCATTCATGGCTTTGGATACCCCAAAGTATCCTACATTTTTGTATCCTTGTGGCCTGCCCTGCCATCTACATTAATGGCAAGAAAATCTACCAAATATTGGACCCCCACCCCACACTTAGGTACATGCCCTTCGCATCAACAGAAAGGAATCACACATGCATACCATATACGAGAGTTATCCCTCCACTCCTACTAGCCACTCGCGCGGATATTCTCTCAATTTGTTAAGGAAATCTCTCGACTCCTACAATAAGGGACTGATTCATTCATTTAGATACTGTGGACATGTATAATTAGGGGGGGCGCACCGTGCCGAGGCTGTCATGGTTCTTCATGAATCCCTCAGGATTGTCTTGGTCGACGCTGTTTATAAAGGGGCTAATACAATGGCTTCCTAGAATTTGCAGCAAGGTAGTGAAACAAATGCTAAGTTGTCCTAATGTATTGGTGGTTTCTGCATTTGAAGGATATAGTAGATAAGGGTTTTAAATGAGCATTTGCTCCCCAATTATAATGGTATTGGGGACCCCCTCCCCATTCGGTTTAACACCAATATCAGTGGACTAGACAAGGGTGCACGGCCTGCGCATCATGTCAAGTCAGAACCAAGTATCTTGAGATTCGGACATGTCAATATCTTGAGAATTATGTGAGAGGTTGATACGATATATAGGTTGAAACGTCTCTTAAATAGAAAAGTTAAAACGTTGAAGTAATGGATTAGATTTGAAATGTTGTATGTCAAAGTAATCATTCCTTTTAGAGAGATTCCTTCTCTGAAACTCTATCATCATTTTTCTTTTCATTTTATTACTCCTACCTACCTTCACCCCTCACTATCTTACCTACTAACTTCTACAACACCACCCCCTAGTCCCTAGTCCCTACTACTATTACCATTATCAGCCTTCAAATTCCTAACTTCCATGGCTCTCAAGCAAACTCAAGATGTGATCCTACAAATCCAAACTCTGAAAATCTAATTAAATACAGCCTTTCCATGTTCAAATCTTATATTCTTCCATTACTCCAGTTCAGTACTCAAGGTCAGTGTAGCCTTATTGCAGCATCAAAGTCTGCATAGTATTCGCAGTCCACCTTGTGGCCCACACCTCAAACCCCATAAATAACATTTGCAGAAGTGGCAGTTTTCTAGGTAATTAAGGCAGTTTCAAACAATGTCACTGTGACTACTACTATCGTCCCATTTTCCTTTTACCTTATTTTATCCTTTTTTGGTTGTCTTACATTGTTTTGAAGTGATTGTTGGAATCCTCGTCCTTTTCTTTTATACTCTAAATAATATTCAATAGAATTGTTTGCTTGTAAGAAAAATGGTAATCTTTGAGCTAGAAGAGGATACCATTGGGGCCCAAAAGTGAAGATGCCGTCCATAAAAGTCTTCGGTTCCCACTAAGTTAAAATGACCAAAAAAAAAAGGTAAAAAGAGAACCATTTGATGGTCTTAGGTGTCACAGCTAGGTGCTTACAAATACGCAACAAGTACAACATATACATGTCCCCCCTAGACAATGCCCTGAGCCCATGACACGCGTAAGACTCCCCCCTGCAAAAAAAATTACTGCATTACGGCACCAAAGTTTCCCTAGCAAGAGATCGATTGAAACAATTAAACATCACAAAATAATTTGTGGGATAAGTGAAAGATTTGATATTTGATATATGTTCTTCGTGATAGATTAAAAGCTAAGAGCTAATGTTGTGGCTTATCTTTGAGGGGCATATCATACAGTAAGTTTTACCCTTTTTTTTTTCCTTCTCTCTCTATTCCTAAAAACAGTCATCCAATCAAGTGCTGCACCCAATCAAACAACGACAGCAACACAAACAAGAAGAAAAACAAAGAGGACCAGGTATTTCATAAAGATTCATCTTGATAAGATCGAAAGCATAGGCGTGAAATGCAAAGGGATAAGGGATAAAAAGCGGGGCAGGACTGACAGATAAGTGGGGAAAAAAACTAGATAGGATCATTCATGAACAACATCGATCGCGTCTTCTCTTTTATAATAGAAACTTAATCGACTTTGTTGAAATCTGTGATGTTGATTTAGTGTGTTTAGCAACTTTTAATCTTTTAGAAAGAGATGTTTATTTTCTTTCCCCCGCTTTTATTGCCTTCTTGTAGTACTTGTTTCACGATTATCTTTTAGAATAGACAAAAGTCTACCTAAAGATCATCTCAGTGATATATATATATATATATATATATATATATATATATATAGATGTAACTTGTCTTCAACTTCAAGTCAGTTCCACACATCTCAAAATGAGCTTTGCCTGATCTTTTGTGAAATATGGCTGCATATATGGTACTAACTTCTTCTGAGCATTGAAATGATCTGAATTAAGTTTCCAAGTGATGAATCAAACATGCATGAATAAATTATATATATATGTTTGTACTGTAGAAGGATATATGCCCAACCATTTTATCACCATTCTCCGTCAGAAACATGGCATCATCAGACGAAAAAGTAAAACTAAGCTAATATTTGATCGATGTATATATCAAAAAGAGGCTGAAAATTTGTTTCCACCGAAATGGCCGGACAAGCGCGCAAGGACGTCTCACAAGGGAGTGGAAAGGGAAGACTTCGAAAAAGCCATGCCAGTACGTACCCTATAAAGAGTTAGCACCTTGGAAGACAACAAAACTAGTTGGAGAAATTGAAATAACAGAGAGAAAGAGAGCAATAATTGATCACATGAAAAGAAAGGAAACACACCTAGACGTTGTGCTAGCTAATTTGAATGATAGTTACACCTTGTCCTTTTTGTGTTATATATATATATATAAATATATATTTATATATGATCACTAAATTACTAAAATTGTCTTCAATCCTGCACTTGAATGATAGTAAATTATAACCTAATTATTACCTCATCAAGATTTGATTCATGTAAAGAAGTAAGATAAACGAAAAATTAGACGACTGTCATGTACAATCTTATAAGGAGTTGGCCGCCGGATCTTAAAAGAACATAAAAAATGGAATGAGAGGTGGTTTAGAGGCCGTAAAATGACAATTAACTTTGATAATTTAGTGATTATATTACAAAAGAATTGATAGCTTGAGACCATAAAATTTATTTTTTTAGATGTTTTTTCTGATATTGTACAATATCCGGAAAAACGGAAAGAGGGCATGGATTGGTATATATATGAGTTTTAACGTGAGATCTTTAATTTGAAAATAAAAGTTATAAAACTACATGTCTCAATTTTGTGAAAGAACCCGACAGACAAACAAGGGCTATAATTTCCTCATGCCCGGAGTCTCGTAGAACAGTACTTGAAAAAGAATTAAAGAAAACAGAAATACAAGCGAAAAGAGTGCGACTTTATTTGCTGTATGCATATATATTTAGCACCAGATCGAGGCAGGAATCTCATGAGAGTTTTTCTCCGGAAAGAGTTTCACTTCTTACATCTCTCTCAGGGTTTTACTCTTTTCAAGGGGAAAAAACATTGAAAGAATGACGAAATGAATCTTTAAGATCTGGAAGTGATTGGAGAAAACTTGAAAAAGCTACAATGGATGGTGTGGTTCAGCTGCAGAAGCAGTTGGTTGACTACATAGCCTCACTCTTTCATGAGGTAAGTATGCTAAGAACTATGCACATTATATGGAAGCAGAAGCTAGAACGACTTTCATCTGCCTTTGTTTATAATCTTATCTTCTCTCTCTCTCTCTCTCTCTCTCTCTCTCTCTCTCTCTCTTCTTGTTGGGTTGGGTTTTGATGCTAAGTTTACTATGTGAAAAGGGATTTCTGGATGAGCAGTTTAACCAGCTTCAGCAATTGCAAGATGAGAGCAACCCAGATTTTGTGGTGGAAGTTGTATCTCTCTTCTTTGAGGATTCTGAGAGGCTTCTCAATGAACTGGCCAAAGCTCTGTATGCACTTCGGTTCTCATCTTTCATCAAGTCTATTTTATGTCTCATTCTTGATTTTCCTTCTTTTTTCCTTCCAAGAAATGCCTTTAAATTTTTTTTTTTCTTATTGTAGTTGGGTTCCTTTTAGATCTTCTTCTTCTTTTTTTAATCCAAATATCTTATTCAGAGAACAAGAGACTATAGATTTTAGAAAGGTGGATGCCCATGTTCACCAGTTCAAGGGCAGCAGCTCCAGGTGATTCTCTCTTTTCCCTATTTTTCTTTTCCTTTTAGCCTCCTTTTGCTTTGAGAAAAAGCTTTTCTCAAGTATTCTGTGGGTTAACTCCTTAAAACAAGATTGAAGCGATTATATTTTCCATATATATAGATATATTAAGGTGACAGGTTTAGACTTGTTTCCTCATTCATTCCTGCAGTTTTTGCTGCATATTTTTTCCACTTTCAGAACCAAATTTATCTAGCATGAGAAGCAGCACATGCATCACTGCTTACAGCTATATATTTTCGTATCACCATAGTTTCTTGAAGATGCAAATTCATAAGAGGAAAAAATACGAACTTCATGATCCAAGCACGTGTATCCATTAATGTTGGTACCTATGGCTTGAGCCATTCATGATTCCCATGATACCAATGAGTACTGGAATTTCCGTAGAAAAATTCCAAGGCATGGACTTAGCTAGGCTAATAAGTTAAAATCGGCCGATCCAGATCTGGAATACAATTCCAGAAAATAAATGAAAGTTAAAGGTCCCATCTTGCTGCACAAAATTCATTGACTGACTGTTCACTAGTACTGAGGCACAGAGGAAACTGTTTACTAGTTCCAACAGTACCCATTCCCCCCACATGAAGACATTGACAATTTCACCAGGCTAGGCCACAGTTCTAAGGAAAGTACTCGGGCATTCTAAAGGAAACAAAAGAAGATTGCTGTAGGAAAAGTTGTTCTTTCACTTTTCTTCCGTTATTAGATTTTTCATCACTAGGATCTTTATGGCAGTATTGGCGCGCATAGGGTTCAGAATGTCTGCATTACCTTCCGGAATTACTGCGAGGAGCAGAATGTTGAAGGGTAAGTTTTCTAATTACCACCCCATACTTTTACAAAAAATCTCTTATAATCCACATATCTTAGACCAAGCATGCATTTCTCTTTGGGATTAATGATCATGTTCTGATAGAGTAGAGCCTTGGCATAGGTGTCTCAAATGTCTGCAACAAGTAAAGCATGAGTATTCCCTTGTGAGAAACAAGCTTGAAACTCTGTTCCAGGTATGGAGAAGATCATTTTGTAGAGAACATATATGATATCGTTTAAGAAACGCTAGTTGTTCATCAGCTTTTTGGTCTCGAAGCCTTAACTTTGATCTATTCGTTTGCCTGTAGCTTGAGAAGCAGATTATAGCTGCCGGTGGATCACTTCCGGCCACATAGTGAGATCAAGTATAGCTAGCTAGCTAGCTAGCTATATCTCTCAACGAGAGTCCAATATTGGATTTTAAGTTTGTAGAAAGTTGTTCATTTATTTCGTGTTAAGTTTTCTGCACGTCTAAGATCATGCTGAAGGGTTAATCCATGAGCTCGCCGGGGAGTGAAACGCTTATCATGAATTACTTGAGATTATATATGGATCAGTGAACAAAGAATGTGAATAAACCCTTTCCATTTCGTCTCCAAATTAATTCTTCTTCATCGTGATTTTCTTCCAGTAATCATTTAATGTCGACAAAAACAAACGATCGATAGCTAGCCTTAAAAAGCACTAAGGTTCTGCTCATGACAGCCCTTGTCAGACATTCCACTGGATTATGTGGTACGTAAATAGTTCATGAAAAGAACCATGTATGCAACCTGGAAATCCCATATTATATGTGTGTGTGTGTGTGTGTGTGTGTGGGTGGGTGGGTGTTGAGGCGTCCTCTCTGTCATATATAATAATAAGCTAGCTGCACATTCAAAGCAAGTTAATGTACCTTTTACATCTGAAAACCATGCAGCGATCTTGAGCTAGCTAGCTACTCTTTGGTTGATGTTCGATCTCACATATTATATAACAGTAGTACTAGCTGCTTTTGGTTCCAAGGCATTACAAAAACAAACCCTGTACGTGTAGGAGATCAGGAACTTGGATTTATTTTCTTCATTCTTTTTCAGTCATTTGATTTGATGAACACTAACCAATTAAGGAGTACTTACTGCTAAAATATTTAAGTCGGTTTTCGTTTTCTGTAAAATAATCCAATTAGCCGGATATTTATGAGTTTTCCGATCAGCGGTAGTACTAGAAATATTATACTTATGATCGTTTATGTGATGATATTGGGCATATTCTATGCATGACAGCATGATCGAGCTCATTATTCAATGAATTTGGTGGTGATCTTGTAATATTAGTCTACAATATTATATATTGGAGTTCTTCGATCCATTCATGTGCACCACGGTATATAGCCAATGACATATTTTAACGATAGAGGAGCTGCAAGAATAGTTGGCATATAAGCAATGAAATTGTGAATTGAAAAAGAAGATCGCCAAGCCCACGTTCTTGGTAATTAGATGCATGCAGATTAATTGTTTCTTTTTTAAATACAAAAAAAATCAAACAAGTATGATCGAATCATCATAACAATATTCAGTGAACATGCATGCATGTGAATTAATTGAATAAGGTCAACTGTTTAAGCTGTCTCGGATCTGGGTTCTTGTCTCCTCGTCTACAGGTAAATGTGCAGGCAAGGACTAAAATACAAGCTGTAATTCAGAGAACCCGATGTATTTGTTCCACCACCTTGTTGGTCCTAGAGTATGTATTATGTAATAATTGTAATCCTCTCTTTGTTTACAATAATAATATATATATATATATATATATATAATATATTATATGCAGCTAGCTAGCTAGCCATTCTTCAGATGATCATCATGATTGATGATGATGAGATATTATTGCATGAACTATATATTTAATTATTTATTTCTAGTCTAAAATATTGAATTTGCAATGCTGATCCGTGTGACCGATGCTTTTAGTTTTACTGGTAATATATATCTTAATTTTACTTTCAGCTAGTAATTATATATATTCATGCTATAAACCGAAACCCCATTAATATATAATTGGGGTTTGATCAATTACAAAAATATTATATAAAATTATTTTTAAATACTCATTACGCACTATATTAATGTGATTAGTGCGTCACTTTTTATTAATAAAAAAATCAATTATATCAATAAAATATATATAATAAATATGTAAAAATAACTATACGGAACATAACTTTTAAATTTAATCAATAACCTGAGTTATAGATCAATATATAGCTATATACAGGTTATAAATTAGCTTTCAAGGATTCCTAGGATCGAGATGATGGATGCCAATCAAGTGAGCAAATTTGAAAATAGAGAAGTCCTCCGAGGCCTGCAATATTATATATATATATATATATATATATTTATATGGAAGATGTCTCGTGAATATGAGACATTGACAAAAATGGGTAAATCATCATCATGACAACAAATATTTTAGGAGTTCAAGGCAGATTCTGTGCTCGATCGGCAGATTTCTTCATTAATTTCAACATCATGTACTACGTACTTTCACTACATATTTTAATACAGTCGGATCAGATTGATATCATGAAATTCATGTGTGGCCTCATGTAACTACGTATTTCATTAATGTTAACAATTAACAAGTACTGGAATATGCATGCATGGCTCAATTGGTTGGGTGGTCATGACCTTAATTCATTGAATCAATCATGTTGAAAATGAATTAAAATTTTAAACTTAGTCTTCTTCATGATAAACTTAACCTAGTACGTACCGTGCGTTGTTCGGAATTCCAAGAGGATTATGGCTACTTATAAGGAACTACGTATGTGTTTAATGCATGTGATCATCTTAATTTTTTTTTTTTAAATGAATATGCGAGATTTATACATTCTATAACTATATCTAATATTATCATTTATCTTCAAAATCAGGCCTCCCTGGATTCTCACCTCGAGCATTAATACTCCAAATTGCCTTCAATCGCTTAGAGCAAAACAAAACGAAAGGGAAAAGAGCAGTCCAAATGCCTCCGGATGCATGTAGCTGCTGCATGTCATGCCATGCGCAAATCTCCTCTGAAAGGAAAAGTATATATGCATATCAATGAAGACCAGCTTACCTCACAATCCACATCCGCCAAAATTCTTGAAGCCCTCTCAGGCCCTAAATCCACTGCCACGACAACTTCAAGCCCCGCCTATAATCCAGAGGCCCATTATAGTTTCAAATTAAGCTCACACTTGTGGGCTTTGTGATTTCCTGCACTTAGCCCATCACACAGACAACCAGAAAATGCAACCGAAAACGATGTGCGTATATGGTTAAAAAAAAAAAAAAAAAAAAAGGGATGGATAGACGAAAAACTGCTGGACCTAAGCATACTTAAGAAAAATATCTTTTATGGAAAACATGATGGCATAATGATCCTAATGTTTTCTGATAAATTATGTTATTCATCATGGATTTCATTTCATTATTCTCCGTCCATATTTTTAAGTGATTTTTTAATTTAAACTCTTGACATTTCTTATTAAGATTAAAAAATAGTATTTCTTTGATATTAAAAAAAAAATCTATTTGAAAAAGTTATTTTTTGATATCAATATTTGCAGTTTTAGTATGTACAAGTCTCGTTTACTCTTTTATTTTAAAAAATAAATCTAAAATTTATATGAAAAAATTATTATTTTTGATAATAAACTCTTTTTTTTTTTTAAAAAAAGAAGCCCGCAATTTTAAATATTTTAAAATTGTATCTAAATAGTATAATGAAAAAAATTTTATCCTCATTCTCGATCTCCTAATTAGAGAACTGGTGCCACCTCAAATTTGCAAAGAATAATATTAGAGGCGGTCCAGCATGTACAGTAGAGCTTGCCTTTAGTGTATTTCAATCTTTTTTTTTTTTTTTTTTTTTTTTATAACATGAAAAAATAAAAAATAACATTTCCCTTTACCTCTTCGAAAGAATCACAAATCATATTGATTTTTATTTTATTTTATTTTATTATAATAAATATGTAATATATGGATGATAAGCAGAACAAATCAATTAGTTAATCAAATAAATAATAAAAAATAATTTTTTAATATATAGCAATAATTTTATATACTCTCCGCATATTCTATTGATTTGATTAGTTATATCAATTTTTTTTAATATATATATAATTATATTAAAATATATATATATAATTATATAAAAATAACTATATATAAAATATTTATTTAAGTATAGAAAATCCGTCTTCCAGTCCAACAAAGAATGACTGGTTGAGATGAATGATCCTTATCTACTCCAACCAGCGGTACCAGTACAACTGTACAAGAACGTACGCGGAAACCCCCTCAACCAGAGTGAGTATGGCCCAACAGGCAACAGCATCCAGCCGAACCATATCTACTTCCTCTTCACCTTCCTACAATTACTTTAAAACCCGCTGGGCCCAAAATTTGAATCCTGGAAACTGCCCCCCCCCATTTACTCCCCCCCGCCCCTCAGTCTCTCTCTCTGCGCATCTCTTTATCTTGCATCTCCAGCTCTCCACCATAACCCCTCGAGTCCCAATCCCATTTCGCTATCATCGATTCATCACAGCCTCAAAAAAAAAAAAAAAGAGAGAGAAAGAAATAATGGCTAAAACGAAAGTGACCCGTCAAGCCGAAGAACAAAAAAAAGTAGCCCATCAACCCCAAGACGGAAGCCAAAACCAACGAGCCAAACCTATGGATGACCCTTCAGAGAAGCTCCAGAGCCTCAAGTCCCTCAATTCTCTCCTGCTCAAAGAAACCTCTGAGCGCAGACAACAGGTCGAGTCCTTGGAACAAGCCAAGGAGTCCTTGGAGGCCGAGTTGACACTGTCTACGATGGAAAAGAAGGTTCTGGAGTCCGAGTTGAAACGGGCAACTGAGGAAAGTGTTGGGTTGGAGTTGTTGTGAAAAACGATGACAATGAATTGAAAAAATAACACCGAATGAGAAAACGATCACACACGCAATCACACACGACACAAGATGTACGTGGTTCGGCAAATTGCCTACGTCCACGGGAGCTGCAGAGGATTTTTATTATTGAGGAATCACACTACAAGATGGGTCACAACACTGTTCATCCACAGTGTTTTCGTAGCTGCTCTGTTACAGACTTAAGAGGCAAAAATCAGATTTATAGTTCAAACGGCGGAATCCCTAAATCGTATGTTCGCTCGAGCGGCGTGTCGAGCGCGCGTCGAGCGAACTTCCCTTCCGCATCCCGCTCGAGCCCACTGTCGAGCTGACGTCGAGCGTTCGACTCTGCCTGATTTCGTTCGAGCGGCCAATGCCTCCGCTCGAGCGAACTCCTCCTGCTCGAGCTCACTGTCGAGCCAACATCGAGCGTTCGACTCTGCCTGACTTCGCTCGAGCGGCCAATGCCTCCGCTCGAGCGGTGTGGACCAGACTCCACAGCACTCAACAATTCTCCCACTTGGAGACTGGTACACTCGCTGTATCTCCGTCTTCCTCAAACATGATATCCTCCACCTCTGCAACTCACTGCTCCTGTCTTCATTCTAGAAGACCAACTGAAGTTGCGCACAACTTCAGTTTCTCAAGCGTAACACCCTTTGTCAACATATCAGCAGGGTTCTTGCTTCCACATATCTTTTCAAGTAACAACTGTCCGTCATCTAACAATGACCGTATGAAGTGATACCTGATCTGAATGTGTTTGGTCCTGGAATGGAATGCTGGATTCTTGGCAAGGAATATGGCACTCTGACTATCACTGTAGAGAGTGCCTTTCTGATTCTTCTTACCCAATTCTTCCAAGAAGCCTTGTAGCCATACCATCTCATTTGCAGCCTCTGACACTGCAATATACTCAGCTTCTGTTGTAGACAAAGAAACTGTTTTCTGTAAATTAGAACCCCATGACACTGCAGTACCACCAAGCGTATAAACAAAGCCCGTGGTACTCTTTCTGCTGTCAATATCTCCAGCTAAATCAACATCAACATAGCCCTGCACCTCCAAGCTCTCTCCAGAGAAACATAAACAGGTTTCTGAGGAACCCTTTAGGTACCTCAAAATCCACTTCACTGCTTCCCAATGTTGCTTTCCTGGGTTACTCATGTATCTACTCACAACTCCCACTGCATGGGCAATATCCGGTCTTGTACAAACCATAGCATACATAAGTGAACCAATGGCTGAGGCATAAGGAACCTTACTCATGTAATCTCGTTCCTCCTCTGACTCTGGTGACTGATTCTTGCTGAGTCTGAAGTGACTTCCCAAGGGTGTGCCAACTGGTTTGGCCTTGTCCATGTTGAACCTGCTGAGTACCTTTTTCACATACTCAGCCTGTGAGAGTCTCAACGTACCTCTGACTCTGTCTCTGACAATTCTCATGCCAAGGATTTGCTTTGCAGCTCCCAAATCCTTCATTGCAAAGTGCTCTGACATCTGCTTCTTCAGATTATTGATCTCATCAATACTAGCCCCTGCAATAAGCATGTCATCCACATACAACAACAAAATAATATAAGAATTGCCAAAATGCCTGACATAGCAACAGTGATCTGCCTGACATCTAATATACCATGCACTGTGCATAAAGTTGTCAAATTTCTTGTACCACTGTCTAGGAGCTTGTTTCAGGCCATACAAGCTCTTCTTCAGCCTGCAAACTGAACCTTCCTTTCCCTGTACCACAAACCCCTCAGGCTGGTGCATGTAGATGTCTTCTTCAAGGTCTCCATGAAGAAAGGCTGTCTTCACATCTAACTGCTCAAGAAATAGATCTTCAGTGGCAACCATAGCCAGTACCATCCTGATAGTTGTGATCTTTACCACAGGAGAAAAGATCTCAGAGTAGTCAATACCCTGCTTTTGTTGAAAGCCTTTTACAACAAGTCTAGCCTTGTACCTCTTACTGCCATCATGCTCAGTTTTCACCCGGTACACCCACTTGTTGTGTAATGCCTTCTTCCCTGATGGAAGTTCTGTCAACTCCCATGTCTGATTCCCTAGCAAGGAATCCATCTCGTCTTTCATGGCCAGCTCCCACTTGCTAGAATTCTCATCTTGCAAGGTTTCTTCATAACTCTGCGGTTCTCCACCATCTGTCAACAGAATGTAATTCAAAGTAGGTGAGAAACGCTGTGGGGGACGTATAGTCCTAACTGACCTGCGAATTGCAACTGTAGGAGTAGACGGTTCTGAAACTGCCTGCGGAATAATAGGAATGGGTGTACTGGACCCACTCTCCCCGTCACTCTCATCTCTACACTGCACTGTGACCTCTGGTAGGTCATCCAATCCTACAAACTCGGACTCCTGAGGAGCTACTGCAGGAACTGTACTCGACTTATCCTTGTACATCATTTTCTCATTGAAAATCACATTCCTGCTTCTTATGATTTTCCGACCCTGATCATCCCAGAAACGATAGCCAAATGCCTCGTCTCCATAGCCAATGAAATAACATTTCTTTGACTTAGCCTCAAGCTTACTGCGAGCATCAGAATCAACAAGCACATAAGAAAGACAACCAAAGGTTTTAAGGTGAGAAAACTTAACCTCTTTCCCGCTCCAAACCTCCTCAGGCAATCCACAATCCAGTGGAACTGATGGCCCTCTATTTATCAAATAAACGGCAGTGCTGGCTGCATCTGCCCAGAAAGTGGGTGGTAGTCCAGCGTGCAACCTCATGCTTCTAGCACGCTCATTAATGGTCCTGTTCATACGCTCAGCAACTCCATTTTGCTGTGGTGTCCCAGGAATGGTCTTCTCCATTCTGATACCCTGAGCTGCACAGTACTCCTTGAACCCGCCATCAACATACTCACCACCATTGTCAGACCTCAAACACTTCAGTTTCAAGCCTGTCTCTGTCTCAACCATGGCTTTCCAAATTTTGAAAACATTAAATACTTCAGATTTATGTTTCAAAAAATAAATCCATACCTTTCTACTATGGTCATCAATGAACGTAACATAGTAGCGAGAACCTCCAAGAGATGCAACTGGAGAAGGACCCCACACATCTGTGTGCACAAGATCAAGTCTTCCTGTCTTTGGCGTCCTGCCACTTTTCAAGAAGCTGACCTTCTTTTGCTTCCCCATAACACAACTCTCACACATACCGAGATCAACTGTCTTCAGTTCTGGTAGCTTGCCTCTAGACAGAAGTTCCGTCATGCCCTTCTGACTCATATGGCCAAGCCTACAATGCCACAAATCTGCTGTGCTCTCTGCAACGGTAGTAGCAATAGTGTCAATTAAACCAGTAGTCATATAAAGTGTACCAGTTTTCTTACCCCGAGCTAGTACCAATGCCCCTTTTGTGACCTTCCAGGTGCTATCTGAGAACACCACTGAATGACCACACTCATCAAGCTGCCCAACAGAAATGAGGTTCTTCTTCAACTCAGGAATGTGCCTGACCTTTTGCAAAGTCCATTTGTTCTTGCCAGGGAGTGCAATGTCAATGTCTCCCATCCCCACTACGTTCAAAGCCTCACCATCAGCCAAATATACCTTCCCAAAATCACCTGCAACATAATTCCTCATTAGTTCCCGGTGGGAAGATGTATGGAAGGAAGCCCCTGAATCCAGTATCCAGTCATCAACTGGACTATGAACTGCAAGCAATAGTGCATCCTGTACTTCTTCAGTTACCACATTAGCACTATCATTCTCCGTCTTCTTGGGGTTTTTGCAGTTTTTCTTTATGTGACCAGCTTTGCCACAATTCCAGCAAGTTGCCTGCTGACCAGGCCTCGACTTGCTCTTGCCCCTATACTTTGATTTTGATCTTCCTCTGTTTGAATTCCTGTCATGTGATCTCCCTCGAGATTCAACATTCAGGGCTGAACTCAAACCCGAGGTCTCGCCTGAATCTTTCCTGCGCACCTCCTCAGCCAAAATCAAATCACGAATATCATCATACTTCAGTTTATTTTTACCAGCAGAATTACTAACAGCCATTCTCATGGCTTCCCAACTATTTGGCAATGAAGCCAATAGTATCAGTGCACGTATCTCATCATCAAATTCAATTTCAACAGACGACAATTGATTTGTGATAGTATTAAAATCATTCAGATGTTGTGCAACAGACGTACTATCTGCCATTTTCAAATTGAATAACTTTTTCATCAGATGTACCTTGTTATTCGCTGACGGCTTTTCATACATACCTGACAAAGCCGCCATGAGATCCGCCGTCGTCTTCTCCTTGATGACGTTGTGTGCAACGGATCTCGACAGGGTCAATCGAATAACCCCCAGAACCTGTCGATCCAACAGATTCCAACTAGCATCATCCATCTTTTCCGGTTGCTACCCCAATAGTGGAAGATGGAGTTTCTTCCCATAGAGGTAGTCCTCTATCTGCATCCTCCAGTATCCAAAATCCGTGCCATCAAACTTCTCGATCCCCGATACCTTCAATTCATCTCCAGCCATCGTTTCTCCTCAGACCCGAACCTTGACTCTTGATACCAATTGTTGTGAAAAACGATGACAATGAATTGAAAAATTAACACCGAATGAGAAAACGATCACACACGCAATCACACACGACACAAGATGTACGTGGTTCGGCAAATTGCCTACGTCCACGGGAGCTGCAGAGGATTTTTATTATTGAGGAATCACACTACAAGATGGGTCACAACACTGTTCATCCACAGTGTTTTCGTAGCTGCTCTGTTACAGACTTAAGAGGCAAAAATCAGATTTATAGTTCAAACGGCGGAATCCCTAAATCGTATGTTCGCTCGAGCGGCGTGTCGAGCGCGCGTCGAGCGAACTTCCCTTCCGCATCCCGCTCGAGCCCACTGTCGAGCTGACGTCGAGCGTTCGACTCTGCCTGATTTCGCTCGAGCGGCCAATGCCTCCGCTCGAGCGAACTCCTCCTGCTCGAGCTCACTGTCGAGCCAACATCGAGCGTTTGACTCTGCCTGACTTCGCTCGAGCGGCCAATGCCTCCGCTCGAGCGGTGTGGACCAGACTCCACAGCACTCAACAGGAGTTGGAGAAGTGTGTGGTATGTACCTTTTCGGAGACCCAGATGGATGAAATGGGTGTTGGGTATGATGGGTTGTTGAGAGAGAAGGGCGAGATTGAGATATTGAGCCGCGAGAAAGAGTCTGAGATTGAGTTTTTGAAGAAAGTGGTCAGTGGGCTAATGACCAATCTTGAAGATGAAAGAGAGAAACTGAGTCGAGTTTACCAAGAGAGGGATTTTATTAAAACAGAGATTGATGGCCTAGCTAAGGAGGCAAAGAAGTTGAGAGAAAAAGTGGTTGAGATGGAGAAAAAAGAGAGGAAAACTGTGGAAGAGGTTGAAAAACTGAAAATGGAACGTGAAAGGTTAGTGAGAGAAAATTTGAAGATTGAAAAGGCGGTCGAGGGCTTGAAGAAGGAGAAAGAATCGGTTGAAAGGGATTCGGAGGAGTCGAAAAGGGTTATTGAGACTTTAAAGATTGACATTGAGGGATTTGCGAGGGAGAGGGGTGAGGTTGAGAGGGAGAAAAGTGACCTTGAAGTGAAGATTGTTGAATCGGAGAAAGAAGTGAGGGAATTGAGTGAGACTGTCATGAATCTGCGGATCAAGGATGAGGTTCTGCGCTCTAAAGTTTTGGAATTGGAGAAGAGGATTGGTGAGGCTGTGGATAAGGAAAAGGAGATGGCGATGGAGATTAATTTCTTGGTGGAAGAAACGAGGGAGAAGGAACGAAATATTGAGAAGTTGAAAGAAGAAAGGGATTCTATCCGGAGGATTTTGGATATGACTAGCAAGGAATCAGAGTTTAGGCAGCAAAGAATTGAGGAATTGATTCGAGAGAAAAATGAGATCGAGGAATTGAAGCTTAACCAAGAGATTGAGATTGTTGAGCTGAATACAGAGGTTGATAGATTAAGGAATGTTGTATCTACATTGCGAGATTCTTGCAGAAATGAAGAAGAAAATAACAAGCAATTAATCTCTGAAGTTAGTCTATATAAGGATGCTTTTGATCGAGTTAGGCCTGAGAGGGATGAGTTGCAAAAGGGTTTTGATGAGGTGAACAAGAAAGTGAAAAACATGGAGGTATTGATTTTGGAGAAGGAAAAGAAGATTCAAGAAACTGCGGAAGAGTTAGGGAGGATGAGGAGTGAGCAAGAGAATCTGATCGAGAAAAATAGGGCAATAGAGAACCATTTGGAAGTTTTGGTAAAGGAAAAAGATTTGGTGCAGAAAAACCTTGTTGAGGCGCAACGAGGAGTTGATGATCTGAAGGCTAAAATGGAATCAGCGGGGATTAATTCAGAGCTGGCATTGAGCATGCTGAAGAACACTGCAGCACTCGTGTGTGACTCTCAAGACGATAGGGATGGTAAGAAAGATGAGGTTATCAATGGGCAGAAGCTAGAGGATGAAATTCAACCATATGCGATGGAGTTAGATGCCATCAAGACTGCTTTCAGAAGCAAGGAGAAGATGGTGGAAGATATGAAGAAACAGCTTGGGTTTCTGCAGAACTCTGTAGCCGAAGCACATAAGCAGAAGAGTTTCTGGACTGTGGTTTCTTCTGCAACTACAATTTTTGCTGCAGCATCTGTTGCTTATGTTGCTAGAGGACGCTGAGCGGTTAAGTTTTGATCTTTTATTATTGAGAAAAGTTGCTTTTGCTTCTAAGATCAACTAATCAAGTTCCAGTTGAAGAAAAAAACTAATGCCATTTGGTACTTGCTTTTGATTTTAGATAATAATGTCTCTTTTAAAGCTGCTGAAATACTAACTCAGCAAATATGTTTCGACTACATTTTTGGTGATATGAAACAATCTCTTATATGTTAGCATCTGTTCTTCCTACTGTATTTTTCTTCACAGCTCTGATGCCGACTGTTTGAAAAATATTGAGAAAAATAGGAGTGAAAATTGAAAAATGCAGCTAGAACTTGTCCTTTTCCAGAAGTGTGTCATTATGTGGATCATTATGAAAGAGAGGCTGCAATACCTACTAATGGGGTTGTTAATCCATGTTTCAATGTTGTTAAGTGTTTAGATATCCTTCTTGATACCCTGTCTGGATCAGTCTGTGATGTTATTTACAACATCTCAGTATAATGCTCCTACAGTAGGTGGTTATCAATGCAAGTAGAGAGATTGTTGGCTTAGGCATATGTTGACATTGTCCACAATCAGCTGGGATTGTTGTGATAAAACTTCAAATTAGGGGGAAAAAAGCTTCAGTTTTGTATTGTGCTGATGTGTATTTTCTTTATGGAGTTGGAGGAACAATCTCTGCCGCACAAGAGCCCAAGCCTTGTGTGGTTCAAATCCTTCTTGGCTTAAACGTTATCCATCTTGAAGGCCATTGTGGGGAGATTGTTTTATTTTATTTTATTTTTTATCAATAAAACAGAGGAAGAGATTGTTTCATTAGAATGCAAGTGAGATGATAATATGGTGTATAGAATTTTCTTATAGATACTATATATTTCATTTGAAATGTAAGGATGAGTTAGGAGGCCCTAAAAGATCAAGAAATGATTGGGGGGTAGACTGCGAGGCTGGAAGCACTCTAACGCATGAGAAACGTGCAATAAGGCAAAGATTTTTCGAGGGTGCGTTGTCGGCATCTTGCCTATATATGTTTTGAGTTTTTATTTTATTTTTATTTTTTAGTTTTTAAGCCAAACAAATTTCATTTTAAAAAAAGTAACTAATCATTAGCCAATCATGAAGAAAAAAATGCAAAAACCAAAACAATTTTGACAAAAAACCCAAATATAAAACAACGTATCTTGTAAAATTTTATAAAAGTGTTCAATTTTACCTATCCATTTTTACAAAATCCAATACAAATTTTCAGAAGGTTTGCTTATTTAATCAGATTTGCTACCCAGCTATCTACACCGTACAGCACGTATATTTTATTTTTCATTTTTTTATATTCCTGTTAAACTAATTGATTTTACTCATCATCCCAATATCATATACTTGCTAAGGGAAAAAAAAAATTAAAAATAAAACCAGGTAAATGTTATAGGGATGATGAGTATAATTTTTCTATTTAATTAGGCCTAGATATTACCCTTAGTATGTCTGTCATTAGAAGTTTAAGACATCTAGGAAATGCTACACTACATGTCTTTGCTGCATTGACAAAACATTCAAAGGAACAAGGACAGGGAAACAAATTAAGTAGAATATTGTCAATGTTAATTAGCATTCTATTTACAATTACAGGAACACTGCCAAACATGAACACAACATAGAAAACTTCCCTACACTGAAAAATAAGGGGAAAAAGGGAAAAAGCAAAGAAGCAAACGCTTCACATCAAAGCTAGAACATATGTACGAAGATACAGGAGCACAAATCATGGACATTTTTCCATTCACATTCACGATAAAATGTCCAAATTCTAAGATTAGATATATATTATAACACTATTTAAAGGAAAACGTTTCAATTACCAAGAAAATAACACAAGCAAGGCACTGATCCCAATTGATCGGCCACCAAATGTACCCCATCACTCTTGTCTTCCATCCATCTCTGCATTGCTGGAAGGCAGAATGGGTAATCTTAAATTTGGTGTCTGCTAAACTAAGTCAGGTGGCTCCAGCCGCCACAGAAATTTCATCAAACCAAAACTGTAGTTTTCCGGACAGAAGGACATGCACCACAAAAAACATCCTGATCCAGCTACATGCTGAACCATACCTTTTGCACCCAACAATCAAGCCTGGCCCTCCTTATACCGGGAAGACAAACCAAACCCCAATGAAGCAGAATACCAGTGACGTCATGACAATTGAAAGTGGTATTACTAACAATTTTATTTACCACACACATCCTCTTAAATATTCCAACAGGAATGTCAAGCATTTGTTACGCATGGCTGCCTACAGGAAAAAGCTCAGTCTGTCAACAGTTGGAATCCACAAAGGCACTTATCTCATCCATGACAGTATAGAAGTGGTTATTATTAGGCAACAAGTAAAAGCCAATTGTTGCCTTCTCCAGATATAGAAGTTTCACCTTTTGGCCAGCCTTCTCAAGCCCCTTGACATAATCCAACTGCCAGTCCTGAATAAGGTCCAAACCAGCCACCACAACAAGGCTCTTTGGGAACTTAATTCCTTCAAGGATTTTACCCTTTGGACCAAATGGGTTACATGCTGGATGGTCTCTATCTTCCCCTTCAGGTAGAAAAGCTCTCCAATACCAATCACGGTCTCGAATAGTGACGAAGTATTTCCCATCGAATCGCTTCTCAGATTCAGTTCTTTCTTCCCCACCAAACATTGGGTTGAGCAGTATATTACCCAAAACTTCAATGTTTGACTCTACTGCTTGTAAAGCAACATGATGTACAATGTTACCTCCAGAACTGTCCCCAGCCAAGTATATATGAACCTTTGAGTCCTTACTTTGAAGCCATGTCCTTGAATTAACCCAGTTAAGAGCAGCCCATCCATCATCATAGGCACATGGATACCTGTTCTCAGGTGCACGGCGATAGTTGACGGAGACCACAACAGCCTTACAAATGCCCACTAGTCGGCGACATAGAGTGTCATATATGGTACTGTTTGCAGAGGAGTGAGCAAAGCTTCCACCATGAAAAAAGATTATGACTGGGACAACCTCAGCAGTCACAGGCTTCTCAAGATCAGCAATGTTTATCTGAGGTTCTTCCCCGTGGGCCGGCCGATAGATCCGGCTAAGAAGGCTAGTACTTCTGTTAATAAATACATCAAATGAGAAAACCCCATCAACCGGTGTTGCATTAGCTGGTACTTTCCTATCAAGGAACTCTGCTAAGTGCCGGTTGAAAGTACCATCAGGGCGGCGAAGAAGATTGTAAGCCAACTTGAAGTTGGAGATGAGGACCCATGTATTCAGAGGTACAACCATCTTTGCAAAAGCAAAAACGTTGAAAAAGAAAGAAAGAAAAATGAGAAAAAATCACAATTCAGCATAGGTTAACATGACAGAATAGTAAATATACCTAGCGGAAATAAATCACAGTCAATTTAATCATAAATAGAGGACCATTTTGCCATGATTGGAAGTATTATGTTCAATAGAATTTCTGTCCTTTTTAACAAATCAGGAAACAACATGCAACTGATTGGGAAATCAACAATAACAGCCGCAACATAACCCTACCCCACAAACGAGCAAGAAACCATTTCGAGACAATCTTCAAACCAAAATCATATTCTCCAAAAAATCAGCTGATATTCGACCATCCGGTGCAGAAACATAAGCTCAACACTCACAAACAAGCAAGAAACCACCTTCCTTCACAGCATGATCTTCACATCCAATCGAGAACCCAAAAACAAAACTTAATTAACAATACAAAAGTTTTACTTGTTAAAAATAAATAACAAACCCAACCCAAGACAACCAAGTAATGAAGACATAACTCACTCAGAGCACAACAAATATCCCATGAAAAGTTTCAGGGGCAAAACCACACAGAAAAAAAACGCCTCTCCCACTACCATACCAAAATAAGGGGGAAATCCAACTTTAAAGAACAAAAGCACCACCCAGAAACCAAAGTTCCAAGCATCAATGAACTAAAAGAAACTGCCCCAAACCCAAATGAAACAAGTCCAATAAAAAGATAAGAAAACAAAAATCAACTTTCGAAAAGAAAAATCACTATTTCAAAAGAGCAGTGCCCAAGGAAACCCAAAAGGCGAAATGAACCCATCAAAAGCTTCCATATTTTAACCCATAATCATCAAGAACTCTCACAAAACAAGAGATATGCAGTCCGGATATTGAACAAATCAAGCATAAATCCAGATCATACCTTGGACTCATTGCGGTTGACTTCATTAATCCCGGCCATCAAAACTGGTCCTTCAAAGAAAAGGTTCAACAGAAAAACCTCAAAGAAACACTCCAATTACAGATCCTTCTTGAGAACCATAAAACACCCACTTCGCGAGCCCTCATATATTGAAAACCAAACAGGCACTTAATCTTACTTCTAGTATCTCTTTCTCTCAATAAGATAACTTGTTTAACACATCATTCCAAAGCAAACTGCCCCTAATCTCTGTCCTTTTGGCCCTCGGAAGATAATGTTAAATCTCAGTGCAATAAAACAGACATGAAGAGGGCAAGAGAGAGAGTGAGAAGGGGGAGGTGAATGATATGAATAGAAGAACACGTTAGCAAACATGTAAAGACAAATGCTAAAGTACGACTGGGGTCAATGCGGACGAGACAGACGACAAAGCAAGCGGATGAAAGGGAACTGTGGAGTGCGGCTTACCCATCTAAACCATAATTATTATTATTATTTTTTGAAAAGAAAAAAAAAACGTTTTTCTGGTTTTTTGTTTCTTTAGTTCTTATGAGGTAAATAAAAATTAAAAAACAAATAATCAGTTTCTATAAGGAAATGGATTATCAAAATTATTATTTAACCCTTTTTAATAATTAATTGGCTAAAATTTAAATAAGAGAGAAATAAATATATGAAATAAACTCTATATTATTTATTAAATAATTAATATTAATCGAAAAACTCACATGAGATTTTCTGATTTTAAACCTTAAAAAAACCTAAGAAGAGATCATTTCAAATCAAAGCAAAAAAAAATGAGAAAAAATGATTAATTGCTCATGCAATATAATTCACAAAATATTATTATTTCACTAAAAGCATTTAAGTAAATATTAATTTTTAATAATATGATATTATGAAACAAGACAAGAGTATCAAGTTTCTAGAATTTAAGATGGAAAATAATCAAATATTACATAACGTAACAAATGTGTATTTATTTATTTTCTATCTTATAAATTTTAAATAAGAGCATATTACGTTTAGAAAAAATTGATTGGTTTATGTGTATCCCATATTTCTCCTAATTTTTTAACAAGATTATGCAAAAATTACACAGAGATGCTGTAATCATTGAGTAATAGTAAAAAATTGTGAGATTTATTATTAAAAATATAATTTTTTGTATAAATTTTAAATTTATTAATTTTTTTCAAATGGTAGTGATAGGTTAACAACTTATAGAAAACTTTAAATATAATGATATTTTTTATTATATTTAAACACATCAAATAAAAAATAAACGTTAAAATTAAATTTAAAATAATATTATTTTATTATATAATTGTATACAAGTTGTTAGTTGTTAGTAATAATATCATTCAAATCTTACCAATATCATTTTGAGAAGAGTTTTGTTACGTACAAGTAAAATCGCATATTAATTTGCATAACAATACTGATTCCTTCATATTCAAAATTTAAATTAATATTATTTTTAATAAAATCTATTTTTTGACCAATCACATTAGATTGATGTACATATTAATACGTAATTATACTTGTAACTAGATTTTTCTTTTTGAGAAATGCTAAAGCTCCTGGGAGCATTTTTTCTTATCCATTTTTTTTTTTAACTTAGTGATTAAGTAAATTTTTTTAAGTGATGTGAATTTTTTTTAAAAAAAATTTTAAGAATATAAAAAAATAATTAAAAAAAAAGGCTTTATTCGGTAGCTTTTTTCGATAGCTCTAGTGCTACTCTTATCATTTTTCATATTCATTTTGGGGCATTCCGTACTTCCGGCGGACGACGGAGCACGTGACAAAACGAGTTCGTCGCGGCTTCTCTGAATGACTTTTGTACCCTTTTTGGCAGCTTTAACGGACGAAAGTACCTTTGAAAGGGAGAGGCAGTTTTGTCTAACTTTGGGAAGGGGGGGGGGGGGGGGGGGGGGGGGGTGTGTGGGGGGAGGGCGTAATTGGGGGCATTAAGCTAAGCTATTTGTTTGGTTCTGATCTGCTGCATCACCTACCGATTTCTTTTTCATTCTGATTGTATCGTTTACCAAATTGAAATTTTTGTTTCCTTTTTTAATTATTGTTGTAATTATTGCCTTTTAAGTTAATGCATTATCCATTAACATCTTTTAAAACTTTTATTCAAATTTTAAGATATAAAATATATAAAATGAGTTACATAATATTTATAATTATTGTTGCCAATTTAGATTTTTTATTAATATTAAATACTTATAATTATTGTAATATTTATAATTATTGTTGCCAATTTAGATTTTTTATTAATATTAAATACTTATAATTATTGTAAAACTCATTTTATATATTTATCTCTATAATACTTTAAGGCATAGATTTTAAACAATAACTTTAAGATTTAGGCGTCGTTTAAGAACCTATCAAATCTCATATCATCTCAAAATTTATCATAATTTACTTTCTAAATATAATTTAAATATAAATATTTTTTAATTTTAAATCGTCAACTTTTCATCTAATCATTACAATTTTATAAACTTCCAAATAATTCAACTTTTTCAAATTTTAAACAAAAATTATATTTTAACAATATTTTAGCTTTATAATATTTTTTATTCAACTTTTTATGTCTCATTTCTTAAAATCTAATAAAATATTTTTAATTCAAATTATTTTGCTATTATTCACAGATTTTTTTTTATCTCATCTCATTCTTCAGGCAAAGCCAATTCCTTTAAATTTTATTGAAACTGTAGTCTTAGGTTGTGTTTGGATGTTGAAGTGATTTTAGATGATCTGAGTTTATTAATGAATAGTAGTATTTTATGAGTTCTACTTAGATGTATTTGAATATAAATAGGTTGTGATGTATGTTTAAATGTATGAAACAAGTTGAGATTAGTATAATTTTTTTATAAAAAGTCTAAAAAGTAATAAGTTCTATCTATGATTAGTTTAAGATATATGAAGTAGGTCGAGGTGTCCATCATATATATGGACCCAAGACAATTTTTTAAGGAAAACTTGGTCGTGCCTTCTCACACGCATTATTAAGGCTCCAAATGATCGAGTTGGCCTTAAGTATTAGATCATTCTGTTTGATCAGGGTGTAATTTTTTTCTCTTACTTTTTATATTATGATAAAAATCATTTAAGAAAAAAATATATTTGAACTCATTCACGTCCTAATTGCCCTATTTAAACATTGGATGCTATTTATGTGTTGAGTTCTCTTTGTCTCACATAATTCCTTTTTTGTTAACTTTGAGGTAAAGTTCATTTTTGCACCCATGAATTTGCTTTTGGCATGCAACTTTAAGAGAAGTTCTACAAGGGTTGGCTCTCCACAAAGCTCATGAGATGTCTTTTTTTATTTTTATTTTTATTTTTACCCTTCTTTTTAATGGAAATGACACTTTACTTTATCAGTGCCAAGTGGTGTGGCTGTGGACCTGTGGTGTTGTAAGAGTACTCTCATACCAAAAAGGTCAAAATAAAAACAAATATATATATATATATATATATATAATAAGCCTTAAATATAAACCAATTAAGAGTCAATTACTCATTCCCACTATTAATTTATTTTTTATTAATGTCATAAGCTTCTTTCCAACCATTATGAGTCAACATACCTTTTACTATATATGGGTCGTGGCCCCACTTGTCTTGTTAAAATCATTGAATGTGATGGTCTTTCTAAATTTATATAATGAAAATTACACCCCAAACATTGAGATTTTCCTGCCCTTATTGAGGTGGTTGGAATACTTCTCAACAAAACATAATACAAATCGTTAGATACTTACAGCAGTTCACCCACAAGTGACTCAAGTAATTAAATAATTAAGCCTTATATTATATAGTACTACCACTCAAATTATCGTATCGAATTCACATACCGTAAGATATATATTAAAAAAAGGATCCAAAAAAAGAAGGATAAAAGATGCGTGTAATCTTCATATAATCATCTCTCTTGATATTAAAACTAAGCAATACTAAATAAATACTAACCAAGGCAAAATGATATTCTAGTCACCATTCTTTCAACATCTCATGAAATGATATTAAATAATTATTTGATAAACATAACAAAATATTTCCTAATCATTTAATATCAAGAAATGTTATTCTAATACATTTACATTCCATACTATCCACATGACATAATTTAATTTGTAAGATTCAAATTTTAAAATTTAACTTCTAAATTAAATTATACCACGTAGATAGTGTGTGGTGTATAGACCTAAAATAGAATTATTCATTAATATCAAATCGTGATATTATAAAAAATATATAAATAAAAAAGATTATGACCAATTATACTCATTGAATTGGCAAAACACTTCCATTTCTCAGATTTTGTTACTTTTGATACTAATTTGGAACAAATTTCCTTTACTTTTAGTTAAAATTAACGAATTTTACAAGTAAAGCTAATTAACATGAATATTCTTTAAGATTTTGTTTAAAAGTATAACATTGAATAGAATTAGTGATCACATCTACAAAGTATTTAAAAAAAAACCTACAAATATGAAATTAAAATATATATGATGAAGCAATTGGAAACTAACTTATATCAATGAATATTAGAGATCAGTCTTTCTTTTTAATCATAACCTCGATAAACTTTTTAATAGTTTTATATAAGTTGGAGAAAGACATACATGATAAATTGCAAATAGTCACTTTTTGTAACAAAACTTTGTCGTTGCAAATTGAATTTATTGTCATCACTACTATCTTCACAATAAAATGTACAATACACTCAAGCTCTTACAACATTGCTACTCTAAACAACTTTCAATTAATATTGTAATAGAAACTAAATGATATCAATGAGTTCTCATATGTTCATGAACCAAAATGAGTATATAATAAGTAACATTCAACAATTCCAACTAAAAATATTTTCATAGTCCAAAAAACATGATTTTATTTTTAGCTACTCGTGTTCATGTATATATTAATTATAATTAGATACCATGAGCTAGTGTTTCGGGTTTAGGTCTCTATTCTGTTAAATTTATACCAAACCCAAAAACAAGGCGAATAATACGGAGTCCTTCTTTTCTCTCTAGAGAAACAGTAAGGTTGAGTCTTCTTGCTTATGCAAGAGTGTAAGTCTCTCTTTAACTGAGAGTTTGAGAGAGTGTGGAGGTTGATAATGGAGATGGATGAGTTGACAAAGCGTTGGGAAAAGCTAAACTTGTCTAAGGAAGAGAGTAAGGTGTTCCATGTCCAGAATGAGGGTGCTAAGGAAGGGAGTAGTCGTGGGAAGCACTGTATTATTGGCAAAGTCTTGTCTGAAAAAGGAGTAAACAATGAAGCCTTCAGGTCCACTATGTCACAAGTATGGAGGTTAGAGGGTTGGGTGAGGTTTAAGGACTTGGGTGATCAAAGCTTTTTAATTGAATTTCAGTGGTTGACTGATAAGGAAAAAGTTCTGAGTGGTCGACCGTGGTTTTTTGATAGACATCTCTTAACTTTATTAGAAGTTAATGAATCTGTCTCTATAGTAGGTTTACAGTTTAAGTTTGAACCTTTTTGGGTTCAACTCCATAATCTACCATTGGCAGCTATGACAGAAGCAGTGAGAGAGGCTTTTGGGTCCTCAATTGGTCCTGTCATTCGTGTGTAGTCTGAGTCTGATGGTTTGGCATGGGGGAGATGCCTTCGAGTTAGAGTTGCAGTGGACCTACATAAGCCCCTGTTGAGAGGAAAATGGCTGCAATTTGAGGAACACCAATATTGGATTTCCTTCAAATATGAAAGGCTTCAGAATTTTTGTTTCAATTGTGGGGTTTTGTTTCATAAGGGTAGGAGTTGCTCAAGGCAGAGGATGGAACATCAAGGAGATAGTGTAACCTCTCAGCAATATGGTCCCTGGCTTCGTGCACAACCCATGATCACCAACATTTTTGATGGCTGGAAGTATGGGGGGAGAGATAGTCAGAACCACCACACAAGGTGGCAGCAAGATGATGCACATGGTGGAGTTGGTGGTGCAACCACATTTGGCAAGGAGGAAACTCAGGAGAATGTTAAGGCTGAGGAGAAGGAGTTACCTTATGGTAAGAAGGTGAATAAGATAATTGAGCCTGGTATGGAAAGTAACCAAAAGGAGGGTGCTGAATTTCAGGACATTCTTTTCTGCGGCTCTGATACAGCTATGCAGAATAATTGCCTTTCTGGTACTTCTAAGGAGACGGTCCTGGATAGTAATTCAGATAAGATGGAGGTGCTGATAGTTCAGAATGAGGGCTCTCTTTCCTTTTCTAAAACCAAGGCAACAATTAAGGGGGAATTTGATTGCCTACTGACAGTTGTTAAAGCCAAGCCTGATATGGTAAGTGTCTCTCAACATGGAGTCTTTTCCAACTCAATCGAGGGTCATAGGAATCCTACTCCTACAACTGATTCTCTGCCATGTGGCTCCACCACCAAGCCAAAAGGAGCCACGTGGAAGAGAAGGGCAAGAGGTGTTAATAGGGACCTGGTAATTGCTGAGGTGGAACCTAAGTCAGGTCTAAAGAGAAGAAAAGTTGTCTTAACTTTAGAGTCAGGCAGTATTTTGAAGAAAATCAAGGGTGAAGAGGAAGTGACACTTAATAGCAATGAAGCTAAGTTGGTGGAGGCTGCAATGCAGCTCCACCAACAACAATGATAGGTCTTAGCTGGAACTGTAGAGGGCTTGGGAACCCTCGTACAGTTAGGGAGCTTCACATGTGGGTGAAGACAAAGTGGCCCAAGTTAGTTTTCTTGATGGAAACTAAGTGTGGAAGGGAGAGAGTGAAGCTGTCAGGAATTCTTTGGGTTTTGATACTAGTTTTGTGGTGGGTAGTAGAGGTCTAAGTGGGGGGCTGGCTCTCTTATGGCATAGCTCTGATGATTTTCTTTTGGAGTCCTTTTCCCAGCATCACATCTCAGTAACTTTGAAGAGGGCAGAAGATAATGAGGATTTATTATTCACAGGTTTTTATGGGAACCCTTTAACTGCTCAAAGAGAAGGAAGCTGGCAACTGATGAGGATGTTAAAGCCTCCAGAAAATAGAGCATGGCTGTGTTTTGGGGACTTTAATGAGCTTCTGTTTCAACATGAGAAGCAAGGGTCTAAGATCAGGCCATACCAACAAATGGAAAAATTTAGAGCAGCAGTGGATGACTGTGGGCTGAGTGATCTGGGCTATGAAGGGTCTAAGTTCACATGGAGTAACAACAGAGAGGGGCATCATTTTACCAAGGAGAGGCTAGACCGTGCCTTTGGAAACATGACTTGGACTAGGAAGTTCAGTGAGTCTAAGGTTCTTGTATTGACAACACAGTCCTCTGACCATTGCCCTCTCTTATTTTCCATGAGTAGTAGGGCTGAGAGGAAGGTTTTTGAAGGAGGAGGGAGAAGAAAACTGTTCAGATATGAAGCTAGCTGGGACCTAAGGGAAGATTGCAGGGGTATCATTCAAAATAGCTAGTTTCACCAGCAGAATAGGCAGGGTTCTTACTTGCACAAGATTCAACAGAACTTAAACAGATGTAAGGATTCTTTGCTGTCATGGAATAAGAACACGGTTTGCAAGCATAGAAAAGAAGTGAATTCCAAGCTAAAGCAACTCTCTAAGCTCCAAAACCACAATGTTGGTGATCATACAGTGGCTGTGAAGCAAGTTCAAGTAGAGGTTGACAAGTTATTAGAGGAGGAAAACTTGAAGTGGAAGCAAAGGGCTAAACAGACTTGGCTCAAGGATGGGGACAAAAATACAAAGTATTTTCATCACAGTGCAAACCAGAGGAGAAAAGTCAATGAGATAAGGAGTATTACAAAGGAGGATGGTGGAGTGGTGTGTAGGGATGAAGACATTGCTGAAACCTTTTGCTTGCACTATCAGAATCTGTTTTCTTCTTCTAACCCTGTTAATATTGCAGCTTGCTTGAATAAGGTGGAGAACAAGGTAGATGAAGACATGAACTGCATGCTGTCGAAAGAGTTCACAAAAGAAGAAGTATATACAGCTTTATTCCAAATGAACCCTCTGGGGTCTCCTGGCCCAGATGGTTTCTCAGCAGTGTTTTACCAGAAACATTGGGATACAGTGGGAGAGGACCTGACCAAAGCTGTGCTTGAGGTCCTTAACTCCTCAGGAGAGGTGGGGAGTATCAATGAGACATATATAGTGCTCATTCCTAAAATAAAAAAGCCACAAACTGTCTCTGATTTCAGACCTATTTCTTTACGCAATGTTCTTTACAAAGTAATCTCAAAGGTTCTTGCCAACAGACTCAAGCTTATTCTGCCTCGAATCATCTCCCCTAATCAAAGTGCTTTTGTGCCTGGGCGATTGATTCTTGATAATGTTATTGTGGCTTTTGAAACCTTGCATTCTATGAACATGAAGGGGAAGGGCAATCAGGGATATATGGCTTTGAAATTGGACATGAGCAAGGCTTATGATAGAGTGGAATGGAGGTTCTTGGCTGAAGCTATGAGCAAGTTGGGGTTCAATTCAAGATGGATAAGGTTGGTGATGCAGTGTGTGGAATCTGTTTCTTACTCCCTCCTGATCAATGGTTCTCCCCAAGGCTGGTTTAATCCTTCAAGGGGCATAAGACAAGGGGACCCTTTGTCCCCTTACCTTTTCATTATTGTGGCTGAGGTACTTAGCTCTCTTTTGCACCATGCCGAGTCAATCAACCAGATTCATGGCTTTCCTATAGGCAGGGGTAGTTTTAGCATCAATCATCTCTTTTTTGCTGATGACAGCTTGCTGTTTTGTCGAGCTAATGCCATGGAATGGGCTAAAATCCTTGAAATGCTCAATATTTATGAAAGGGCTTCAGGTCAGAAACTCAACACAGATAAAACCTCTATATTCTTCAGCAAGAACACTAAGAGGTTGACCAAGGAATATATTTTGGGGATGGCTGGTCTTAAATCCACCTCTTGTTATGAAAAATATTTGGGCTTGCCTACCCTTGTTGGCAAGTCAAGATTCCAAGCTTTTAAAGGGTTATTGGACAGAATAAGGTCTCGGGTTAGTCAATGGAGAACCAAGTTGTTGTCCTTGGCAGGGAAGGAGATCCTATTAAAAGCTGTGATACAAGCTCTTCCTACCTACTGCATGGGGGTCTTTAAACTGCCAAAAGTCCTTCTTAAAGAGATCAACAGAGTCATGCATAGGTTTTGGTGGGGCCAGCAACAGCAGGAGCATAGAATTCACTGGGTTTCTTGGCAACAAATGGGAAAAGCTAAGGCTTCTGGAGGCTTAGGTTTCAGGGATCTGGAAAGCTTTAATTTGGCTTTATTGGCCAAACAAGGATGGAGGATCCTACAACACCCTGATTCTCTGGCATCTCAGGTTTTGAAAAGGAAGTATTTTCCATCTTCGGGTTTTCTTGATGCTAAGGTGGGATCGAGGCCTTCTTTCCTATAGAGGAGTATATGTGCTGCCAGGACTTTAGTGGAAAAAGGGTCTTTTTGGAGGATTGGTAATGGTGCAGATACATTGATCTGGAAGCATAGGTGGTTTCCTACCCCTACTAGCCACAGGGTTCAGTCTCCTACAAGATGCTTATCAGAATCTGCTAAGGTGGCTGTCCTTATAGATGCTGAATCCAAACAATGGAAGAAGGAGTTGGTAGCTGCAGTTTTTAATGAAGATGAAGCTACTGTTGTATCTAAAATTCCTATAAGCTCTGTTGGCTCGAGAGACAGATTGATCTGGTTGGGTACTAAGGATGGATCATTTTCAGTTAAGAGTGCTTATCACTTACAAATGGAGCTTAATGACAGGCCTAAAGGACAAACTTCCTCGGGGCTCTCTCTGCCCCTAGAGTGGACTTCATGCTGGAAGCTCAGTATTCCCAATGCTACAAAAGTCTTTCTTTGGAGAGCATGCCTCGAATCTTTACCAACCAAGCTTAACCTTTTCAAGAAAAAGATCACTGATTCTCCTCTTTGTCCTATCTGCTTAAGGGAAGAAGAAACAATTACTCATGCCCTGTGGGATTGTTCTTCTGCGAGGGATGTGTGGAGCCAAGGTCCTTGTGTGATCAATAAATGTTCTCTTAGGCCTGGTCTTTTCAGAGAGTTGTTTCAGTGGGTGGCCTCAACTTGTGACCAGACCACAATGGATCTTTTTGCAGTTACAGCAAGGAATATATGGTACAGGAGAAACAAGCTTATCTTTGAGGGAGGATTTGAGCATCCTTCTGTACTTGTAAGCAAGGCTAGGGAATTGATCAATCAGTTCCATTCTGTTACTCTTGGCTCTAAATCTTCATCCAGTGGTTCAATTCCACCTAAGGTGAGTTGGATTCCTCCTGATCCTGGTCAAGTCAAGATAAATTGGGATGCTGCATTATCTGAATCTAAGGGAAGAGCAGGTTATGGTCTGGTTGCTAGAAATCATGAGGGCCGGGTGTTAGCCACCAAGAAGTTCTCAAAGCCTAGCTTGTTTGATCCTCTTCTAGCAGAATCTCAGGGAGCTTTATTTGCAGCAGTTTTGGCAACTGAATTGGGAGTGAATTCAATCATCCTGGAAGGTGATTCACAACAAGTTGTTCTTGGGCTTCAGCAGCAAGGGTACAGAGTTGATCGAGTTGGTATGGTACTTAATGATACTAAGACTCTACTGTCAAACATTGGTAATTGGAGGGTTGGTTTTGTTAAAAGAGGTGGCAATGTTTTTGCTCATGATCTTGCTAAGGCTTCTTTAGAGTTAGAACCTGATGTGGTTGAATTTTTTATTCATCCTGATTGTAAGTCGTTTTATTTGCCAAGTTAATGCAATTTATCCTTTTCCTTCAAAAAAAAAAAAAAGGTCTCTATTCTGTTGTAGTTCATATCGTGTGTTCTTTTGATCACAAAGAGAGTTAAAGATCAGATCCTTAATCTTGGAAGAATTATAACTATCATAAATGCTGGAACAAGTGTGAGTGTACCAAACTGATTCCAATACGAAGATTAGTCCAAATGGAAATAACACAAACAATTTTCAACTGATGACGCGTACAGTACTGTATATGTTTCCATATATCTTCATGATCTCTATTGTCTTTTAAAAATGTGGCTATATTTGTGCCACGAAGGCTATCCACCTCCTTGAAGAATTCCTTTCAGATCTGTATAGTATGTTATACTGCACAGCACATGATAATTAATATTACAAGACACAGAACCAACTTAATTAATTAAGGTAATCGAATGATCTTGCTTTTCTTATAAGCATATATGGAGAAATCATGTATCAATGATCTTTAACACTACTTACGTTTTACTCTAATAATCCCACTTTCTTATTTATAATATGACTCAAATTATAATAAAGTCGTACTGTACTTATATAATAAATAAAGAAAAAGGGTCACGTAACATTATTTTATGATTTATCTTAGCTAAAGCAAGCAATTAAATTAAAGCAAGGGAAATGCTAATAATAATAATAATGACAATAATAAGATTTTTACTCTTGTCAAATTCCCAATAGATCATTACTTTTTGTTTGAAATGAAATAGTAGTGCGAAATAAGATTCATGCATGAGCCACACGATATTGTTTCTTTCAATGAACATTATTGTAAAAAAGGGCTACGTTACGAAAGAGCTTTAATATGCATGGCACTTTGGAAGAATTGGTAGGTGTTGGGTCATCAGTTACTATCTAGGAACATTTTTTGGATTCTTGTGCATTATCCATTCCCCCTTCAAACCTATATAGAATTAACATATAGAGATCACTCTCTCTCACAATACATGCAGCATTTTCCTTATAATTTATGTGTTACGTGCATATATGGACCAACTCTCAATACTTCACTGACCTTTTTTCCTTTCGCTTTCTTTTCTTTTGGGTTTCTTCTATTTTCACTTTTGGCTCTCCCCATCCACACTTCCAACTTCTCCTCTCTCTCTCTCTCTCTCTCTCTCTCTCTCTCTATTCTTGAAAAAAGTACTTTGCATTGTTGAAACATTAATTGTGTGGGTTTTGCATGTAATTGTAATAGCTATATTGTTCAACTGCTGGCTAGGGAACAATTATTGAGAATACATATTTGCTGCTTTCACTATAATTTCACACATATATACAGGACACGTACAAGAATAATTATAAACTTAACCTAATCATGATTATTAATAGATTGCAAACAATTAGTTAGTATAAAATATTAGTTTTCTATATTAGTTTATTAGATGATACCATTTTATACACGTATAAATACTACAATATGTAAAACACTATAGAATATCATTCTAAGAGAAAAGAGATGCCTTAGCCTCAGCTTTTCTTCAACCATGGCAGTGCAAGTTTTATCATGGTATTAGAGTGTCTTTCCGCTTCAGGTACAAAATTCCTTATGTCTCAGTTCAAACTGATGTAGCCCATTCTAAAACAAAGCTAAGGTAAAAAGCGACTATATCTCTTTGTCTATTAAAAAAAAGCATCTCAAGAATAAGTCATCACAATGAAGATGGAAAAAAAAAAGGCAATCAAGAAGAGTGTGAAGAATTAAGACAATGGAGGAAGAAGCACAATATATTTTCTATCGGAAATTCTCACAACCTGTCTATTCCTCTACTTGGCACTAGATTTGGCAACTTTGAGGCTCTTGTGCACAACACTCAACCTGGCAAGGGTGGCTTTCTTTAGATCTGGCCTGTAGTAGTCATTTGTAACTTGGTTTGCCACAACATTTGCCATCTTGCGGTACTCCTTTTTCATCACAAACTTGTGAAGCAAAGCAAGCCTGCAAAGCAGCAGGCTTGTTTTGCTTCTTGGTCTTGGTTGTAGCAAGCAACACCTATCGGTCTTTGCCTTCAAGTTAAATAGTAACTATTTTCTTGTTTGCCAGACCAGAGTGCTTGTATTAGTTGAGGTTGTAAAGATTGTTGCTCTCCTTGCTAAACTGCCAAACCAGTATCAACAGCTTGAAATTGAGATTTTTTTTTTCTTCTAAATTTCTTCTCACCTATTCTTCGATCCCTTCAATGGAGTCCCTCGTTGTTCAAAACCCATGTGACAACCCATCCACACCTTATTTTCTTCACTATGAAGAAAATCCAGGCATAGTATTAGTCATGCAGCCCCTCAACGGAGACAATTTTCACACATGGAAACGCTCAATGTTGATGGCCCTACGTGTGAAAAACAAGCTTGCTTTTGTCGACAGTACTCTGCCCATGCCTACCAAAACTGATCCTTTGTTTTCCTCTTGGTTGTGATGCAATTGTATGGTAATTTTCTGACTTATTAATTCAATTTCTAAAGACATAGCATCCACTGTATTATTCATGGATTCAACTGCCGATATTTGGATAGATTTACATAATCGATTTGCACAAGGAAACAGACCTAGAATTTTCCAACTTAGGAAAGAAATTTCGGTCTTAGTACAAGGAAATAATTCTGTCAGTGTATTTTATTCAAAATTAAAGCGATTTTGGGATGAATTGTTGACTTTGAAACCCATACCAGTGTGTGGATGCAAAACAATATGTGTGTTGTTCTAGTAAACTTTTGCTAGAGAATCAAGAGGAAGAGCATGTTTCACAATTTTTAATAGGTCTCAATGACTCATATTCTCACTTTAGAGAGCAAATTATGCTGATGGAACCATTCCCCCCATTAGTAAAATTCTTTCCTTGGCCTTACAAGAAGAGAGACAAAGAGGACTGATGAGTAATGTTGAGCAACATGCTGATATTTCCATTGCACTAACAGTAAAAATTAACTCTGTTTCATCAGTGACTGCCAAAATAAGAATAGAACTTGTATATTTTCCTTACAGTTTACAATGAGGCTTGCCTCCTTTTATACACAAGTTTAGCAGAGAGAGTATTCTACGTAACGGTAATATTACAGCTAGCAAAGTTTGTACAGATAGTGGGACGTGCTACAAGGGATGATTTGTTGCAGGCAGCTGAGTGGATGCAGCATAGGGGTTACCGTCGTACGTTGCAGGTGCTGTACATATTGCATGCAGCTGAGTGGATGCAGCTAGTGGAGCAGGACAGAGGTTGCCGTCGTACATTGCAGGTGCTGCACGTAATGCATGTGCATGCGTATTCGTTGCTTTAACAGACCCCCTCAAGTCAAGCGAGAGATCTCTGAAGCGCAAACTTGAACAGAGATGATGAAAACGTGCTGCTGGAAGCGGTTTTGTAAGCACATCGGCTAACTGATCCTTGCCTGAGATGAACGACACAATGAGAGACTTATTTAGGACCCGATCCCTGACAAAATGGAAGTCAATTTCCACATGCTTAGTTCTAGCATGGAACACTGGGTTTGATGAGAGATATGTTGCGCCTAAGTTATCGCAGTAGAGAGTGGGAGCAGTGCTGAGAGTTAGGCCAAGGTCTCAGTACAGATGTTGTAGCCATATGAGCTCGGCAATGGCATTTGCAATGGCTTTAAACTCAGCTTCAGTGGAAGATCTTGCGATTGTTGGCTGCTTTTTAGAGGACCAGGAGATGAGGTTTGGTCCGGAATAAATGAGGTATGCACTGGTAGAGTGTCTGTCGTCTATATATCCTACCCAGTCGGCATCTATGAATGCACTTAGGTTCATGGTTGCCAATTTAAAGAAAAGTAAACCAGTGTGAGGACTATGCTTGAGATACCTCAAAATTCTTTTTACAGCTTTCCAGTGGGGTATTCTTGGTGTATGCATGTACTGGCATACTTTGCTTGTGGCAAAGGCAAGATCGGGTTGAGTGAATGAGAGATACTGTAATGAGCCGACAATACTTCTATAAAGAGATGGATCATCAAATAAGTTTCCCTCATGCATACTCAATTTTTCGGATGCTGCCATAGGGGTCTTTACTGGTTTTGTCGATTCCATGTTGGTTCTTTTGAGTAAATCTACAATGTATTTGGCTTGAGAGAGCAGTAGACCATCACGTGTATAAGTAGCTTTGATCCCTAAGAAAAAGTTGAGTCTGCCGAGATCAGTGATTGGAAACTCAAGTCGCAAGGTTTGCACAAGGTCAGTAATAAGTTTCATGTCAGCTCCTGTGATGAGTAGATCATCAACATACACAAGAACATAGATTGGCTTATGGCAGGAAATGCGAATGAATAGAGAGAAATCAGCCTAGGAGATGATTAAACCAAGATCCACTAATTTTTGACTGAGCCGAGAATACCAAGCACGTGGAGACTGTTTCAAGCCATAGATGGCTTTCCGAAGCTTGCATACTTGGTTTGGGAACTGAGGATTAGTAAATCCGGGAGGCTGTCCCATGAAGACGGTTTCAGATAATGGTCCGTGAAGAAACGCATTTTGAACATCATATTGATGGATGGGCCACTCATTTGACACGGCAGTAGCAAGGACAAGGCGAATGGTTGTGGCTTTGACGACGGGGCTGAAAGTTTCATCATAGTCGATGCCCGATTGTTGCAAGAAGCCCTTAGCAACTAGTCGTGCTTTTCGTTGCTCGATTGTTCCATCAGCAAACTTCTTAGTGTGGAAAACCCATTTGCACGAAATTATGTTGGTAGCTTGAGCTACTGGAACTAGGGACCATGTAGAATTAGCAATGAGTGCATTAAATTCTTGGGACATTGCAGTCTGTCATGCAGCATACTTGTTGGCGATGGAGAAGCAGGAGGGATTTTCAGGAATTTCAAGGGTAGTAGTGAGGTGGGCTCGAGGTGGCGGCCAAGAGATTGTACCATCCGTGAACTGTCTGGGACGGCTTGAACCAGTCTGTGAGAGTGTCATCATCTGTCTTGCATGCTGCAGAGCAGGAGGTGATGAAGCCAGTACGGGAGGAGATGAGTCAGAGGATGGAATGGGACCAAGAATTGATGAAGATGGAACGGGTTGACTCATTTTAGATGAGAATGTGGGAAGTTGAACATGGGTTGGTTCGGTGTTGGAAATGGGCTTAGACACATGTGCAAAGGGAAAGTGGGACTCGCTGAACCTGACGTCTTTGGAGATGTAAACTTGTTGGGTTGATATATGGTAACAAATGGATCCATGATGAGATGGACTTTAGCCTAAGTAAACACATTCCATTGCTCGATAAGTAAATTTACGTGGACTGAAGGATCGGGTAAGGGGCCAACAGGCGGAGCCGAAAACATGTAGGAACTTTAAGTTGGGTTCAGTTTTATGAAGTGTGTAGAAGGGAGAGACATGCGCAAGTGATGTGGAGGGGAGGAGATTTATAAGGTGTACTGCATGTTGAAATGCATACGGCCAAAATAGGAGAGGAACTGAGGCGTGAGCTAGAAAAGCTAAGCCAAAGTCCACTATATGGCGATGCTTCCTTTCAACGACACCGTTTTGAGTGTGTGCATGCGGACAGGTTTTTCTATGGTTTATTCCTGAGGTGGAGAGGAGGTTAGAGAAGGACCTAAATTCCCCTCCCCAGTCGGTTTGCAGCTGTTTTAGTTTGGCATTAAATTGTAATTCAATGTAGGCCTTAAATTTGACAAAGGTGGAAAGTGCATCAGATTTGTTTTGCAAAGGAAACAACCAAGTGTATCTAGAAAAGTCATCGACAAATGATATGTAATAACGAAAACCTTCATTAGAAACATAAGGGGAGGGACCCCACAAATCACTAAAAACAAGTTCAAATGGTTGTGTAGAACGATGGATTCGGGTAGGAGCTGGTATGCGATGCTGTTTAGCCATGGCACACACATTACAAAAGGAAGGTAGTGAGAGTGGATCAAACGGTATGCCGTGTTGTTGTAGTGTAGACCGGACGATTTTGAATGAGGGGTGACCAAGTCTTGAGTGCCACAGAGGAAGGGAGGAGGCATCATGAACTAAGGTGCTTGAATGAGCTTGAGGTGAGGTCGGTGTGAAGGTGTAGAGACCATTACTGGTTCGGCCTTGAAGAAGAAGCCTCCCCGAGTTGCAATCCTTAACATGAAAATAATCAAAGTGAAATTGAAAGTAAACGTCATTGTCGAGACAAAATTGTCTTACTGAGATAAGGTTTTTAGTAAAAGAAGGTGCACATAACAGCTTGTTTAAAATAAAAAGAGATGATGAGAATGGAAATTGAGCAGAACCAGAGTGGGAAACAGGGACTTGAGAGCCATCGCCAACACGAATATGGTCATCTCCAAAGTGTTCTGCAGCATGCAAGTTTAGATTGGCAAGTTCACTAGTGACATGGTTAGTTGCTGCTGTATTCGGGTACCACATGCAGTCAGTCAACTGATTTGAGGAGCTGTAGTTGGCATTGTAGTTGCCGAAAGGTGCAGTTGATGCTGTGTAAGCTTGATTGAATCGGTAGAGGCAAGAGAGTGCTATGTGTCCAACTCTGTTACATACTTGGCAGATGGGACGAGCATCAGTAGAAGGAGATGAAGAAGAGTTGAATGTATTACCTGAATACCCAGAGGAACCACGAGACCGATTTGGAGGATATCTGCCTCCACGCCCACGAGTGCCATTGTTACAGCCACGGCCATTGTTGTGACCACATCCATTGTTGAAAGAACGGGCCGAAAAATTTGCAAACATTTCCTGAGGAGAAAAGAGAGAAATATTGGCTGCATGGTGTTGAAGTCTTGCTTCATGGGCAAGAAGATGGCTGAAGAGTTCCTCTGTTGAAATGGGATCTATGCGAGTGGTAATAGAGGAGACTATGGCATCATAGTCTGGACCAAGTCCAGCTAGGAGATAGGGAATGAATTCTGAGGAGGGTAGAGGACGTCCTGATGCAGCCATGGTGTTTGCGAGATTTTTCGCACGTCGAAAGTAGATTGAGATGGAATCGGCTCCCTTCTTAAGTGATGCTAGCTGAAACTATGTTTGAACAACACAGGCTTGAGAGGTGGAAGCATATGATTTTTCAAGAGAGGTCCAAACTTCTCATGCGGAGAGGCAGCCCACTACCTGAGCTATAACAGATTCAGATAGTGAGGAGATTAATGCAGACATGACCATTTGGTCATGTTGCACTTAGATATCATATTCTGGATTAGGGGAGTCATCGGGCAGCTTGGGTAGGGGAGCTAGATGAGTACCATTTACAAACTTGAATAGTCTTTGGCCTTTTAGATATGGAATGATTTGAACCTTCCACAGAAGGTAGTTTTCGGGAGTAAGTTTGACAACGATAATGTGGGATATATTTGGTGAGGAGAGGGAGGGAGAAGAAGAAAGAGGAGGAGAAGGGGGATTGGAATCACTCATAGTGGACGATTAGTCCTGGTATAGCTCTGATACCATGCCAAAATAAGAATAGAACTTGTATATTTTCCTTACAGTTTACAATGAGGCTTGCCTCATTTTAACACAAGTTTAGCAGAGAGAGTATTCTACGTAACGGTAATATTATAGCTAGCAAAGTTTGTATAGATAGTGGAACGTGCTACAAGGGATGATTTGTTGCAGGTAGCTGAGTGGATGCAGCACAGGGGTTACCGTCGTACGTTGCAGGTGCTGTATGTATTGCATGCAGCTAAGTGGATGCAGCTAGTGGAGCAGGACAGAGGTTGTCGTCGTACGTTGCAGGTGCTGCACGTAATGCATGTGCATGCGTATTCATTGCTTTAACAGTGACAAAAGGGAATGGGAAATCACAACATTTTTTTTTCAGAAAGAAGAAGGTTGTATGTAGTCATTGTGGTCATAATGGGCACACAGTCTACAAGTGCTACAATATTCACGGTTACTCCTCTGGATGAAAATCCACCAAAGGGAAAGGTGCCTCCTCCAGTACTGTAAATCAGATTAGTAGCATTGGTGATCCAACTCATATCACAACCATTCAGGAACAGTATATACAACTATTCACTTTGCTTCAATCTACCACAGAGAACAAATCTGCAGTAGGCCAACCCAGGTTGCCACAATCAGTAGCAAATCAGGTTGGAATATTGCCAACACCTGTTTCAGGTAATGGTATGAATCTATCAGGTAAAGTCAAAACATTTTCTGTTTTCACTTCCTCTGTTCATAAGCGTTCTTTACATCAATCAAAACAACGGATTATAGATAGTGGAGCCACTGATCATATGGTCAGTTGCTCCTCTTATCTTAGCTCCATTACCTCTTAACTATACAGTCAAACTCCCAAATGGAACACTTGCACATGTAACTCATACATGTACAATGCATTGATCTTTCACACTTTTTAATCTTGTATGATGTTCATTGTGTTCCTAGTTTCTCTTTTAATTTCATTTAAGCAAGTAAGCTCTCTATCAATATGAATTGTTGCATGATTTTCCTAGCTAACCATTGTCTTATTCAGGATATATGTTCTTGGAGGGTGATTGGGATGGGTGAGCAGCAAATTGGACTGTATTATCTCCTACAAGATTTGGGTTCTCCAACAAGATCTAAGGTTACCACAACACTTTCTCATGTTATTCATAATGTCTCTAGCCACTATCCTTTTAACTTGCGGCATTATAGATTAGGTCATCTTTCTCGTTCAAGATTGTTAGTTCTGAGTAAAGATGTATCTGAAATAAAGATTTCGAGTTCTTTTCCTTGTACAATTTGACCTTTGGCTAAATAACACAAACTTCCTTTTCCTTTAAGCCAATGAGTGTCCTTTTCTCCTTTTGAAATAATACATTGGGACATTTAAGGACCTTTTTTAGTACCCTTCCCTCTCTTGATGGATCCAAATATTTTCTTACGATAGTTGACAATTTCTCTAAATGTAGTTGGCTTTATCTCATGCATGACAAAGGGCAAACCTGACAATTAGCTCATTTTTCTCCCTCATTGAAACACAATTCAACAAAAGGATCAAAACTCTTAGATCTGACAATGCCATTGAATTTCACATGCCTGACTTCTATGCCTCCAAAGGTGTTGTTCACCAAAAATCATGCGTTGAGACACCTCAACAAAATGGAGTAGTTGAAAGAAAACATTAACACCTCCTAAATGTGGGGTGAATGTATTCTCACAACAGCCCCCACCCCACTTCTATACAACAAATCACCCTATGAGGCCATCTTTTCCAAACTCCCCACATATTCTCACCTCAAAGTCTTTGACTGCCTATATTTTGCTTCCACTCTCTCTTGAAATCGCCATAAATTTGATCATCGAGTGAGAAAATTCATCTTTCTTGGATACCCTTTCGAAATAAAAAGGAACAAGGTCTTTGATCTTGAAAACTACTCTTTCTATCTCACGAGATGTAGTAGTCTTTGAGACCATTTTTCTTTTCCAAACGTCATCCAACCCTACTTCTTCAGAATTCTCATGCCCAGTTCTTCCCCATTCAATTTCTAAAATTTTCCCTGCCTCCAACATGTATCCTCCAGTTCATTCAGGTATGCCTTCTTCCTCACCCTCATCTTCCAATACCCAAGAACCTTGTTGCTCTTCTTCTCCTGCACCAACTCCTTCAATTGTTGTTCGGCACTCATCTCGAGCTCGCAAAGCACCCACTTACCTGCAGGATTACCAATGCAAGCTAGCTACTACCCATGCTGTCTCAGATCCTTCAGATCAAGGTGCTGGTAAGTTTGCTACCTCTCATTCTATCTCCAAATCTCTCTCTTACCAGAATTTATCTCTTTCCTATAAATCAGTTGTTTTATCTGTTTTATACATTCTAAACCCCAAACCTTCAAGCAAGCTGTCCAACACCCCCATTGGCACATCGCCATCGCTGCTAAATCAAAGTCTTAGAACTCAATCATACTTGGAATCTCACCTCTTTACCTTGTGGAAAACAAGTTATAGGTTGTAAACGAGTGTACAAAATTAAATATAACTCTGATGATAGTATTGAAAGATACAAAGCGAAACTAATTGTAGAAAAGTTATACACAAGTTGAAGGTCTTGATTTCCAAGAAACCTTCTCTCTTGTGGCTAAACTTGTAACTGTGAGATGTCTTCTAGCTGTGGTAGCCTCTCAAAACTGGTTTCTCCACCAGTTAGATGTGAATAATGCATTCTTTTATGGTGACTTGGAAGAGGAAGTGTATATGGAAATACTACCTGGTTTTTCCCATGAGGGGAGCATCAAGTGAACAAGTCCTTATATGGGCTTAAACAAGCCTCTAATCAATGGTTTTCCAAACTCTCCTAAGCTCTCACCTCTTATGGCTTCATCCAATTTCCAGCTCTCACCTCTTATGGCTTCATCCAATTTCAAGCTGATCATTCCCTATTCACCTTACATGATTCAGGGCACTTTACCATACTTTTGATTTATGTCGATGATATCATTGTGGTTGGCATTCACCTTCTCTCTATTACAAATTTAAAAGTGTTTCTTGATCAGATGTTCAAAATCAAAGATCTTGGAGACTTAAAATTCTTTTTTGGTTTGGAAGTGGCTCAGTCTGCCAAGGGTATTGCCCTTAATCAGCTTTCTTGCTAGCTTTCTTGGTTCCAAGCCTTTTAATTTTCCAATGCAACAAAATCTGAAACTCAACAAGGACGATGGCTCCCTTTTATAAGATGTTTCTGAATATTGCAAACTCATTGGCGATTGATTTACTTGACTATCACTAGACCTGATTTGGCCTACTCAGTTCAGGTCCTAAGCCAGTTCATGGATAAGTCTCGACAACCCCATTTAGATGCTCTTCATCACATCCTACAATATCTCAACTCTACTCATTGCCAAGGTTTATTATTTCTAGCAACCATCACTCTTCATCTCAAGGCTTTCACTGATTCCGATTGGGCTATTGCACTAATTCAAGGTGTTCTGTCATAGGCTATCTGATTTTTTTTTTTTTTTTTTTTTTTTTGTGAGACTCTCATTTCTTGGTAGTCCAAAAAACAGCAGACTGTTTCTCAGTCTTCAGCTGAAGCTGAATATAGGGCCATGGCCTCCACCACCTGTGAAATCAATTGGCTCCTTTCTATCATTCGAGACCTTCACATCTCTCATCCACAACTTTCTCTCTTATTCTGTGACAACCAAGCTACCCTCCATATTGCTGCGATTCTACGAATCTAGTATTTCATGAAAGAACCAAACATATTGAGATTGATTGTCATATTATTCGAGAGAAATTACAAGCTGGCATTATAAAACCTCTTCATGTGTCTAGCTCTCATCAACTTAGTGATATTTTGACAAAGCCTCTTGGTGCAACTCAATTTCATTTTCTCTTATACAAGATGGGTGTTATTGATTTACACACTCCATCCTGAGGGGAGTATTAGTTTTCTATATCAGCTTATTAGACGATGCCATTTTACACATATATGAATACTATATGTAAAACGCTATAGAATATCATTCTAAGAGAAAAGAGATGCCATAGCCTTCTCTTTTCTTCAACCATGACAGTGCATGTTTTATCATAAAACAAAATGATCATAGAGTACTGTTTAAATAGTTTTAAAAGCTCATCATGTATTCAATGACTGACATGTATAGATGGATATTATAAGGTTTATATGGAGAATTAATTTATAGAAAAATGAGCATATTTTAATACAATAGAATGATTTATACAGTTATTGGATATACAAATCCTGCACTCATTTAAAAAAAAATGGTAAATGTTGGGCCCATATGTTAAATCTCATTTTTTAATAGTGGGTTTCATATTTTTTAAAAGGAATGCGCAGGACTTTCATGCTTTAAAGTTATATATAATATTACTTATTATCACATTGGAAGCTAAAAAAGAGTTCTATTACATACAATTACTTTTCCATATTCTTTGCGCACTTTACTGATGCGATTGATCAAAGTAGTTATTTTATATTAAAAAAAGTGACACAGTCATTCACATCAATGGAGTGTGCAAAGAATACACAAAAGTGACTGTATATAAAATTTTTGTATTGGTATTTGAGGCTAAGAAAATATTGCATTAAGAGGGCCGAAGCTTCATTGCATTAATAGTACCATCAACGTTGAGCTAAGAAATGGACAACCAAAGCCGGTGCAACCATATATTTTTAGCAAACACCCAAAAAATGTTTTACCAATTAACAAACTTAACTTGTCGAGATATGATTTACCAATTAGATTGTAGAAGATAGGATAAATTGCAAAAGGAGTATTAGATGTCAGAATATTTGTAAAAGAAGCATTCTTATGAAAATGTAATTACAATCTTGTTTTCACACAAAATTCTAAGAAATTAAATTTTCATTTTAATATATTTATATATGTGTAAGTAAAATATTTTGAATTTTCATAAATGCATATTTATTTTGAGAAGTGCTATAACTATAAAGATATATTTCAAAAGTAAACTTACAAACTGACGTGAGTTTATATGATATATTAGATTTATTTTTCAATAAAAGCAATTTTAAAATCTAATGTATGACATTAAAACAGTTAGTTTATGAATTTATTTTTGTAAAATTTTTTTGTAGCTGAAACATTTCTCGTTAATTTTTGAGTGAGATTTTCTTTTTGAAATATAACGGAGACGATAACAAAAACTCTATATATAATCACTTTTATATACTTCATTAATGTAATTGGCTGCATAACTTTTTTTTTAATATAAAATAACTGATTTGGCCAATCACATTAATAGAGTGTGCAAAAAATACGTAAAAGTGACTGTATGTAGCAGAACTCTCAACTCAATATTTCTTAAAAGGATAATTTTAACTTTTATAGAATATAATTATCCAATTTTTGCCTACAAATTTACATTAATTTGAGGTTACCTTTACTGGCCAAACACCTTAAGAAATTAATAGCAAAATGCTAAAAAAAGATTTTCATTAGCTAAACTATTTATGTTAAGGACGTGTTTCACCAATGCCTATGCAATCGTTTACTTGCAAAATATTTCGGCCTGGTCTACTTGAGAACACTCCGATATTTAAGTCAGTATAATATCTCTAAAAAATCTAGAAATCAGAACCTCTGCTTATTTTTAAAGTTACCTGGTATATATAGGGAATTCCTGTTAGACTATATCAACACTATACGAGATTACCTTAACGTGATGTTTATCTTGTGTTATGTTTATTGACTTAGATCATCTCTATGTAACTGGAACAGTCATGTACGTGCATATAACTTGCTTCTTTTGGAATAAAGTGGCTTGTAGTGTGCAGATTCTTGTTGGGCCTTTTAATTCGAGCCTACTTATAGAAGACTTTTATATTGGGCTTAAATACGAAATGAGCTCTCTAATTTCTGTTACCCATTTTTGGATTTCAAGACTTACCATGAGTACTAAATTCTATTATATACAAATTGGTATGTATATATACAATTTATTTTAAGATATTAGCTATAAAAAAGATAAAACATAAATATTTTTTTGGTTAGTTGATGTGATAGATTTTCATATCAAATTTTATTTAATGTGTAAATAAATAAAATTAAATAATCTTCATTGATTTCTCATTTAAAAGAAAAGGGACTAAAATCCATCTATTTGGTAAGACGAAAAACGATGGGTGTTACCTCTGAAGCACCGACCGACGTCGTTTCAGAATATGTCACCACCGACTCCAAAGAGCCGCGAAAAATCGAACAATCCGATTCCTAAAGCTATTCCCGCGAATCTTCAAAGAGTAGATGCCACGTTGGCGATTCGCGTGAGTGCCCTCTCAGCCAATCAACTTGTGTTTTCACCGTCTATATAAATCCAACCCCGTCTTCCACACGCGCTGCAAGTCTCACATCACACAGGGAAAATTTAGCGGAAGTGGTAGGGTTTGGGGTCTATTTTGGCACTACTTTTCTCCGGTTCGTGAGGTCCATTTGGAGTTCGATTAATCAGCGTAGAGATGAGTTCGACGGGTGGAGGTGGCGGAGGTGGGTCGACCAAGGGTGGGAGGGGCAAGCCGAAGGCCTCGAAGTCGGTGTCTAGGTCGCAGAAGGCTGGACTTCAGTTCCCGGTGGGGAGAATCGCTAGATTTCTCAAGGCTGGCAAGTATGCTGAGCGTGTCGGTGCCGGAGCTCCCGTCTACCTCTCGGCCGTGCTCGAATACCTCGCCGCTGAGGTCCGTTTCTTCTTTTTGGTTCTGATTTCTTTTGGTTTTGATGGCTGGGCCAAAATATGCTCGTGTATGATTTTAGGGTTTGTTTGAGTTCTGATGTTTTAGTGCTTTTTGTTGGGATTGGATTTTGAAATTATATAATCAAATGGTTTTTACTCTCCTTTGTGGACTTATCTTCGTTGGTCGATCTTCTCTTAAAGTCAATTGGGTTATCACTTTTGATGCGAGTCTAATTATGGCGTTTGATGTATGTTCAGGTGTTGGAGCTTGCTGGTAACGCGGCGAGAGACAACAAGAAGAACAGAATTGTGCCGAGACACATCCAACTTGCAGTGAGAAACGATGAGGAGCTGAGCAAGCTTTTGGGCTCTGTTACCATTGCCAATGGAGGCGTACTACCTAATATTCACCAGACTCTTCTGCCCAAGAAGGTTGGGAAAGGGAAGGGTGAGATTGGATCTGCTTCTCAGGAGTTCTAGGGCTAGCTTAGTTGTTTCACATTGTGTAATGTACATCTGCATTGCAATTTCCTCTTTTTGTCATATGAAATTTGATGGTACCTTTTTGTCAATGAAAAGAATCTATCGACTTTTGTAACTTTCAGACCGTGTCTGTATCTTTACCAATTCTGAACAGATTTCCTTAACCAAGTATTTATAGGGTGACACTGGATACAAAAATATCCATTAGAGAGATTGGTTTTGATGTAGTTGAGAGAGGTTTACTAGATGAAGTTCGTCGTCAGCTGTTTGGCTATCTCGTGATTTTTGCTATGCGTTTTCATCTTTTCTTGAATAGGCCGTTTGAGTTACTGTGCTATATGAGTATGGCGTGCGAGGAAGTTTTTTCCCATCTATCTTCCCAGCCTTTAAACCTTCGAGAATGGTGATTGCAAAACACAATGGTAGTCAAGCTACTCAATCAGCAGAACTGTAGTAATGGGATTTGGCTTCTGACCATAACTGCGTATTATCCTGTGTTGTTTTTGTTGTTTGGGGTTTGCGCTCGGGGGATTGGCGGGCGAGGCGCTACAAGTTGGCTATAAAGAAAAGTAATTGTGCGGAATGTGGACGGTGCTACTAGTCTTGATACTGTTTCGTGGTGGCGATGCTGATGAATGTTGACAGTGCTTTAAGCTGAAGCAACATACTGCGTTAATTTCTTCTCCTTGAATGCTGTGTCTATGTAAAATAAACTAAACTGTCCATTGCCATGCATCTGTTTGTCTTCATTTAGCTCTTCCTGATGACGATTCAAAATGTTGGTACCTTATATATTGGATGAATTGAGGCTGAATGGAATCGAAGCATTGTCTCTTTTATCATCGATGGATGCAACACTTGGTTCAATAGAAAGAAACCTGCAACTTGCTGTTGCTCTGGGAGGGCTTGCTGCCTGGAATGTGCTTGGCTTTAGCCCACAACAAGTTCTATATTTTTCTCTGGGGCTGCTGTTTCTATGGACACTGGATTCAGTAATTCCGTTCTCTCTCTCTCTCTCTCTACCCAAGACCCTTTCCTGAAACTATGTGCCAAGGACTTGTTTTATTTTGAAATTGCGTGTTTTTGGCTGGGTACCAATATGTTGTGTTATTCTTGGAGGCACTTAAAATTATTTCATTGGCCGACTTACACACTCCCGTGTTGCTTAAATCACTAACAGTGGAGACAAGGTCGAATTGTCTTTAACGTACTAATTCTTGAATCTTAACAATATTGGTTGTTTCTAGGTCTCTTTTGATGGAGGTGTTGGTAGCTTGGTTCTTGATACAATTGGGCACACATTTAGTCAGAAGTACCACAATAGGGTTGTTCAAGTAAGATACCTCTCTCTCATTGTGTGGCAGTGCATTGCATTTGTTCATTATGTTTTTATACAAATAACTATCCAATAACACTATGTTGAGACCATTCTACATTTATTTGGTGATGACATTCATGCTATGTTCTTGTTTCAAAGGCCATAACATGTTCAGTGTTGCTTTGTTCTGTAAGATTATCGTGTTGTATGTTCATTACAGTATTACCTATCTTCTGATAAGTTTTAGAACTTTTTGTTATGTCAATATGGACCTCATGTGCAGCATGAAGCTGGCCATTTCTTAATCGCTTACTTAGTGGGCATTCTTCCCAAAGGATACACACTAACTAGTTTGGAAGCTTTGAAGAAGGAAGGATCTCTAAATGTTCAAGCTGCGACCGCTTTTGTGGATTTTGAATTTGTTGAAGAAGTGAGTTTGTTTTCTTTAATCTATTTTTAATTACATAATTTCTTCAATTCCTATTCTATTTTCTGTCTCGCTGCGGTTTTTGGTTCTATTAAGTTACATACTTATTTTATGGAAGGTCAGGTTACATTTCATGTTCCTTCACAACTAAAGGCACTTGATGATGCCATGGCTCTGCTGCTTTTATCCAGAACCAATTGCTATGAATCGGATCTGACTTTGTAGCAGAGCTCAAAGCTCTTTTGGGTCTTGTCACAATTCGACTTGAGGGAGTTATTGTCTATTGTCTTTGTTGTCACAGGTTAAACCTGTGGCAGGTAGACAGCCTGTAGCTTCTGTTCTAGCTTCATGACTTGTAGTAGCAGTATGAGCAGAGTGCTGTAATACCCCCCACAAGAGGGACAATACAAATTTGCTATTCTCATCTTGAGTAAATGAGAGTTGAGAAGAGTAGAAGGAAGAGCCTTGGTGAGAAGGTCTGCAAGTTGGAGGTGAGTAGGAACATGAGAAGTAGTAATGGTTCCATCAATAATCTTATCTCGAATTAGATGACAATCTAATTCGATATGCTTGGTTCACTTATGAAAAACTGATTTGCAGCAATGTGTATGGCTACTTGATTATCACAGAAAAGGTGTGTAGCTTGTGGATGGGGAACTTGGAGGTCAGCAAGGAGGAATTTGAGCCAAGTAATCTCAGCATAGGTTCTAGCCATAGACTTGTACTTGGCCTTTGCTGAGGACCTTGAAACTACTCCTTGCTTTTTAGATTTCCATGTAGCTAAAAGAAGGCCTTGACCAGGAGATGCTTTAAGGTACCTTAAAACTTTGTGAGCAACTGACATGTTGGCTTGGACATGAATTGACTAAGTGTGTGGATAGCAAAACTGAGATCAGGGCAAGTAATTGTCAAGTATAGAAGCCTTCCAACTAATCTACAATAGATAGAGGGATCCTGTAACTCAATACCCGAGTCCTTGCTAAGCTTGAGGTTTTGATCCATTGGAATTTTGACTGGTTTGGATCCCAAAGTACCAGAATCTACAAGGATTTTCAATGCATATTTACATTGAGAAATATGAATTCCCTTTGAAGATCTTGCCACCTCAATTCCAAGAAAAAATCTGAGAGATCCAGGGTCCTTAATCTTGAAATTGTCATTGAGGAAAACTTTGAGAGCTGTTGAACATAAGGTTTCAAGTTTTGTGTAATTATATATCTACACATGAATTTTGATGATAACAAATGAATTCAAAGAATGAAGAGTCTCAAGCTCAAGTTGTCCACACAATGGAGTCAAGCACATCAAGGAACCAAGCATGAGCAAGAAGGGAACAAGTTCACATTAAAGTCATAGAGTAATATGTAAATCTCTTAAAAATTTCAAATTAGGATTAAGGCTCAAAAATTAATATTTTATCATAAAATATTAAAATACATTTTCCACATGTGCATGAATTTTTTGAAAATTAAATTTGAAAATTTTGAAAGATGATTGACTGTCATCTTTCACATGTGCATACCTTGATTAAAGGGTTGAACTTTGAAAATATTAAAGATGATTGATTGTCATCTTTCACATATGCATGTTTTATTTGAATATTTTCAAAAGTGATTGACGCTTTTTTAGACTTATACAAAAAATAGATGATTTTGTTTGAAAAATTTGAAAAGTAAAGTGTGCTCCTTTTGTCATATGCAAAAAGTAAAAGATTAGGTTTGATTTTTTGAAAAATGAAAGTGTGCTCCTTTTGTCATATGCCAAAAGTAAAATATTAGGTTTGAAATTTTTGAAAAATGAATAATGTTGTCTTTGACAATTGAAAAGGAAGAACCTTTTATTTGAATTTTTTGAAAAAATGAATAATGTTGTCTTTGACATGTGAATCTTTTTAAATTTGAATATGAAGTCTCATATGCCTATAAATAGATCATTTGAGAGCTTCACATTTACAACATCCAGAGCATACAACATTCATTCAAAGCTTTCATTCTCTCTTCTCTAAACATTGAGCCTTAATTCTTGTTCATTTTGAGAGATATAGTTTGCACTGTATTGTTCTTATTTCACTCATTGAGGAGTGTTTTCTGATAACCTACCTACTATCAGCTCTTGTATCAGAAAAAGGGTGTGTATAACCCTTGTGCGTGTAGAAAGTATTCTACACGGGGAATAGTTGAATCACCACGTGTAAGGTGATTGCAAGTGTAGAGGGTGTTCTACACGGATCCTTTGTAGCGGTGTTGTTCAAAGGTGTAATAGGTTTCTATCTCCACCTGAAGGAGATTGAATAGTGAATTCGGGAATCCTCAAGGGGTAGCTTGAGGCGAGGACGTAGGCAGTGGGGCCGAACCTCGTTAATATTGAAGATCCTTCATATGAAGAATTACAAAATGTTTTAGAAGAGGTTTATGAGGAATTTGAAAAATTGGGTATCAAATATACTGCTTTGAAAAAGAAAAATTCTTCTTTAACAAACGAAATTGATATTTTAAGAAAAAAAAGTATCATTTTGAAAGATGAAAATCTTGAGTTGAATAAAAAGAAAACCGATTTAGAAAATATTTTTGAAAACTTTACGAATGGAAAAAGAAATTTTGAAAAACTTCTTGGTAGTCAAAGATGTGTTTTTGACAAGGCAGGTTTGGGATATATGCCAAAACAAAAATACAAATCTTATAAAAATTTCTTTGATAATCCTTCTACATCAAAGACCAATATTCAAAATTATTTTCATAAAAATAATTTTGTCAAAAAAAGATATTATTATAATCATTCAAGTTCATCATATATGTCACATGCTATTTGCAATTTCTGTAAAAGAAATGGTCATAATTATCATACTTATCATACAATGACTATTAGGGCCATATGGGTACCTAAAAATCTTGTTTCTTCTAATACTAATAAATAAAGGACCCAAAGAACTTGGGTACCAAGAAAAATCATTTTAATTGTTTTTATAGGTATGCATGAAGTCATCCACAAGCAAAAATAAGTGGTTTTTAGATAGTGGATGTTCAAGACACATGACGGGAGACAAGACTAAGTTCTTTGATCTTAGATCTAAAGAAGAAGGACACGTGACATTTGGAGACAATTCGAAAGGGAAGATTGTGGGAATAGGTAAAATTGGTAATGAATCTTCTCTCATAATTGAAGATGTTCTACTTGTTGAAAGTATAAAACATAATCTTTTGAGCATAAGTCAATTATGTGATAAAGGATTTACAGTTACTTTCAAAATGGATAAGTACATTATTTTGAATGATCATGTTTGTAATATTTGTTTTATTTCTTTTAGAAACAATAATGTTTATACAATCGATTTTAAAGAAATTACCTCACAAGATGCTATTTGCTTTTCAGATCAAAATGAAACTAGTTGGCTATGGCATAGAAGATTAGGTTATGCCAACATGGAACTTATTTCCAAACTTTCAAAAAATGATCTTGTGAGAGGTTTACCAAAAACAATTTTTCTTAAAGACAAAATTTGTGATGCATGCCAATTTGGTAAACAAACAAAAACTTCTTTTAAAACCAAGAAACATATTTCCACTACTAGACCATTGCAACTGATACACATGGATCTTTTTGGACCAAATAGAGTTGCAAGTCTAGGAGAAAAATATTATGCATTTGTTATTGTTGATGATTTCTCTAGATATACTTGAGTCATCTTTCTTGCTCATAAAGATGAGACACATAATGCCTTTACCAAGTTATGCAAGAGAATTCAAAATGAAAAGGGCTATACTATTTCAAGTATCCGAAGTGATAGGGGAAAAGAGTTTGTTAATAAAAATATTGAAATATTTTGTGATGAAAATAGTTTTGTGCATAATTTTTCTGCTCCTCGAACTCCTCAACAAAATGGGGTAGAAGAGAGGAAAAATAGATCTCTTCAAGAGATGGCAAGAACAATGCTCAATGAGAGCAACTTGCCTAGTTATTTTTGGGCCGCAGCGGTAAGTACTGCATGTTATGTTATAAATAGAGTTATGCTAAGGTCTAAGTTAGATAAAACCCCCTATGAGCTTTGGAATAAGAAAAAGCCCAACATTTGTTACTTTCATGTATTTGGATGCAAATGTTTTATTTTGAATGACAGGGATAATTTAGGCAAGTTTGATGCAAAATCTGATGAAGGTATCTTTCTCGGGTATTCTACTAATAGTAAAGCTTATAGAGTATTCAATAAAAAGACTTTGACTGTACAAGAATCTATGCATGTAGTATTTGATGAATCTAATTCTCCACTCTCCAAGAAATCTATTGATGAAGAAACAAGAGGTATAAATAACACGGAAAGTCTCAATCTCAACAAAGAGAACACAATAGAGGAAGTTCAACATGGAGCCATCAGGAAAGATCATCAAAATTTAATACAAGATGCAACCAAACAGTGGAAATTTGTGAAAGATCATCCAGTGGAACAAATCTTAGGAGAACCTTTACGAGGTGTAAGTACTCGATCATCTCTTAGAAATATTTGCAATCATACTGCTTTTCTATCTCAAATTGAACCCAAAAATAGTGATGAAGCACTTCTTGATGAATCTTGGATTCTAGCTATGCAAGAAGAGTTGAATCAATTTGAAAGAAATGATATTTGGACACTTATTCCTAGACCCAAAAATCATACTATTATTGGAACAAAATGGGTTTTTAGAAACAAAAAAAATGAGTCCGGAATCATTACTAGAAATAAGGCTCGACTTGTAGCCCAAAGTTTTAATCAAGAAGAAGGAATCGATTATGATGAGACATATGCACCAGTCGCAAGATTAGAAGCTATTCGAATGCTACTTGCATATGCTTGTTATAAAGATTTCAAACTTTTTCAAATGGATGTTAAAAGTGCTTTCTTAAATGGTTTTATAAATGAAGAGGTATATGTTGAGCAACCTCCAGGTTTTGAAAATCATATTTCCCCAAATCATGTTTTCAAACTCACAAAAGCACTGTATGGACTCAAACAAGCTCCTAGAGCTTGGTACGAGAGACTCAGTGGTTTCTTGATTAAAAAAGGTTTTTCAAGAGGAAAAATCGACACAACTCTTTTCATTAAATATGAAAATAATGATATTCTTTTGATTCAGATTTATGTTGATGATATAATATTCGGTGCTACTAATGAAAATATGTGTCAAGTTTTTGCTAAGACTATGCAAGAAGAATTTGAGATGAGCATGATGGGAGAACTTACTTTCTTTCTCGGATTACAAATTAAGCAAGCAAAAAGTGGGACATTCATCAATCAATCAAAATATATTAAGGAATTACTGAAGAAGTTTGGGATGGAAAGTGCTAAGGAAATTGGAATACCAATGAGCCCATCAACTAAACTTGATAAAGATGAATCCGGTAAGCCAGTTGACTCGAAAATATATCGAGGTATGATTGGTAGCTTATTATATTTAACAGCCAGTAGACCAGATATTATGTTTAGTGTGTGCTTATGTGCACGCTTTCAATCATCTCCAAAAGAATCACATTTAATTGCAGTTAAGCGCATTCTTAGATATCTTAGTGGTAGAATTAACTTAGGGTTATGGTACCCTAAGCACACATCTTTCGATCTAATCAGCTACACAGATGCAGATTATGCTGGCTGTAAAATAGATCGAAAAAGCACTAGTGGAGCATGTCATTTTTTAGGTCATGCACTAGTTTCCTGGTTTAGTAAAAAATAAAATTCTGTTGCACTATCTACTGCTGAGGCTGAATATATTGCTGCGGGTAGTTGTTGTGCTCAAGTTCTTTACATGAAGTAACAACTTGAAGATTTTAAACTCATGTATAATCACATTTCAATCAAATGTGATAATACAAGTGCTATAAATCTTTCAAAGAACCCAATACAACATTCTAGAACTAAGCATATTGAAATAAGATATCATTTTCTTGGAGATCATGTGTAGAAAGACGATATAGTACTAGAGTTCACAAACACACGATCAGTTAGCAGATATATTCACAAAACCTTTACCAGAAGATAGATTATGTATGATTAGAAGAGAAATATGTATGATGCATGTTATGAATATCTCTTAAAAGATAGATCAGAGTTCATAAAAATAGAAAGATTTTTTTTAAATACTTTTACATAAACTTGAGGTTCTTAGCCTCATGTTTGAGACGCTCATTCTCTTCATACAATATCATGTCATCCCTATCCATGGGAACTGGCAAGCGGAATGAAGAATCTAATAGAGATTTCAACTGTTTATTCTTCTGCCGAATGATTTCTTCCCTTGTGTGAGACTCTTGTACAATTCGTTGAAGTACAACAATTTGTTCTTTAAGCCTTTCAACCTCATGGTTTTTGGCTTGTACTCGCTGGGAAAAAGCAACAATAGAGGATGAGTAGCGAGTCCCAAGACTCACCAAGTCGTAGATAGCATTGGAGTCTGACCTATTAGCCAAACTATTATTCTCTTGCTGCAACATGGCACCAATGGTAGCTGTAGAAAGGACATGAGGTTGAGGTGCTGAATACCTCATGGATGAATCTAAAGGAATGTTAGAAGAATGAGCCATTGAGAAAAGAATTGAAAACTTAAAGCGAGAATGTTGAAGGAATGCAGATGAGTTATAGAGATGAGAATAAGATTTGATACAAATCGGATGAACTTTAAGACTGATTTTATAGAGATAGCATAAAGAACAAGACAAACAATTATCTCTTCAAATCTTATTTAGTCAAAAGAAATACAAGATATGCTGGATACACATTGTGAAAAGTTTTCTTACTAAGCCAGCGAGATTAACAGTAGATTGTCCCTATTTTTCTAGTAAACGATGAACCTCTGCTGTTATCTGCCGATGTTGACCTTGTATTTGAACCCTTTCTCGTTCCAGCTCCTCTATTTGTGGTTGCAGATCATGAGCATACCAATCTGTAAATTTTTTCAACTCTTTATTTTCCTGCTTTAGCCTTTTATTCTCTCTATCCTTATTAGCAAGCTTTTGTCGTAACTCAGATATTTGGATGTTAAGATGATCAATCTCACTCATCCTCGCCATTAACCTCCGAGACATGATCGTAACAGAGGCAGCATATTGACTATTGAGCATTCTTGATTCTGCAATAATCTCATAATCAGTCCTACTAGAAAAACAGTTCTCTGCTCCTATCATGGTATTGACGGCCTCAGGAGAGAAGATTGATGGTTGATGCGTCAAGGGTTCTTGATTCAAGTCTGGAACATTAGTGGAAGAGAATTGTTTGGCCATTCTATCGTTATGGAAAAACAGAACTCGGGTCAAGAAGCGATGTATTTTTTTTTTGGTATCCGATAGGTGAAAATGATCATTTTTTTTTATAGAAACTTAGAGCCTTCAATCCCGTTTGTCAACAACATCAGGCGATTGTTTAAATCTTCAGGCGCACTAAATTCATAGAGTTAGGCCTCGAGGCTTTGCAACACTTGTCGGGTCACGGACGGCTCCATTTTTCAACTATCTACAGTGTCTATTAACGCACCGTTTTCTTCAGTCCATTTATTTGTTGCCGATCCTTTTTAATGATACCAAAAGGGGGAGAAGTTTTAGACTAGAACATTAACATTGTTTAAATTGCTAAACTTATGCTTGGAATTATATTTATATATTTTTGCTTGAAAAACTAACGCACATTCTCAGGAGGAGCTTAAGTATTAATACAGATTTCAGGTTCTATCAAGTATTTGTCATCATCAAAAAGGGGGAGATTGTTGAACATAAGGTTTCAAGCTTTGTGTAATTATATATCTACACATTGATTTTGATGATAACAAATGAATTCAAACAATGAAGGAGTCTCAAGCTCAAGTTGTCCACATAATGGAGTCAAGCACATCAAGGAACCAAGCATGAGCAAGAAGGGAACAAATTCACATTAAAGTCAGAGAGTAATATGTAAATCTCTTAAAAATTCGAAATTAGGATTAAGGCTCAAAAATTAATATTTTATCATAAAGCATTAAAATACATTTTCCACATGTGCATGAATTTTTTTTTAAATTAAATTTGAAAATTTTGAAAGATGATTGATTGTCATCTTTCACATGTGCATACCTTGATTAAAGGGTTGAACTTTGAAAATATTAAAGATGATTAATTGTCATCTTTCACATGTGCATGTTTTATTTGAATATTTTCAAAAGTGATTGATGTTTTTTTAGACTTATACAAAAGGTAGATGATTTTGTTTGAAAAATTTGAAAAGTAAAGTGTGCTCCTTTTGTCATATGCAAAAAGTAAAAGATTAGGTTTGATTTTTTGAAAAAGGAAAGTGTGCTCCTTTTGTCATATGCCAAAAGTAAAAGATTAGGTTTGAAGTTTTTGAAAAATGAATGATGTTGTCTTTGACAATTGAAAAGGAAGAACCTTTTATTTGAATTTTTTGAAAAAGTGAATGATGTTGTCTTTGACATGTGAATCTTTTTAAATTTGAATATGAAGTCTCATATGCCTATAAATAGATCATTTGAGAGCTTCACATTTACAACATCCAGAGCATACAACATTCATTCAAAGTTTTCATTCTCTCTTCTCTAAACATTGAGCCTTAATTCTTGTTCATTTTGAGAGATATAGTTTGCGCTGTATTGTTCTTATTTCACTCATTGAGGAGTGTTTTCTGATAACCTACCTACTATCAGCTCTTGTATCAGAAAAAGGGTGTGTATAACCCTTGTGCGTGTAGAAAGTATTCTACACGGGGAATAGTTGAATCACCATGTGTAAGGTGATTGCAAGTGTAAAGGGTGTTCTACACAGATCCTTTGTAGCGGTGTTGTTCAAATGTGTAATAAGTTTCTATCTCCACCTGAAGGAGATTGAATAGTGAATTCGGGAATTCTAAAGGGGTAGCTTGAGGCGAGGACGTAGGCAGTGGGGCCGAACCTCGTTAACATACTGAGTTTGTGACGCCCCCAAATCCCCATACACGGACACGGGGAAATTGAGACGTCCGGATGATGACAACACGGGTCACCACCCTATCGCGAGTGCCAAGTGTGTGTAAGAGCAACAAATGTGCACGAGAAATACGCATCGGATAACGAAAGTCAATAACTAAGTACCAGAATTGTTTCTTAATTTAATACAAAGCTGTTTAAAACATATGTAATAAAATATTACAAAACACAAATATTATTCAAAGCGACAACAAGATATTAACTTCAACTCATAACTCCGGCGGAGCCGCATCCTCGGGCTCAGCCTCCTCCTCTTCGATCCCTGCACCAAAAACTACGGTACCAAAAATGGTGCCGCAGGTAAGTAAAATCCAAGCACCACCAGATAAAAACATATAAAACTCACACAACATGCATGAAAGAATGCAATGCACATGTCCCATAAAACCATGTTTTTCCACGCACGCCAAAACCCATTTGGCCCAAAAACATTACCATTAAAACCATTCCTCGCCATCATCCCAGATAATGGCCCAAATCAAAACCACCATTTTCCAAGAAAATGAATCAAAAGCCTCAAAATCAAATCTCGCCATTATCCCAGATAATGGCCCGCATCCGAAAACCATAAAAACGATCCAATTATGCATGCACCATGATCTCCCCTAGGGATCATTTGCACACCTGGCTCTGTGTCACACCGCAGGTAACGACTACGCATGTGACACCTACACGAGTGATGCCTAGACTCGCGCCCTGCGCGTACCGGGCCGGGCCATCCTCTAGTCCCCGCCACTCTAAGGACCACGGAGTCGACACGACAGCGTTACCGTATCGTGCGATCCGGTCGTCGCCCTGCGACAACCCAGGGGATGTCACTCAATATTATCCACTCCCGAGTGACCAAAAGAGCTCCACCGAGATAATAACCCATCCCGGCTTGGGCTCGTGAGACACACGCACCCAAAAACCATTTACGCCAATAAAACAGGATTTTCTCAAATAAAATAAAATGCACATGTATGCAATATGTAACGCACGCCTCATGGCACAAATAACCAAGCAAACACACAACCGAAACCAAGCACTCCGTCCTCCATCCATCCGACCCCCGAACTCCTCGGACTCAGTCCGGAATCAGCCAACCAGCATCAAATAATTATTGAATGAGCAAAATATATTTAAATCTGAAAGTAGGGTTTGGAAAATACTTACAGCGCTATACGGTATATTTAGAAAGCTCGCGGCGTTGCAAACGGCGGAGGAAAAGCAACGTAACAGTGTATTTTACACTGTGTCCGTGGGTAATAAATTACCCATTTTCGAACGGGGACAAACCAAGGCACGAAATTGATAGGGAATGGTCTAAGGATGTTTATGAAGCTAAGGGAAGTGGGGTTTGGCCGTGGGTGGCGGCGAAAACGGCGGTTGAAGGCCGGATTACCCAAAACGGAAACTAGCTCGTGGGAGTTGTTCCGGTGACTATTAGAGGCCGGAAGTGGGTGGGTTAGGACGGCAAGGAGTCGGTGATGAAGTGGTGAAGAGGTGGTGGCCGGAGATGGAGCGACGGTGGCAGATCGGGGCTAAAACCGTGTGGCTTGGAGGAGCTCGTGGTGGCTAACGGTGGCTCGGATGGAGGTGAAACTTGGTGGGGATGTTCACCGGTGAGAGGGGAAGAAAACTGGGTGGGTGGTGTAGGCCACGCCGCCGACGAGCGGCGGTTCTGGGCTGCGAAAGCAACCGGCGACAGGGGAGAAAAACAGGGCAGGTGCCGTGACTTCCAAGGGCTCGTGGCGGCTAACAGCTGGTCCGATGGCTCTAAAAATTGGTGGGGATGATCTCTGGTGGAAGGGGAAGAGAATGGTGGTGGTGGTGCACTAAACGGTGGCCGGACGGCGGAGAACTGGGCAGTCAAAGGGGCGGCGACGGTAAGGAGAAAAGGGAGCTGCGCACGGGGAGAGAGAGGAACCGGGGAAGAAATGAAGAAGAAAAAGAAGGAAGGGAAAGAAAAGAAGAAAAAGAAAAAGGAAAAGGAAAAAAGAAAAAGAGAAAAGAAAAGAGATGAGGTCCAATCCTCACTCCGGAAACCAAAACAGGTCCGCCGAAAACGATATTAAAAACCGTAAAACGACTAAATAAATAAAACACAACAAATAAATGAAAACCAATTAAAATACATTAATTTAAAATAATTAAATCAATATATTAATTAAATTAAAAACAACTCCTTCAGCGAAAATACACGCAAAAACGGGTCATCACAGAGTTTGCTTCTCTCTTACCCTTACTCTTTATATTTATTGTTATTTCATATTTTGTTTATATTTTATATTATATATTTGATTTATAATTGTTATTTTTTTTAATACAACTCAATTCACCCCCCTTTTGTGTTAGTCATCTGGGTAACAAGAACAGCTATGGAATTGAGAGAATCAGTGGCAACCAAAATATCATTGACGTATACTAAAAGAGCTGTAAAGGAGTAGTCAGTAGCTTGAATGAACAAACTATAATCAGCTCTTGATTGGGAAAAACCAAAATTCAACGACCAGGCAGTGAGTTTTGCATACCAACGCCTTGAAGCTTGTTTTAGGCCATAAATGATTTTCTGAAGTTTGCAAACCATGTTAGGTCCTCCTTTAGTATAGCCTGGTGGTTTGTTCATGAAGATTTCCCTATGGAGGAAGGCATTGTTTACATTAAATTGATGTAAATGCCACCCTCGAATTGCAGCTATGGAGAGAAGACAATGAATAGTTATCATTTCGGAAACTGGTGAGAATGTTTCAATATAGTTAATTTCCTCTTGTTGAATGTAGCCTTTTGCTACCAATTGTGTCTTTAATCTTTCAACACCACCATCTGAGTTAAGTTTAACTTTGTGCACATATCTGCAGTCTATGGGCTGTTTACTAAGAGGAAGGTCTAAAAGAACCCAAGTATTGTTTTGCTCCAAAGCATCTAATTCATCATCCATGGCTTTGCACCAATCTGGATCCCTAACTGCTTGGGAATAGGAGGTTGGCTCCCACATAACATAAAGGGATGAAGAAAAAAGCTTGGAAGGAAGGGGTGAAATGTTCATAAGTGAGATAGTTATGTAAGGGAAATAAACAATAAGAAGAAGAAGAGTTTACCTGAGCCATTGATTGTGATCTTGAAGACAAGGCAGCCTGTTGACAGTGAAAGTCCCTCAGATAGGTAGGTGCAATCCTAATTCTTACTGACCTGTGAAGACAAGGTGATGTAGCGGGAGAAGCTAAGCCTAAAACAGGTGCAGGAGGAATGTAGATAGGATTGGATGGAGCTGAGGGAGAAGTGTTGGTGATGGATGACTCAACAGGTATGTTGGTTGAAGGTGAGGGAGAAGTGTTGGTGATGGGTGACTCAACATGTATGTTGATTGAAGGTGAGGGAGAATCAAAGGATGGGGAATGTGTAGCAGGGAAAGAGGAAGAACTATGGATAGGTTTTGAAGTGGGTTCTGAAAGAGAAAAAGGAAGAATAGATGAAGGTTGAGAAATAGAGGGAGGTTCATCAGCGTGAGAAGCATAAAGACAAGGAAAGGATTCCTCATAAAAAATCGCCGAAAGGATAGCTTAGGAAAATGCATTTTCTATCCCTTGGATCAAACTTCTTACGACCATGGGATAAGGTAGTTGCAAAACATAAGCATCCAAAAACTTTTAGATGATGGTATGTAGGTTTAGTTGAAAATAAGAGCTCATATGGAGTTTTATTGCCAAGAAGAGGGGTAGGTGTTCTATTTATAAGATAGACAGCTGCTAAAATGCAATCATCCCAGAAATGTAAAGGGAGACCTGATTGAAAACTCAGTGCTTTTGCAATATTAAGAATGTGTTGATTTTTCTCTCAACAATGTCATTTTGTTGAGGTGTTTCAGCACAAGAACGTTGGTGTATAATTCCTCTTTGATTAAAAAATTCAATCATTTGAAACTCAACCCCATTATCACTTCTAATGACTTTGATCTTAATGTTAAACTGAGTTGCTCCCATGTTATAAAAGGATTCAATACAAGCTCTAGTTTCTGATTTTGCATGCAATAAATAAACCCAAGTAGCTCGTGACAAGTCATCTACAATGGTCAAAAAATACCTAATTCCATCATAAGTAGGTATGGAACATGGCCCCCAAATGTCTACATGCACCAAATCAAAAATGGAATTTGACTTGTGATGGCTAATAGGAAAGGGAGTTCTGTGTTGTTTAGCAATAGGACAAACTAAACGAGGGGAAATTTTACTAACATTGAAGCCGTCTCTTACATTTGGATCATCAATTAAAACCATTTTAGCATTTGAAATATGACAAAGGCGACAATGCCAAAGTTTAGAGTTATTGCTGCTGGTCACGACAGAAGCACTAAGAAACTTAGATTTAAGAGATGAGGCAGAGAGGGCCTTGGTGAAAGCATCTAGGGAAACAACCACTGGCAAGAGGTGAAACAACCAAATGCCTTCCTTCTTTGCTCTCTTTTTGTTTGTGCTTTTCCAACTCAATGATCTTCTCTTGGTTATTTTCAGGCTGATGGCTCTTCTCCTTATGCTCTTCATCATTGACGTTCTTCTCATTGCCTTCTACTCTAGAATTCAGTCTTTTAACCTCTCCTCCACCATTGTTGATTTCTATGTTACCCTTCAATACATGCTTATTATTCTTTCTTTGTTTCCACTGAGCCTGTGGACCACTTTTATCTTCTTTGGAGTTCAAGGATTTACTTCCAAGAGGCTTCTTTGCAATTTTTGATTCAGCCTTTAATGATTTCAGGGTTTTCTTTTTTGATGACTCTGGTCCAGTAGATGCCTCTATTTCCTTCTTTTTATAATCTGGTTTCATAGGTGCCTCAACAAGAGAGTCTGATTCGTTTTTGTTATCTTCTTTTTCCTTCATGTTAGACTTTGGTTCAGTAGGTGCCTCTGCAAGAGTCTTTGCTTCGTCATTTTTTTCCTATTCCATATTCCATTAACCAAGAGGCTGCCTGATCAAGATGTTTCCCAGCAAGCACGTTGCCAATAAAAAGCTTTGTCTTTGTTTTCAGTTAACTTTAAGCAAACTAAATTAAACAATTAGTATAGGCTAAAACAAAAACGAGAAGAAAATGAGAATAAGAAATTCACAAGTGTTTAAATTAAATTGGTAAAAATAAAAGTTTAAAAACTTGAAAAAACAAGAATGCATTATGTATTAGTGTACGGCAAAATTGTTAGTGAAAAGAAATCAGAGAGAGAGAGAGAGAGAGAGAGATCCCCAGAAGCATCAATTTATGTGCAAGCTCGATAAATTATTAGCCACGTCAATCAAAATAAGGTCAACACAATAAATAAAAAAGTAAGTTACCATCTTTACATACTAGCTTCCTCTCATCTGTGAAGGCTTGGGTTCTGCAAATTATTATATCAAGAAAAGGGTAAATCAAACTATGTCCATCCACATCAATTGTTATCTAAAACATAATTGTTAGTTGTCATCTTCGTTTTCTACTCCCACAATCGGGAATTGCCACATAGTGAAAGAGGTGAAGTAAGGGAATTCTAATTTCGAAGGGATCAAAGACTTCATGGACCAGAGTTCCATAGGAGTCAGAAAGCAGTTGCAAAGTCTAGTTGGAAACACATGATGATGGTCTGGTGGTCATGATGTGGTTGATGTAACCCTAAGGCATCCATCCTGCCGCCACCCCTCACCCACCCTCGACCGGCGAGTGACACCTCACCACCATCACAAACAAGGCCGATGGGCCCCGGCATCCTCGTTGAGGGACATCTGGCGTCGATCCTTCTTTTGAAAAATTGGTTTTTTTGCTATTTTTCTTTCTTGGAGGCATCATCAACTGTCACCTGTGCATGTGCTTCCTTCATCGCCATAGGCTTGACCAACATACTCCGGTGACTCCATCGAGGCCTTCGACGTCGGTCCTCCTTCGAAGGCTGGGAGTTTGTTCTTTTTTTTTCCCCCTTTAGTGTAGTTTAGGGTATTGCGACTGTCAAACTTGTCTCTCTACCTCCGCCACCACCACAGACTAGACCAACAAACTCCGACGACTCGATTAAGGGGCTCCAACGTCAATCCTCCTTCGGCGATCAGGTTTTTTGTTCTATTTTTTCGTAGACACAGATCTAGTAATTTGGGTGGGATAGAGTCATAAGAAGCAAGTTTAAGATAGGCCTGAATCCTTTAAACTCAAATAAAGGAAAATGAAAAATCGGATTCAACTATTGAGCCAATTAAACTAAAAAACTGCTCTATTCCAAAGCTCAGTTATTGCGAGGTGGATAAGAAGATAGAGTGTCTTTTATTTCCAAACTGACTCTGGTCATACAATCTCTTCTGTGATTTGAAAACCAAAGATTATGATTATGCAACTACCCTAATGCCATTCACTTGTGACATTTCTTTGTAAGGAACAACAACTGAGTGTTTTCGTTGTTATTTTTGCCCAACCAGATATGGGATGTGGGAAGTGGAAGGCTAAAACTCACACTAACAGGACACATTGAACAAATACGAGCTTAGCTCCTAACAAATTATTGATGTTATAGAAACTTTAGTGCCCAATTATGGTATGGTTAATGGCTATATTATTGGGCACAAGATGGGTAAAATGTGTGTTTTCTTTTGCAGGCCTTGCTGTCAGCAGCAAGCATACTTACATGTTTTGTGCTAGTGATGACAAACTAGTTAAACGTGGGGACCTTGAGCAGAGCAAGTTTAGAACCTCCATGAAATAAAAAACTTCAAAAACTCCAGTGACACGATTTTCTACTGTAATGGGATCCTTATGGCTACTCAGTCTTATCTACCTATCTAATCCAAACAATATTTCCATGATTTTCTTTATTTATCAGAATGGTTGTGTGTCCATAGTTATTCATATCATATCTTATTTATATATCATTAATGTTTTTAGTTGCTTTAATATATCAATGGAATTCTTTTCTTATAGTAAAAAGCAGATCATGAGTGTGTTCCAAAATGGTATTGAAGCATTCTGGCTTTTGTTTATAGGTAACAATTAGTGGAGCCATACTATATGTTTCTGCTCACTTAGCATGTAATTTGTCACATAGAGGTAGTGTGAATTGACGTGGTATTCATCTCCTCTCTCTTTGCTCTCTTTTTCTTTTTTAATGTTTATATTTTCCAGTCATCTCCTGTAAAACAATAAAATTGTTTGAAAATATATTCAATTAAATGTTATATAACTCATACTTAAGCTAAATTTGCTAGAGGTTGCTACATGTATTCAGTCTTTGTTATAGAGCTTCCATCAATACAATTTATACTCTTTGATGAAAAGAAAAAACAAACTGTGTCGAACTTACCAAACAAGAATTTCTCGAAGCTGAATAAAATATAATTGAAATTATTGCTTGAACACTCTTCTCTTCAACTTTTAGAAGAGAAGAGTTTATCCGTGACTTGAACACTTGCACTTTAGATGTCTCAATGATATAAGCGTCTCAATGTCTCTAGCATGACTTGAACACTTATATTTTGGTAAATTTGCTAGAGACATTTAGCTCATACTTTAGCTATCCATGACTTGAACACTTATATCATTGAGACATTGCTTGAACACTCTTCCCTTTATCCATGACTTGAACACTTATATCATTGAGACATTGCTTGAACACTCTTCCCTTTAAAAAACCAAAACTACTTCCTTCCTCTATTAAGCCTCTGCAGGTGGTAATTATTTTTTTCCCAGGACTTCCTTTTATTGCTTGTCCGCAACTAAAGTATGGAATAAAATGGTTATTGTTGTTCATTTCCTTTGTGTCATTTGCTTCTCTTTTCTTTCTTCTCAGTAAATATAAGTGTTTATGATGCAGCTGTATTTGGTTAATGTGGTTTTTACTTGTTTGTTATGAGTTGATAACTCAATTTACTTGAATTTTAAGTTTTACATAACTCATTTCCATCGTAAAAGAAAAATTATAAGTATATTATTATCAGTATTCTATTCACAAAATTATAAATATTTTAACATGGAGAAAGGGAAAATTAATCAATTAATTTTTCTAAAAGAAGAAAAGACACCACGAATATAGAGGATGCCAATGTATTCAATTCATATATGATATAATCTTAATTAACACTTCTTGTCATTTCCTTCACTTTTCTTTCTTCTTAGTAAATATAAGTGTTTTTGAAAAATTAATTGATTAATTTTCCCTTTCTCCATGTTAAAATATTTATATTTTGTGAATAGAATACTGATAGTAATATACTTACAATTTTTCTTTTACGATGGAAACGAGATACGTAAAACTTAAAATTCAAGTAAATTTTTTTAAACATTTTTATTAGTAACACCCTTCTTTATTTATATTTTTTGAACAATGGTATAGGACCGTATAAAGCTCGTGGACTTTTTTTTTTTTAAATAAAAAAAAAATTAAAATTCAGCATAAAAGGTTGATTTTTATTTTAAATGTAGATTATAAATTTCTCCAATTTTTTTTCAAAGAAATGCGTAGGGTCTATATATTTTAAGATTGTAGAAATTATTTATATTTTTTATTTAAAAAAGATACAAGGAAAATTAGAACATGCCTTCTTACTTAGCTTTCAAATATTGTCTATTAATCTAACCGAAAACCAACTAACAGTATTTTCAAATCAGAATTTTTTAAAATTATAAGTTCAATTAGAACAATGAATTTGAAGATGGTTAAAGGTTCAAAAAAGCGTATCATATGAATTGATTGGGATAATAATAATAATAATAATAATAATAAAAATCTTGATACAATGTTCCATTTAAAATTCTATCACTATTTGATGAAATATTTCATATTACACAATATCGGTATCCATATCCCAAAGAAAAATACAAACCTTCTAAACAAGTTTATATATTGAACATGCAGCATAAAGATGACCAAAAGTCATATTTCAAATTTACATGTTTAGGTAATGAGATGAAATGAAAATTTTGTGAATCGTAATGAAATAATTCTTAAAAAAAATATTAGTAAAATAGTTTGAGTTAAAATATTATATTAAATTTTGAAAAATGAGAGAGAAATAGTTGAATAAAAATATAATAATGTTAAAAAATTGTTTTGATATAATTTTTTGATATAATTTTTATTTTAAAATTTGAACCAATTGTATGATTTTTTTTGTTTGTTTGGAAGTTTAAGAAAATTATAATTATTAGATAATAATTAAATAAAAATATTGAAAATTTTAAATTAAAAAATATTTTGTATTTCGGTAATATTTGGAAAATAAATAATAAGAAGTTTTGAGATACAATATGTATCATTTCCCAAACATGACCTTAAGTAGTTCGTAAAAGAAATAGACTTATATTGTACAAACCAAAATGGTGAAAAGCGCAGTACTGATATAAAAAGTGATAATCAAAAGGCAGAGATCAAATAGTCAAATTAAGATTATAATTCAAGTTTATTTGTTGGCAACATCGGAGTTGTTAACTACAGTACTTCATGAGGAGTTATATCAAATCAATACATTGTTAAACTTTTTTTATTTGGTATTCTCTCGTACATATAAGAGAGATTTAAAAATAAAGAAGACATAATAAAACAAGCAAACCATAATTAAACATTAATGGGAATGAAGGGTCCTCTGCTCGCACTAACTTCATCAAAAGAAAGAAACATCACCATTCTTCAGTAGTCTCAGAATAATCTTCATATTCTGAAGGATAATCTTCATCTTCCTCAGAATTCTCAGAATGATCTTCATCTTCTCAAGGATGATCTTCATCTTCTGAAGGATGATCTTCATCTTCTTCAGAATTCTCAACCTTCCCATTGACAGAAAATAACATATTTATAAAGATAAAAGTTTCAAATATCAAATTATCATAAACGACGCTTTTCATAAAAATAAAGAAAAAAAAAATCAAAGAAATATCAAAGCCATCCCGCCATTCACTTGGCTTTCCCCACCTTTTTTTTTTAAATAAATAAATAAATAAAAGAAAAACTTTGTTTTCTCTATGTTTAATGGTACCTATAACGAATGAGAAATTATTGTGATTTATGAATGTTAAACCACCAATTTTACTTGTTTCAAAAATTTAACCTACTGGAAAAATATATATACTTAATTATCTATTTCAATAAGCATTAAGTGTGCTAAAAACACCAAAGTTTAGATCGAATACTAATATATTTAAACTCCGTAGAGTGTTAAGTTGGAGAAAATATAATTGGCTGCTTTTACTAAACGGATCATTATTGAATTCAAAGATTAAAAAAAAAAAAATTCATGATTTTGTAAGTTGGGAATATACTTACCCTTTCTCTGAATAACAATCGAGTATCATATTGATTTGCCTCCTCCCAAAGACAACGTGTGGTGGTATTAAGGTCATCCTCGCAATACAAATTCTGCTTCGAATTCCATCTGTCATCATAACATACTGCTGTTAGCTTTGGTGTACTCAAGACTCCGTGACTGAAAGTCTTCATCTCAGGACAACATCTCACAATTACTTTATACAAAGATGGGAACCCAAAGGAATAAGGGAACCCAAAGTGTGTGAGGTTTGGTAAGCCATCAAGTGTTAAGACTGTTAACTTGTTGAAAATAATCGCCACATTTGCTTCACCATCCTCCATTGCTACAATTTCTGTAATCCTTTTGCAATCAATCACAGTCATTCTTTTGAGTTGCACCAGAGTTTTGGCAGTTGAGGATGTTAATAAATTGATCAATCCGTGACAACTTGATATTTCCAATCCTGTCAAATTGTGAAGAGAAACAGATGATGGCACTATGTTTTTCAATTTGCCGCATTGTGACACATTAAGGTATTCCATATTATGAAAAAGTTGGCATGGCTGGGTATTGTCTTCTTTCCACAAATGTGTAACCATAATTAGAAGACAGACCGTTAGTCTTCTTAATCGTATTTCTCGATCAACAAGTTCATAAGGGAATATTTCCTCCCAGACACTATTGTATACTTTAAGTTCCAACAGATTTGGCAGTCCTGTTAGAAGAGAAGATGGATTGGGAAAATCTGAAAAATTTCCACTGAAGTTCAATAACAAATGCTCCAAGTTGGGGAACGTACCCTGTAAAGAAATCAAAACGTACATTAAACAAATTAAAGAGATCATAAAGATGAGTTGGTATTGTTCTTCAATTCCTTCATGATCATGTATAGGTTAACTAATTGCTAGAGTTTATATTGTAAGGGCTACGAAAAATTCTAATTGCTAGGTTAACAAGATTGTGTGAACTTATTGCAAGGGAAAAATTCTCTGTATATGAAAATTAAACATTTAGTACTTTGGAGAGAGAGAGAGAGAGAGAGAGTAGAGTAGTTGATAGGATAGGATTGTTAACCTCCTCAACGACGAACATGGGTTGTTGAATGCAAGTCGGGAGTTGGTTCTCTTGACTACTACTGCTGCTTGCAAATTTTGAACCCCAAATCATTTTGTTCACTTGTTCACCACATTCCCACAGGGATAAGTGTTTCAATGAAGGCCATGATTCCAAATTAGTATGCACTCCTTCAAAAATCCACTTGAGTTTTGGCAATTCAAATAGTGACAATAGAGTTAGTATGGGGAATTCAATATGTCCGGCTATTCCGTCTTCTGTACCTGAACTTGGAGCCATTAAAACTTGTGATTCTTTACCATTTTGCCCCTCCATATTTCCAAATATACTTTCTAATGAACTGCAGTATGTTATATTTAGACGAGTCAGACTTTGCATCAATGTTGTTGTTGTTGCATGCAAATTAGATTGAAAGACGTGCAACAACTTGTGACAAAAATCAATTGACAATTCTTGAATATTGGGAAAAGAAGTCGCGGCGACTTGATCCTGCCATATAATTTCCAACTTATCCATCCTCGAAATGTACAACTTCTTCAAGCTCGGAAACGAGAGCTATAAAATAAATTAGAACAGCAACAGTGGTTAACACATACCCCATCCAACATAACAGAAACTATAAGAAATATATTTCAGCTCGAGTGGAATTAAATATATTTGATGTATTTGTAAAAGTGAACATCGATATGTCTGCATGCAGTTTGATCATACTAATAATACATCATCTAATTTAATGAAAGAAATATCATATTGTTAAAAACAAATATAATAAGATAAAAACAATTTCCAGTCTTAAATATGAGGTTTCATATGTTTTGTTTGTTGGTAATACTTCAACACCTTCATTTAATGTTTCCAGCAACGAGACTCTAATTCGTGGGTTTAAAACTTTTAAAATTGAGACGTAAACAGAAACTTTTTCTTATAAAAATATGAATTTAAGTTATTTCAAATTTCAATTAATGCATTAAAAAATCATATAAGTAATTTATTCTGTAGAGATTATAATTTTGTTAATAAATCAGTTCTAATACTTAATTAAAATTCTTTCTGTTTTCATTATTTAATGATTAATACTGTAATTAAATCTATATTTTAGAAAGACTAATTAATTAATTTTATCAACTTTATAAGGAGAGAGATCAAAATGATTTCACAATACAACCTCAGTAGAGGGATGCAATTATAATTTGGGGGCATAGAGTGTATATATATATTTCGACTATGTATATAGAGTCTATACGTACGGTCGACGCAAAGTGTGTGGTTGCTCCACTTTCTTCTGTCCCTGATGCTGGGGATATTAAAACTTGTGGTTCTTTACCATTTTGCCCCTCCAGCTTTCCAAATATAATTTCTAACGAACCCATGTTCCAAAATTCCAGTGTCTCCAAGCTGGGGAATGAGTGCTGTAAAATTCATGGGATAAAGAGTAATTAGTTAAGACATGATATCCCATATTAACCGAACGTCATAACAGAATCAGCTATAACCAATTAAGGAATAACGTATGGCTTAACATTAATTGAAGTTCGCAAGTCATGGAATTCAAGTTATATCTGAATGCATGCAGTTTTCATCTGAGTAACAACACAAGAATTTAATCCCCCCACTTAAAAGTAGTAAAGAATTTAATCTTTTAGAATGTTGAATGTATATATAACTGCATGTATTATTCTATTATTGATTATGGTGGAAAGAGTGGCATTTTGGCACTGTAATTTTGATGAACTTGCGATGACTACTTTGACAGCAAAAGATTCAAATCTTTTTTTTTTTTTTTTTTAATTAAAACATATATACGAGTGTTTTTGTCATTTAATTTATACAGAATAATCAATTAAATTTAAGTATTATTTAATAATGATTAATATTGTAATTAAATTTATAGTTCCTAAAGATTAATTAATTAAATTTATGAACTTAAGGAGGGATCAAAATGATTTTATAATATTGGGATGTACACGTGGAAATCTTAAGAGAGCCAATAAATTTAATTTCTTTAATTACCTCATCCACCGAGAAAAGGGATTGTTTAATATTGGACATCTCAGACTGCCTCTGATCTTTAATTGTTTTTTCAAAACTCACAACTTCTGAAGCAAAAATCTCCACTTCGTCGCATCTTTCAATTTTCATCTTTTTCAGCATCGGCCATTTTGTAACATACACTCCTTGGCAAAACCACTTGAGTCTCGGTAAATCGCTAAACTTCAACTGGGTCACTTGAGGGAACACCAAAGTCCTAATTGCTACTGCTTCTCCTCCTTTTTCAACTGCAACAATTTCCTCCACCCCACAATCAATAATCTCAAGTACTTGCAATTGCTCGAGACATCTGAAAACTGTTTTGGGTTCTTGACCACAGCTCCATGCGTATTTTATTTTGGGTAGACCCCACATACGCAGTGTTTGCAAGCTTGGAAATGAAACCTGTCGGATTATATTCTTTGTATCAATTAAAGATGCTAAATATGTAGTTTTATGCATCGATTTTGAATATATGTAAATTAAATTGGAGATAGAAAATAAAATAGCACAAATTTGGAAACAATGATCCCTTAAAAAATCAATGTAGTCCATCTATAAAATTCTCAATAGAGCTCCCAAGGATACAAAGTCATCATATCATACCATTAATTGTAAATACTCATTTGTGATGCTATAATAGTTAACAAATATATGACAAATCCCATATTTACGCAATGAGCTTTTTTATTTGAAAATTGTTTTAAAAAAGTCCCATCTTATTTTCTCATATTTTGCATAATAGAAGTATGACGCTTGAGTTAGATATTTTTTAGATTTTGAAAAGGAGAGAGAAACAGTTATATAAAAAAATATTATAAAATTTATTGTTAAAATATAGTTTTATAATATTATTATTATAAATTTTTATACTTATGATTGATAATGCGGTGCTTGACACATGATCTATATGGACTTGTGCAATGTGTGGATCTGAATACTTTTCCGGTAATTAAGTAGTACTCGTGTAATGTACCTGATCATGATGTAGAAGTGGCAACTGAAGATCATGGTTGCCCTCTGAATTGGTTTCTCTACAATCAGGCATGAATGAATCTTTTGTGCTTAGGAAGCCCACGAGCTTTGGAAGATCCCTTAGCTCCAAGGTTTGAAGTCGACCGAACAACATCATATCTCCCTGATCTTCTATTCCGTCTTTTTCTTCTGTCACAACTATTGCACCCATGTTGTTGCATCCTTTTATTTTCAATTGTTCAAGTAGTGAAAGGCCTCTGGCTATGGATGATGAGAAGAGAAATCTTAATTTCTGACAGTTCTCTACCCGTAAAACTTTCAAGTTTTTGAAGTATATCAATGGAAGTTTGCCCTGACAGAGTACAAATTTGGAAACAATGATGTCTTAAAAAATCAATATAGTCCATCTAAAGAATTCTCAATAGAGTTCCCAAGGATGCAAAGTCATTATATCATACCATTAATTGTAAATACTCATTTGTGATGCTATAATAGTTAACAAAAATATGACAAATCCCATATTTACGCAATGAGCTTTTTTATTTGATAATTATTTTAAAAAAGTCCCATCTTATTTTCTCAAATTTTGCAGAACAGAAGTATGACGCTTGATATGATCTGTCTTTGGGTAATGGTTGAACACTTAATTTAAAACGCACGGGCCACTTGATATAAATATATATACATATATATATATATATTAATGTATTCTTGTTTCTTATTTAAGATGTTTTGTAAAAGCCTTCAAATAGAGTTATTATTAAAGTTTTCATATTCTTATTTTTATTCTTTTAGTTTATTTGCATTTATATTTTCTTAAAGTGTTTTTAATATATATATTTTTTAATCATTTAGAATGCTGAATGTATATATAACATGTATTATTCTATTATTCATTATGGTGTGGCAAACTATAGCTACATCGCCGACACTTTCTGTTTCTATTTTAACAGAATTTTGGTGGACAGGGGGGCAATTTTGGCACTGTAATTTTGGTGAACTTGCGACGACTGACTTTGACAGAAAGAGATTAGAATCTTTTTAAAATATTTTTAAAACACCAGTACAACTTTGAAAAAGTCCAAACAAACATGCATTAAAAACCATGCAAGTAATTTATTGTAATTTATTTTGTAAAGATTATAATTTTGTTAATCAATCAGTTGTAGTATTTATCACTTTCTATTTTTGTTTGGGTTTGTTTGAGGGGTGAAATGAAATAAAAATTTTATGAATATTAGTAGGATAGTTTGTGAATTACTGTGAGATTGTTTGAGTTAGATATTTTTTAGATTTTGAAAAGGAGAGAGAAAGAGTTATATAAAAAAATATTATAAAATTTATTGTTAAAATATAATTTTATAATATTATTATTATAAATTTGTATACTTATGATTGATAATGCGGTGTGCTTGACACATGATTTATATGTACTTGTGCAATGTGTGGATCTGAATACTTTTTCGGTTATTAAGTAGTACTCGTGTAATGTACCTGATCATGATGTAGAAGTGGCAACTGAAGATCATGGTTGCCCTCTGAATTGGTTTCTCTACAATCAGCCATGATTGAATCTTTTGTGCTTAAGAAACCCACGAGCTTTGGAAGACCCTCTAGCACCAAGGTTTGAAGTCGACCGAACAACATCATATCTCCCTGATCTTCTATTCCGTCTTCTTCTTCTTTCACGAATATTGCACCCAAGTTGTTGCATCTTGTTATCTTCAATTCTTCAAGTAGTGAAAGGCCTCTGGCTATCGATGATGGGAAGATAAATATTAATTTTTCACAGTTATCCACATTTAAAACTTTCAAGTTTTTGAAGGATTCCGATGGAAGTTTGTCCTGACAAATTTCTTCCAAGCTGAACATATTTTTCAAAACAAATGTGTCCAGGATAGGAAAGGCAACAACCGATGTCCCCGACTCAAGGATATGCTTAATATTACCATTGTTTTGGATATGGAGATGCTTCAATTGTTGATAATCTTCTCTATCTACTTCATATAAGACACTCTTAGAACTGTTCTCCTCGTCTAAATAAAGAAATTCCGTTCTCTTCAGTAGCATTTTGATCCCAAAGTCCAATTGGAAGCTTCCATTCAGTTTGAGTCCTAACATTCTTGAGAAGGCAGCCCCGTTAAATGTTTCCCATGAAACGATATCTCCAATGCATATCTTGTATCTCTCAAGTTTTTCAAAAAACAAATCTTTCAGTAGATTGTTGGCATCTGGAATATCTATCTCTAAGGAGGTCAATTGTGACAATTGCTTCAGCTCTACAAGGCTAGCATTTTTTTCTTCATGGTTGGGTCGTTCAACCTCCCATTCGACATCAATTTCTTGCATATACAACTCTTCTAAGTTGACCAAGCTTGACAAGACATTAGGAGGAATCACTCTAAGTTTGTAACAATTGCTCAAATCCAATAACCGCAAACGAGTCAACGACTGTATTTCTCTTGGCAAATTTGAGATGTCAGAACCTGCAAGACTAAGAATTACTAAAGTCTCGAGTTTTCCAATCCCATGAATATCCCCCAATGTACATTGATCTAGACACAATGTTCGTAGGTTTGCAAGTGGAAAAAGTGATAATAGTTGCATATTTGTCAAACTCAGAACTTCAAGCATGTCCATCCCTTCGAAGAAAATGTCTGGGCTTTCCAAAAGATGATTGTTACCCCGGACATGAAAGTATCTTAATTTAGGAAATTCTTTTATATTGGGATATTTATGGATAGGATCTCCACCACAAATAGAGAGCGCCTCGCATCTTTTCGGTGCATCCTCATCTGGCCATGCTTTTTGCTCACCATTGCCTATCATGACAAACATATTATGATCATTTGACGCAATTATTTTAGCGACATGACGAACAATGTCATGCATGTAAAATTCCCCGGAGTCACATGGACTTTTTTGTAGCAAACAAGAATCTTGGAGTTTACTAACCAAATTCTCTAGTCTATCTCTTGCTTCTTCCAATGTAAGGATACCATGGAATAAACACAGACCGAAACCATACCTCAACAAGTCCTTATAGGAAATGTAGTAATCTTGTAGAGCACAAAGCAAAAAGAGGGATTTGACCTCTTTACCAAGATGTATATAACTCAGCTGTATACAAGAATATACGGGTGCCCATATGTCTTCATCATGTTCTGGATTGGGCCGTCTTAGCTTCACCAAAGCATCCTTCCAAATTTTCAAACTCTTCTGACCTTTTAATGCCCTAGAAACTGTTACAAGTGCAATAGGAAGGCCCGCACACTCTTTAGCTACCTTAATTGCTTCATTTCGCAATACAAGATCACCTTTGACAGTATCACCCACCATCTTTTCAAATAAGATCCATGCTTCTTGTTCTCCTAAAATGTCGAGTTCAAAGGTGTTCTCTTTGATTCCCATATCATAAGCTAGAACCCGTCGCTCTCTAGATGTGAGTAGTACTTTGCATCTTTCGGAAGGAGTAATTCCTATTTCCTCCAAATCAAGTCGCTTCCATATATCATCCAAGATAACAAGTATCTTCTTCTCCTTATCTTTTTCTAACCTCGCCCGTAGATAGGCTTTTCTTTCTATTTCAGTTATATGAGGATCAAGCTTTAGACCTAGCATGCCTGCAATATCTCCTTGAATTCGACATAGGTTGGGGCTGTTTGTCACTTTTGCCAGAGCCACCTCATCGAATAACCTTTTTTCCTTGACTTGCCTGCAAATTTCTTCCATCAATGTACTCTTTCCAACTCCAGCCAACCCTGACACGCCGACCTTGTTGATATTAGCATCTCCCAATGCCTCCTTAACTCTCTTCATAACGGACATCCTTGAACCCAAGGTCATGTAATCCACGTTCCGCACAGGTACCATGTTTGGCATAGGAGGACAATAGCCAACATTTTTGAAATTTCCATCATTAAGAAGTTCAGCAATATTACCTACCAACTTCTTTGCTTTCCAGCTTATCTGATGTCGTTGCTTCAAGTTCAGGCATGACGCATTAGAGTTCCTCGATTCCGCTTCTTCATCACCTCCATCAAGTTTCTCGATGGTCAATTGATGTAAAATGCCATCCACCTTTGTCAACCACCTTTTTACATCATCGTGAATTTCATTGCCGTTATTTGAAGCAGCTTCAACCTCGTGTTGAACCCTGCTCTTAGCATCGCGCAATGTCGTTGCCTGATTCTTCAGATTCTCCATGTTGCTCTTGTAGTGACATGAATAACATAGCCACTGTCCAATTGGTCCAACAGTGTACTCTGCAATTTTCGATGCGATAGCAATAACAATCTCCATTCTTGTTTGCCACGATGCGTCACCAGCTTCTTAATATTTTTTAGGGAATTTTTTTTTATTATCTTTAAACTCAATCAAACTGATGAAAACAAGGGAAGATATAGAAGTTGAAACTGCGATGGCAATAAAGCAGGGGAAAAAACAAAGAAACAAATTCGAGTACCTCTCCTTAGGACATTGATGGACTGGAGGATGGTGCAAATAGTCAATAGGATGAAGTTGGAAACCAAAGAGAAACATAAAAACTAGGCCGACAGGCCTCTTATTCCACAATATCAATGTAGATACCAGACCAGAAACAGAGTTGGGAGTGGGACATTGCAGTAAATACGGATCGGTACTCAAATGAATCACTGAAGTAGAACGACAACCCCAGAAAGAATCGAGAAAGCTTTTCACCAAAACCCAGAAAAAAGAAAAGAAATGGTAATTATCAATATGCCAAAAGGCATGAACAGAGAAAGGATGGTCAACCACTCTCAGTTACCCTTCCACAAATGCATCACCTTCGTCGTCACTCGTCAGGCCCTCCAGTCAGGCCCCTGTGCTGAAAGTTCAAAATTTTTTCAACCTAATTACAAGTGTTAAAATGCAAATATTATGGGAGAAATCTCACACATATTTGTTTTTGGGGTCAGGGTCTGGTTCTATCATTCTAGACAATAATTAAAAACAATCCATTTAAATATCTAATTATAATTTTTCTTCACTCTGTTATAGAAATCTGAAGGGGTTTTGTTTTGATCTAATTTGAAGGGAAAGAAAATGCTCCCAAAAGAAGTAGAAGAAAAGAAAATGCAAATATGTCATAAAGGCAGGGGTAGAGAATGAAATGTGCCATAAAAGAAGGGGACAAAAAAAAAGATTGCTCCGAAAAAAATAAAAGAAAATAAAATGGGAAGATGTTATAAACCATAGGGATAAAAAAAGGATAAAAAAAAAAAAAAAAAAAAAAAAAAAAAAAAAAAGGAAAATAAGTCATAAAATCAAGAATAAGAAAGGAAAAAATTTTGTTCTAAATAAGAAGTCGAAAAGGATAAAAATAGACAAAAATTACTATTCATATGCTTATTTAATAGATAGAGAGTAACAGATATATTCTTCTGCTAATTTTTGAGATATCAGCCATAAATTCTGCACATATGGGTTGGAAGAATGCATTTAAAAGGATTCGGCTAATTAATTGTGATGGTACTATATAATATATAACATATATAAATCTTGAGATAGATCAAGAAGCAAGCACGTACGTACCTCACTTTTTGTCCTCCTCCATCCCGCATCAAGACTGCAAATTACTCAAAGATAGTCACTGCATGTAGAAGTGAAACATCATTAAGGGTGTTGGCGAAGTTGGGCATATCACTGACTCTTTATGGTGGGAAGAGTTCTGAAACGCTTCGTTTTATATATAAGCGTTCCTCGAATTTGTATTTCATTTGTATCCGCAGACAAAGCGAAAACCTTTTTTCCTCTTTTGTTTTATCTTGGCCATGGCCGTTTCTTTCAAGTCCCTAGCGTCTTTCAATTGAAGAAGAGCCCTGACAACCAGTCTTTTCTACGCTCTCCCTCTCATAGATTTTACTACCTCATCTATTATTATTACTCTTGATAGTTCGATGACATTCCCTTTTATGTTATAGGTATGATTAATATATTGAATGAAATTGTAGAAATTTTAAGGGATTTTATTTGGAAGCCCACCGATTTTGCGGAAAAGTGAGGAGGAAAAAATGAAGAGACGAAGATGGAAAATTAAACAAACGAGTACAAAACAGAAAAAGCTATAGAATCGTAGAAAGATTTTTATAAAAATTAAAAATTAAAATTAAAATTAAAAAAAAAAAAAAAAAGAAAGAAAGAAAGAAAGAAAGAAAAAGTTAGTCGGTGGAGAAATAACGGGAAAAAAAAAAGGGAATTTCATCGTAAAATCAAGGGCAAAACATGAAAAAAATGGACGAAATTTACTATTCACTTCTCATTCCCAGTTAATAGATTTTAATTTAATAAACTTCTCGCTGACAAATTGTCGACTATTTCACAAAAAATTAGGGATTTTTTTTTTGAAAAAATTAGTGATATTTAAATGCGTTATGTTGTACATAAAACTTCTTTTGAGGTTTACTTTTATTATTACAATTTTATGAACAGTCAGTAATAAGCCTATCAAAATATATGTTATTAAATAATATTTTCATCAACGCACAACCTTAATACACAGTTTCATTTTTAGTTTCTGAAGAAAAAATTGTATAAATATAATTGGTATCCAAATTTTTGAGAAAACCTTTTTTTGAAACATTAAGAAAAAAAAATGAGCATTTTTTTATTCTAAATTTGTAACTAATCATATGTAAAATAGTCATAAGTAAAAATAATATAATGAGAAATACTAAAATGTAACAAATAATATAAATAATCACAGAATATAAAATTGAAGGGAAAAAAATGCCGCTGAAGATTAATGTTTATTTCTTTAAGACATCAGTATTTTTTTTAACAATTTTACAAAGAATTTGTATTTTTTGTAATATTATTTTAAATGAACCCATTTTTAAAGTAGCATTTTTATTGGCGTCAGACTGTGTAAATGGGTTCGATTTGGTTTCTCATTCTATTTGTTTTTGTACAAATCTGGAACTAAAGAACTTCGTTTGTGTTTTCATCTCTTCATTTTATTTTTATTTTCTTTTTTTAAATTTGTTAAGAGTGTAGAGGAAGTTGTGAACGTGATTGTCAAAGGATTGGAGGAATTTTAAGGATTGTACAAGGGCTCCAAGATCCCTCGGGCTTGGGCTGAGAGTAAACTGAGTCTGAAGCTATTGAAGGCAGTAGAGAAATTTAGATCTATACTGTATTAGATTTGGTTGCCTTTCGTGCATATGGGTATGATTGTCTTGGAGGCATTTTGTTTGGATCTATGTTGGTTTCCTCTTTCTCTCTGTCTTTTTGTTTCTTACAACTTTTTTGGTGAATCGTTTTCATTGCTGTCATATGGGTATGAAATCATTTCTGAATCGTTACAAATTCGAACAGATTTTGTTTCTTTTTTATAAATCTGATTGTAAATTTCTCCAATGGTATGAGGAAATTTTGTTATTCTCTTAGATATTGTTTTTTAGATTTAATTTCCTTTAGTGTGCGTATAATTTATTTGGTGAGTTTATAACTTTATAGTATTTTGAAGGGGTTTTGTTTTGATCTAATCTGAAGGGAAAGAAAATGCTCCCAAAATAAGTAGAAGAAAAGAAAATGCAAATATGTCATAAAGGCAGGGGTAGAGAATGAAATGTGCCATAAAAGAAGGGGTAAAAATGAAAAAAATTGCTCCAAGAAAGTAGTACAAGAAAATAAAATGGGAAGACGCTATAAACCATAAATTCAATGCTACTCTTACCAATATTTAACTTCAACCATAAATTCAACGGATTTAAAAGGATTCGGCTAAATAATTGTGATGGTACTATATATATATATAACATATATAAATCTTGGGATAGATCAAGGAGCGAGCACGTACGTACCTCACTTTTTGTCCTCCTCCATCCCGCATCAAGACTGCAAATTACTCAAAGAAGGTCACTGCAATCAATATCGATCGGCATTTAGAAGTGAAATATGATTAAAAGAGTATGTGGCGATGTTGGGCATATGACTGACTCTTTATGGTGGGAAGAGTACTGAAACGCTTCGTTTTATAGATCAATCGCGTTCCTCAAATTTGTATTTCATTTTGTATCAGCAGACAAAGCGAAAAACTTTTTTTTTTATAAGTAATATTAAACTTTATTAATGTAAAGAAGGCATAAGCCAGGTAAACTGGGAGTATACATTTAATACACCGTTTTAAGAAGGAGAAAAAGTTACAAGGAAATCATGGAAGCGAAAAACTTTTTTCTCTTTTGTTTTATCTTGGCCATGGCCGTTTCTTTCAAGTCCCCAGCTTCTTTCAATTGAAGAAGAGCCCTGACACTCAGTCTTTTATCCGCTCTCCCTCTCATAGATTAGCAGTCTCAAGTACAAGATTCACTCCAATGGCTGCTGTTAGCACTAACCAAACCGTTGGGCCCTCTGAGACTTTCACAAGATTGAGAAAACAAGGCAAGGTAAGCAAGCATTTCACTTTCTGATTCGCTTATTTATATTTCAATTTTCCACGGGTTATTAACTATTTCAATTGGGTTTCTGGTAGTTTTTTTTATATCTGTTTTTTCTGAGTTAGTGTTTTGGGTGTTTTGACAGTGGACTACTGGTATATTGCCTTGTTTTCTTGTCATTTTAGTACATGCCATTATTGATCTTGGTCGGTGTGGTAATGGAGCACGATTTAATGATTTTCTAATACAATATGATTTTACTCTCTTCCACTGAAGGACTATGATTTTACTCTCTTCCACTGAAGGACTTCACCAACAGCACACAGAGCATCAAAAGCGAGCCAAGTAAGTAGAAAAGATCGATGTTTGGTTTTGTTTGTTAACATACTGACTACTCCTTCCACTGAAGCAAAATGATTAATGCGCACTATAAAAGCATGTGCGTGGGTACTGAGCGAGAACAACACAGTATGGGTAGCGGCCGACGATTGATATTGAAAAAGCTGTTAACTTGCAAAGTAGTATTACCTGGTTCGACGCCGAAAAGTGGGTAGAGGCCGAGCTCAGTGACTCCGTCCGACACGCCGATCTTAGAGAGAGGAAGGGTACTGGCAGACGGTGATTCTCAAATCTGAGAGAGAGGAAGAGATCTAAGAACGAAGGGTTCGGCCGACGAAGATTTTGGACGAAGGGTTCTGCCGTCTGAGAGAAAGGAAGAGAAGAGAGAGGAAAAGGATGTGCTTGGATCTGGCAAGAGGAAGTGCTTGGTTCTGGGAAGAGGCCGTAGGTTCTCTTCTCCTTCTCCCAATATAAACCATCAGCGCCGTGTACCGGGCCTCCACCTGTTACGTCGATACGGAATTGATAAAATAATAAAAAGAAAATCTTTTTACAAGCGAGTTGCACGTTTAAATCACACGTTAATGTTTAATGTTAAGAGAAATTTTATTTGTAGTTTGAGAATTGTATGTGAATATTTTTAATAAAGAGAAAAAAATTATTTTAAGGGAGATATATTAATAATTTTAAAATAATTTAAAAATAAAATTATCTTTAAACTTAAATGGAGACTGTATATAATATTACTATAATATTAATACGTAAGTTATCCATTTAATAAAATAGTGTAAAGTGAAAATAAAATAAAAAATTATGAGATTGAGGACTTTTTTATTTTAATTTTATTTTTTAAAATTTTTTTAATAGAAAATTAGGTAGTATACGATTTGGTGTGTCAAAATTGCTTGTACCCAACCAGACTCAAATAACAATTTTATTTAAAAAATTTTACATGGAACTTACGAAAAGATTAATTCTATAAGAGAATTACCAAATTACCAGTGCCATTCACATTGGTACCTACGAAATTTTGCTGAAATTTACCAAAATAACCTTCTTTTTTAATTTTAATTATCTAATTTTGAGAAACACCTTACTTCCTATTTTCTATTCTCCCCTTGCTCTATTTAAATATTTCGAGTAAAATATGAAATCCTTCGTAAATTATATGAATAATAGTTAGACATTCTGCATATGGTAAGGGGTGAAAATTCGAACAGAAAAATTGGAGAATTGACCCGAACCAAACCCAACCGGTTGGTCTAGTTTTAAGTCAATTCAGTTTGGAACCAATTTCTACATTTTAAAAATAGATAAACCGGTTTATCTGGTTTTAGTTCTTGATTTTTCAAAACTAGACCGAACCGGTTTATAAAATATATATAAAAATAATAATTTTTAATATTATATAAAATATTATATATATATAGCTTTTCTATATAATTATATAAGAAATAATTTTATATTATAATTTTTAACATAAAATTTTAATGTTAAATATATATAATTTTTATATATAATATATAACTACATTAGCACTTGATTAAAATAAAAAAATAGAACCAATCAGAACTGAAACCGATAAAACTGAAAATATCAGTTTAGGAAGATAATCAGTCTGAAATTAGTTCTTAAAAATGTAAAACTAGTATATACTAATTCGATTATAAAATTTGTATAAAATCAGACTTTTTGATTGTTAGTTGATTTGATCGAGCTACCCTTTTGTTGCCGCAATGCTTTTAATGATATGCGACGTCTTCGCCACTTATTTAAGAATGTGAATAATAATTTTATTTATTATTTCTATAGATATTATATATCACATTTTTTTTATTTTTTATTTTTTTAACAATAAATTTATAGTATATGGATGATGAATAAAATAATTTAATTAATTTATTAATTAAATAAAATAAAATAAATTTAAAATATATAAAATATACAGGTAAATACAACATCTCAATAATAATAATAAAATATATGAAAAAGCTCCATCATGTAATTAACGGAGCTTTATAAATTAGTTTTGGCTTTAGCATTACAGATGAGAAGTGATAATAAGGGACCCACCAAACTAAGTGCGATTTGATTTGACAAATGAAAATGTTGAGAGCCCACTGGTAGCTCTGCATTGCTACTGAATTTTTTTATTTTTATTTGTAATAATTAAGTAAATATTTTTTAATAATGTTATAATTTTTAAAAAAATTAAAATATTACAAAACATATGTTAAAAAAAACACACACACACAAAATCAACTAATGATAACTCTTAGGAACTACCAACTGTGGCTGTAGAGTCACCCCCTTCTACAAATATTACTCTACTTGTACAACAACGTATTCACATTGGAATTTATGAACTTCAGCTAAAATTAGTTAAAATAATCTTCTTTCTTATTTCAATTGTCCAAATTTTACAAAATACATTGCAATATATTCAATATTCTCCTTTTTTTTAACGAGATTAGGATTGCTCATCTGGACTAATTAGAAGTTTTTGTTTCAAAAAAGATAAGATTTTCGTCTAAATTGAGGTGACAAAATCTCTTTAAATTAAGAATAACGATACACACAAAATATATTTTCACAATATATTTCATAATAATGTGAGAAGATAAGGGTATTTTTGTATAATGATGTTATTATCATAAGATGTTTTAATTTACAAAAATATCTCTCATTTTGAACATAGTTATTTAAAGTAATGAGAAAAAATTGTCATGCATCTTTTGAGAATATAAGAAATACATGTTTATTTTTTTTTAGTGAAGATGTACATGTTTATTTTAGCTATAATTATTAAAAAAAATGATTTGTCACTTGATTAATAGGCTTTTCTCATTTCTAAAAATGAGAGGAGAAAATTCACCAACTTAATTTGTGAAAAAATATTACTATTAAAAAAATGTGGAGTTAGGTCAGGTTATATATTTTCGTGGAGACATTACCACAAGTAGAGGCATGGCTCAGTGGTAGAGGTACGTTAATGCACTAACTTATTTTATGAAATAAATGATGTGTTGGACTTGGACATGAGATGGCCAGGTCTTGCGCGTGGGCTAACAGTCAAAACGCTTGGGCGGTTGCACATGGGCAGAATAGGCACTTTGAATTGGTGCAATGCTTCGAAAAATTAATTCAACCGAATAGGCACTAGGGGAGACTTAAAACATGGGCTAGGCATGCCTCTTGGTCTTTAATTGAAACATTGTATCTTTTAAATTAATAATTATCAATTAAAAAATTAAGAGTTATAATTTTTCACAATGTGTCATTTCATTCTCTATAAAAAGAGGATGAAATCTACAAATTTTATGACATCATTCTCTTATTTTTTCAATCACCTACATAATTTTATATTGAAATTCTGATGGAAAAATTTTATAATTACAATCTCTAATTAGTGACTTTTTTATATTTTGAAAATGAATTTGAAGGAAGTTTTGTAGTATCCTCCGACAAGATCCTAGATCTCAGCTGACTGCGACAAAATTCCACCATTTACGCCAAAAGACTTTTAGAAAAAGTGAGAGACCTTATTTGGAGGATTACTATCACGGCTGACTTTAAGGTTGGAGGTTCTCTATTTCCACATTGACTTTAAAGTTGGAGGCGACTTTGGACTAATATTTACACCCACCTCTTACTCCATAGAAGCGTGCAAAATTCCTTAACATCCACATTAATTTATAATTTTTTTTTTTTTTTGATGGAACATTAATTTATAATTGAAACTTCAGAACTGCTCCATTTATTTTACAAAATATATATATATATATATGTTCTGTCATCAACCCGCCATTGTACTTTGACTTCAACAATTAAATTTCTTAATTTCATCTGATTAATACATCATAGTAAGAAAGTGGAGCGATGCTAAATATAGTATTAAAATATACAGATTTTAGACAAATATATTATTACGTTAGAAATGATAATGATAATGTGATCAAATGACCGTTGTCGACTCTTAAGCTTAATGTGTAAAATTTTAAACTCTTTTTACTCTTTAATTTATATTTGTGATTTTAATTTCTCAAAAGGATTAAATTATTAGGATAAAAAATTATTATTATTTTTTATTATTTTTGTATTTTTTCTTAAATTTATTATTTTTATTTATTTTACAATTAACACAATTTGCTCAATAATACAAATTCCATAAATTTGACTTTAATGGATAGGAGAGAGAAAAAATAATAAAATAATATTTTAAAAAATATTATTTATAATTATATAAAATTTTGAAGATGCATATTACAAATTTAAATAAATATTATACAAATATAAAGATAAATATAAAGATGCATATACCCTCACCAATACAAATAATTCATTTTACTTCAGTTCAGCGTTCATACAAAGTCTTATTAAAAGAAAATACTGCGCAAGCCCTAAATGTAGTCTGCATGGTGTCTGTGTCGGTCGAGTGAATGATAGAGCGTGGCAGAAGTCGGAAATATGACTGGCTTATAATGGAAGAAAAAGCAAACACTTATAACGACCAATCGAAAAAAAGTAAGATACAGTAAAAAAGATAAAAATAAAAACTGAAAAAAAAGCATTATGACAGATGATGATAAATGATAGAGGACCCACCAAATTGACATCTAAAAAGAAAATACTGCTTATGCCCTCCATGTAAGCTGCATGGCATCCCTGTCGGTCGAATGAATAATAGAGCACGGCAAAAGTCGGAAAAAGCAAACCTTACAACGGCCGATCGAAAAAAAGTAAGACATAATGAAAAAGAAAAAAACAAAAACTGAAAAAGAAGCATTACGATAGATGATGATAAATGATAAAGGACGGCTAAACTGAAAAGCGGAATTATGATAGCGTTATTTATTTTCATAAAATTAAAATGAGATAATTCTAATTTTTTAAAAATTTTATATAAAATAAAATAAATAATTTAATTTTTTAATATTATAAAATAAAAATAATATTAAAAAATATGTTTCAAAATTTTTTATTTAATTTTTATTTTATTATTTTTTTAAATAATTATTTTTTACTGTTACAATTCGTACGTAAGTGTCCAGATTATGACAGATGATAATAAATTTTAAAGGACACACCAAATTGAAAAACCGTATTTTGATTTAATTTTTGACTGTCAAAATCCATTTTTTGGTGTCCAGCATTGTACATTACGACAGATGATGATAATTAAATGATAAAGGACCCACTAAACTGAGAAATCGCGTTTTGATTTAATTTTTTACTGTTACAATCCGTACGTAGGTGGCATTATGACTGATGATGATAAATGATAAACGACCCCATCAAATTGAAACGCGACAAATGATGTAAATGATGAACGACCCATGTAATTGAAAAACCGGGTTTTGATTTTGGTGTGACGGATATGAGAATTTTTAATTTTAGATCAAGTTATAAATTAAATAAAATATTATTTTTTAATATAATTATTATTTAAAAATTAAAAAAATAATTTAAAAATTAAAAAAATTAATTAATTTATTATATTTTATTTAAAAATTTTTAAAAATTATAATATTAAAATATAAAAATAAAATAATAATTTTATATTTCACCTTAACTACCAAATCTTAATTTTTCACTGCTACAATCCGTACGTGAGTGTCTACCATTGACAGATGATGATAAATGGTAAACTGTCTAGCATTTACTTTTGTTTTAGTCTAGTTATCTGTTAGAAAAATTGATAAAAAGAAACTCATAAACGTAATCATTTTGCTGGAGTAATAATATTCTTTTTAATATATAATTACATATTTTAGTATATACTGTATTTAGTATCGCTTATATTTTTCATGATAGTATTAAATTTTGTAATTCCTTATAGCTCTTCTTCCAAACTCTACAATGAATTATGAAGGTATATCGTATGTATAGATATAGATCCTACTTACAAGATTTCATATTAAAACTTATGGCTTATTTGGTGGGTTTGATGACACTTATTCTTGTCATTTGATATAAAAACTACATTATTAATTTATACTTTCTTTATTATTAATTTACTACATTAATCTTGCATAATGTAAAAGATATCAAATTTAATCAATTAACATAATTATATAATTTAAAAATAAATTCAATTTTATAAAAAGTAAACATCTTTTATTTTTTAAGTTTTAAAAATACTGTCATTTAAAAAAAAAGAGTAAGAGTGATATACATAGATATTATAAATTGTAATGAGAATATTAAATTTATAATTTTTTTTATAATCTTATATTAAAATAGAAGACGACTGACCTATCGATGTGATCCTGCAGGAATAAGGAAAAAGCAAAAGCTGAAAAAGATGTATCACGAGTCATGACAGATAATAAATGATTGTACTGTCTATTAAATCACTTCATAGAGTTGAGTAGCTGTACATGCAGGAAAAATGAAAAAGTAAAAGCTGAAAAAGATGTATCATGAGTTGATAAATGGTTGTACTGTCTACTATATCACTTCATAGAGTTGAGTAGCTGTATATGCAGGAAAAAGGAAAAAGCAAAAGCTGAAAAAGCTGTATCATGAGTCATGACAGATGATAAATGATTGTACTGTCTATTGTATCGCTTCATAGAGTTGAGCAGCTGTAGAGCCACCGATTGGCACCAATTTGATTCAGATAAAATAATTTATTATTTTTTAAATATATTTTTAAAAAATTTATAATATCAATAAAAATATTTATTTAATCACTAAATAAAAATAAAAAAACCCATTACAAATACCCGAGATCTATTATCGGGCTCTGAAGTATTTTTTTTGTAAAATATAGGAAAAAATTAAAAATAATAATAAAATACTTTATAAATAATAATAAAATAGTTCTATTAAGATATTTGATCAAATTTTAAAAAATGATAAAAAAATAAATATAAATATTATAAAATTAAAATATTATTTGAATATAATTTTTATTTTTATTTTATTTTAAAATTTTTAAAAAAATAAGTTTAAAAAATTATAATAATTAGATAATAATTAAATAAATAGATGATGAGTTAAAATTTAAAAATATATATATAAGTGATTTTAGAATAATAACACGAGTTGAAATCTCGGGACTTCAGGAATTCTAACGGTTTTCCTACTAAAACTAGACAAATGATACCGTATAATCTTTAACAAATATATTATTTTACGAGAAATAATAATAGGAATGAATGACAGATAACCTTCTTGGCTGCTTTTTTTCAAAAGTTCATTTTTTATGAGTTTTTCTAATAGAGTAATTTGAAGATTAAAATGAGTATAAAGTTTTTATTAATAAGAAAGTGTCGATAACACCCAAATTACTTATTTAGTATAATTTTTTTATTTTTTAAGTATCCTAGTCTGCACAGCGTCACTATCAGTCGTATCAGTCGCATTAATAATAGAGCGGCAATGTCAAAAATATTACTGACATGAATCATAATGGAGGAAGAAAAGACAAAAAAGTTAAAACAAGGCATCACGGATCAGAAATGATATTTATAGGGACCCACCAAATTTATTGTGTTGTGATTAGACTTTTCACTGTCACAATCCGTACGTGAGGGTCCATGCGTGTTATTTGACGAATGGCGTTGCTACGTTACAGAACAATTTTACGCATCCGGACTTATTAGAAGTTTTTGTTTTAAATAGGAAAATGTTTTTTTTTCTAAATCCGCGGGTTGGATAAATCTTCTTAAATTAATATGAATAAATTGTCACGTTTCTTGTGAACATAAAAGAAATACATGTTTTTTTCTGTTTAATAGACTTTTGTCATTTTCAAATTAAAATGAGTTGAAGAAAATCTGACCTCGAACATAGCTTGATTGAAAAGAAATTAGGTTCTTCCAAAAAAATGTTTGAGTTAGATTGGGTTAATCCACAAATTTGTGCATGTGACAAAAGTTGGAAATATTAAAAATGACTAAAAAAACATACATATTTGCAAAACAAATATAATTATATAAAATTTTAAATATACATAATTTAATATAGATAAATTTAAAAAATATGATATAAATATAAAAATAAATATAAAGATATATAAATCATTGCCAATAATCTGTATAATTCAATTCATTTTACTTTAGTTCAGCGTTCAAACAAAATCTTATTAAAAGAAAGAAAATAATGCTCAAGCCCTGAGTGTAATCTGCATGGGGTCCCTGACTCCCTGTCGATCGATTGAATGATAGAGCGTGGCAGAAGTCGGAAATATGACTGGGTTTATAATAGAAGAAAAAGCAAACACTTACAACGACCAATCAAAAAAAAGTAAGGCACGGTAAAAAAGATAAAAAACAAAAGCTGAAAAAGAAGCATTACGGCATATGATGATAATTGATAGAGGACCCACCAAATTGAAAAACTGCATTTTGATTTGATTTTTCACTATCACAGTCCGTCCGTGATTGTCCGTTATGGTTGTGTTATTTGACAAATTCTTTTTATTTAAAATAAACTAAGTGATTATAAGATATTAAATTTAATGGAATGAGAGCTTTTCTTATTAATTTTAAAATAAATAAATACAATATAAGAGAAATAAAAAAGAAAAATATTGAATAAAAAATTTGACTTCTATCCGTTTTTTATCAATGAGACGTCGCTTAAAACAATTTTTATATAATTTGATAAATAAACTATTAAACTACAATTAAAAGTCACAGTGTATTGTTATGTTCTACATTTTATTAGTCTGAATTAGTTAAATGAGATTTTTACAACCACTTTATTTTGATTCTTGAATAAAATTAACAACAAATAAGTAACAATTGAAAGATGGATCGATATGCTGGTATATTTTACAAATTAGTTAAAATAATCAATCTTCTTACTTATTTCAATTGTCCAAATTTTACAAAATGCCTTGCATTCTATTTACTATTCTCCTCTGTTCCATTTAAGGTTGGTTGGGTTTGGATAGTAGACTAATCATACTATTTTTTTTAATTACTTTTCACTTATTTTTTATTATTATTTATTGCTATTTAATATTTTATTATTATTTTTTTTATAATTTTTTTTATTATTTATAAATTATCTGAGATCACATAATTATCCAAATATATTACTATTTTTTTTTTATTTTATCTTATCATTAGAATTTTATTAAATTTTTATATAAAATATAATAAACTATTCAATTTTTTAAAATTTTAAAAAAATAATAATATTAAAAAATTATCGGTAGAACAAATTATGAAAGTCGATCGATAAGTAGAATAACAATAAATCAAATATGACAATATTGTCCTCCATAAAAATGTTGGATCGAGAATATCGGAAGAAAAAAGACTTGCCAACCCAGTCAAAAAAGTAGGGCGACATAATGTGAGCAAATGACAAAAATAAATGTGGCATGAGACCCACCAGAAAAGTGTTTTCATTTTTGCACATGGAACACCACCAATATGAAATTTTGTAAATAGGACCTACATCTGCACATTTAGAGTTTGGAAAAATGACTAAAAAATTTTGTACGTAGGACCTACATATGCAGAAATAGAGTTAGGTTGGGTTAAGCCAAAAAGTTTTGCATGTGCCAAAAGTTTGGAATATTAAAAATGACTAACATACATATTTGCAAAACAACACCCCTATCATTTCTATACGAGAATTCGCAGTTATTAAGAATGTGGCTGATCAACTCATAAATAATTTAATTAATAAGTAAGTATGCAATCCATTTTGACAAGTTGAACAGAAATATTAACTTATTTGTCTATAACTCTCGGCTATCCAAATTAGGAAGGTGGTCAATTCGTTACAGGTGAAAAGTATTGTGTCAACAAAAAAATGTAGTCCGATCAAATTAAATAACGAATAAAAAACCAAGGGAGATTAAAAAATTTGGTTAAATTGTGGTATTAAAAATCATCGGTAGAATAAATTAATTCGATCAAACAAGATAGACACAAGATTAGTAAATTAAAAATGACAATAATGCTGTTCGAAAAGGGGTGCATTGAGAAGCTCTGAGAAAAAAGCATGTACTTATAGCCAATTAATAAAGATGGACAGAAAAATTAGTAACTAAATGGAAAAAATAAATGCATATATCTTGAGTCATAAAGGGAGATTAAAGGATTTGGTTAAGTTGTGATATTAAAAATTGTTAGAGAAACAAATTATGAAATTCGATTAAACGAGATAGACACAAGAAGAATAAACCGAAGATGACAATAATGCTGTTCGAAAGGGAGTCAGGAGTGGATCAAGAATCTCTAAAGAAAAATTAGCACATACTTATAGCCAATCAATAAAGATATGAGGAAAAATGAGTAACCAAATGATAACAATAAGTAAATTATAAGACCCACCAAAAGTATTTCGTTAATTTTAATTTGCACATGGATCAAGATCAAAGCGTAATCTTGTAGGATCTAGATCTACACATATATCTCTTCACATTTATTATAAAAGTTTGAATGGTAAGTTGAAATTAAATAAGGTGAAATAAAAGTTAAAAAGTTAAATAAAATATTATTATAATATTATTTTTAATATTATTCTTTATTTTAAAATTTTAAAAATTAAAATTTTTATTATATTTTATATAAAAATTTATAAAAATTATAATAATGAGATAAGAGGAGTTGTATCGAGTAATGCAAACCAAGCTTAACGGAGGAAAAAACAAAAACTTACAACCAATACAAAAAAAGTAAGACAGAGAAAAGAAAAGAAAAACTCAAAACAGGCATGAAAGACGATAAATGGTAAGGACTCACCAAACTAAGTGCGTTTTGATTTGATATTTCACTGTCACAAGTCGTTGGTGTCCATCGGTGTGATCGTTGTGGGTGTCATGTTATTTAACATATATTACTACCTTGAACGAAGTATTCATATCTCTATTCTCTTCATGATCCATTTAAATATTCTTTTATTTTGGTTTTTAATAACGATTAATCATATGAACCGATTACGAGTTTTTGTTTTATATAAGATAAGATTTTCTTCCAAATTGGATTGAGGAAAACTTATTCGAATTAATATAAACAAAATGATTATGTGTCTTCTAGCATGTAATTAGAAACTCACGCATTTTTTTTTAATTAAGGGGCACATGTAAATTTTAACTTTGACTATTAAAAAAATATGTGCTTTTCATGTGTTTAATGGACTTTTGTAATTTTATTGGTTGAAGAAAATATATAGTAGGAGGAAAATTATGTTCTTCCAAGAAGGTAGTAAGAGCATTTAAATTGGTTTCTTTATCTTATCATTTTAAATATATAATTAAACCTCACTTTTTTATTTTACATAATGACTTTTATAATATATCATACATCAATTTATCTATTTTTTTTCATATTATTTAAATAATTTTTTTATTCTATGTAAATATTTGCTTTCTACCAATAAATTTACAAAATCCATAGATTTTTCTATATTTGCAATATATTTTTATATACAATTTAATATAATTCAATTCTATACACACAAAGTAAAAACATATAAGCCAAATAAAAATAATATGAAAAAATTCGATAAAAAATATTTCCAATATATTTGTTAGAAGAAAGAAAATACATAGTGAAAATCAAAGTAAAAGAAAATAACATAGTAAACGAAATATAAATAATAAAAAATATTTACAAGATAAACAGTACTCACTACATATAGTGGGTTAAATTGTATTTTAGATTTTTTTTACAAATTGTATTTTAGATATTCTTTTACGTAATTGGATGGATATCTTTTTTTCACTAATTTTTTAAATAATTTATATTTATTGTATAATATATAAGTCCTTGAGAATACTCTGGTCCATTGGGGTTAATGCAAAAATTCTTAGAAGTGGCAAAAGTTTGGAATATTAGAAGTGGCTAAAAATTAAAAAAACACACAAAATTGAGAAACAACGCCCCTATATTCTTATTCATAAAAACAATAAAAAAAAACTTAAAATGTAATATCTAATTTTTTTTTTTATAATTTCTCATATATAAAGATATACATATTCACTAAATTGTTATTCGTTTGCTTCTCTATATTTTTTTTTTACCTTTTACTTTTGTGAAGCAAATATATCGTATTTTTTGACTGATTTTTTTTCAGTGACTATATTTTAAAAATAAAAATTAAAAAAAATAAGAAATTAAGATATATAAATTTATATAGTTCTATATAATGCCTACGTCCTCAAATATTTAAAGATGAGAAATTTATATACTTGTTTATAATCTTTCACAATCTTTTATTTTTTACAGCATAATAAAGATTTTAAATATATTTACTGAAAAAGATTCCTTCTAGAGCTACTATCGAATAGGATAAAGAAGAAGTCAGTTGCTCGTTTGCTTTTCTATCTAACTCCCTTCTAACGTGCGCCTCGATTGTAGTGAGACCTCGGCTTCGTGTGTCTTATCGTCCATTTATTTCTGCGTTTTTCCATGCCATCCCATCCTTTCATGTTTTTTATCTGACAAGCTCTCTTATTATCTCCCCTTTATCCGTTATTTCTGGCTTATCTCTTATCTCCTAGCTTGAATATTTTTTTCTCTCCAGTTCAATCATAAATTAACAGAGGTTTATTGTTGGTTCTAGAGAAGAATTACGCACTTAATTTGTTAGGTGGGTCGCATGATTTCAAGTATTTTTTAGGTAAAACTTATGACTTATTTGGTGGGTTTCACGACACTTATATTTGTCATTCCATAACAAGGTAGATATAATTTTATACTTTCTTTATTATTAATTTACTACATTATTCTTGCATAATGTAAAAAATATTAAATTTAATCAATTAACATAATTATATAATTTAAAAATAAATTCAACTTTATAAAAATTAAACATCTCTTATTTTTTGAGTTTTAAAAATACTGTCATTTAAAAAAAAAAAAAAGTAAGAGTGATATACATAGATATTATAAATTGTAAAGAGAATATCAAATTTATAATTTTTTTTTATAATCTTATATTGAAATAGAAGACGACTGACCGATCGATGTGATCCTGCAGGAAAAAGGAAAAAGCAAAAGCTGAAAAAGATGTATCATGAGTCATGACAGATGATAAATGATTGTACTGTCTATTATATCACTTCATAGAGTTGAGTAGCTGTACATGCAGGAAAAAGGCCAAAGCAAAAGCTGAAAAAGCTGTATCATGAGTCATAACAGATGATAAATGATTGTACTGTCTATTATATCGCTTCATAGAGTTGAGTAGCTGTAGAGCCACAGATTCGTACCAATTTGATTCCGATTAAATAATTTATTATTTTTTAAATATTTTTAAACTAATCTTAAATTTTTTTAAAAAAATTTATAATATCAATAAAAAATATTTATTTAATCATTAAATAATAAAAAAATCGATTAGACAAATACTCAAGATCTATTATCGGGTTCTGAAGTATTTTTTTTTTGTAAAATATAGGAAAAAATTAAAAAAAATAATAAAATAGTTCTATTAAGATATTTGATCAAATTTTAAAAATTATAAAAAAAATAAATATAAATATTATAAAATTAAAATATAATTTTTAATTTTATTTTATTTGTAGATTAAAATGAGTATAAAGTTTTTATTTATAAAAAAGTGTCGATAACACCCAAATTGCTTATTTAGTATAATTTTTATTTATTTTTAACAGAGCATGATTCAGTATCCCTAGTCCACACAGCGTCACTATCAGTCGAATTAATAATAGAGCGGCAAAGCCAAAAATATAACTGACATGAATCATAATGAAGGAGAAAAAACACAAAAAAGCTGAAACAAAGCATCACAGCTCAGAAATGATATTTATAAGGATCCACCAAATTTATTATTTTTTGATTAGACTTTTCACTGTCACAATCCGTACGTGAGGTCCATGCGTGTTATCTGACAAAGGACGTCGCTACGTCACAGAACAATTTTACATATAGTCTTTACCGTTCACTATAAAGCTTATTTTAGTGCATTGAGAAAGCCAATTGAGAAAGCAATTGTAATGATTTTGGTGCTGAAATTACAGTAAAAAATGTAATTTATAGTAATAAATTGAGATGATTTTAATTTTTTATATTAAAATATATAAATAAGTTGAGATATATTTATTTATTTTAAATAAAATTAAAAAAATAGTAAATTTATTTATTAATTAGTTTAAAATGAATTGAGATAAAACCAAACATAATTTTAAAGAATTTCAAAATGTTAAATACATTATTAGGACTGGTCCTTACAAAATATATTATTAGTACAGGTCCTTGAAAAAATAAAGAAGTCGCCATGAGCACCACAGACTAGACATGATACGAGCCACGAAAGATAGCATCCTAGTCTGCACAGCGTCACCATCAGTCGAATTAATAATAGGGCGGCAGCAAAGTCGAAAATATGACAGACTCAGGAAAAAGCATTACGACAAACTGAAAAGGCAGTTTTGATTTGATTTTTCACTGTCACAATCCGTACGTAGTTGTCCATCGTTGTGTGTTATTTGACAAAATGTTTTTTATTTAAACAAACTTTTACAGATAAATTAAGTAGTTAAAAAATATTAGATTTAATAGGATGCGAGTCTTTAACAATAGTTTCAAAATAAATTAATATAATATAAGAGAAATAAAAACGAAAAATCTGAAAACAAAAAATTTGACTCTCACGTTTGAAACAGTTTTTACATAATCTGATATATAAACTATTAACCTATGATTAAAAATTGCAATAAATTATTGTATTACAACCACTTTATCTTAATTCTTAATTAAAAAAATATATATAAAAAAATAACAACCAAAATATGGATTAATACGCCGGTATATCTTACAAATTAGTTAAAATAATCAATCTTCTTTCTTGTTTCAATTGTCCAAATTTTGTGAAAGACAGTGCTCTACTCTCACACAGGAGGCCACAAAAACACTTTCAGAATAGGCAACAAGTTTTTATCTCTATTTTATTTTTCTTTTCATATATATGTTTAAAAAAATAAAATTCAGAAATTCATTAAAAAAATATTTACTTAACTATAAAATAAAAAAAATAAAAAATAAAAACTTACATTTAGTGGCCGCCATTGGTGATCACATTATGTGAGAGAAGCAATTTCTTTTTACAAAATACCTTACATTCTAGTCACTATTCTTCTCTACTCTCAAAAAGAGTTGCAGTGCTGATATTTTACAAATATCAAACGACAAACATGTTGTAAGAATCACGAAAGTTCTATGCAAGCTATATATATATTCACAATATAGATATTTTTAGTAATTATATTTTATTAAAATATATCTCAATGGGGTAGTTTGTATCTCAACAATAAGAAATATATTCGTTGATAAGCATTCTCATAATGCTAAATAAGATTTCTCACATATTCACTCTGAACATATTGGATTTCTCAGATATTCACTCTGAACCTATTAAGGAGGGAAAATGATTTCTAGAAATGCAAATTCTGTATAATAGTTTTTGAAAAAATAAAAAGGAAGACACATCTAGTCAATTTAGATAGAGTCCTCCAGTACGGAAATCTTGTATTGTATTAGAATTATTTCTAGCATTGTTGTTCAAATGATTAACTAGGCTCAAACAGTTTTTTCTTTTCATTAGTTGAAAACCACTTTGACTCGAGCTCACCTAAACAAATACTAACTTTTTATCTAATCTACCTTATAAAGAAGCATTTCAAAGTTTAGTTTTTATCCAATTCTGAAAATGAGGGGGCCCTTATGATGTTGCCCCTGCACTTCATATTCCATGACTAGGTGATCATGTAATGAATGGTTGAACTTCCCAAATATGTGAAAAACTTTCATTCTAATGAGATACAAGGCCTGGCTACCTCCAGTTCGAGATATTGAAAAGGGGGGAATGAATAATATGTTCATCTACTAAATAGAGCCTTCACAATTGCCCAAGAGAAAATTACAAAATAAATTGATACAAAGTGCACATTCGAAAGAGAAAAATAAAAAGTCAAACAATTATATATATTTCTTAATCTTCAAGAATAATTAATTGTTTAAATAATATCTATTTAGAAAAAAGTCCCAGTGAGACAAAAAATAAGAGGATTGATAGGTGCACCGGCTCTATACACCAAAAGCGTTTCAATTTCCAGGAAACTCATGAACTGTCCTTGTCTTTGTTATGGAGAACTGATCATACAAAGACTACTCTTATGAAAGTTGGAACAAACAAGAATGGAGATTCAGATGGCTACCTAGGAACAGGTCCCATAATCATCATCAGGTTCCTATTTATCCATTCCCTCCTTCAGAAGCATCAGTTGTTGGTGGCATTCGCTACTGCAGAAGGATTTCTCATCCCCGAAAGAGAATAGATCAATTAGATTCGAAGTTCTACACTAAGTTTGGTCTGATGACCAAAGTCCACAAACATGCTTGTGTGTTTATATATTAGAAACAAGATTAGTCCAATGAAACATGCAAGCTAGATCAATTACCCTGGTGTCAACCATCTAAAACAGAACAGAAACTCGGATCAACATACAAAACAAATCTACGATACACAATTGTAAATGTTCAAATCAAGGTCAGTCCTACGACATAAATTCTCTCTCTGAGCACACTCTGCAGAAGAAATAGAGAAGGTGACTTCTCCAACATAAATTTTCTGTGCCATCTGAGAGTTCGTGCTTGTCCTTGAAAAAATGTAAATAATTTTATAAAGCTAATCTGGTTGGAGACGGAAGAGCAAACTTCTTCGAGCTTCAGAATTTTTGAATCATACCCAATAGGCTTACTTCATAAACTATGTTTGAGCCTGGTCTCGTTTTGTAAGCAATTTCTCATAATTTTCACTTTTCATGTCTCTCAATGCATGCATTTTTTGTTATGAGAAACTCTGTCAATTCCTCTTTTTGTGTTTTCATTTCTTAAGATTCATTTTCTCTCCTTTTTTAACAGCAATCGATCTCATCTATTATTTATGATATGGTCTGCACTAAAAACCTATATGAGATAGATACGTATCTTCGTTCAACTGGCGGTGCTGAAGAATATTGCTTCCACCTTGCAACTTTTCAGCATAATCCCCTAAATATATATATATATATATATATAACTGGACATTTCTAGTCGGTAACGTGATGGGCGACACAACTCCAATTTGGCACAAAACTGCTTGCCTTTCTAACCCTTCTTTGGCATAAAAAGAGTGAATGGAACAAAATAATGAAACTGCTTTACAATGGGTTGTTTTTTGACAACCATGTTTTCCTAAGTTGACCCATTTTTTTTTTTTTTTTAAGTAATAAGGGAATTTTATTCATATGAAGGAAATAGGCATTAAAGTGATTTGGACATTGTATACAAAAGAAACACTTAATTACATTCTAGCTAAGGAAAGAAAATCATAGACATTGTTTCCATCAAGTACAATGGTTGAAAACCACAGCATTAAAGTGCGCATAAAAAAATGCTGAAGCCCCTCCATTGTGCGTTCCCTATTTTCAAAACATCTCTCATTCCTCTCCGACCATGTACACCACATGATACACAACTGGATCATCTTTCACACTGTTGCCACTTGAGGACAGCCTTGAAGGTCTTTCCAACATGCCAATAATTCCACCACCCGTGGAGGCATTACCGAAGCAATATCCATTCTTCTAAAGATCTCATTCCATAACCCCATCATGACCTCACAATGCAATAGTAAGTGATCTACAGATTCTCCCTGTTTTTTACACAGATAGCACCAATCCATCACTATGATTTCCCTCTTTCTCAGGTTGTCCGTAGTCAAGAATTTTCCAAGAGCGGCAATCCATATGAAAAAAGCTACTTTAGTAGGCACTCGTGATCTCCAAATCCTTTTCCATGGAAATGAAACATGGCCATGGGTTGACAACATCTTGTAGTAGGTCCTGACTGTACATTTTTTTACTACCATTAGCCTTCCATTGCAACCTATCTTCTCGAGCCGAATTATTTCCCATGGAATAGAGCAACCTAAGGAAATCAGACATAGGCAGCAGTTCCCAATCGTGAATATTTCTATTAAAAAGAATGTTCCACTGATAAGATCCGTGGGAAAATACTTGCATATCTGCAACAGAGGTCTCTCTGTTAGCTGCAATACTAAAGTGTTGGAAATGCCTTGTATAGTGCGCACTCTTCACACCAAACATCATGCCAAAACCTGATTCTGGAACCATCTCCCACCACGAACCGTAATTGACTTTCGAAACCCTGCCAAACCCTCCTAATAAATTTCCAAAAGCCCACACCATGTCTCCCCCTTACTTTCTTGGAGCACTAACCTCCCCACGCACTCCCATGTCTAGAATTCATAATCTTATTTCTATTAAAAAGAATGTTCCACTGATAAGATTTGCAGGAAAATACTCACATATCTGCAACAGAGGCCTCTCTGTTAGCTGCAATACTATAGAGTGCTGGAAATGCCCTGTATAGCGCGCACTCTCCACACCAAACATCATGCCAAAACCTGATTCTGGAACCATCTCCCACCACGAATCGTAATTGACTTTCGAAACCCTACTAACCCCTCCTAATAAATTTCCACAAGCTCACACCATGTCTCCACCTTACTTCCTTGGAGCACTAGCCTCCCCACGCGCTTCCATGTCTAGAATCCATGATCTCCTTCCATAGTGTGTTCCCCTCTAGGTGATACCTCCGTAACCATGTACCCGATAAAGTTTTATTGAACGTTCGCAAATTGCATATCCCCAAGCCTCTATTTGGAATAGGAGAAAAAACATTGTTCTAGTTAACTAGATGGAATTTTGTTTCCTCCCCCATTCCCCCCCCCCCCCCCCCCCAACAGAAAAGTCTGGAATAATCTCTCAATTGTAGTTGCCACCCTTGCAAGCAAAGGAAAGAGTGAAAGGAAAAAAGTGAGAAGATTGGTTAAGGAACTCTTAATTAAAGTAAGTCGCCCCCTTTTCGATAGATACATCTGTTTCCACCCAGGAAGCTTCCTTTCAACTTTCTCCACCACCCCATCCTAACTGGCTCGAGCCTTAAAATTGGCCCCCAGCAGGAGACCAAAATATTTCATAGGCAAGGAAGACACCTTGCAATCCAACAACCGCGCCGAGCTGTTAATATTAGGCACCACACCCACCGCAACCATCTTGGATTTGCTAAGATTAACCTTGAGCCTCGACACTACTTCAAAGCATAGCAAGAGAGCTCGTAGAGATTGAATCTGACCAGAATCTGCATTACAAAATAAGAGGGTATAATCTGCAAATAAGAGATGAGAGAGTGAAGTAGGTTGATTTGTGCCATTGTCGACTGAAAAACTGGATAAATAAACTCCACCAATAGCAGCTTTCACCAACCGACCAAGTGCCTCCATAACAATGACAAACAAGAGAGGTGACAAGGAATCCTCCTGCCTCAAACCACGTGTGCTATTAAAGAACCCAACAGGAGTGCCATTAATTAACACTGAAAAACGGACGGTAGATATACAATAGCGGATCCATGAGATCCACCTATCACCAAAACTACACCTACCAAGCAAAGGAGGAAGCCCCAGTTCACATGGTCATAGGCATTTTCCATATCAAGCTTGCAAAGAATACCTAAAACACATTCCTGCAACCTATGATCCAAGCACTCCTTGGCAATAAGCACCAAATCCAGAATCTGTCTCCCCCTAATGAAGGTGTTTTGGGGCTTAGAAATTATATGTTCCATCATCGAGTTAAGCCTATTTGCCATGACCTTGGAGATTATTTTGTAGACTCTGCTCACAAGGCTTATGGGGCAAAAATCTTCAACTACCTTGGCCCCATGCTTCTTTGGAATAAGAGCAATGAACGTTGCATTGAGGCTTTTCTCAAATTTATGGAAAAAGTGAAATTCTGCAAAGGCCTGCATAATATCACATTTCACTATGTCCCAACAAACCTGGAAGAATCCCATTGAGAATCCATCTGGGCATGTTGCCTTGTCCTTCGCCATGCTACGAATAACCTTAAACACCTCATCTTCCTCAAACTCCCTTTCCAAACCATTTGCACTTTGTGAATCAATAAACTCGAAAGACAAGCCATCAAGTTTTGGTTTCAAGCGTATCGATTCCGAAAGGAGGTTCTCAAAATGCTGCACAATGTGGTTTTCCAAATCATAAGAGGATGAAAGCACTTGAGTACCTAAGTGGAGTGTCTCAATAGTGTTGCTGTGTCAATGTGAATTCACCACCTTATGGAAGAACTTCATACATTTATCACCCTCTTTTAGCCAAAAGGCCCTGGATTTTTGTCGTCATGAAATCTCTTCCACATTCTCCAAATCAATTACAACCACCTTTTTCTAGCAATGGCCTCCTCCGAGAGGTCTCCCGTCAATTCCCTAGCCTTGAAATCTTGTAGTTCCTCCATAAGGGTATTCTTTTGATTATCAATACTACCAAACACTTCCAAATTTCACTTCTTGAGATCTTGCTTCAAAGCTTTGAGCTTACAAGCTAGAATGAAACTGGGATTGCCTGTAAACATATAAGAGGAACACCAAGAACATACCTTATCTACAAAACCCTCCGCCGCTAACCACATATTTTTAAACTTGAAAGGCCTGCATCTACCAATAATACCTCCACAATCTAACACAATAGGGAAATGGTCGAAACACACACGAGGCAAAAGTTTCTGAGAAAGTTCAGGAAAATGCGCCTCCCACGATGGGGAGACAATGAACCTATCCAATCTTGGCCATCCCCGACCATTAGACCATGTGACTCGTCCCCGAGGAGAGGGAGGTCCGTAAGATCTAAATCAAATACAAACTCCGAGACCTCCTCTATGGCTGCCGAGTGGCGATGAGTCCCCAAACGCTCGCTGGGAAAGCGAACAATATTAAAATCTCCCCCATGCACCACTGTACCTCCCATAAATAAATAAGACATGCCAACTCCTCCCATAGTCGCCTCCTCTCATTATCCAAATTTGGACCATAAGTACTCGCAAAGGCCCATTCCCATCCATCAATTGTATTTTTAAAGCGACTGGCAACCGAAAAATTCCCAACACATTCCTCAACTGACTCCATCACTCTTTTTTCCCACATTAAAAGAACCTCCCCGGAAGCACCCAACGATGCCAAGTAGGACCACCCAACATATGAACCCCCACAGGCTACGGATTATTCTTCTATCCACTACCCTCAACTTAGTTTCTTGAAAGCACACAACATTCACTTTCCATGACCGCAATAAAGATCTTATACGAAGTTGTTTATTGCAGTCATTTAGTCCTCTCACATTCCACGACAATAGCTTAGGCTTCATAGTTACAAAGAGTGCCCCTCTCTTTCATCTATCTCTTCCACACCCCCCATCCTCCTCCTCTTTAGCTTCATAGTTGATGGAGCGAGAAATCCTTTTAAGTTCCCTTGCTCACTTCTTGGTCGACTTCGAACGACTATTTTCAATAGCAATAAGAAGGGCTTGAAATTCATCCTCATAGCCTACACAAGAAATATCAAGAGAAGAATACATCTCCTCAACCTTCTTAAATACCCAATCCAATGCAGACAAGTCTAGGTAAGGGAAAATTGTGCAAAGAGGAGTTGGTTCCTCAACAGAAGGCCCATTGTCTAAAAAGGACACTACCAAAGCCGAGCCTTGAATTACCTCCCACGGTTGAGGTTGAAAAAGCTCTTTAATGTCCATCGGCACCCCCTATGATTTAATGACCCATTTCTGACATCTATGATTTAAGGCCACCAACAATTAGGATGTAATTCTACAAATTAATGGGTTAATTACCCATTAATCTCGGAGAATACAATAACCGGGCCAAGTATAACTTCCAAAAAATATATCATACATAAACCTTTTTTTTTGGGGGGGGGGGTTAAAATGTGCATGATTCATCTAGAGAAAACAAATTCCATAAGGTATTAAGCTTAGAGAAGGTAAAATCAGGGGAACACGGGGACTGAAAATTGTAAACAAATGGGGCTTCAGTTCCCTCATATCAAATTTTACCGAAAAAGAAAATAAGTTTCTAACATCCAACATTATTTCTTTTCCTTTCCATCATTTTTATCAAAACCAAACCGAAAATGATATAGATTACCTCGAATGAATTCTGCAAAATTGCCGAGCCTGTAAAAGGGGCGAATAAGAAGCTTTTCTCCCCTCGGCCCTGCACAACCAATCTTCACTGTGCCTTACGCACCCCAAAAGCTGAATCACATCGCCATACACACAAATATCAAGACCGACCCAAAAATTTCCAAACCAACACAAAACCTAACCCTAACAATTCAGACCATCTTACCTTCGGTCACAGAGAGAGAGATAGTGAGAGAGGGCGACGAAGGCTAAGAGAGTCGGAGACTGAGAGTTGAGATGGAAGATGCGACTATGAGAGGCGGAGACTGAGAGCTGGGACTCTGGGAGTGGGAGAGTCGTGGACTGAGCTGAGAGCCTCAGAGGGAAAATCAATTTGCATCTAGCCGTTTTCTTACATGAAATCGAGACAACGATTAAATGTGAATGGGCCAAACGGCGCCGTTTACAATCGGTTAAATGTGTCTTAAGCTTTGCAGTGAATGGGTAATTAATCGACTCGAACCAAAAGAATGCAGAAATGTCCAAAAGCTTCCGAATCCAATCCATTTTGTTCTGGGTCTTTTATTATTAATATTATAATTATTTAAATCGGATCAGGTCAGGCTCATGGTTGAAATGTACACCCCCTATTCCAATGGGTATGTGATTTCTCTCATTGATAGAAAGTTTTCATTCCAAAGCATTCTCCAACAATTACTTCAAATATGGGAACATAATAAAATAACTTCCCGAACAAAAGCTTGTGAATGTAATCACCATTTTGACTTCATCATCCCCCCGTCACAATTTCTATTATTTCTTCGCATGAACTTATACTTATTTTTCTGAGTTGCACCAAGCTTTTAGCTATTGGTTATGTTATTAAATTAATCAATCCTTTACAATTCAATATCTCAAGATTCGTCAAATTTTGCAAACACACCGAGGATGGCACTAAAATTTTCAATTTGTGACATTCTTACACTGTTTGAATTTCCAGTACTTTACAAAAAGATTCTTAGGCGTCTTCTTTCCACAAATATTGTGTCGGCATATGTTCTTTAGACACCCTAAGTTCTTTTAGTTGTGGGAGTATCCTGGCATGCTTTCTTGGGCCAATAATTTCTTCATACAAGAATATTTCTCCAGATTTTGTAACTTTTTAGTCAATTAGATAGAGAAACAGCCGATGTATCATGGTTGCATTTCACCTCTAGAACTTTTAACTTGCATAAGGACTACCAAAAACTAGTCATGCCATGTGGTGTGATGAAAGTCCGATTTCAAAACCTCCCCCTGTAAAAGAACCAAAGTTAGCATTCAAATTTCTCGAAAACTATGCATTACAAATCTCTTTATCTCGAGATAGGGGAAGAAGAATATGAATCATGCTATTTCAAGAGTTAATTGATTGGCCTCTTACTGTTTCAACCTAGAAAAGAGGATGTTGATGTGACTCTCAAGTAGGCATTGTTGACTTGTATGTTGAAAGCTTGAGGATTTGGAAGCAAATATGCTAACTTGGACACATCTCCACACTTTCAATTCTTTCAACATTGGCCGTTCTAAATTATGCGTCCTGGGGAAAATTCACTTGAGTTTTGGTAATGCCCTGAGCGCCAGAGAAGTTAGTTTAGGGAACACAAGTTTTCCTTCTACTTCTTCCTTCTCAGCAATGACCTCAACCCTGCAGTCAATTACCTCAAGAGATTCCAATTACATGCGAGTTCTGGCCATGGAAGCTGGAAAGAGACATTCCATGCTCTCACACTTGTTGGCACGTACATCACGTAGATTTTGAAAGCTCAAAATATCATGGGGATTCTTATTCGATATGTGCTTTAGCTTTGGTAGATCACTCAAATATAAGTACTTCAATTGTGTGACTGTTACAACACTTGTTTCTTGAAAACTTGGCCCTCGTAGGTCAAACACTTGTTTTAGGGAACCGCAACCGCTGCATTCACCAACTCCAGACTCTGGAAGACTTTAAACATCTTAAACGAAAAGATGCTATTAAGATTTGCACAATATTCAACTCTCATCATTTGAAGTTTGCAAAAGGAATTTGTTGCCAATTGGGTATTCCATATAACTTTCATGTCATCCATGTGGGAGATTACCAATATTTCCAAACAAGGTAATGTGACCTGTAGGAGTAGGATTCATCCAATAGGTATCAAAATAGTGACAAATCTACGCATCATAACTTCACATAAATCCATCTAACATACCTAGTTAAAATGGCAAAATATTTCGATGTTTACAATCATTAATTTCTTGCATTTTTCATCCACAAGAAGACATTATAAACAAATGTGAACATCTTAAAAGAGTACTAGTTGAGGCTATTACCTGATCTTGATCAACCAAGAAAAGGGATTGTTCACTTGAGATATTGCTTTGTTGACTTTCTTCAAGTGCCTTTTGAAGGCTCATATATTCGGAAGCAAATATCTCAACGTTTTGACATCCATCCACCTACATATTTTTCAATGATGGCCAATTTTTGAAGTATGCACTCATGGATAAAACCACTTGAGTTTTGTGGGAGATTAGATCTAGACAAATAATGGCCATTTTGAAGTATGCATTCCTAAGAAACCCAACCATATTATGTCTCTCATATTAAATCTAGACAAATAAAAGTTGATAACAGCTTTATGCTACTTCCATAAAATAAATAGTATTATAATTTTGTTGATTGGCAAAAATAGAACCGTCTTCTCATTAGATCTAGGGGATGTCATGATTACAAATTTGGCTTATAAATTTCTTCCGTAGTTATGTGTGATGTTGCATGTTTATGACAAAATATGACATTTTAATTAATTATCAAGTTCAATGCAAGTAAATCTTGCTCAAATTTGTGGTGCTTTATTATGTTCAACATTTATGAGTATACTTTTCTTGCTATATGTAATGGCAACATATATCCATTCACAACTTAGTAAACTTTAACTATTATAACTAGTTACGTTTAGAAACAATGTTAGTTCTAGAACTTCTATATTTATTACTAGAGATGAATTAAGCCACTTTTACCTCATGCACCAAGAAAAGGGGTTGCTAAGTGGAGATCTCATGCCGGCTCTCTCAAAGTGTTTCTCAAAGGCTCAGAAGTCCATAAGTAAATATGTCAACTTTTTGGCATCCTTCCACCCATATCTTTTTCAGCATTAGACATTCTAAAGTATGCACTCCTGGGTATAATCACTTGAGTCTCGGTAGCCTCTTAAGAGTTAGGAGAGATACTTGAGGGAACACAAACCTTTCTATTGCATCTTCTCTCCCTTCACCTTCAACAATTTTCTCCACCCCACAATCTATAATCGTAAGATACTCCAATTGCACGAGACTTCTAGCAAAAGTGGCTAGAAAGAAACTTCTTAGATTCTCACATCCACCAACCTGTATTCGTTTTAGATTTTTAAAGCTAAAAACTGTTTTGAGGTCTTTACTCTAAACATGCTTCATTTGTGGAAGACGAGCCAACCACAAGTCTTTAAGTGATATGGTTGTTACAGCTTGATTTTCATTAAAATTTAGCTCTTGCAGTTCAAATACTTCTTGTAGTGAACTGCAACTAGTTACAATAAGTTCCTCTACACTCTAGAATCTTGTCAGCATATCAGATTGAAAGATGCTCAAAAGATTTTCACAAAGTTCAACTTTTATGATTTGTAGATTGCAAAAGGAATGTTCTGCAAATTGGTTATGCCATATGTTAATAATCTTCTTTCTTAAATAGGAATTTTCTTATTTTAATTGATCCTTGCATTCCATTCAATATTGCTCATCTGGACTTATTAGAAGTTTTTGTTTTAAATAGGAAAAGGTTTTTCTTTAAATCCGAGGGTTGGGAAAATCTTCTTATACTAATATGGACAAATTGTCATGTGTCTTGTGAGCATATAAGAAATACATGTATTTTTTTTTAATTAAGGGGCCGGCACATGTCAATTTTAGCTTTGATTATTAAAAAAAGGTATACGAATTACGTGCTTAATAGACTTTTTTCATTTCTAAATTAAAATGGGTCGAAGAAAATCTGGTCTCCAACATAGTTTGGAAAAAAATTATGTTCTTTAAAAAATGTTTGAGTTAGGTTGGGTTAAGTCAAAAATTTTTGCATGTGCCAAAAGTACTTGGGAATATTAAAAATGACTAGAAAAAAAAAAAAAAAAAAACAGCTGAGAAAAGTAATATCTAATTTTTTTTTCTATAATTTTTCATATATAAAGATATATATCCTACTTTTTGGCTGATTTTTTACAAGGACAAAATTTTAAGAATCCATGACTTTGATGATCTCTACCATTTCTCTACAAGAATATGTAGTTATTATGAATGTGCCAGATCGAATGATTTTCATAGTCTATAAATATTTTTTTTTGATAGAATAAATACTCTTCATTGATAAATCAAACAGTTACAAATTTATCCACCCATACAATTTGCGCTAAAAACTCTGGACAAGAATTCCACTAGATTGCAATGTCTTCTACATGCCACCCATACCGACCCAGCCTCTGAGCTGCTCCATTCCCATATTCCTCCAACATATTGGATTGAACAGCTGCTGAACCTAGCTAGCCATTAGCATTTTAACTTCTTTTATAATGTTCCCCAACAGAGACCAGGCTTCTTCGCCATGTTGCAGCTGTGTTACCATTGCTAATGAATCACTTTCTAATATGAGTTCCTCAATGCCCAAGGGGAGGCACAGCTGTAGACCACGCACCATAGCCAGCAACTCTACTTCTATCGGGTCATTAACTTCATTTTCCTATTTACTAGCAGCTAGTAATACTTCACCTGTTTCATCCCTGAGTATAATTCCCACCCCTGCTCTGTACTGATCTGGGAGAATAGCTCCAGCCACATTTATCTTCAGCACTTTTGGTGGTGGTTTTGCCCATCCAAGTGTGGAAGTTTTGTTCTTCTCAGGTTTTGTCTTCATCTTCTGATGTACCTTCAGCAATGATAAAGCCTGCTCTAAACACTGCTCAGTAGCTGTTATCTTGCCCTCATGTACATGCTGATTCCTTCTATACCAAAAACTCCATGCCATCATCACAAAGGCTTCCAGCTCCTCTTTTTTGCCTCTTCCATTTATCTGTGAGCTAATCTCCATAAAACTCTTACTACTCATTATGTCCTTGACATATGGGGCTAGTGGGGATGTATTCCAGCATTCTACTAGTTGTTGATAGGAAACTAAAGCATGTGAAGCATCCTCAGGTTCTTGAAAACAGAATTGACAACAATGATCCACCAACACCTTTCTCTTCTTCAGATTGCATCATGTAGGTAAGCTTTCCTTACATGCTCTCCATGCAAAAATTTTTATTCTATAAGGCACTCTCATCTACCATAAGGCCTTCCACACGCCCTTAAATAAATAAGTGCCTCATGAGACCCACCATAAGTAATCTTGTAGGACCTAGATCTGCACATATCTCTTTAGATTCAGATTCAGCTTAGGTGGCATGATCAGAATGCTTGATTTTTCTTCCATTTCTTTACATTTATATCTCATGGTTCCTCTTAATGTCAATTGCAGTCTAATTTTCACCAAATTTGGCTATGATTTTGCCAAGACTGATTTTGGACAGTCTACAAAGCGATTTGACAATCGACTAAACTGAATGCTACATCGAGTGTTACTATTCACTTCAAAAAATGCAAAATTAAACACTTCACCATAAAATGATAAATAATCATACGAACCTAGTGGTACAATTCGTTTCATAAAATTCAACTCCTAAGTGCTCCAAATAAAATCAGTCGATCTTCATGCTTAAGCACTAAAGCTAATTCTGCATGCACGACGTTGCACTTGCCACTTGGACGGTGTCGATCGGTGGAATATATTGTTGCTGCTGTTAACAAATTAAACTTCTTATTCACATAGGCAATTTTGAATTTAGCTAAAATTTTAAAATTCTTCTTTATATTCGGGTCAATAATGACGGAAAAACATGATTACATACATTTTAGTGCAATGAGAAAGTTACTCTTTAATTTAATGAAATGATATTCATAAGAAAAATCAGTTTTGAAAATTTTTTCCAAGAAATATAAGATAAAAAGTTAGGATACCGATACAATTACTCTCTATATATATTTATTTTTTTGAAAAAAAACTAGGCAAGCCACAAATAAAACTCATCAATTATTTGTTTTACTTAATAGTTAAAAAATACTTTTTATTGAGTTTGTGAATTTTTTTAAAAAATGTTTAAAATCGTTTAAAAAAATTTTGAAACAAAAATTTGCACGTTTAGTAGGAACGACTTTCGATGGCTTTCCTCGAGTAGCATTACCTCTATTATTTAATTATATTCTTATTTAAAATTCCAAATTCGAGTAAAGAAAAAAATAAAAACCAATCGTAATGCTCTTACGAAGGAACTTTGGAAAGAAAAGATAAAAGGGATTGACGGACCACTTGCTACTTTGTCTGTTTTGGCGTAAGGCAAACAACCCTTTCAGAGCTAGATGTGGAATGAGAGCAGATTTCCATGCCAGCTTGGATGATCTCTTATCACTTTGGATACTAATATTTGAAAAAAAAATTTTGATAACACTAAAATAATAATATAATAATAATAATAATAATAATAATAATAATAAAATAGTTTAAAAATATTTGAAAAACAATTTATATTTTCCAAACGTAACCTTAAATGTATTTTAGAAGCCATTTAGAACCGATCAACGCAATTATAACCTAAAGTTTCTTACAATTGATTTTGAAACTTTGAGTTTATAAAAAAAAAGTTGTAAAAAATTATAACAGTGTTAAGTCCATAAAAATACACAATAGACTAAAAGAATATATTTTCTCAGAATTTTACATTCATATTCAATAGATAAATTATTTTTAGCAACTATTTATCAAAATATATCTCAACGGGAGGGGGAGTTAAAAAAATTAGGAGGGCCAAATACTAACTTTTTATACACTCCACCTTATAAAAAATAGCATTTCAAAATTTAATTTTTATCCGATTCCAAAAATTGAATTTTTATCCGATTCCGAAAATTGAATTTAGCAGTTCCGCCCCTGCATTACATATTCTATGACTCGGTGATGTAACGAATGCCGAATGGTTGAACTTCTCAAGTTTCATTCTAACTACATACAATGAAATGCAAGGCCTGGTTAACTCCAGTTCGATAAATATATATATATATATATATATATATATATTTATATATAAAGAGGGGAATACTTGCACAAATGTATATTACAAATTAAACTGATACAAAATTTGCACATTCTAAAGAATTTCACCAAGAACTGCAATATTATATTCATGCAGGAACCTTTCTGCAATAAAAATAAAAAATAAGAAAGTCAAAAATTATATATTTTTAATCTTCAAGAATAATTAATTATTTAAATAATATCTATTTATAAAAATTGGCATTTCTACACTCACCGAGGATGTAGCCCGAGATATTCTCCCTGATAAGGCCATTTGGTGTTTTTATTATATATATTCTTAAATATCTTTTAAAAAAAATGCACAATATCATTAAAAAATATTTTCTTAGTCACCAAATTAAAAACAAAATGAATTATAAAAAATATATCGATGGCCCAGGCATTTTCCTCAAAGAAAAGGTGTTCCAGTGAGCCAAAAGATTAGAGGACTGATAGGTGCACCGGATCCCGTGCCCCAAGTATCCAAATTCCAAATCCTACTTGTAATTATTAATTTCGTTGATTTCCTCAAAAAGTGAAAAAAAGATACAAATTTATGATTGCTACTTAATTTACTAGAGTGGCTCTAAAGCCACACATGGGATTCCAATCGGGTTCTTGACATAGCAAAATTTCTTTTTCTTTTTTTTTTCATGTATTACTTTTAAATATTTTTTTTTAAAAAAATACAACATTATTAAAAATATTTCTTTAATTACTAAATAAAAATAAATAAAACCCTTTTGAGATCCTCATCGGGATCCTCCATCTAAAAGAGTAGCAATTCTCTTTACTAAAAGTGTCCAAATTCATAATATTACAATATTTTTACCATGGCATGTTTTGGGAGGATTATGAATTAGAAAACAAATTAGTGGTGCTGAAAATATGAAAGGTGTAAAATAATATACTTGCCTTTCTTCGAATAGACTGCTGGCAATCAAACTAGTTTGTTCTTCCAAAGCGAATGTATAGTGCTATTCAGGTTATTCTTCCAATCGGTTTGTGATTTATCTCCTCTTGTTGTTGCTTGGACACCTTTTAGCTTTGGTGCGCTTAGAACTCCGTGACTGAAAGTTTTCATCCCAAGGCATTCTCTTACAAATACTTCTTCCAAATATGGGAACATAATAGAATAACTTCATGAGCAAAAGCTTGTGAAGTTTGGTAAGCAATCAAATTTTAAGCAAGTCAATTTGCTGAATGTAATCACCACTTTGGCTTGATCATCCCCCTTCGCCATAATTTCTGTTATTCCTTCGCATGAGCTTACACTCATTTTTCTGAGCTGCACCAAGCTTTTGGCTGTTGGGTATGTTATTAAATGGATCAATCCATTACAACTCAATATCTCAAGATCTGTCAAATTGTGGAAACATACCGAGGATGGCACTAAACTTTTCAATTTGTGACATTTTGACACTGCTAGAATTTCCAGTACTTTATGAAAAACTAGAGATTCCTGGATGTCTTCTTTCCACAAATGTGTCAGCATTCGTGCTTTAGACACCCTAAGCTCTTTTAGTTGTGGGAGTAACATGGCATGATTACTTGGCCCAATAAATTCTTCAAACGGGAATATTTCATGCCAATCATTACAGCTCACAACAAGTTTCTCCAGATTCTGTAAACTTTTTAGTAAATTAGATGGAAAAATAGCTGATGTATCATGGTTGCATTGCACCTCTAGAACTTTTAAGTTGCAAAAGGACTCTATAAACAACTGGTCATGCCATGTGGTCATGTCATGAAGATTCGATCTCAAGACCTCCAATTTTGGAAATGTACCCTGTAAAAGATCAATCAAAGTTAGCATTCATTTTTCTTGAGAACTGTGTATTATGGAACTTTCTCGAAAGAGGGAAGAATACAATATGACTCATGCTATTTCAAAAAGTTAATTGATTGGCATCTTACCTCTTCAACCAAGAAAAGAGGATGTTGAATGGAACTCTCAAGTAGACACTGTTGACTTGTTTCTTGAAATCTTGAGAATTTAGAAGCAAATATGCTAACTTGGTCACATCCCCACGCTCTCAATTCTTTTAACACTGGCAATTCTAAATTATAAGCCCTCGGGGAAATCCACTTGAGTTTTCGCAATGCCTCGAGTGCCAGAGAAGTTAGTTTAGGGAACACAAGTCTCCGTTCTGCTTCTTCCTCATCAACAATGACCTCAACCCCGCAACCCAATACCACAAGAGATTCCAATTCCGTGAGAGTTCTGGCCATGGAAGCTGGAAAGAGACATTCCATGCTCTCGCACCCGACGACATGTACACGACGTAGATTTTGAAAACTCAAAATATCACGAGGATCCTTATTCGATATGTGCTTCAACTTTGGCAAATGATCCAAATATAAGTGCTTCAATTGTGTGACTGTTATAACATTTGTTTCTTGAAAACTAGGCCCTTGTAGGTCAAACACTTGTTTTAGAGAACTGCAATGGACTACATTCAGCAACTCTAGACTCTGGAAGACTTTAAACATATGAAATGGAAAGATGCTATTAAGATTTGCACAATATTCAACACCCATGTTCTGAAGTTTGCAAAAGGAACCTTCTACAAATTGGGTATTCCATATAACTTTCATGTCATCCATGTGGGTGATTATCAGTATTTCCAAACTAGGGAATGCGACCTGTTGGAGTAGAATTCATCCAATAAGAGTAAAAAAAGTGACAAATCTAAGCATGCATCATAACTTCACATAAATCAATATATATATATATATATGTATATATATATATATGTATATATATATATATAACATGACTAGTTGAGGCTATTACCTGATCTTGATCAACCAAGAAAAGGGGTTGGTGACTTGAGATATTGCTTTGTCGACTTTCTTCAAGTGTCTCTTGAAAGCTCATGTATTCTGAAGCAAATATCTCAATTTTTTGACATCCACCCACCCATATCACTTTCAATAATGGCCATTCTGAAGTGTACACTCCTGGATAAAACCACTTGAGTTTTTCCAGCCCATCAAGATGTAGTATACTCATATGAGGGAACACAAACCTTGGTGTTTCTTCTTGATCTCCTCCTCTTGCGACAATCTCCTCAATCCCACAATTGCATATCTTAAGAATCTCCAATTGCGTGAGACTTGTAGCCACCAAGACTGCTGGAAATAAACTTTTCAAGCTCTCACAAAATTTAACCTCAAGTAAGTGAATATTGCAAAAGGAATTTGCTGCGACTTGGTCATGCCATATGGTTATCAAGTTATCCATATGTGAAATTGCTAACTTCTTCAAGCTTGGGAATGCTATCTGTGAATTCAACCCAATTAATGTGTTAACATATTATATATTCTCATCCACCAAAGCATCTATTTGATTAATTTTGATCTCTTTTAGCCATGACATCCAAATTAACAAGAAACTGAAGTGTTGCAATCCAAAATAAAATGCCAAATAGAAACTCAGTAAATCCAAACTAGAGAATGCGACCTATAGGAGTAGGATTTATCCAATAGGTGTCAAAATAATGACGAATCTAAGCAAGCATCATAACTTTACATAAATCAATATAACATACCAAGTTAAAATGGCAAAAGATTTAGAAGTTTATAATCACTTCTCGAGTTTTTCATCCACAAAAATAAATTATTCTAGTTGAGAGGCTATTACATCTACTACTCAAATGTGAACATCTTAAAAGACTTGTTGAGAGCCTATTACCTGATCTTGATCAGCCAAGAAAAAGGGTTGGTCACTTGAGATCTTGCTTTCTCGACTTTCTTCAAGTGCCTCTCGAAAGCTCATATATTCTGAAGCAAATATCTTAACTTTTTTACATCTATTCACCTCAATGTATTTTAATGATGGCCATTCTGAAGTATGCACTCCTGGATAAAACCACTTGAGTTTTGACAGCCCGTCAAGATTTAGTGTAGTCATACGAGGGAACACAAACCTTGGTGTTGCTTTTTGATCTCCTCCTCTTGCGACAATCTCCTCAATCCCACAATTGACTATATGAAGATCCTCCAATTGCCTGAAACTTGTAGCCACCGAGACTGTTGGAAAGAAACTTTTCAAGCTCTCACATCCCTCAACATAAATTTGACGTAGGTTTTGAAAACTGCAAAAGGACTCTGCTGCGACTTGGTCGTGCCATATGGTTATCAAGTTATCCATATGTGAAATTGCTAACGTCTCCAAGCTTGGGAATGCTACCTGTGAATCCATCCCAATTAATGTGTTAACATATTATATATTCCCATCCACCAAAGCATTTATTTGATTAATTTTGATCTCTTTTAGCCGTGACATCAAAATAAACAAGAAACTGAAGTGTTGGAATCCAAAATAAAATGCCCAATAGAAACTGAATTATTTTTTGATAATTTAGTTAATTTTTACATTAAGCAAACTCTTTTTTCCACACTGTTTATTGATGATTTGATCGGTACTCAGGCAAACAAACCCCAAGTTATGGAGTGTTCAAGCATTCTTATCTCCGTTGGCTGAAAATCTCTTTGTGGTATATACTTCTATCTCTCATATTAGATCCAAACAAACAAAAGTTGATAACTGTGGATTATAGATTTCAACCACTTGAATAAAATAAATAGTATTAAAATTTTGTTGATTGGCTCCAAAACTTTGAATATTTTTTTGTCCAGGAAATAGTCATACAAAGTATCACAATAAATATAAGATGTGGCAAAAAGAGTACCATCTTGTCATTAAGTTTACAATGTGACCAAGAATTAGAACAACACTAGATAGATCTAGGGGATGTTAGGATTACAAATTTGGCTTATAAGTTTCTTTCATAGTTATATTTGAAGTTGCATGCTTATGATAAAATATGACATTATAATTAATTATCAAGTTTGATGCAGGTAAATTTTGCTCAATTTTGTGGCGCTTTACTATTTTCAAAATTTATGAGTAACCTTTTCTTGCTGTATGTAATGGCAACATATATCCATTCACAAATTCAATACTTTAACTATTACAACTAGTTAGGTTTTGAAGCAATATCAGTTCTAAGACTTCTACCTTAATTACGAGAGATTAATTAAGCTTTTTTTACCTCATGAACCATGAAAAGGGGTTGCTGAGTAGAGATCTCATGCCGGCTCTCTCGAAGTGTTTCTTGAAAGCTCAGAAGCCCATATGCAAATATGTCAACTTTCTGGCATCCTTCTACCCATATCTTTTTTAGCATTGGACATTCTAAAGTATGCACTCCTGGGTAAAACCACTTGAGTCGTAGTAGCCTCTTAAAAGTTAGGAGAGTTACTTGAGGGAACACAAACCTTTCTATTGTATCTTCTCCCCCTTCATCTTCAACAATTTCCTCCACCCCACAATCTATCATCTCAAGAGTCTCCAATTGCATGATACTTTTAGCAACAGAGGCTGGAAAGAAACTTATCAAATTCTCACATTCACGAGCCCATATTTGTTTTAGATTTTTAAAGCTGAAAACTCCTTTGGGGTCTTTACTCCACACATGCTTCATTTGTGGAAGACAATCCAACTTCAACTCTTTCAGCTGCATGGTGATTACAGCTTGATTTTCATTAACATTTAGCTCTTGCAATTCAAATACTTCTTGTAGTGAACTGCAACCACCTACAACAAGTTTCTCTACACTCTGGAATCTTGTCAGCATATCAGATTGAAAGATGCTCACAAGGTTTTCACAAAGTTCAACTCTTATAAATTCTAGATTGCAAAAGGAATTTTCCACAAATTGGTTCTGCCATATGTGTTTTAGGTAATCCATGCGAAGGATTCCCACTCCCTTCAAACAAGGGAATGCAACCTGTAAAGTTAATCCCATATATCAATGATATAATATACCTGACCATAATATCTCACATAATAGAGGAACTAATACGTAGCTAGGATCTAAAATGATATTTATCCATGTAAAGGCAAAAAAGTTGGCTAGGATTAGATGAGTGAATGATAAGGCTTATCTTATCATATTATTTATTATTGTTGGATGAATGTAAAAATAATTATTGATTTATATCTAAACAATGTTGAGTCTATCTAGAAATGTTAGGAGTTGTTTAGATAAGTCCCTGAAGTCAAAATCGAGTTCTGATAGCATTACACTTATCCAAAAGAAATCTGAACAGAGTTTAGTCTATATCAGAAGAAGTTATCATGAAATGTTAGCAGTCCGTTGGAACGCGTTTTCGCGTCTGTTGCTAACCGTCAGCAGAGTCCTACTGCAACTAGAACTCTTTTCAGATCTTCTATTTAAAGGGGATTCGGTTTTGTATCTCTTCAAGGACTTCAAGCCACGAATTTTACAGAGGAGATTTTGTGTGCTTATGAGAGAAAATTCACTTGAGAATTTTCATGAGATTTTTCATATCTTCTTGAGTGTGATCGTGCTTTGAGTGCGAAGCAACATCGATTGGGTTTCAGCCTTTGGAGTTCCAGAAGAGAGGTCAACATTTGAAGATCGCCAGAGGTTCTGGCTGCTACTGTGGTAGAAGACAAACGGGTCGTTTGTCTAGGCAAGTAAGAGAGTCGAATTGCAAAGGTTTTGTAATTGATTATTATTTGTAATTGTTCTTCAAATAATAAGATTGACTTTCCTGGGTTTGGCTGCCCCGTAGGGTTTTACCTTTAAAGAGTTCTTTAAAGGGTTTTCCTTCGTAACCAATCGTTGTGTCTTGCAAGTTTGATTATTTATTTTAAAGTATTTGATTCATTTCATAATCTTTATAATTGAGATCTAACTTATTTGTTCAAAGAAATTGGTAGACAATTTCGTGGTTTTACATGGGTACATTGGGAATTTCAATTGGCATCAGAGCGTGGTTCACTCTTTCGAGTGTGATCCGTGCCCCTGCAATATGTCATCATTGACTGCCCCACCGCACTTCAATGGTGAAAATTATGCATATTGGAAAGTACGCATGCGAGCCTTTCTCAAATCATTGGATGAGCGAGTGTGGAACGCGGTTGTACGAGGTTGGATTAGACCAGAAACAAATATTGATGATTGGACGAAAGAAGAAATCACCAACTGTAATTGGAATAGCAAGGGGCTGAATGCTATATTCATGGCTGTATCTCCAGAAGAATTTAAGAGAATCTCCATTTGTGAGATTGCTAAAGAGGCATGGGATATCCTGGAGGTTACACATGAAGGAACAAAAATTGTGAAGAACTCAAAATTACAATTGTTAACTTCTAAATTTGAGGAGATTAAAATGCTGGAAGAGGAAAGTTTTAATGATTTTTATTCTAAACTAAATGATATTGTGAATTCCAGGTTTAATCTTGGAGAAAAGGTGGAAGATTCAAGAGTTGTAAGAAAGATTCTAAGGTCTTTACCTGAAAGATTTCGACCCAAAGTTACTGCAATTGAAGAAAGTAAAGATCTGGATGCAATAAAGGTAGAAGAACTGGTAGGTTCTTTGCAAACATATGAATCTTCACTTCCTCAAACAAGAAAAGGTAAGTCCATTGCTTTAAAGACTATAGAAGAAAATTATAAAAATATTTCTGATGAAGAAAGTCTGAATGATGAAGAGATTGCTTTACTTGCTAGAAAATTCAGAAAGTTCATGTTTAATAAAGAAAATGGTAAACAAAAACGAGGAAAAAATGTTTTTGCTAAGAAAAATGAATCTGAAAATTGGAAAAAAGAAAAAACTGAGAAAAAGGATAAAGTTCAATGTCATGAATGTTCTGGGTATGGTCATATAAGAGTTGAATGTCCAAACTTCAAGAAAAACAAAGGGAAAGCATTGAATGTCACACTTAGTGATATTTCAGATTCTGAAAGTTCAAACTCATCCTCTGATGATGAAAATTCTTTTATGGCTTTCTCTACTATTGTGAATGATTTTCCTGATATTACACTGACAAAATCTGAAAGTAGTTGTGAGTACAATGATTCAAATGTATCAATTGTTGAGGCTGATCAAGAACTGAGTTTACAGGAGGCTTACAATGATGTGTGTGAAGAAGTGATCAAATTAAAGAAACTCAACAAGAAGTTGTATAAGAAGTTCACTGATATGGAAAGTGAGAAAAACAACATGTCTGAAGCTTTAAAAGTCTCTGAAAGTGAAATAGCCAGGTTAGAAAATCGAAATATTGCACTAGAAAAAGAATTGAAAAAGGTTGAAGAAAAAACAGCAACACAAAAATTAGAAGAAATGTTGAGTTTTCAAAAAATGAATAGTGACAAAACTGGTCTAGGGTACACGACTTCTAAAGGAAAAGAAAAATCTGCCTCATCATCCGCTGCTACAACCTCCAAATGTATTGTTTTTGTTAAAGGAAGTCAAGGTAAGAATTTTCAAAATCATGCTGAACTTAAGCCAGTTTATTCAAAAAATCTGCATGATAAATTTATCTCTACATGTCATAAGTGTGGAGTAATAGGTCATATAAGACCACATTGTTTTAACATGAATCAAGTGCAGAAATTTGAAGGAAAAAGAAAAGAAAAGAGCCTACAGACTCAAGTTGATGACATAAGCCAACAAATGAATCTAATAAATCTTAAGCTTGGGGAACTAGCAGATATTTGTCTTCAAAACAAAGAAAAACACAAGTCAATACTCAAGACAAAATGGGTGAGAAAGAAAGATGCAGTATGTCTTGTTGCTCACACAACACTGAAATCAAAGGAAGATTGTCTGTGGTACCTGGACAGCGGCTGTTCTAGGCACATGTCTGGAGACAAAAACTTATTCAAAAAGATTGAAACATCTCATGGAGGCACCGTGACCTTTGGAGATGGGAGCAAGGCTGTCATAGAAGGGAAATGGAGTATTGAAATACCAGGACTACCTGTGTTGCATGATGTTTTATTTGTTAATGGTCTGAAAGCTAATTTACTTAGCATTAGTCAGTTTTGTGACAATCACTTTTCTGTGCAGTTTTCAAAAGATGCGTGCAACCTATATGATAAAGGTGGAGAATGGGTCTTAAAAGGTACTAGAACTACAGACAATTGTTATGGAATTTCTCCAAAACCATTGGAGAAATGTCATAGAGTCACACTTGATGAAGCTGAATTATGGCATCAACGCCTTGGGCATATTAATTTTAAAAATTTGTCAAAAATCTCAAAAAGAAAAATTATTGATGGACTGCCCAAGGTAATAAAAGTGAAGAAAATAGTGTGTGGAGCATGCCAAGAAGGAAAGCAAACTAGAGCTCAACACAAGAAGATTTCTCATATTCTTACCTCTCGGCCTCTTGAGCTATTGCATATGGATTTGATGGGTCCAACACAAACTGAGAGTCTTGGAGGAAGAAGTATATCATGGTGATTGTAGATGATTTTTCAAGATTCACATGGATAATGCTCTTAAGAGAAAAATCTAAAGCTTTTGATCTTGCCAAAAAGCTATTCAAGAAACTACAAATAGAGAAAGAAGTTTCTATCTCTAGAATACGCAGTGATCATGGTCGAGAATTTGAGAATACTAATTTTACTTCTTTTTGTGATGAACAGGAAATACACCAAGAATTTTCTGCACCTATCACTCCACAACAAAATGGAGTGGTGGAAAGGAAAAATAGAGCAATTTAGGAAATGGCACGAACAATGTTAAGCAACAAGAAGATGGCTTTATAATTTTGGGGCGAAGCTGTGAATACAGCAAATCATATCTTGAATCGAGTGGTTCTAAGACCCGGCACCAATCAAACCCCTTACGGTTTGTGGAAAAATAAAAGGCCTACGGTAAAGTATTTCAGAATTTTTGGTAGCAAGTGTTATATTTTGAAAGACAGAGAAAACAATCATAAATTTGAAAGCAAAAGTGATGAGGGATTGTTTCTTGGCTATTCCTCCAATAGTAAGGCTTATAGAGTTTACAACTTACGTACACAATCTGTTATGGAATCAATTAACGTAGTTGTGGATGACATTTCAGTAGAAACTACCATGAAGGAGCTTGAGAATATGAAGGAACTGGGGCATACCAGTGGAGAAGACTCACAAGTGCAAAATGAGGAAGATAATATAGAGGAAACACCACAAAATCCATAAATCAAAGAACCTTCTTCAAGAATCACTCAAAATCATCCTAAAGAAAACATTCTCGGTGAGCTAGATGGAGGTATGAGGCTTAGAAGAAGAGTACTAAATCAGGTTTCTTTTGTGTGTTATTTGTCACAGGTTGAACCCAAGAAAGTCGAGGAAGCACTAAATGATGAAAGTTGGGTCAACGCCATGCATGAAGAACTCCATCAATTTACTAGAAATGATGTATGGGAGTTAGTTCCTAAACCAGAAAATTATAACATAATTGGGACTAAGTGGATCTTTAAGAACAAATCCGATGAGCATGGTACTATTGTGAGAAATAAAGCAAGGCTGGTTGCACAAGGTTACACACAAGTAGAAGGGATTGATTTTGATGAAACATTTGCTCTTGTGGCCCGGCTAGAATCTGTTCGCATTCTACTAGCACTTGCCTGTCATCTAGACTTCAAATTATATCAAATGGATGTCAAGAGTGCCTTCCTAAATGGAGTGTTACAAGAAGAAGTATATGTCAACCAACCAAAAGGATTTGTTAATCATCTCTACCCTGAATATGTCTACAGGTTGAAGAAGGCGCTGTATGGACTGAAACAAGCACCTCGAGCTTGATATGAAAGGTTAACTGCCTACTTACTTGATCATGACTTTGTTAGAGGACAAGCTGATAGGACTTTGTTCATAAGAAGATCAGGTAAACAACTCTTAATTGCTCAAATATATGTTGATGATATTGTTTTTGGAGCAACACTTGAATCTCTTGCTTATAACTTTGCAAATGAAATGAAATCTGAATTTGAGATGAGTATGATTGGTGAGTTAAATTTCTTCTTGGGTATTCAAGTAAAACAATGTAAAGAAGGAATATTTATTTCACAATCTAAATATGCAAGAGATCTTGTAAAAAAATTTGGAATGGAAGGAAAAAGCAATGCTCAGACTCCCATGAGTACTTCAGTGAAAATCAGCAATGACTCCACAGGTAAAAATATTGATCCCACTCTTTATAGAAGCATGATAGGAAGTCTTTTATATATTACAGCAAGTAGACCTGATATAGCTTTCAGTGTTGGTGTATGTGCTAGATTTCAAGCTAATCCTAAAGAATCTCATCTTACTGCAGTAAAAAGAATCATAAAATACCTTAATGCCACTGTTGATTATGGGATATGGTACTCAAAAGACACTAATCTTACACTTGTTGGCTATTCGGATGCTGATTGGGCTGGGAATGCTGATGATAGGAAGAGTACTACGGGTGGGTGTTTTTATATAGGTGGAAATCTTGTAGCTTGGATGAGTAAAAAGCAAAATTCTATTTCTTTATCTACTGCTGAAACTGAATATATAGCTGCAGGGAGTTGTTGTACACAGCTATTATGGATGAAAAAAATACTTGATGATTATGGTTTTTCTCAAGACACTATGACAATATATTGTGATAATTCAAGTGCTATAAGTATTTCCAAAAATCCTGTCCAGCATTCTCGAACCAAGCACATTGATATTAGACATCATTTTATAAGAGACTTGGTTGAGTCTAAAATAATATCCTTGGAACATGTGCCTACTGAACATCAACTGGCTGACTTGTTTACTAAACCTTTGGATGGACTTAGATTTGAGTTTTTACGAAAAGCTATTGGTATATGTGATCCCAAGTGAGAGTTTTCTATCATGCTAGTTTAGGATATTTTCTTCCAGATTTTTTTTCTTTCTTTAAAAGCATGAATGTTTCAGTTTTTCTTTTTTTTTTTAAAAAAAAATATATAAAAAAAATAAGAAATAAAAATTTATAAAAACAAAACTGGGTTGTGTATTTTCTTTAAGGTACATGTTTGTTACATCACAGTTTGAGCATGTATGGAATTGCTTTCAAAAATTTTCTGATCTTATGTATTACTCCTCTTTGTGCAGTTCTCTGTAAGTATACTAACCCTATAGGTCTTTTTGGCAAAGTTATTCTATAATGCACTGTGAGGAACCTATATGTAAGCATCCTATAATTAATTTTTTTTAAAAAAGATGCTCATCAAAGAGGGAGTTCATGCCTTGAATTGACTAATACTAGTTGAACCTAGTACTTCTTTAAAGAGCTCTCTTCTTGCCAAACACAAAGAGTGATCCATATAGAAAAAGTCGGTATCTATTCATTGCGGAAGAAGACAAACACCCTACACGGATCTATCACCTTGAGTTCTTACAGAGAAAATCGTTGCTCCAATCATTATGGAAAAAGATGAGCAACCAACATGAACAAAGGAGGTGTACAAACTAGTGTTTGGAGGAGATGCTTATGTATCTAGGCCCTAGCATAAAGTTTGACTTTTAAGGTCAAGAAACAAACTCTTGAGAGCATCTTTATAAAAAAATTTATCTTTCTTTGAACAAAGGTATCAAAAATAACACAAAAGAGAGCAACAAAAAAAAAAAAGGGGGAAGCTCATAACATGCTATGATATAAGTATACTCACTCACACACTCACATGAACTTTGGCATTACTGATTCTATGAGGAGTGAACATCCAAAAAGGGACTGTTGCAAACATGAGTGTGTTAAGGATTATTGAATTTTGTTTGTATATTCTGACTTGATTAAACTAAGATGATTTTAGGCATGTTATCTTTTTTTTATATATTAAACAAAACAAAACAAAAAAAAACAAATCTTTTTATAATAAAAAAAATAGTTTTCTTTTTCGGTTTCTTTGTTCTGTTGTTCCTTTTTATTTAAAAAAAAAAAGAAAAAGAAAAAAAAAAGGGTTCCCAGTGTGTTGCATACATATATCGGGTCTTTTATGTCTAAGTGTAGAAGTCCTAATAGGACTCTTTGGTCCAGCACGTGCACCGGGGGGGGGGGGGGGGGGTCTTCTTTTAAAACCCTTTAGCATACCTCTTGGCCTTTGTCACCTACACTCAGCCCGATCCTCATAAGCATCCCCTTACCCATTTTCACGGCAGCTTGCTTCCTTCCCCCAATCCTCCATACACGGTGCTCTTTTCACTCTCATTCTTCCTCATTCCATCTTCACGGTAAGTATTCTTGGATCCTCTGTTTTTTTTTCTCTTCTTTCCTTCTCTCCAGTTTCGGTATGTTGATCTCTACAGTTTTTTTGAGAAGGGTTTTATTTTTTATTTTTGAATCTTGGTTGTTTGGTTGAGCTGCACTACTCGGAAATGGGTTGGTTGTATTGATTCTTCCCATTATATACATGTATTGAGGACAAAGCTCCATTGCACATGGATTCTCTGTTTTTATTCTCCACGGGTGCACACCAAGTGTTTGTGTTTTTTCCTGACTCATGTCTATTTTGTTTTGGGGACTTGTTAGGATGGCTCTTTCTTATCTATACATAGTAAGGTTTTATGCACATATTGTTTTTGGGTTGTTATCAACGTTCTAACTTATAATAATAATAAAAAAAAACCCAAACCACCCTTTAATATCATGTTTTGTTTTATCTATTCTTATCCTCTAAACAGTTTGAAAATTTTCTTTCTAAACTTGATTCTTGTACTGATTCAGATGAGATTCAAAGAACGGGCAAAACGCAAAAAGTTCACTACTCCGGTGCCATCCGAGCACTCTTCAAGTGAGGATGTCCCATCACTTGAACCAATGCAATTAGGCGACACTTCCGCCCCTCCTCCATCTCCATCACCATCTGTGCCTGTGCCCACAGAAGCACCTACTGATCGCTTCACCTCCATTGAAGCCGAGAATGCTTATAGAAATATATTTTCCAAGAGACCCGTCTTGGGTGAACGGGAGGTAAGCATCCATGACTTTCCTTCGGATGACTTTCAAATTATCCGCCATATATTCATTGAAAGAGGCTGGGAGAAGCTCACTCATGCCCTTCCTACACTTTGTGTTGAGGTGGTCCGGGAATTTTATTCCAATATAGCCCACTTCAATTTAGATGATCATAGCATCATCTCTACTGTTCGCGGGATTCAGATTGAGGTATCTCCTGCTATTCTCCGCAATCTATTTACTCTTCCTGAGGTGGAATCCCCTCTATACCCATATAAGGGCATGGGCGCCCCAACTAAGACTGCAATGCGCAATCTGTTTGTTGGTCTCACTGGCCCCAAATGGACTGCCAAGACACACAGACTGCCTCTTCACAATATGCTTCCTCAGTATCGGCTCCTGGCCAAAATAGTCTTGACCAATCTCTGGCCTATTAGTCGTCACACTGAAATTTCCCTAGAAAGAGCTTATTTTCTGTATGCTCTTGCTACTGGTGTGTCTATTGATTTTCCACGACATGTCATTGATATTATTCATTGTTCACATGTGGAAAAAGAGTTAAATCTCCCATTTGGAAGTCTAATTACTAAATTGGTCATGATTGCAAAAGTGCCACTTCGAGCAAATGAACCCACCATGAAGCTGCCAGGGCCTATTTCTGCCTTAACCGTGGTTAAATCAGCAGCTGTCATCACCAAGAAGCGCCCCCTCACTACTGAGTCAGCATCCTCTCCACCTGAACCATCCATCCCCACCTCTCAACTTCTTGAGCAAATCTCTTTGTTATCTCAGAAGATGGATAGCTTCACAGCTAAGTGGGAGGCCAGTCAGTCCAAGTTGGAGCAACAATTGGCTGCAGTACGCTCTGATTGTGTACAAGCAAATGATCGACTAGTTCAACTGTCCTTGGATGTCCAACACATTATGGCAAGCGTAGCAGATTCTGACGAGGAAATATAGACCTCCATGGCTGATTGTTGACAAAAAGGGGGAGAAAAGTTTGAGGGGGAGCAGCAGCATCAAAGGGGGAGTACAATTGAAAAACTTATCATTTTTTTTTGTTGTCCAGTTTAGTTTTTTTTTTGGGACTGTAATGCAGATACAATTTGACATGTATTTTGATTAGGCTAACTGACCATTCTGGTTTTATTAAATCACAACTCTTTATAATCTTCTATACTTTTTGTGATTTGATAGTTGACATATTTTCAAGGAATTTACATTCATCAAACTGGTTTCGTCATCAATCCGCCAAAGGGGGAGATTGTAAAGGCAAAAAAGTTGGCTAGGATTAGATGAGTGAATGATAAGGCTTATCTTATCATATTATTTATTATTGTTGGATGAATGTAAAAATAATTATTGATTTATATCTAAACAATGTTGAGTCTATCTAGAAATGTTAGGAGTGGTTTAGATAAGTCCCTGAAGTCAAAATCGAGTTCTGATAGCATTACACTTATCCAGAAGAAATCTGAACAGAGTTTAGTCTATATCAGAAGAAGTTATCACGAAATGTTAGCAGTCCGTCGGGACGCGTTTTCGCGTCTGTTGCTAACCGTCAGTAGAGTCCTACTGCAACTAGAACTCTTTTCAGATCTTCTATTTAAAGGGGATTCGGTTTTGTATCTCTTCAAGAACTTCAAGCCACGAATTTTACAGAGGAGATTCTGTGTGTTTATGAGAGAAAATTCACTTGAGAATTTTCATGAGATTTTTCATATCTTCTTGAGTGTGATCGTGCTTTGAGTGCGAAGCAACATCGATTGGGTTTCAGCCTTTGGAGTTCCAGAAAGGAGGTCAACATTTGAAGATCGCCAGAGGTTCTGACTGCTACTGTGGTAGAAGACAAACGGGTCGTTTGTCTAGGCAAGTAAGAGAGTCGAATTGCAAAGGTTTTGTAATTGATTATTACTTGTAATTGTTCTTCAAATAATGAGATTGACTTTCCTGAGTTTGGCTGCCCCGTAGGGTTTTACCTTTAAAGAGTTCTTTAAAGGGTTTCCCTTCGTAACCAATCGTTGTGTCTTGCAAGTTTGATTATTTATTTTAAAGTATTTGATTCATTTCATAATCTTTATAATTGAGATCTAACTTATTTGTTCAAGGAAATTGGTAGACAATTTCGTGGTTTTACAGGGGTACATTGGGAATTTCAATCCACAAAAAAATAAAAGGAAAGAAAGGAGCCTGACATTACCTCTACAGTGAAGAGAGGTTGCATAACAGTTAAAGGCCTCTCCACTGCATTCGTTTGAATGATCTCTTGGATGGTTGTTGCGCTTGAACTTATAGGATTAAATATAAATGTCACTAATTTAGGGCAATGGTCTATCGACAGGATCTCCAAGGACGAAAATTGGATGTTACATCCTATGCAGAATCTTTTGAGGTTTGGGAGATCTGTTAGCCTCAAGCTTTCTAGTCCAGGGAACACCTCCGTAATTTCGCTAGCTTTTGCAATTTCTTCTAGGACTAATACCTCTTCCATAGCCTTACAGTCCGATATGTGAAGATGTTTGAGATGCACCATAAATCTAGCTGTAGAGAATGATAGCAGATATTTTATATTACAAGAGCCCTGCACCTCCAAGTTTGACAAATTCTGAAACCTCGACATTGCTTCCATGGTGGTTAATCTGTGCCTTGCCCGATGTTGGTTGTGATGTGTCTCTTGCAACTGTACTGAGGATAGTTCCAATGTTTCCAAGTTGGGGAACACAATCTGAAACAACATTTAATTTTTTTTCCATCAAAATTTTTATTTTTGTTATGGTTCTTCATTTGAACCTTGAGAAAATAACAAAATTAAAATGGAGTGTGGCTTTTAGCATTATTCTTTGACACATGCTGTGTGTGTGGAATTATTACTTTGGAAAATAAACTTCACCTAGCATACCTGTTCGTGTAGAATTGGCATGTAAAAACCAAGTGTGTCCTCTGAAACGATTTCTCCAGCATCAGTTGCGAATGAATTTTTTGTTCTTAAGAAGCTTATAAGCTTTGGAAGATGCTCAAGTGCCGAGTGACGTAGTTGAGGGAAAAAGATCATATCTGTGTCTTCTATTTCGCCTTCTTCTTTCATGACTATTGCACCCATGATGCTGCATTCTCTTATCTGCAATTCTTGGAGATGTGAAAGGCCCCTTACTACGAATGATGGGAAGACAAATTTTAGTTTTTCACAATTTTCCACTTTTACAACTCTCAAGTTACAAAAGGATGTTGAATGAAGTTGGCCATGACAAATATCTTCCAAACCAGTCATATTTTTCAGAAGGAATGTCTCCAAGGCAGGAAAGGAAATGGTCGAGATATGCATCGGAGAGCTAATGATATATTTGATCTCGTCATTATTTTGTATATGAAGATGCTTCAGTTGTTGAAAACCTTCTCGATCTAATTCATGTAGAACACTTTTAACACCCTTTAACTCATCTAAATAAAGACATTCTACTCTATTCAACAACATCTTTATTACAACCTCTGATTGAAAGCTTGTCTTTAACTTGAGTTTTAACATTCTTGAGCATCCATGCTTATCAGACCAGTCCCAGACTTCTCCTACCAATATGTTGTATCTTTTTAATTTCCCAAACCGCTCGCGTAGATCTTTTGGAAGCATGCAGGCATCTTGAATATGTATCTCCAGAGTAGTCAAAAGTAACATATACTTTAGCTCACCAAGGTTAGCATTGTTTGATCTTTCAGTGAAGAGTCCTTCAGCCTCCCATTGAACAAAGCTATTTTCCATATACAATTCTTCTAATTCCACCAAGCTAGATAGGATATTAGGTGGAATCACTTCAAGTTTGGAACAATTGCTCACATCGAACAACCGCAAACAACTCAACAAGCCTATTTCTCTTGGTAATGTTGAAATGTCAGAATGAAGAAGACTAAGAACTACTAAATTCTTAAGTTCTCCAATCGCAGATATGTCTCCTAACTTACATTGATCAAGGCACAATGTTTGTAGGTTTCTAAGAAGAAGAAGTGATGAAGGAAGTGATGAAAGTTTCATTGCCGTCAAAACCAAAACTTTGAGCTTTTTTGTCCCTTGAAAGAAAGTGTCTGGGATTGGTAAAGAACGATCTCTGCCATTGATAGAAAGGAAACTTAATTCTGGACATTCTAGTTCATTTGGAAGTTGATGATGAATATCTCCACCACGAATAGAAAATGCCTTGCATCTTTTTAGTGCATCCATATCTGGCCATTCTTTGGGCCCTCCATCATCACCTATGAAAAGCATACCATAATCCCTTAAAGCAATTAACATAGCAACATCACGAACAACGTCGTGCATACGACAAAACTGAGAGTCATGAGGAAAGTCTTGCAACAGACAAGAGTCTTTCAAGCTACGTAATATTCTATATAGTCTATTCCTCGCATCTTCCAATGTGTTAATTCCATGAAATAAACCCAAACCATAACAGTATTTCACCAAGTCCAGACGGTCAATGTCGAACTCCATTCTAGCACAATGCACAAATACATATTGAATCTCCTGACTTTCAAGATGTCTAAAACTCAACTCTATACAAGAGTATATAGTTGACTGCATTTTTGTGAGATGTTCGGGAGCAGGATGCCGTAGTTGCTGTAAGGCATCCTTCCATTCACATAAATCCTTATTATTTAATGCCTTGGAAATTGTTACAAGTGCAATAGGCAAACCTCCACACTCTTTAGCTACCTCAGTTATTGTACATCATAAATTGGGGTCTTTAACAAAATCAACCGCCATCTTCTTAACATGCATTTGAGAAGATAATAAATCGCGTTGTCTGGATACCGGCACTACTTTGCATCCCTTATAAGGATCAATTCCTATTGCTTCCAAATCAAATTTCTCCCATATATCATCTAGGATAACAAGTATCCTTTTTTCCTTTGTTGTTAACCTCTCCCGTAGACGACTTGCTCTTCCGGGCTGTATTGTCTCCTTATCAAACGTGAGATCTACCATGTCTACGATTTCTCCTTGAATTCGTCCTAGGTCTGGGCTTTGCGTCACATCTGACAGAGCCACCTCATTGAATAGCTTATCTTCCTTGACTTTACATCCCTTACAAGGATCAATTCCTATTGCTTCCAAATCATGTTTCTGACATATATCATCTAGGTTAACAAGTGTCCCTTTTTCTGTTGTTGTTAACCTCTTCCGTAGATGATTCGCTCTTCCAGGTGTTGACTCCGCATCAAGCTTGAGATCTAGCATGTCTGCGATTTCTCCTTGAATTTGTCTGATCGGGTCTTGGCTCTGTGTCACATTTGCCCAAGCCACCTCATCGAATAGCTTATCTTCCTTGACTTGCCTGGCAACTTCTCTCATCAATGTAGTCTTTCCCACACCAGGCATCCCCCATAAACCAATCACGTTGATATTAGCATCTTCGAGTGCCTCCTTATGTCCCTTCACAGTTGGCATTCTTGACACAAACTCCATGCAATCCATGTTTATTGGAGTCACCATTTCTTGCGAAGTAGGACGATAGGAAACTCTATTGAAGTTTCCACTTTTAAGAAGTTCATCAATATCACCCCCCATCTTCTTTGCCTCCCGGCTTAATTGATGTCGATGTTTCAAGTTTAGGCATGCCGCATTAGAGCTTCTCGTACCTGCTTCTTCGATTTCACGAAGTCTCTTGGTGGCCAATTCTGTAATTCGATCTACATCTGTCAACCACTTGCTAACATCAGAATAAATTTTCTCACCATTGTTTGAAGCATCATCAACGGATTGTTTCACCCTTTCTTGAGCATGTTGCAACTTCTCTTTCTGATTCTCCAAATTCTTTATGTTGTTGTTGTATTGAAATGAATAGCATAACCACTGTCCAACAGGTGCAACAGTGTACTTTACTATTGTCTCCGCAATTAAAATAACAATCTCCATTCTTGGTCCAGTGGTTTTTTGCCCGACCTCTTTTGCTTTTTTTTGGGGGGGGGGGGGGGGGGGTTTGGATTTTTGTGCAAGTATAAAAGCAACCAAATACCTATTGTATCAACTAGAGTTAAGAAAAGCAAAGATGGAGAGAAGAGAGAATAGGAAAATCAAGATAGATCGGACTTTGGCAGAGAGAGTACTTCAGAGGAAAAATGAGTCCAACAGCCTAAAGAGGGAGAGGCTTTCATTTCACAAGATGATGAGTGAATATTAGTAGCAACCAATACACCTTAAGGAAGAACAAAGAAATGATGTGGTCACCCAAAGTCGATGACAGATCCTCCAAGGAGTAAGTTGTGTGCTGAGCATTCAAATTTGTGTACACATTAGGAGCTGGTAAGATTATAAAAGTAGTCACTACAATAAATTTTGAAAACCAAATTGGAAATATGACTGACAGATAATGGTTGAAAAATAAACCTTTACAACCAATAAATAAAATGAGAAAGAGAAAGAAAAGAAAATTGAGTTTTGTGCAAGTAAAAAAGCAACGAATTAACTATTGTACCAACGAGAGATAACAAAAGTAAAGATGGAAAGAAGAGAGAATAGGAAAATCAAGATAGATCGAACGTTGGTAGTGAGAGTACTTCAAGGGAAAAATGAGTCCAACAGGCTAAGGAGGGGCGAGGCTTTCATTCCACAAGATGATGAGTGAATATTAGTAGCAAGCAGTACACCTTGGAAGAACAAAGAAATGATGAGTGAATATTCCCAAAGTCGGTGACAGATCCTCCAGGCAGTACGTTCTGTGCTGAGCATTCAAATTTGTATACACATTAGGAGCTGGTGGAAAAAGCAAACCTTTACAACCAATAAATAAAGATAAAAAAATAAAAAAAAGGTAAAAAAGAAGCATGAAAGACTGAAAATGATAATAACCCACCAAATTAAGGTCTATTTCAAGTTTCTATAGTGAAACTATATCAACTTATCTTATTTAATAATTATAATTTTTATAAATTTTTTAAAAAATACAATACATAATTTAACTTTTTTAAATTTTAAAATAAAAATAATATTTTAATAATATTTTATTAAAATTTCATTTCAACTCACCATCCAAACTAGGCCAAAATGAGTTTTGATTTGATTTTTCACTATGACAAGTCGTTAGTGTCCATCGTTGGCACCATTGTGGCCCTTGTGAGTGTCATGCTATTTGATAAAGAAAAATTATACTCATCATCTTCATATCATACACTACATATAATTTTTTTTCTTTTTTTTTCCCCTTACCAAATGTGTCTGATGTATAAATAATAAGTAGAAGAAATCAATTAGTTTATGAAATATAAAACAAAAAAAATTAAAAAACTTTTTAAAAAATAAAAATAAATGTGGTGTGTGGTATGTGGGGATGATCTTCTTTCTTACACAAATTTTTGCTACTCATCATCCCCACACACCACACATTACACTTATTTTTTTGTATTTTATTTTTTAAAAATATTTTCTAATATCTAAAAAAAAGTTCTAATTTTTTCTAATATCTACACACCACCACAAGTATTAATATCTAATTTTTTTTTTCTATAATTTCTCATATATAAAGATATAAAGTGTGTATACACTAAAGAACGGCCCCGGGTGCGTTAGCCTCGGGGTGCACATAACATAATGATTTAAATAAAAAAAAAAATGAAAAAGTCAGTAACTTATTTGTCTGGAAAAAGAAAATACAAGGTTAAAGAAATGGAAAAGATCAAGATAAAAAAATCTAAATTTTAGCAAAGTATGAGCATTTGTCTGCATCTATATTAGATTATCTATTTACTATCTACATAATAATAAAATATTCTTAATTTTATTTTTTAATTTTTATTTTTATCACATTTTATAGTTCTACTAATTAAAATATTAGTAATAATCATATTCTAATCAAATTACTAATATTAAATATTAATATTAATAATAATTATATTCTAATTAAATTAATAATTAATATTATATATTGAGTGTTTTAAGTATTTTATTAGTTAAATTTATTTAAAGTTGAATTTTACAATGAGAATGCTTTAAAGCGTTTCTGTTATAAAGAGTAAAGTCATTTTAATTTTTTTATTTAAAAAAATTGAAAGAAAAAGAAAGAAAAATGAGTACACTATCAAAACAAAAAGGACATAAAAAAAGACGTCAATTCATGTGCACCGTGGGGCCATTAGGGGCCTTTTGATAAAACATAATCATTCGTTAAATTCTACAATGGAGCTACACGTCAAATGATCAATGGTCTTAACGGTCTTTTAGTAAAATAGGACTTAATAGACTTGACAGAAACACAAGAAAAGTTAACGGAAAAATAATAAAATTACTATTCGATAGCCACTTATTATAATAGAATATATATTCACAAAATTGTTACTCGTTTGTCTTGCTATATATTTTTTGACCTTTTGCTTTATGAAGCAAATATATAGTATATTTTGGCTGATTTTTTTACAGCACTATGTTTTAAGAATCCATCTCTTTGTCCTCAAATGCCCAATCATAAATTAACTCCGTTTTACTATTGGCTCGAGAGAAAAATTAATGCACTTAATAATTTTTTTCGTGGGTCGTATGATTTCAAGCCTTTTTGCACTCTAGATATCTGTTAGGAAAGTTGTTAGAAAGAAACTCATAAACGTAATCATCATTCCTAGTTAACTGGAGTAATAATACAGTTTTTAATATATAATTGCATACTTTAATATATATACTGTATTTAGTATGGCTCTACCTTTTTATGATAGTATTAACTTTTGTAATTCTTTAGAGTTGTTCTTCTTCCAAACTCTCCAATAAATTCTAAAGAGATATCGTATGTAGATTTAGGTCCTGTCTACAAAATTTCATATTGGTCATGATCCATGTGCAAACCTTTATCGAAACTTTGATGGGTCTCATGACATACTTAGTTTTGTCATTTGGTCACTCATTTTTCTACCCTACTTTATTGATTAGATGTTGATATATGAGAAGTCAAACTAATTGATATTATTTAAAAAAAACAATACCCACAAGACATTAAGATGAGACGATGATAATGGATTATCATATAAATTAGTTAACAAGGGTCAGGACCAGCATGATTAGGCTAAAATTCTCTCACACTCTCCAACAACCTGTTCCTCCCCTGTTCAAACAGGGTAGTTTTGACCGATGATCCACCTAATAATCTATTAGTCTTTTCTAAAGACTAAGCCACCAGCGTACATAACAGCATCCATCATCATTCCAATCCTCAAGTAGAACATCTATGAAAACTTATCAGATTATAATCAAACAAGAAACATTCACAACATACATACAACATATCCTGTTCGGATGCAGACCAGGTAAAATCTTCATTAAACGCTCTAACTGACCAAGCATAAAGACTGCAGAAGTGAAAGTAGATGTTACTCATACCGAGTTATCAGCTAATCAACTAACGGAAATGGGTAAAGTCGGGTGCAAATCAACAGTTAATGTTATAGCAGCACTGTGTGGAAGAGTTCTCAGCCCACATCTTTGACCACGAACCTGAGCCAAAAAATAGAAACAAAAACTCAGATTAGAACAGGAGCACCACACCAGACAACCAAAATGATCAATACAGCTTCCATCTACTTTTGTTTTTCCCAATAATCACACTTAGTACTGATCCTGCCAACCCAAAAACAAAATTTAATCGACGATCTACCACACAAACCCAAACTAGCATCTCATAAAATCAACCCACCTAGTCGGATAAAATCACAGTGTTGTCCCTTACCTTCAACCAGTGTTGTTTGGTGCTTGTAGAAAAAGATTCCACCATCCAATCTAAAACAGAGAGCGAGCGAGAGAGAGAGAGAGAGAGAGAGAGAGAGAGAGAGAGAGAGAGAGAGAGAGAGAGAGCTGCAAGAGAGAGTGAGTTCTAAGAGCTAGCTGAGAGTGTTGAGAGAGTGAGACAGAGTGAGAGAGAGAGAGAGCGACGAGTATGAGAATTCTGAAGGGATCACCAGATTTGGGTCCTAATTATAGAGATGTACATAATTAGAAGCACCTACGTTCGTACCTCTCGATGCCCAACCACGATTGATCCATTACCAATCATATTATTATTGTCAATTGATTATACCATGCCATAATAAAATGATATGACCGAGTTTGAAATGAGATGAGATAGAACGTGATGCTCTAAAATGTGAAGCAAGCTCTTAAAGCTTATCCAGATGCCCTTCTTGATGCATGCATTACCAAGGGTTGAGATCGAACGAACGTGCTCTAAAAAGTGCAGCTAGCTAGCTTTTCATGCTTAAGCACTAAGCTAATTCTACATGCACGACGTTACACTCTATGTTGGTGGAATATATCGTTGTTGCTGTTAACAAACTCAGAAATAATCACGAAATTTCTTATATTTTACATTGGGCTTTTTGAATTTAACCAAATCTTTAGTATTCAGCTTAATTGTTTATGTTCGGGTGATCAATAGTGAAGAAAAAACATTACATACATACATTAATTTTAGAACAATGACAAAGTTATTTTTAATGTAATGAAATCATATTCATAAGAAAAATCAGTTTGAAATTCCTAAAACAAAAATATAGGAGAAAAAGTGAGGACAATGATACAATTACCCTCTATATGTGTTTATTCTTTTCAAAACAATCACTATAAAGTCAAAAACATGGTTACTCTTTATTTTAAACGTTCTTATACTTAATCATATAAAATAAATGATAAATTCTAAATAATTTTATAAATTAATCATTTACATAAAAATTATTTAAAATTCTAAAAAGTAATCTAGAATAATGCTTTTACAAAGGAACTTGGGAAAGAAAAGATAAGGCATCGGTGGACCACACGCTACTTTTTCTTTTTTTGGTACAAGGCAAACAACTTTTGAGTTGTACCCACATACATTCTAGGCCCGAAAACCGACACTATCGATGTGGTTTTGGTCAAAAATTGAAACCACACCGATAGCTTATAAACGGGGTGGTGCCGACCGAAACTGGCCGGCAAGGACAGAGAAAACCAGTGGTTTCTTACGGCCGGTACCAATCGGTTCCACAGTTGGTCCGTCGGTCGGTACCCATCCCCAAGATTTCACATTACAAATTCAAACTTCAAACCAAATCAACCAAAATACAACAAATTTTCGAATATCTATAACAAAATAAAAAATACATAACAAATTTGGAGGAGAGGACTAGGAGAATGAGAGAGCTGGCCTCGGCATAAAAGTGAACTGGTGATCGACTGAGACTGAGAGGAGAGATCTCAAGCCAAGCTTTGAGCAGCGTGAAGGAGGAGGGGAGGGAGTCGCTCCCCTGCTGCATGCTTTTGTGGTTGCACCGTCGTTGGAGGAGTTTGGAAGGGGTAGAGGGAAATGGGTGGTGATAGCGCTTGAAGAGAGAGAGAGAGAGAGAGAGAGAGAGAGAGAGAGAGAGAGAGAGAGAGAGAGAGAGAGAGAGAGAGAGAGAGAGAGAGAGGGGGGGGGGAGTGAATCGAATGAAATGGAGGAAGAGGGAGGAGAGGGGAGGGGAGGGGCAGCGGATCCTTTTTAAAATTTTTTTTCCCTCCAAACCCCAGGCCCAAAACGAGTACGTCGTTTCACTTAAATAAGTGAAACAACGTCATTTTTGTATAAGTATAAAATGAAAAAAAAATATGTTAGAACTGGTTAGCTGGTTCAACAGTTTTTCCCTGGGTTGGATCGAGACCGAATCGGCCAACGTCGGTTCTGCTTATTTTCCACCGCCGGCCGACCAGTTTCTTGCCAGTTTTAGTTTATTTCGTGCTCCGACGGCATGTCCAATCGGTTTTCGGCTAGTTTAGCCGGTTCTTGTACACCCCTAATACATTCTAATATGGCCCGTGGGCATCTAGTTCAATATACTTTTGAGGAAAGCCCATTTCCCTAGCAAGCTGTTAGTCAGGTCACCAAATTACACACCCGAGCAAACGTGGAAGACACAAACGATCGTGAAGCACCGGAATCAAACAAAGTACAAGCATAAAACTCATACAAACGGACTCTTCCTGAACCAAACACACAACCCATGAAATCCAAAAACAACGAAGAGACCAAATGCACCAAAAATTAAATCCAACTTAAAAAAAATTAAATTAACCCATACCTGTGATTACTCCAGCATCATGGGTCGCTGGTGCCTCATCATCCACCTCTCCGGGCGTGACAGCATAAACCCGGGCTTGCACTGCTTGTCTCGGGTTGGTTCTTCCACCGTGTCTACCTCCACGGCTTCCTTGAGCTCTGACGGGGCAATCCCGAGCAATATGTCCCACTTGGCCGCACCGATAACACTGGGGTCCGCTACTCGTCCGACACTCGCCCTCATGAGCTCTATTACAAGCCCCACAAACAGGCATACGTCCTCCCATGCGAACACTTAAGGATGCTTGAGGTCGAGTTCCGGTCCGCTGAACAAACTTCTGAGGCGAACCCGAGCTGCTTCCTTCACCAGAAAAACTCCGCCTCTTTTGCCCTGGAGGGGAGCCCATACTCAGATTATTTTCCCGCTCTATAAGGGTGGCCACATCCACTAACTCCTGAAAAGTGGATATCCGATGGCTGACCACCATACGGCGTATGTCCTGACGCAGCCCCTCCTGGAAACGATCTGCTCGCATCTCCTCAGTGGCGACAAGGTGAGGAGCAAACCGCTCAAGTTCTATGAACCTCCGGGCGTACAGCTCCACTGTCGCGCCCCCTTGGACCAGATTGGAGAACTCTCTTGCCTTTTGCTTCCTTACCGATGCGAGAAAGAAGCGGTCATTGAACTCCTTCTTGAAACGCTGCCAGGTCACCGCAGCGAAAGATCCCAGTTCAGATTCCAATAGCACCCTTTTGGTATCCCACCAATCAGAAGCGGTACCTTGCAAGAGATAGCTGGCGTAAAGTACTTGCTGTGCCTCAGTGCACCCACACACCTCAAAAGTCTTCTCCAGATCTTTGATCCATTTTCCAGCCTGAAGTGGATCCTCATTTCCAGTGAAGTGTGGGGTCCGATGCGCCAAGAAGCGCTCATAGGTGCATCCGGCTTGCACCATGCTACTGGACCCTCCTGGATACATCCAAGGCCCTCCCTGATATGGCCAGGGACCTCCTGGTTGTGGCCAATACCCTCCTTGTTGCGGACAAGGCTCTCCTGACGGTGGACAAGGCCCTCCTGATGGTGGACAAGACCCTCCTGATGGTGGCCAAGGACCCCCTTGTGGTGGCCAAGGTCCTTGTGGTGGCCAAGGCCCTGCCTGTTGGGACCTCGCACTCTATTGCATAAACTCCGTCATCTGCCGAATTGCTTCGGCTATGGAGTCATCTCTGGAGGTATTTTCTTGCGGTTCCTGAGTATTTTTCCTTGGTCTCCCTGGTCTCCCCATATTCCTGTCACAACACTACTCTTGACCCTCCTTTAAGAAAACAAATAAAACCATCATAAAACCAACAAAAACAAAAACAGCACTACTCAGCAAGAAACAAAAGAAACCAGCATGCCAAAACATAACTAAATAAATAAAAACAAACAAACAAGCTCACACAAATAAAACAAATAAAACAACTATACTTAACATAATTTTCAAAACACAACTTTAAAAACATTCTGGTACTACCTACGGGACATGTGGTTTTACCCAGAGCCAAACCGCTCTGATACCACCTGTGACGCCCCCAAATCCCCACGCCCAAACACGGGAAAATTGAGACGTCCGGATGGTGACAACCCGGGTCACCATCCCATCGACGGGTGCCGAGTGTGTGCAAGGCAACAGATGTGTACAGAGAAAACACGCAGCGGATAACGAAAGTCATAACTAAGTACCAGAATTTTTCTTAACATAATACAAGCTGTTTAAAACATACATAGATGAAATATTACAAAACACAAATACAGTTTTAACAAATAAAAAAGATAGCATCAGCAACCCGGCGGAGCCGCATCCTCGGGCTCAGCCTCCTCCTCATCGTCTTCTAACTCTGCACCAAAAGCTACGGAACCACGAATGGTACCGCAGGTAAGTAAAACCCAAACACTACCAGATAAAAACACATAAAACTCAAACAAGATGCATGAACCATGCCCAATGCCCAAAGCCCGTAAACACCAGTTTTCCACACACGCCAAAAACCCATTTGGCCCAAAAACACATATCCTTTCCAAAAAAACACGCCAAAAGTCACATTTGACCGCCAAAAGTCCATTTGGCCCAATATCTCGCCAGAAGTCCATCCGGCCCGATATCTCGCCAGAAGTCCATCTGGCCCACGCCAAAAGTCCCATTTGGCCTCATAAACCATTATCCAATTTTAACCGTATGCACCATGACCTCCCCTAGGGGTCATCCGCACACCCTGGCTCCAGTGTCACACCGTAGAGTACCACCACGCATGTGACACCTAACGAGCGATGCCCAGTTCCGCGCCCCGCGCGTGCGTAGCCAAGCATCCTCTAGCCCTCGCCAGCGAAGGGCCACGGAGTCGGTGAGTAGGGCGATGCCCGGTTCCGCGCTCGGCGCGTTCGTAGCCAAGCATCCCCTAGCCCCGCTCCCGTCATCTCTCTCGACAACTCAGGGGACATCACTCAGTTTATTCCGCTCCCGAGTGACCAGAGGAGCTCCACCGAGATAATAACCCATCCCGGCTTGGGCTCGTGATACACACGCACCCGCAATACACTTACGCCAAAACACAGGCTTTTCACATAAATCCACAAACACACGTGCATGCACCATGTAATACCATAACAATGCATAATAAAATAATCCAACAAACATAAATCACATAAACAGGCAACTCCGTCCTCCATCCATCCGACCCCCGAAACTCCTCGGACTCAGTCCGGAATCAACAACCAACAACAGTAAATAAATTGAATGAGCGATATATATTTAAATCTGAAAAATAGGGTTTGGAAAATACTTACAGCGCTATATGGCAATTTTAGAAAACAAGCAGCGTTGCAAACGGCGGAAAAACAGCAACGTCACAGTGAAAATTCACTGTGGCCGTGGGTTTGAAAAACCCACTTTTGAACGGGGACAAACTAGGACACGAAATTGATAGGGAATGGTCTAGGGATGGTTGTGAAGCTATTGGAAGTGATGAACGGCCGTGGGTGGCGGCGGAATCGCCGGAAATGGCCGGATTACCCAAAACGGAAACTAAGCTCGTAGGAGTTGTTCCGGTGGTCGTTGGAGGCCGGAAATGGGTGGGTTAGGACGGCAAGGAGTCGGTGATGAAGTGGTGAAGAAGTGGTGGCCGGAGGTGGAGCGACGACGGCGGATCGGAGCCAAAACCGTGCGGCTTTGTTGGGCTTTTTCCAGCCAAATGGCCGGCCGGTTGGGGGTGAGCTTGGGTGGGGTGGTGCACCGGAGGGAGAGGAAGAAAATGGGACCGGTGGGGGGTCGATTGGTGGGAGGTCTACTCAACCTCTTACTATTCACACAACCTCCACATATTACAATTATTTTAATTTTAATTTTATTTTTTTCTTTTATCAAATATTTAATATATAAATAATGAATAAAAAAATTGAATTAATTTAAAAAAACTCAAAAAAAATCTAAAAAAATCATTAAAAATTTGAAAAAAAAAATAGTGTGTGAAGATTGGGAGGTTATATAGCATTGCTCAAAATTAATTAAAAAAAATTAAAAGGAAAAAAAAAAAAATAAAACAAAGCTAAAACAAGGGAAATGCTTATCCTACAGATCCGCCACCGCTTGAGTATTTTTTTTAATTTAATAGTTAAGTAAATATTTTTTAATAAATTTGTAATTTTTATTTTTATTTTTCAAAAATATTTAATAAGTTTAAAAATGTGTTAAAAAGTTAAAAATTTGAAAACTTTTGTCTATTCGATACCCTCTCGGTGGCCTCTTTAGGAGTAGCACCACCCATCAAACAAAGCACGACAGATTGATCTGACTTTTCACTGTCACAATCCGTACCTGGTTGTCCAACTTGGTGGGTGTGTTATTTGACAAATATTAATACTTGTACAAAGTTTTCACATTGGAATTTATGAATTTTAGAAGAAATTAGTTAAAATAATCTTCTTTCATATTTTAATTGTCCCTTTCATTCCGTTCAATATTGCTCATATGGATTTAATAGAATTTTTGTTTTAAATAGGTAAAAGTTTTCCTCTAAATCCGCGGGTTGAGCATATAAGAAATAAATGTCTTTTTTTATTAATTAAGGGGTAGGCACATGTCAATTTTAGTTTTGATTATTAAAAACATATATTCTAATTATGTGCTTAATAGACTTTTTCAATTCTAAATTAAAATGGGTCCAAGAAAATCTGCCTCCAACATATATAGTTTGAAAACAAATTATGCTCTTCCACAAATGTTTGAGTTAGGTTGGGTTAAGCCAAAAATTTTTACATGTGCCAAAAGTTGGGAATATTAAAAATTAAAAATGTTAACTATTGTTGCTGTGGGAACATTTGTAGATGGAAACTTCCTCCAAGGGGTTTTTTGAAACTAGGATTGGGATGATTTTAAGATATGGTAATGGAGAGGCAGTGATGGCAACTACAGTTTTAGAAAATTGTAGATAGAACAAATTATGAAATTCGATCATAGACACAAGAACAGTAAATCAAAGATTATAATAATGTTGTTCGCAAAATGGGTGGATAAAGAATCTCAAAGGAAAAAACATGTACTTATAGCCAATCAATAAAGATAGGGGTGGGCAGCGGGGCCTTGCACCACGCTACCCTGCCCCCGTTCGCCCTGCCCCCCGCATGGCGGGGCTAGCAACACCGCCCCGCATGGGCGGGGGTGGGGGGCCTGGCCGGCCCCGCATCTAGTCCCCCTAGCGGGGGCAAGGGGCGGGGAGGGCCCAACCCCGCATTTCCCCCGCCCCGCCCCCTACATATATATTATATATATAAAAACATAAATATTTATATATATACAAAAGCATAAATATATGTTTATATATATAAATATAAATATATTTTTATAGTTTACAAATTGTGTATATATAAATATATATATTACAATTTGTTAGACTTGTTTACAAAGTATACATTAGCAGATTTAAAAACTATATAGTTTAAAACTACTACACTACAACTTACATAAAATATGCACTAGTAAATTTAAAAACTACATAATTTTTAAATTATAGTCATATTTACAAAATTTAAATTTACAATTTGGATCCAAAAATATATTTTTGATCACTTTTTGTTCTAGAAATAATTTTTAAATATAAAAAAAGTACTAATTTTTTAAAGTGAAAATGAGACGGGGTGGGGCGGGTATTCGCTCCACACCTCGCCCTGCATGGTGTGGGGGCAGGGGACGGATGAGAAAACCCCACCCCCGCACCCCGCCCCGCATAGTGCGGGTAGCACCCCTAAATAAAAATGGGCAGAAAAATCAGTATCCAAATGACAAAAATAAATGCATCATGAGACCCACCAAAAGTAGTCTTGATTGCGCAAGTATTGTATAATTATTTTTAAAAAGTGAATCAATACAATACTCATATTAAAAAAATTAATTTTTTAATAATGAATCTCACTTTTTTTCAAAACGATTATACGATAGCTATGCATTCTACGACTGTATATATATATAAAACTAAATTTTTAAATATTAAAATTTAAAAATTATCTCATCTTATTTTATTATTTAAATACACATATTTTTTTCAAAAATTATATCATCTTATTTTAATTTAAAATTTTTATTACTATTTAAAATATCTAATTTTATAAAATTTGCATGCTTTATTCAAACGAGTTCGCTTTAGCGCCTAAAAAGCAAAAGGCATTTTTTTTTTTGTCAAAAAGTAAAAAGCACTTAATAATTTATTTGGTGGGTAACTGTCAATCGTATAATTTCAATTCAGTTTTATATATTTCGCTTTATTTTTTAAAATAATTATAGATCCGATCTATTAGCTGTAAAGTAGAAAGTGAGAAACGTTAATAGTACTTTAAAAAGAAAGGATAAAAAACTTTAGAAAGAAAAGATAAAAAGGGCTTGGAGTATTCCGCTTTACTTTTTTTTATAATCTACAGATCCATCCATTCGCTGTAAAGCTCTGAGAAACAAACTACTTTGAAAAAAAGATAATAATCATTTGTTTATTCATGTCTTTTATTAGGCTCCGTTTTTATAAAAGATTATTATTTTTACATGTTCTAAAAAATCGATCAAATAAAAAAAAATTAATTTTTATCTAATAATTAACTAATCATTATAATTTTTTAAAACTCTCAAACAAAATATAAAAAAATAATACAACTTTTTTAAATATTAAAACAAGAATATCATTAAAAATTATATTTAAATAATATTTTAATTTTATAATATTGTTATTCAATTTTTTATTTCTCATTTTTCAAAACTCAATAAAATATCTTAATTCAAATTATTTCATTATTATTTATAAACCATTTCACTATTATTTAAAGTATTTTAAAATATTCTTAATATTCAATCGGGCCTTAATTCTGGAGTGAATAATAATATATAACACAGACTTGTTAATATATAATGAAAAGTGTATTATTAATTAATCACTAATGCAATATAATATGAATATTATATATATAAATATATATTATGCAGATAGATCGTGTACTGCGCAATTAAGATCAGCTTAAAAATCAATTTCTCAAATAAACAACATAAGCTGTTATCAATTTCTGATAATTTATGAAGCATTTCCTTTGGTCGGATGGATGTAGGTAGCTATCTCGGCATTTTCTAATTTCTTTACTATTTTATTGTTTCTTTAATTTTATTATTTTACTTATTAATTACGTTACTAACTTTTCCACATCTTGGTCCATTATTATCATTCACCTAGTCATCAACTCTTACACTCTTCCGATTATTTAAATGAGCATTTAATGCATAAAAAACCATTCGATTTTCAATTTCCCGCAAGGTCCTTCTTTGCAAGTTCCACATTCATCGTAGTTACACTACTACGTACAGAAAAACTAGGATTGTTTTTCCTTTTTCTTATCCTATAATAAATTTAGGGCTTTTTTTCACGCGACATATATATAATATATATATATATATATATATATATAAATATTTATATATATGAAATTTAGGTTTTGATAGTGAGTTGAGATAAAATAAGATGAGATGAGTTGATATGAGAGTTAAAAGTTTAATAAAATATTGTTAGAATATTATTTTTTAATATTATTATTTTAGAATTTAAAAATATAGAATTATTTATTATATTTTATATGAAAATTTGTATAAATTATAATAATGAGATAAAAATAAGATGGGTTGGGTGTTTTTAAAATCAAACAAGACAGTTTGATTTTAATTGTTTATGTATGAAAAGGCCAATTTATAGATATAAATTATATATCATATATCTATATATATCAATTTGAAAATAAGAAAGTTCAATTCATGGAGATTAAAGTTCATTAATCTCCAATTGTGTCGTTTAGTCACCTAATTAACTTTCTAATTTTTATTTGTTAAAGTTCATTAATACACCACTGAATTCAATTTTATGCGGCTGCCTCAGTACTATATAAAAGTAATTAGTCGTTTAGCTCTAGTTTTAGTAAGAACGTGAATGGAGAAAGGAATTAATCTTCACCTATGATTTGAGAAGCCAATGGCGTGGCAATGACGACAAGAGAAGAGTTTGAGAGGCCATCACGGCAGAGCTGGATTTAACGCACAAGGGAAGAGGCGGGATGGGCAAATTAAATGGCGGGATGGTAAAACCAAAAGTATTTGTTCCAGGTGCCAAGGGTCACTTCCAATAGTACCATCAGCAGACCTGGCTAAGCTGGCTTATTTTTAGATCAAATGAGCTGGCGATAGAAGATTAGGTAGTTTGCTGGAGGAAAGTAGAAGCACTCAAGCTTTCTTCATTACCATCAGAAAACCAGTGGCACTACCTTGCAGCCTTCTTCTCTTTTCTTCATTAGCTTCTCTTTTCTTCCAGCTTGCTAAACAACTATTTGTTGTTAGGTCCTACTTGGGCTCCCTTCCACTGAGAAGAGAAGTTCTCTTGACCTCTGCCACGCAACCCAGAGGTGACCAGGTACGTGCTTACCCATGCGAGGAGTCTTTCTCTCTTTTCCCTGTGTCACTGCATATTTTTCACAGCTTTTAACATGGTTTTACACCCTCATCTCCCAACATTTCCTGTTTAGCAGCATATTACAACATTGGCATAAAATTTATTTCTTTAGTTGCACAAGTTGTAAAACATAGATTTGCCTAGACTAAAACCATTTCTAAAAATCAAATGGCTTTCCAAGACATAGTGTTAGAAGGGCAAACTCTATAGGCTTGTATTCTGGGTTTCCAAGGAGTACGTCCTACATGGGGCTAAATAATACCTTTCCTTCAAGTGTTTTCATGGACCTGTGACATTTCAGTAGAGGTTCTTGGCTGTTTCAAAGCTAGTTTATAACTTTTGTGAGCTAGTTTGTAACTTGTGTAATCAACTAAAACCTAGATGTTAGCTAGTTTAAAACTTAAATAGACTTTAGCTAGTTTGCAACTTAGTACATATTTCTGTTGTGATTATAACTTGTGTTAAAAAAAAAAAAGCTAGATGTTAGGTAGTTTATAACTTAGTAGTAATTTCTTTTGTAAGTATAACTTGTGTAATCACAAAAACAGATAGATGTTAGCTAGTTTTTTTTTTTTTTTTTTGAAAAGAGATGTTAGCTAGTTAGTAACTTAGTATAGATTTCTTTTGTGAGTTTAACTTGTGTTATGAAAAAAAAACTAGATGTTACCTAGTTTATAACATAGTAGTAATTTCTTTTGTGAGTTTAATTTGTGTTATGAGTATAACTAGATGTTAGCTAGTTTATAACCATCTATAAATTAATGTTGAGAGATTAAGATGTGTTATGAAAAAAATCAAGATGTGTTATGAAAAAAACCAAGATGTTAGCTAGTTTATAACTTAGAATTAGAAATTATTGTGAGTTTAACTTGTGTTCTGAAAAAAAGCTAGATGTTAGGTAGTTGATAACTTAGTACAGATTTCTTTTGTGAGTTTAACTTGTGTTATGAACAAAGGCTAGATCTTGTGAAGTTTATAACTTAGTATTGAATTCTTTTGTGAGTTTAACTTGAGTTATGAGAAAAAAGAATGATGTTAGCTAGCTTTTGGCATGAGTACAGATTTATGTTGTGAGTATAACATGTGTTATGAAAAAAAGCCAGATGTTAGCTAGTTTATAACTTACTATTAATTTCTTTTGTGAGTTTAACTTGTGTTATGAGTATAACTAGATTTTAGCTAGTTTATAACCATCTATAAATTAGTGTTGTGAGTTTAAGATGTGTTATGAAAAAAACCGAGCTGTTAGCTAGTTTATAACTTAGAATTAAAAATTTTGTGAGTTTAACTTGTCTTATGAAAAAAAGCTAGATGTTAGGTAGTTTATAACTGAGTATTAAATTCATTTATAAGTTTAACTTGAGTGACTCTAAAAAGGTTAAGATGTTAGCTAATTTATAACTTAGTACAGATTTGTATAAATGAGTTTAAATTGTGTTATGAAAAAAAGCTAGAAGTTAGGTAGTATATAACTTAGTATTATTTTCTTTTGTGAGTTTAACTTGTGTTATGAGTATAACTAGATGTTAGCTAGTTTATAACCGTATATTAATTTCTTTTGTGAGTTTAACTTGTGTTATGAAAAAAACTGAGATGTTAGCTAGTTTATAACTTAGATTAGAAATTATTGTGAGTTTAACTTGTGTTATGAAAAAGGCTAGATGTTAGGTAGTTGATAACTTAGTTTACAATATTCCAGCTACACTGATTTGCTGTAAGTTGCCAGTTAGCATAGTGTCTAAATTTAAATGTTATAATATTCCAGCTATACTAATTTGATGGTTGCATGTTCAAAAGTCCTATGAATTCCAGAAAGGCAAGCATGTGACAATCTGTAAGGGGGGAAGGAGGGGGTGAGGTGGACACTCAAGAACACAATCATCTGCACGTAGCAGCCCGGATGCACAAGGATTGCCTTGGAGAAGGAATTTAGGGGATGAGGCGGACCCACTTTCAAATGAATCGACTCAAGCAGTAGCAGGTGTTGGAGTACAAGAGTCCATGGGTGTCAAATAGGGTGGAGAGGGGAATAATACTATGGGTATGCATGCCATTTCTTACTCCAATACAGAAAATTGATGAAAATTAATATTTTCTTCAAGAGTTGGTACATTTATTCTTGTTATTAGTTGGTTGACTCATTCAAATTGCATCCTATTTTTTTTCAAGATATAGTTCCATCCATTAAGAAATGGGGCCGAGGGCCTACGCGGGGCACACAATTTGAACACCTCTAGAAGGTGGGTAAGATTCCTTTGCTTATAAAGGAGGGTCATAGAGGCCCATCGTGCGAGAATGCCTCCATCTTCATTGGTCGAGTGACATAAATCATCAAATTATATGCCGAAATGAGGCATGCAAGCTAGAGTTCTATACCTAAGGAGGAGAAGCAAGAGTTAATTAATCATGTTAGGGTAAAGCTTTATTACATATGCATGTAGTTTATAACTTATTGCTTTTAATGTGAGTTTGATTAGTAGATGTTTTAACCTAGATTTTCAACTTGTAGGTGGACTTTGTGTTGGATTGGACAAAAGACCACTATCATGAAATTGAGGTAATGTATATGTCCGATAAGTACAATGCATATTACTATGAACTACACAAAGTTTAATTAAAATATGCATCGCATGAGAAGGCCCTATGTGGTGAGACATCCATGGTGGAGCAACCTGTTTGGTAGTGGCTATGTGAAAGTTGGGCCAGCGGAACATTCAAGGTATATGGGTATTAGTATATATATTTGAATAAAAACTAGTGGCAATTTAAGTTGCATTTGTTTTTGTTTATATGTACATTCAGGTGGGATTTATTTTGCTACCTTTTTAATTCCGAGCAGTAAGATAATATTTTGGGACTTGATATAACAATAAAATGTGTAACAGGAGAAGTCTTGAGAAACATTACAAATAGGAAAAAACTTAAGGTGAAACATACAGGCAGAAGGAAATCATTTGTTAGGATTTTGAAAGAGAAGGTAAGAGCGGTTTCTGATTTATAATTCAAGTTATGGAATTGTATCTAATGAGCTATAACTGTTAATGATGTGTGGCAGTGGGAGACAGCACCAAATATGGTCGCTTTCTATAAAGAAACACACTAGTTAAGGCAGAAGGACAAATTTATCAATGCCACAACTGAACACAATTATGTGAACTTTCTCATGTTTGATTTAATTTTTGTTGGACTATATACTGCATTAAAATATCTATACTGATTTTCTTTCATATGATATTTAGAATCTAATGGTGGAGAAATTGGCTGAGAAAGACCTCGAAGAGGACGTTGATGAAGCGGCCTTAGTTGTTTTCAAAGACGTTTTAGGGTTTAGATTTGGGTACGCACAAGGGATGGGGCACATGGTCATTATCGATCCCTCTCCTTCAATGATGAAGAACAAGGCATTTATGCATTTGGCTGAGCAGAATGAATGAAACAAGACTTGTGTAGAAATGTATAAGAGTAAACTAGACCAAATTATGGGTGATATGGCTGACATGAGGAGAAATTTTTCTGAGTATGAGAAAGGAATGAACTTCCAAATGTCTGAGTTGGAGGGAAATAGTGAGGCTCATAGAGAGACTTAGGGAGATGCTTGGGCATCTCTATTGCTGGAAGTAGGTTGATTTTTTGTGGATTTTTTTTGTGGATTGTATCAATCCAATGGCCATGGTAGTTTGTAGAGAGGCAAATATTTTGATGTGCAGTGTGGGAAGTTTTCCATAGGGAATCAAATTTTTGGAAGTGGAAGGGAAATGGTGGCTTCAGCTCATGAATGGGTCTGGTTTTAGGAAGTGTGTATGATCTGACTTTTGGATATGGGGAAGTGATTTCACAACAGTGTATGTATTTCCTTGAATTTTCATAAAGACTTGTGGTTATTATGAAGGGGTGATTATCTTATACTTTGTTAAAATATTTTTTGATTGATTCTCATATATTGTGGTGTAGTATGTTTTATGTGAAAACTGTTGCTAGAGTTTTAGTTTGAGGTCTGTATGTAATCTGGTTCAATGGCTCCTAAGGTGAGTCCAAGTAAACCACATACTTGGGGCTAAGTTTCAAATATGTTAACTGAAAACAGTATTTAAATATGTCTTTAATTCCACATAAGTCACTGGTGGGATCATGTTACTCATTAAATCTAAGTAATGCACTTGGATCAAATTGGTTGTTCTATGGTTAAGATTTAATTAGCCATTATAATGTCCCAGATTCATAGTTTGTATTAGCCTTTGATTGATTTGCTAAAGTAATGTCCTAGTAGCGGTAAGAAATGTTTTCTATTGGCTAATACAGTTAAGTACATGGTTTTTAATTTCAGGACACTATGCTCTTATGATATTTCTGGATTAAGAGGCATAGCTGTACATATGAATGGAGATGAATTGGAGCAAACAAGAGAAGCGATGATGTGTATAGAGCTAGAGTAATGTGTCTAGAATGCAAAATATGTATACATGTAGTCAGGCACATGTGCACTACTCCCCCTATTTGTTATGTAATCTGGTTCAATGGCTCCGGTACAAGATTTGTTATATTAATTACTAACCATGTAGGCTTCCCTTGGGCACTACTCCCCCTATTTGCAAACATTGATGTATATAGTCATGACCTTGATTGACTGGTACTTAAGCCAGTGGAAAGAAGTGTAAAACAATCATTTAAATTCTGTTATATATGGATGTTGAGGAAAATTATGTCGTTGGTGAATTATTCAGGTGTTGGTTTTCTTTTAAGTGAGTGGCCTTTTGTTGTATAGTTGTAATTCTTCAATTTGAGTCTCTTGTGATATTTTTGTCACTTTTTTCCAGAGAATTTGAGTGCCTTGATTGTAATACTTTGTGGGAAAAAATTGTAGGGAACACTCTTTTCCATCGTCAATTTTGTGGGAACAAGTTTTTTGAGAAGAGTTGGTGTGCTGGGGAAAAGGTCACTTACCAGTTTCAGTATTTCCCATAAAAGGCTAGCTAGTTTTTCCCAACGAATATAGTTCTTGCAAACAACATTTTTTCCATTAAAAACCTTTTTTTTTTTTTTAACTTGATAACTATTTATCTCCATTAAACCTCTTCATGGCAAATACAATTTCGCGATGAACAAAGTTCATGGGTTAAAACATATTTGGCAGGAAAATGTTTCATGCTGTAAACCACATTTTGCACAAAAATGTTTCATGGGTAAAACATTAAGCCACAACAGTGTTTCATGGGTAAAACAGTTTTGGGACGAAAATGATTCATGCTGTAAAACACAATTTGCACTAAATTTTTTCAGGGGAAAAACATTAAACCAAGCCACCACATTGTGTCATGGGAAATTTCCAACGAGAAATACAAGTTTTCACCGCAAACCACGTCTTGGGAAGAAGTCATTTTTTCCCATAAATTATACTATTGGTGGGGAAAGTGGCTTACCTCACCAATAATATTCCATGAGCCTCCCACAAGAGAAATTGGTCAGAAAAAAGTTTTTCACTAATGTTTCAATATTCCATGAGCCTCCCACAAGAGAAATTGGTCAGAAAAAAGTTTTTCACTAATGTTTCAATATTCCATGAGCCTCCCACAAGAGAAATTGGTCAGAAAAAAGTTTTTCACTAATGTTTCACCTTTTCCAATCACAGTCTCTCCAGGGTAAAACACGTATTTGTTGTGTCAAAAAATATTTGCTCTGTATATTCAATCATCATCATTTTACACAATCGTTTATTACAATTATATATTACTAGAATAAATCTTCTATTCTAGGCTATAAAAATCAGGTTCCTATAATCATGCTCTCGTGTAAAGGAAAGAATTTCTTTCCATATATTACAACTCATGCCAACACTCCCCCTCAAGTTAATGCATACGGATCCCTTATGCACAACTTGACTAGTGAGTAGTAGAAATCTTTGTTGGACATGGCTTTGGTAAGTATATCTGCTAGCTAGTCTTCAGACTTGATGAATGGGAATCGAATTGTCTTAGTCTCTAGGTTATGTTTGATGAAATGCCGATCCACCTCCACATGTTTAGTTTTATCATGCTGAACCGGATTATGAGAAATATCTATGGCAGTTTTATTGTCACAAAAAAGACTCATTTCGGATGTGGGAGCAAACCTAACCTCGATTAGCAACCTTTTCAGCCAAAGAAGTTCACACAAACCCTTGGCCATCCCTCGGAATTCTGCTTTTGCACTAGAGAGTGCCACCACCTTTTGTTTATTACTTCTCCATGTCACAAGGTTTCCACCAACAAATGTGAAATACCCTGAGGTTGACTTCCTATCTGTGATGTTCTCGGCCCAATCTGCGTCTGTATAGCCCTTGACTTCCAAATGATCATTCTTAAAACATGAGCCCTTTCCCTGGAGAAGACTTCGAGTATTTCAGTATTCGAGTTACAGCCTCCATGTGTTCCTCACTTGGTTAACAGCCACTGAGGCTATTAAAGCATCATGTTGTTCAAATAATACAGCGTCCAACGAACCACAACCGATTATATGTAGGGAAGTTAGACTTTGGAATGCTGTAATTAGCAGATTGGATTGAAAGATGTGCAATAGATTTTGACAACCAATGACAATTAATAGATGAATATTGGAAAATGAACTTGCAGTGACTTGATCGTGCCATATAGTTTCCAACTTGTCCATTTTCACAATATGCAATATCTCTAAGCTCCGAAATGGTAGCTGTAAAATTAATTGGAACAAACGTTAAGAAATACCCCATCCCATGATAACAAGTATACTAACTAGTTTAATTGGATCTACAAAAAGATGTTACATTCTGACTCATTACATTAAGAAATACCGGATCCCATTATAGCAACATTAGTTTAATTAGGTCTTAAAAAATATTACGTATAATTTATTTTATCAAATCACGTCAGTTTATAAGTCTATTTTTATAATAATTCTTTATAGACCTACCATTTCTCGTAAGGAAAACATGATGACTTCATTTTCATATGGAAAAATGTAGTTGCAAGCACAACTGCTTACTAATATGTGCACCAATCTAATGCGATTGGTAAAAAAGTAGATTTTATTGAAAACAATGCTAATTTAAATTTTAAATATAAAGGAATCGGTATTGGTATGCAGATTAGTACGCACTTTTGCTTGTACGTAGCACAACTCTTTTAGTATAAGTATTACATGATTCGGTTGTTCGTGGAAATAAATACTAATTTCTTGTACTCGGCCTAAAGGTGACTTTCAGTTAATTTGGGCATGCTATAAACAAAATAAAGAGATTTAAGTATTCTTTAATGAGGATGCACTATAACACTTACGGGTTTTTTTTGGAGATCACCACAAAATAGTCACAAACGTGTGGTCTTAAATGCTATTTTGTGGCGAAATGATAGAATGATTGCAAATAAGGCATTATTTACAGTGAAAATCTTAATATATAACTTTAATAAAAAGAATTTAAAATTCTTTTTCTTGAAGTGATGAAAATTGTAATTAAAAATATAATATATAAACACTAATTAATTAAATTTATCAAATCAAAATGATTTCATAATATTGGGATGTAAAGAGCACTCCGTTTGAAAACGTTCTACATCTTCTACGTCCTTAATGTGGAAATTAGAGCTTGAGAGAGCTAATTAAATTAATCGCGTACCTCATCCACCAAGAAAAGGGGTTGTTTAATGCACATCTTAGGCGGGCTTTCTTTAACTGTTTCTCAAAAGCTCACAAGTCCAGAAGCCAATATCTCAACTTTCTCACATCCAATGACCAACAACGTTTCCAGCATTGGCATTCTGAAATATTCATTCCATGGTAAAACCACTTGAGTCTCCATAATTGTATAAGATGCAGACAAGTTAATTGAGGAAACACCAACGACCTTGCTACTGCTGCTTCTCCTCTTTCAACTGCAACAATTTCCTCCATTCCGCAGTCAACAATCACAATTTCCTTCAATTGCTTGAGACATGATCTAACGATAGAGGCTGGAAATAAACTTTTCAAACTCTCACATCTCCAAGAATTTACTACTTGTAAATTTTGAAACATGAAACTTATTTGAGCTTCTTTACTCCATACATGCTTTATTTTGGATAGACCATCTAGACACAGTATTCTCAGATTAGGAAAGGCAACCTGTAGGATTAATGTCATGTATCAATCAACGACGCCGAAGATTTCTTTGCTTAGAATTTGAAAACATGCAAGATCAAACGGGGGAATGAGTACGAAAATAGCACTAATTATTTGAGAACTATGGTCCATTCAAGTACTAATGTTGGCTTATAATTCGTATGCTCTTCTTTTCCTATGTTGGAATGGGTACATCTAGAAATATTCATTATTTATTTTTTGAGAAGTTCCATATTATTTTTTCAAATTTAACTTTTATGTCCGGCCTAGAGCCACAACCTTAATTAGTAAAGGCCACAATTATAGTTTTGGGCCTCAAACTGAAGTCAACTATTGTGTCATGTGTGAGTTCGAAGCTAACTAACTCATTTACCTGATCATGTAGAAGTGGCAAGCCAGGATCATGGTTGTCCTTCGAAATGGTTTCTCCGCCATCCCTCATAAATAAAGTTTTTGTGCTCAAGAAGCTCACCAACTTTGGAACGTCCTCTAGCACCAAGGTTTGGAGTCGATGAAACAAGATTATATCTCCATCTTCAATTCCTTGCCCTTCTTCTTTCATGACTATTGCACTCATGTTGTTGCATTTTCTTACCACCAATCCTTCGAGTAATGGAAGGCCCCTGGCCATGGTTGAAGAGAAGACATATCTTAATTTCTCACAGCTTATCACACCTTTAAAACTCTCAAGTATTTAAAGGATGTCAAGGGTAGTTTGCCATGAAAATTTTCTTCCAAACGAATCATATTTTCGAGAACGAATGTCTCCAATGTAGGAAACGTGATAACCGATGTCCTCAAGTTACGGATATGCTTAAGCTGAGCACAATTTTGGATATGAAGATGCTTCAATTGTTGAAATCCTTCCCTGTCTATTTCGGGTACAACACTCTCAACACCGTTTAGCTCGTCTAAATGAAGATCTTCCGTTATCTTCAATAGCATTTTGATCCAAAACTTGGATTGAAAGCTTGAATTCAACTTGTGAAATCACTACTTGTCCCAAAAACTTAAGTTGATGGGGAGAAGTAGATTTTCTTATTTATTTTATATCTTCACACTCCCCTCACGTGTGGCCAGACTCCCCCTCAATAAGTGGCCTAACACATGGAATATTTAATTAAATGGGATACAGTGTAGAGTCAGGATTCGAACTTAAGACCTCTGCTCTGATACCATGTGAAATCACCACTTGTTTCAAAAGCTTAAGTTGATGGGAAGAGGTATATTTTATTATTTATTTTATATCTTAACACCAATTAACCTCCACCCAGGTAAGAAGAGCTTCCCAATGCAGTGCAACAGGTTGTGGACTATTTCTAGCCATAGGTTTGTGGTGCATTGCCTCCCTAAACTACACCTTCCACTCAAGAGTGAAGGCAGGAAAATTCCTCACTTCCCAAACATGACCTCAGGTAGTTTGTAAAAGAAATAGATTTAACAACAAACTATATTATATCCTGTACAAATTAAAATGGTGAAAAACACAATACTGTTATAAAACTCATAATCAAAAGGCCAAGATCAAATGGTCAAATTATAATCATAAGATTATAATTCAAACCAATACAATGTCAATCTTTTTTTTTTTTTTGGCATTTTCTTGTACATAGAAGAGAGATTTGAAAGTAAAGAAGACATAATACAACAAGCAACCATAATTAAACTGTTTTATTTCACTAACATTAATGGGAATGAAGGGTCCTCTACCCCCATTGACTTCAAACCATTGGATCCACCAATTCTGCATTGACGTATATATATTAACCTTCCGAAAGTTTAATTTTTTACATTCGAACAATAACCCAATAACGTGTGAATGAAACATTCAAACGTCAAATCACAAATGTTCACGTTTGAACATAAAAATAAAACGTTCAAATAAAAATATCGAATTGTCTTGATGCAAAATAGAGGAAAATTGTCTTTGCAATCTTGGATGAGTCTAGCTGCAAATTGGCGAAGATGTAGTTTGATTTATGATTCGGAAATAGAGTTGTAATTCATTGTTTTACAGTTTTATGTATCTGCATATCACTAGTAGATAGTTGTTCTCCCTGTGTACTTGTCCAAAGTTGATAAAGATTGGTTCTTCACCATACAAGGGAGTCAATGATGCAGGTGCCCCAAAGACTTTATTCCTTGGATGAATTGAGGTGAATGGAATCGAAGCATTGTCTCTTTTGTCACCAGCGGATGCAACACTTGGTTCAATAGAAAAAAAACCTGCAACTTGCAGCTGCTCTGGGAGGGCTTGTTGCCTGGAATGTGCTTGGCTTTAGCCCACAACAGTTTTATATTTTTTTTATAAGGCTGCTGTTTCTATGGACACTAGATTTAGTAATTCCGCTCTCTCTCTCTCTCTCTCTCTCTCTCTCTCTCTCTCTCTCTCCCCCCCCCCCCCCCCACGGGGGGAAACCCTAGCATCCTTAAAATCATTCCTTTGCCATTGGTGACTAGCAGTGGCCGTTGTATGTTAATGTCACTTTCTTCTCTCGATTTTTTCTTGCTACTCAGTACGTTCTCTCTCTCTCTCTCTCTCTCTCTCTCTCTCTCTCTCTCTCTCTCTCTCTGTGTGTCTGTATATTACTTTCCTCTCTCGTTGCCCACTTTGGCTATATCTTAGTTTTTGTAATTGTAGATATGAGTATATGTGTTTGTAGATCTAATTTTCTATGTTTGTATACCTGAGTTTCTATATTTGTAGATCTATCTTTTTGGGTTTCTTTGTTTTTAAAATCTTTAAGTAAAAACTTAGTATTTTTTTCATGTTCTACACGTCCAAGCACCAAACATACTTAAATAAAGGTATGTTAGAATGAAGTGAGGATGGAGCTGACTATAAAAGGAGTGAAGGAAGTACAAATGGTTCACTTTTGTTTGGAGAGCAAGAAATTTAGTTTTCCCTTTTGCTCTTAGACAATTTTGAAGATTTTCAGTATTCATTTTACAAATAAAGGTTGATTCTTTCAAAATATAGATGGTGGTTTGGTTGCCAACAATCTTTTTATCATAACTGAACCTTGGATGACATTGATTGATATGATTATGGGTATGATGCGGATGCAATCCAAGTATTTTCATTTTTCTATTTAATTTCCTTTTTCAAAATTTCTCTTCCAAGGTGCATCTTGTTTTTTTTTTCTCCCTAATGAATTCTTACATGTTTTTTCAATTAGATTATACCCAATACAAAGACCTAATCCACAATACAAAGAAAAACAAATCAACATCATTATCCAAGAAATAATTGAAAAGAAAAGGGTATAATCTAATTGAAATGGTGATAAATTATAGTCAACCTCAAGTACTTGTTTAGATCTTTGAAGTAATAGTTTGCATCAGAAGCCTTAAAAGTAATAGAGGAGGTTACAAGTACTCACTTCCCCATCAAACAACCTCAAATGCATGTTGTAATATAAGGAAAAAAGTGAACGAAGTTTATAGCAAGCAAAAGAGAAAAGATAAAAGAAACATAGTTGTGAGCCCCAACATGACCCATGAATGTGTGGTTGCATCAATAGTTAACCCCACTGTTTTTTCCCCTTCAATATATCATTGTTTTTTCCTTGTAACTTCACTATGAAGATAAAATGAGAATCAAAATCAGCTCCATGGATGAAAAAGAAGAGGAAAGAATTGAGTAAGATTCTACAGAATGTCTAAAAGAATTGTAGACATGATTATTTGAAAACTCTAGATATTCTTTGGCAACAATCATCACTCAATGATGTTGTAGAATTTTCTAAATCTGCTCCATGTTACTAAGCTAAACGTGTCTTGGAAGAAATGTGAGAGTATTACCCGCCAAACGTTTACCTCCCATATGGTAAACACGGAAAGTCTTCCATGCTCTATATATGACAGACCGTTCTTAAAACTTTTCAAAGTTCAGTTCAAGAACTGTCATTCTGCCTTCCCTAATATCTAATAAAACCTCACTCTTTGTTTATAGAGTCCCAACATGTACATTGGGAGCACTTGTACTAGCAAGGATATTTTTCAATACGTAAGAATTCATTAGGGAAAATAAATAAGAAAAGACTAGATACACCTTACAGGAAGAGAAATTTTGAAAATGGAAATTAAATAGAAAAATGAAAACACTTGGATTGCATTTGCATCATACCCCATAATCATATCAATCAATGGGGTCATCCAAGGTTCAATTACGATAAATAGCTTGTTGGCAGCCAAGCCACCATCTATATTTTGAAAGGATCAGCCTTTATTTGTAAAACGAACACTGAAAATCTTCTAAAAGAACATTTGCTTTCTATTGAGAACAAAAGCGAAAACTAAATTTCTTTCTCTCCAAGCAAAAACGAACCATTTGTACTTCCTTCACTCCTTTCATAGTCTACTCCATCCTCACTTAATTCTGACATATCTTTTATTTAAGGATGTTTAGTGCTTGGACGTGCATAATAGAAGAAATCACCAAATGTTTGAAAAAATACTAAGGTTTTGCTGGAACATTTTTAAAATAAAGAAACCCAAAAAGGTAGATCTACAAATACAAAAATATCTACAAACACAGAAACTCAGATTTAGACAAAGTGGGCAACGACCAACGAGAGAGGGAAGTGATATACAAATACAAAAACTCAGATCTAGCCAAAGTGGGCAACGAGAGAGGAAACTGTTATACAAACTGAGAGAGAGAGAGAGAGAGAGAGAGAGAGAGAGAGAGAGAGAGAGAGAGAGAGAGAGAGAGAGAGAGAGAGAGAGAGAGAGAAGTGATTTTGTTTTCTCTGGCATTTGGGGAAGGGGAATTAATCCTATGACCTCGAGTTACGGTCACATTTGTCTACTTAAATTCATTTTAGTTAAAGCTAATGACGGATACTTGTGTCAATAATCTGTATACATAACTGGGTTTTGGGTAAATAACCGTCCAAATTCACTCAGACTTTCAGGTTTAGGACTAGATCACTAGAAACGAATATGCAGCCGTAGTGAGGCACGAATAATATTCCTTTTTATTAGCTACGACCTCCAACCCCGACTGCCTAGTCCACCATTAGATTAGAAAAAACTGCATCTCTTATAAGTTCTTGATTTTGCCAAGGAAGATGACCACAGAGCATTAATTTATTTAACTTTTTATTCTCTTGCTTTTCATGCACTCATGTATTAATTGTAAAGAGATTTTTTTGAACTCCCTCCCTCTTTTCCCTTATTTATTTTATTTTTGGCCTCCTCTCTCCTCCAAGTTATTATTATTGTTGTTACTGAAATTTTTTCTTATCATTTTTCTTTCATCCCCGTATTGTTTTGAAGAGAAGGAGATGCCATGTTCAAAAACGACAATGCAAATGACCTTTTTTTTTCCAAAAAAAGACACCACCTTTGTAATTCTATCAATCCCTCTCATTTGTGCCGTGAAATACTGTGAAAAGAATACAAGAAGATTTAATATTTATATTAGTTAAATTATCTGGTGCTAATTAAAGATGACCCGTTGTTGTTGTCATTGTTGTAGATGTACTCCAACATGGATGAGATTGATGTGTTTTAATATGCAAAATTCTTCTCATCAGCCACTATTCACCGCTCCACACCCCTCACCCTATAAAAAAACATCCATATACTGTATGAAAAACACCCCTACACCCTATGAAAAAACTAGAAGTGTGTGGTGTGAAAGTGAATAGTGGCTGATGCATAGTAAATCCCTTTTAATATTTTGTTTTGGATAAATAGTTTAATTATTTAGATTATGCTGTCTCATAGGTTTATAGTTTTTCAAAAATAATCCCAAAATCATCATATATTAAAGGAAAATAGGTATTCAAATTTCAACTAGGCACTTTTACAAACTAGCTAGGACCACAAACTGTTATAACATCCTAATTTGCTTTCTCCCAAAAACTTTAGGGTGATTGATGATTAAAAGTCTTACGTCTAAAATAAGAAAAACGAAATCATAAATCTTCTATTTGAGCTTAGCTCTTTGAACTCTAGATTGGGATTCTTACGGCCAAAAGAAAATAGCCATGTGTACAATTATATGTTATAAGAGAAAAACTTGGTGTAAAAGCTCACAGTCAAATAATATTGATACACTTACCAGTTTCTTTGAATATATGCTCCCCTTTTTGGGGACAAAATTATTACATTAGTAAAGAAAATATGAATACAACTTGAGGGGATGGGATATCCCATCAATCACCCTAAAAAAACTGATAAAACAAGAAAATAAACACGACTCGAAAATTGGTATCAGATAATTAGTTTGATCCCATAGTTGAAGAAAAACAATGAAATAAAAGTTAAATGAATTGTAGGTATAGATCAGGTAGAGCCGTATAGGGGAGAGTACATTGTGGTGGTGTGGCGGTACATGAGGACCATGCATGTACAGACAACGACACATATGGCTCATACGCGCATTGATCAAAATAGCAGAAGAGTGAGTCGTAAACTGAATGAGGAGATATTTGGGTGGTGCATGCATGGCTGCAATTAAAGCCTAGATTTGAAGTTCAAATTTCTTAAAATAAAAGACTGAAAAATCAAGAAAATAAGGAAAAAAATGCTAGTAAGCCAACCAGTGGCCAACTAGAAGAGAGTGGCTTTAAAAAAAGGCCAAAATCAATACCATACGGGCGGCATGCATGTGGTGATTGTTACATGTGCAGAAAATGGCTTTTGACAACCACGCACATGCGGAAGACTTCTTTTGGATGGTGGAAGAGGTTGATGAAGAATTCACGCTTCCATTGGTGGTGTGCAAGTGAGATTGTAGAATAGATGAAATACAATGTATCTGGCTTATAATGGCTTGAGCGGATTAAAAAAAAAAAATTGGAGCAAAAGAAGAGGTTCTCGGTGGGGGTTTCTTTCAATGGGGGAGAGAGGGACATCGAACAATCTCATATACCCTCCTATTTCGTTCTTGGCATTAAAATTGTAACTCCTTGCCCACACCCACGAAGGAAAAAGGAAACAATACGTACTTTCAGGCAGCTCAAGCTATCGGTGGGATAGCCTTTAGAAAACCTTGGCAATTGTTGTTGATCAGCGGTATATATCATACCTTATTTAACCCTTATCCAACCTATGTGTGTCGTCGATATATATCGACCTTTTGTGGAGTTGGTACTTATACTCAAGTACTAGACACTTGGGCTTCATGGAGAGGGCGTGGCTTGATATCTCTGCACCGCATGTACGTCAAGAACTGTCCTGGTAGCTCTTCCAAAAGCGCCTGGACCACAGAAATCTGCCCACCTGCACATACCACACAATGAGTAAGTTATAAGATGGGTTTGAAGCAAAAACATAACAGCTGCAACAAGATAAAAGTAAAAGGAAACAGTTCATGTCATTTGATACAAAAGTCAATAGGCCCAAACAGATGATACAAACGTCAACTGAAAAATGAAGTAGAACTGAATTTTGGGTTGTAAATGAAGGAGCCAAGCTGTTTGGTGTTGGTCAATGTTTAATCCATAAAGTGTTACAAAAAAAGACGGAAAATAAAGGACCAGGACAGTGGTGCATGGCAACAACAGTTCATGCAACATCTCCATCAGACACAATTTCAGTGTTCAAACCTATCCTTTAATCCTTTCTTCACTCCATCATTGAATAATTATCTAGCTAGGCATTGCAATCAACAATGTGGTTTTGTTGCTTTCTCTCTCTCTCCACAAAAAAGCTCTTAACTGTCTCTAAAAAACTCTCCCTCCCAACCTCACGCTATGAGGAACGAAGTACCTCCCAACTTCTCCCTCCCCTTTCTCTCATTCCTTCCTCAATCTTCTCCCCATTCTAGATCTTCTCATTCCATTTCTTCAGTTTTTTTTAAAAAATTTCCCCTCATCTTCTTCCTTCTTTTGTCTCTATTTTGTTTAGTCTTGGAGGTTAGTTCTACTGCTATCCGACCGGTTCCAACCACCACTAGCCCACCATATATAGAATCCCCACCATTTGATCACCCATAGCCACCGCACCCAGGTACCAAACAACCACACATACTGCCACTCGCCACCAACGACAGGCATCAGTGGCACTCGCCACCCCCCGCCTGCTCTCTTTTCAGTAGTTAACTCTCCTTTACTTGCACCTCCAGTCCCTAAAGTGTTTTCCAGTCATTTTTCATTTTATTTTCACCTCCATTTTCCTTACCCTGACACCATTTTGCCGGAAGTGTAAACTCTCGATTTATTTTTGTCAATCCACTTATGATCACCACGTGCCTTATCTTTGATTTGGCTACTTGCCGATCTACCATCCACCACCACAAGATCAATATTTTGATTGGTGCATGAGGCCTATGCGTCACCATCCTCAACAGTTTCCATCCTTTTTCAGGAAACAGACTGTCTTCTTTTTTGCTAGAAGCAAAGATTTGTTCTTGCTTATTATTCTGAGAATAGGGAAGATGTGAGCATGGGACTCTCCCAACACTCCAAAGCAGTTAATTATGGTGCATCATTACCACTGTGGCTCTGAGTCACAAGACCACAATCTCTTAGTTGAATTGCACCAAAAACGACCTTTTATGACAGTTCTTTCGGTTTGGTAAAGACATATGCATCTTGACCCAATTTTTAGCTCCATACGTGCACGTGCCATTATGTACTTACCATGAACATCTCGCATTGGAACAAACTGTACAATGTCACGTGTAGCAACACGATCTGTAGAGCTCTCTAATCGTTGTCCTTTATCAGCATCAAGGACCTGTCACAAAAACTAAGTTAGATGACATATTAACACATGAGGGTAAGTTCAAGTTCTAGAAAAACAAATCCATACCTCCATCTGTCCAAAATCTGCACCTCCCACTCCCACTATAAGAATTGATAGTGGAAGATCAGATGCCTTCACCAAAGCGTCTTTCGTTTCTTGGAGGTCTGTAAGGACTCCATCCTAGAAAATGTGACAATTTATTTGATTACCAAACGAAGGATTGAAGGTGGAAAGAGGCATCAAATTATGAAGTCAACTATTCTATTTACCGTAATAATGAGCAAGACGAAGTACTTTTTGTTGTTGTATGAAATGGATTGGCTTGCAATTTGAGCAGCTCTTTTAATCACTTGGCCAAACAACGTTGGTCCTGCCAGAGTAACATTATGTAGAGCACTTGCATAAGCAGACATGATGCCTTCAACACCTTCGACCTATTGAAAATTAGAAGCTAAATGCGTTACTTGAGGAGTATGAACATGTAGTTTTCATAAGGATGATATGTATGCTATGCAACAATGAAAAATCACTTGATTTCAATGAGTCTTATACGGTACATATCATTTTCATTATGTTAACAATTGTACAAGGAAGAAAAAAAGTACCGTAGAGTGTAACACATAATATTAGGAAGGGTATTGGGTGATAACTCGATCCATTTGATTTTCATAGTTTTCATTTACTTACATAAATTTTGAAGGACCATAAAGACTTTCTAAAGCCTATTAATTGCATATCTAAAATTATTGTATATAACAGTTTTGCATGTGTTATGGTTAATCTATACTCTGTGTTTTTTCAACTAATGCTTTTACCAACTTCTTACTTATTTGGTTGAAGCTGACTATGACACTGATAAATATTAAATTTTTTAAGAACAAACAATGATGAGATAAACAGGTTGAAACAAACAAAAATCAGGGATTAACTATAGTATTGCAGGAGGGCAAACAAGATGGCGATAGTTCTGTGGAAAATGCCAGTACATGCAAACCAAAATGTTGCATCAGAGACGAAGAAACAATAAATTATAAAATGGGCTTCTCTCACCTCAAAGCTACCTGCGCTTCCATTCAGGTTGAAGCAATGTGAGATGGTTCCATCAAATGTTTTCCCACCGAAGCCCCAAGCAGGAAAGCGCCTATCAGAATCATAAAATTGAATGACCTCCCCAACCTCCATTATAGCCTGAAACAAATTCAGTTATCAAGCAGATAATAACTTCACCCATCAACAATAATTTCTTTAAATACAGGCTAACAGAAGGCCCACTTAACAAACTAGAACAAATAAACTTGTCTTTCTCAAAAGCTCAAGAAAGCAAATTGGATATTGAAAACGAGCCACTTGATCAAATTGAGTTATAACAGAAATAAAAGAAAGCAATTTAGAGACTTGTTTATGGACCAAACTTCATAATATATATATATATATATATATATATATATATATATATATAAACCAAATCAAGATAACAACAAATTTCTCAGGTCAGTGTTATATGTGGGGAGGTAAATTTGAGTGTCAATATCATAATGAAAATACAACTCATGAGGTAAATTTCCATGCCAATCGATCCAAACAATTTGCCTATACTAGTTTTGGAGTCAAAATAATATGATGTTGAAAGCACCAGATTAGGATGCATAGACTACCTTCTGATAAGAATTCAACTGGCCGGAAGGATCAATGTAGTGTAAAGAATCTGGGTTCTGAGGATTTCCATTTGAGGCTGGACAAATTAAAATTGACTATTCAAATTATGAATAAGACATTCGGGCGAAACATTTACAACCATAAAAAAGAGAACAAAAAATAAAAAAAATCAATTATCACGTGTATAAATAGTCCTCTAGAAATTACTTACCTGTAAAGTCAACTGCAACCATAAAGTTAAGCTCAAATCCACAAGAAACGTAATCAAGAAAGCTGTATTGTTCCTTCTCACAAAATTGATCCACAAAGAGCTCCCCCTTCAAAACCTATATTGATGAATCATTGAACAAATGCAAATTCAAATAAAACGAATAAACTGAAATATTTTAATAAATTCTACTGCAATTATGAATAGGTACCTTCTTGTGACCATGATGAGATGTTATAGTAAGATTTTCACCACTTCTACCTTCTTGAAGTTTTTCCAGGTCGGCCACTGACTTCTGAAGTTTACTGATATGGTAAATTTAAGAACAATATCTTCTTTAGAACCAAAGACTAAACTCAGATAACAAGGGAAACAAGCAAAAATGAATCTGCAGATTAACTAAATTCCACTTACCCAATAAGTGAATGTTTGCCACTGCTATTGAAATCAAAGCACTCGATAATCAATGGGTTATCCTGCAACAAGTCAAATTTCATACACCACATGCATCTTCTTAATCGTCCAAATAGCAGAATATCCTATAATATAGTGTGACCAAATCATAAGGTGACAAGTTTACCTTACTTCCAAACTGCTGCATACTTAGGCATAGGGGTTTCCATTTTGGATTTAAATTGTTGTTCACTACTTCAGTCTTGCATATTGGAATGGAGCCTCCACTCTCCACAATTCTAGATATTCTTAGAAAAGGGTCCTAGAATAAAGTGATGAATTTTAAGGATGAAACAAACAACAAATATACATGCATACGTAACATAAAGCTTTGCAAATACATACACTTATAGAAAATATGTCCTTGTTATCCAAGTAAGAACAATGGAGCATCATCTCAACAACCCTCCTTGAAGCAACTGTTTCCTCTGCATGGATGGTGAGTATCCCTAAGTTCCTCAAACCCACATGCCCAATTTTACTACAAAGATTAAGGGTTAAACTCCGATTTTGTTTGGTAAGTACCTGCCATGGAAGAGGGGGGAAGGATTTGATGTTCAGTAAGGTTAAAAATGGCAGCAATTGCAACATGCTCTATAACTGCATCGATGGTAACCTAATATCTTAATATATCACTTAATTAGGGAAGAAGCTCTCACAATAGTCTTTCTGCTATTGAAGTTTTTAATAAAAAAAACTCTAAAAATTGATATAATTTTATACTCAATTTGCACCAGCTTAGTTAAAATGCATATGCATTCTCAATGAGCCTGATTGATCCCAAGACAGCATACCTCTGATAGAACACACGTGGCCTCTCCAAGAAAATCTTGATCCTTCAATTTCAGTGTCTGAAACACAACAGAATAGATATATTTATTATGTGCAACAGAAAAATGGTTCATACAAATTTTCTAAAAATTACAGATCATATGGTAATAGTTTAACATTATGTTTTCCTCTGGCGTTTTGTCTCTGATCCAACTCAGATTTTATCTGCACTTCTCCCATAAATTGTTTTCTTTTCTCACATGACTATGAATCTATGATTAAAAACAGTGACAATCTTTCGAAAGTACTCATTCATTAATCACAATTAAGATAGTTGACCCCCTTCACACACATAGATGTACACAATAGTGACCGAATTAAGCAAGCAAACCGCTGCACACCATTCAGTGAGTACTTTCCCATGTCGGTCTTACAAGTTATACAGTTATACGATGCATGGCTGCATCTATATATATTGTCCAAATAACTTAGGCTGACATGAACATACAGTTGGCATCCAGAAGTCATTTATTATTGTTCTCGAATTAATGTTTTTTGCCAATTCAATGTGTTTAACCATGTATCAACAAAAATATAACTGAACAGGCTAGTGAAAGTATAATGTCATCTAACTAACACATATTTTCTCAGAAAAACCAGTACCCAGCTCTTAGTCCCCAGTGTAAAAGAGTTCTAACTTGCAAATTGCGGTATTCAACACTTAAAAGTATTGGAAGAGATACTACAGAAACACTTAGCATGTACACTTTTTCTTGTATATTGTTGGTACAAATTATAATTGGAAAAACATAACGTACAAAGATTTAAAACATTAGATACTCGAGAGCAGAAACTATAATGTACCTTCACAGGTATATTGTGAAATTTGGTATCAACATCATATACATGAAATCTGGAGCGAAAATAAAGAAGGGAAACGCGAGTGAGTCAAAAGAAGTCAAATCAAAACAGGAGTTTCCGTAATAAAAAGAAGTATATCTATAAAAAGATAAGCACTTAAAATGAATTTGTAAAGCTTACACCAATGGCTGTACAATCTCGAACTGGAATGCAACTATAACTTTTTCTATCCACGTGGGATTCAAGCTATTCAGTATAACCTCAGTGCGGCCTAACTCCTCTAGTTTTCCATCTATATTCTTCGCATATACCACAGCCATGGGATCACTCTGAACAGAACAATATCTTTTTTAGCTCAAACAACGGTAAGACAATCCTGACCAAAACACACACAAACAAACTACTGTGTATTGAAAAACTCAAACCTTGAAAGCTAAATAAACACCTTTTTTCCAGAAACGGTCAACATGAAGTATTAGTTCAGCTTGCTGCCCATGTAAATACTACTTATGGTAAATGTAAACCAAACACTACCAGGATGGGAATCCCATGAAAACTATTCATAAACTTGAGAAGAAAGAAAAACACCAGAAACTTGGGGTGTTAACTCATTTTCTAGCAACTTTGAGCAAACAAAGATGGCGTCCAGGATTTAGTCATCCAAAGGTTAAGCTGAAGAGATACAGAAGAAGCAAGAAACTCTTCAAATTTGAAATCCATTTCTTGTTTGAGAAAGTCCTAATGGAAGACATATATCCTCCTGATCAGTAAACACAAGACACGAGTACAAACTAATATATCATTAAGAACACCAAAAACAGAACAAACTAAATTATATCACTGAGCACTGTATTTTTCTTACCCAGGTTTTTCATCAGTGTATAGTAACTACCCATACTAACCAAGACGGTTATCGATCCACATACATAGTAATCCAGCTCATTACAAGAGTATGGCTACAAATATCTTATGTAAACAAAATACTATCAAAATAGTAACATAAACTTTTTTTTTATAGGTAAATAGACATAGCCCAAGTACACAGAACATATAAAAATAGCAGCTTAACATAAAGTAATGATCAGCTCACATGCCCATATCCCCCTCTATTTTGGTTGTATCTTGAAGTGAAACTCACATAGTAAAATGTACTTCAACATAATGAACCAAAATTGTGATAGTTATCCCAAAATATAGAACTGATTAGTTCATAGAATTATGTTAACTTGAGAAATATTATACCAGAGTCTTGAATTCATACAAATTTGAAGTGTGGTTTGGATCATAATTTCCAGTCCATGCTAAGCATAGAAAATATATAGGTGATGAAGTTGGACATTAGAGCAGTTAAACAAATGATCGGCAAAGGAAAGACGCTAGTATAAACCCTCAGTAAACATCACTATCAAACATATGGTTATGTTTAGAGGAATACCTTTGAAATGATGTCACGATCTCGCAAGTTAATTGCTGATAGGGATAACTGCAACATAGATTAAAATACATGAATACATTTTGAAAAGGAAAAACAAATGAGTTAACAGTACAGACATAAATAAAAAGAAACTAAAAACAAAAGAGCCACGCATGCAGCAAAAATAACAATTCCAGATGTTGACATCTCTTATAATACTGATAACCGATCCCATCCCATGTAAAATTTTTGTCAGGCAATATACTGCTTTGGAGCTTGCCATTATTCCACCCATTTCTTTCTAGTAAGGGGCAACAGAATTGCACAATTTCCATCTGTTGGAGATGAAAGAAATGGCAGGTAACCCTTTTCAAGAATATAGGTGGCACTTCATCCTTTGGCACTTAAAAATGAGAAATATTCAACTCCTGCACAATACTAAAAGGCAACATGTTGCTTCATACAACCTCATTAGTCTCCAATTTTCTAATATTCGGTTAAAATATCTAGGTCGTTTTACTGCAGTCTTAAATTCAAGAAGTTGGTTACTATGTGGGGTATCAATTTAGTCAATCAAAACATCATCCTTTATCTAAGCGCCAAAACACATGGCACCCCGACCATGCTATCCTTTCCTGATTCTGAGAAACTAGTAATAGGCCAAACATTTAAATGACAGAATCCGCATGCTTCATTTATCAAGCGAAACTCATAGCTTGAAGAGAGCTAAGGATGTAACATTTCAGCACCTTTGAAATACACACAAACTGATCCTCTACCATGCAACGAAAACGACTTCTTTGATAATTTTAAACATATATGTATTGTAAACAAAACCATAACACTAACACGAATACAAAATTTTTATTATTTTATTATTTACTCTTTCTGGATAACCTTTTTTCAATCAAGTTTTGTGCCTTGCATTTGTATAAGAATAGTATTACAGGGGAGAAACTTTACTGGAGAAGAAAAAAGTAACCACAATTTTAAAAAAATAATAATCGTATTCATATTATTCTTGTTCTCATTGTATTTTATGGGCAATGGCCAACATAATGATCAAGTAAAATGAGAATAGTAAGAACCTAAGCCAATCTGGGATAGAAAATAAATAACGATACGAATTTCAGCCAACGTGGGGATAAACAGAGTAAAGAATATCAAGAGTCTGAGCCAATGTGGGGTAGATAATAGAGAGCAGCGCAGCTAATACAAATGCATAATACAGTTCTGAGTGCGTGTAATATATATATATATATATAGAAAGGCGTTAGAATGGCAGTCACTACCTCGACTCGGGTGAAGTGTTGAGGGAGACCCCAAGACCTGTAGAAGAACTCAACGGCGTCGTTGTGGCCGGCATTGTTGTTGGTAGCTGTGGGGCTCTGTTGGACCCCACCCACGGCTTGCTTTCCTCCTTCCACGTCCGAATAGCAGTTCCCCATCTGTCTCTCTCTCTCAAGCCCAAATGAGATTCCTTTTTTGTTTTCGTTTTCTCTTCTCAATTTAAAACCCTGGATAAATTATATACTTATCCTCTAAAAAATTTTCAGAGCTCTTCAAACTCAGCCTGTCCTTTGTATCTAAACATACAAAAAGGAATATATTTTTTTTATGTGTTTGGATCGCAACCCACTTTAGAGAAAACGTGTGTTGAGGATTGTGATTGTGGAGGATTGTCTATCTCTGCTCTGCTGTATTTATTAGGGGAGAACAAGCAGTTTCCTACGTATACGATGGAGTGTTTCCTTCCTTCTTTCCTTGCAGGAACCTACGAAATTGTAGCATCTGTTACGAAGTAGGAGGTGTTTTCTTCACAACCACAACAGTTGTTTCTTTCTTAGGACTCAACGAAACGCGGATTCCCTTGACAACTTGTTTTTCCCCTTTGAGCAATTATGCGGTCAAACCAAAACAGAGGAAAACCGAAAAAGGAAAATGATGGATGCAGGGGACTTGCGCAGGAAGTTGCGCACGAAAAACTGACGGGATCCATGCGGAAAATGATACGGTGCGTTTCATTGGGTTTGCTACACGGTGCGTTTCGCAGTCTACATTCGGATCCCTCCATCTCCGAAGCTTCCCGAGACCCGTTATGGGTTTCTGAACCCTAACCTTCGCATCTCCCTCCTCCATTGTCACTTGTCATTCTTTGCAAGTACAACCCTCGCCACTCAGTTTGATGGCCAATATAAGCACATGGAATGATTCCAGCCCATGAAACAGGATGGGAATTCACTAGCTAAAAACATCTGAAATGCATGGGTGCCATCATAAAGGGCAAAAAGATAAGCGTTGACTATAAATGAGAAAGAAAGCGTAAATCTCCATAAACAAAAGGAAACGGAAGGGAAGAAATGATTCCAAATCACTGATTTGTTGGGAGACCAAATTATACAGAACACTTACGGTCCTACCATTACAGAAAATCCAATCATAAGACAGAAGAAGAAGAAGAAGTGGAAACCCAGCTGCCACTGCCGTCCACCACTCACGAATTCATTAAAATTAATGGAAATAAAAATTAATTAAAGGATATGAACCCCGATCGAAGTTTCAAGACATTAATGGAAATAAAAATTAAGTGTAGCTCTACAGCTACATATGAGAGCTCCCGCTACTTCCCTTTCATTTTTTTTTTCTTTTCTTTTGGCTTATATATATTTATATTTAATATTTTTAAAAATTAAAAAAATTATAATATTATTAAAAAATATTTATTTAATGATTAAATAAAAATAATAAAAAAAATAAAAAATCCTAATAGTAACTCTTGGTGAAAGCTATCCGAAGAGTAGTATTTTTCAAAAGTTAATTAAAAGGAGTTCGACCCTCGACAGGATCTTCAAGGTAATATATTATCGAGCATAAGTCATGTTGAAAATGGCCTTTCATAGAAGGGAGAAATAGCATAGATGACGCTGACAATTGGTGAAGGTGAAGGGTTAATAGCTTGTAAACGTTCAGATTTTTCGAATTGATGAAGACTGGGCATAGTTTAATTACAGTAAATAAATAAACAATGATAGCACTTGTAAAAGAACTGAGCGGCATTCGGATTTAAATTTAGAAAAAAAAAATTACAATATTAATAAAAAATATTTATTTAATCATTAAATAAAATAAAATAAAAATAGGGTGTTAGAAGAAATGTTGGAGACCCATTGTCAGTATTCGAATGGGGCATGCTACCTATTTAACGTTTGCTTGGCAAGTTGGCACAAAGGCTGTGCGTTATTCACATTATTGATAAAATACACTATCTATATTATTGATAGTATGTTAATTTATAAGATTTAAATTTATTTAAAAAAATTTATAAATTTAAATCTTATAATAGAATTTTTTTTTTTCTTTTTAGTTTGGAGTAAAAAGATGAAGGAGCATAATTAGATTTAGAGCGGCTTCCCTGTTAATACATGTTAAATTTTATATGGGAGTAACCTAAAGGTTATTGATATGAAAATAAAATAAAATCTATTTACCCACCAAATTGTTGAGGGAAGGATAAGATTTACTTATTAAATGCCTATTCATAGGTTTTCTTGCTTAAAAAAGTCAAATTAATATTTATTACATTCCTGCATCACCATTCACACCAAATTTGTTGAGTCTTTTTCTGAAGTAAAATTTGTAATACATTTACCATTTCCTATATCTCAAAATAGTATAACACTTTGACTTTAGAATATTGTTATGATGTAATTTAATCAAATTATGTGTTGAACGATTGTGTGTAACTTTTTCTTGGAGAATCCACCAATGGATGCGCGTGATCCTCTCTAATCTCTATGTACCTTCCAAGTCATTAATGTAATGGTCCTTTTCATTTTAATTTGACGTGACAAATGCATAGAATAGATATTTGAAGGGTTGAATCTTCTTATTTTGAATTTGAATTCTTTATTTCTTCCATCCTTCCATTGAATATCCAATTGGTTGTCCAAGAGGGCTTTACTTCTGAGCAAATGTATAGGATGAAGTTAAGAGCACTCACAAACCAATTTACAAATAAATTCAAGGTTTCTAGCTACCTTGAAATTCAGGAATAGATGTCATATGATGTGCAGTTGGTAGCCCAAGAACATTGACCAACTAATCGACCAAGTTTGATTGTCCCACATTTTTTATCTGTTTCAAAAGTAATCGCAATTGACAAATAGATTTCAAGAAGATTAAAAAAAAAAAAAAGGAGTATCATTGTGATCATAAAAAGGAAAGAAAAGAAAATAATAATATATCAATAAAGAGCACTTTCGAGTCTTTGACAAGATAAAAGGTATCGAAAGAATTTTGATGGGTACCAAAATGCTGCTTACACTCAGTTTCGTACAAATTTGGAGCCCATGTTCCCTCATCCATACATTATGCAACTGAAGATTGCCTCATATGTGTTAAAAAAAACCACCTGCAGTGTGAAGCTCTTGGCGTATTAGGCGCCCCCCCCCACATGCTGCAATTTGCCTGCTGCACCGAACGCACATGCACCGTTCGGTGCTTTTGTTTCTATTAGGCACCGATCCCATAATTTCAGCAGCAAACTGCTGCATCGAAACTGATCAGCAAGAATTGCTGAAGAGAACTTCTCCTATAAATAGGAGAGTTCTGATCTTCAGAAGATGCAGTGGGAGAGAAAGAAAATAGAGAGAAAGAGGGACGTGAGAGAGATAGAAATTTGTAGAGTGTTTTGTAAATCTCGTACAAATTCTATAAAAGATGCTCCAGTGGATGTAGGCAATTTGCTGAACCACTTTAAAATTGTTTTGTGTGATTTTCAGATAGGCCGGTGCCACAACAATTGGTATCAGAGCCACTAGGTTCTTTTTTTTTTGTGGGGTGGAGCTTTTGCTGTGGTAGTGTGGATACGTACAGTCTAAGGAGGTTCTGTCTAGGAGATTGGAAATTTTAAGTGTGTTCATTGTGACCCTCCAACCTTTCCTGGGAACTGACTTAGTGAGGTACTATTCATTTCTACGGTAAAAATTCATCAAGAGCTCTGCTTCAAGCTGTCCGAAAATTCAAATTGGTCAAAATCAATTTTTGACAACTCCAGGGTGTTCCTCGCGTTGAGACGAATCCGTTGCCGCAAACGGAATCGAAAACGGAGGTCGGAGGAGCCCACACGCGCCCCTAGAAGATCGGCGCGTGCATCTGCTGTAACTCACGCGCCCCACGCGCTCCAGAGGAGGAAGACGCGTGTCAGACACGCTCCCCACACGCCCCCACGCGCCCTACAGTGTTTCAGCGCGTGAAATACACGCGCCCACGCGCTCCCACGCGCACATAGTGCTGTAGCGCGTGTGTCACACACGCCTACTCGCCCCATGCGCACTGTGCAGCGCGTGCATCCCACGCGCCAGACAGATCACAACCATCCGTTTTTCAGATCCAATTTCGGCTTGATCTAAGCCGTTCGAAGTCGGATTTGAGCAATCAAATAGTGCTTTCCTACTATTTGGATCGTTCCGGACTCATCCGTACGGTTAGAATTTTGAAATTTTGAGTCTAAAATTTTTAAATTCAAATGGAAAGATCTGGAAGAGATAGGAGTTCTGATAATGCCAGTAGCTCCGGGCGTCGGTCCACTGTGTCAAATGCCAAGTTTGAAGTTGAGAAGTTCGATGGAACAAGCAATTTCGGCATGTGGCAGTGTGAAGTCATGGACGTGTTGATCCAACAAGAGTTGGATATTGCGTTGGGAGGAAAGCCAGATGATATGACTGATCAGGATTGGAAGAAGCTTAATACTCAAGCTTGTAGTACAATCCGATTATGCCTTACCAAAGAACAAAAGTATTTTGTCATGAGAGAGACAAATGCTAAGGTACTTTGGCAGAAATTGGAGGATAAGTTCATGAAGAAGAGCATTGAGAGCCGTTTGCACTTGAAGAAGAAGCTCTTCAGATTCCAATTTCGTGAAGGTATTTCTATGTCTGAACATCTGAATAGTTACAACCAAATTCTTGCTGATTTGTTAAACTTAGATGTTGAAATTGAAGATGAAGATAAAGCTTTACTTTTGTTAAATTCCTTACCCGATATATATGAGCATTTAATTACTACTCTACTGTATGGGAAGGAAAGTATTAGTTTTGACGATGTATCTAGTTCTTTAATTAGCAATGAGTACCAGAAAAAGGATAAGCAGGTACATCAAGATACATCAAGTGAAGCTTTAACAGCAAGAGGGAGACCACAGTCAAGGTATCCCAGAAAGAAGAACGGTTTTCATCAAAGTTTTAAAATTCGTTCCGTTCCGGCCGGAATGGCCGGAATTTTTCGTGCCGGAACAGTGGCCGGAATGGGATAGGTATCTGTTCCGTTTCGGGTCAAATTCCGGCCGTTCCGGTCAAATTCCGGCCATTCCGGTCAATTCCGGCCGGAATTCCGGTATTCCGGCTGGAATTACAATTCTGGCCCGAAAAAAAAAAAAAAAAAAAAAAAAAAAGCTTTTAAATAAGTTAAAAAATAATGAATAAAATTGTACTTTAAGAATTTAAATACCCCTTTCCGTGCATTAGAAGTATTGTTACTTTTAATAATTTTTCTATTCTTTAATTTTTTTCCTTTATTTTTGTGTCTTAACTCAAGTTTGTGAATTTTTTCAATATATATTCATTTTATAAATCTTTAATTCTTCTATATATATACACATATACATATCACACACTTACATATATGTATTTATTTTATTAATTGTTAGTTTATATATACATATAAATATTTATATATAATATATAATTAATCCCGAAACGGTACACCGAAACGTACCGGTACCGAAATATTCCGTTCCAGTGCCTCAACCGGAATGGTCTCCGAAACGGATTTCAAAACTTTGGTTTTCATTCGAAAACCCGAGCCACATCACGTGGTTCATCAGTCGGAAGAAAGCTCGCCAGAGACGAGTGTTCCTTTTGTCACAACAAAGGACACTGGAAGAAGGATTGTCCCAAGCTGAAGGGACAACAGCAGAATCAACCCACCACAGCCAATGTCGTGGACAGAGATGATGATTCGGATTTTTCCTTGATAAGCTCATCATCCATTTGTCATTCCGATGAATGGATTATGGATTCCGGATGTACCTATCATATGTGTCCCAATTGGGACTGGTTTACTGACTTCACAAAGATCGAGGGTGGAGCAGTACTTATGGGCAATGACAGTGCCTGTAAGACATAGGGAATAGGTAGCATTCGGTTGAAGCTGCACGATGGCAGCATCAAGACTCTAACAGAAGTTCGGTATGTTCCGGACTTGTGGAAGAATCTCATCTCACTGGGATCTCTGGATTCGAAGGAATTCAGAATCGTCATTGAAGACGGAACTCTCAAAGTACTAATGGGAGTTCAGGTGGCAATGAAGGGCTTGAGGCGAGGAAACTTGTACTTCTTGCAAAGAAGTACTATTGCTAGAAGAGCTTCCACAGGCTGTGAGAAGCTAGATGAGACTGATGATGACACCACCAGTCTTTGGCATATGCGTATGGGACACGCAGGAGAAAAAGCTTTGCAGACACTGGTGAAGCAAGGCTTACTCAGAGGTGCCAAGACTGGTAAACTGTCTTTCTGTGAGCACTGTGTATTGGGGAAGCAGAGGCGGATCAAGTTTGGAACCGCAGTACACAATACACAAGGAATTCTTGACTATGTGCACTCCGATGTTTGGGGACCTACCCAAAATGCATCTTTGGGAGGTAAACATTGGTTTGTAACTTTTGTTAATGATTATTCTCGTCGTGTGTGGGTGTATACGATGAAGAATAAAGATGAAGTGCTGAAGATCTTCCTTGATTGGAAGAAAATGGTTGAGACTCAGACCGGCAGGAAGATTAAGCGGCTCAGATCTGATAATGGAGGTGAGTACACTTCAGACCCCTTCATGGAAGTATGCCGGAGAGAGGGAATTGTCAGACACTTCACGGTACGAGGTACACCGCAGTAGAACGGTGTGGCAGAACGAATGAATCGTACTTTATTAGAGAAAGTGCGATGTATGTTACTGAATGCTAGACTCAGTAAGAAATTTTGGGCTGAAGCTGTGACATATGCCTGCCACCTCATCAACCGACTACCCGCAGCTGCCAATGATGGGAAGACATCCATTGAAATGTGGAGAGGTAAACATGCTACTGATTATGACTTTTTACACATTTTCGAATGTCCTGCTTACTATCATGCTAAAGAAAGTAAGCTTGATCCTAGAGCCAAGAAAGCAAAATTCTTGGGCTTTAGTACTGGTGTAAAAGGGTACAGACTCTGGTGTATAGAGTCCAAAAAGGTGATCATCAGTAGAGATGTAACATTCAACGAATCTGAGATGCTTAAGTCACATAAGCATAAAGATTCCAGTGAAGGCAGCAGTGATGGCGAAACATCAGATGATTCGCAAAGTGTGGAGTTTATTACTTCAAAGAAGTTGGGAAAGCATGGACAAGATGAGCTTGATAATTCAGTCACAGTACCTCCAAGTCAACCTGAGTCAATAGCAACCAACAGACCGATACGAGAGAAGCGTGTACCAACACGTTATGCAGACTATGTGACATATGCATTACCAGCTGAAGGGGGTGAGATCCCAACCACTTACAGAGAAGCCGTACAGTCCAGTGAACAAGTTGAATGGACAAAGGCGATGAATGAAGAGATGCATTATCTTCACCAGAACCAGACTTGGGAGCTTGTGCCACTTCTAAAAGGAAAGAAGGTAATTGGCTGTAAGTGGATCTTCAATCAGAAAGATGGATCAAGCTGCTAAAAATGGAGTGCGATACAAAGCTAGGTTGGTAGCCAAGGGCTACGCTCAGACAGAGGGAATTGACTACAGTAAAGTATTCTCTCCTGTTGTGAAGCATTCATCCATTCGGATAGGAGATTTATCTGTCTCAACCAGAAGGATTCAAAGAAGCTGGCAAAGAAAACTGGGTATGCAGTCTGAAGAAGTCTCTCTATGGCTTGAAGCAGTCACCTCGGCAATGGTATAAGCGGTTTGACCGCTTTATGATGGATCTGAAATACATTCGTTGCCAATACGATTATTGTGTATATTTCAGAAAACTTGCAGATGGATCTTTCATTTATCTGCTTTTATATGTAGATGATATGTTAATTGCATGTAAAAGTAAGGGGGAGATAGATCGTTTAAAAACTCAGTTAAGTAATGAGTTTGAAATGAAAGATCTGGGAGAAGCACGAAAAATACTGGGGATGGAGATAAGTAGAGATAGGGTGAAAGGTACAGTTCACCTTACTCAGAAGCAGTATCTGAAGAGAATACTGCAACGATTCAACATCGACTCGAAGACGAAGCCGGTGAGTACTCCTATGGCCTCATATTTCAAGCTCAGTGCATTGCAGTCTCCTAAAACCGATGAAGAGCGGGACTACATGAAGAATGTCCCATATGCAAGTGTGGTTGGAAGCTTAATGTATGCCATGGTGTGTACACGACCTGATATCTCCCAGGCCGTTAGCTTAGTTAGTCGCTATATGCATAATCCTGGAAAGGTTCATTGGCATGCGGCTAAGTGGATTCTACGGTATATTGTGGGGACCATAGATATTGGTTTGAAGTTCGAGAAGAGTGAAGATAGTCTAGTAACTGGGTATGTTGACTCAGACTATGCAGGTGATCTTGACAAACGCCGATCGACAACTGGATATGTGTTCACTATGGCTGGAGGACCAGTTAGTTGGCGATCAACTTTGCAGTCGACAATTGCACTATCATCAACTGAGGCTGAATACATGGCTGTAACAGAAGCCGTGAAAGAAGCCATTTGGTTACAGGGACTGGTAACAGATTTGGGCTTTGAGCAGCAAGAGGTTACCGTTTACTGTGACAGTCAAAGTGCAATCCATTTGGCCAAGAATCAAGTATACCACTCTCGAACAAAGCATATAGATGTCCGTTTCCACTTCGTACGTGAGATATTGGAAGAAGATGACATCAAACTTCAGAAGATTGGCACTGAAGATAATCCAGCAGATATGTTGACGAAGGTCGTCACAGCAATCAAGTTCCAACACTGTTTGGACTTGATCAGTATTGTACACTGCTGAGCACCCTAGGGTGCAATGGAGCATATTCGATAGCAGAAGTCTCTCATGTCAAAGAAAGAGGTGCATTCATTTGAAGAATGAATCAATTTGCAAGCAGCCTAGTATGGCACACTTGGGTGGAGGGGGTGATTGTTAAAAAAAACCACCTGTAGTGTGAAGCTCTTGGCGTATTAGGCGCCCCCCCCCCCACATGCTGCAATTTGCCTGCTGCACCGAACGCACATGCACCGTTTGGTGCTTTTGTTTCTATTAGGCACTGATCCCATAATTTCAGCAGCAAATTGCTGCATCAAAACTGATCAGCAAGAATTGCTGAAGAGAACTTCTCCTATAAATAGGAGAGTTCTGATCTTCAGAAGATGCAGTGGGAGAGAAAGAAAATAGAGAGAAAGAGGGACGTGAGAGAGATAGAAATTTGTAGAGTGTTTTGTAAATCTCGTACAAATTCTATAAAAGAGGCTCCAGTGGATGTAGGCAATTTGCTGAACCACTTTAAAATTTTTTTGTGTGATTTTCGGATAGGCCAGTGCCACAACAATATGCACATCAGGAGCCAATAAACAGGAGTCCAAATACAAATGGATACATATGTTCAAGATGCAAATTCAGTCAGAGGTGTAGGAATGATAGACTAGCAAAAGAGTATCGAGATGAAACTGGCATAGGCACCGCTTCAGCTGGGCAGGCAGCCTGATTATTGGAGCAAAGGTCTCACCTGCACAGCCTAGTGGACGCACCATCTCAGCCACTGCAGGGCACCACTCTACCTCTTGCAATGAGCAACACCCATGAGAATATTCTTTGTAACAAATGAGCTGAGTTGTATGATTGTGATTGGTTAAATCTGTAAATTCTGTTACAATACCTTCTCTCTCATAGTTTTCATTTGTGTATATAAACAATACTGTGTAAATGAGGAATACAATGAGAAATACACATTTCAGAATTCTTTCTTGTAGTGTCTAAGGCATTTTGTCAAACACCTAGTGTGCTTGCTTGGAATGTTACTTTGAAACTCTAATAGACCAGCAAAAGAGTATCGAGATGAAACTGGCATAGGCACAGCTTCAGCTGGGCAGGCAGCCTGATAATGACGTGTCTTTTCTTTGTGCAGTAAAGCATCAGCAGCATATGTAGAGTATAAACTACCCACTTGATCAGTTTCTGTCCGATGTAAATTGGCACTCTCAATTGGGTGCGTACCACCAATAGGATAAGAACCTGATGAAACACCATAATGATAACCATGGTATGGATCCTTTGTATAGGGGCCTGAACCAATAGCAAATGTTGCAGTTGCAAAAGGTACAATGGACGGCGTTTCACGTCTAGCACCAAGACCATAAGCATGGTACTCTCTCTCATTCAAGTAGAGAGAATCGGCATGAATAGTCTCTCTTTGTGTGGAGACAGCATTTATATGTAAAATGCCAAGTTGTCTTAGAAGTGCTCTCCCACAGGACCATAAGCTCGATAGTCCTTTCCAACCGAGTAAAAGTCCCTAGGAGTCTCCTCTCTTGGTAGAGTTGCCATGTCTCTGTATACAAGACATTGATGATCTCTTTCATAAGATGGCAACTGAAATATGCTAGAATCACCATTTGTATAAGGATCCCTAGCAAGTGTTTCCTTCTGATAACGGGGCCACACTTCTCTTACTCTGTCATGAACTTTCCTGTCACCAACTCTAGCAACCTAAGGAGAGTAGATAGGCAACACATGAGTTGAATGAACTTTAGCCAATCAAAAAAGTTTTTTAAGATTCCTAGCCTGAAGGGAAAAATTACAAAAATTCTGAATGCTAATATTTCAAAAGAAACAATGACCCAAACTATCGGAGAAAAAAAAAAGTGAATCTCACTTGCTTAACAGTAAGTTCTGTTTTGAATTTGTGCTTTTCATTATAATTTTCCTTAATTGCCTTCTTAAAAACACCTTCAAGTAGTGGAAGACAATCTTTTTCAATAGTGAACCGCACCTAAAAAATAATAACTCATAAGTATCTAGATCTACTAAAATAGATGAATAAAATTACAATAATTAGATACAAAACTCAAGCTCCAAGCAAGTCTAAGCTAAACAGAGAATGCCCCACCGAAAGCTGAAAAATTTTAATCCAGGTTTGATACCCATCACAACATCCTTTTTACTTATTGTAACACCTATTACATGATAGCAAAAACAATCTGGCTTGGTCTTTGTTCTTTCGACTCTCAGTACTACCATCTGACATACGATGTCTTCCTTCGTTTCTCTCTTTTTGTTTGTGCTTTTCCAACTCAATGATCTTCTTCTCTTGGTTAATTTCAGGCTGATTGCTCTTCTCCTTATGCTCTTCATCATTGATGTTCTTCTCATTACCTTCTTCTCAAGAATTTAGCTTTTTAACCTCTCCTCCACTATTGCTGCTTTCTATGTTACCCTTCTTATTATTCTTTCTTTGTTTACACTGAGGACCACCTTTATCTTTTTTGGAGTTCAAAAATTTACTACCAAGAAACTTCTTTGCAATTTTTTATTCTGCCTTAAGTGATTTTGGGGTTTTCTTTTTCGACGACTCTGGTCAGGTAGATGTCTCTGTTTCATTCTTTTTATAATCTGGTTTCATAAGTGCCTCGGGAAGAGAGTCTGAATCGTTTTTTTAATCTTGTTCTTCCTTCATGTTACTCTGGTTCAATTGGTGCCTCTGCAGGAGTCTCTACTTCCTCTTTTTATTTTTATTTTTTTTGTTCCATATTCCACGAGCCAAGAGGTTGCCTGATCAAGGTGTTCCCCAGCAAGCACGTTAAATCTGGTAGGAAGAGAGAGATAGGAAGAGAGTACCTGGCGAAGCAACAGAGAAAGAGAGAGGGCGACAGTAAAGAACAAGAGAAAATGATAAAGAAAACTATACCGTAAATTTGGTAGAGAAGAAAAAGTATTAATTGATATTATATTATATATGAATTGAATATATTTGCATCCTCTATATCTATAGTGTCTTTTCTTCTTTTTGAAAAATTAGTTGATTAATTTTCCCTTTCTCCATATTAAGATATTTATGTTTTTGTGAAGAGAATCCTGATTAACCATTCTTTTCTATGATGAAAATGAGTGTAAAACTTTAAATTCTAAGTAATTTTTGTTTTAATATTTTTATCAGAAACACACTTTTTTGTTTATACTTTTTAACAATGTTAGATATAATTATAAGACCTGTAAGTCTCATGCACTTTTTCTTTTTATAAAAAACAAATAGAATTCACTTTAAAAAGTTGGTTTATTTTTATTTTTTATTTTATGTGGATTATAGATTTCTCCAACTTTTTAACAAAGAAGTGAGTAGGATTTATACATTTTAAGACTGTATAAATTATCTCTATCTTAGCTTTCAATTATTGTTTAATCTACTTGAAAACCAACGTACAATATTTTTCAATTCAGAAGTTGTGAAAATTATAAATTCAATTAGGACAATAAATTTGAAGGGGGTTAAAAGTTTAAAAAATGTATCATATGAATTAATGGGATAATAATAATTAAAAAATTCTTGATACATTGTACTATTTAATATTCTATCGTTGTTTGATATATCTCATTCAATTTTAACTGTCAAGATAGATTAAGAATAAAATAAAATAAAAAGGTCAAGTAACACAATATCGGTAACCATATCCAAAGGAAAATACAATGTGTCATTGACTCATTTTCACTTAATTTTCAACTTCTAAAGGTCCCAAAATACATCTTTTAAAGTAAGAATAGCACTTGGTTTTACACAAACCTTCTAAACAAATTTATTTATTGTACATGCAGCAGGAGGATGACCAAAAGTCACTCTTCAAAAGATTTATTGTAATTAATAATGAAATAGTTTATAAATAGTAGTGAAATGATTTGAGTTGAAATGATTTGAGTTGAAATGATTTGAATTAATATTTTATTTGATTTTAAAAAATTAGAGAGAAAAAGTTGAGTAAAAATATTATTAAGTCAAAAACTTATTTAGATATAATTATTTAACATTATTTTTGTTATAAAATTTGAAGAAATTGTATTGTTTTTTGTGTTTTGTTTGGAAGTTTGAAAAAAATTGTAAAAGAAATCTACTTATCAACAAACTATATTATATCCTGTACAAACCAAAATGCTGAAAAACACAATACTATTATAAAACTCATAATCAAATACTCAAATTATAATCCAAAGATTATAATTCAAGTTTATTTATTGACACCATCAGAGTTGCGAACTAGAGTACCTCACGAGGAGTTATATCAAATCAATACAATTTCAAACCTTATTATTTTTGGTATTCTCTCGTAGATATAAGAGAGATTTGAAAATAAAGAGCACATAATAAAACAAGCAACCATAATAAAACATTAATGGGAATGAAGAGTCCTCTGCCGCTTCCAAACCAACCCCCCCTGACTTCAAAAGAAAGAAATTTCTGCATTAAAAAGTGAAATTTCAGTTGCTGCATGCATATTAAGGATGATCTTCATCTTCATCAGAATTCTCAACCTTCCCATTGACAGAAAACAACATATTTATAAATATTAATAAAAGCTTCAATTATCAAAGTATATCAAAGTATCTTCAAATATAATTATCTATTTGTATCTTAACAATAAGCATTAAGTGTGCTAAAAACACCAAAGTTCGAATTGAATACTAATATATTTCTACTATATAGTGCGTTAAGATATGGGAGAATGCATAATTGGTTGCTTGCAGTTACGAATTATTGCATTAAAGATAAAAATTCATAGTTTTGTAAGTTGGGAATATACCTACCCTTTCTCTCAATAACCATTGAGTATCATATTGATTTGACTCCCAAAGCCAACGTGTGGTGGTATTAAGGTCATGCTTCCAATGCGAATTCCGCTCCAAATTCCCTCTGTAAGATGCATCATATACTCCTTTTAGCTTTGGTGTACTTAAGACTTCGTGACAGAAAGTCTTCATCTCGGGACAACATCTCACAATCAAAGTCTTCATCTCAGGACAACATCTCACAATCACTTCCTCCAAATATGGGAACCCAAAGGAATAAGGTCCAGAGCAAAAGTGTGTGAAGTTTGGTAAGCCATCAACTTTTAAGCATGTTAACTTGTTGAAAGTAATCGCCACATTTACTTCACCATCCTCCTTTGTTACAATTTCTGTAATCCTTTTGCAATCAATCAGAGTCATGTTTTCGAGTTGCACCAAAGTTTTGGCAGTTGAGGATGTTAATAAATTGATCAATCCGTGACAATGTGATATGTTCAATACTGTCAAATTTTGAAGAGATACCAATGATGGCACCAAGTTTTTCAATTTGCCGCATTGTGACAGACGAAGAAATTCCAGATTACGACAAAGTGGGCATGGCTTTGTACTGTCTTCTTTCCAAAAATGCGTAAGCATACGTAGACGACAGAGTCTTAGTAGTCTTAATCGTATTTCTCTATCAACAAGTTCATAAGGGAATATTTCCTCCTGGACACTATCCCATACATTAAGTTCCAATAGATTTGGCAGTCCTGTTAGAAGAGAAGATGGATCGGGAAAATCTGAAAATCTGCTAGGAAATTTGGTTCTTCCACTGAAGTTCAATGACAAATGCTCCAAGTTGGGGAACGTACCCTGTAAAGGAATCAAAACGTACATTAAAAAAATTAAAGAGATCATAAAGATGAGTTGGTATTGTTCTTCAATTCCTTCATGATCATGTATAGGTTAACTAATTGCTAGAGTTTATATGGTAAGGGCTACAAAAAATTCTACTTGCTAGGTTAACTAGATTGCGTGAACTTATTGTAAGGGAAAAATTCACTGTATATGAAAATTAAACATTTAGAACTTTGGGGAGCGAGAGAGATCGAGAGAGAAGAGTAGTTGATAGGATAGGATTGTGAACCTCCTCAACTACGAACATGGGTTGTTGAATGCAAGTCTGGAGTTGGTTTTCTTGATTACTATTGCTGCTCGCAGTTTTTGAAGCCCAAGTCATGTTGATCACTTGTTCAGTACATTCCCACAGTTGTAATTGTTTCAATGAAAGACATGATTCCAAATTAGTATGCAACCCTTCCAAAATCCACTTTAGTTTTGGCAATCCAACAAGTGACAATTGAGTAAGTATGGGGAACTCAATATGTTTGGCTGTTATGTCTTCTCTCGCTACACTTTCTTCCGTCCCTAACCTTGGAGCTATTAATACTTGTGGTTCTTTACCATTTTTTCCCTCCTTACTTCCAAATATAGTTTCTAATGAACTGCACCATCTTATTTCTAGACAAGTCAGACTTTGTATCAATGTTGTTGTTGTAAGAAAAATAGATTGAAAGACGTGCAACAGCTTTTCACAATCAGCAATGTCCAATTCTTGAATATTGGAAAAAGAACTTACCGCAACTTGATCTTGCCCTATAATTTCCAACTTATCCATTCTCGAAATGTACAATTTCTCCAAATTTGGGAATGAGAGCTGCAAGTAAAATTCATGGAAATAGTGGTTAACACATGACACCCCATCCAACATTATAAAACCTGGAAGAAATATATTTCAACTCAAGAGGACATGAGCTTCATTTCAATAATAAAAGACGATCATTTTTAAAGTAGGCACCTAGGGATGGATTAAAATCAGTTGTAATACTTATAATTCTTTTTGTTTTCGTTATTTAATTATTTCTTTATGAACCTGATATACAAAAGAATGAGATTTGAGTATTCTTTAATAATGATTAATATTGTAATTAAATATATATTTTAGAAAGACTAATTAATTAAATTTATCAGCTCAATGAGAGAGATCAAAAAGATTTCACAATATAATTAGGATGTAAAATTCTTCTACCTAAATGGGAAATCTTATGAGAGCTAATTAATTTTAGTCTCTTTACCTCATTGTCATCTACCAAGAAAATGGGTTGTTTAATGGATATCTCAGACTATCTCTTTTCAACTGTTTCTTGAAAGCTCACAAATCCTGAAGCAAATATCTCAACTTTTTCACATCCTCCAATTCTCATCTTTTTCAGCATAAGCTATTTTGTAACATGCACTCCTTTGTAAAACCACTTGAGTCTTTTTAAACTTATAAGATTCAAATTAGTTACTCGAGGGAATACCAACATCTTTGCTACTGCTTCTCCTCCTCCTCCTTCAACTGCAACAATTTCCTCCACCCCACAATCCATAATCTCAACTACTTGCAATTGCTCGAGACAGCTAACGACCGAGATTGGAAATAAACTTTTTAGACTCTCACATCTCACAGCTTGTATTTCTTGCAGATTTTGAAAATTAAAAATTGTTTTGGGATATTCACTCCATATGTGCTTTATCTTGGATAGATCCATCATAGCCAGTCTTTTCAAGCTAGGGAAGGCAACCTGTAGGATTAAGTTATTTGTATCAATTAAAGACTCCAAATATTTCTATATATGTTTCGACTTTGAAAATATGAAAAATTAAAATGGGAGAAAGAGTGTAAAATACCACAATATTTGGAAACAATGGTCCCTTCAAAAATACTATTTGCCAATTGCCATGCTACATATCACTTAACAAAAATATGCCAAATTCCATATTAATTATGAAATGAGTTTTTTTTTTTTTTCAAAATCCTTTTAGAAAAGTCACATGATCTTATTTTTTCAAATCTAACTTTTATGACCAAAGACTATGGTACTATCTTAAGCCACAACCTCAATGGAGGCATGCAATTATAATTAGGGGGTAGGAGATGATCAAACCAATTGGCCCACACTAGGCCAATACTAACATTGGGAATGTTTATGATTGATACCATATATATTTGCACCATATGTATATCGGGTACATACGTACAGTTGACACAAAATGTGTGGTTAAATGTGTGGTTGCTCCACTTTCTTTTATCCTTGACCCTGGGGGTGTTGAAACTTGTGGTTCTTTACCATTTTGCCCCTCCAGCTTTCCAAATATATTTTCTAATGAACGGCAGTCTTGTATTCGTAGAGCAGTTAGACTTTGCATTAATATTGACGTTGGAAAGACATGAAACAACTTTTCACAATGAGAAATCCTCAATTCCCGAATATTGGGAAAGGAACTCGCGGCGACTTGATCTTGCAATATAATTTCCAACTTATCCTTGTACCAAAAGTTTAGTGTCTCCAAGCTGGGGAATGAGAGCTGTAAAATTCATGGGATAAAGAGTAGTAGTTAGTTAACACATGATGATATCCCGTATTAATCCAACGTCATAACAGAGCCTATAACCAATTAATTTAGAAATAAACTTAGCTGCATTTAGCTGTTTAGTATTAAGAAGTGATCACACCATTTTCTCAATCAATTCCAGACAGTTTCATTCTTTTGATGACTAGTTTGATTATCATAGGCTTGTTTAATAGGTCAACGTGAATTGTAATCCACGGCTTGCAATTTACTGTCTATATGCATGTCCTGCCTAATCTTAAATTTGACTAAAAAATCTTTCATTAGAAATAATTTGCAAGCTTTGCTACGGCAAGAAGAAAATAATCACATGATTTCAATCTAAAAAGGCCTAGTTTAGATTCTGTTTTTGTTGTTTTTTCACCTAATTAAATTCTATTAAAGGAAGCACAAAACAATAGAACTCAACAACAGCATTGTCAGCCCCTTAAAAAAAAAAAAAATAGCCTTGGTTACAACTCTTCATCCACCACCAATGCAAGGTAGTCAAGAGTTCACATGGCAACCTTTACTTTCAGGGGAGAGTGCAACACTTCTCAATTTGTGTATAGTCTAAACTTTTGTGCTGATTTCTTCGCTGCTTCTAGCCTTATTTATCCTATGTTAATAACTTTCATTTTTAGGTCTCTGCAATGGCTTCTAAATCAGTCATGGATTTAATGGACACCTCCTATGGGGTTCATTTTTATGGATTTCACATGGACTCCCTGAAGCAAAGAACTAAAAACATAGAAGCACCAACTACTTTATGCAACTGAAGACATGCATAAACAGCCGTTTGTCATTGGTAATTGTTGGGTGGAAATATATGCATGCATGCCCTTACACCCTGCTAGGAAAGGACTGAAGGTGGCTGCAATGAGACCTATTTCTCATGTTCGGCACCATAAAATGACACCATTTTTAGGAATGTCCGAGATAGATGGACATGATGGTGGCCAAGTGGTTGACATCATGGTTGTTTTTTATTGCGATTTTTTATGTATCCAAAAATATTAGTGTATGTCGGGCATTGCTTCGACTCATGTAAGCTGCTTTGAACAACTATTTTGTAATGAACATGTGATGTAATGAAATATAAGTTGTAATTTTATTGCATAGCTAGCAGTTTCCCTGTGTTGAACAAATACTTGCACGACATGCATGCATACTCAAATATCAAATCAAATATTTCCAAAAAATGACATTCTTTAAATAGTCAAATATTTCCAATTACATAAGTTTGGGACTGTTTGTAGATCAACCCGTATAACTTGAAGTAAAGACATGCATGCCTTTAAAATTCCATAAAAAAAACCTTGCAAAAATAATTTGACATAAGATCAATGGCATCCTTTAAAAAAGTAAAATATTCCAAATTACATAACTACATAACACTTGAGCCAAATACAACCACTTCAAATACCAAGCTTTAGATTCGTCAATCCATAAATCTTCAAAAAATTACCTTCTCTTCACAACTCTCCTGCCACATTAATCACAAAACCATTAATTATATAAAACTACAAATTTTTAAAAAAGTATTTTACATTTTAAGGACTTATCTCCAAAATATAAAAATAAAAATAAAATCTTAGTCACATACAAAAGCAAATTTGATTAAGAATCCAAGTTAGTGCGCTCGACCTCAGCTGTATGTCCAATATTCCCACATAAACAAGAACAAATACAATAGAAAAAAATTAAAACTTTGACCCACATAAACCAATAAATAAAAAAATTCAAAATCTACAATACATGACTGAAGGATAGTTGTTCTTTATGTGTCCCTCATTTTTACAAATGCCACAGCTCCTTTTCTTGGTTGGTTGGCTCTCTTTTGGATTCTTTGATCTCAAAGACTTTGGGCACCCTTTCATGGGCACTCGTGGAGGATCTTGCACCGTCTGTGAAAAATTTGAGAGAACCTCACTTCTTCTATTGAACCCATCATTGGTTGACTCCCCTCCACCTAGGCATTTAGATAGGTAAAAAGAAATTTTATTCCAAACAAATAGGCATAGCCAAATTCACAAAAAGTATACAAGTAAGTATACTTGGGCAATTTGTATTTTCAATATCGTCATGATCTTCCATCAAAAGTAGCTTTTTATGGGCCTTGTCTAAGGCAAGGGAGAGTTGGGAAAGTTTTTTTGTAGTCATCCTAGGTTCCGCAATGATATAAAATTTCATTATCAACTTGTTTTTTAGCATTGCTAGATCGTCCTGTGGTGTTACATCCCCTTCGAGAATGGGTATGTCAATAATAGGTCGACTCTTAGCATTGATAGTCCATCTGTCTAGAACATAGTGTTGTGACAAACTATGTAATATATCTTTCTTGCAAAGTATACACATGATAGCCTACAAAGAATTCCAATAAACTCAAACATATGGCATGTACAAGTCCCCTTGTCTCCTCTACTCTCCAAGGTCACAATATAGATATGGGTGTCTTTGCCATGAGGTGTCACTATGTAAGTTTTGCTTTCACTCTCATTGCACAATTTTGTTGACTTGTAGCATTGACTACTAAAAAACTCATTTTGAAAAATCATGAAAGACTTTCTTGTGTACACTATGACAGCCTTTTCTTCAATTTTGTGAGTTGTTTTCAGTATGGCCCGGGTTGATTTTGTTCGAACATCATTTTCTTTCTCTTTAAAATAACGTGTATCTAATGCTTTCTCATATTGGTGCACAAAATCACTAACCATAGTGCTAGAACGAACATAATCTTTGAAGAACTTGTTCATGCTTTCATTTCTTTGAGTTGTTGACATACCAGCACAAAATGTTGAATGCAAGTAAGCCGAAACTCACTTGTCCCGTCGGTTATAAAGATTATGCAGCCATGTCTCATCTCCTAGCTCATACTTCACTAATATAACACACCATTCTTGCTCAAACTCATCAATTGTAATTGTCTCATGAATACAATGATGAAAATATTTTTTAAAGTCTGGACATATATTATATACATGAGCCAAATGTTCGAGAAAGTTTTACAGAATATACCATAAGCACAACCTATGAGTTGTATTTGGGAGTACTTCTACAATAGCCTTCGCCATTGCCTTGTCATCATCAGTAATTATGGTTATAGGGACGCGTCCAAGCGTTGCCTCTTGCCATGTTCTCAATAACCATGTATATGATTCGGCTGTTTCGTTAATCAACAAGGCACAACCAAACATTATGGTTTAGTGATGATTAATAAATTTTGATCAATCAACAAACATAAGTTTTGGCAGTTGAGGATGTTAATAAATTGATAAATCCGTGACAATGTGATATGTTCAATATTGTCAAATTTTGAAGAGATACCGATGATGGCACCAAGTTTTTCAATTTGCCGCATTGTGACAGACGAAGAAATTCTAGATTATGAAAAAGTGGGCATGGCTGGGTATTGTCTTCTTTCCACAAATGCGTAAGCATACGTAGACAACAGAGCCTTAGTAGTCTTAATTGTATTTCTCGATCAACAAGTTCATAAGGGAATATTTCCTCCCGGACACTATCACATATGTTAAGTTCCAATAGATTTGGCAGTCCTGTTAGAAGAATAGATGGATTGGGAAAATCTGAAAATCTGCTAGGACATTTGGTTCTTCCATTGAAGTTCAATGACAAATGCTCCAAGTTGGCCGGGGAACATACCCTGTAAAGGAATCAAAACGTACATTAAACAAATTAAAGAGATCATAAAGATGAGTTGGTATTGTTCTTCAATTCCTTCATGATCATGTATAGGTTAACTAATTGCTAGAGTTTATATTGTAAGGGCTACGAAAAATTCTACTTGCTAGGTTAACTAGATTGCGTGAACTTATTGTAAGGAAAAAATTCTCTATATATGAAAAATTAAACATTTAGTACTTCAGAGAGAGAGAGAGAGAGAGAGAGAGAGAGAGAGAGAGAGAGAGAGAGAGAGAGAGAGAGAGAGAGAGAGAGAGAGAGGAGTAGTTGATAGGATCCGATTGTTAACCTCCTCAACGAAGAACATGGGTTGTTGAATGCAAGTTTGGAGTTGGTTCTCTTGACTTGTCTCTTGAGTACTAGTGCTGCTTGCAAATTTTGAAGCCCAAATCATTTTGATCACTTGTTCACCACAATCCCACAGTTGTAATTGTTTCAATGAAGGACATGATTCCAAATTAGTATGCACCCCTTCCAAAATCCACTTTAGTTTTGGCAATCCAACAAGTGACAATTGAGTTAGTATGGGGAACTCAATATGTCTGGCCGTTTCGTCTTCTCTCGCTACACTTTCTTCCGTCCCTGACCATGGAGCTATTAAAACTTGTGGTTCTTTACCATTTTACCCCTCCATACTTCCAAATATAGTTTCTAATGAACTGCACCATCTTATTTCTAGACGAGTCAGACTTTGTATCAATGTTGTTGTTGTATGCAAATTAGATTGAAAGACGTGCAACAACTTTTCACAATCAGCAATGTCCAATTCTTGAATATTGGAAATAGAAGTCGCGGTGACTTGATCTTGCCCTATAATTTCCAACTTATGCATTCTCGAAATGTATAGTTTCTCCAAATTCGAGAATGAGAGCTGCAAGTAAAATTCATGGAAACAGTCCCCATCCAACGTTATAAAACCTGTTAGAAATATATTTCAACTCAAGAGTACATGAGCTTCATTTCAATAATAAAAAATAAAATTGGGACCAAAACCGTAACTTTTTCTTCTAAAAATATGAATTTAAGCTATTTCAAATTTTAATTAATGCATTAAAAATCACATAAGTAATTTATTGTAATTTGTTGAGAAGTACTATATTTAATTTTATCAATAAATCAGGTGTAATACTTATAATTCTTTTTGTTTTTGTTATTTAATTATTTAGTCTCTTTAATTACCTCATCCACCAAGAAAATGGGTTGTTTAATATTGGACATCTCATACTACCTCTTTTCAACTGTTTCTTGAAAGCTCACAAATCCTAAAGCAAATATCACCACTTTCTTGCATCCTTCAATTCTCATCCATCTTAGCATCGGCCATTTTGTAACATGCACTCCTTTGTAAAATCACTTGAGTCTCTTTAAATTTCCAATATTCAAATTAGTTACACGAGGGAACACCAAAGTCTTTGCTACTGCTTCTCCTCCTCCTCCTTCAACTGCAACAATTTCCTCCACCCCCACAATCCTCAATCCTAAGTATTTTCAATTGCTCGAGACAGCTATCGACAGAGGTTGGAAATAAACTTTTTAGACTCTCACATCTCTTAGCTCGTATTTCTTGTAGATTTTGAAAATTGAAAACTGTTTTGGAATATTCACTCCATACATGCTTTATCTTGGGAAGATCCATCATAAACAGTCTTTTCAAGATAGGGAAGGCAACTTGTACGATTAAGTTGTTTGTATCAATTAAAGACTCTAAATATTTCTATATATGCTTCGACTTTGAAAATATGAAAAATTAAAATGGAGGAGTTAAAGAGTGTAAAATAGCACAAATTTGAAAACAATGGTCCATTCTAAAATACTATTTGTCATGCTACATAACACTGCCAAAGAACATATTTATGAAATGAGTTTTTTTTTTTTTTTCAAAATCCTTTTAGAAAAGTATCATCTTATTTTTTTCAAATCTTAACTTTTATGATCCAAGACTATGGTACTATCTTCAGCCACAACCTCAGTAGAGGCATGCAATTATAATTTGGGGGCAGGCCAGAGATGATCAAGCCAATTATATGTAGAGTGTATACGTACAGTTGACAAAAAATGTGTGGTTGCTCCACTTTCTTCTGTCCCTGACCCTCCAGATTGTGGTTCTTTACCATTTTGCCCTCCCAGCTTTCCAAATATAATTTCTATCGAACGGCAATAGAAGTGTCTTCAAGCTCAGGAATGAGTGCTGTAAAATTCATGGGAGAAAGAGTAGAAGTTAGTTAACACATGATATCCTGTATTAATCCAACGTCATAACAGAACCTATAACCAATTAATTAAGGAATAACGTACTAATCTTTTGGTACTTTATATATGTGGCTTAACATGATTTGAAGTTATATGTGGAACAACTAAGAAGCAATATATAAAATCTATTAATTAAAGTTCGCAAGTCATGATGGAATTCAAGCATCCATACATGTTTTTATCTTAGTAACAACACGTGAATTCCCCCCTTAAAGCAGTAGTAAAGCAAAATTTGACCATTTTACAATTAGCAGTGGAATCTTGAATGTATGAACGTTAATAATGTCTTCTTCAAATAATCTTACATATATAGATGCGTGTTTACATGCGAAAATTCAATACGGAGAGAAATCATATTAAAACAAACATGCACTTTTATAAATGCATTAAAAAACATATTAAGTAATTTATTATGTAAACATTATAATTTTGTTAATCAATCAATTTTAATATCTATCACTTTCTATTTTTGTTAGACGTACATAATTGCAAAATTCATATGCTTATAATAAGTACATATATACGAGTTTATGTTTTTGTCATTTAATCTATTCAAAATAATCAAATTTGAGTATTCTTTAATAATGATTAATATTGTGATTAAATTTATAGTTCGTTAAGATTAATTAATTAAATTTATCAACTTAAGAAACCGGGGTCAAAATGATTTTATAATATTGGGATGTAAATGTAGAAATCTTAAGAGAGCTAATTAATTTATAAGTCTCTTTACCTCATCCACAGAGAAAATTGGTCGTTTAATTGACATCTCATCAGACTGCCTCTTTTCAACTATTTCTTCAAAACTCACAAGTCCTGAAGCAAATATCTCACCTTTCTCGCATATTTTAATTTTCTTCTTTTTCAGTATCGGCCATTTTGGAATATGCACTCCTTTGTAAAACTACTTAAATCTTTGTAAATTTATAAGATTCAAATTAGTTACTCGAGGGAACACCAATGTCCTTGCTACTGCTTCTCCTTCTTCTGCTGCAACAATTTCCTCCACTCCAGAGTCATAAATTTCAATGTTCTTCAATTGCTCGAGACATCTAAGGACCCAGGCTGGAAATAAACTTGTCAGGCTCTTGCATTTCCCAACATATATATCTTGTAAAGCTTGAAACCTGAACATTGTCTGGGGTTCTTTACTCCAAACGTGCTTTATTTTGGGCAGGCCTTCCAGTTGCAATTCTCTCAGACTAGGGAAGCGAAGCTGCAAGATTACGTTTCTCATATTAGTTAATGACAATAGTTAGACCATGACTTTTGTTGCAAAGTGCGTGCTTCTTACAGTTGCCTCTTTGTTTTTAGTCCTCTGTTTTATTAATAAAAGCGATATCTATTACCTATATAATTTTTGAAGCGTCTTCCTCGTATTAACATATTTTATTTTATTTCATTTTATTAACATATTGATACCATTCACGTACACATATATTAAAAAGACTTTCCATTATACTATATTTATTATCTCAATGAGTCCATTCGATTTTTTTATATTAAGATTTTAAATGATTAGTAGTTCAACAGAGAGGAAAAAACAAAGAATAGTAATTCCCATTTTCGTTCTAATCAACCTGTAAAACTCTCAGCTGAGCTCCTACGTACGGATACTTATCTAGATGTCAAAGGCTCAAAATACTCATCTGCCATGCTATAACACTTAGAAAATATGCCAAATTTCATTTTTATGTAATCAGCTTTTTATTTCAAAATTATACTTTGGACACAATGATTAATGCCAAATATAAATGTTTATGCTTGTGTAATGTGTGGAATATGTTTTGGGTAATAATTACATACTGTGTAATGTACTTGATGATGTAGAAGCGGCAGCTGAAAATCATGCAAGTTGCCCTCCGAATTGGTTTCTCTTGTGCTTAGGAAGCTCACAAGCTTTGGAAGATCCTTTAGCACTAAGGTTTGAAGTCGACCGTACAACATCATATCACCCTGATCTTCTATTCTGTATTCTTCTTTCACGAATATTGCACCCACGTTGTTGCATCTTGTTATGTTCTATTCTTCAAGTAGTGAAAGGCCTCTGGCTATGGATGATGAGAAGATAAATCTTAATTTCTCACAGTTTTCCACCTTTAAAACTTTCAAGTTTTTGAAAGATGTCAATGGAAGGTTGCCCTGACAAATTTCTTCCAAGCTGATCATATCTTTCAAAACAAATGTCTCCAGGATAGGAAAGGCAACAACCGGTGTCCGCAATTTAGGGATATACTTAATATTACCATTGTTTTGGATATGGAGATGCTTCAGTTTTTTAAAATCTTCTCTATTTAATTCATATAAGGCAATCTTAGTACAGTTCGACTCATCTAAATAAAGATATTATGTCCTTTTCAGTAGCATTTTGATCCCAAAGTCCAATTGGAAACTCATATTTGATTTGAGTTTTAACGTTCTTGAGAATGCCTCCTCCTTAAATAATGTTTCCCATGAGATGATATCTCCAATGCATATCTTGTATCTCTCAAACTTTTCAGTAAACAAATCTTTCGGTAGATTGTTGGCATTCGGAATATCTACCTCTAAGGTGAACAAGTGTGACAATTTCTTTAGCTCTGCAAGGCTAGCATTTTTTCCTTCATTGCTGGCTCCTTCAACCTCCCATTGGACATTGATTTCTCGCATATACAACTCTTCTAAGTCGACCAAGCTTGACAAGACATTAGGAGGAATCACTCTTAAGTTCGGAACAATTGCTCAAATCCAATAACCGCAAACGAGTCAACGACCCTATTTCTCTTGGCAGATTTGAAATGTCAGAATGAGCAAGACTAAGAATTAATAAAGTCTTGAGTTCTCCAATCCAATGAATATCTCCCAACCTACATCCATCTAGACACAATGTTTGTAGGTTTGTAAGTGGAAAGAGTGATGAAAGTTGCATATTTCTCAAACTCAAAACTTTGAGCTTGTCCATCCCTTGGAAGAAAATGTCTTCAAGCTTGTCCTTCCCTTGGAAGGCAGTCCTGTTTGGGGTTTTCAAATATCGATCTTTAATCTGGACATGAAAGTATCTTAATTTAGGACATTCTATTTTATTGGGATATTTATGGATATGATGATCTCCACCATGAATATAGAGCGCCTTGCATTTTTTTAGTGCATCCACATCTAGCCATGCTTTTTGCCCACCATTGCCTCTCATGACAAACATATTCTGATCATGATTTGACGCAATTATTGTAGCGATATGACGAACAACATCATGCATGTAAAATTTATGGGAGCTATGTGGACTTTGTAGTAGCAAACAAGCATCTCGGAGATCTGTAACTAAATTTTCTAGTCTGTTTCTTGCTTCTTCCAATGTATCAATGCCTTGGAATAAACACAGACCAAAACCATACCTCAACAAATCCCGATAGGAAATGTAGTAACCTTGTCGAGCACAAAGCAAAAAGAGGGATTTGACATCTTCACCACCAAGATGTTTATAACTCAGCTCTACACAAGAATATACGGGTGACCATATTTCTGTGTCATGTTTTGGAGTGGGCCTTGTTAGTTGCACCAGGGCATCCCTCAAGATTCTCAAACTCTAATCCTTTAATGCCCTAGAAATTGTTACAAGTGCAATTGGAAGACCTGCACATGCTTTAGCTACCTTAATTGCTTCGTTTCGCAAATCAAGATCATCTTTGACAGAATCACCCGCCATCTTTTCAAATAAGTTCCATGCTTCTTCTTCTCCTAAAATGTCGAGTTCGAAGTTCTTTTCAGTGCCCATATGAGAAGCTAGTACCCGTTGATCTCTGGATGTCAGAAGTAGTTTGCATCCTTTGGAAGGAATTCCTATTGCATTCAAATCAAGTGTCTTCCATATATCATCCAAGATTATGAGTATCTCATTGCCTTTTTGTAACCTCGTTCGTAGACGGTTTGCTCTTCTGATTTCAGTTTCATTTGAATTGAATTGTAGATTTAGCATGTATGCAATTTCTCCTTGAATTCGACTTATGTTTGGGTTGTCTGTCACTTTTTCCAGAGCCACCTCATTGAATAACCTTTCTTTCTTGGCTTGCCTGTGAATTTCTTCCATCAATGTACTCTTTCCAACTCCAGCCAACCCCGACACGCCGATCTTGTTGATATTAGCATCTCCCAATGCCTTCAAAATTCTCTCCATAACTGACATCCTGGAACCCAAGGTCATGTAATCCTCGTTTCGCTCAGGTACCATGTTTTGTGAAGAAGGAGCATAGGAAACTCAGTCGAATTTTCCATTTTTAAGAAGTTCAGCAATATTACCCACCATCTTCTTTGCTTTACGACTTATCTGATGTCGTTGCTTCAAGTTCAGGCATGACTCATTAGTGTTCCTCGATTCCGCTTCTTCTTCACCTCCATCAAGTTTCTTGGTGGCCAATTGATGTAAAATACCATTCACCTTTGTCAACCATGTTTTTACATCATCTTCAATTTCCTCGTCGTTAACGGCCATGTTGAAACTTGCTCTTAGCATCCCACAATGTCGTTTCCTGATTCTTCAGATTCTCCATGTTGCTCTTGTAGTGACCTGAATAACATAGCCACTGTCTAACTGGTCCAACAGTGTACTCGGCAATTTTCGTTGCAACTGCAATAACTATCTCCATTCTTGTTTGCCACGGTTTGTCACCAGCTTCCTCTTATTTTTTTATTTTAGGGAATTTTTTTTAATTCTTTTTAAGCTCAAACAAACTTATGAAAATCAGGAAAGATATAGAAGTTGAAACTGCGATGGTAATAAAGCAAGGGGAAAAACAAATAAATAAATTCGAGTACCTCTCCTCTCCATTTGTGACTGCTCCCATAGGAGCCACTCCTGATCACTTCACTTCTGTTGAAGGCGAGAATGTATATAGGAATACCTTCTCCAAGAGACCCGTGTTGGGTGAAAGGGAGGTAAGCATAAATGATTTGCCTATGGATGCCATCCAACTTATTCGCCGTATATTCATTGAAAGAGGATGGGAGAAGCTTACTCATGCCTCCCCCACACCTTGTGTCGAGGTTGTCCGAGAATTTTACTCGAACATCGCCCACTTCAATTTAGATGATCATAGCATCATCTCTATCATTCGAGGGATTCAAATTGAGATATCTCCTGCTATTCTTCGAGGCTTGTTTACCCTTCTCGAGGTGGAATCCCCTTTATACCCGTACAAGGGCATGGGAGCTCCAAAAAAGACTGCGATGCATAATCTCTTTGTTGGTCCCAATGGCCCCAAATGGACTGCCAAAACGCACAGACTGCCTCTCCATCATATGCTTCCTCAGTTTCGGCTTTTGGCCAAAATAGTGCTGACTAATCTATGGCCTATTAGTCATCACACAGAAATTTCCCTAGAGAGAGCTTATTTTATGTATGCTCTTGCTACTGGCGTCTCTATTGATTTTCCACGACATGTAATTGACATTATTCATCACTCACATGTGGAAAATGAGTTAAATCTCCCTTTTGGAAGTCTAATTACTAAGTTGGCCATGCTTGCTAAAGTTCCACTTAGGGCCAATGAACCTACCATGAAGCTGCCAGGGTTTATTTCAGCCTTAACTGTGGTCAAATCTGAGGCTGTCATCACTAAGAAGTGCCTCCTAACTATTGAGTCAGCATCTTCTCCACCTGAACCTTCCGTCCCTATCTCTTAAGTTCTTGAGCAAATCTCTTTGTTATCCCAGAAGATTGATGGTTTTACAGCTAAATGGGAGGCATGTCAGTCCAACTTGGAGCAACAATTGGCTGTTGTACGCTTTGATTGTGAATGATCGATTGGTTCAATTTTCTTTGGATGTGCAACACATCATGGCAAGTGTAGCTGATTCTGATGATGAACTGTAGATCTCCATGGCTGATTGTTGATAAAAAGGGGGAGAAAAATTTGAGGGGGAGCAGCAGCATCAAAGGGGGAGAACAGTGACAAAACAGAGAAGAAAAACTGAAAAACTTTATCATGTTTTATTTTGATTCATCTATGCTTTGTTTTACAGTTAATTTTTTTTTTTTTTTTTTTTGTGTGGTTGTAATTCAAATACAATTTGGCATGTGTTTTGCTTATGCTTTGATTAGGATAACTGCCATTTATGTTTTTATTGAAGCACAACTCTTTATAATTTTCTATATTTTTTTTTATTTGCTAATTGACATGTTTTCAAGAAATTTACATTCATCAAACTGGTTTCGTTATCAATCCGCCAAAGGGGGAGATTGTAAAGGCAAAAACTGGCTAGGATTAAATGATTAGGTGATAAGGCTTGTCTTATCATATTATTTGAAATTGTTGGATCAATGTAAAAATAATTATTGATTTATCTCTAAACAATATTGAGTCTATCTAGAAGTATTAGGTGTTGTTTAGATAAGTCATTGAGGTTAAAATCGGGTCCTAGTAGACCTGTATTTATCCAGAAGAAAGCTAAACAGAGAGTAATCAATACAGAAGAATGTTATTGCGAAATGTTAGCAGTCCGTCGGAACACGTTTTCGCGACCGTTGCTAACTGTCAGCAGAGTCCTACTATGACTAGAACTCTTTTCAGACTTTCTATTTAAAGGGATTCGGTTTTGTATCTCAGCAAGGACTTTGAGCCACGAATTCTAGAGAGGATATTCTGAGCATTTGTGAGAGAAAATTCACTTGAGAATTTTCATAGGGTTTTTCATCTCTTCTTGAGTGTGATTGTGCTTTGAGTGTAAAGTAACATCGATTGTATTTCAGCCTCTCAAGTTCTAGAAGGGAAGTCAACATTTGAAGATCGCCAGAGGTTCTGGCTGCTACTGTGGTAGAAGACAAACGGGTCGTTTGTCTAGGCAAGTAAGAGAGTCGAATTGCAAAGGTTTTATAATTGATGATTGCTTGTAATTGTTCTTCAAATAATAAGATTGACTTTCCTGGGTTTGGCTGCTCCGTAGGGTTTTACCTTTAAAGAATTTTTTAAAGGGTTTACCTTCATAACCAATCGCTGTGTCTTACAAAGTTGTTTATTTATTCTAAAGTATTTGATTTGTTTTCATAATCTTGATAATTGAGATCTAATATATTTGTTCAAGGAAATTGGTAGACAATTTCGTGGTCCACAGGGGTACGTTGGGAATTTCAGTAATGATAAATAAGATTTCTCACATATTCACTCTAAGCCCATTAAGGATAGAAAATGATTTCCAGAAATGTAAATTCTGTACAATTGTTTTAGATACAATCAAAACGGTATGAAGACCTTGTGTGGGTCTCTTTATAAAAAATAAAATTTTTCTTGTAAGACATGTATTTTTTTATTTTCAAATAACTTACAACAGACTTATATATATTAGAATTGTTTCTAGCATTATTGTTCAAATGATTAACTAGACTTAATAAGATCTAATTTGCCTCAAATTGCCTGTTGGCTCAAGCAGTGGCAGCAACCCGAAATCACATTTCCAAACTACTTTTTCTTTTCATTACTTAAAGGCCACTTTGACTCAAGCTCACCTAAACAAATACTAACTTTTTATATAATCTTTTTTCTTTTGAAAGGAACTTTTTATATAATCTACCTTATAAAAAAGCCTTTCAAAGTTTAATTTTTATTTGATTCCGAAAATGTTTTGGAGCCAAGCTAGCCCCTAAGCCTCTTATAGTTCCGCACTTGCACTTGCATATTCCATGACTGAATGGTTGAACTTCGCAAGTATATGAAAAACTTTCATTCAAATGAAATACAAGGCCTGGTTACCTCCAGTTTGAGATATAAAAAAGGGGAATAAATAATATGTCCATCTTCGAAGCAGAGGCAAAATAATTGCACGAGAGAATATTACAAAATAAATTGATACAAAGTTTGCACATTCGAAAGAATTTCAGTACCCAGAACTCCAAATGTTATATTCATGCTTGAACATTTCTGCAATAAAATTAAAAATTAAAAAAGTCAACAATTATATATATTTCTTAATCTTCAAGAATAATTATTCGTTTAAATAATATCTATTTAGAATAAAGGTGTTCCCAATGAGCCAAAAAATAAGAGGACTGATAGGTGCACCAGCTCTATACACCAAAAAGTTTCAATTTCCAGGCAACTCAAGAACTGTCCTTGTCTTTGTTATGGAGAACTGGTCATACAAAGTCTACTCTTATGAAAGTTGGGGCATTTTCTTTTATGATTATTTGAAAGTTGGAACAAACAAGAATGGAGATTCAGATGGCTACCCAGGAACAAGTCCCATAATCATCATTAGGTTCCCCTATTTATCCATTCCCTCCTTCAGAAGCTATGTTGTTGGTGGCATTCGCTGCTGCAGAAGGATTTCTCACCCTTGAAAGAGAATAGATCAATTAGATTCGAAGTTCTAAACTAAGTTTGGTCTGATGACCAAAGCCCACAAACATGCTTCTATGTTTATATATTAGAAACAAGATTAGTCCAATGAAACATGCAAGCTAGGTCAATTACCCTGGTGTCAACCATCTAAAGTAGAATAGAAACTTGAAACAACATACAAAACAAATCTAAGATACACAATTGTAAGTGTTCAAATCAAGGTCAATCCTACAGCATAAATTTTCTCTCTGAGCACACTCTGCAAAAGATACAGAGAAGGTGACTTCTCCAACATAAATTTTCTATGCTATCTGAGTGGAAAAATGTAAATAATTTTATAAAGCTAATTAGGTTGGAGACAGAAGAGCAAACTTCTTGGAGCTTCAGAATTGTTGAATCATCCCCAATAGGCTTACTTCATAAACTATGTTTGAGCCTGGCCTCGTTTTGTAAGCAATTTCTCATAATTTTCACTTTTCATGTCTCTCAATGCATGCAATTTTTGTTATGAGAAACTGTGTTAATTCCTCTTTTTGTGTTTTCATTTCTTAAGATTCATTTTCTCTCCTTTTCAAGAATATGATCCGTGCTATTTCAAGAGTTAATTGATTGCCTCGCACCTTTTCAACCAAGAAAAGAGGATGTTGAATGAAACAATCAATAGGCATTATTGAAAGCTCGAGGATTTGGAAGCAAATATGCTAATTTGGACACATCTTTACACTTCCAATTATTTAAACATTGGCCATTCTAAATTATGCGCCCCTGAGAAAATTCACTTGAGTTTTGGCAATGCCCCAAGTGCCAGAGTAATTAGTTTAGGGAACACAAGTTCCCTTCTGCTTCTTCCTTCTCAGCAATGACCTCAACCCCGCAGTCAATTACCTCAAGAGATCCCAATTCCGTGAGAGTTCTAGCTTCAATGGCTGGAAAGAGACATTCCATGCTCTCACACCGTTGGCAGGTACATCACGTAGATTTTGAAAACTCAAAATATAATGGAGATTCTTATTCGATATGTGCTGTAGATTTGGCAGATCACTCAAATATGGTTAGTTTTGGAAGTTTTTTCAAACATAAAATTCTCATCTCATTTAATCATTACAATTTTTTAAAATTTTCACATAAAATATAATAAATAATTCAATTTTTTAAAATTTCAATTCAATTTTTTAAAATTCTAAAACAATAATAATATTAAAAAATAATATTTTATTTAACTTTTAACTTTCATCTCAAATTAAAAATTATCATCTCACCGTCTAAACCTAATGTGCTTCAATTGCGTGACTGTTACAACACTTGTTTCTTGAAAACTTGGCTCTTGTAGGTCAAACACTTGTTTTAGGGAACCGCATCCGACTACATTCACCAACTCCAGACTGTGGAAGCCTTTCAACATCTTAAACGGAAAGATGCTAATTATGTTGTAAGGAAACTTAACCACTAGTTTTGATGTTGTAAGGCAACTATTAATGACTTCCAATTTATATTTGAACATCGTCTTCTCTGTGTTGGATTGGACTCCCATCAACAATAGATGCTATTAAATTGGGAATGATGGGTTGGGGGGAAGTTGGCAAATAAATGTTGATAAAGTGGTTTGAATGTACCCCTGACCATGGGATTACCTTAAGTGGAAGGCAGTGGATTGGGTCAACCACATATTTGTATTCCAATAGGAGTAAGAGAAAAACTAGTGGTTAAGTATTTATTATAGTTACTCATCAGGTTTTACTATCGTGTGCATGAGATGGATTGGTTCTCACACCTAACATTGTGGAACACCTACATCAAAGGGGCAACCACACCTATTTGATGGACTTGCATGATGGACATCTTCTTTGAATTCCTAACTAAGGGGCGAATATTTATTTTTTGTTTCTATTTAATGAAATTGATGTCATACACCATTGGAGATGAGGTGTAAATTTGTAACTAGAAAGAGCGATACCCGAATGTTGATGACGTATGCATAATGGATAACATTATATACTAGAATTTAGAATGGTAAAAGCTGAATTATTCAATTTTTATATGTTAAAGTGCTAATTATTACCTGTGTGCATGGTGCAGTTCATGGTACGTAAAATGAAGAGTTTGAGAGACCATCACGGGAGAGCTGGATTTAACGCACAATGGAAAAGGCGGGATGGGCAAATTAAAGGGCGGGATAGCAAAACCAAAAGTATTTTTTCCAGCGCTAGGGGTCACTTCCAACAATACCATCAACTAACCTAACTTATTTTAGATCAAATGAGCTGGCAATAGAAGTTTAGGTAGTTTGTTGGAGGAAAATAGAAATACTTCAAGCCTTCTTCATTACCATCAAAAAACCTGTGGCACTACCTTGCAGCCTTCTCTTTTCTTCATCAGCTTCTCTTTTCCAATAGTACTATCAGCAAACCTAGCTTATTTTAAGGATTGGGCTCTGACTTCACCAAAGTTGTAAAGCCCAACTCCGACCTCCGACTCCAACCAAAGTTGGAGACCAAGTTGGGCTTCGACTTCGACTCCAAATTAGAGCAGATTCTAACTCCAATCTGAGTTGTCGGAGTCAAAGTAGAGGGTTGGAGCTCTAATCGGAGTTGAATGAAAGAAGAAAAGGAAAAAAAAAAAAAAAAGAGAGAACAAAACAGAAGAAAATCTCAACAAAAAACATTTCATAATTCACAACTTGTTTTCTCTCTTGCAACGTAATATCAGAATCTCCCAACAAAGAACATTTCACAAAGAATAGATAACATATTGTCAGATTAATAGAGGATTTTCACATCCTAACAAATAATAGAAATGATAACAAATAACATAAACTTCAAACTATAACAAATAGATTCACAGAAGATTTTCGCATCCTAGGGTTTTGGATTGCAATAGAGGAAGACAAGCGTAGTGTAACAAGTCCACCGTGGAAGCTCCTTGATGCAGTGGAGAAGAGGGGGATGCTGGTGGTGAGAAGCAGCAGGAAGAGGTTAGGGATGAAACCCTAACCCATGTGCAGTGGAACTTGAGCAGATTCAGAATTGAAGTGAAGACTTTAGTTGATTAAGGGAACTCAACTTCCCAAGAGAAAATAAGGATGGAAAAAAGTTGTGTATATAAAAGAGAATTTGTGAGAAAACAAAGGAGAAAGAGAGAAACGACAGCAAGAGAGAAAAGAAAGAGACTTTCAGTTCAGAGAAAAACCAAGATGTTAGCTAGTTTATAACTTAGGATTAGAAATTATTGTGAGTTTAACTTGTGTTATGAAAAAGGCTAGATGTTACGTAGTTGATAACTTAGTTTACAATATGTGTATTAGTATTTTAATAACAACTAGAGGCAATTTAAGTTGCATTTGTTTTTGTTTATATGTACATTCAAGTGAGATTTATTTTGCTGCCTTTTTAATTCCGAGTAGTAAGATAATATTTTGGGACTTGATATAACAATAAAATATGTAACAGGAGAAGTCTCGAAGAAACACTAAAAATAGAAAAAAACTAAAGGTGAAACATACTGGCGAAAGAAAATCATTTGTTAGGATTTTGGAAGAGAAAGAAGGGCAAATTTATCAATGCCATAACTGAACACAATTATGTACGTGAGCTTTCCCATGTTTGATTTAATTTTTTTTAGACTATATACTACATTAAAATATCTATACTAATTTTCTTTCATATGATATTCAGAATCTAATGGTGGAGAAATTGGTTGAGAAAGACCCCGAGGAGGATGTTGATGAAGCGGCCTTGGCTATTTTCAAAGACATTTTAGGGTTCAAATTTGGGTACACACAAGGGATGGGGCACATGGTCATTCCCGACCCCTCTCCTTCAATGACGAAGAACAAGGCATTTATGCATTTGACCGAGGAGAATGAATGAAACAAGACTTGTGCAATTTGATTAGACAAATCTCATGGAAGACAGCTATATTGTTGGTGGAGATAATGGAGAAGTGGATGTGATACATTATTCATAACTAAATTCCTTGGACATGAGTAAGTATAATTCTTTTCTTTCATGAGATTATAGTTATTCATGGGTAAAAGTAGTTATGACTTATCCTGATACATATTTGTTTGCACATGGAAGGTGTATATGTTCTTTGCAGTTTGGTTATATATTTTGAATAACTATATATAGATGATGTAGTGGTTGGAATCAGTTTGGATTAGAAACTGATGGTGCACCTTAGATAGATGCAGTAAAAATGTATAACACCCCAAGAAAGTTTCAAGTATGTATTGTTTTAGGTGGCTTTTGTATCCATTTAAGGGCAACAAGTATGCAATACAAAAAATATATATATAGGGAACCCGATAACAACTGTTTTTTTGTTGGCTATGTATGAATTAGAAACTTGTTAAAATATTTTTTGATTGATTCTCATATATTGTGGTGTAGTTCGTTTTATGTGAAAACTAATGCTAGAGTTTTAGTTTGAGGTCTGTATATATGTAATCTGGTTCAATGGCTCCCAAGGTGAGTCCAAGTAAACCACATACTTGGGGCTAAGTTTCAAATATGTTCACTAAAAACAGTATTTATGTGTCTTTAATTCCACATAAGTCACTGGTGGGATCATGTTACTCATTAAATTTGAGTAATGCATTAGGATCAAAGTGTTTATTCTATGGGGAAGATTTAATTAGCCATTATAATGTCCCAAATTCATGGTTTGTATCAGCCTACGATTGATTTGCTAAAGTAATGTCCTTTTACTATGGTTGTTCTATGTTACTTATTTTTGTCACTTTTTTCCAGAGATTGAGTGCCTTGATTGTAATACTTCATGGGAAAAAACTATAGGGAACACTCTTTTCCATCGTCAATTTTGTGGAAACAGGTTTTTTGAGAAGAGTTGGTGTGGTGGGGAAAAGGTTGTTTACACTTACCAGTTTCAGTATTTCCCATGAAAGGCTAGCTAGAAAAAGTTTTTCCCGACAATGTATTTCATGCAAACAACCTTTTTCCCATTGAAAACCATTTTAAACAACCTTTTTCCCATTGAAAACCATTTTTTTTTCTTGATAACTATTTATCTCCATTGAACCTCTTCATGGAAAATACACTTTTGTGATGAGCAGAGTTCATGGGTTAAAACATATTTGGCAAGAAAATGTTTCATGCTGTAAACCACATTTTGCACAAAAATGTTTTATGGGTAAAACATTAAGCCACAATAGTGTTTCATAGTTAAAATAGTTTTGGGACAAAAATGGTTCATGCTGTAAAACACAATTTACACTAAAATTTTTCATGCGAAAAACATTAAAACAAGCCACCACATTGTTTCATGGGAAATTTCCAACGAGAAATACAAGTTTTCACCCCAAGCCACGTCCTGGGAAAAAGTAATTTTTTCCCATGAATTATACTATTGGTGGAGAAAGTGGCTTATCTCACCAATAAAATTCCATGAGCCTCCCACCGGAGAAATTGGTCAAAAAAAAGTTTTTGTCACTAATATTTCACCTTTTCCGATCACAGTCTCTCCCGGGTAAAACAAGTATTTGTTGTAGACTGTATTCACTGCAGAATTAATGATTAGGTAGAAAAATTCAATCATTCGAGGATTCTTATAGGAGTAGTCGATTGGATTGTTACCTCCTCAGCGAAAATTGGTTGTTGAATGCTAGTCTCAAGTTGGTCGATCCATTGACTTGTTTGTTGAATGCTCAAACATTTTGAAGCAAAAATGTTAACTTCGTTGCATCCCAAAACATTCAATTGTTTCAACAATGGAAATTTCAAATGATGCACCCCTTCCAAAAACTACTTGAGTTTTGGCAAACTAACAAGTATCATACTAGTAAGATGCTCCAATTGCATGAGATTTTTAGCCACTAAGGCTGTTAAAGCATCATGTTGTTCAAATACAGCTTCCAACAAACCACAGTCAAATATATGTAGGGAAGTTAGACTTTGGAATGTTGTAATTAGCAGATTGAATTGAAAGATGTGCAATAGATTTTGACAACTAATGACAATTAATAGATGAATACTGGAAAAGGAACTTGCATTTTCACAATATGCAATATCTCTAAGCTCTGAAATGTCAGTGTAAAATTAATCAGAATAGTGGTTAAGAAATACCCCTTCCTATGATAACAACATTAACTGGGTCTAGAAAAAGATGTTACATTCTGACTCATTACATTAAGAAATACCGGATCCCATTATAGCAACATTAGTTTAATTAGGTATAATTTATTTTATCAAATCACGTCAATTTATAAATCTATTTTTATAATAATTCTTTATAGTCCTACCTTTTCTCGTAAGGAAAACATGATGACTTCATTTTAGTATACGTATTACATGATTCGGTTGTTCATGGAAATAAATACTAATTTCTTTTACTCCTCCTAAAGGTAACTCTCAGTTTGGGCATGCTATAAACAAAAAAACGAGATTTAAGTATTCTTTAATGAGGATGCACTATAACACCTATGGGTTTTTTCCGGAGATCGCCACACAATAGTCACAAACGTGTGGTCTTAAATGCACGCTATTTTGTGGCTAAATGATAAAATGATTGTAAATAAGGCATTATTTGCAGTGAAAATCTTAATATATAACTTTAATAAAAAAAATTTAAAATTCTTTTTCTTGCAGTGATGAAAATTGTAATTCAATATATAATATATAAACACTAATTAATTAGAGTTATCAAATCAAAATGATTTCATAATATTGGGATGTAAAAAGCATTCCATTTGAAAATGTTCTACATCTTCTACATCTTTAATGTGGAAATTAAAGCTTGAGAGAGCTAATTAAATTAATCTCATACCTCATCCATCAAGAAAAGTGGTTGTTTAATGCACATCTCAGGCAGGCTTTCTTTAACGGTTTCTCGAAAGCTCACAAGTCTGGAAGCCAATATCTCAACTTTCTTGCATCCAATGACCAACAACTCTTCCAGCATTGGCCATTCTGAAATATGAATTCCATGATAAAACCATTGAGTCCCGATAATTGTATAAGATGCAAACAAATTACTTAAGGAAATACCAATGACCTTGCTACTGCTGCTTCTCCTCTTTCAGTTGCAACAATTTCCTCCATCCCGCAATCAACAATGACAATTTCCTTGAATTGCTTGAGACATGATCTAACGATAGAGGCTAGAAATAAACTTTTCAAACATTCGCATCTCCAAGCATTTACTACTTGTAAATTTTGAAACATGAAAGCGTCTTTACTCCATACATGCTGTATTTTGGGTAGACCATCTAGATGCAATATTTTCATATTAGGGAAGGCAACTTGTAGGATTAATGTCATGTATCAATCAACGACACCAAAGATTTCATTGCTTAGAATTTCAAAACATGAAAAATTAAATAGGGGACCGAAAGAGTACGAAAACAGCACTAATAATCTGGGAACGATGGTCCATTCAAGTACTAATGTTGGCTTATAATTCGTATGCGCGCGCTCTTCTTTTCCTATGTTGGAATGAGTAAATGCAGAAATATTCATTGTTTATTTTTTGAGAAGTTCCATATTATTTTTTCAAATTTAACTTTTTTGTCCCTAGAGCCACAACCTTAATTAGTAGAGGCACATGCAATTATAGTTTTGAGCCTCAAACTGAAGTCAACTATCGTGTCATGTGTGAGTTCGAAGCTAACTGACTAATCTACCTGATCATGTAGAAGTGGCAAGCCAGGATCATGGTTGCCCTCCGAAATGGTTTCTCCACCATCCCTCATGAACGAAGTTTTTGTGCTCAAGAAGCTCACAAGCTTTGGAACATCCTCTAGCACCAAGGTTTGGAGTTGACGAAACAAGATTATATCTCCATCTTCAATTCCCTGCTCTTCTTTCACAACTATTGCACCCACATTGTTGCATTTTCTTACCACCAATTCTTCAAGTAATGGAAGGCCCTTGGCCATAGATGATGAGAAGACATATCTTAATTTTTCACAACTTACCTTTTTTAAAACTCTCAAGTTTTTAAAGGATGTCAAGGGTAGTTTGCCATGACAAATTTCTTCCAAACTGATCATATTATTAAGAACAAATGTCTCCAATGTAGGAAATGCGATAACCGATGTCCTCAAGTTAAGGATATGCTTAAGCTGAGCACTATTTTGGATATGAAGATGCTTCAGTTGTTGGAATCCTTCTCTATCTATTTCGGGTACAACACTCTCAACACCGTTTAGCTCGTCTAAATGAAGATTTTCCGTTATCTTCAATAGCATTTTGATCCAAAACTAGGATTGTAAGCTTGAATTCAACTTGAGTTTTAGTGTCCTTGAGGATTGAGCACTATTAATCCATTTCCAGACATCTCCAATGCATATTGTGTATCTCTCCAACTTTTCAAATACTATCTTTTGGTAGGTTGTTGGCATCTGGAATTTTTATCTCTGAAGTTGTCAAATGTGATAAATGCTTTAGCTCAGTGAGGCTGGCATTTTTTCTTTCATCATCGAGACCTTCAACCTCCCATTGAACAAAGTTGTTTCCCATATACAACTCTTCTAACTTGACCAAACTTGATAAAACATTTGGAGGAATTATTTCTGAAAAAGCAGTGGTTCTACACAACACTACACCTAGAGGGGGGGTGAATAGGTGTAATCTAATTTTTATGTCCTTTTGAAAATTAATCAAACAAGCAATTAATAAAAGAATCAAATAACACAAATAATCAACACATGATTTTGTTCACAGAGTGGAAACTCATTTGAAGAACCTCTTCAAAATCTAAAACCACTCCGGGTGTAAGACACCACCTCAAATCCACTATAGAAACTTTAGTTTGTTACAACCAATTTAGAAACACTCACAAAACCTTTGTAGTAGCTAAACTTGGCTTGCAACACCACGAGTGACCCACTCGATCTCTACATGCATGTAGTGTCGGAACTCCGACCTTCCTATAGCTTCCCACGAGAACCTCTCGATCTCTGCATCAACAGCAGCTCCGGACTCTTCTGGCCAACAGAAATGTCCACTTCAATGGACTCAAATAAGAGTTGATTTTGAATGTGTTATGATGGAGAAATATTTTTCCAAGAGAGAATCAACCAAATGGGGAGAGGTTGCTCTAAGAAGTTCTTGGAGGCCCTTAGGGTTTTTGCTCTGATTCTCCACACATAGAACAGAAGCTAACATGTTCTATTTATAGTTCCCATCAAATGAGGCGTTCAAAACCCTACATTGTAAGTGATCTGGAACATTGGCTCGAGCGAAGTGTCGAGCGAAGGTCGAGCGCCGAAATCTGCCTGAGTTCGCTCGAGCGCCATGTCGAGCGAGTATCGAGCGGTCGACTCTGCCTGAGTTCGCTCGAGCTCAGTGTCGAGCGAGGGTCGAGCGACACACTCTGCCTGGGTTCGCTTGAGCTCAGTGTCGAGCGAGGGTCGAGCGGTTGAATCTGCCTGAGTTCGCTCGAGCCGTATGTCGAGCGATGGTCGAGCGGTTGAATCTGCCTGAGTTCGCTCGAGCCGTATGTCGAGCGATGGTCGAGCGGTTGAATCTGCCTGAGTTCGCTCGAGCGCTCTGTCGAGCGAGGGTCGAGCGAAGTCGCTTCTTTTGACCAATAATGAGCACACTTCAGGCCTTCCGCAACAACACTTGTTACAACACCATTTTACACAGGTTTTCACAAGAATATGCCAACACGCTCATTTTTCCCTCAACAATTTCAAGTTTGGAACAATTGCTCAAATCTAACAACTGCAAACGAGCTAATGACCCTATTTCCCTTGGCAATTTTGAAATGTTAGAACAGAGAAGACTAAGAATTACTAAATTCTTGAGTTCTCCAATCCCAACTATGTCTCCCAACACACAATCATCCAAACACAATGTTTGTAGGTTTCTAAGGAGAAGAAGAGACAAAGGAATTGTTTAAAGTTGCATTTTCATCAAATCTAAAACATTGAGCATGTCCATCCCTTGGAACAAAGTGTCCAGTATTTGCAAAGAACGATCTTCAAAATAGACATGAAAGAATCTTAATTGGGGACATTACATTTCATTGGGAAGTTGATCGATACCCCCATCAAGAATGGAGAACGTCTCACTCTTTTGAGTGAATCTGCATTCGGCCATGCTTTTAGCCCACCAACGTCTCCCATGACATACATATTATGATCCTTTGATGCAATTATCGTAGCAACGTCACGAATGACATCATGCATACGAAATCGATTGGAACTTTCTAGCAGCATACAAGAGTCTTTAATTTACGAAGTTGTGTATCCAGCATATTTCTTGCTTCTTCCAATGTATCAATGTCATCATGAAATAATCCATAACCATAACAATAGTTCAACAAGTCACGATAGCAAACAAAACCAGGAAGTTGGGCATAGAGCAAAAGGAGGGATTTAAGCTTCTGAGACTCATGATTCTTATAACTCAACTCTATTGGAGAATATACTGTTTTTAGCATTTAAGTGATATGACTGGGAGCCAATCTTCTTAGCTGCCCATTCTGCAAGTTAATACATCTCGATTTCTAGATATTAGTACTATTTTGCATCTTTCAAAAGGAGTAATTCCTATTTCCACCAAATCAAGTTGCTTCCATATATCATCCAGGATAACAAGTATCTTCTTCTACTTGTCTTTTGATAGCCTCCATTGTAGATGACTTGCTCTCCCTTTTTCAATCTGATCTTGATCAAGCCTTAGACCTAGTGTGTGTCTGCAATCTCTCCTTGAATTCACCTTACATCTGGGCTCTTTGACACGATTGCCATAGCCACCACATCGATTGAATAACTTATCCTCCTTGACTTTCCTAACAATTTCTCTCATCAATGTACTTTTTCCAACACCAGCCATCCCCCAAACACCGATATTGTTGATATTAGCATCTCCTAATGCCTCCATAATTCCCTTGGCAACTGACATTCTCAACTCCAAGGCCATGTAATCCATGTATCTTGTAATCAGTGTTCCTTCGAAAGCAGGGCGATATGAAACTTTGTTGAAGTTTCCGTTTTTAAGAAGTACAACAATATTTTCCACTATATTTTGTGCTTTATGGTTTAACTAATGTCATTACTTCAAGTTCAGGCATGTCGCATTAGAGCTCCTCATCTCTAGTTCTTCTTCACCTTCACAAATTTTCCTGGTGGCCTATTATGTAATCACAATACCCGCCTTCGTCAAGTACCACGTGTTGACATCATCTTCAGGAAGGAACAGAGAAATGATCATGTGGTCAACCACGGTTGGTTACTCTATCATTTCAATCATGCATACATGATTGCTTTGTATCTTCAATGTGCTAAACATTCAAATTTGTGCAAACATGAGCTGGTAATTAGATTACAAGCTGGGTCTAAAAATGATTACTACAATATGTTGTGAAAACTATATACCTTTCTTTTAGCTCCTTTGCATCAAGATTGCAGAGCAAAGAAAGAATGTACCTTCCAACATCAATAAACAATGTTATTCTTTATCTTAAACTTTCTTATATTTAAATGATAAATCATATCGAATAATATGATATCTTTTAAATGATTTCCTAAATTAAATATTTAGATAAAATTATTTAAAATTCCAAATGTGATCAAAGGATATAAAATTAAAAAAATAAATGAATATAGAATAATGCTCTTACAAAGGAACTTTGGAAAGAAAAGACCACACGCTACTTTTTCATTTTTGCCGTAAGGCAAACACAAACTTGTTCCCACATACACTCTGATATGGCCCGCGAGCATCCGTTCCATTAAAGTTATCTATGACTACGGGACACAGCTTGTTTGGAAATACAAATCATCTCATCTCATCTCTTTCAAAATCATAATTTTCTTTCTAAACATTATTAAAAAAGTAAACATTTTTCAGTTTCAGATTTTTAACTTTTTTATCTAATCGTTTCAACTTTCAAAACATCCAAACAAAACACACAAAAAATACAATATTCTCTCTCCTTACCAAAACTCAATAAAACATCTTTATTCAAACTATTTCACTACTATTTACAAATAATTTCATTACTATTTACAAAATTGTAATCTAGGGTGATCTCCGTTATTCATTTTTCTCGATTAGGAAAGCTCATTCGCCTAGCAAGAGGTTTTTCAGGGCTACATGCGAATTGAGAAGATTTTTGTGCCATCCAACTTTAGGCGTGGTTTGGATAGTAAAATACTCTAAGATCATCTTATCTCATCTTATCATATTTCATATCAATATTTAATTACCACAAACACAAATACTAATTTTCAATTTTATATTTTTAACTTTTTCATCTAATCATTACAACTTTTTCAAATTTTTAAACAAAATACAAAAAAGAATTCAACTTTTTCAAATGGGTGCTGCTATTCCCACCGCTGGGAGCTCCCACTGGGGGGCTTCCACTAGTTGTTTTGTGTTTTTTTTTACATGTATTTTTTTTTACATTTTTTAAAATTTTTAAATATTTTTAAAAAAATAAAAATTGATCACAATATTATTAAAAAATACTTATTTAATCATTAGGTAAAAATAATAATAAAAAAAATAAAAAAAGTCCAAGTGGTAACTTCCAGCGGCAGCCACAAGCAGGAAGAGTAGCATTTTCCTTTTTAAATATAAAAAATAATATTCTAATAAATATTTTAACTTTATAATATTTTTATTCAAATTTCCTATTCCTATCCTAAAATCCCAAAAAACATATTAACTCGAATAATTTCACTATTACTCACAGATCATTCCATCTTATCTTAGTATCCAAACCAGGCGTTAAAGTTATTTTAGAAGCCATTTAAAACCAATTAGCACCAAGTGTCACCTTCCTAAAGTTTCCCGCTTTCAAGTCTATAAAAAAAGGCTTTCCAAGATCATTATTTGGAGGTGTACAGATCAAGAAGCCCTTCTCAGGAAGATGTAGAAGACAACCTAGCTCATCTAAATAAGAGTCATTATGGAAATGAATGTGGAATTAGAGAAGGTTTTTAAGAGAGAGGTGGTGGAAGAGGCTCTTTTCCATATAGGGCCATTAAAATCTCCAGGTCAGATGGTTTTGGGGCCTGTTTTGACCAAGATTGTTGAAAGATAATAGGGGATATTGATATCGTTACAATTATTCTTAAGTTTCTCAATGAGGGCCTGTTTAAGGAGAAGATTAATTCCACACACATTGCTCTAATTCCCAAGCTTGAGAATCCTAAATCTGTAAGTGATTTTAGACCAATAAGTTTATGCTATGTTTTGTACAAAATTATTGCTAAAGTGCTTGCTAATAGATTGAAAAAGGTGTTACATGAAATTATTTCCTATAATCAAAGTGCATTCATACCTGGTAGACACATCTGATAATATCATCATAGCATACGAAGCTTTACATACTATGAAAACTAGACAGAAGGGGAGGGAATGGAGTATGGCGTTGAAATTGGATATGTCCAAGGCATATGATAGAGTTGAGTGGACTTATTTGAGATCTGTTATGGAAAAGCTTAGGTTTGGGAAGAGGTAGACCAATTTGATCATGCAATGTGTTTCGACAGTAAAGTACTCAGTGCTTGTTAATGGACATCCTGGGACTAAGTTCAAGCCATCTAAGAGTCTCAGGCAAGGTGACCCTTTGTCTCATTATCTTTTCTTGCTATTTGCAGAGGGGTTCAACTCACTGGTTTATCATTGGTTTATATGAATTGGGGCCATAAGAGGAGTATCAATGAGTAAGGGAGGAACAAGTATCAACCATTTGCTCTTTGCAGATGATTTGTATAATATTTTGTAAGGCTAGTATGCAGCAGTGGTGCATTATGAAACAACTCTTATATGTATGAAAAGGCATCTAGGCCAAAGTTGAATATGCAAAAAACTTCTGTCTGTTTCAACACTAATACAAGAGTAGAGGTAAAAGAGAAGTTAGCACAAGACATAGGTGCAAGAGTATGTGGGGATGCTGAAAAGTATCTAGTGCTTCCTACAATGATTGGCAAGTCTAAATATAAAGCTTTTAAAGGGATTAAGGGGAGGTTTTGGAAGAGGATTAATAGCTGGAAGAGTTAATTTTTATCTCAGGTAGGTAAAGAAGTTCTTATAAAAGTTTATTTACAAGCCATACCTACATATGCTATGAGTGTCTTTCAGTTACTTAAACAATTGTGTAAAGAGATATGAAACAAGATGGCTCGTTTTTTGGAGCGGATAGATGAATCAAATAAGGAAAATCCCATGGAAGAAGTAGAGTAAAGTAGGGATTTCAAAGAGCCATGAAGGGTTGGGTTTTAGAGATGTGAAGAGTTTTAACAAAGCTAGTTGGAAAAGTAGTTTTGGAGACTATTAATAAACCGTGATTCTCTAGTAACTAAGATCCTAAAAGAAAAATATTTCAGACAAGGGGATGTATTGGGTGCCAAAGCTGGCAGTGGTTCCTCACAGGTGTTCTGGGTACTTAATTAAGGAAGGTAATCGATGGAGAGAGTGGAATAGGGAGAAGAGCAAAATATGGGGTGATAAATGGCTTCTAACTCCTACAACACATATGGTTCAATCACAAGTGAAGACTGTCTCAAGTGAAGCTAAGGTAAAAGAGCTAATTGATGCAAAGGGAGGCTGAAATTCTGTCCTTATAGATTATTTGACAAGTGCAGAAGAGGCTGATGTAATCAAGAACCTACCAATTAGCATAAGAGGATCCGAGGACAGAATCATTTGGGGTCCTAGCAAGTCTAGAATGTTTTTGTAAAAACAACATATCACTAGGCAGTTCAGTTGAAAAACGAAAGGAATGGTGAGCAATCAGGCACTGTTTCAGCAAGATGGAAGAAATTTTGGGAGTTGAATGTTTCAAATTCGGTTAAAGTGTTTACGTGAAAAGCAATTAGTGAAGTGCTTCCCACTAAAAGTAATATGTTCAAAAGAAAAATCACAGATAATGACCTGTGTCCTATTTGTAAGCTTGTGGAGGAGACAAGCTGTCTTTCTGCTTGGAGTTGTGCTGCTGCTTAAGATGTATGGGCTGATTCTTTGAGAAGCCTACAAAAGTGGCAGTGAGCAGATATTGGCCTTTACAAACTATGGCAGAACATGGTCATAAGATTGTATAAAAAGGAGCTAGAGGAAGCTATGTTTGTGTTGAGGAAAATCTGGTTTAGAAGGAACAATTTTGTTTTTTATAGAAACTTTGATAGTCGAAGATCTGTTTTACAAGGAGCAAAGGAAGAATCGGAGTGCTTTCTACAAGCACAAGAGAGAAGTGAATCTCATGTTATAACAGAACTTTATATCAGAACATCCACTAGGTGGAGAAAACAAGATTATAATTCATACAAGGGGAACTGGGATGCTGCACTTGATTTGAGTAATTCCAAGATGGGTGTTGGAGTGGTAATCAGAAATTGGGAAGGGACTTGATAGCCTCGTTATGTATGCCAAAAACCTTTGTAAAGGACCTTGTCGTGGCTGAAGCTCTAGCCTTGGAGAGAGCTATTGAATTTTGTCTGGAAATAGGGATTGGAAATGAGGTTTTTTAAGGAGATGCACTTACAATCATTAAAGAAGTCTAGAAAAGTGAAGTCGATTTCTCTTGGCATGGACAGATCATGGAGGATATTAAAGCTTCATTTCAAGGCAAAGGAAGTTGGAGGATTCAACATGTCTCAAGAGAAGGTAACCGAGCTGCACATCAAATGGCAAAATTAACTCTCTCTCGTGAAGAAGAGGTAGTTTGGATAGAATAGGGTCCCCCAGTTAGTTGTGCCTTGTATTCTTTCGGAGAAACAGTGTAATGATTGATTTTTTTAAATCCGTGAACATGCATAATACAAGCGAATGTTTAAATCCGTGAAAATGCATAATACAAGTGAATGTTCGGAGAATGAGATGGAATGCAAATTTGGTAAAAAGTAGGAAGATGATTTGTGAATAGTAATCATGAGATAGTTTTTATTAAATATTTATTGTGTTTTGGGAAATTACAGAAAAAGTTGAATAAAGAATATTATAAAATTAAAATATTGTTAAAATTAATTCTTTAATATTAGTTTTTGTTGGCATTTGAAAAAGTTAAATTATTTTTTGTTTGTAAATTTGAAAAAATTATAATGATTAAAACATTATTTTCTCAATAGACAATGCTAGGGGATCGAGAATGGTGCCCCGCAATGTATCGATAAGTCTAAATGTTTTTTTTTTCTTTCGACTATTTTTTAAACATCTGAAAATCTTTTTAAAAAATTGAAAAAAAATATCAATTCACTAATCATTTTTTTAATCATTAAGTGAAAAAATACATCAATCAATTTTTTCCATAAGCTTCTAGGCTCTAAGTAACATTTTCCTTTCTCAATTTTTTAATCTCGGGTTAGATACACATCACATCTATTTTACTTGTAGTATTACCCATTACAAGATAGTGAAAACAATCTCCATGGCTTTTTATTTTATTTTATTTTTTAAGAAGAATTAGAGTCACATGTTCTCTCCAAATTTATTGAAATAGCCCTCACTTATGGTGGAGGAAAACTATAGCTACATCCAGACACTTAAGAATTACAAAAAAAATACCAAGAATATAAACCAATAAATCCCAATCATCCAAAAAAAAAAAAAAAAAGATATCACCTTATTACCAAGATCTATACAATGAATGACCAATCCCAAGCAATAAATTAAATAAATATGAGTCAAAAGATAGACACCATTCCGTCTATACGAAAGAAAGCCAACATCAATCCATCGCAAATCTTCCATACGAAAGGTTATGTCTATACGAAATCCACTTGAAGCAACGCACCGTCTCAGCAAGCTCGCAAGTGAGATATTTCCATTGGGTGCAAACTCGGCAAACCACTATTATCCAAGTGAAGAATTCCTCTAATTACAGGAGGTAACTCTGAGTTTTCATTCCAAGTCTGATTCATTCTGGAAGCTCCCAACCTTGCGAAGCCATTAGCCAACTAGTTACACTGCCTATAGACATGCTTGAATCTGTAATTCAAGTCTTCACACAGTTGCATCAACTCTTCCCAGTAATCTTCTACGTACCAAAGGCCACATCTTTTTTTCTTCATCCACTCAATCACAATCTTAGAGTCCATCTCAATTTCTATATTCTGAATGCCCAAAAATCTCGCAATTTTCATGCCTTGAACTAAGCTAAAAAATTCAGCAATATTGTTAGATTGATTCCCAGTAGCTATTGAAACCAGAAATTAACTTCCCTTTGCAATCTCTAATAGCTCCGCCTGCACCCGATGAACCTGGGTTCCCCAATGAACAGCCATCCACATTTAGTTTGTGCCAACCTTCCTTTGGTTTCACCCATTTCGAAGGCAAATAAGATATATGTTTATGCTTAATAGGTATATTAAACATCAACAATATCTCCTCATCTCGCTTAGATAATCTGGAAGAAGCCTTCAGATTTTTCCCAATCAAACCCAACCAATATTTAATCGAATTCCACACCGAAAGTAAGGACTCATGTTTTCCTTCCATTCTAGCCATGCACCACCGAGTCCATAGCTTCCAAGTGATTATTCTAGGAAGAAGACCAATTAATTGGCCTGGTTGAGTTGAAAATTTAGCACGCCTAAACCATATTTCTACTTTGTCTTTCCAGTTTCGACCTTCCATCCGACATATAGCAAGAGTAGAGCAACATTTGCTCCATACCTGTTCGGCAAACGTCCCGAGTGCCAGTACATGACTCTGATCCTCATATCCCCCATTGTCACAGCAATCACACTTGGATGCCAACGGGATCCCTGCTCTACGAACACGATTATCCACCAGCAAACAATTATTTTGTGCCTTCCACATTATTAGAAACAATTTTTTTGGTAGTGCAGGATGCCACAACCATTTATTCCAAGGCACTTTTGGGCTCTAGACCTGATACATTCCCATGCAGAATGAGTGGAAAAAATTCCTTGGGCATTCAGTAACCAAATAAGAGTGTCATTCCCCTGCTTCACTCTACCCAATTATTCTAATATTTGTTCCGACTTTTCCATGCCAACTAATCGGTCAAACAGTTCCACATTCCACCCATTTCCAAGTTTACACTGCGATAAAAAGATCCGGTAAATCCCGAACTTCATGTTGTTCAATAAGAGGACCATCATTTAACCGTTTGTCGTGCCAAAAGGAAATGTTCCCCTCTTTCACCCTCCATTTGGAAAATTTTTGTACAGCAGCCATGTTATTTAAAAGCGTCTTCCATAGTTTCGATCCTTTAGAGGAATCCACGCAGGAGATATGATTATTACCGACATATTTAGCAACCAAAAATTTTGACCAAACCGATTTTCCTTGAAGCAAATTCCAGACTAACTTCATATGAAGGGATGTCTGCACCTCAAGCAAATTTCTGAGCCCAATGCCCCCCTCTGAAATTGGTTTGCAAAGCTCATCCCAAGCACTCCATTTTTTCTTAGGCTTGCCATCTCTACCACCCCAAAAGAAAGTACTCATCAGTCTCTTCAATTTATCCAATACCACTTTCGGAGTGTGTAAAATAGAAAGGATATGGATAGGAATGCTTTGCAAAACTTGCGTTAAAAGCAACAGCCGAGAGCCATTTGAAAGCAATTGGGCCTTCCAACCATCTATGCGATCTCTAACTTTCTTAATCAAGCCTTCAAAATGTGCCACTAGAAGTTATAGTACCTTAGCTTTTTGAAGAAATTCCGGGTGCCATTCCAGGAAAATGGCTGCCCACATTGCTGTATGTCCTGAAGATTCATGACCTGCATTTAAGTACATCAACAGAATATCTATGATTTCCTCGTCAGATAATTTTCTGCCATTTTCATCTGCAACATCTAGCAAAGCATCCATCATATCTTTCTTCTTTGGCAAGACAAACTCCTTCCTTTGATTTCTCCTCTCATCAACAATAGATTGAAATGTAGCCACAAGCTTCTTTCGAGCCTGAAACATCGATTATTTTGGTAAACAAATCCTGAAAACAAAGCTGAGAAAATACAACTAAGATACTGATCACCTTTGTTGGGAATTTGGACCTCCCAAATTCACCCCCCCTAGGATCTACCCTTTGCAGGAGTAACAAGGAAAAATAGAGAAATAATAACAACACAAGAAATTTACGTGGAAACTCCAAAACAGGAGAAAAACCACCAGACCCAGAGAAGAAAATACATTATGTGAAAAATTGTTACAATCACACAATTTTTCTCCTCACCCCAAACACACCCACAAAGCTTTCCCCACTAGAAAAACTCTAACTCACACCTCTTCCCATTTTACAAAAATGGACAACAGAGGAATTTAACTAGAGTCAAAATTTACTAACTAAACATTTGACTGGTGCACTTAAACTAAGAGGCTAAGCCCCTTATTTATAAGCATGAGGATTTGCTCCTTCATTATTTCCCACCGGTGTGGGACTAAACAAAGGAGCAAAAAACAACAATCTCCACCTTGCGACTTTGACTAGTCCCACAGCCAAACTCCACCTCAATGAAGATCTTCATAACTTCCGCTATCATGCTTCACCATAAAAGCATACACACTCAGAATAAACCAATTCCAAGCATTTCACTTCGGCCCATGTCGAAAACAACCTTGCTGAAAATTATGGTGTAACTTCCACGTTTGACTCTCCTTGAAGTTCATCAGCCATCGACATGAATTTCCACCACACACCCTGCATTAATGCCAAGCCAATGCCCGTGTGCAAACTTGTGGACTTGCTAATATTAACACATCCTCTATCATGGCAACTTTGGGAATTAGCAGCATGCCATAAGGATGTACATGTCTCATTTTTCATGGAGAGAGACACAACATTAGCATCAGTACCAGTATCTCCATTTACTGACTTGGAGCCACTTGTCGAACCAGCTCCTTGTACTAGCCGTTTCATCAGTCGCTAGAATCACTGCTGACTTCAGGGGTTGATCTGTTTTCCACACCTTGTGTAAACCAATTTCTCCACCTCAAATCTAACAAGATTTGAAGCCCTACTTCCTAACATTGCTTTGATGAATTTACTGTAGAAATGAATAGTACCTCACTAAGTCAGTTCCCAGGAAAGATTGGAGGGTCACAATGGACACACTTAAAATTTTCAATCTCCTAGACAGAACCTCCTTAGATTGTACATATCCACACTACCACACCAAAACTCCACCCCACAAAAAGAACCTAGTGGCTCTGATACCAATTGTTGGGAATTTGGACCTCCCAAATTCACCCCCCTAGGATCTACCCTTTGCAGGAGTAACAAGGAAAAATAGAGAAATAATAACAACATAAGAAATTTACGTGGAAACTCCAAAACAGGAGAAAAACCACCAAACCCAGAGAAGAAAATACACTATGTGAAAAATTGTTACAATCACACAATTTTTCTCCTTACCCCAAACACACCCACAAAGCTTTCCCCACTAGAAAAACTCTAACTCACACCTCTTCCCATTTTACAAAAATGGACAACAGAGGAATTTAACTAGATTCAAAATTTACTAGCTAAGCATTCGACTGGTGCACTTAAACTAAGAGGCTAAGCCCCTTATTTATAAGCATGAGGATTTGCTCCTTCATTATTTCCCACCGGTGTGGGACTAAACAAAGGAGCAAAAAAAAAACAACCTTGAGTGCTTTATGGTAAGAAAATCCTGGAAGATTAATTGCCATGGCTCTAACTCCATAGTTAAGAGCTGTGTATTCCCTCTCCAAAGCCTCCATCACAGGCTCACTCTCAGAGCTAAGAAAAATGTACATAATTATCCTGAAAGTAAGCTTCCGAAGCTGGGTCAGAAACTCAAATTCTCCCATCGTTGTCCACTTGTTCAAGGAAGACACGACATTTTCTTCGATATATTTAGCATACGTGGACAATGCCTCGTAACCATTGACCAGAGCAGCTGTTAACAACCGAAGACGCTTGTGTTCTTCGTAGGAAATTCCGATAAATGACTTGTTTCCAATGAGTTGAACGGTGGATTGAGGCCAACCTGGCTTAAAGCTATCATCATCAACAGTCAAAACTCTCCTGCATGTTTCAGGTGTTGTAACTATCACGCTGGGGCTCCCAAACATGAAAGCCTTGTACATTCCAGTACGTCCAAATCTGCATTGTTTGTAGAAAGAAAACGTGCATGCATGCAAAACTCAGATCAGAGGATCTAAACCTTTGAACAAACATCCATATCCATCTGAAACCACAACAAAATATCCTGTAATTATTATAACACATACAGTACCATGATTATTGTTGGAGTATAGCATCCAAGATTGAACAAATGGAATTGAAGTCTAAAGCAGCAGCAGCAGCAGCACGTGTTAAGTTAAAAGAGGAAGAAGAGTTAGTTAGTTAGTTAGTTAGTTAGTCATTTTACTTTCTTTCTGCACTTATATAAACAGAGTTTCATTTTGTAATCATTCAATTCAGTTAATACAAATCTCAGTTTCAAGTTTTCTCTCTTGTCTCGAGTTCATGATCTTGATTTCATCTGAAACTTAACATGGTATCAGATTGAAAATACTCTTGCTTCCGCAATCTTTGTATCAGATTTCATCTCAAATTTCACTTCCTGATACGATTACAAACATCTTCATCCTGAAATCTTTGTAATCTCTAAATCATAATTTTCTTGCATTTCTTGGAAATTTCCAAGAATGAATTCTGACGATGATTTATCTGTTCATTCTTCTCATCTTCGTCAAAATCCTTTGGATGATTCCTCTAGTCCATACTACTTGCATCCAAGTGATAATCCTGGTGCATTGCTGGTTTCAGAAATATTTGTTGGCAATAATTACATTGCCTGGAGTCGAGCTATCATCATTGCCTTAACTGTCAAGAACAAAGCTGCGTTTATTGATGGATCAATCCTTGCTCCTCCTGCTGATCAACGTGTTCTCCACACTGCTTGGCTTAGAGCCAATAATCTGGTACTTTCTTGGCTTATGAACTCCATATCGAAAGAAATCAGAAGTAGTCTTCTTTATGTTGCTTCTGCTGTCGATTTATGGAATGAATTGAAAACCAGATATTTGAGAAGTGATGGTCCTAGAGTTTTTCATCTTGAAAAATCTCTCAGTTCCATCACTCAAGGATCTTTAACAATTACTGAGTACTTCAGTTCATTTAAGACACTTTGGGATGAATATCTCAACTACAGACCCTTTCCTACTTGTAGCTGTGGAAAGATGGCTTCATGCACCTGCAACCTATTTGATTTTCTTCTTATGAGACAACAGTCTGATTATGTCTTAAAGTTTTTAGTTGGTCTCAATGACTCTTATGCCTCAATAAGGAGTCAATTACTTCTCTGTTCTCCATTGCCAAGCATGGCAAAGGTATTTTCTTTGCTGATTCAAGAAGAAAGTCAGCGACAGTTGAATAATTCTGTTGATCATGAAACTCATGCTCTGTTGGTCAAACAAGTTAATCACCAGCCTAAGTTCTTGAAAGACAAGTCAAAGAGGTCCTCTCTATACTGTACTCACTGTGGGTACAATGGACACACTGTGGAGAAGTGTTTCCAGTTGCATGGATATCCCCCTGGTTGGACTGGACCCAAAGGCAAGCGATATTCACCTACTGTAAATGCAGCTATCTCAAATGAAGAGGTCTATATTACCAACAGCAATGAGAACCAAAAGTTTTCTTTAACTCATGAGGAATTTACCAAGCTTTTAGCACTTGCTAATTCAAATCCTTCACTGCCTCAAACAAACCTCACACCAGCTGTGAATCTTGCCACTTCTCATTTCTCTGGTAACTTTCTAAAATCTTCTTGTTTTTCTGTTTCTTCAATCCAAGAACATGAAATTTCATGGATATTAGACACTGGTGCAACAGATCATATGATCTGTTCACCTCTTCTATATTCTTTTACACCTAAGCCTATTAATACTCATTAACCTACCTAATGGCCAATCAGTTTCTGCCAATTATATTGGCACCATTTGCCTCTCTGATACATTATCTTTAAATAATGTGTTATGTGTTCCTAGTTTTTCTTTCAACTTGCTTTCTATCTCAAAACTAACCAAAGATACTAATATCTCTGTTTCCTTCTTTAACTCTTATTGCCTTTTACAGGACCAATCAGCAAAGAGGATGATTGGGATTGCTCATGAAAAACATGGACTTTACCACTTCAAACAAGTTACTACCTGCACCAAGAATAAGTTTCATTCTCTACCATTTGCTTCAGCTATTACCCAACAACATTTAGATATCTGGCATAACAGATTAGGACATGTTTCTATCTCTAGATTACCTTTTCTTAGACAATTAGAACCTTCTATATCTCTTGATTCAAATAATGTTTGTGATACATGTCATTTTGCAAAGCAAAGAAAGCTCTCTTTCCCTGTTTCTCAGACACATTCAAATAAAATTTTTGATTTGATACATTGTGACATCTAGGGTCCCTTTGGTGTTGTATCTTATTCTGGCTTCAGATTTTTCCTTACAATAGTTGATGATTACACACGATGTGTTTGGGTATATATGTTCAAAGCTAAGTCTGAAGTTCCTTCCATCTTAAAAACGTTCTGTACAATGGTAGAAACACAATTTAATGTTTCTGTCAAAGCTCTCAGATCAGACAATGGGTCTGAATTTCTTATTTCTCAATTCTATCATGATAAAGGTATATTACATCAAAAGAGCTGTGTAGAAACTCCACAACAAAATGGTGTTGTGGAGAGAAAGCATCAACACCTACTAAACACTGCTCGAGCTCTAATGTTCCAAGCAAATCTCCCTCTAACTTTTTGGAGTGATTGTGTGTTGACAGCAGCACACATCATAAATAGAATCCCTACTCCTCTCCTTAGAAATAAAACACCTTTTGAAATGCTCTTCAATAAAGCTCCTAATCTTTCCCATTTAAAAGTATTCGAATGTCTTTGCTTTGCATCAACTCTTTCAAATCACAGGCATAAATTTGATTCAAGGGCTTTAAAATGCTTATTCTTAGGATATGCTTCTGATGTCAAAGGATACAAATTGGTAGATCTAAACACAAACAGAACATTCATTTCAAGGAATGTCATATTCCATGAAAGTCATTTTCCTTTTAAAGCCTTACCATCTAATTCCGAGGCTCATTCTTTTCTATTTCCACCAAATACTTCTGTTTCAGATTTTTCTTCCCTTTTTCCTAATACTCCCTCAAATCCATTTTCAAATACATCAAATCCCACAATTCAACAAATGGAAAGCACAGAAACACTGACTGTACCAAATAGTCAGAATCCTATGTTGCATACTGAATCAACTCTCAATATTGAACCAACTCTCAATATTGAATCAACTCTCAATATTGACCCAACTCTCAGTACTGAATCTTTCAGTGGTCAACATTCTCACAACATTGATCACTCTCAGCAGCTCAGAAAATCTTCAAGAATGAAACAAACACCTATCTATTTTCAGGATTATTTTTGTGGTTCTGTCCAAAATGTTGTACAAGCAAACTCCTTATCTCCTCATGCTGCTTGTTCTTCTAACAAAGGTATTCTCTACCCTATCTCTGAGTTTATATCCACAACTAGACTGTCTTCATCTCATAAAGCATTCTTAGCCTCAATTTCTGCTTCTCAAGAACCCAAAACCTTTAAACAAGCTGTCCAAATACCTGAATGGCAAGCTGCTATGCAAAAAGAAATAAATGCCTTAGAGTTAAATAAAACTTGGGAACTTGTTACTCTTCCTAAAAATAAACAGACCATAGCTGCAAGTGGGTTTTTCGAATTAAATATAAAGCAGATGGCACTATAGAGAGACACAAGGCTAGATTGGTTGCTAAAGGCTACAATCAACAAGAGGGATTGGATTTTTTTTGACACTTTTTCTCCAGTAGCAAAGATTACTTCCATTCGATTAATCCTAGCCATAGCTGCCATTAAAAATTGGCATCTTCACCAACTAGATGTAAATAATGCTTTTTTACATGGTGACTTATATGAGGAGGTTTATATGGAATTACCTCCTGGTATGGCTCAAAAGGGAGAAAACAAAGTTTGCAAGCTTCTCAAAAGTCTTTAAGGCTTAAAACAAGCTAGTAGACAATGGTTTGAAAAATTGTCCAAGGCTTTGCTTCAATATGGTTTTGTTCAAGGTACTTCAGATTCTTCTTTGTTCATCAAGAAATCTGAATCATCCTTCCTAGCTATACTGGTCTATGTGGATGATGTCTTACTGGCTAGTGATAGTTTGATTGAAATTCAACTACTCAAAGATTTCTTACATCACCAGTTCACAATTAAAGACTTGGGAGAACTCAAATATTTCCTTGGCTTGGAGGTGGCAAGGTCCAAGAATGGAATCTCAATTTGCCAAAGGAAATATGCTCTTGATATACTTCAAGATACTGGCATGCTTGCTGCCAAGCCTGCTACATTCCCAATGGAATCCAGTCTAAAGCTCACTGCAACAGATTCTGTCTTGTATGATGATCTATCAGCTTACAGAAGAATGATTGGAAGATTGTTATATTTAACTCTCACCAGACCTGATCTTACTTATTCAGTTCAAGTCTTAAGTCAGTTCCTTTCCAAGCCAGCAATCAGTCATTATCAGGCAGCCACTAGAGTTCTTAGATATTTGAAAGCAACACCAGGACAAGGATTATTTTTTCCCTCATCATCAGACTTGCAACTGAAAGCCTTTTCAGACAGTGACTAGGCAAGGTGTATTGACGCTTGAAAAAGTGTCACAGGGTTTGCTATTTTTTTAGGCAACTCACTGGTTTCATGGAAAAGCAAGAAACAGGCAACAATAAGCAGGTCATCTGCAGAGGCAGAGTATCGGGCCATTGCATCAACCACCTGTGAGATTCAATGGCTCATTTATGCCTTGCAAGATTTGGGAATTAATCATTCTCAATCAACAATGCTCTATACAGACAGCAAGGCAGCCTTATCCATAGCAACAAATCCTGTTCAGCATGAGAGGACAAAGCACATAGAAATCGATTGTCACCTTATCAGAGAAAAATTGCAGCAAAAAGTCATCAAGCTATTTCATATTCCTTCAAGATTGCAGCTGGCAGACATATTGACAAAACCCCTTGGCTCTCTACTTTTTCATCACACATTACGCAAGATGAACATCATTAATATCCATGTTCATCTTGAGGGGGGGTGTTGGAGTATAGCATCCAAGATTGAACAAATGGAATTGAAGTCTAAAGCAGCAGCAGCAGCAGCACGTGTTAAGTTAAAAGAGGAAGAAGAGTTAGTTAGTTAGTTAGTTAGTTAGTCATTTTACTTTCTTTCTGCACTTATATAAACAGAGTTTCATTTTGTAATCATTCAATTCAGTTAATACAAATCTCAGTTTCAAGTTTTCTCTCTTGTCTCGAGTTCATGATCTTGATTTCATCTTAAACTTAACAATTATAATCAATTTTCCTGTCACATAATTATGAGAACCCACCACATTCAGCCACAATTCACTTTTGTTGTTCCTGAAAAAGAAAAAGAAAATGTACCTGCAGGACAACGCTGTTATGGAATGGCATCAATTTCTAGGATCCCATAAAGATATCAAGAAGGATATACCCTGCCCAGTGCAGATCTCATGCATACATTTATATATATAGCACTAGAGTGCTTATGATCATAACCCCTGTTAAAAGATAGATTCCCTCTGTGGCACTTAAATTTGGTATAAATCGAGAGATATTTTGATCATTTGACATTAATGAATATTTGAAATGGAGAGAATTATTATCTAAAGTTTCTTTGAATTCATTCAAGAACTTTCAACTCTAACTAGCTATAGTCTCTGGTGCTCAACTTGACACAGCAGCCAACACCAAGATTTGACTCTAGATCATGTGTACGTGTTCTTTTTATGTTAGTGGATTTCCCTTTTAACATGTCTACGAAGTGTTATATTTGTCAATCATCTTGCTGAATAGACAAGCACTAATCTTGATAATGAAAGGAAAAGAAGAAAAGAGTGGACTCAAATTATTACTTTTTCAAGTCTATAAACTACATCATCTGTTTTCGACTCCTTAAGTACAGTATTTGAGACAGAAAAAAGAAACGCACACCCCATTTTGGTGATGCAAGATGAAAACTCTACAAAGGGGCTGGAGTTTTGATAAGATGTGGATCTGTTTGCTATTATGAGAAATGTTAGATATAATTTTAAGGAATTCAAATTTTACACACATTTTATTTTAAAATAAAATGTAAAATCTAGTATTAAAATATAAATTTTTTCATGTGTATTCAAAATTTGCCTACTTTTTGAAAAAGTAACAGGTGAAACTTGTATATTGTAAGACTTTACAAATCATTTTCCTTATATACTATAATTAGCAAAGCCTACAATATTTTTTGCCCCTTTTTAAATAAGTTAAAAGGCAACTTTTTAATTGAGAAAAGGTTACCGGTTACCAACCACTCCCTTGCACTATTCTCTTCCACTATATAATACCATGTTGAGTAAACATCATGAGAGCTGTTAGAGATACAAAGGGATTCCACAAATTGATGTGTCATACTACTATTAGTGTGCCATGCTGATCTTTCTTTTTTCCTCCTCTCCCCTCTTCCTCGGAGCAACCCCTCACTGACAGCCCCGCCCTTGCCCTTCACCTTTCCTGCCCCTCAATCATCTTCCTCGCCTCATCATCGATGTCGGAACGTTGTCACTGTTGCCCCTCATGGGCAGGTACAAAATCTCTCTCTCGTCTCAATCGGGGCTGTGGGGTGGGGAACAGGGGAGTACAAGGATAAAAAAATTGAACTGGCGTGGAGTTTGTGGGATCCCTTAATTATGTCTATAGTGTTTTCCAAACATCAAACCATGTGGCATGATCTGTTTATTTGAAGTGTAACGTGAATCACTAAGCATGCTGTCTAATTATGTTTTCATTTCTTTTGTATTTAACATAAAAACATAAGTTGAAAGAAAATTTGAAACTTAATAAGGAAAAAAAGCCAAAAAAAAATGTTGGCAAATCTATCGTTGTTTGTTCTTTTTGACTCTCAGTACTACCGTCTGACATTCGAGGCCTCCTTTTTTCTCTCTTTTTGATTGTGGTTTTCCAAGTCAATCATATTCTCTTGGTTATTATCAGGCTAATGGCTCTTCTCCATATGCTCTTCATTAGTGACGTTCTTCTCATTGCCTTCTCTAGAATTCAGTTCGTTAACCTCTTCTCCATTTTTACAGCTTTCTATGTTGCCCTTCAATACACGCTTATTATTCTCTTTTCATTTCCATTGAGTCTGTGGACAACATTTATCTTTTCTGGAGTTTAAGAGGCTTCTTTGCAATTTTTGATTCGGCCTTTAATGATTTCAAAGTTTTCTTTTTTGGTGACTCAGGTCCAGTAGATGCCTCTGTTTCCTTCCTTTTATAATCTGGTTTCATAGGTGCCTCGACAGGTGAGTCTGATCTATTTTCGTTATCTTCTTATTTCTTCGTGTTAGATTCTGATTCAGTGGGTGCTTCTGTAGGAGTCTCTGCTTCCTTGTTTCTTTCATGTTCCATATTACACGATCTTACTTATCAAAAAAAATATTCCACAAACCAAGATGCTGCCTGATCAAGATGTTTCCCAGCAAGCACGTTGCCAATGAAAAGATTTTTCTTCGTTATCTGCTAACCAGAAGCAAACCGGATTAAACAATTAGGATAGGAGGAAACAAAAAGAGAAGAAAATGAGAATAAGAAAGTCAAATGCTTTTAGTTAACTGGTCATTTTTATCAAGGCTTCATGGACTTGTATTTAATTCTTCAGACATTCGGATTCAATTAAATTGGTAAAAAAAAAAAAAAAAAAAAAAGTTCAAAAACTTGAAAAAACAAGAATGCATTATGTGTTATTGTACATGTGTTCTGCCAAGATTCCCAGTGAAAAGAAATCAGAGTGTTCTGCCAAGATTCTCGCAATGGATCATTTGATAAATACATGCACAAAATAACGAAAATGCATCTACCTAAAAAACCAGAATTCAGTTCTTAGTCTAATAGTAATACCACAATGGGTGGAAACTATCACTTTAGCGAGATTAAAAACTCTACATTTTATTTTCTAATTTCTACCTTCCCTACGTTTTCTTTTAAACAAACCCAGTTAATAATTTCCATGAGATTAAAAGACAAAAAACAGAGAAAAGAGAAGTTCCAATTAAAACCTTGAGACAGAGAGGATAGGAAGAGAGTACCTGGCGAAGCAGAGAGAAAGAGACAGGGCGACAGTAAAGAACGAGAGGAATGATAAAGAGAACCCTACAGTAGATCTTTCTTTCTTTTTTTGGTAATGGTACAGTAGATCTGGTAAAGAAGAAGAAGTGTTAATTAATATTATATTATATTATATTATATATATATATATATATTTTTTATGCAATATTATTTTATTTATGAAATGAATATATTGCCATCCTCTATATCCATGGTGTCTTTTCTTTTTCTTTTTCTTTTTGAAAAATTAAATTATTAAAATATTTTTTTTTTTTTGTTAATAGAATACTGATAATAATATACTTACATTTTTTTTTTCGTGGAAAGGAATTAGGTAAAACTTAAAACTCAAGTAAATTATTTTTTGATATCTTTTTATTCGTAACACACTTTTTTTTTATATATAAGATATATAAGTCTCGCGCATATTTCTTTTAAAAAAAAGAAGTGAAATTCAACGTTAAAAGAAGTTGAATTTTTATATGGATCATATATTTCTTAAACTCTTTTAAAAAAGAGTGCATAGGACTTATAAATTTTAAGACTGCATAAATCATTTTTAGAATAGACCTTGTTACTTAGCTTTCAGTTATCGTTTAATCTAATCGAAAAATCAACTTACAATATTTTTCAAATAGAAGTTTTGAAAATAATAAATTCAATTAGGACAATGAATTTGAAGATTATTGATACTTTGATCTCAAACAATAATAATAATAATAATAATTCTTGATACATTGTACCATTTACTCTGTTTGTTTGATAAAATCTCATTCAATTTTAACTGTCAAGATAGTTGAAGAATAAAATAAAATAAAATCGGTAGCCATGTCCCAAAGGAAAATACAATGTGTCATTGACTCATTTTCACTTAATTTTCAACTTCTAGAGGTCCCAAAATACATCTTTTAAAGTAAGAATAGCACTTGGTTTTACACAAACCTTCTAAACAAATTTATTTATTATACATGCAGCAGGAGGACGACCAAAAGTCACACTTCAAAAGACTTGCATGTTTACGTAATCGGTTAAGATGAAAATTTTGTGAATAATAATGAAATAGTTTGTAAATAGTAGTGAAATGATTTGAATTAAGATGTTTTATTGGATTTTGAAAAAGGAAAGGGGAAAACTTGAATAAAAATATTATAAAGTAATTTTTTAATATTATTTTTATTTTAAAAATTTGAACAAATTATATTGTGTTTTGTGTTTTGTTTAAAAGGGGGAGAGTATTTATGTCTTCACTTGCTGAATTATCCAATGAAATCTAACATGAAGAGTATTTATGTATGAGCTCAAGCAGTTTAGCTTCCCTTCCCTGCCCCCTCCATCGATGAAGCTGCCTTGGACCACTTGAATAGAATCACCTTCAAATATTAACTAGTCTAAGCCAAGATCTTGACAGAATAAAACAACAGTGACTATGGCCCAAGCTTCTGCAATTGTAGGATCTACACAATAACATATAGGCTTCATCAAACTCGCTAAATAGAACCTAAAAAATCCCTTAGCACCACTTCAACTCCGATGTAGGGGATTGAAACAGCCTTCATGCAGAAAAATATTCCTTCTAAGCAACAGCAGACAACAGTTTTTGCACAAAAACAGCCTGGCCAATGGCAAGAAAACTGCACCTTCCACACAAGAGTGAAGGCAGGAGAATTCCTCCTCACTTCCCAAACATGACCTCAAGTAGTTTATAAAAGAAATAGACTTAACAACAAACTATATTATATCCTGTAGGAACCAAAATGGTGAAAAACACAGTACTATTATAAAACTCATAATCAAAAGGCCGAGATCAAATGGTCAAATTATAATCAGAAGATTATAATTCAAATCAATACAATGTCAATCCTTTTTTTTTTTTTGGCATTCTCTCGTACATAGAAGAGAGATTTGAATGTAAAGAAGGCATAATACAACGAGCAACCATAATTAAACTATGTTTTATTTCACTAACATTAATGGGAATGAAGGGTCCTCTGCCCCCACTGACTTCAAACCATTGGATCTACCAATTCTGCGTTGACGTATATATTAACCATCCAAAAGGTTAATTTTTTATGTTCGAACAATTACCCAATAATGTGCGAATGAAACATTCAAACGTCAACTCACAAGCGTTCACGTTCGAACGTAAAAATAAAACGTTCAAATGAAAAATATCGAATTGTCTTGATGCAAAATAGAGGAAAATTGTCTTTGCAATCTTGGACGAGTCTAGCTGCAAATTGGCGAAGATGTAGTCTGATTTATGATTCGGAAACAGAATTGTAATAATTCATTGTTATAGAGTTTTATGTATCTGCATATCGCTAGTAGATAGTTGTTCTCCCTTTGTACTTGTCCAAAGTTGATAAAGATTGGTTCTTCACCATACAAGGGAGTCAATGATGCAGGTGCCTCTAAGATTTTATTCCTTGGATGAATTGAGACTGAATGGAATCGAAGCATCGTCTCTTTTGTCACCAATGGATGCAACACTTGGTTCAATAGAAAGAAACTTGCAACTGGCTGCTGCTCTAGGAGGACCTGTTGCCTGGAATGTGCTTGGCTTTAGCCCACAACAAGTTCTATATTTTTCTCTGGGGCTGCTGTTTCTATGGACACTGGATTCAGTAGTTCCGTTCTCTCTCTCTCTCTCTCTCTCTCTCTCTCTCTCTCTCTACCCAAGACCCTTTTCTGAAACTATGTTCCAAGGACTTGTTTTATTATGAAATTGTGTGTTTTTGGTTGAGTACCAATATGTTGTGTTATTCTTGGAGGCACTTAAAATTATTTCATTGGCCGACTCACCCACTCACGTGTTGCTTAAATCACTAACAGTGGAGGCAAGGTCGAATTGTCTTTACCATACTAATACTAGAATCTTACAATATTGGTTGTTTCTAGGTCTCTTTTGATGGAGGTGTTGGTAGCTTGGTTCTTGATACAATTGGGCACAAATTTAGTCAGAAGTACCACAATAGGGTTGTTCAAGTAAGATACCTCTCTCTCATTGTGTGGCAGTGCATTGCATTTGTTCATTATGTTTTTTATAGGAATAACTGTCCAATAATACTATGCTGAGACCATTCTACATTTATTTGGTGATGACATTCATGCTATGTTCTTGTTTCAAAGGCCATAACATGTTCAGGACTGCTTTGTTCTGTAAGATTATCGTGTTGTATGTTCATTACGGTATTACCTATCTTCAGATAAGTTTTAGAACTGTTGGCTATGTCAATATGGACCTCATGTGCAGCATGAAGCTGGGCATTCTTCCCAAAGGATACACACTAACTAGTTTGGAAGCTTTGAAGAAGGAAGGATCTCTAAATGTTCAAGCTGGGACCGCTTTTGTGGATTTTGAATTTGTTGAAGAAGTGAGTTTGTTTTCTTTAATCTGATTTTACTTACACAATTTCTTATGTTCCTATTCTATTTTCTGTCTCGCTGCTGTTTTTGGTTCTATTAAGTTACATACTTATTTTATGGAAGGTCAGGTTTCATTTCATGTTCCTTCACAACTAAAGGCACCTGATGATGCCATGGCTCTGCTGCTTTTATCCAGAACCAATTGCTATGAATCGGATCTGACTTTGTAGCAGAGCTCAAAGCTCTTTTGGGTCTTGTCACAAGTTGACTTGAGGGAGTTATTGTCAGCAGGTCGAGCCTACTACTCAACTCGTTAACTTTGTCGACACAAAGTTATATGATAACATCCAGTCTTTCCATTTCGGCAATTTGATATATAATTTATCCTTCATGGGCATTGATAAGATCTTGTAGCCATCGAGGTAATGGAGTTGTGTCCCTTACACAATTGGCGGTATACCTAATAGTAACAAGTATGTTGGATGCTGTCATGGTATCATTGATCAAACAATAAATAATAGAACTTTAGATACAGAGATTGTGGCATTTTTTCTAGAATAAAAAAGAAATCTTTATTACCAATATAAACAGTGTTGCCATCTTGTTACTGAATGTTACCTCCCCTTCCATGTCATGCATTCTTACAGCATATATATATAGACATGCCTGTAACATATTTCATTTAATGTTACTCTTAAAAAATAATTAGTCTTTTTGATTGAAAATAATGAGTTTTATCTCCCTGGAAACAAATCCTTTTGTTTTTCAGACACTGAACAGATTCTCATGTATAGCACTGGCGGGTGTGGCGGCCGAGTATCTTTTATATGGAATTGCTGAGGGAGGCCTTGCTGACATTTACAAGGTTTGTACTAGTTCTTACTTATTTGACATAGTAAGCAAATTATACATATTATTAATTGAACTTGATCGTCAATGATGGAACAGTTGGACATGCTACTCAAAAGCTTGGCCTTCACACAGAAGAAAGCGGATTCCAAAGTCAGATGGTCTGTACTGAATACAGCCCTACTTTTGGAGCTTGCCGTTATTCCACCCATTTCTTTCTAGTAAGGGGCAACAGAACTGCACAATTTCCATCTGTTGGAGATGAAAGAAATGGCAGGTAACCCTTTTCAAGAATATAGGTGGCACTTCTACCTTTGGCACTTAAAAATGAGAAATATTAAACTCCTACACAATACTAAAAGGCAACATGTCGCTTCATACAACCTCATTAGTCTCCAATTTACTAATATTCCGTTAAAATATCTAGCTTGACTAAAACGTTTACTGCAGTCTTAAATTTAAGAAGTTGGTTACTATGTGGGGTATCAATTTAGTGAATCAAAACATCATCGTTTATCTATACGCCAAAACACATGGCACCCCGACCATGCCATCCATTCCTGATTCTGAGAAACTAGTAATAGGCCAAACATTTAAATGATAGAATATCAGAGGCAACATTGCCCTGCATGCCCCCACATGCTTCATTTATCAAGCGAAACTCATAGCTTTAAAAGCGTCAAGGATGTAACATTTCAGAACCTTTGAAATACACACAAACCGATCCTCTACCATGCAACGAAAACTACTTCTTTGATAATTTTAAACATATATGTATTGAAAACAAAACAACAACACTAAACACGAATACAAAATATTTATTATTTTATTATTTACTCTTTCTATATAACCTTTTTTTAATCAAGTTTTGTATCTTGCATTTGTATAAGAATAGTATTACAGGGAATGAACAGTCACTACCTCGACTCGGGTGAAGCATTGCTGGAGCCCCCGAGACCTATAGAAGAATTCAACGGCGTCGTTGTGGCCAGCATTGTTGTCGTTGGTAGCTGTGGAGCTATGTTGGACCCCACCCACGGCTTGGTTTCCTCCTTCCACATCCGCTTGCTTTCCTCCTTCCACATCCGAAAAGCAGTTCCCTATCTATCTCTGTCTCTCTCTCTCAATCCCAAATGAGATTCCTTTTTTGTTTTTGTTTTGTCTTCTCTATTTAAAACCCTGGATAAATTATTTACTTATCCTTAGAAAAATTTTCAGAGCTCTTCAAACTCAACCTGTCCTTTGTATCAAAACATACAGAAAGGAATATTTTTTATGTGTTTGGATCGCAACCCACTTTAGAGAAATCGTGTGTGTGATTGTGGAGGATTGTCTCTATCTGCTCTGCTCTATTTATTATTAATGGAGAACAAGCAGTTTCCTACGAATACGATGGAATGTTTCCTTACTCCCTTCCTTGCAGGAACCTACGAAATTGCAGCATCTTTTACAAAGTAGGTGGTGTTTTCTTCACAAACTGTTAAAGCAACGAATACGCATGCACATGCATTACGTGCAGCACCTGCAACGTACGACGGCAACCTCTGCCCTGCTCCACTAGCTGCATCCACCCAGCTGCATGCAATACGTACAGCACCTGCAACGTACGACGATAACCCCTGTGCTGCATCCACTCAGCTGCCTGCAACAAATCACCCCTTGTAGCACGTCCCACTATCTATACAAACTTTGCTAGCTGTAATATTACCGTTACATAGAATACTCTATCTGCTAAACTTATGTATAAAAGGAGGCAAGCCTCATTGTAAACAGTAAGGAAAATATACAAGTTCTATTATTATCTTGGCATGGTATCAGAGCTATACTAGGACTAATCGTCCACTATGAGTGATTCTAATCCCCCTTCTCCTCCTCTTTCTTCTTCTCCCTCCCTCTCCTCACCAAATCTGTCCCACATTATTGCTGTCAAACTTACTCTCGAAAACTACCTTCTGTGGAAGGTTCAAATCATTCCATATCTAAAAGGCCAAAGACTGTTCAAGTTTGTAGATGGTACTCATCTAGCTCCCCTACCCAAGCTGCCCAATGACTCCCCTAATCCAGAATATGATATCTGGGTGCAACATGACCAAATGGTCATGTCTGCATTAATCTCCTCTCTATCTGAATCTGTTATAGCTCAGGTAGTGGGCTGCCTCTCTGCACGAGAAGTTTGGACCTCTCTTGAAAAATCATATGCTTCCACCTCTCAAGCCCGTGTTGTTCAAACACAGTTTTAACTAGCATCACTTAAGAAGGGAGCTGATTCCATCTCAATCTATTTTTGACGTGCGAAAACTCTCGCAGACACCATGGCTGCATCAGGACGTCCTCTACCCTCCTCAGATTTCGTTCCCTATCTCCTAGCTAGACTTGGTCCAGACTATGATGCCATAGTCTCCTCTGTTACCACTCGCATAGATCCCATTTCAACAGAGGAACTCTTCAGCCATCTTCTTGCCCATGAAGCAAGACTTCAACACCATGCAGCCAATATTTCTCTCTTTTCTCCTCAGGAAATGTCTGCAAATTTTTCAGCCCGTTCTTTCAACAATGGACGTGGTCGCAACAATGGTCGTGGCCGTAACGATGGCACTCGTGGGCGTGGAGGCAGATATCCTCCAAATCGGTCTCGTGGTTCCTCTGGGTATTCAGGTAATACATTCAACTCTTCTTCATCTCCTTCTACTGATGCTCGTCCCATCTGCCAAGTATGTAACAGAGTCGGACACATAGCACTCTCTTGCCTCTACCGATTCAATCAAGCTTACACAGCATCAACTGCACCTTCCGGAAACTACAGTGCCAACTACAGCTCCTCAAATCAGTTGACTGACTGCACGTGGTACCCGGATACGGCAGCAACTAACCATGTCACTAGTGAACTTGCCAATCTAAACTTGCATGCTGCAGAGCACTTTGGAGATGACCATATTCATGTTGGCGATGGCTCTCAAGTCCCTGTTTCCCACTCTGGTTCTGCTCGATTTCCATTCTCATCATCTCCTTTTATTTTAAACAAGCTGTTATGTGCACCTTCTTTTACTAAAAACCTCATCTCAATAAGACAATTTTGTCTCAACAATAACGTTTACTTTCAATTTCACTCCGATTATTTTCATGTTAAGGATTACAACTCGGGGAGGCTTCTTCTTCAAGGCCGAACCAGTAATGGTCTCTACACTTTCACACCGATCTCACCTCAAGCTCATTCAAGCACCTTAGTTCATGATGCCTCCTCCCTTCCTCTGTGGCACTCAAGACTTGTTCACCCCTCATTCAAAATCGTCCGGTCTACACTACAACAACACGGCATACCGTTTGATCCACTCTCACTACCTTCCTTTTGTAATGCGTGTGCCATGGCTAAACACCATCGCATACCAGCTCCTACCCGAATCCATCATTCTACACAACCATTTGAACTCGTTTTTAGTGATTTGTGGGGTCCCTCCCCTTATGTTTCTAATGAAGGTTTTCGTTATTACATATCATTTGTCGATGACTTTTCTAGATACACTTGGTTGTTTCCTTTGCAAAACAAATCTGATGCACTTTCCACCTTTGTAAAATTTAAGGCCTACATTGAATTACAATTTAATGCCAAACTAAAACAGCTGCAAACCGACTGGGGAGGGGAATTTAGGTCCTTCTCTAACCTCCTCTCCACCTCAGGAATAAACCATAGAAAAACCTGTCCGCATGCACACACTCAAAACGGTGTCGTTGAAAGGAAGCATCGCCATATAGTGGACTATGGCTTAGCTTTGCTAGCTCACGCCTCAGTTCCTCTCCTGTTTTGGCCGTATGCATTTCAACATGCAGTACACCTTATAAATCTCCTCCCTTCCACATCACTTGCGCATGTCTCTCCCTTTTACACACTTCATAAAACTGAACCCCACTTAAAGTTCCTACATGTTTTCGGCTCTGCCTGTTGGCCCCTTACCCGAGCCTTCAGTCCACGTAAATTTACTTATCGAGCAATGGAATGTGTTTACTTAGGCCAAAGTCCATCTCATCATGGATCCATTTGTTACCATATATCAACCCAACGAGTTTACATCTCCAAAGACGTCAGGTTCAACGAGTCTCACTTTCCCTTTGCACATGTGTCTAAGCCCATTTCCAACACCGAACCAACCCACATTCAACTTCCCACATTCAATATGAGTCAACCCGTTCCATCTTCATCAATTCTTGGTCCCATTCCATCCTCTGACTCATCTCCTCCCGAACTGGCTTCATCACCTCCTGCTCTGCAGCATGCAAGACAAATGATGACACGCTCACAGACTGGTTCAAGCCGTCCCAGACAGTTCACGGATGGTACAATATCTTGGCCGCCACCTTGAGCCCACCTCACTACTACCCTTGAAATTCCTGAAAATCCCTCCTGCTTCTCCATCGCCAACAAGTATGCTGCATGGCGGACTGCAATGTCCAAAGAATTCAATGCACTCATTGATAATTCTACATGGTCCCTAGTTCCAGCAGCTCAAGCCACCAACTTAATTTCGTGCAAATGGGTTTTCCGCACCAAGAAGTTTGCTGATGGAATAATCGAGCGACGGAAAGCACGACTAGTTGCTAAGGGCTTCTTGCAACAATCGGGCATCGACTATGACGAAACTTTCAGCCCAGTCGTCAAAGCCACAACCATTCGCCTTGTCCTTGCTACTGCCATGTCAAATGAGTGGCCCATCCATCAATATGATGTTCAAAATGCATTTCTTCACGGACCATTATCTGAAACCGTCTTCATGGCACAGCCTCCCGGATTTACTAATCCTCAGTTCCCAAACCATGTATGCAAGCTTCGGAAAGCCATCTATGGCTTGAAACAGTCTCCACGTGCTTGGTATTCTCGGCTCAGTCAAAAGTTAGTGGATCTTGGTTTTATCATCTCCTCTGCTGATTCCTCTCTATTCATTCGCATTTCCTGCCATAAGCCAATCTATGTTCTTGTGTATGTCGATGATCTACTCATCACAGGACCTGACATGAAACTTATTACTGACCTTGTGCAAACCTTGCGACTTGAGTTTCCAATCACTGATCTCAGTAGACTCAACTTTTTCTTAGGGATCGAAGCTACTTATACACGTGATGGTCTACTACTCTCTCAAGCCAAATACATTGCAGATTTACTCAAAAGAACCAACATGGAATCGGCAAAACCAGTAAAGACCCCTATGGCAGCATCCGAAAAATTGAGTATGCATGAGGGAAACTTATTTGATGATCCATCTCTTTATAGAAGTATTGTTGGCTCATTACAGTATCTCTCATTCACTAGACCCGATCTTGCCTTTGCCACAAGCAAAGTATGTCAGTACATGCATACACTAAGAATACCCCACTGGAAAGCTGTAAAAAGAATTTTGAGGTATCTCAAGCATACTCCTCACACTGGTTTACTTTTCTCTAAATCGGCAACCATGAACCTAAGTGCATTCACAAATGCCGACTGGGCAGGATGTATAGAAGACAGACGCTCTAACAGTGCATACCTCATTTATTCCGGACCAAACCTCATCTCCTGGTCCTCTAAGAAGCAGCCAACAATCGCAAGATCTTCTACCGAAGCTGAGTTTAAAGCCATTGCAAATGCCACTGCCGAGCTCATATGGCTACAACATCTGTACCGAGACCTTGGCCTAACTCTCAGCACTGCTCCAACTCTCTACTGTGATAACTTAGGCGCAACATATCTCTCATCAAACCCAGTGTTCCATGCTAGAACTAAGCATGTGGAAATTGACTTCCATTTTGTCAGGGATCGGGTCCTAAATAAGTCTCTCATTGTGTCGTTCATCTCAGGCAAGGATCAGTTAGCCGATGTGCTTACAAAACCGCTTCCAGCTGCACGTTTTCATCATCTCTGTTCAAGTCTGCGCTTAAGAGATCTCCCGCTTGACTTGAGGGGGTCTGTTAAAGCAACGAATAAGCATGCACATGCATTACGTGCAGCACCTGCAACGTACGACGGCAACCTCTACCCTGCTCCACTAGCTGCATCCACCCAGCTGCATGCAATACGTACAGCACCTACAACGTACGACGATAACCCCTGTGCTGCATCCACTCAGCTGCCTGCAACAAATCATCCATTGTAGCATGTCCCACTATCTGTACAAACTTTGCTAGCTGTAATATTACCGTTACATAGAATACTCTTTCTGCTAAACTTATGTATAAAAGGAGGCAAGCCTCATTGTAAACAGTAAGGAAAATATACAAGTTCTATTATTATCTTGGCACAAACACAACAGTTGTTTCTTTCTTAGGACTCAACGAAACGCGGTTTCCTTGACAACTTTTTTCCCCCCTTCTAGCAATTTTGCGTTAAAAACCAAAACAGAGAAAACAAAAAGAGGGACGAACCCAGAAGAAATTAAATTGTTTATGAGTTCCGCTTTGGAACGGTCCGGCTAGTTTTGAGCCTTTAACAGCCCTCAATTAAAGGGCAACACGTCAGTAAGTTTACACTAACGAAAATAAAATCAAAGCACTCGATAATTCCTTATTTCACTATCTTTGTTCATCCTCCTTCGCCCATTCACCAAATCAACTAAAAGAAATTGGATTTTCACACAAAGCAACTCAAATCACAGACCCAAACATGCATCAAATAATCACAAAACCAATTAAAATCACCATTTGTTTTGAACAAAAAACCTGAGCATCAAAACAGCGATGCATCCTCACTGGAGTCTGAAGCCATTCAAGAACAACCACAACATCACTACTCTCTCTCTCTCTCTCTCTCTCTCTCTCTCTCTCTCTCTCTCTCTCTCTCTCTCTCTCTCTCTCTCTCTCTCTCTCTCTCTCTCTCTCTCTCTCTCTCTCTCTCTCTCTCTCTCTCTCTCACCTCGAATCGATTCTGTCTAGGCTTTTTTGAACACGACACTACTTCCCATTGTTAGGCACCACCGGTGGCAAGCCGCGGTTCACCACTTTGCACGAAACCCTCCAATTTTTTAAAGCAAACTAAGAGTCAATTCAATACAAATTGCGTATGAAAATTTGATACAAATATGATCAATAATAGGTGAAAATCATTAGAAGATATCAGAACAAAACTCGGTGAGAAAAATGCGATTGAAAACCGACATCTTCAGAATCAAAAGGCTGCTCTTCGTGTAATTGTAGAATCATTTTTGTGGTGTGGTGGGATATGTATAACCGGAGATGGTGGCTGACGGAACTGTTGGCGCCGAAACTAGTGGCTGACGGAACTGGCGGCGACGGATCTAAAATTTGTGAGGGGTCATTCGACTGGGTTGAGTTTCTGAAAGAGATCTACTTCGCAGGGTGTGATCGACTGGAGTGCCATCGATGGGCTTAGCTCCACATGCATCACCTACCTCAATTTTTCAGTCGACACCAGGGCTGCGAAAGGGGAGAAGTTTGAGGAGCAGATTATGCTGGAAGAGGGGCTAGTGGGATGGGTTCGCCTCAGGGAGGTTCCGTGGGTGAGGGGTTCCAAGAGAGGGTGGGGGCAGGGCTCGACGCCGGCGCGAGGTGATGGAGAAAGGGCCCGAGGCCAGTGCCGGGTGGTTGCGAGAGGGGGCGGAGGCAGAGGAGCATTTCGCCTAGAGAAGGGAAGAAGATTTCTGATGGGATAAAATTAGTCTGTGGTGCGGTTACAATGTTGATAAAATGGGACTCATACGTGTCATTTTTTCATTGAAGGGCTGTTTTTTAAAGGTTCAAAGTTTTTCATTGGAAGCAACGTTCAGAGTTTTCGAATCGATGAACACTGGACATAGTTTAATGGTAGGAAATAAATAAATAATGATAGAACTTTTAAAAGAAACTTGACTGACTATGGTAGGTTGAATTCAATGTTCTATTGAACTTTCCGAATTTCAAGGGGTTGAATTCAAAGTTTTGAAGACCGGAAGAGGGATCCTACCTATGAAAAAGGGAAATGATTTGGCCACTGCTGGACATTTTTATTTTATCTTTTTTTTAATGATTAAGAAAAAATTGCTTAATATTATTATAAATTTTTTATATTTTTTTAAAATATTAAAAAATAATTAAAAAAAATTCAACCTAGCGGTGGCTATACCAGGATGCTAGAATGCACGAAGGGTAGAGACACGAAAAGCACAAAAGTCTGAAAACTCCATTTTACCCTTCATAAAAAATCCCTTTGCACACTAATTAAAAGCTAGGAAAGTTGGTGTGAAGCTTTTGTCTCCAACTACATGTCGTTGATAATAACGCACATCATTTTCTTGTTTTGTCTTCCTGTGCGCATGCGTGACTTTTATTCAATGGTGTAAATCTTTAAGAAAAATTTGAGGTTGTATATAAAAATGATTTATTTAAGGTAAAAAAAAAAAAACACTGCAAATCTTGACCATGTTTGCAGCCAAATTTTTTTAAATTGTAGAAGGCTAAAGTATACTTATACAAATGAAGATAAAGTGAATGCTATCAATTTAGTTAAAAATTACTAAGTAAACATACAAATCAAGATAAAATGCAAAGAGTGATTTCTCCAAATTCAATCAGTTACCAAATGGAAAAAAGTGACGAAGAGAACCTAAAGAAAGGGCTAGAGAAGGTACTGAGGATATTGGCAGCTACCAGAGCTGAAGAAATAGGAACCCATAACTACAAAGGAAAGACCTTAAATGTGAAGAAAGCTAGTTCACATGATTTTGAGAAGTTTGTGAAAGACGAAAGTTCAAGGCAGTTGAAAGGGCTTTCAACTCCGCTATGTTCAGCGCATCAAATGGGGAGCTGTAGGGTGGGGGTTGACCCAAAGAAGTCAGTAGTGAACCAGATGGGGGAGACATGGGAGGTAGAGGGGCTTTTCGTAGGAGATACAAGTGTCTTTCCAACATCTTTAGTGTGAAAGAGATTTGACCTTTTATTGTTTTTTTTTTTTTTTACTTTATTTTCCTTGTACTTATCCACTTAGCACAATTCGTGCTATTTTGTGCTATACAGGGGGCTTCCCTGTAGCAGCTCTCTGCTACGTATTTATTGTTTGTTTGGCAAGTTGGCACAAAGACATTGCGCAACAAGAAGTAATACTGCCTTTTGTTTAGGGAAGGATAAAATTAACTTATGAAATGCCTATTCATAGGTTTTCTTGCTTATATGTCATTAATCAAAAGTCAAAATAATATAAAATAAAAAAGTCAAATTAATAATTATTACATTGCTGCATTACTATTCAAATACTATTCATATCGAGTTTGTTGAGTATTTTTCAAAATCGTATAACACTTTCACTTTAGAATATGGGTACGATGTAATTGAATCAGATTGTGTGTTGAACGATTGTGTGCAACTTTTTCTTTGAGAATCAACCAACGAATGCGCATGTTTCTTTCCCTCCTGCAAACTCATACATTAACAAAAAGTAATAAAAATCAACAAGACTCCGATTCTCTCTATTATCTATGTACCTTCCAAGTCATTAATGTAATGGTCCTTTTAATTTTAATTTGATGCGACAAATGAATAGAATTTATATTTGAAGGGCTGAATCTTCTTATTTTGAATCTGAATTCTTTCTTTGTTGCCTCCTTTCATAGAATATTGAATTGGTTGCCCAAGAGGGGTTTACTTCCAAGCAAATGTATAGGATGAAAGTAAGACTAAAGAGCACTTGCAAACCAATTTGCAAATAAATTTAAGGTCTCTACCTTGTAATTCAGGAGTAGATGTCATACAATGTGCAGTTGGTAGCCCAAGAACATTGACCAACTAATCAACCAAGTTTGAGAGTCCCACATTTTTTATCTGTTTAAAAAGTAATCGCAATTGACAAATAGAGTTCAAGATGAAAAAAAAAAGGAGTATCACTATGATCATAAAAAAGAAAGAAAATAAAATAATAATAATAATAAATCAATAAAGAATACTTCTGAGTCCCTGACAAGATAGAAGGTACCCAAAGAATTTTGATGGATACATATGTTCAAGATGCAAATTTAGTTAGCGGTGTAGGAATGATAAACAAGTAAATGAGTACCGAGATGAAACTGGAACAGGCACCGCTTTAGGCTAGGTAGCTTGATAATGATGTGTCTTGTCTCTATGCAGTAAAGCATCAGCAACATATGTGGAGTATAAACTACCCACTCGATCAATTTCTGTTCTGCGTAAATTGGCACTCTCAATTGGGTGCATTCCACCAATATGATAAGAACCTGATGAAGCCCTATAATGATAACAATGGTATAGATCCTTTGTATAGGGGCTTGAAGTAGTAGCATATGTTGCAATTGCAAAAGGTACAGTGGATGGCGTTACACATCTAGCACTGTAAGAAAAAGGAAAGGGCAAACAATGGAAGAGAAAAGTCCTATGTGTTCTATTCAATTCAGAATGAATGAATGAAAATGTTTTGTACAAAAGACAACCATATATACAGCTACATGACCAGCTGCCTATAGACAGCAACAAAACATATCACCTGTTCCACTGCTAAAAATAAAATGGCAAAACAAATAGTATTTGTACAGCTCAACAAATAAGACAAAAAAAAAAGTGGAAGAGAAAGGAAGGATTAATCTGGTGCGTCTCCATGCACATCATCTAGAGTAGACAAAAAACATGTAGGAACAAATATATCTTCTAGATCTTCATGATGTTCACGACAGGTAGTTGGAGGTAGACAGCCTGTAGCTTCTGTTCTAGCTTCATGACTTGTAGTAGCAGTATGAGCAGAGTGCTGCAATACCCCCCACAAGAGGGACAATACAAATTTGCTATTCTTATCTTGAGTAAATGAGAGTTGAGAAGAGTAGAAGGAAGAGCCTTGGTGAGAAGGTCTGCAAGTTGGAGGTGAGTAGGAACATGAGAAGTAGTGATGGTTCCATCAATAATCTTATCTCGAATTAGATGACAATCTAATTCGATATGCTTGGTTCACTTATGAAAAGCTGATTTGCAACAATGTGTATGGCTACTTGATTATCACAGAAAATGTGTGTAGCTTGTGGATGGGGAACTTGGAGGTCAGCAAGGAGGAATTTGAGCCAGGTAATCTCAGCACAGGTTCTAGCCATAGACTTGTACTTGGCCTTTGCTGCGGACCTTGAAACTACTCCTTGCTTTTTAGATTTCCTTGTAGCTAAAAGAAGGCCTTGACCAGGAGATGCTTTAAGGTACCTTAAAACTTTGTGAGCAGCTGACATGTTGGCTTGGACATGAATTGACTAAGTGTGTGGATAGCAAACTGAGGTCAGGGCAAGTAATTGTCAAGTATAGAAGCCTTCCAACTAATCTACAATAGATAGAGGGATCCTGTAACTCAATACTCGAGTCCTTGCTAAGTTTGAGGTTTTGATCCATTGGAATTTTGACTGGTTTGGATCCCAAAGTACAAGAATCTACAAGGATTTTCAATGCATATTTACGTTGAGAAATATGAATTCCCTTTGAAGATCTTGCCACCTCAATTCCAAGAAAAAATCTGAGAGATCCAGGGTCCTTAATCTTGAAATTGTCATTGAGGAAAACTTTGAGAGTAGCTATGGAATTGAGTGAATCAGTGGCCACCAAAATATCATTGACGTATAATAAAAGAGCTGTAAAGGAGTAGTCAGTAGCTTGAATGAACAAACTATAATCAGCTCTTGATTGGGAAAAACCAAAATTCAATGACCAAGCAGTGAGTTTTGCATACCAATGCCTTGAAGCTTGTTTTAGGCCAAAAATGATTTTCTGAAGTTTGCAAAACCTTGTTAGGTCCTCCTTTAGTATAGCTTGGTTGTTTGTTCATGAAGATTTCCCTATGGAGGAAGGTATTGTTTACATCAAATTGATGTAAATGCCACCCTCGAATTGCAGCTATGGAGAGAAGATAATGAATAGTTACCATTTTGGAAACTGGTGAGAATGTTTCAGTATAGATAATTTCCTCTTGTTGAATGTAGCCTTTTGCTACCAATTGTGCCTTTAATCTTTCAACACCACCATCTGAGTTAAGTTTAACTTTGTGCACATATCTGCAGTCTATGGGCTGTTTACTGAGAGGGAGGTCTAAAAGAACCCAAGTATTGTTTTGCTCCAAAGCATCTAATTCATCATCCATGGTTTTGCACCAATCTGGATCCCTAACTGCTTGGGAATAGGAGGTTGGCTCACACATAACATAAAGGGATGAAGAAAAAGGCTTGGAAGGAAGGGGTGAAATGTTCATAAGTGAGATAGTTATGTAAGGGAAATAAACAATAAGAAGAAGAAGAGTTTACCTGAGCCATTGATTGTGATCTTGAAGACAAGGCAGCCTGTTGACAGTGGAAGTCCCTCAGATAAGTAGGTGCAATCCTAATTCTTACTGACCTTTGAAGACAAGGTGATGTAGTGGGAGAAGCTAAGCCTAAAACAGGTGCAGGAGGAATGTAGGTAGAATTGGATGGAGGTGAGGGAGAAGTGTTGGTGATGGATGACTCAACAGGTATGTTGGTTGAAGGTGAGGGAGAAGTGTTGGTGATGGGTGACTCAACATGTATGTTGATTGAAGGTGAGGGAGAATCAATGGATGGGGAATGTGTAGCAGGGAAAGAGGAAGAACTATGGATAGGTTTTGAAGTGGGTTCTGAAAGAGAAAAAGGAAGAATAGATGAAGGTTGAGAAATAGAGGGAGGTTCATCAGGGTGAGAAGCATAAAGACAAGGAAATGATTCCTCATAAAAAATAACATTTCTAGAAACAAAGGTGGTGTGTGACTCAAGGTCAAGCAACTTATACCCCTAAACGCCGAAAGGATAGCCTAGGAAAATGCATTTTCTGTCCCTTCGATCAAACTTCTTACGACCATGGGATAAGGTAGTTGCAAAAAAGAAGCATCCAAAAACTTTTAGATGATGGTATGTAGGTTTAGTTGAAAATAAGAGCTCATATGGAGTTTTATTGCCAAGGAGAGGGGTAGGTGTTCTATTTATAAGATAGACAGCTGTTAAAATGCAATCATTCCAGAAATGTAAAGGGAGACTGATTGAAAACTCAGTGCTTTTGCAATATTAAGAATGTGTTGATTTTTCTCTCAACAATGTCATTTTGTTGAGGTGTTTCAACACAAGAACGTTGGTGTATAATTCCTCTTTGATTAAAAAATTCAATCATTTGAAACTCAACCCCATTATCACTTATAATGACTTTGATCTTAGTGTTAAACTGAGTTGCTCCCATGTTATAAAAGGATTCAGTACAAGCTCTAGTTTCTGATTTTGCATGCAATAAATAAACCCAAGTAGCCCGTGACAAGTCATCTACAATGGTCAAAAAATACCTAATTCCATCATAAGTAGGTATGGAACATGGCCCCCAAATGTCTACATGCACCAAATCAAAAATGGAATTTGACTTGTGATGGCTAATAGGAAAGGGAGTTCTGTGTTCTTTAGCAATAGGACAAACTAAACAAGGGGAAATTTTACTAACATTGAAGCCGTCTCTTACATTTGGATCATCAATTAAAACCATTTTAGCATTTGAAATATGACCAAGGCGACAATGCCAAAGGTTAGAGTTATTGCTGCTGGTCATGACAGAAGCACTAAGAAACTTAGATTTAAGAGATGAGGCAGAGAGGGCCTTGGTGAAAGCATCTAGGGAAACAACCACTGGCAAGAGGTGAAACAACCAAATGCCTTCCTTCTTTACTCTCTTTTTGTTTGTGCTTTTCCAACTCAATGATCTTCTCTTGGTTATTTTCAGGCTGATGGCTCTTCTCCTTATGCTCTTCATCATTGACGTTCTTCTCGTTGCCTTCTACTCTAGAATTCAGCCTTTTAACCTCTCCTCCGCCATTGTTGATTTCTATGTTACCCTTCAATACATGCTTATTATTCTTTCTTTGTTTCCACTGAGCCTGTGGACCACTTTTATCTTCTTTGGAGTTCAAGGATTTACTTCCAAGAGGCTTCTTTGCAATTTTTGATTCAGCCTTTAATGATTTCAGGGTTTTCTTTTTTGATGACTCTGGTCTAGTAGATGCCTCTGTTTCCTTCTTTTTATAATCTGGTTTCATAGGTGCCTCAACAAGAGAGTCTGATTCGTTTTTGTTATCTTCTTTTTCCTTCATGATAGACTTTGGTTCAGTAGGTGCCTCTGCAAGAGTCTTTGCTTCGTCATTTTTTTCCTATTCCATATTCCATTAACCAAGAGGCTGCCTGATCAAGATGTTTCCCAGCAAGCACGTTGCCAATAAAAAGCTTTGTCTTTGTTTTCAGTTAACTTTAAGCAAACTAGATTAAACAATTAGGATAGGATGAAACAAAAATGAGAAGAAAATGAGAATAAGAAATTCACAAGTGTTTAAATTAAATTGGTAAAAGTAAAATTTAAAAACTTGAAAAAACAAGAATGCATTATGTATTAGTGTACGGCAAAATTGTTAGTGAAAAGAAATCAGAGAGAGAGAGAGAGAGAGAGAGAGAGAGAGAGAGAGAGAGAGAGATCCCCAGAAGCATCAATTTATGTGCAAGCTCGATAAATTATTAGCCACGTCAATCAAAATAAGGTCAACACAATAAAATAAAAAAAAAAAAAAAAAAAAAAAAGTAATTTACCATCTTTACATACTAGCTTCCTCTCATCTGTGAAGGCTTGGGTTCTGCAAATTATTATATCAAGAAAAGGGTAAATCAAACTATGTCCATCCACATCAATTGTTATCTAAAACATAATTGTTAGTTGTCATCTTCGTTTTCTACTCCCACAATCGGGAATTGCCACATAGAGAAAGAGGTGAAGTAAGGGAATTCTAATTTCGAAGGGATCAAAGACTTCATGGACCAGAGTTCCATAGGAGTCAGAAAGCAGTTTCAAAGTCTAGTTGGAAACACATGATGATGGTCTGGTGGTCATGATGTGGTTGATGTAAACCTAAGGCATCCATCCTGCCGCCACCCCTCACCCACCCTCGACTGGCAAGTGACACCTCACCACCATCACAAACAAGGCCGATGGGCCCCGGCATCCTCGTTGAGGGACATCTGGCGTCGGTCCTTCTTTTGAAAAATTGGTTTTTTTGCTATTTTTCTTTCTTGGAGGCGTCATCAACCGTCACCTGTGCATGTGCTTCCTTCATCGCCATAGGCTTGACCAACATACTCCGGTGACTCCATCAAGGAGCCTTCGACGTGGGTCCTCCTTCGAAGACTGAGAGTTTGTTCCTTTTTTTTCCCCCTTCAGTGCAGTTTAGGGTACTACGACTGTCAAACCTGTCTCTCTACCTCCGCCACCACCACAGACTAGACCAACGAACTCCAATGACTCGATTAAGGGGCTCCAACGTCAATCCTCCTTCGGCGATCGATTTTTTTGTTCTATTTTTTCGTAGGCACAGATCTGGTGATTTGGGTGGGATAGAGTCATAAGACGCAAGTTTAAGATAGGCCTGAATCCTTTAAACTCAGATAAAGGAAAATGGAAAATAGGATTCAACTATTGAGCCAATTAAACTAAAAAACTGCTCTATTCCAAAGCTCAGTTATTGCGAGGTGGATAAGGAGATAGAGTGTCTCTTATTTCCAAACTGACTCTGGTCATACAATCTCTTCTGTGATTTGAAAACCAAAGATTATGATTATGCAACTACCCTAATGCTATTCACTTGTGACATTTCTTTGTAAGGAACGACAACTGAGTGTTTTCGTTGTTATTTTTGCCCAACCAGATATGGAATGTGGGAAGTGGAAGGCTAAAACTCACACTAACAAGACACATTGAACAAATACGAGCTCAGCTCCTAACAAATTATTGATGTTATAGAAACTTTAGTGCCCAATTTTGGTATGGTTAATGGCTATATTATTGGGCACAAGATGGGTAAAATGTGTGTTTCCTTTTGCAGGCCTTGCTAGCAGCAAGCATACTTATATGTTTTCTGCCGGTGATGACAAACTAGTTAAACGTGGGGACCTTGCGCAGAGCAAGTTTAGAACCTCCATGAAATAAAAAACTTCAAAAACTCCAGTGACACGATTTTCTACTGTAATGGGATCTTTATGGCTACTCAGTCTTATCTACCTATCTAATCCAAACAATATTTCCATGATTTTCTTTATTTATCATAATGGTTGTGCGTCCATAGTTATTCATATCATATCTTATTTATATATCATTAATGTTTTTAATTTCTTTAATATATCAATGGAATTCTTTTCTTATAGTAAAAAGCAGATCATTAGTGTGTTCCAAAATGGTATTGAGGCATTTTGGCTTTTGTTTATAGGTAACAATTAGTGGAGCCATACTATATGTTTCTGCTCACTTAGCATGTAATTTGTCACATAGAGGTAGTGTGAAGCAGCCCAGATTTGTCACATAGAGGTAGTGTGAACTAACGTGGTATTCATCTCCTCTCTCTTTGCTCTCTTTTTCTTTTTTAATGTTTATATTTTCCAGTCATCTCCTGTAAAACAATAAAATCGTTTGAAAATATATTCAATTAAATGTTATATAACTCATACTTAAGCTAAATTTGCTAGAGGTTGCTACATGTATTCAGTCTTTGTTATAGAGCTTCCATCAATACAATTTATACTCTTTGATGAAAAGAAAAAATAGACTGTGTCAAACTTACCAAACAAGAATTTCTCGAAGCAAAATAAAATATAATTGAAATTATTGCTTGAACACTCTTCTCTTCAACTTCTAGAAGAGAAGAGTTTATCCATGACTTGAACACTTGCACTTTAGATGTCTCAATGATATAAGTGTCTCAATGTCTCTAGCATGACTTGAACACTTATATTTTGGTAAATTTGCTAGAGACATTTAGCTCATACTTTAGCTATCCATGACTTGAACACTTATATCATTGAGACATTGCTTGAACACTCTTCCCTTCAAAAAACCAAAACTACTTCCTTCCTCTATTAAGCCTCTGCAGGTGGTAATTATTTCTTTCCCAGGACTTCCTTTTATTGCTTGTCCGCAACTAAAGTATGGAATAAAATGGTTATTGTTGTTCATTTCCTTTTGTGTCATTGTCATTTGCTTCTCTTTTCTTTCTTCTCAATAAATATAAGTGTTTATGATGCAGCTGTATTTGGTTAACGTGGTTTTTACTTGTTTGTTATGAGTTGATAACTCAATTTACTTGAATTTTAAGTTTTACATAACTCATTTCCATCGTAAAAGAAAAATTGTAAGTATATTATTATCAGTATTCTATTCACAAAATTATAAATATTTTAACATGGAGAAAGGGAAAATTAATCAATTAATTTTTCAAAAAGAAGAAAAGACACCATGGATATAGAGGATGCCAATGTATTCAATTCATATATGATATAATCTTAATTAACACTTCTTGTCATTTCCTTCTCTTTTCTTTCTTCTTAGTAAATATAAGTGTTTTTGAGAAATTAATTGATTAATTTTCCCTTTCTCCATGTTAAAATATTTATATTTTGTGAATAGAATACTGATAGTAATATACTTACAATTTTTCTTTTGCGATGGAAAAGAGATACGTAAAACTTAAAATTCAAGTAAATTTTTTTAAATATTTTTATTAGTAACACACTTCTTTATTTATATTTTTTGAACAATGCTAGATATAGTTATAGGACGTATAAAGCTCGTGGACTTTTTTTTTTTTTTAAATAAAAATATTGAAATTCACCATAAAAGGTTGATTTTTTTTTTTTCAATGTAGATTATAAATTTCTCCAATTTTTTTTCAAAGAAGAGCGTAGGGTCTATATATTTTAAGATTGTAGAAATTATTTCTATTTTTTATTTAAAAAAGATATAAGGAAAATTAGAACATGCCTTCTTACTTAGCTTTCAAATATTGTCTATTAATCTAACCGAAAACCAACTAACAGTATTTTCAAATCAGAATTTTTTAAAATTATAAGTTCAATTAGGACAATGAATTTGAAGATGGTTAAAGGTTCAAAAAAGCGCATCATATGAATTGATAGGGATAATAATAACAAAAAAAAAAATCTTGATACATTGCACCATTTAATATTCTATCATTGTTTGATGAAATAGTTCATATTTCACAATATCAGTATCCATATCCCAAAGGAAAATACAAACCTTCTAAACAAGTTTATATATTGAACATGCAGCATGAGGACGACCAAAAGTCATACTTCAAATTTACATGTTTAGGTAGTGAGATGAGATGAAAATTTTGTAAATAATAATGAAATAGTTCATAAATAGTAATAAAATAGTTTGAGTTAAGATATTTTGAAAAATGAGAGATAAAAAGTTAAATAAATATATTATAATGTTTTGATATTATTTTTGTTCTGAAATTTGAACCAATTGTATTATTTTTTGTGTTTGTTTGGAAGTTTAAGAAAATTATAATTATTAGATAATAATTAAATAAAAATATTGAAAAATTTAAATTAAAAAATATTTTGTATTTCAGTAATATTTGAAAAATAAATAATAGGAAGTTTTGAGATACAATATATCTCATTTCCCAAACATGACCTTACGTAGTTCGTAAAAGAAATAGACTTATCTTGTACAAACCAAAATGGTGAAAAGCACAGTACTGAAATAAAAAATGATAATCAAAAGGCAGAGATCAAATGGTCAAATTAAGATTATAATTCAAGTTTATTTGTTGGCAACATCAGAGTTGTTAACTACAGTACTTCATGAGGAGTTATATCAAATCAATACATTGTCAAACTTTTTTTATTTGGCATTCTCTCGTACATATAAGAGAGATTTAAAAATAAAGAAGACATAATAAAACAAGCAAACCATAATTAAACATTAATGGGAATGAAGGGTCCTCTGCTCGCACTAACTTCATCAAAAGAAAGAAACATCACCATTCTTCAGTAGTCTCAGAATGATCTTCATCTTCTGAAGGATGATCTTCATCTTCTTCAGAATTCTCAACCTTCCCATTGACAGAAAACAACATATTTATAAAGATAAAAGTTTCAAATATCAAATTATCATAAACAAAGCTTTTCATAAAAATAAAGAAAAAAAATCAAAGAAATATCAAAGCCATCCCGCCATTCACTTGGCTTTCCCCACCTTTTTTTTTTTAAATAAATAAATAAATAAAAGAAAACTTTGTTTTCTCTATGTTTAATGGTACCTATAACGAATGAGAAATTATTGTGATTTATGAATGTTAAACCACCAATTTTACTTGTTTCAAAAATTTAACCTAATGGAAAAATATATATACTAAATTATCTATTTCAATAAGCATTAAGTGTGCTAAAAACACCAAAGATTAAAAAAAAAAAATTCATGATTTTGTAAGTTGGGAATATACTTACCCTTTCTCTGAATAACAATCGAGTATCATATTGATTTGACTCCTCCCAAAGACAACGTGTGGTGGTATTCAGGTCATCCTCCCAATACAAATTCGGTTTCGAAAACGAACGGTTATGATCATCATATACTGCTGTTAGCTTTGGTGTACTTAAGACTCCGTGACTGAAAGTCTTCATCTCAGGACAACATCTCACAATTACTTCATCCAAAGATGGGAACCCAAAGGAATAAGGTCCAGAGCAAAAGTGTGTGAAGTTTGGTAAGCCACGAAGTTCTAAGTATCTTAACTTGTTGAAAGTAATCGCCACATTTGCTTCACCAATATCCTCCATTGCTACAAGTTCTATAATCCTTTTGCAATCAAACACAGTCATTCTTTTGAGTTGCACCAGAGTTTTGGCAGTTGAGGATGTTAATAAATTGATCAATCCGTGACAACTTGATATTTCCAATCCTGTCAAATTGTGAAGAGATACAGATGATGGCACTATGTTTTTCAATTTGCCGCATCGTGACACATCAAGGTATTCCAGATTATGAAAGAGTTTGCATGGCCGGGTACTGTGTTCTTTCCACAAATGTGTAAGCATCCATAGACGACAGAGCCTTAGTATTCTTAATCGTATTTTTTGAACAACAAGTTCATAATATTCCTCACGGACACGATCGAATACGTAAAGTTTCAATAGATTTGGCAGTCCTGTTAGAAGAGAAGATGGATCGAGAAAATCTGAAAATCTGCTGGGACATTTAGTTCTTCCACCGAAGTAAAATGCCAAATACTCCAAGTCGGGGAAATACTCCAAGTTGCGGAACGTACCCTGTAAAGGAATCAAAACGTGCATTAAACAAATTAAAGAGATCATAAAGATGAGTTGGTATTGTTCTTCAATTCCTTCATGATCATGTATAGGTTAACTAATTGCTAGAGTTTATATTGTAAGGGCTACGAAAAATTCTAATTGCTAGGTTAACAAGATTGTGTGAACTTATTGCAAGGGAAAAATTCTCTGTATATGAAAATTAAACATTTAGTACTTTGGAGAGAGAGAGAGAGAGAGAGAGAGAGAGAGAGAGAGAGTAGAGTAGAGTAGTTGATAGGATAGGATTGTTAACCTCCTCAAAGACGAACATGGGTTGTTGAATGCAAGTCAGGAGTTGGTTCTCTTGACTACTACTGCTGCTTGCAAATTTTGAAGCCCAAATCATTTTGTTCACTTGTTCACCACATTCCCACAGGGATAGGTGTTTCAATGAAGGCCATGATTCCAAATTAGTATGCACTCCTTCAAAAATCCACTTGAGTTTTGGCAATTCAAATAGTAACAATTGAGTTAGTATGGGGAACTCAATATGTCCGGCTATTCCGTCTTCTGTACCTGAACTTGGAGCCATTAAAACTTGTGATTCTTTACCATTTTGCCCCTCCATATTTCCAAATATACTTTCTAATGAACTGCAGTATGTTATATTTAGACGAGTCAGACTTTGCATCAATGTTGTTGTTGTTGCATGCAAATTAGATTGAAAGACGTGCAACAACTTGTGACAAAAATCAATTGACAATTCTTGAATATTGGGAAAAGAAGTCGCGGCGACTTGATCCTGCCATATAATTTCCAACTTATCCATCCTCGAAATGTACAACTTCTTCAAGCTCGGAAACGAGAGCTATAAAATAAATTAGAACAGCAACAGTGGTTAACACATACCCCATCCAACATAACAGAAACTATAAGAAATATATTTCAGCTCGAGTGGAATTAAATATATTTGATGTATTTGTAAAAGTGAACATCGATATGTCTGCATGCAGTTTGATCATACTAATAATACATCATCTAATTTAATGAAAGAAATATCATATTGTTAAAAACAAATATAATAAGATAAAAACAATTTCCAGTCTTAAATATGAGGTTTCATATGTTTTGTTTGTTGGTAATACTTCAACACCTTCATTTAATGTTTCCAGCAACGAGACTCTAATTCGTGGGTTTAAAACTTTTAAAATTGAGACCTAAACAGAAACTTTTTCTTATAAAAATATGAATTTAAGTTATTTCAAATTTCAATTAATGCATTAAAAAATCATATAAGTAATTTATTCTGTAGAGATTATAATTTTGTTAATAAATCAGTTCTAATACTTAATTAAAATTCTTTCTGTTTTCATTATTTAATGATTAATACTGTAATTAAATCTATATTTTAGAAAGACTAATTAATTAATTTTATCAACTTTATAAGGAGAGAGATCAAAATGATTTCACAATACAACCTCAGTAGAGGGATGCAATTATAATTTGGGGGCATAGAGTGTATATATATATTTCGACTATGTATATAGAGTGTATACGTACGGTCGACGCAAAGTGTGTGGTTGCTCCACTTTCTTCTGTCCCTGATGCTGGGGATATTAAAACTTGTGGTTCTTTACCATTTTGCCCCTCCAGCTTTCCAAATATAATTTCTAACGAACCCATGTTCCAAAATTCCAGTGTCTCCAAGCTGGGGAATGAGTGCTGTAAAATTCATGGGATAAAGAGTAATTAGTTAAGACATGATATCCCATATTAACCGAACGTCATAACAGAATCAGCTATAACCAATTAAGGAATAACGTATGGCTTAACATTAATTGAAGTTCGCAAGTCATGGAATTCAAGTTATATCTGAATGCATGCAGTTTTCATCTTAGTAACAACACAAGAATTTAATCCCCCCACTTAAAAGTAGTAAAGAATTTAATCTTTTAGAATGTTGAATGTATATATAACTGCATGTATTATTCTATTATTGATTATGGTGGAAAGAGTGGCATTTTGGCACTGTAATTTTGATGAACTTGCGATGACTACTTTGACGGCAAAAGATTCAAATCTTTTTTTTTTTTTTTTAATTAAAACATATATACGAGTGTTTTTGTCATTTAATTTATACAGAATAATCAATTAAATTTAAGTATTATTTAATAATGATTAATATTGTAATTAAATTTATAGTTCCTAAAGATTAATTAATTAAATTTATGAACTTAAGGAGGGATCAAAATGATTTTATAATATTGGGATGTACACGTGGAAATCTTAAGAGAGCCAATAAATTTAATTTCTTTAATTACCTCATCCACCGAGAAAAGGGATTGTTTAATATTGGACATCTCAGACTGCCTCTGATCTTTAATTGTTTTTTCAAAGCTCACAACTTCTGAAGCAAAAATCTCCACTTCGTCGCATCTTTCAATTTTCATCTTTTTCAGCATCGGCCATTTTGTAACATACACTCCTTGGCAAAACCACTTGAGTCTCGGTAAATCGCTAAACTTCAACTGGGTCACTTGAGGGAACACCAAAGTCCTAATTGCTACTGCTTCTCCTCCTTTTTCAACTGCAACAATTTCCTCCACCCCACAATCAATAATCTCAAGTACTTGCAATTGCTCGAGACATCTGAAAACTGTTTTGGGTTCTTGACCACAGCTCCATGCGTATTTTATTTTGGGTAGACCCCACATACGCAGTGTTTGCAAGCTTGGAAATGAAACCTGTCGGATTATATTCTTTGTATCAATTAAAGATGCTAAATATGTAGTTTTATGCATCGATTTTGAATATATGTAAATTAAATTGGAGATAGAAAATAAAATAGCACAAATTTGGAAACAATGATCCCTTAAAAAATCAATGTAGTCCATCTATAAAATTCTCAATAGAGCTCCCAAGGATACAAAGTCATCATATCATACCATTAATTGTAAATACTCATTTGTGATGCTATAATAGTTAACAAAAATATGACAAATCCCATATTTACGCAATGAGCTTTTTTATTTGAAAATTGTTTTAAAAAAGTCCCATCTTATTTTCTCATATTTTGCATAATAGAAGTATGACGCTTGATATAAATATATATATATATATATATATATATTAATGTATTCTTGTTTCTTATTTAAGATGATTTGTAAAAGCCTTCAAATAGAGTTATTATTAAAGTTTTCATATTTTTATTTTTATTCTTTTAGTTTATTTGCATTTATATTTTCTTAAAGTGTTTTTACTATAAATATTTCTGGGGCAGGGGATGCCAATTGGTTTGCAAGCCACTAGCATTGGGAATGTTTATGATTTATAGTATAGTATATATGCCTTGACACATTTATACGGACTCGTGTCGATGTATGAAATCTTGTTTTGGTAATTAGTGTCTCTTGTACCTGATGATGTAGAAGTGGCATGTGAAGATTGTGGTTGCCCTCTGCAATGATCTGCCCACAATCAGTCATGAATGAACTTTTTGTGCTTAAGAAGCTCACGAGCTCTGGAAGGTCCTCTAGCACCAAGGTTTGCAGTTGATGGAACAATATTACATCTCCATCTTCTGTTCCGTCTTTTTCTTCTGTCACAACTATTGCACCCATGTTGTTGCATCCTTTTATTTTCAATTTTTCAAGTAGTGAAAGGCCTCTGGCTATGGATGATGAGAAGAGTGTTGAGGGAAAAATGAGCGTGTTGGCATATTCTTGTGAAAACCTGTGTAAAATAGTGTTGTAACAAGTGTTGTTGCGGAAGGATTGAAGTGGGCTTGAAGTGTGCTCATTATTGGTCAAAAGAAGCGACTTCGCTCGACCCTCGCTCGACATAGCGCTCGAGCGAACTCAGGCAGATTCAACCGCTCGACCATCGCTCGACATACGGCTCGAGCGAACTCAGGCAGATTCAACCGCTCGACCATCGCTCGACATACAGCTCGAGCGAACTCAGGCAGATTCAACCGCTCGACCCTCGCTCGACACTGAGCTCAAGCGAACCCAGGCAGAGTGTGTCGCTCGACCCTCGCTCGACACTGAGCTCGAGCGAACTCAGGCAGAGTCGACCGCTCGATACTCGCTCGACATGGCGCTCGAGCGAACTCAGGCAGATTTCGGCGCTCGACCTTCGCTCGACACTTCGCTCGAGCCAATGTTCCAGATCACTTACAATGTAGGGTTTTGAACGCCTCATTTGATGGGAACTATAAATAGAACATGTTAGCTTCTGTTCTATGGGTGGAGAATCAGAGCAAAAACCCTAAGGGCCTCCAAGAACTTCTTAGAGCAACCTCTCCCCCATTTGGTTGATTCTCTCTTGGAAAAATATTACTCCATCATAACACATTCAAAATCAACTCTTATTTGAGTCCATTGAAGTGGACATTGCTGTTGGCCGGAAGAGTCCGGAGCTGCCGTTGATGCAGAGATCGAGAGGTTCTCGTGGGAAGCTATAGGAAGGTCGGAGTTCCGACACTACATGCGTGTAGAGATCGAGTGGGTCACTCGTGGTGTTGCAAGCCAAGTTTAGCTACTACAAAGGTTTTGTGAGTGTTCTAAATTGGTTGTAACAAACTAAAGTTTCTATAGTGGATTTGAGGTGGTGTCTTACACCCGGAGTGGTTTTAGATTTTGAAGAGGTTCTTCAAATGAGTTTCCACTCCGTGAACAAAATCATGTGTTGATTATTTGTGTTATTTGTTTCATTTATTATCTGCTTGTTTGATTAATTTTCAAAAGGCCATAAAAATTAGATTACACCTATTCACCCCCCCTCTAGGTGTAGTGTTGTGTAGAACCACTGCTTTTTCAATTGGTATCAGAGCGGGTTCACTCCGCTAGGATTTAGTTCCTGAGTGTGATCCTGCTGTAGTGGTTTATATGGATAGGTCTCAATCACTCACATCTCCACCATTTTTTGATGGAAGTAACTATGCGTATTGGAAGGTTCGAATGAGAGCTTTCCTTAAGTCTGTGGATGAACGAGTGTGGACCTCTGTAACAAAGGGATGGAAACAACCGGTTGTATTCATTGAGGGAGTCGAAACCCCCAAGGGTGTGGAAAATTACTCTAGGGATGAAGTCAACGAGTGTAGTTGGAATAGCAAAGGCCTAAATGCGATATTCATGGCCGTGTCCCAGGAGGAGTTCAAAAGAATCTCCATGTGTGAAAATTGCAAAGAGGCATGGGACATTCTTGAGGTTACCCATGAAGGTACCAAGGCTGTAAAAAATTCTAAACTTCAAATGCTGACCACCAACTTTGAAGAACTTAGGATGAAGGATGATGAAACTTTTGATGTCTTCTATAGCAAACTTAATGATATTGTCAATTCTCGTTTTAATTTAGGGGATAGAATTCCTGAGGACAGAATTGTGAGAAAAGTCCTTAGATCTCTTCCTGAGAGGTTTCGTCCCAAAGTCACTGCTATAGAAGAAAGCAAAGACTTGGACAACATGAGAGTTGAAGAGTTGGTGGGTTCCTTACAAACCTATGAACATACTCTTCCTATGGATAAGAAAAACAAGTCCATAGCCCTCAAAGCTATTAGAGAAGAGTCTGGTGAATCTTCTGATGAACTTGCCATGAGTGACAAGGAGATAGCATTTTATGCTAAAAAATTCAGGAAGATGTTTGCCCAGAAAAACCCAAGACAAGAAAAGAGAAGGTTCAAGGGTATCAATGGAGGTTCTAGTTCAGAAAACCGAGAAGGGAGGTATAAGAGAGAAACTAGAGCTGTCAATGACAATATTCAGTGCCATGAATGTCATGGTTTTGGTCACATTCGACTTGAGTGTGCAAATTACAAAAGGGCCAAAGAGAAAGCGAATGCTGCTTCCTTGACTGATAGTGAGTCTGAGTCAAGTGACTCACAAGAGAGTTCTGCCAGGAAGAAAAATTTCAACTACATGGCTTTCACTTCCTCTGTTGCAGGAAAAAGTCATAACAGTGAATCTGTGGTTGAAATTGAGAGTGTTTCTGAAAATGAATCCGGGGATGAAGATGACTTGCAGGAAATCTATGAGAAGTTGTACAAGGAATGTGTGAAATTGAGGAAACTCAATAAAGCACATATTGAGGAAATAGATTTATGCAAAAGAGAAAATGAAGGGCTTCAGGGCAAACTGAGAGAAGCCATTGGTCTAACAGATGAGTTGCAAAAGAGAAATGTGACTTTGGAAGATAAAGTGACAACTCATGAAAATGAGCTAACTTTGTTAAATACTAAGTTGCAAAAATTCTCCATTGGGACAAACCAGCTTGACAAAATCCTAGGTTTAGGAAAGTCATCTAGTGATAAAAGTGGTTTAGGCTATTTTGAAGAGAATCCTGATGCTCCTTCAAGCTCAAAAGCTTTCGGTAAAAATGTGAGAACCACAGTGTTTGTTCCTGAAATGACTGAGAAAAAGAAGGCTCATCCATCTGAAAAGGGCAAGAAGCCTGTGCAAGTGCAAAAGTCTGTTCCTCCTCCCAAAAGACAAGGAGCTCGCAACATGAGCCCCATATGTCATCATTGTGGGAAGCTAGGCCATATTAGACCAAACTGTTTTAAATTAATGAGTCATTTTGTGCATGCTCCTGCATTTGTTAATAGTAGAACTGCTTATCCTTCTGGAAGGGGTAAGAATTACATGAATGACTCTAAGAATGTCTCAACCTTCTTGAGACAAAGAGCTCACAAAGCAAGCCCCGTGTGTCATCATTGTGGTAAGATTGGTCACATCCGACCAAACTGTTTTGAGCTTAAGAGGCACACCAAGAAAATTGAAAAGCCTTTCTCAAAGAAATGGATACCAAGGTGGATCATCCAAAAGGGAAAGACGCGAGCCACACATGGTTTTGGTGTTGTAGACTGACAGGCATGCATTACATACATTACATGCATTTTTGTTTTATTTTGTTGTTGTTTATTTTTCTTGTTTGTTGTTGTCTAGTTTCTTTGTCGTTGTTTGCTGCCCCTACATGCACTTCATGATTGGGCTATATGATAGTGGGGTTGTTAATTCTAAAATCTAAGTGCATGTGTCTTTTGAGATTTGTATCATATTTCTATATTTTACAAAGATTTGGAACATGAGTATCTCGTGTAATCTGTGACTGGCATCACACACTTCACTCCAAACTCGGTCAATTGACATTTCACCACTTGTGAGTTTATTGGGGAGGCAATCAAAAGTGGTAGGAAGCTCTATCTTCATACAGAATTGACCACGGGCTAGATGACCTCATCATGGTTCATTTGTGCAAAAATATGTATCTCAAAAGGAAAAGAAAAAGTGAAGTTGAAATAAAAAAAAAAAAAAAAAAAAAAAAGGGGAAAAGAAAAAGGAGGGTGAAAAACAGAATAAGTTTTCTGTTTTCTTGAACATACTGAGACAAGTATTTAAACAGAAAGATTTAGGTCCTAGCAGCATTAGGTTTGACTTTCTGTGTCTTGAATGAGCTTCCCAAGCACCTATGGTTTCATGTTCAGCCTAGCCCCACTCACGCCTTACGGTTGAAATTTCTTGATTGAGCAAGGACCGCTTTAAACACGCACGTCTATATTACTTATGATACTTTGTTTTAAATTGCGTGTTTTATGGGAATATGATGCTTCTCTACATTAGATAAGTACTCTTGGTGTGAAAATTGACATTCCCAATATTTATCCAAGTCATGTGAGTGTTATGTGCTTCAAAACTGGGCAAAATGTGTTTTTCTGAAGGTCTCGCTCGACCCTCGCTCGACCCCGCTCGAGCAACAACCGCTCGACAGCCGCTCGAGGGTTTTAAGTTCGCTCGAGCGAAAGCCTGGTATAAAAACCCAGCGCTGCTCGAGCCGCTCGAGCACAGTTTACTGTTTTCAGTTTTTCACCTCCCATGTGCTTTTCTTCTTCTTTTTCTCAATCTTCTTCGTTTAATCAAGTTCTTACCTTCCGAAATCATCTTCAAACCAAGGTAAATCCTTTTCTCTCTTGTATTTTCGTGATTTGATGCTTTTATTTTAGGGTTTTTCCGTGTGTTGTTATGCATTTGGGTTTCGGATTGGGTGTTTGAGAGTCTTTTTTCGATTGTTTTTCTTTTATCTTGTTTTATTGAGGCTATTGTATAGACATTGTTGGGATTGGTTGTATTTAGGAGGTTTTTGAAACTCCCATGGGTCTATACCCGAGTTTCTCACTTGGATGCACTCCAAGTGTTCGATAAAATGTCTCAATGAAGTGTGTTTTTGGTTTTTCATCATGCATTGGCATAGCATTGCTCCCATATCTATTTCATGTCTATCCTAGGTTTGAGACATCGTTTAACTAGGATTGCATTATGTTTTGAAGGTGTTTTGGTTTAGAATTGGCATTGGTTTGCACATGGGTCATGCATGAGGTTTGGCATCGTTTAACATGAGTCATGCACATGGGTTGGCATTAGCTTGTAAATGGCTTGAGTTGTCATTGCATATGTGTCATGAATGTGGTTGGCATTAGCATGCATGTTGGTCTTTCACATGAGTAGGCATTAGCATGCATATGGGACACTTTGACCTAGGCATTTGTTATTGTTTTGAAAAATGAGGAGTGACATCGGGCATGCACCGAGTCTTGCATTGTTAGTTGGCATTGTTACGTCAGCATGCATGCATCCATCACGTCTTTGCATTGCCTTAGCCTTGTCTAACGTCTTTGACTCTGTCTACAGCCGACACCATGTCTCGACGTGTTCGTCCTCGCCAAAACCCTCCTGCACCCGTTCAAGCCCAATTCCATAGTGCCCGAGCCCAAGAGTTATACTCTCAGAACTTCTCGCATCGTACTCCCATAGTCGAGCGTGAAGTGACATTAGGTGAGCTTACCGAGACTATAATTCCCCGTATTTTTGAGTCTCGTCAGTGGCAGGCATTGACCACTGGTCATCCCACTCCTTCTGTGGAGTTGGTTAGGGAGTTTTACTCCAATATTCATGACATATCTGTTGATGACTCATTTGAAGTCAGTCTCAGGAATGTTGTTTTCCGAGTCACTCCGGGCATGATAGCGACTCTGCTAAATGCCCCTCGTGAGCTCTATCCTGAATTTCCCTACTCACGGACATCTCCTCCAAGTCCACAAGTCATTGCTACTTGTCTTTGTGGCCGACCTAGTAGTTGGGAAGGGACAACCCCTATTTCAACTGCTCGTTTTACCCCCGATCACCTCATTCTTAGTAGGATTGTTCTTACAAACTTAGATCCTACTGGTCATAATAGTGATGTGGGTCTTGACCGTGCCCGTCTGCTGTATGCCTTGATCAATGGTGTCTCCATTGATCTAGGAAGTCTTTTGTGTCGGGTTATTGTTGAGGCGTATCGGTCCTCCAAAACACGGACTGGTTTGCCCTTACTGTGTTTGATCACCCGAATAGCTCTCTCCCAATCTGTTGCTTTCCATCCTCAGGAGCCTAGAATTGCTCTTAAGGCTCCTATTGGTCGTAGGACGGTTCAGCTGAGTCGTACTCACACAACTCCACAGCCTATCCGTGTTGAGCACCCTCCCGCTCCCTCCTCTCAGCCTTCGAGCTCTCGACCATCTAGTTCTCAGCCGTCTACCTCGGCCCCATCCAGCTCTCAGCCATCTTCCTCAGCCCCCGGTTCGTCGGAGCCCAGTCTTCAGCAGGTACTTGAGTATCTAGCTCGCCTTGACGCCCGGTTCGACAGTCTTGAGGTGAAAGTTGACAACCTGCAACAACTTGTGACTCAACGCTTCAATGACATCGAGAGGCAGCTCAATGAGGATGATGAGGATGTCGATGGTGATGATTGAGACCCTTGGCTTCTTGTGACAAAAAGGGGGAGATTGATTGTTGAGGGGGAGATATTTGGAGATATTGTTGAGGGGGAGTAGTACAGTATTAACTCAGGGGGAGTGTTACTTGTACTAACACATTTTTTTGTTTTGGGGGAACAGCAGCTTTTGGTTATTTCTGTTGATTTATATTTCTTGTTAGCTGCTGATTGTCTGACAAATGTTTCTTGAACTCAATCTATGATTTGTTGTTTAATGAAATATTTCTCTTCTAAAACCTGTACTTGACATGAATTATGATTTGAGAATTGCAAATACGTTTTTGTGCATATGTGAATGGGTATGTTTAACCGTTTGCTAAGCGTGTGCAGAAATTTTTCAACATGTTCAAGAATATGGATCTAATTGGGTGTGCTAAGATTAGGTCATATGTATAGGTTAGAGGTTTTGTCACAGAAATGCCAAAGGGGGAGATTGTTGAGGGAAAAATGAGCGTGTTGGCATATTCTTGTGAAAACCTGTGTAAAATAGTGTTGTAACAAGTGTTGTTGCGGAAGGATTGAAGTGGGCTTGAAGTGTGCTCATTATTGGTCAAAAGAAGCGACTTCGCTCGACCCTCGCTCGACATAGCGCTCGAGCGAACTCAGGCAGATTCAACCGCTCGACCATCGCTCGACATATGGCTCGAGCGAACTCAGGCAGATTCAACCGCTCGACCATCGCTCGACATACAGCTCGAGCGAACTCAGGCAGATTCAACCGCTCGACCCTCGCTCGACACTGAGCTCAAGCGAACCCAGGCAGAGTGTGTCGCTCGACCCTCGCTCGACACTGAGCTCGAGCGAACTCAGGCAGAGTCGACCGCTCGATACTCGCTCGACATGGCGCTCGAGCGAACTCAGGCAGATTTCGGCGCTCGACCTTCGCTCGACACTTCGCTCGAGCCAATGTTCCAGATCACTTACAATGTAGGGTTTTGAACGCCTCATTTGATGGGAACTATAAATAGAACATGTTAGCTTCTGTTCTATGGGTGGAGAATCAGAGCAAAAACCCTAAGGGCCTCCAAGAACTTCTTAGAGCAACCTCTCCCCCATTTGGTTGATTCTCTCTTGGAAAAATATTACTCCATCATAACACATTCAAAATCAACTCTTATTTGAGTCCATTGAAGTGGACATTGCTGTTGGCCGGAAGAGTCCGGAGCTGCCGTTGATGCAGAGATCGAGAGGTTCTCGTGGGAAGCTATAGGAAGGTCGGAGTTCCGACACTACATGCGTGTAGAGATCGAGTGGGTCACTCGTGGTGTTGCAAGCCAAGTTTAGCTACTACAAAGGTTTTGTGAGTGTTCTAAATTGGTTGTAACAAACTAAAGTTTCTATAGTGGATTTGAGGTGGTGTCTTACACCCGGAGTGGTTTTAGATTTTGAAGAGGTTCTTCAAATGAGTTTCCACTCCGTGAACAAAATCATGTGTTGATTATTTGTGTTATTTGTTTCATTTATTATCTGCTTGTTTGATTAATTTTCAAAAGGCCATAAAAATTAGATTACACCTATTCACCCCCCCCTCTAGGTGTAGTGTTGTGTAGAACCACTGCTTTTTCAAAGAGAAATCTTAATTTCTGACAGTTCTCTACCTCTAAAACTTTCAAGTTTTTGAAGTATATCAATGGAAGTTTGCCCTGACAGAGTACAAATTTGGAAACAATGATGTCTTAAAAAATCAATATAGTCCATCTAAAAAATTCTCAATAGAGTTCCCAAGGATACAAAGTCATTATATCATGCCATTATAAATACTCAATTTGACATGCTATAACAGTTAACAAAAATATGCCAAATTCCATATTTACGTACGCAATGAGCATTTTTATTTGAAAATTGTTTTAGAAAAGTCACATCTTATTTTTTTCAAATCTAACATTTATGACTCAAAACAATTTCCAGTCTTAAATATGAGGTTTCATACGTTTTGTTTGTTGGTAATACTTCAACACCTTTACTTTATTTCATGTTTCCCGCAGCGAGCCTCTAATTCGTGGATTTAAAACTTTTAAAAGTGGGACCTAAACAGTAACTTTTTCTTATAAAAATATGAATTTAAGTTATTTCAAATTTTAATTGATGCATTAAAAATCATATAAGTAATTTATTTTGTAGAGATTATAATTTTGTTAATAAATCAGTTGTAATACTTATAATTCTTTCTGTTTTCGTTATTTAATTATTTCTTTATGGACTTGATATACAGAATAATGAGATTTGAGTATTCTTTAATAATGATTAATACTGTAATTAAATCTGTATTTTAGAAAGACTAATTAATTAATTTTATCAACTTTATAATGAGAGAGATCAAAATAATTTCACAATACAACCTCAGTAGAAGGATGCAATTATAATTTGGGGGCATGCAGGGGAGGCCGTTGGGAGTGTTTATGATTGATACTATATATATTTCAACTATGTATATAGAGTGTATACGTACAGTCGACACAAAGTGTGTGGCTGCTCCACTTTCTTCTGTCCCTGATGCTGGGGATATTAAAACTTGTGGTTCTTTACCATTTTGCCCCTCCAGCTTTCCAAATATAATTTCTAACGAATCCATTTCCAAAATCTGCAGTGTCTTCAAGCTGGGGAATGAGAGCTGTAAAATTCATGGGATAAAGAGTAATTAGTTAAGACATGATATCCCGTATTAACCCAACGTCATAACAGAACCAGCTATAACCAATTAAAACAAAAGCTATAACCAATTAAGGAATAACTAAGCATTAACATTAATTGAAGTTATATAAAATCTATTAATCAAAGTTCGCAAGTCAAGGAATTCAAACTTTATCTGAATTTAATTCCCCCACTTAAAACTTAATAGTAAAGCAAAATTTGACCATTTTACAATTATATTTTTAATATATAAATATATTAATCTTTTAGAATGTTTTTTTTTTTTTTTTTTTTTTTGAAAAGAACCTCTGTAAAACTTTCATTCATCTTCCTGTGTTACATCTTTATCATTCTTCAGACATCCCACAATAAAGCCTGGGACCTCCTCTATCCAAACTTGTTCCCCTTTCATAACTAAAGCTCTTTTAGCTAAGCTATGAGCAGTCGTATTCTTAACTCTAGACACAAACTGTATAGACCAATGTGGTCTGTTGCTAAAGTATAATCGTATGTCTTCCACAATAGGACTAAAATTAAAAGAAACATCATCCTTGTCAATCACAGCATGAACCACTACCTTTGCATCTCCCTCGAAAATGGCCCTTTGGATATTAAGTTCAGAACATACCTCAACTGCTTTCCTCAAGGCATAGCTTTCTGCTACTGCTGCTTCTACCACATTCAGCTTCTGATCACAGACAGTTACCAAAGCCTCACCTTGTTCATCTCTTATCATGACTCCTATTCCCATTTTCCTTCTCTTCAAGTCCAAAGATGCATCCCAATTGACCTTTACAAAATCCCTCTTTGGTTTCTCCCATTTTACCCTTCCTGTGTCTGTTTTCTGTACCATCTCATTCTGATTTGAAGCCAACTGAGAGGCCTGAAACTCATGCAAAGCTGCCTTTGTAGCACTGAACGAGTTCTTAGGACATGCCATTCTCCTTTCAAACACCCAATCATTTCTTCTCAGCCACACCTTCCTCAACAATACAGCCATCTCCTCCATCTGGTCCTTTGTGAGTCTGTCCATAAATTTCTCCCATAGAGACATAAAGTTCCATTCAGTTCTGGCCCACTTTTTGACACAGCTTTCATCATTTCCCCACAAGTTATTGGCTGCAGGGCACTCCCATAAAGCATGCATAATTGTTTCCTCCTCTGCATCACACAAAGGGCACCTTTTTTCCTCAATCACCTTTCTCTTGTACAGATTTTCTTTTGTGGGCAGCAAGTTATTTGCAGCCCTCCAAATGAATAACTTGGTCACTCCTGGTACCTTCAAGTCCCATATTCTGTTCCATCTATCGTCCCTCTTCTCTTCTACTGAGCTTTCCCCTTGGTTTCTTCCCCATAACTCCAGCTGTAAGTAATATGCACTCTTCACTGAGAAAAGGCCTTTCTGAGATGGACCCCATACCAATCTGTCTTTTGTTCCTCTACTACTTAAGGGCATACTTAGTATTATTTCAGCTTCCTCTGTTACAAAAATTTCTCTAATCTTGGCTTCATCCCATTCACCTTTCTGAGTATCAATCAACTCCTCAACTTTAGCATCTTCCTGCAGCACCTTCACTGGAGATTGAACAGCATAAGAAGTAGGGCTTGTCAACCACTTCGAACCCCATATTTTAATCTCCTTTCCATCCCCTACTCTCCACCTCAACCCTTCTTTCAAAATGGTCCTAGCTGAGCATATGCTTCTCCATATGAGAGATGGTTGTGATCCCAATTTTGCCTCCATAAAGCTCCCATTTCTAAAGTATTTTTCTCTAAAAATCACTGCAGCCAAACTAAGAGGATACTTGAGGATTCTCCACCCTTGTTTTGCAAGAAGGGCAGAGTTAAAACTCTCCAAGTCCCTAAAACCCATTCCCCCTTTCAGTTTCTGCTCACTCAGCCTTTCCCATTTCCTCCATATCAGCCCTCTACCTTCCTGCTTTTTTCCCCACCAAAACTTGGATAACATCCCATTAATATCTTTGCACAACCTACTAGGAAGTTTGAAAACCCCCATAGTATAAGTTGGGATGGATTGCAATACAGCTTTAATAAGAACTTCTTTCCCAGCTTGGGACAGAAATCTATTTTCCCAACTGACAATTCTCTGCCAGATCCTCTCTTTTAGGCTTCTAAAAGTGTTGAATTTAGATCTTCCTACAATAGTAGGGAGCCCCAAATATTTTTCATATGTTCCACAAACATAATTCTGGCCTGCTTCCTTTATTGCCTGTATTTCAGCTAGCTGTGAGTTGTTACTAAAGAACACAGCAGTTTTATCTTTGTTGAGGAACTGACCCGATGCCCTTTCATAAACTTGTAGCACTTCTTGTAATCTTCTCCATTCTACAATTTTTGCTTTGCCAAATAAGATGCAATCATCTGCGAAGAGGAGATGATTGATGCTTGTCCCTCCTCGAGCCACTTGCACCCCTTTGATCCAATGATTCTTCTCATAATAGTCTAACAGACTACTTAATCCCTCAACACATATAATGAATAGATAGGGTGACAAAGGATCCCCTTGTCTCAACCCTCTTGAAGGCCAAAATTTTAATCCAGGGATTCCATTAATGAGCACTGAGTATGAAGCTGTTCTTACACATTTCATCACTAAATCTACCCATTGAGTACAGAAACCAAGTTTATACAGCACAGCCTCCAAAAACTCCCATTTCACTCGGTCATAGGCCTTTGACATGTCTAGGTTCATGGCCATGCTTCCCACCTTCCCATTCTTCCTATTTCTCATTGAGTGTAATAACTCATAGGCTATCATAATGTTGTCATTGATCATTCTTCCAGGCAGGAAAGCACTTTGTTTAGGGGAAATTATTTCAGCTAAAACCCCTTTGAATCTGTTTGTGATAGTTTTAGAGACTATTTTGTACAAAACATTACACAAACTGATGGGTCGATACTCAGTCACTTTTCTAGGGGACTTTGTCTTTGGGATCAAGGCTAAGTAAGTGTAATTGAGAGTAGGATCCAAAGGACTACCATTCAGAATTGCCAAGGCTGCTTTGTTTACTTCTTCAGAAACTATTCCCCAATGATTTTGATAGAAGCAAGGTCCAAAACCATCTGGTCCAGGTGCCTTCAGAGGGGCCATTTGTTTCACTGCTTTCTCCACTTCCACTGCTGTGAATCTTCTTGACAGTTTCTCATTCATCCTCTCAGTCACCCTTCCACCCATACCCACTAAACATGCTTCAATCTCAACCTTGCTTGGCTTTATAGACTGAAAAACAGTGCCAAAGTAATTTCTGAATGTTTCTTCCACCTGTTTGAATCCACAAACCATATTGTTACTTGGATCTTCTATTTCTTTAATAAAATTTCTTTTTTTCCTTTGATTAGCACAAGCATGGAAATACTTAGTGTTTCGATCTCCATGCTTGTACCAATTTGTTTTAGCCCTTTGTTTCCACCAGAGATCCTCCTTTTCTAACAGCAGATGCAGATATGTAGTAGTCTTCCTGATCTCTTCCACATTACCCCTGCTTTCCTCAGCTTGTAGTCTCTTTAAATACTTTGTTTTTTCTTCTATTTCTTTCCCACTCCTCTGCCTCTTTGACTTACTCCATAACTGAAGAGCCTTTCTACTATTATTCAGTAAACCCATAACAGTTTGGTTATGTGGTCCATCTTCTCCCCAAGCTTTCCTTAAGACCACCTCACATTCCTTCTCTAAAGCCCAGCAAGCCTCATATTTAAAACCTCTTTTCTTTTGCCTGAGTTGTGCCACTACCCTTTGATCTTGTCTATTTAAGTGCACTAACAGTGGCTTATGATCCGAAGTTCTAGCCACTAACACTTCCACCCAAGCTTCAGAGTAGATGTCCATCCATTTGGGGTTTGCCACAGCTCTATCTAACCTTTCTTTAGTAAAAGTTGAGTCAGCATGTGAGTTGCTCCACGTGTACTTGTCTCCCCTCCACCCCAGATCATGCAAATCTCCTTCACTCATCACCTCCCTGAATAACTCCATTTGTCCATCTGGCCTAACCTTTCCTCCCCACTTCTCATCAGCAGTTAAAATTTCATTGAAGTCCCCTACTATCAACCAGCCCTCACCACCCTTTGGTTTCAAACTCTTAAGCATGACCCATGTGTCTTTTCTTTTAGCTGTTTCAGGTGCTCCATAGAAGCACGTAAGAAGCCATTTACTTACCCCCTCCTCTATTACCCAAGCACTAATATGTCTTTGTGAATAATTCACAATATCCAGCTGCATATTTTCATTCCATAACAGAACCATACCACCCCCATTTCCCACTGCCTCAACTTCAAAACAACCTTCAAATCCCAATCTTCTTTTTATTTTCTCACATTTCATCTTTCTAAGCTTAGTTTCCATTAAGAAAACTAAGTTGGGTTTATTACTCTCTACCATTAAGCAGAGGTCCTGAACTGTCCAAGGATTCCCCAATCCTCGGCAGTTCCAGCTTATCATTTTCATAATAATTGGCGGGGCTGAATTTCAGCCTCCGCCATTCCAATAGGGACATCAAAATTGCCACTCCACTTCCCTTTCTTGTTTGCACCCCCTCCTTCTTCATCAAACATTCCCCTTTTCTTTTTGGTTTTTTCTTTTTTAACTAACTCTTCTGTTTTGTGTTTTTCTCGAGCTCTCCTCTTCCATACACCTATTTTTTCTGGCCTGCTTCCTTCCACCCTTTCACCCACTTCCTTGCTCCTCAACTCACTACCAACTTCCTTCCCCATGGTCTCAAACTGCACTGCAACATCCTGCAACCCCGTTTCCATATTTTCTTTTTGACCATGCATAGTAATTAGCATGGTTGATTCATCCCTTTCCTTTACTCCCTCGACCCCATTACTACTACCTAAATCCCCACTGTCCTCCCCTTCCTTAGTTTTTTCATTCCCCTTTAATCCCCTTTCCTTCCCTTTTTCATTCACCTCAATTCCTTCTACACTTTCTTCCCTAACTCTACTGCCCCCCTCTTTATTACTTCCCCCACTACCTTCAGCATAAGGCATATTCTCCTTCTCCTTCCACCACCCATTCCTTTCCTCATTTTTTTGCATTTTCACAAAGAAATTATTTCTATAATCTTGCTTGGCCCTCAACCATTGACCATACTGATTTTCATCCCCTACTATCCTGCCTCCTTCTTTACACTCATTTAGACCATGCTCTATACAACCACAGGAGAAACATATTCTAGGCATCTTTTCGTAACTAAATGGGATCCAGATCTCATTGCCTTTAACCATCAGAGTTCTCCCTCTTGCTAGAGGTTGATTGAGATCCATATGGATCTGAACTCTCAGAAACTTCCCCCATCCGCTGCCATCTCCCTGCACATCCACCCTTTCCACCCTTCCCACTGTACTCCCAATCTGTTCACCTCGGACTTCCGTCATACAAGATAACGGTAAGTTGTGAAACCTTACCCAAAAGCTTTCTGAGGTAAAGTTCACTTGTTTCAATGGCGTAAAGCCATCGAACTCCTTCAACACCACTAACTGGTTGTCAAACAGCCATGGTCTACCTGACCAGACCTTCTGTTTATCAGCTATGTTACCAAACACTATAGCAAAATTATTCGGACTCACCTCAGTGAATTGTGCCTTCTTGCTGATTCTCCAAATTTTTGCCAGTGTGCTTTCCATCACCTCCTTACTAATCAGCCGGTTCGAACAAAGTTTTCCGAGTAAAGACCTCTGTTCTTTCATCAGCAGATCTCCCGATACCTCATCATCAATCTCTATTACCATTTTTTCCTCTTCTCTCAACCGTAGTTCCTTCCATTTTTCCTCTAGGTCTTCCATCACGTCGTCACCTTCACTTACGCCTGAATAATCTGCTTCCCTAACCACCTTGACCTCCAATGCCTCTCCGCACCTCAGCCGCACTCTGCTTCCACAAACCTCCAGAGTTAGCCGGGGCCACCTCCAGATTCCTTTTTCCGTTATAACTGCCTCCAGCACTACGCACTCACACCTTCCACTCCTTTTTCAGAGAGAAAAAGAGTGACTGGAATTTTATAATCTTTTAGAATGTTGAATGCATATATAACTGCATGTATTATTGATTATGGTGGAAAGAGTGGCATTTTTGGCACTGTAATTTTGATGAACTTGCAATGACTATTTTGACGGAAAAAGATTCGAATCTATTTTTTTTTTTTTAAATTAAAACACGGCCGGTACCAGTTTGAAAAAGTCCTAACAATGGGACTTTAACATGCACTTTTATAAATGCATTAAAAAACATATATACGAGTTTATGTTTTTGTCATTTAATTTATACAGAATAATCAAATAAATTAATTTAAGTATTCTTTTATAATGATTAATATTGTAATTAAATTTATAGTTCCTAAAGATTAATTAATTAAATTTATGAACTTAAGGAAGGATTAAAATGATTTTATAATATTGAGATGTATATGAGGAAATCTTAAGAGAGCCAATAAATTTAATTTCTTTAATTACCTCATCCACCGAGAAAAGGGATTGTTTAATATTGGACATCTCAGACTGCCTCTGATCTTGAACTGTTTTTTCAAAGCTCACAACTTCTGAAGCAAATATCTCCACTTTGTCGCATCCTTTAATTGTCATCCATTTTAGCTTCGGCCATTTTGTAACATACACTCCTTGGCAAAACCTCTTGAGTCTCGGTAAATTTCTAAAAGCCAACGTATATACTTGAGGGAACATCAAAGTCCTAATTGCTACTGCTTCTCCTCCTCTTTCAACTGCAACAATTTCCTCCACCCCACAATCATTAATCTCAACTACTTGCAATTGCTCGAGACCTGTGAAAACTATTTTGGGTTCTTGACCACAGCTCCATACGTACTTTATTTTGGGTAGACCCGTCATACTTAGTTTTTGCAAGCTTGGAAAGGAAACCTGTTGGATTATGTTCTTTGTATCAATTAAAGATGCTAAATATGTAGTTTTATGCATCGATTTTGAAAATATGTAAATTAAATTGGAGAAAGAAAGTAAAATAGCACAAATTTGGAAACAATGATCCCTTAAAAAATCAATGTAGTCCATCTATAAAATTCTCAATAGAGCTCCCAAGGATACAAAGTCATCATATCATACCATTAATTGTAAATACTCATTTGTGATGCTATAATAGTTAACAAAAACATGACAAATCCCATATTTACACAATGAGCTTTTTTATTTGAAAATTGTTTTAAAAAAGTCCCATCCTATTTTCTCATATTTTGCATAATAGAAGTATGACGCTTGATATGATCTGTCTTTGGGAAATTGTTGAACACTTAATTCAAAACGCACAGGCCGCTTGATATAAATATATATATATATATATATATATATATATTAATGTATTCTTGTTTCTTATTTAAGATGATTTGTAAAAGCCTTCAAATAGAGTTATTATTAAAGTTTTCATATTCTTATTTTTATTCTTTTAGTTTATTTGCATTTATATTTTCTTAAAGTGTTTTTAATATATATATTTTTTAATCATTTAGAATGCTGAACGTATATATAACATGTATTATTCTATTATTCATTATGGTGTGGCAAACTATAGTTACATCGTCGACACTTTCTGTTTCTAATTTAACAGAATTTTGGTGGACAGGGGGGCAATTTTGGCACTGTAATTTTGGTGTACTTGCGACGACTGATTTTGACAGAAAGAGATTAGAATCTTTTTAAAAGTCCAAACAAACATGCATTAAAAACCTTGTAAGTAATTTATTGTAATTTATTTTGTAAAGATTATAATTTTGTTAATCAATCAGATAAATATATTAATCAATCAGTTGTAATATTTATCGCTTTCTATTTTTGTTGGGGTTTGTTTGAGGGGTGAAATGAAATAAAAATTTTATGAATATTAGTAAGATAGTTTGTGAATTACTGTGAGGTCGTTCGAGTTGGATTTTTTTAGATTTTGAAAAGAAGAGAGAAAGACTTATATAAAAGAAATGTAATAAAATTTATTGTTAAAATATAATTTTATAATATTATTTTTATAAATTTGTATACTTATGATTGATAATGCGGTGTGCTTGACACATGATTTATATGGACTTGTGCAATGTGTGGATCTGAATACTTTTCCGGTAATTAAGTAATACTCGTGTAATGTACCTGATCATGATGTAGAAGTGGCAACTGAAGATCATGGCTGCCCTCTGAATTGGTTTCTCTACAATCAGCCATGAATGAATCTTTTGAGCTTAGGAAGCCTACGAGCTTTGGAAGATCCCTTAGCACCAAGGTTTGAAGTCGACCGAACAACATCATATCTCCCTGATCTTCTATTCCGTCTTCTTCTTCTTTCACGAATATTGCAACCATGTTGTTGCATCTTGTTATATTCAATTCTTCAAGTAGTGAAAGGCCTCTGGCTATCGATGATGAGAAGATAAATATTAATTTTTCACAGTTATCCACCTTTAAAACTTTCAAGTTTTTGAAGGATTCCAATGGAAGGTTACCCTGAAAAATTTCTACCAAGCTTATCATATTTTTCAAAACAAATGTCTCCAGTATAGGAAAGGCAACAACCGATGTCCCCGACTCAAGGATATGCTTAATATTATCATTATTTTGGATATGGAGATGCTTCAATTGTTGAAAATCTTCTCTATCTACTTCATATAAGACACTCTTAGAACTGTTCTCCTCGTCTAAATAAAGATATTCCGATCTCTTCAGTAGCATTTTGATCCCAACGTCCAATTGAAAGCTCAAATTCAGTTTGAGTTTTAAAACTCTTGAGAAGGCTACCTCCCTCTTAAAATCCCGAGAGTAGCTTTGAACTCCAATGCATATCCTGTATCTCTCAAGCTTTTCAGAAAACAAATTTGCCGGTAGATTGTTGGCATTCGGAATATTGGGAAAAGAAGTCGCGGCAACTTGATCCTGCCATACAATTTCCAACTTATCCATGCTCGAAATATCCAACTTCTTCAAGCTCGGAAACGAGAGCTATAAAATATATTAGAACAACAACAGTGGTTAACATATACCCCATCCAACATAACAGAAACTATAAGAAATATATTTCAGATCGAGTGGAATTAAATATATTTGATGTATTTGTAAAAGTGAGCATCGATATGTCTGCATGCAGTTTGATCATACTAATAATACATCATCTAATTTAATGAAAGAAATATCATATTGTAAAAAACAAATATAATAATATAAAAACAATTTCCAGTCTTAAATATGAGGTTTCATATGTTTTGTTTGTTGGTAATACTTCAACACCTTTATTTAAAGTTTCCCGCAACGGGGATTTAAAACTTTCGATGAACTTGTGATGACTATTTTGACGCAAAAAGATTCGAATATATTTAAAAATTTAAGTACCACTTTGAAAAAGTCCAAACAATGGGACTTTAACATGCACTTTTATAAATGCATTAAAAAACATATATACGAGTTTATGTTTTTGTCATTTAATTTATACAGAATAATCAATTAAATTTAAGTATTCTTTAATAATGATTAATATTATTGTAATTAAATTTATAGTTCCTAAAGATTAATTAATTAAATTTATGAACTTAAGGAGGGATCAAAATGATTTTATAATATTGGGATGTACATGTGGAAATCTTAAGAGAGCCAATACATTTAATTTCTTTAATTACCTCATCCACCGAGAAAAGGGGTTGTTTAATATTGGACATCTCAGACTGCCTCTGATCTTCAACTGCTTTTTCAAAACTCACAACTTCTGAAGCAAAAATCTCAACTTTATGGCATCCTTGAATTGTCATCTCTTTCAGCATCGGCCATTTTGAAACATGAACTCCTTTGCAAAACCACTTGAGTCTCGGTAAATTTCTAAACTTCAACCGAGTTACTTGAGGGAACACCAAAGTCCTAATTGCTACTGCTTCTCCTCCTCTTTCAACTGCAACAATTTCCTCCACCCCACAATCCTTAATCTCAAGTACTTGCAATTGTTCAAGACATCTTATGACTGTTTTGGGTTCTTGACCACAGCTCCATACGTACTTTATTTTGGGTAGACCCTCCATACATAGTGTTTTCAGGCTTGGAAAGGAAACCTGTCGGATTATGTTCTTTGTATCAATTAAAGATGCTAAATATGTAGTTTTATGCATCGATTTTGAAAATATGTAAATTAAATTGGAGAAAGAAAATAAAATAGCACAAATTTGGAAACAATGATCCCGTAAAAAATCAATGTAGTCCACCTATAAAATTCTCAATAGAGCTCCCAAGGATACAAAGTCATCATATCATACCATTAATTGTAAATACTCATTTGTGATGCTATAATAGTTAACATAAATATGACAAATCCCATATTTACCCAATGAGCTTTTTTATTTGAAAATTGTTTTAAAAAAGTCCCATCTTATTTTCTCATATTTTGCATAATTGAAGTATGACGCTTGATATGATCTGTCTTTGGGTAATGGTTGAACACTTAATTCAAAACGCACAGGCCGCTTGATATAAATATATATATTAATGTATTCTTGTTTCTTATTTAAGATGATTTGTAAAAGCCTTCAAATAGAGTTATTATTAAAGTTTTCATATTCTTATTTTTATTCTTTTAGTTTATATGCATTTATATTTTCTTAAAGTGTTTTTAATATATATAATTTTTAATCATTTAGAATGCTGAATGTATATATAACATGTATTATTCTATTATTCATTATGGTGTGGCAAACTATAGCTACATCGTCGACACTTTCTGTTTCTATTTTAACAAAATTTTGGTGGACAGGGGGGCAATTTTGGCACTGTAATTTTGGTGAACTTGCGACGACTCACTTTGACAGAAAGAGATTAGAATCTTTTTAAAATATTTTTAAAACACCAGTGCCACTTTGAAAAAGTCCAAACAAACATGCATTAAAACTTTAATAATTTTGTTAATCAATCAGTTGTAGAATTTATCGCTTTCTATTTTTGTTAGGGTTCGTTTGAGGGGTGAAATGAAATAAAACTTTTATGAATATTAAAAAGATAGTTTGTGAATTACTGTGAGATCGTTTGAGTTGGATATTTTTTAGATTTTGAAAAGAAGTGAGAAAGAGTTATATAAAAAAAATATTATAAAATTTATTGTTAAAATATAATTTTATAATATTATTATTATAAATGTTTATACTTATGATTGATAACGCGGTGTGCTTGACACATGATTTATATGGACTTGTGCAATGTGTGGATCTGAATACTTTTCCGGTAATTAAGTAGTACTCGTGTAATGTACCTGATCATGATGTAGAAGTGGCAACTGAAGATCATGGTTGCCCTCTGAATTGGTTTCTCTACAATCAGCCATGAATGAATCTTTTGTGCTTAGGAAGCCCACGAGCTTTGGAAGATTCCTTAGCACCAAGGTTTGAAGTCGACCGAACAACATCATATCTCCCTGATCTTCTATTCCATCTTCTTCTTCTTTCACGAATATTGCACCCATGTTGTTGCATCTTGTTATGTTCAATTCTTCAAGTAGTGAAAGGCCTCTGGCTATAGATGATGAGAAGATAAATCTTAATTTCTCACAGTTCTCCACCTTTAAAACTTTCAAGTTTTTGAAAGATGACAATGGAAGTTTGCCCTGACAAATTTCTTCCAAGCTGAACATATTTTTCAAAACAAATGCCTCCAGGATAGTAAAGGTCCTCAACTCAGGGATATGCTTAATATTACCATTGTTTTGGATATGGAGATGCTTCAATTGTTGAAAATCTTCTCTATCTACTTCATATAAGACACTCTTAGAACTGTTCGCCTCGTCTAAATAAAGATATTCCGTTCTCTTCATTAGCATTTTGATCCCAACGTCCAATTGAAAGCTCAAATTCAGTTTGAGTTTTAAAACTCTTGACAAGGCTACCTCCCTCATAATATTTCCATAGTAGCTTTGAACTCCAATGCATATCTCGTATCTCTCAAGCTTTTCAGTAAACAAATCTTTCGGTAGATTGTTGGCATTCGGAATATCTATCTCTAAGGTGGTCAAGTGTGACAATTTCATTAGCTCTGCAAGGCTAGCATTTTTTCCTTCATTGCCGGGTCCTTCAACCTCCCATTGGACGATGATTCTTTGCATATACAACTCTTCTAAGTTGACCAAGCTTGACAAGACATTAGGAGGAATCACTTTAAGTCCCCAACAATCGCTCAAATCCAATAGCCGCAAACAAGTCAACGACCCTATTTCTCTTGGCAGATTTGAAATGTTAGAATCAGCAAGACTAAGAATTACTAAAGTCTTGAGTTCTCCAATCCCATGAATATCTCCCAACACACATCCTTTTAGACACAATGTTTGTAAGTTTGTAAGTGGAAAGAGTGATGAAAGTCGCATTCTTTTCAAACTCAGAACTTCGAGCTTGTCCAACCCTTGGAAGAAAATGTCTGGGATTTTCAAATTAAGTGAGTCTTTACAGTCGACATGAAAGAATCTTAATTTAGGACATTCCATTTTATTGGGAAGCTTATGGATTTCTCCACCATGAATAGAGAGCGCCTCACATCTATTTAGTGCCTCCACATCCGGCCATGCTTTTTGCCCACCATCATCTCTCATGACAAACATATTATGATTCTTTGACGCAATTATTGTAGCAACTTCACGAACAAGATCATGCATGTAAAATACCTTGGAGCTATGTGGACTTTGTAGTAGCAAACAAGAATCTTGGAGATTACCAACTAAATATTCTAGTCTATTTCTTGCTTCTTCCAATGTATCAATGCCATGGAATAAACACAGACCGAAACCATATCTCAACAAATCCTGATAGGAAATGTAGTAATCTTGTCGAGCACAAAGCAAAAAGAGGGATTTGACCTCTCCACCAACAAGATGTTTATAGCTTAGCTCTATACAAGAATATACGGGTGACCATATTTTTGTGTCATGTTCTGGAGTGGGTCTTGTTAGTTGCATCAGGGCATCCTTCCAGATTCTCAAATTCTTATGATTCTTTAATGCCCTAGAAACTGTTACAAGTGCAATAGGAAGACCTGCACACGCTTTAGCTACCTTAATTGCTTCGTTTTGCAAATCATGATCATCTTTGATAGAATCACCCGCCATCTTTTCAAATAATTTCCATGCTTCTTGTTCTCCTAAAATGTCGAGTTTAAAGTTGTTCTCTTCGGTGACCATCTCAGATGCAAGTATCTGCCGATCTCTGGATGTAAGTAGTACTTTGCATCTTTCAGAAGGAGTAATTCCTATTTCCTCCAGATCAAGTTGTTTCCATATATCATCCAGGATAACAAGTATCTTCTTCTCCTTTTCTTTTTCTAACCTCGCCCGTAGACGGCCTGCTCTTACTATTACACTTTTATTAGGATCAAGCTCTAGATCTAGCATCTCTGCAATTTCTCCTTGTATTCGACTTAGGTCTGGGTTGTCCGTCACATTTGCCAGAGCCACCTCATGGAATAAGCTTTCTTCCTTGGCTTTCTTGAAGATTTCTTTCATAAGTGTACTCTTTCCAACTCCAGGCGACCCCCACACGCCAATCTTGTTGATATTAGCATCTCTCAATGCCTTCATAATTCTCTTCATAATTGACATCCTTGAATCCAAGGTTACGTAATCCATGTTTCTTAGAGTCACCATTTCTTGCGAAGTGGGAGGATAAGAAACCCTATCGAAGTTTCCATTTTTAAGAAGTTCGGCAATATTTTCCATGATCTTCTTTGCTTCCCGACTTAATTGATGTTGATGTTCCAAGTTTAGGCATGCCGCATTAGAGCTCCTCACACCTGCTTCTTCTTTGATTTCATGAAGTTTCCTGGTGGCCAATTCTACATCTGTCAACCACTTGCTAACATCAAAATAAATTTCCTCACCATTTCTTAAAGCAGCATCAACTGGGTGTTGCACCCTTTCTCGAGCATGTTGCAGCTTCTCTTCCTGATTCGTCATATTCTCTATGATGTTGTTGTAGTCCATTCCTTCTGAAGGAAGAGTAGGATACGAAACTATTTCAAAGTTTCTATTGTTATGAAGTTTGGCAAAAAGTTGGGCAATATTTTCCACGATCTTCTTTGCTTCCCGACTTAATTGATGCCGATGTTTTAAGTTTAGGCATGCCCCATTAGAGCTCCTCATGCTTGCTTCTTCTTCACTTTCACGAAGTCTCCTGGTGGCCAATTCTGTAATACGATCTACATCTGTCAACCACTTTCTAACATCAGGATAAATTTTCTCTTCATTTCTTAAAGCAGCTTCAACCGAGTGTTGCACCCTGTCTTTAGCATCCCGCAAATTCTCTTCTGATTCTTCATATTCTCTATGTTGCTGTTGTAGTGGAATGAATAGCATAGCCACTGTCCAACAGGTGCAACAGTGTACTCTGCTATTTTCTCTGCAATTGAAATAAAAATCTCCATTCTTTTTTCTTTTTTCTTTTTATGGTTTTTTGGATTTTTGTGCAAGTAGAAAAGCAACGAAATAACTATTGTACCTATGAGAGATATGAAAAGCAAAGACGGAGAGGAGAGAATAGGATATCAAGATAGATCAGACTTCGGCAATGAGAGTACTTCAGAGGCAAAAGAGTCTAACAGCCTAAGGAGGGGCGAGGCTATTCATTCCACAAGATGATGAGTGAATATTAGTAGCAAGCAATACACCTTCATGAAGAATAGAGAAATAATGTGGTCACCCAAAGTCGATGACAAATCCTCCAGGCAGTAAGTTGTGTGATGAGCATTCAAATTTGTGTACGCAATAGGAGCTGGTAAGATTATAAAAGCTGTCACTATAATAAATTTTGAAAACCAAACTGGAAATATGACTGACAGATAATGGTAGAAAAAGCAAACCTTTCCAACCAATAAATAAAATGAGACAGAGAAAGAAAAGAAAAACGAGTTTTGATTTGCTTTTTCACCATCATAAGTTGTTGGTATCCATAGGTGGCATCGTTTTGCTCTTGTGGGTGCGTGTCATGCTATTTGATAAAGAAAAATTCTATTTGTTATTCTCGCATCACCTATTATATATTATTTTTTCTCTTATTAAATATATATATGATATATATGATAGTGTGATTTATGGATACGAGTACCTCTCCTTAGGTCATTGATGGACTGGAAGCTAGAGCAAAGAGTCAATGGTATATTGAGTAAAAATGGATCGGTACTAAAATGAATCACTGAACGACAACCCAAGAACCAAATGAGAAAGCTTTTCACCAAAAACCAGAAAAAAGAAAAGAAAAGAAATGGCAATTATCAATATGCCAAAAGGTAGGAACAGAGAAAGGATGTTCAACAACTCTCGATTAGCCTTTCACAAATGCATCACTTTCTTCATTGCTCATCAAGCCCTCCAGTCACGCCCTGTGCTGAAAGTTCAAATTTTTTTTAACATAATTACAAGTGTTAAAATGCAAATATTATGGAAGAAATATCCCACAGATATTTGTTTTTGGGGTCAAAGCCACTCATTCGTGTGAAAACAAGATCAGTATTTGTCTCGAAATATTGTATAATTTTTCTAGTCCGAGTCTCAAACAATTGAAAAAAGAACTAGATCATCATATATAGTATCTAAACTAATTAATGAACTGTGCAAAATTGTTAAAACAAACAATGTGGAAAAATAAAATAAAATAATTTCCATTTGTTCATGTATATTAGGAACACAACAGATGAATAATTCCGATGCAACATCTAAAGTACAATATATTTGAAAGAATTTAATCAAGCCATGACTCATAAATTCATACTTTTGATCTGGAAAATTATGATCGTGATTTCGGACTCCGTAGAACTCGATCGAGAGTTTCAGCATGTTGATGATCAACAGATCGAGAAAAGATAACTTGCCAAATAGAAGAATGAAAAGCAACTATAAATGAAAACACAATGAGGCAGCCTTCAAAAATTCTTGTGGCAAGAAAGAAAGTTGGAAGTTTTGCAATGAAGCTTTTATCAGATCTAGTAATTTGTGAAATGGGAAGAGGACAAGTTAAATTTCCCTATTTGAATGTTAAGCTGAATTGAGATGAGTTGAGTTCGTTACGAATATTAGTGAGTTGAAGTGGTAGTGTGCATTTAGGGGACCCACTTAAAATGTTAGGACCTATCTAAATGTTAGGACGAATTTAGATATATTTATGAGAAGTTAAAAATATATATATTATTTTTAAAAAATATTTATTAATCTATTTCATTACTGAAAGTCACTATGAAAAAATAAAAAAAATAATAAAAATAATAAAAATGCAAAACATTAATTGATTTTACATTCTCCCACTTTTAGAGTAAAATATTTATAATAACATATTATATTTTAAAATTATTATGAAATTATAATATAATTATTTATGAAAATTTTTAATTTTACAACTCATCTATTATTATTACTCTTGATAGTTCAATGACATTCCCTTTTACGTTATGGGTATATGATTAATTTATTGAAATTGTTGATCTTGGTCGGTGTGGTAATGGAGCACGATTTAATGATTTACTAATACAATATGATTTTACTCTCTTCCACTGAAGGACTTCACCAACAGCACACAGAGCATCAAAAGCTAGCCATGTAAGTAGAAAAGATCGATGATTGGTTTTGTTTGTTAACATGCTGACTACTTCTTCCACTGAAGCAAAATGATTAATGCGCACCATAAAAGCATGTGCGTGGGTACTGAGCGAGAACAACAAAGTATGGGTAGCGGCCGACGAGTGATATTGAAAAGCTGTTAACTTGCAAAGTAGTGTTACCTGGTTCGACGCCGAAAAATGGGTAGCGGCCGAGCTCAGTGACTCTGTCCAAAACGCCGATCTGAGAGAGAGGAAGAGAACTGGCAGACGTTGATTCTCAAACCTGAGAGAGAGGAAGAGATCTAAGAGCAAAGGGTTCGGCCGTCGAAGATTTTGGACGAAGGGTTCTGCCGTCTGAAAGAAAGGAAGAGGAGAGAGGAAAAGGACGTGCTCGGTTCTGGGAAAAGGCCGTATGCGTTTTCTTCTTCTTCTTCCGTGTTTTATAGTCTTTCAAATATAAGCCACGTCAGCGCCGTGTACCGGGCCTCCACAGTCCACATCTACGTCTATACGTAGTAGAATTGATAAAATAATAACTTTATTTAAAAAATTTTACATGGAAACCTACGAAAAATTCTATAAAAGAATCACCAAATTACCAGCGCCATTCACATTGGGACTTACGAAATTTAGCTAAAATTTCCTAAAATAATCTTATTTCTTAATTTTAATTATCCAATTTTGAGAAATACCTTGCTTCCTATTTTTTATTCTCTCCCTACTCAATTTAAATATTCCGAACAAATTAGGAAATTCTTCATAAATTATATGAATAATAGTTGGACATTCTACTAGTACGATTCAAGATGAAAATTTGAACTGAAAAATTGGAAAACCGAATTCAACCGATTGGTCCAGTTTTGAATCGGTTCAGTTCAAGACCAGTTCCTATATTTTAAAAACCAAACAAACTCGATCTAATTTGGTTCTTGGCTTTCCGAAACCGAACCGAACCGGTTTATAAAATATATTAAAAAATTAATTAATTTTATATAAAATATATATAATTATATATGAAATAATTTTATATTTTAATTTTTAACGTAAAATTTAATCTTAAATATATATAATTTTTATATATAATATATATAATTACATTGACACTTATTAAAACCAAAAAATCGGACCAAACAGGATTGGAACCTGTAAAATCGAAAATACCGATTCAAAAGTGTAACCAGTCTGTGATCAGTTCTTGAAAATGTAAAACTAATTTATACCAGTTCGATTCAAAAATTTGTATAAAACCAGACTTTTTACATGTTGGTTGATTTGATCGAGCTACCCTTTTGTTGCCACAACGCTTTTCATGATCTGCGACAACTTCACCACCTACCTAAAATAATTTTATTTATTATTTCCATAGATATTATATATCACATTTCTTTTAATTTTATTTTATTTTTGTTTAAGGATTTGAAAATTTTTAATTTTATTTTATATAAAAATTTTAAAAAATTATAATAATAAGATGAATTAAGTTGAGATAGTTTACCATCCTTAATTTGTTAAGTAGGTAGTATGATTTCAGGCATTTTTCCACTTCCCTTTTGGTTTTCGTCTAAAGATCCCTTAGAAAAGCTGTTAGAAAGAAACTCATAAACGCAATCATTATTTCTAGCTTGCTGGAAAGCTCTGCTTTCTTACGGAAGACTGAAGTATAAAATTTTTGTAGTTTCTTTAGAATTCTTTTTCTTCCATACTTTACAATAAATTCTGAAGAGATATATAGTGTGCAGATCTAAGTCTTTTTCTTCCATGCTTGCTGGGTCTCACGACACACTTATTGTTGTCATTTGGTAACAAGGTAGAGATACTACATAACTATTTTTTTTTTTCTTTACTCTTTAGGTATCGTTATAAAATGAGACGAAATATTTTATTAAAATTTAAATAAAATATTATTATAATATAATTTTTTTAATATTAATTTTATTTTAAAATTTAAAAAAATTAAATTATTTATCATATTTTATGTGAGAATTTATAAAAATTGTAAAAATGAGATAAGATATTTTTTATAACTAAACATAACTTTATTGCATAACGTAAACAAGTTAAATTTAATCAATGAACGTAATTATATAATTTAATTAAAAATAAATTTAATTTATAAAATTGAGCATTTTTTATTTTTTTGAATTTAAAAAATACTGTCATTAAAAAAAAAAAAAGTAAGTGTGATATAGATATTGTAAATTATAAAGAGAATATTAAATTTATAATATTTTTGATAATTTTATATTTAAATAGAAGACGACTGTCTGATCATGCAGGAAAAATCAAACACTTTACAATGACCAATAAAAAAAAAGTAAGACACGGTTTAAAAGAAAAAGCAAAAGCAAAACTGAAAAAGAAGTATCATGAGTCATGACAGACAGACAGATGATAAATGATTGTACTATCTGTTATATTTCTATGACCAATATGAAATCTTTTAGACAGGACCTATATATCTACAGATGTACATCGCTGCAGAAGTCATTATAGGGTTGAGTGGCTGTACAGCCACCGATTCTTAATTTCGTACCAATTTGATTCCGATAAAATAATTTATTATTTATTATGTATTTTTAAATTATTCTTAAATATATTTTAAAAAAAAAATTATAATATCAATAAAAAAATATTTATTTAATCATTAAATACAAAAAAATGCGTCGGATAAATATTGCTCGGAATCTATTACCGAGATTTCAAACATTTCTTTTATAAGATATACGAAAAATTTATAAATAATAATAAAATAATTCTATTAATATATTTTATGAAATTTTAAAAAATAATAAAAAATTAAATATAAATAATAAAAAATTAAAATATTATTAGAATATAATTTTTAATATTATTTTATTTAAAAATTTAAAAAAATTATAATAATTAGATAATAGTTAAATAAAAAAGATGATGATTTAAAATTTAAAAATATATATTTAAGTGATGTTAGAATGATAATAGGAGTTGAAATATCTCCACGTCGGGACTTAAAAGAATTCCAACCGTTTTCCGACTAAAATTAGACAAATGATACCGTATTGTAAATCTTTAAAAAATATATTATTTTACGAGAAATAATAATGTGAATGAATATAAAGTTTTTATTTACAAGAACGTGTCGATAACACAAATTGCTTATTTAGTATAATTTTTTTTTTTTTAACAGAGCATCAGTATCCTAGTCTGCACAGCATCACCAGTCGAATTAATAATAGAGCGGCAAAGTCGAAAATATGATTGACTCATCGTAACGGAGTTAAAAAAAAAAAAAAAACAAAGCTAAAACAAAGCATCACAGATCAGAAATGATATTTATAAGGATCCACCGAGCGAATAAGTTTAGATGAACAATTCTATCCAATATTGCTCATCTAGATTTATTAGAAGTTTTTATTTTAAATAGAAAAAGGTTTTCCTCTAAATCCGCAGGTTGGAAAAATCTTCTTAAATTAATATGGACAAATTGTCAAGTGTTTTGTGAGCATATAAGAAATACATGTCTTTTTTTTGTTTTAATTAAGGGGCATGCACATGTCAATTTTAGCTTTGATTATTAAAAAAATATATACTAATTACGTACTTAATAGATTTTTTTCATTTCTAAATTAAAATGAGTCGAAGAAAATCTAGCCTCCAACATAGCTTAATTAGAAAGAAATTATGTTTTTCCAAAAATGCTTGAGTTAAGCTAAAAATGTTTGCATGTGTCAAAAGTTGGGGATATTAAAAATGACTAAAAAAACATACATATATGTTACTAAAATATATGAGTTTTTATTGAATGAAATAAAAATATATGTTATTAAAAGACAGTTTCATTTTTAGTTTCAGAAGAAAAAATTGTATAAATTTAATTGGTGTCCAAAGTTTTGAGAAAACCTTTTTTTGAAACATTAATAAATAAAAAAATGAGCATTTTTTTTTCTAAATTTGTAACTAATCATTTGTAAAATAGTCATAAGTAAAAATAATATAATGTGAGGTACTAAAATGTAACAAATAAATTCAATAATCACATAATATAAAATTGAAGGAAAAAAAATGCCGCTGAAGATTAATGTTTATTTCTTTAAGACATCACTATTTTTTTTTAACAATTTTACTTAGAATTTGTATTTTTTGTAATATTATTTTAAATGAACCCATTTTTAAAGTAGCATTTTTTTTTCCAGATAGCAAGCCCAGAAATTAATATAGAAGCCCAAAACCCATCCACATATACGAAGCCCATCCGTGCCTTGTATTGGGAAAAACCTTAAATGCTTTGTTTGATTGGCGTCAGACTGTGTAAATGGGTACGATTTGGTTTCTCATTCTATTTGTTTTTGTAAAAATCTGGAACTAAAGAACTTCGATTGTGTTTTCATCTCTTCATTTTATTTCTATTTTCTTTTTTTAAATTTGTTAAGAGTGTAGAGGAAGTTGTGAAAGTGATTGTCGAAGGATTGGAGGATTTTTAAGGATTGTACAAGGGCTCCAAGATCCCTCGAGCTTGGGCTGAGAGTAAACTGAGTCTGGAGCTATTGAAGGCAGTAGAGAAATTTAGATCTATACTGTATTAGATTTGGTTTTCTTTCGGGTATATGGGCATGATTTATTTATTGAATTTTTACAAATTTTAAAGAATTGTTCTTGGATTTGGTTACCTTTCGTGCATATGGGTATGATTGTCTTGGAGGCATTTTGTTTGGATCTATGTTGGTTTCCTCTTTCTCTCTGTCTTTTTGTTTCTTACAACTTTTCTTTGTGAATCGTTTTCATTGCTGTCATATGGGTATGAAATCATTTCTGAATCGTTACAAATTTGAACAGATTTTGTTTCTTTTTTATAAATCTGATTGTAAATTTCTCCAATGGCATGAGGAAATTTTGTTATTTTCTTTAGATGTATACGTTTTAGATATTGTTTTTAGATTTAATTTCCTTTAGTGTGCGTATAATTTATTTGGTGAGTTTATAGTAATTTGAAGGGAAAGAAAATGCTCCCAAAAGAAGTAGAAGAAAAGAAAATGCAAATATGTCATAAAGGCAGGGATAGAGAAGGAAATATGCCATAAAAGCAGGGGTAAAAATGAAAAAAATTGCTCCAATAAAGAAGTACAAGAAAATAAAATGGGAAGACGCTATAAACCATAAATTCAATGCTACTCTTACCAATATTTAAATTCAACCATAAATTCAATGGTTTTAAACAGATTCGGCTAATTAATTGTGATGGTAATATATATATATAACATATATAAATCTTGGGATAGACCAAGAAGCAAGCACGTACGTACCTCACTTTTTGTCCTCCTCCATCCCGCATCAAGACTGCAAATTACTCAAAGAAGGTCACTGCAAATTACTTAAAACGTGAATACACCGTTTTAAGAAGTAGAAAAAGTCACAAGGAAATCGTGGAAGCGAAAAACTTTTTTCCTCTTTTGTTTTATCTTGGCCATGGCCGTTTCTTTCAAGTCCCCAGCTTCTTTCAGTTGAAGAAGAGCCCTGACACCCAGTCTTTTATCCGCTCTCCCTCTCATAGATTAGCAGTCTCAAGTACAAGATTCACTCCAATGGCTGCTGTTAGCACTAACCAAACCGTTGGGCTCTCTGAGACTTTCACAAGATTGAGAAAACAATGCAAGGTAAGCAAGCATTTCACTTTCTGATTCGCTTATTTATATTTCAATTTTCATTCTCATTTTTTTCCACGGGTTATTATCTATTTCAATTGGGTTTCTGGTAGTTTTTTTTATATCTGTTTTTTCTGAGTTAGTGTTTTGGGTGTTTTGACAGTGGACTACTGGTATATTGCCTTGTTTTCTTGTCATTTTAGTACATGCCATTGTTGATCTTGGTCGGTGTGGTAATGGAGCACGATTTAATGATTTTCTAATACAATATGATTTTACTCTCTTCCACTGAAGGACTTCACCAACAGCACACAGAGCATCAAAAGCTAGCCAAGTAAGTAGAAAAGATCGATGTTTGGTTTTGTTTGTTAACATGCTGACTACTCCTTCCACTGAAGCAAAATGATTAATGCGCACTATAAAAGCATGTGCGTGGGTACTGAGCGAGAACAACACAGTATGGGTAGCGGCCGACGATTGATATTGAAAAGCTGTTAACTTGCAAAGTAGTATTACCTGGTTCGACGCCGAAAAGTGGGTAGCGGCCGAGCTCAGTGACTCCGTCCGAAACGCCGATCTGAGAGAGAGGAAGAGAACTGGCAGACGGTGATTCTCAAATCTGAGAGAGAGGAAGAGATCTAAGAACGAAGGGTTCGGCCGTCGAAGATTTTGGACGAAGGGTTCTGCCGTCTGACAGAAAGGAAGAGAAGAGAGAGGAAAAGGATGTGCTTGGATCTGGGAAGAGGAAGTGCTTGGTTCTGGGAAGAGGCCGTAGGTTCTCTTCTCCTTCTCCCAATATAAGCCATCAGCGCCGTGTACCGGGCCTCCACATGCTACGTCGATACGGAATTGATAAAATAATAAAAAGAAAATCTTTTTACAAGCGAGTTGCACGTTAAATCACACGTTAATGTTTAATGTTAAGAGAAATTTTATTTGTAGTTTGAGAATTGTATCTGCAGATTTTTATTAAAGAGAACAAAAATTATTTTAAGAGAGATATATTAATAATTTTAAAATAATTTAAAATAAAATTATCTATAGACCTAAATGGAGACTGTATATAATATTATTATAATATTAATACGTAAGTTATCCATTTAATAAAATAGTGTAAAGTGAAAATAAAAATAAAAAAAATTATGAGATAGAGGACTTTTTTATTTTAATTTTTTTTTACAAAAAAATTTAATAGAAAATTAGGTAGTATATGATTTGGTGTGTCAAAATTGCTTGTACCCAACCAGACTCAAATAATAATTTTATTTAAAAAATTTTACATGGAACTTACGAAAAGATTAATTCTATAAAAGAATTACCAAATTACCAGTGCCATTCACATTGGTACCTACGAAAATTTTGCTGAAATTTACTAAAATAACCTTCTTTCTTAATTTTAATTATCCAATTTTGAGAAACACCTTACTTCTTATTTTCTATTCTCTCCTTGCTCTATTTAAATATTCCAAGTAAAATAGGAAATCATTCGTAAATTATATGAATAATAGTTGGACATTCTACGTATGGTTAGGGGTAAATATTCGAACCGAAAAATTGGAGAATTGACCCGAACCAGACCCAACCGGTTGGTCTAGTTTTAAGTCGATTCAGTTTGGAACCAATTCCTGCATTTTAAAAATAGATAAACCCGGTCTGGTTTTGGTTCTTGATTTTTCAAAACTAGACCGGACCGGTTTATAAAATATATAAAAATAATAATTTTTAATATTATATAAAATATTATATATATATATATAGCTTTTCTATATAATTATATAAGAAATAATTTTATATTATAATTTTTAACATAAAATTTTAATCTTAAATATATATAATTTTTATATATAATATATAACTACATTAGCACTTGATTAAAATAAAAAAATAGAACCAATCAAAACTGGAACCGATAAAACTGAAAATATCAGTTTAGGAAGATAACCAGTCTGAAATCAGTTATAAAAAATGTACAACTAGTATATACTAATTCGATTATAAAATTTGTATAAAATCAAACTTTTTAATTGTTAGTTGATTTGATCGAGCTAACCTTTTGTTGCCGCAATGCTTTTAATGATATGCGACATCTTCGCTACTTACTTAAGAATGTGAATAATAATTTTATTTATTATTTCTATAGATATTATATATCACATTTCTTTTTTTTTATTTTTTTAATAATAATTTTATGGTATATGGATGATGAATAAAATAATTTAACTAGTTTATTAATAAAATAAAATAAAATAAATTTAAAATATATAAAATATACAGGTAAAATGTCGTACAACATCTCAATAATAATAATAAAATATAGAAAAAAGCTCCATCCTGTAATTAACGGAGCTTTATAAATTAGTTTTGGCTTTAGCATTACAGATGAGAAGTGATAATAAGGGACCCACCAAACTTAGTGCGATTTGATTTGACAAATGAAAATGTTGAGAGCTCGCTGGTAGCTCTGCGTTGCTACTGAATTTTTTTTTTTTTTTTAATAATTAAGTAAATATTTTTTAAGAATGTTATAATTTAAAAAAAATTTAAAATATTACAAAATATATGTTAAAAAAAACATACACACACAAAATCAACTAATGATAACTCTTAGGAACTACCAACTATGGCTGTAGAGTCACCCTTTTACAACAAGTAATGCTACACATCATCCCAAACTATATTAAAATTTATGAACTTTAGCTAAAATTAGTTAAAATAATTTACTTTCTTATTTCAATTGTCCAAATTTTACAAAATACATTACAATCTATTCAATATTCTCCTTTTTTTTAACGAGGTTAGGATTGCTCATGATCTGGACTAATTAGAAGTTTTTGTTTCAAAAAAGATAAGGTTTTCCTCTAAATTGGGGTGACAAAATCTCTTTAAATTAAGAATAACGATGCACACAAAATACATTTTCATAATATATTTCATAATAATGTGATAAGATGAGGGTATTTTTGTATAATAATGTTATTATCATAAGATGCTTTAATTTACAAAAATATCTCTCATTTTGAACATAGTTATTTAAAGTAATGAGAAAAAATTGTCATGCATCTTTTGAGAATATAAGAAATACATGTTATTTTTTTTTTTAGTGAAGATGCACATGTTTATTTTAGCTTTAATTATTAAAAAAAATGATTTGTCACTTGATTAATAGGCTTTTGTCATTTCTAAAAATGGGAGGAGAAAATCCACCAACTTAATTTGTGAAAAAATATTACTATTCAAAAAATGTAGAGTTAGGTCAGGTTAAGCCAAAATTTTTTGCGTATGCAAAGAGTTGAGTATAGATTACAGTTTGGGCCAACTCTAGTAGATTTTAGAATTTATGATGGTATATGAAGACAACATACTTGTATTTTCTAAACTACAAAAGTCAAATCTGAAAAATCTTATAGTGGCGACTTTAATGATCTAGCGCGTGTGGCGATTAAAGCTACTGAAATGGGTGACACATGAGCACCACACGCAGTTGTTAGAGGCGCGTGAATACTACGCACAGTGATTTTCGTAAAATTGCCACTATCATTCGAATGATTTGTAGTTTGAAAGTTTTCTTGTACTGCTCGTGTTTCTTAAGAGTTGCAAAAAATATTGAAGATTTGTCATTTTTGGCCTTTAAGGAAACAAAATAAACTAAGAAGAGAACTACCTTGACAGAGAAAGTGGATAGATAAAGAAATAAGAGAAGAAGAGTGGCAAAAATAAGATCCGGAAGCTTTTTATGAACAATTTCATTTTACATATATAAACTTTAAAAATGATTAAAAAAATGAACGATTAAAAAAGTTTACTTCTTACAAATTTTTGTTTTATTTGCTTAATAAGTTTTTATGTGTTAGAAGTATTTTATAATTTATTTCTTATTAATGATTTTTAATAAGATTAATTTTTATCATGATCAATATAACATGCGTACATTGTGTTTTTTTTTTTTTTTTTTTTTTAAAGAATTTGTAGGGAAGTTTGTACAGAAAGATAGGTACATCGTAACATTTTCCTCGTTAATTTCGTTCCACCGGCCAGAATATTCAATTGGGGCAGTAATGGGGCTAACCACCCCACCGCCCTCAATTAAATTTATGAAAGTGACCTTTTAAAGTGACAAGGAATGAGACACCCAACAAAAACCTGAAGCCTCGAAAGAAAAATAATTGAAATTTCAGAAATGCTCCATTTATTTTACAAAAGAAAAAAAAAAATTCTAAGCTAGAAAAAGAAAAAAAAAAATTTTGAATCTACGTTCTTAATTTCATCTGATTAATACATAGTAAGAAAGTAGAGCGATACTAAATATAGTATTAAAATATACAGATCTTTAACAAATATATTGTTACGTCATAAATGATAATAATAATGTGATCGAATGATTCTTGTCCACTCTAATGCTTAATGTGTAAAATTTTAAACTCTCTTTACTCTTTAATTTATATTTGTGCTTTTAATTTTTAAAAGGGATTAAATGATTAGGATAAAATTGTGGTATTAAAAATGGTCGATGAAACACGTTATAAAAGTCAATCAAATTAATGAAGATAGGCACAAGAACAGTAAATCAAATATGAAATATTGATGCTGTCTGCAAAGAGGATGGATCGGGAATATAGGAGAAAAAAACACTTAGGTACAGTCAGTAAAAATAATAGGGTGAAAAAATTAGTAACCAAATGATAAAAATAATTGTGTCATGAGTCCCAATAGAGCAGTTTGCACATGGATCATGATCAATATGGAATCTTGTAGGTAGTATCTACATCTGCACATATATCTCTTCAGAAGACATTATAAAGTTTGGAAAGATTATATAAAAAATTTATAAATAGTAATAAAATATTTTGTATATAATAGTAAAATAGTTTGAATTAAGATTTTTGCGAGATTTTAAGAATATATAAATAAATTAAATTAAAATATTATTAGAATATAATTTTTTAATATTATTTTATCTTTAGACTTGAAAAAAGTTAATGATTTTAAATTAAAAAGTATATTTTTAAATAATATTTGAATATTAAGATAAGATAAAATGACATGAAGAATTTCAACATCCAAACGGGACTTAAAAAAACCTTCAACTGTTTTCCTACTAAATTTAGAGAAATTAGATGAGAATAATTGCTCATTATATTTTATATAAAAAGTTTGTAAAAATTATAATAATCAGATAAAATAAAATAGCTTAGAATATCTCTCAATTCAAACCGAGCTTAACAGAAGAAAAAACAAGAACGTACGACCAATTAAATAAAAGCAAAGTCGCTTACGCTACGTACAAGCAACTAGATTTTTCTTAAATAAAAAAGTAAGACAAAGAGATAGAGAGAAGAAAAAAAAGCTCAAAAAAAGTAGACGATAAATGAGAAGGATCCACCAAACTAAGTGCGTTTTTATTTTATTTTTCACTGTCACAAGTCGGAGGTGTCCATTGGTGGGATCGTTGTGAGTATCAATTGTCATATTATTTGACAAGATAAATAATATTTATAATTGTGGTACAAATGTCATATAACATTTTTAAAAAAAATAAATTAATACGGGACTTATATAAAAATAAAAAAAAATAAAAAAAAAAACTAACTTTTTAATCATGGACTCCACTATTTTTCAAAACGATTGCGAGGCATTTGCATATTTCACAACTGTATGTAGCATTACTCATTTGACAAATATTACAACCTTGAAGGAAGAATTCACATTTCTATTCTCTTCAAGATCCATTAAATATTCCTTTTTTTTAGTAAGGATTATTAATATGAACTGATCACGAGTTTTTATTTTAAATAAGATAAGATTTTATTCCAAATTATAAACTTCTTCGAAATGATATAAACAAAATGGTTATGTGTCTTCTAGCATGTAACTAGGAACACACTCTTTTTTTTTTTTTTTTTTCAAATTAAGGGTAAATTTGAACTTTGAGTCTTTGACTATTTAAAAAATATGTGCTTTTCATGTGTTTAATAGACTTTTGTTATTTCTATAAATGGGTTAAAGAAAATCTATAGTTGGAGGAAAATTATGTTCTTCCAACAAGGTGGCAAGAGTATTTACATTAGTTTCTTTATTTTATTCTTTTAAATATATAAGCAAATTTCATTTTTTTTATTTTACATTCAAACTTTTACAATATATTGTATATCAATTTATTTATTTTTTTCTTATAATTTAAATAATATTTTATTATTATTTTTAAATATTTCCTTTCTACCAATAAATTTGCAAAATCCATATATTTTTTATATTTGCAATATAGTTTTATATACAGTATAATATAATTCAATTCTATACACACCAAATAAAAACATATAAGCCAAATAAAAAAATAAAAATAATATCAAAATATAAAAAATTGGATAAAAAAATATTTCCAATATATTTGCGAGAAGAAAATGAAATAAATGTGTTTTAAATGATAAACAAAAAAAAAGAATTTACTTACATGGTGAAAATCAAAGTAAAAGAAAATGAAATAGTAAATGAAATATAAATAATAAAAAATATTTACAGTATCCATTACATGTAGTGGATTACCTTAACAAATTATATTTTAAATATTCTTTTACATAATTGTAAGGAACTCCTTTTTTAAATAAATTTTTAAATAATTTATATTTCTTGTATAGTATATATAAGTCATTGAGAATACTCTGGTCCATTCCATTGGGGTTAATGCAAAAATTCTTGGAAGTGCCAAAAGTTTAGAATATTAGAAGTGACTAAAAAAGACATACAAAATTGAAAAACAACGCCCCTGTATTCTTATTCATAAAAATAAAATAAAAAAGCTTAAAAAGTAATATCTAATTTTTTTCTATAATTTCTCATATATAAATATATACATATTCACTAAATTGTTAAATTTTTTTAATAGAGCATCAGTATCCTAGTCTGTACAGCGTCACCATCATCCGAATTAAAAGAAAAGAAAAATTCTATTTATAAATTTTATATACTATACATCATTTTTTTTTCTTTTTAAAATTTTTTCTTATTAAATGTATATTATATAAATGATAAGTAGATAAATTCAATTATTTTAAGAAGAATAAAATAATTTTTTTTTAAATTACTTTTAAAAAAAAAGTGATATGCAGTGTGAAACCTATAAATAGCAAAACCGTTAAAAAAAAAAAAAACAATGCATGACATATCGAAAATGATATTTATAAGGACCCACCGATATAATTGCATTTTGATTGGACTTTTCACTGTCACAATCTGTACGTGGGTGTCTATGTCTGTAATTTGAGAAATGTTACTTCCTGGTACAGAGTTTTAACATTGGAATTTATGAACTTTAGCTGAAATTAGCTAAAATAATATTCTTTCTTATTTTAATTGTCACTTGCAATTCCATCCAATATTGCTCACTAGACTTATTAGAAGTTTTTATCGATAATTAAGTGATAAAAATAAATGTGTCATTGAGACCCACCAAAAGTAGTGCTTTAATTTCAACTTGCAGAATATAGATGAGGACCAAAATGTAATCTTGTAGAACCTAGACCTGCATATATATCTTTTCAGATTCATATTCAACTTAGGTGGCATGATCACAATATTGATTTTTCTTCAATTCATTCACAATATTTCTATCTCATAATTCTTCTTAGTGTCTCGTATTCTATACTTTTCACCAAATGTGTCTACGATTTTGTCAAGATTGATTTTAGACAATCTATAAAGTGATTTGATAATTGACTAAAATGCATGTCACATCGAGTATTATTATTCATTTTAAAAAATACAAAGTTAAACATTACATCACAAAATGATAAATAATTATATGAACCTAATAGTATACTTCGTTTCGCAAAATTTAACTCATAAGTACTCCAAATAAAATTGGTAGATCTACTTGCTTAAGCACTAAGATATATAGGATACAATTGCTCTCTATATATGTTTATTAAAAAAAACTGCTATATATAGTTTATTACTTGGAAAATGATATTTCCACCGAGAGAAGCCACATACACAACTCATTGATTATATTTTTTTATTTAATGATTAAGAAAATATTTTTTAATGAGTTTGTAAATTTTTTTTAAAATATTTAAGAGGTGTAAAAACAATTTGCATTACCATTATTATTTAATCATATTCTTATTTAAAATTCCAAATTCGATAAAGTCAATTATAAATTATAATGCTCTTAGTGTATCTTTAGGATTGTAGTGAAATATATAACTTATAATTTTAAGGTTTATAATTTATAACTTAAGTAATAAAAACTAATATTAAAAAGTTATTTATTGTTTGATAAATATATTTAAAAAAATTCTTTTAAACATGTTATCTTTGTTTAAAAATATTTAAAAAAAAAAGAAGTAATTTCAAACATGTGATTCCAACCCTTAGGGCAAAGTAAATCAAAGCTGACAATAATGCTGTCAGTGAAAAGGAAATCGATAATATCAATAGAAAAAGCAGTACGTACAGTCGAAGTAGAATAAAATAGTTTACTCTTTTGATTAAAGATGTTATAGCTGTATATTTATGATTTATATATAGAAGTGTAAAATTCTTTATTGTAGTTACAATAGAAGTTTCATCATCATTTTGATTCGGCAAAATCTCGATCTTTATGTGGGAGAGTAGTATACTGACCTTTTTTTTTTTTTATGGATTTTGTTAGTCATCATCTTAAGTCATATATTACATTTTGTTTTAATTTTTTTTTTTGTCTTTCTAAAATTTTTTGTGTTTTATTTCTATTAAAATAAATAAAATTTTCTATTTATCATTCTTGTACTATATAAAAAAAATTATATATAATATGTAATATAAAGATGATGAATAAGAGTTAGGCCCAGTTTAGAATTTTAATTGAAATAAGATCAACTCAATTCAGTTTAATTTTAAGTCGAGTATAACATCTAAATACTAAACTCTCAAATCACTAAATTCATCTCAACTCAAAACTTCTTTACATATGAGACTCACAATTTTTTTCAACTCAATACATCTTTACATGCGGAGCCTACAACCTTTTTTAATTTTTCATAAATATATTTAAACTCATTTTAAGTGAGTTTCATAAAATACACTCCATCATTTCAATTCATTACTATGTATAAGAGTATTAGTATTGGTTTCTATATATGCATTTTTAAAATCACATCTTTTCAAGATTGATTTTGCATATCGAGAAAAACTCTCATATTAGATTATGTATCTTTGAACTAAATAATAGAAAAAATATTTTTATTTTTTTCTTAAATTTATTATTTTTATTTATTTTACAATTAGCACAATGTGCTAAAAAATACTAATTACATTTATCTAAATATTACCAATTTCATATATTAAAATGATCAATTTTATCAATAAATATTAATATGTACTAAAAAACAATTTATATCATCAACTTAATACAAATTTCATATATCAAAATTATCTTAATACAAATTCTATAAATTTGACTTTAATGGGTAGGAGAGAGAAAAAATAATAAAATAATATTATTTATAATTATATAAAATTTTAAAGATGCATAATTTAATATAAATAAATTTAAAAAAAAATATTATATAAATATAAAGATAAATATAAATATGTATAAATTATTGCCAATATTCTAAATAATTCAATTCATTTTACTTCAGTTTAGCGTTGAAACAAAGTCTTATTAAAAGAAAGAAAATACTCCCTGTCGGTCGATTGAATAATAGAGCGTGGCATAAGTCGGAAATATGACTGCCTTTATAATGGAAGAAAAAGCAAACACTTACAACGACTAATCTAAAAAAAAGTAAGGAACAGTAAAAAAGATAAAAACAAAAGCTGAAAAAGAAGCACTACGACAGATGATGATAAATGATAAAGGACCCACCAAATTGAAAAACTGCATTTTGATTTGATTTTTCACTGTCACAGTCCGTCCGTGATTGTCCATTGTGGGTGTGTTATTTGACAAAATTTTTTTATTTAAAATAAACTAAGTGATTATAAGATTTTAATATTTTACAAATTAGTTAAAATAATCAATCCGCCGGCTTATTTCAATTGTCCAAATTTTACAAAATGCCTTGCATTCTATTCACTATTCTCCTCAGCTCCATTTAAGGTTGGTTGGGTTTGGATAGTAGAGTGATCTTACTATTTTTTTAATTATTTTTCACTTACTTTTGATTATTATTTATTATTATTTAATATTTTATCTTTATTTTTTTTATAATTTTTCATTATTATTTATAAATTATTTGAGATCACATTACTACCAAACACACTAATGTTTTATTTCATCTCATTTTATTATTATAATTTTCTCAAATTTGTATATAAAATATAATAAATTATTCAATTTTTTTAAAATTTAAAATAATAATAATATTAAAAAATAATATTTCAATAATATTTTATTTTAATTTTAATTTTTATCTAAAATTATTTCATTTACTATCCAAACTCCATCTAGAAGTTTTTATTTTAAATAGGATATTCTTCTAAACCTGCGGGTTGGGAAAATATTCTTAAATTAGTAAGGAAAAATTGCCATAGGAAATATTTCTCTACAAGTCTTAAATAAATCATGAAGAGCGTTGTGATTAAGTTAAAACATTGGTATTAAAAATTGTCGGTAGAACAAATTATGAAAGTCGATCGATAGGCACAATAACAATAAATCAAATATGACAATAATGCCCTCCATAAAAAGGATGGATCGAGAATCTCGAAGGAAAAAAGACCTGCCAACCCAGTCAAAAAAGTAGGCGATATAATATGAGCAAATGATAAAAATAAATATATCATGAGATCTATTAAAAAAGTGTATTCATTTTTACACATGGATCACTACTAATATGAAATTTTGTAAGTAGGACCTCCATCTGCACATATATAGTTTGGAAAAATGAAAAAATTTTGTAGGTAGGACCTACACCTGCACATATAAAGTTAGGTTGGTTAAGCCAAAAAATTTTGCATGTGCCAAAAGTTGGAAATATTACAAATGACTAAAAAAAACATACATATTTGCAAAACAACACCCCTACTATTTCTATACGGGAATTTGCAATTATTATGAATCTGCCATATCAACTCTATAAATAATTTAATTAATAAATAAGTATGTAATATATTTTGACATGTTGAATAGAAATATTAACTCATTTGTCTACAATTCTTGGCTATCCAAATTAGATAGGTGGTTAATTTATTGCATATGAAAAGTATTGTGACAACAAAAAAATTTAGTGCCATCAAATCAAATGAAGAATAAAAAACCAATGGAGATTAAAGGATTTGGTTAAATTATGGTATTAAAAATCGTCGGTAGAACAAATTAATTCGATCAAATAAGATAGACACAAGATCAATAAATTAAAGATGACAATCATGCTATCCGGAAAGGGGTGTATTGAGAAGCTCTGAGAAAAAAACATGTACTTATAACTAATAAATAAAGATGGGCAGAAAAATCAGTAACTAAATGATAAAAATAAATACATATATCTTGAGTCATAAAGGGAAGGATTTGGTTAAATTGTGATATTAAAAATTGTTAGAGGAACAAATTATGAAATTCGATCAAATGAGATAGATACAAGAACAGTAAACCAAATATGACAATAATGCTGTCTGGAAAGGGGTGGATCGAGAATCTTTGAAAAAAAATTAGCACATACTTATAGCCAATCAATAAAGATTGGCGGAAAAATGAGTAACCGAATGACAACAATAAGTCATCATGAGACCCACCAAATGTATTGTGTTAATTTTAATTTACACATGGATGAGGACCAAAGTGTAATCTTGTAGGACCTAACTCTACACATATATCTCTTCACATTTACTATAGAGTTTGAATAGTATGTAGAAATTAGATGAGTTGAAATAAAAATTAAAAAGTTAAATAAAATATTATTTTTATTTTAAAATTTTAAAAATTAAAATTTTTTATTATATTTTATGTAAAAATTTATTAAAATTATAATAATAAAATAAAACGAGATAGGTTGTCCAAACCGACCTTAATGGAGGAGAAAATAAAAACTTACGACCAATTAAAAAAAAGTATGACAGAGAAAAGAAAAAAGCTCAAAAAAAGTATGAAAGACAATAAAATGATAAGGACCCACCAAACTAAGCGTGTTTTGATTTGATTTTTCAGTCACAAGCCGTCGGTGTCCATCGGTGGGACCGTTGTAGGGTCATGTTATTTGACAAATATTACTACCTTGAGTTCAAGTATTCACATCTCTATTCTCTTCATGATCCATTTAAATATATATATATATATATTTAATTAGGATATATATATATATTTAATAAGGATCGGATATAAATATATATATATTTAATAAGGATCGTTCATATTAACTGATTACGAGTTTTTATTTTAAATAGGATACAATTTTCTTCCAAATTGGATTGAAGAAAACGTCTTCGAATTAATATAAACAAAATGATTATTTGTCTTCTAGCATGTAACTAGGAACACACGCTCCTTTTAAAAAAAAAAAAAAATTAAGGGCGCATGTAAATTTGAACTTTGAATATTAAAAAAATATGTACTTTTCACGTGTTTAATAGACTTTTGTTATTTCTATAAATGGGTTAAAGAAAATCTATAGTTGGAGGAAAATTATATTCTTCCAACAAGGTGGCAAGAGCATTTACATTAGTTTCTTTATTTTATTCTTTTAAATATATAAGCAAATTTCATTTTTTTTATTTGACATATTGACTTTTACAGTATATTATATATTAATTTATCTATTTTTTTCTTATAATTTAAATAATATTTTATTATTATTTTTAAATATTTCTTTTCTACCAATAAATTTGCAAAATCATATATTTTCTTATATTTGCAATATGTTTTTATATACAATGTAATATAATTCAATCCTATACACACAAAATAAAAACATATAAGCCAAATAAAAATTTAAATTAATATCAAAATATGAAAAAATTGGATAAAAAATATTTCCAATATATTTGTTAGGGGAAAATGAAATAGATGAGTTTTAAATGATAAACAATAAAAAGAATTTACTTACATGGTAAAAATCAAAATAAAAAAAATAAGATAGTAAATAAAATTTAAATAATAAAAATATTTATAGAATGAACAGTACCCATTACAGCATGTTAATGTAATAATATCTAATGTTTTCTATAATTTCTCATATACAAAGATATATAAATATATATATATATATATATATTCTTATTCGTTTGTCTCTCCTTTGAACTTTTATGAAGCAAATATAAAGTATTTTTTGGCGGATTGTTTTTCAAGGGCTATATTTTAAGAATTCATGACTTTGACCACTACCCTTTTTCTATGAGAAAAGAGATCATTGCTAGAAGATGGGTAGAAGAACGGTAACTTTCCTAATATCTTAAATCAATACTTCAAATGTTATGCATAAAAAATTGCATAATTCAGAATAGGAGAAAGAGTTATTTCTTATTTGTTATAACGATTCGAGTTTTGATCAGTATAGTCTGGTGATTAGTGCTCCAAATAGGGGTTTGGTGTAGTCGTATGGTGTCAGTATGTATATCATGACTGTATATAATAAATAAATACAAAAAAATAAGAGATTGTGATATAAAAATTTATGTTATTAGACATAATATCTACTTTTACAAGTATTTAAGAGAAAAAAATATACCATAATATGCATGTTTACTCTCTTTCATAATCTCTAATTTTTTACTGTATAATAAAAATCTTAAATATATTTACTGAAAAATATTCCTTGCTAGAGCTTCCTTCTTCAAGAGGAGGTGAAATCGTTTGCACTTTTTTTTTATTTGACCTCCTCTGGCGTGCACCTCGATCCTGGTGAGGGTCCTCCACTTTGACTTTGTGCTTTTGCTGCTTTTTCCATTCCCCTCCCATCATTTCCTGCTTTTCTTTCATATATTCTCTCGGACGGTGCTATCTGCCGCCCAGAGTGCACCTCTCCTTTTGACCGCACAGTAGTTTTTTTTTTTTTTTTTCTTTTTTCTTTTCAGATTTTTTTAATATATTTAAACATTTTTAAAAAATATAAAAAAATATCAATACACTTAAAATCACTTCCTTAATCACTAAGTAAAAAAAAAATTATAAAAAAAAAATATTTATGACCAGCGGTCACTTTGAGGGGCATGGGAAGGGACAACTTAGCATTTTCCATTCTCTCTCTTATGGTCCGTCCTTGTCCCCATTTCTTATTCTCTATTGTCTTTTATGATATTTTATGCTCTTCAGTCCAGTCATAAATTAATTGAGCTTTACTCTAAAGAAAAATTAACGCATTTAATTTGTTTGGTGGTATGATTTCAGGCATTTTTCTGTTTATTTTTTTCTTTACAAATAACATTATATACAATTATTTTTATGTATTCCTCACACATTCTATTGATATAATTAACTAGATTAAATATTTTTAATATATAATTAATCATATTATTAAAATGCACAAAAAATATATATAAAAGTGACTGCATATAAAATTTTTATTTCATAATTTCTTAGAATTCTTCTTCTGCAAAACTCTACAATAAATTCTGAAGATATATTATATCGTAGATCTAGGTCTTACTTCAAAGATTCTATAGTGGTCATAATTTATATGCAAACCTTATCGCTACTTTGATGGTTCTCATAAACACTTATTTTTATCATTTGCTCATTTTTCCGTCCTACTTTATTGATTAGTTGTAGATGCATGTTTTTTTCTTCGAGACTTGATTAAACCTTTTTATGGACAACATTATTGTCAAATGTACTATAGAAATATTAAATTATTACTCTGTAATTCTTAGCTATCTAAATTAGATAGGTGGTCAATTCGTCATAGATAAAAAACATTGTGACAACAAAAAAATATAGTCCAATCAAATCAGACACCAATAAAAAAGCAAGGGAGATTAAAGGATTGAGTTAAATTGTGGTATTAAAAATTGTTGGTAGAATAAATTATGAAATTTGATCAAAGATAGATATAGAAACAGTAAATCAAACCAAGACGTATTATATATGTTAAATTGTTTTTAAATAGAAGCTATATAATATTAGATCAACAAGCAAACACCATAAATTAACTATATATGTTTTATTTCACTAACAACAGGAATGAAAGCTCCCTGCCCAATGATTTCAAAAGAAAGAAAGACACGTGATTATCGGTTTCACAAACTCTACATTGGAAAGCGATATTCCAGCTGCTGTGTATATATTATGGATGATTTTCTTTCTTTGTTAGAATTCTCAATCTTTCTTGAGAGAAAACGATATATATATATATATATATTATAGAAAGCCCCCCATAATTATGTTGCTTTATGTATTAGTGTTGGCTTTAGCGTTTAAAAAGCAAAGGCACTTATTTTTTAATCAAAAAAGCAAAAGGCACTTAATAATTTGTTTGGTGCGTGACAGTGAATGTATCATTTAAATTCAGCTTTATTTTTTTATTTTAAAATATTCTGATTAGCTGTAAAGCTCTAAGAAAGTGAGAAACGTTAAAAGTATTTTAGAAAAAAAAGATAAAAAGAGATTGGAGAAACGTAAATCATAACACTTTATATATTCCGCTTTACTTTTTTATAAGAGTAGCGCTGCCAGCCGGTTCGGGGTGAATTTTGTTTTCACACCCGCCAATCATGAATAGCCACGTAAGCAATCCAATAAATTTCAGGTTCCTACTTCGGTTTCTTCAGGCACAAAACATAGTGTATTTTATTGCAAGAACAGGGAAGAGCAACATCAAAACCAAGAGCCATGGTTAAAAAAAAATAAAAACTTGTTTCTTATTCAACAGAATATTCTGAACCTTTCCACAGAGGTACATCAACTCAGAGAAGGAACCATGGTCTCTCACGTTATCCTTCAGCATTTTCTCTAATCTCTACTCCAAAATTCGATCAATCAAACAGGGGCGGCCCAATATGATGTTGGCCTAAGGCGGAAATTTTGAGCGAGGAATTTTTATTTTAAAATAAATAATTTTAAATTTAATTTTTACATTATTTTTTATTTAAAAATTATTCCTATCTTTTTGCAAAATAAATTACTTATTATAATTTTATATCACATTTTCAACTAAAGATCGACTTAATTTTTATTAGAAAATTTATCTGTTTAGAGAGAATTTGATCTAATTTAATTTTACAAGACGCGCTTTAGACTCTAGTTTAGATTCAGAGATGAGATGAGATGGTTTTAGATGAAAAATGAAAGTTGAATAAAATATTGTTAGAATATTATTTTTTAATATTATTATTGTTTTGAAATTTGAAAAAATTGAATTGTTTATTATATTTTGTGCAAAAATTTGAAAAAAATATAATGATGAAATAAGGTGAGATAAAATACTTTTCAAATCGGGACCTTAGAAACATTTATAATCATTATTTCAATAAAGTTTTATAAACAATCTACGCATTTAGAAAAATTTTGACCCTTACCTCTTTAAAGGATAATATAAAAACATTATATGAATAGTACTCGAAAATTGGATTTTCCTATTTATAATTTTTATATTATATATTAAATTAATATTGACAAAAGAGAAGTGCATTTTTACAAAGAGAGTATGAGAGATAATTATTACATGAAGATATTTTTAAAACTAGTAATGACGTAATATTTATTTGATACTTTTGATTTTTTTATTGAGTTAATTTTTTTTTTAGTTACATCTTTTTTTCTCTTTTTAATTAATTTTACTTAAAATTTATTTTTAGACCTTCTTCCACTAAGGCTTAGGCAATCGCCTAAGTTGCCTAATGGAGCCGGCCCTGCAATCAAACAATGGAATATTATGATTACTCGACCGACTGTAAGCTTTTCTTTGGTGGGTGTAAAAAGAAAACTTACACCGACTGGCTGTAAGGTTCTCTCTTTTTAGAATCTATAGATCCAATCCATTAGCTGGCAAGCTCTGAGAAACAAACTACTTAGCTAGGCTCCGTTTGTATAAAAGATTATTATTTTTACATATTCTCAAAAATCGATCAAACATAAAATATTTTTTAATTTTTAATTTTTTATCTAATAATTACTTAATCATTACAATCTTTTTAAATTATCAAATAAAACATAAAACAACAATACAATTTTTTCAAATTTTAAAATAAGAATATTATTAAAAATTATATTCAAATAATATTTTAACTTTATAATATTTTTATTCAACTTTTTATCTCTTATTTTTCAAAACCCATAAAATATTTTAATTCAAATTACTTCATTACTATTTATAAATTATTACACTATTATTTACAATATTTTGAAATATTCTTAATATTCAAACAACCCTTAATTCTTAAGTAAGTAATAATATATAATACAGACTTGTTAATATATAATGAAAAGTGTATTAATTAATTACTAATGGAATAATATATATATATATATATATACTAGTGGAGGGAAACGTGTTGTGCACGTTTGCTTAGTTGTTTTTTTTTTATTGTCTCTTACAAAAAAGTTTTCAGTGTACATTTAAACAAAAGATCAAAAATATAGACAGAATTTTGTTTTTTTTGCAATGATCATTGCAATTCTGGGCCATATTGAACAGGGCCAACAGAGAGAACATTGAAATTTTTGTGTTTTTGTTGATTGAATATTTCTGGATCTGCACCAAGTTGAATCATCCATTATTTTTCTGAAACTTGTGCTGCAACTGTTTCTATAAATGGTAGATGTTCCTATATGTTAAAAATTTTATAGGATTAAAAAGTGAATAAATGTGTATATAATTAATTTAGAAAAAGTTAATATAAAGAAATAATGAGTATTTTATTGTAATAAGTAATTTTTTTTTGTTAAATATAAAAATTGCAGAAATGAAAAATTTACCTCTCCGTTGTGATTCATGAAATCGATTGCAGAGTAGCCTAATACTTCTTCAGCAATTTCGCCAAATATCACTGCAGCCAATTTTCCTGTTCCATCATCAACTTCAATGTATGCTCGACAGCTACATATAATTAGACCATTATTTTTTGTTAATATTGACAAAAAGATATACATGAGAAATTTTTAAAAAGAATTATTAAATAATATTGTTTGAAAATATATACCGTGGTTGAGCAACGGTTTGGTGTTTGCAGTGATAGCAGTGGAAAGTTTCATTATGGTTATGTCCAGTTCCTTTATGACAATTGATGCAAAACATATAAAAAAATATCTGGCGAAAATCGATAATGTTTATATTTGCTTTGATCCAGAATTTTGCTTTCTGTAGCATATAATAAACAATATGTTAGATAATATATAAGAATAAAAATTTGAAATGATAAAGCAAAAAAAAAATGTTTTACCTCCATTGGCTGTAAACTTTTCATTAATGCAGCAACATCACAATTTTTTGTTATTTCTCGCAGATCAATTGACGATAATGGTACAGGTGGATATGTTAATGATCTTGCAATAATTTTATCAAGTGGTGCATCATTGATTGTTGCCCTTAAAATTTAAAAAGAAAATGCAAATTAGTAAAAGGATGAAAAAAAATAATTTAAATATTTAACATGTATGTATTAAAAATATGTAACAAAAATAAATATAAATTTGATTATTTGTTTTTTAATTTATGGATGAAAAGTAAATATAAGTAAGAAAATGAAAAATAAATAAAATTATTTAAATATTAATTACCATTTTCGTAATTGTTCTGCTTCAGGGAGAAGAGGATTGATTGTAAAGATGCTTGTTGGCCGTGATGATAAGGACAAACCTGTATCATAAATATTGATTATTATTATTTCATAAATATATTTTTTATGAAAAAAGATAATAATAAAAATTATTTAAGATACCATTGTATGAACGAACTTTCAGTTTTGTTGCAAGTATGATTGATTTTGTTTGAATTATTTCAGAAATTTTTTGACATTCATCTTTGACGAATCGGCCCCACATAGTTAAGCTGACTGGATTTAAGCTATAATACATAAAATATAGAAATTAACAGAAAATTTATTAGAGTCAAAATAAAAAAGAATGCTTGAAGCATAAAATTAAGAGATTGTTTTACCTTTGATCTATGACATAAATTTCTTGAATAGCAATTGGTCCATTTGTTAATGTTATTTCTTTGGATGGTTTCATCTGAATGGCAACTGCTAATAGATCTGATAAAAAAGATTTAAACTGTTAATTGATTTATATCAAAAAATTTAAGACAAATAATAAATTACCTATTTCTGCAACTGAGTCTTTGTAGGGATCCAACTGATCAATAGAAATGAAATTGTACTTCGGTAGCTCTAAATGGATTTCATCATTTGGTACTTCTTCGATGATTGTCTTAGAATTTAAAATCCACTGAAACTCGTATGATTCTGTTCTGAATTTTGGATCTAACGGCTTAACAAATGCATCTATGATGTAATAAGATTGGAAGATATGCAGAGAGTTTTTTCTTGAATCAATATCATTACCAAACATGGTTGCTTGAACACGATTTCCCTGCGTTGTTTGAAAAAATTTAAGTGAGAATATTTTATAATATTTTTTTTAAAATAATTTTGAAAGAATTGATTTTTTTTTTTAAAAATGAAGTAATTTTGAAAATAAAATGGAACTAAATATAAAGAAAATGTAAATAACAGGAAATATAAATATTTTAAAATTTAATCTAATTTTTTTAATGAAATAGAAATTGTAAAAATAGATATTATACCTCTTGATCAATTAAGGTCAAATTTTGATATTTGACTGATGAGTGTTGTGCAGTTCTTTTAGGAGATTTTTCTGCGACAATCATTTTGATTTTCTATTTTTTTGTGGCTGGAGTGATATCTTTGATTGATGTAAAAATTGGCCGCATCTTCAAAGGCTGCAAGTTAAAAAAATAAAGTGTAAGTAATAGAATAAAAAGGTAGTATATAGAAAATGAAGTTAACAAAAATGTAAAATAAAAACAAGGAATTAATAAAATGTTAAAAAAAAATTGTAGTAAATTTATAGTTTTGTTTTAGAGATTAAAATCTATTAAAAAACTTATATTTAATTACCTGCATGATTTCAAGTAGCAGTAGCAATTGTTAACAATTCTGTATATACAATATTTTTTGTTGAATTATTTTCTGGTTCTTCTATTGAGATTGGTCGTATTAAAATTTTGACTGCAGAAATAGTCTTTGCTCTTGATAAAGCCACATATAATTGTCCATGTGAAAAAACTGGTTGAGGCAAGTATATCCCAACAAGATCTAATGTTTGTCCTTGTGATTTGTTTATACTCATTGCAAAGCTTAATCTGATAGGAAATTGAGTTCTCTTGAAAGGGAAACCACTGTTCTCATCTGGTCTTGGCAAAAATGGAATTCTAGGAATAAAAACTTTTTTGCCACTCTGATGGCCAATTGCAATTTCTGCATGAATCACATTATGATCAAAATTACGACAAATCAGTCGTGTTCCATTGCATAATCCTTCTGAAGGATTAATATTTCTAAGCAACATGATCGGACAATTCTGTTTCAGCAACAATTGATGTGGAGGGAATCCATTTGGAGTTAATGTATTTAAGAAATCTTCCATGACTGCTTGTTCAGATGCATCTATTGTTTCGTCAAAGCTGTAATACTGTTTCATCTCTCCTGGAAATCTTTGTATCAATAAATTGTTTATCTCATCTACATAGCTGTTCTTTGGTGCTAATATGGCACGATTCATCATGTTTGAAATATTCATTGAATATTCTGAAATATCATCAAAAATAGCATCCAACAGTTGATCCAAAGAAGTACTATCGTCTTGATATGGGATTAACATTGTTGTAGGAATCTTGACATATTCGTCAATTGTAATTGGTGGCATTCCATTGCCCAATTCCAATATGTAGTTTGAAAAATCTGGATCTAATCTGGCACGCATATTTTCAGTCAAATGAATCTTTGTTAATATGGGCCATAGATAAGAAGAAACCAAGCTAGCATCAATGTGTTGTTGTCTTGTGCCTTTAGGAACAACGGGTAAAATTTGACGAAAATCTCCTCCAAATATAACAACTTTTCCACCAAAAGGTAGTTCTGAATCGTTGACATCTTTTAACATTCTATCTAATGCCTCTATAGCTTCCTTTCTTGACATTGGAGCTTCATCCCATATAATCAATTTTGTTACTTGTAGCAATTTTGCAAGTCCACTTTGTTTGCTGACGCTGCATATAGAATTTTTGTTACTATCTAGAGGCATTTTAAATCGTGAATGTGCTGTTCGACCTCCAGGTAAAATTGATGCAGCAACACCAGATGAAGCAGTTGCAATAGCAATTAAATCTTTTGATCTTATTTCTGCAAGAAGTGCTTTATACAAAAAAGTCTTTCCTGTTCCGCCAGGTCCATCTATAAAGAATGCAGCATTTTGATCTGAGAAAACTTTTTCTAGAACTAACTTGTAAACAACTTGTTGTTCTGTATTGAGCAATGTTGATGCAAGTATATCTTCTTCTGGAATTGAAACAGCTAATTCATCATCAATTTCTCTAGACAAAAATTCATCTTCATCAAAATGAATGTTTTGATCAAGAAGTTGAAATGAATTAATATCTCTACCCATTGATTCAAGTGTTGTGGAGATGGAGTGTAAAACCTGCATTCTCACATTTAATAGAGAATGTTCAGTTGTTTGAAAATCAGCTGACATGTCTTGCTCAAAAAGTTCCCAAAGATATCTTGGATTTGCTGGATTACAATAGACCAAAATGGTTGCAAATAGTCGCCGCAAATTAGAAGGTGTTTGATAAAGAGATGCTTCTTGTAAACATTCTTCGATGCTGTTATCTCTTTGTAATAAACCGTGCATTGTAGCTGCTTCACGAAATGTGGGAGCTAAAACACCATTAACTGTCTTGAGATCATCAAATGATAATGGACCTCTTATATGATTCAATAAAATTCGCAAATAATATCTTTCACCTTCAGAAGGATTTGCTGTCACGATTCGGCCTATAACAACTTGTTTCTTTCGAACAGTCCACATTTTGTATTGTTGACTCCAAACATAAAATTCTGGAAATTCTTTATATAACAATCTTCTGGCATTTTGGTCAACTTGATTTGTAGAGAAAAATTCTGTCAACATTGACTTTGCAGAAAGATCAGAATTAATAACGTTTGTCAAGTTTTCATGTGCTCGGAAAGTTACTTGGTGCTGATTTTCAAGATGTAAATGTAAGTTGTAGACTGCTGGATGCACCTCATTGATAATAAATCCATATATTCTCCACATTGCCTCTGGCGGAGCAATCCATCGGGCTGATTGAAATTGTTGAATTTCATCAATTTGTTGATTGGTTTGTTCAGAAACCAAATTAAAGGCAACACGGTCATGACCTTTGTAAACATACTTATAAAGGTATTTAACTGCCTTTATTGTAGAACATATTTTGACATTGATATGGCAGTCAAACATTGCAAGCAAGTAAGGATTGTATGGAACAACCCATCGATTATCCAAATCATGACCTCTGATTTTGACTACTTTTTTGTCATCAGCTCGTCTGTATATTGGAAAACAATCATTTCCAATAGTTGTATTTTTGACAAACTGTCTTGGGTAACTATTTTTGCAATGACCATTTCTTTTCATGCAGACATTTGCAGGATTCAAAATTCCACACGGTCCATGCATCATATGCTTTGTAACAGCTGTATAAAGATGTAAGTTCTTGTTTTTGTCAGGTAATTCTGCAGAAACAATTTGATCGAAAGATTCAGGTGCATATAATTTCCAATCTCGATGTAGGATGATCAAAAAATGTGCATGGGGAAGTCCTCTTTTTTGATGTTCAATAACATAAACATATGCTGAAACTTTTCCAAATATTTCCCGCTTGAATAATTGATCCTTCAATTCTTCTAACTTTGCTTTGAAGACTTGGGCAATTAAATTAGGACGATTTTGAGTTTCTTCATGTGGTTTCAATTCAGCAGAGATTTCTTTCCAATTTGGGTTGCATGTAATTGTCAGAAAGATATCTGGTTTGCCATACCTTTGAACTAAAGTCATTGCCTCCATGTATCTTTTTTGCATATCCCTTGGACCTCCAATAAAAGATGATGGTAAAATTATTCGCTTTCCAATTCTAGAAGCATTTGTTTCTCCAACGTTGATGCTATCCACAATGCTTTGATATAATTCAGATCGAATGTGTTGCTGATTGTTACGAAAATAATCTAATCTTGACGTCTCAATTTTAATATACATATCAACAACAAATTGTTGAAGCAGTCGGCCAGAGACCAAAAGAATAGAATTGATATTTTCCCTGATTTGTAACTTATAACAATAGTATTCGCGGCATGAAACAAATGAATCTTTCCTCTTTCTTCTAAACACTACAAAAAATTATGGCTAAAAATTTAACAATTTCGATATTTAATAAGTAAATTGTAAATAAAATGTATAAATCATTTGGAATTGTACGTATAACCTTGATCTTCTTGTCTAAGTAATTCTTCGGCAGATATTGATTGATGTGGATCAATTGATTGTGCAGTATGACTATGATTAGACATAAATGCACTTCGTCTGTTGATTCTTTGTATACCTTGATGCCATCCAATATCACCAAAAGGAAACAACAATGGATACTGAAGTGGATCATAACATCCATAGTAATATTGAACAATGTGACTTCCACCAACATGGTTGTAAACAAAGATGTCTCGAGGTGTTATTTGTTCTAGAGTATCATCTTCAATCCAAATTGCTGCAACTTCTGATGATGTAGGAGCATTATATACACGTTGATCTAAACCAGGATCTGATCTAATGCATATTTTTTGACATTCCAAACTTGGTAAATCTCCAAGAGAGCGAAAAAATCTAGAATATGGATTGACACGAAGAATATCCATGAGCTGTGCAATAACTGATGGATCCATTCTAGTTGAATCAAGAATCCGATTTTCAAATTCATGTTCGGCATCATAGAAATATAACTATAAATTTGAAGGCCGACCATTTGAAGGAAGTAAATCAGAAAGATAATGATAGATCTATCCTTGAACTCGAAATGTGTAAATACCTCTATTTCTTTGACTTAAGTTTCTGTCAAATTTAACTCCAAAAGATGTAAAAGCAAACTTGTTGTTATATGTTCGAACGTATGTCCGAAATTGTATAGATTCAGGATTGTTTGAGACAAACAAAGTATAAAGTTGTTCAGGAACAGCATTTGTTGCCAGAGAAATTGATCCATCAGCACAACAAAAATTGTTAGTTTCATGGAAGAATTTCTTTGCTTTGCAATGTCTGCAAGATGGCATGTTTGGTAAAGAAGAAGCTTCAAAAGGAATATTTTGTAGTATTTGTCTATGTGTAGAAGAGCGACGACATCTTGTACCTATTAAATTGAAATAAAAATATAATATAATAAAATTATTTACAGTTAATAAAATAATAATGAATTTACCAATATATTAGAAGTGAGAAAAAATACTATAATATAATGTTTAAAATAATTTTAATTTGTTTTTTTTAATTTACCTAAAGATATTGTTGTAGAGGTCGTCTGAAGAGTTGACTGTGCTTCCAAAACATAAGGATCCTATTTGAGCAAGAAGATCATTTTTTGATAAAAAAAATCAGATGTTAACATAAAGAAAAAAAAATAGTAAACCTGTTGGCTTGTTAGATGTTCAGATATTTGTGCTGTTTGTATCCGTGTAAATGCAGAACTTTCGCTCAGCAAATCCATAGATGAATTTGGAAACATTGAAGAATCTGATATAGTATTAAAAACTATAGATTCAAGTGAATTTGTTGTAGAGAGATCAACAGTTCTAGAAATAGATGCTCCTTGTGAGGAAGAAATTCCATGAGATGCTCCTTGTGAGGAAGAAATTTCATAAATGCTGTTGACATCAGAAAGACGACATCTTTTGGATTGTGATTGTTCAAAATTACTATTTTGAACATTCCTGATATGCGGCAGATAATCATTGGATGTGCCATCAATAGATGTATTGATTTGATCCATATATGATAGTTCTAAACGTATTGGCTCAATTGAATTAATCTTCGCAGCTTTTTGCTGAGCATATCTTTCTCTAGCTTTTCGACAAATTTCAGCTTTTTTGTCTTCAGGCAAATCTTTATATAACATCTTTTTTGTTAATTGTTTTTGAGAAGCTTCAATAACAATATTTTAATTGTTACATTACAATAAAAAGAAATAATAACTTATGAATTTAAAGAAAATTCTATTATTTGTTCGACAAAAATTAAAAACTAAATATATTAACGAAATAAATTAAAGCCTAACAACAATTAATATTAAACCTATGCATAACAGACAATTTTAAAATGAGTATAATAATAATAAATAATAAAGATATTTCAATATAAGATGACAAGTAAAAGATGTAAAATTTAAGAGAAAAGGTTTTTAAATGCAAAAATTATAAAAATACACCACGAATTTTTTTAATAATAAAATGAAATACTTACCAATTTTTTGATCAAAGATTAATCTTTCTTGTACTTTGCAGCTTTAGACAATAGTGCAATTCCTATTTTTGACACAAAAAAATCATCAAAAGATTTAGAATTTAGCTTTTATTTTCAAATTTAATAAATTTTAAACATTTCATTAAATTTATATAAAAATGTTAATAAAAAATGAAATTTCTATTTGTTTTGTACAAACATTAGCACTAAAATTTTATAAATAGGTGATTTGCTTTTATTTTTATTAAAAATATGTTTTATTCTTAATTTATTGCAAATATTTTAATTTAAACAGACGTTTCTTTTCCTAGACAAAATAGATTTTTTAACTAAAAGCTTTTAATTGTAATTAATTGAATCAAAAATTTAAATATATATTATTTTTTATATAAAATTTTCGCTGAAAAATTAAATAAGTTCACCCAATTTTAAACAATATGTAAGATTATTACTATATTTTAATTTAAAAATTTTATTTTTCTGTTTTGAAAAAAACTTATCACAAAATTTAATTCCAAAATATATAATTATTATATTTGAATTGAGATATATATAGAAAAAATATTTTGTGAAATAGACATAAATTAAACATTTTTATAGAAAATTGATTCTTCAAAAAATTAATACAAACAAAGAAAAAAATGGTTAAAAATACATGATGAATTTTTTTAACAGTAAAATAAAAGATTTACCAATTTTTTGATGAAAGATTAGTCTTCCTTGTACTTTTTAGCTTTAGATAACAATGGAATTCTTATTTTTGATACAAAAGAATCACCAAAAGATTTAGAATTTAGGTTTTATTTTCAAATTTAATAAATATTAAACATTTCATTAAATTTATTACAAAAATCTTAAAAAAAAATGAAATTTCTATTTTTTTTCTGCAGACATTAGTACTAAAATTATATAAATAGGTGATATTTTTTTCTTTTTATTAAAAATATTTTTTATTCTCAAATCATTGCAAACATTTTAATTTAAATACACCTTTTTTTTTCCTATACAAAATAAATTTTTTAAGTAAAAGGTGTAATTAATTGAATTACAAATTTAAATATATATTATTTTTTATCTAAAATTTTCATTGAAGGATTAAATAACTTCACCCAATTTTAAACAATACGTAATATTATTACTAAATTTTAGTTTAAACAATTTATTTTTGTGTTCTGAAAAAAACTTATTACAAAAATTAATTGCAAAATATATAATTATTATATTTGAATTGATATATATAGAAAAAATATTTTGCAAAATAGATAAAAATTAAACCTTTTTAAAGAAAATTGATTCATCAAAAAATTAATACAAATTATGAAAAATGTATTTAAAATGCACAAAAAATAAATAAATTATCTAGATATATTTAAATTTTTTTATTGATTTATAGATTCTTAAATAAATTGTTGTACACATAAAAATTTTATTTATTATATAAAAATATTATTATTTATTTTGCCAAATATTATCAAAACTGCAAAATTCGTAATTTATAAATTTTTTTAAAACTTTTAACATTCATTTTAAAAATATGTCACTCGATAACTCCTTAAATTTGATATTTAAACAAATTTCATACTTAAACAAAAAATGAACAAAAACAATTATAAAAATATTATTTAAAAAATTTGATATGGGTGGCCTAAAATTAAATTTGTCAATTTTTTATTAAAAATTTTAATCATTATAATTTAATTTTACAATATTATCTCTCTCCTTTCTACTAATATGATATACTCATAATTTTACTACAATGAACATTTCAGATAATTATGTTTTTTCTATCAACTTCTTCATAAAAAGGTAAACGATTTTAGATAAAACGACACTATTTACATATTTTACATTTAACAAGTAATTTTAAATTTTAAATAATATTTATAAATATATTGAATTTATCTATTTCTATTTTCTCAAAAAAATATTGATGAATAAAAACAATTGTTTGTTTTCGATATATATAATGCATCGTTTGGATATGGTTAAAATTTAAAGAACCAATAAAATAAAAGTTCACAGTTAAATTAATTATTTCAATTCTTTTTACATCTTAAATATTTATTTACGTCATTTCCTTTCTAAATTAATCGAGATTTCAAATGGATATCTAACGTCATCCAAAATTAATGAAATTAATCGAGATTTCGAATGGATATCTATCACCATAATTAAGGTTAAATAATAAATTTTGATTTAAGTGCCGTTCGGACTATTACTTTACGTGATAAACCTTACGTGAGCAACAAATTTAAAAAACACAACGATTTTTATTTTTACATTTTGATAACAGAATAATGTTAAGATGTTAAAAAGTTTTACTAAATATAACAATTTCAAGAAAAAACACTGAGGATACTTTTCGTTTATATAATTACAAATAAATGCATTGCTCAGATTATATAGCAAATATTATGTAAGGATCTAAATAAATTTTGGAAATGAATTTTCATTTAGCAATTTAATTTAATTAAATCCGCAACATTTACATATCTATATATATAGAAATTACAGTAGATTTGTTTACTTTTACTTGCAAGGAAGAATATTCTAAATGTTTTGAATTTAATTGTCATGACGCAAAAATTTGCTACATATTACAAAACAGATATAAAACAATTTCTAGAGGTTATTGATGCAAATAAATTATATAAATATTTACATCAAACTAAAAATGTACTAATTTACATCAAAGTACGAATTATTACAGCGCTTTTGTAACGAATACATAGTCCAATTGTCTGGTAACATACACAGATATCTTCCAAAGAAATAGTCCCAATAATAATACAAAGAAAAACACGTTTCTCGTGATGAATGATAATAAGGTTTATTTTTTGTCTTTCACCAGGGATCACAATTTTTTGGATCGGTTTAAAAAAAATAAAACTTCACATTAAGTACAGAAAATTTAAACCAAACACAGAAAAGAGGCTTTTGGCATCGCTAATAAAACCATATTTCCGTTTCAAATTAAACAAATTTGCTTCACTTTTGAGAAAACATAAAAGAATATTAATGGTGGATGTGAAATAACTCTGAATTTCGTTGAAAATCACCTTACTTAAGATACAATTTTGGAATATTAAAAAAATGAGTACACATTTTCAGCTTCAATTTTCGTGTTCAATATTGATTAAAAACAGAACTGATAACACTGAGCGGTGACTCAATAAAAACCATGTTAATGTTCAGGATAAGATCAATTACATTCTCTTCTTAGATAAAAACATTGTGTGCAAATGAACGCTTTATAATGTTTTTTTAGAACATTTGTTTTAGTACGCAACAAAATATACAAGCCTAAAGTCGCTTTTAAAAGATACTCTTAGGATTAATTCTTTTAAAGTTCAACAAAACAATTAGTCAATTATATAATAAACGCGCATGAAGAAATGTGGAATTAGAGATACCAATTTCGTAATGAACAGGAAAATTAGAGATAGCAATTATATAATAAAGACATATCAACAAATATGGAATTAAAGGATTAAACAGCAGTGCAAAAACAGAAAGTTTTCAAAACTTCAAAGCACCTAAAAGAATAAAGGAATTAAATTAAATATCTATTCATACTTCCAAAATATAATATAACTAAAAAAGAAAACTAAAGATATATAAGTCCATGTTCGAACAACTATATAAATTTGATACCTGATGTTATCAACAAAACCTAACATACAAGAACATGAATACTTATAGAATTTACTAAAAACAAATTAAAATTATATTTAATCTAAAATTATATTTACTAAAAACAAATTACAATATCTAAACCAAAAAGAATAAAAACAAAAGAAAACTTTGAATATCTGTATATCCAAGATATTGTCCAATTCATAACTTTGAATGAATCACAAAAATATACTATAACAAAATTGAGCAGCCAGCCAACTTAAGTTTTAAATCTTATTCTTCAAAAAATACACGTAATAAAAATGATGATTCCACAAAATTAAAGTTAAAAAAATTATAAAATCTACAAACCTTAACAAATCAAAACAACAAGCTATCTAACAATATCTTTATTATAATTTGGTCAGTCATCAATTAACATAAAAGATGTAATGCAATAACTTAGTTTGAAATATATGAACAAAAAATAGTACACAATAAAACTGCCATCAAGATAACAGCTAAAACTATAACAAGTAAATAGCAAATCAAAACAATAAAAACACATCTAACACAAAACTATAAGAGACAAACCTTAAAGAAACTGAACTGTAAAACAAGAAATCCCGATTCCCTGCATCAAATACAAACAAATTAGAACTATTAAATGCACAACATAAGCAAACAAAATGCCCGAAAAAAAAAAAAATTCGAATCAACCGTGACAATACAAATCGGTAGTGAACAAAATACAGTGTCCAAAATTCCAGCCACAAAAAACTCAACAAATCTATACATAATTTTGAAATCAGAAATGAATAAGTCAGTAAAGCAAACAAAAAAATGCATTATAAAATATAACAAAAAAAAAAAAATCGTGGTCTCAGAGAAATGGCAAAAGAACAACATCAAGAAAATCCTGTGGTCTCAGATAGATACACTCAAATCTAAAGCCGCACGTACAATAGGCTGTAATGTATTAACCATATCATGCTTAAAAAACCAGCTCCACAACGAGCAAAAACGGTGATCTCATAACATTTCAGAAAACAACAAAAGGTAAAAAATTCCGCTGTCTCAGATAGATACAATAACATGTAAAATAACACAAAAAATGAACTTTACATCAATAAAGAAAAATGAAACAGAGAAGAGAAAGAAAGAGAGAACCGAAGAACCGAACGGACGAAGCAGAGAGATGGACACTTGAAATGACCGAAAGGCAAGAGCCAAAACAATTAAACTGATGGAGCCAAATGACCAAAAAGGCCCAATCGCAAATGACAATAAAACTCCAACCACATGGACACACACAAGACCAACAAAAAGGACAAAAAAGAGCAACACTATAAAACACAGAAGTTAAAAAGCGAAGGCAGAACTTACTGTAGTTTAGCGTAGCTAAAAATGAAGTAAATTCACGCACAGAACTTAAAAGGCAACACTTCAATATAATATAAAAAGAAAATAAAAAACATTACTGCAAAAATATAAATAAGGTAATTTCCTACACATGAACACCATAAAAATTGATGAAAACAACATTTAAGAACCTGAACCATTAAAGAAATAATAGAAACTGAATGATAAATAACCTTCGACGGAAAAGGTAGAACTTCTGAGGTCAACAGAAGATTTGCTTATAAAACCAAAAGAAGCTCGGCAGACATTTGAGGAGAGATGGAAGCATGATAGAAATAAATGATACAAATGAAATTAAGAAAGGAACTTTATAAGCAGGTTAAAGACGTAAACAAAAAAAGTAAAAGAAAGGACGAGCAATAAAACAACTATTGACATCTGGATACAGAGATGAGAGGCTTTTATAAAATAAGTCACTGTTTTGCAATTACCAATAAAGTAGCAAAGTAACAAGACAAATCCGGCAAAAAAAATCTCTGAAACAAATCTCTACCACGCCGGCAAATCATCAAAAAGTAAATACAGCTATATTAATTTGAAGTCAGATTCAAAGTATCTAAATATGTTTAAATATTTATACTAAATTGACCACAGAAACATCACCAACAAAACTTCATTACATTCACGTCAGATTGAAAAAATAATATAGCTAGAAACCGACTAAATTAACCAAACGAAACATGAATAGGACAAGACAGGACAGGACAGCATTTAAACTAAAGCATAACTGCGGCAAAACAATAAAAACACTACAGTTTCCATCGCATCAATATTACGGAAGCATTAAGTTGCCATCCTATCAAAATAAATATTCAAATAAAATTAATGAATTGAGAATCCAAAACAGATGAAGGAAATTGATTACAGAAAAGACAAATACTAAAAATCGAATAAAACCAAAATTCATTAATCAGCCAACTGAAATGACCATAAAGGCCCAACCGACAATACCAATAAAATCCCAAACACAGACACGCAGAAGGACAATATAAAGGGCAAAAAAGACAAATGCTATAAAACAAAGGATTTAAAAACGGAAAGCAAAAGTTAATGTAGACAGTTGTAGCTAATCGATTCTCGCTTATAATATAAGTACACATATACATTATGTACATATCTATAAGTACATACAAAGATATGTCTTAATTTTTAAAAATATGAAATGCATCATTGACCGCGGATTAAAAATCTTAAAAATCAGAAAAGAGATCTAAACTATAATCTAACTTTAAAATACAACAATGAAAATAAATCCAAAATATTAAATCCATCATTGACCACCGCATAAAAACCGTGAAAAAAAAGGCAAATAACATCATTGACCACAGGTAAAAAGGCAAAGAATAAAGAATTCATCATCGACCACGGCATGAAAAACACGTATGCAAACCGACATGGCAGGAAAAAAATTTTTGGCATAAAAACCCAAAAAATAAGTCCAAACTTTAATACAATACCAAAAACAAAACACGATTAATGACAACGGCACAAATAGAAAATCAAAGAGCAGCAAATTTTTTTTTTCCTTTTCCAACGTTTAGGAAAAACACAAACAATGACAACCGAAAAAGCACAATGAGCACCAGAATAAACACACCGAACATAACAAATAAAAAATCCAAAAATGAACATTCAAAAAAGGCCACAAACAAACGATCGGAGAAGATGAAACAGAACACACCTACAATAAAAAAAGAATCGAAATTCCAAAAGAACGGAACTCAAAGGAACACCACAACAAACAGATACAAGCACATTGTAAAGAAAAAATCATCTTTCTTCGTTTCCAAAACAACCGAACCGAAGGCACCCACAACCAAACAATAGGAAAAAAACCCCATTTTTCTTCCTTTTCGAAGTCTCCGAAAAACCACAAACAATGAGAACTACAAATCAACATCGAACACCAACAAAAGATACAATTTTTCTCCCCTTTCGGACCCACCCGCAACCAAAAACAAAAGGAGAATCGAAAAAACCCACAAAAACCCAGAAAAGGCAAGAACCGACGGAAAAGATGCAAAAAAAAATCTACAAAACTCGAAAAGCAACACGAAATAAACCACCGGAGAAGGCAAAACAGATCAAAGAAACAAAAAAAGAACCGAAAAACCTAAACTAAGCAAACGGAAAATAAACACACCCGGAACGAAATCTGAAAACCCAGAAAACCCAAAACAGCCGAAACCAAATCCACACCAAACAAAACACAATCAGAACCAACATCAAAAAGCCAACAAAGGACACTCAGAACCAGCATCAAACAATCGGCCCGAGAAGATGAAACAGAGGAGAGAAGAAAAGAGCAAACCGAAGAACTTAGAAGAACCGAATGGACGAAGGACACTCGGAATGACAGAAATGAAAAGCCAAACAATTAAACCCATGGAGCGAAATGACCAAAAAGCCCCAACCCCAAATGACAATAAAACCCCAACTACACGGACATACACGGACACACACAAGACCAACGAAAAGGGCAAAAAAGACAAATACTATAAAATACATAGATTAAAACGGAAAGGGAAAATTACTGTGCATTACTGTAGCTAATCGATTCTCACTTATAATATAAGTATAGATATATATATATATATATTATATGCAGATAGATCTTGTACGGCGCAATTAAGATCAGCTTAAAAATCAATTTCGCAAATAAACATAAGCTGTTATCAATTTCTGATAATTTATGAAGCATTTCCTTTGCTCGGATGGATATTTGATTGTTTCTTTAATTTTATTATTTTACTTATTATTTACATTACTGACTTTTCCACAGCTTGGTCCATTATTATCATGCATTCACCTAGTCATCAACTCTTACACTCTCCCTATTATTATTATTTTTTTTTATAGTAAATGGCTTTTCTATATTGCATAGGGATTACAAGAAAACTTATCCACCCAAATAACATGGGCAATAGATTCTGGTACGGATTCCCCCCATACAACCAAATCATCTACATTCCAAGCCATTCTAGCTAGCTTATGAGCAACACTGTTATCTAAACAACTCACATGTTTACATAAACGGACATCTAAGTGAGACATTAATCTTTTAACTTCAAATGTCAAATTTCCTAGGTGTGAGGCATCCTGTTGAGATTCTTGTTGCAGCTTTTCCACTAGCAGCTTACAATCTGACTCCACCATCAACTTTGATATACCCGATTGAATGCATAACTGAAGGCCCCTTAAAACTGCCACTAGTTCAATAGTTTTTGGTCCTTCTATAAAGCATTCTATCTTGCTAGCTGCAAATATTACTTCACCTCTTCCATCTCGAAGCACTGGCCCAACTCTTGCTTTCTTTTGATAAAAAAATAGAGCACCATCAATATTGAGTTTCAGAAACCCCTCTGGAGGGGGACTCCAAAAACCATTTAATTTAGTATGGTTTAGGTTTTTCTGTTGAGAACAGGAAGCATAATTGGACTGAATTGAGAGGGCATGGTCCACAACTTGTTTTATAGGTAGAACAACCACATCATGTATCTTTCGGTTTCTCCTATACCAAAAACTCCATGCTATCAGACAGAAAAACTACAACTCCTCTGTAGTGCCTGTCTTATGCACATGATTGATTAGGTCAATGAAATGGAAAGGTTTTTGGATATCAAACAGTTTAGGAAGCTGGCTTTTCCAGAACTCTATTAACTGGGGATAGAAAACAATTGCATGGCCCAAGTCTTCATCCTGTTCAGCACATAAACAACATTTAGGATCTATATCAACATGTCTCTTAATTAAGTTCAATCCTGTTGGTAAGCAGTTCTTGCATAATTTCCATGCAAAAATCCTTATTTTCAAAGGCAACTTCATCTTCCATATTGCTCTCCATAGGCTATTCAAGCTACTACTATTTGAACTCTGCCCTTCTGCATCATAAATGCCTTTTTGTAACAGCTTGTAAGCACTACGAACACTGAACTCCCCACTTCTCTTTTCAGTCCACATCCATCTGTCTTCATAACCCTCTGGACAGATTACTATTTTCAGTATCTTCTCTGCTATAATTGGATTGAATAGAGCTTGAACTTTTGAAGTGTCCCACCATCTGGTTTCCCCACTGATAAGAGTGTCCACTGTTTCAGTTTTGCTGTCCTGACTCTCTCCTCCTATATGTTCATGCAACAAGTCTCTGTACCCTGGGATCGTGCCAAATCCTAATAGTTTTTCCATCCCCTACCCTCCTTTGACATCCCTGCTTTAAGAAAACTCTAGTATCCCAAATTCCTCTCTATGCATAGGATGGATTATGACCAAGCTTTGAATCCAAAAATTCTCCTCTTGGGAAATATTTTGCTTTAAACACTTGGTACATCAAGGATTCTAAGTGAGTGACCAACCTCTAGCCTTGTTTTACAAGAAGGGCTATATTAAACAGTTTTAGTTCTTTAAAGCCCAACCCCCCCTTGAAACTTTGATTTGCACATATTCTTCCAACTCACCCAGTGGATTCTTTTGTTGTTTTCTGTTCTACCCCACCAGAATCTGGCCATCAAGCTTTCAAGTTCTCTAAACAGGCAGTCTGGTAATTTGAAACAACTCATACCATAAGTAGGAATAGCCAAAGCTACTGCCTTCAGTAGGATTTCCTTTCCTCCTTGAGATAGTTGTTTTTCTTTCCAACATTGCAATTTCTTCCATACTCTTGACTTAATTTCCGAGAAAGCATTAGACTTCTTCCTACCTAGCATTGGAGGCAATCCCAAGTATTTTTTATACTGCTGAATAGCTCTACCCCCCCACATGTTCCTTATTTCCTATTGCATAGGGACACTTACATTGCTGCTGAAAACCATACTTGTCTTATCCATATTCAATTTCTGCCCATATGCCAGTTCATACCTCTTTAGGACTCTTTGTAATTCAAGATTTGTTTGGACATCAGCTTTACAGAAGATGACACTATCATCAGCAAAAAGTAAGTGGTTTATGGCTGGAGCCCCTCTGCAGATACGGATACCAGGTATCATTGAATTCAAGGCTGCTTGCTTTAACATACAGACTAAACCCTCAGTGCATAGGAGAAAGAGGTAAGGGGACAAGGGGTCCCCTTGTCTCAACCCATGAGTAGGTTTAATGCACCCTTTTGGAACACCATTTAGCATAACTGAGAAAGAGACTGAGGACACACAGTTCATTATTAAATTAATCCACCTAGCTTCAAACCCCTTATGAACCATGATTCTTTCCAGAAAATCCCACTCAACTCGATCGTAGGCTTTGCTCATATCCAGTTTGATAGACATATAGCCTTTCTTTCCCCCTCTTTTGTGTCTTAGAAAGTAAACAATTTCATAAGCCACTAACATATTATTTGTAATTAATCTTCCTGGTACAAAAGCTGACTGTGAAGCGGATATTAGTAGAGGGAGTAAAGCTTTCAATCTATTAGCTATAACTTTGGACATGAGTTTATAAAGAACATTACACAAGCTAATAGGTCGAAAATCAGCTACTTTAGTGGGGTTCTGTTTTCTAGGGATAAGACAGATGAATGTATGGTTTAACTCTTTTGGAAACACACCAGTATTTAAAGACTCCAGCACAGCCTCAGTCACAGAAGAGCCTATTGTACTCTAGTATTTTTGATAGAAGATAGGGGGCATACCATCGGGTCCTGGGGCCTTTGTTGGATGCATTTGAGAAAGGGCCAAATTGACTTCTGTTGCAGTAAAGGGTTTCATCAGTTCTTCATTCATAAGAGATGTCACTTTGCCCTCCACCTTAGCAACAGACTCAGTGTGATCCCTCTCCTCTGAGCTAGAAAACAGCTGTTGAAAATAGTTTACCACTAACTCTTCCATATCTCTTCCTTCTTTCCACTGGTCTTGCTCATCCTGCAACTTCTTTATGGTGTTCTTCTTTTTCCTGTGTGATGCTTTAGAGTGAAAGTATCTTAAGTTTTGGTCCCCAGCCTGAATCCACAATGCCTTAGATCTCTGATGCCACATTTCCTCTTCCCTTCCTAACCATTTGTTCACTTCTTCCCTGGCACTTATGTTTTCTTGAGAATTCAAACTTGCAGGATCCTTTTCTTGTAACAAACTTAGTTTTTCTTTTGCCTCAGCAATTTTGACTTGTACATTGCCAAAGCTTTTTTTGTTCCACACTTTCAGTTTCTCCCCTACCTTTTGAGTCCATTGCATCAAGGACTTCATACCATCTTCTTTACTCCTATCCCTCCATGAATCCTTGATGAGTTTGGAGCAGCCTTCCTCTCCTAACCACATTGATTCAAATCTGAAAGGTTTGTGTCCCCTCCTATTTGTTTGATGTCCAGTCGTATCCACCCACAAAGGAATATGGTCAGAATAGGCTACTGAACCGTGTACCACACTTGCCAAAGGGTTATTTGAACACCAAGCTTCATTAGCTAGTGCCATGTCGAGTCAAGCACTTATGCACTCAGAGTCCCCTCTTCTATTGGACCACGTATATGGACATCCTTGGTACCCCAAGTCCTTAACACCACAATCATCTATAGCATCTCTAAAATTCTTCATTTGCCATTCTGGTTTGTCCACTCCCCCCCACTTCTCAGCTTGGTGTATGATTTCATTAAAGTCACCAATTAATAACCACCCCAAGTTGTCAACACCATTCAGTGATCGCATAAGGGCCCATGTCAAGTGTCTATTGGCCACCTCAGGAAAGCCATAGATTCCTGTTAAAAACCACCTTCTTCCCTCTTGTTCTTTTTCAACAACAATAGCATGTATATGGTTTTTTGAGTATTGTAGTATAGTTAGATCCACTTCTATTTTCAAAAATAAAGCCAGCCCTCCCCTTCTTCCCTCACAACTAACTGCTAAACAGTTTGCAAAGCCCATTCGATGCTTACACTTGTCCATTTCAGAAACTCTTAGTCTAGTTTCCTGAATGAACAAAATGTCGGGATCTTCCTTCATAACAAGGTCACGAAGGTTTTCGAATTCCAAGCGGGTTCCCAAGCCCACGGGAATTCCAACTCAGTGTTTTCATAACACTTGGTGGGGCTGACTAGCAGCCTCCACCATTTTCTGTGATAGTGTAGTATTTTCTTGTATGTCACCATTAACTATCTTTCTAGCTTTTGTCAAGAAACATATGGCTTCGTCACTCACCTCCACCTTTCTCTTGTTGCTAGAGGATCTACGTTTCCACCTGCCTCCCACTCCCTTCTCCTTCAGACTCAAGGAAAGTATCGGGGCCTCAACCACTTCTACCTCATGCATGCCTACAAGAGAGGGTGGTTGTAGACATAGAGGCCCATAATCAGTTTCATTCCTCTGCCCTCCAATCCCACCATCATGTGCATGTCTCTCGAGTGCACCAGGCCCACCTTCAGATTCATATCTTTGTTCTTCAGTCTCACCAGGCCCATTGTCATTACTGTCCTCCACGCATTGGTTTCTCATAGTCCCATTAGTTGTGCTTGCCCCTTCGTGCTTTTGTTTTTGTTGCATCTGTAGAGGGGTCTCCTTCACACACTCATGGTCCCCACTGTCAGATTCCCCCGCGTGGCATTCCTTTTGTTCCATAGGTACCTTTCCCACTCCCCTTTCTGCACCCATTACTTTTTCTGTTGCAGCCTCAGATTCAGTTACGTAGGGTGCAATTTGTCTAAACTGCCCTTTAACAAAACCTTGCTCTGGCCACCTACGAGTCATGTTACTTCCAGAAGCCTCTGCCTCCCTATCCTCGTCGTCACTTCCCATTTCAGGGCCCTTCTTCCACTCTCCTTTGCCGGAGTAACCATTACTCAACGAGGACCATCGCCGCAGACCAGTGTTCTCAGCACGAAGCCATGACCCAAACTTCATGCCTTTGGGACCATCACCCCCATTGTCATCTTTTTAAACAGAACATCCTTCCTCCCCATGTGTAATCCACCCACATGTGAAGCATATTTTTGGTAACTTCTCATAGCGAAAATGGATCCATAGTTTCTTTCCCTGGACGTTAATGAACCTTCCTCTTACAATAGCTTTGCACAGTAGCATTTCTACCTTCACTCTCAAACATTTCCCCCACCCTACTCCATCACTCTCCACATCAACTTCCATGCATCTCCCTACTGAGTCTCCTATCCATTTCCCCCATTCCGTCGACATACAACCCAGAGGCAGTCTGTGAATCTGTATCCAAAACGTTTCATGATCAAAGGCAATCCGCCTTGGTTGCATGATCCCATCATAAGGCACTAGGATAAACAAAACGTTGTCAAAAAGCCACGGTTTGCCCTCAAGGACTCTTTCCTTATCAGCATGTGTGGCGAAGGTTACCACGAAGGTGTTTCTCTCAACTTCTTGAAACACAGCCCTTTTACTGATTCTCCAAATCCTAGCCATAGTGTTTCCAATAACATCTTTCCCTACATAACGCTCAAAACACACCTTTCCAATCATACTCCTCTCACCTTTCCTTTGAATCTCTTCTCCACTTCCATTATCAACCTCTATAATCACTTCCTCTTCCTCCGTGAGGCTAAGGTGCCCCCACATATCCTCTAAACCTTCCATTCTTGGCCCTTTCTTCTCTTCCGATTGACCTTAGGTGATCTCTACGAATAACCCACTTCTTCACCACCTCTAGGGTCGACTAAAGTCTAGACCAGAGAAGAGACTCCTCACTCTTCCTATTTTTTAAATGAGCATTTAATGCATAAAAAACCATTTGATTTTCAATTTCCCGAAAGGTCCTTCATGCAAGTTCCACATTCATCGTAGTTACACTACTACGTACACAAAAACTAGGATTGTTTTTTCTTTTTCTTATCCTATAAAAATTCAGGGCTTTTTTTGACGCTACATATATATATATATATATATATATATATATATGAAATTTAGATTTGGATAGTGAGTTGAGATGAAATAAAATGAGATAATAATTGAAAGTTAAATAAAATATTGTTAGAATATTATTTTTTATGATTATTGTTTTGGAATTTGAAAATGTAGAATTGTTTATTATATTTTATGTGAAAATTTATAAAAATTATAATGATGAGATGAAATGGGTTGAGAGTGTTTTTAAAATCAAACAAGACAGTTAGATTTCAATTGTTTGTGTCTGAAAACCGATCTATAGATATAAATTATATATCATATATATAATTTTGAAAATAAGAAAGTTCAATTCATGGAGATTAAAGTTCATTAATCTCCAATTGTGTCCTTTAGTCACCTAATTAACTTTCTAATTTTTATTTGCTAAAGTTCATTAATACACCACTGAATTCAATTTTATGCGGCTGCCTAATCACTATACAAAAGTAATTAGTCATTTAGCTCTAGTTTTTAGTAAGAACTTGAACGGAGAAAGTAATTAATCTTCACCTATGATTTGAGAAGCCAATGGCGTGGCAATGATGACAAGAGATCAGCTGTCAGAGTTATTCTATGATCAAGCCGGTGTATAGAGCATATTATTTATATATTATTTGAATAGTAAGAATTAATTTGTAAGACTCAAATTTTAAACTTTATTTTAAAATCAAATTATGATATATATGTATTTTATTAGGTGTGTTCTATATACTAGAATAAAATATATCATGCTATTAATAATTAATTGGAAGCAAGCTGAACCCAAAATAGAAAATAAGTTGTTCTTTTTTTTTTTTTTTACTAAAATCTACCTATATAACTTTTAGATAATTACAATTTTCAAACTTTTAAAATATGATCATAATATTTTAAAAAAATTAAATGATGTTTATTTCTACTACAGATACAAGATGGGGGAGTTTCATAAAAATCGAACAAACATAAAATATTTTTTAATTTTTTAATTTTTTATCTAATTATTACTTAATCATTACAATCTTTTTAAATTATCAAATAAAACATAAAACAACAATACAACTTTTTCAAATTTTAAAATAAGAATATTATTAAAAATTATATTCAAATAATATTTTAACTTTAAAATAATTTTATTAATCTTTTTATCTCTCATTTTTCAAAACCCAATAAAATATTTTAATTCAAATTATTTCATTACTATTTATAAACTATTACACTATTATTTACAATATTTTAAAATATTCTTAATATTCAAACAACCCTTAATTCTGAAGTGACTAATAATATATAATACAGACTTGTTAATATATAATGAAAAGTGTATTAATTAATTACTAATGCAATAATCTATATATATATATATATATATATTATATGCAGATAGATCGTGTAGTACTGCGCAATTAAGATCAACTTAAAAATCAATTTCGCAAATAAACATAAGCTGTTATCAATTTCTGATAATTTATGAAGCATTTCCTTTGCTCGGATGAATATTTTATTGTTTCTTTTATTTTATTATTCTACTTATTAATTACATTACTAACTTTTCCACAGCTTGGTCCATTATTATGATTCACCTAGTCATCAACTCTTACACTCTCCCTATTATTTAAATGAGCATTTAATGCATAAAAAACCATTCGATTTTCAATTTCCCGAAAGGTCCTTCATGCAAGTTCCACATTCATCGTAGTTACACTACTACGTACACAAAAACTAGGATTGTTTTTTCTTTTTCTTATCCTATAAAAATTTAGGGCTTTTTTTGACGCTACATACATACACACACACACACACATATATATATATATATATATATATAAGTTAAATAAAATATTGTTAGAATATTACTTTTTATTATTATTGTTTTAGAATTTGAAAATGTAGAATTGTTTATTGTATTTTATGTGAAAATTTATAAAAATTATAATGATGAGATGAGATGGGTTGAGAGTGTTTTTAAAATCAAGCAAGATAGTTAGATTTCAATTGTTTGCGTCTGAAAACCGATCTATAGATATAAATTATATATCATATATATAATTTTGAAAATAAGAAAGTTCAATTCATGGAGATTAAAGTTCATTAATCTCCAATTGTGTCGTTTAGTCACCTAATTAACTTTCTAATTTTTATTTGCTAAAGTTCATTAACACACCACTAAATTCAATTTTATGTGGCTGCCTGATCACTATAAAAGTAATTAGTCGTTTAGCTCTAGTTTTTGGTAATTAAGAACTTGAACGGAGAAAGTAATTAATCTTCACCTATGATTTGAGAAGCCAATGGCGTGGCAATGATGACAAGAGATCAACTACTAGAGTTATTCTATGATCAAGTCGGTGTATAGAGTACATTATCTATATATTATTTGAATTGTAAGAATTAATTTGTAAGACTCAAATTTTAAACTTTATTTTCAAATCAAATTATGATATATATGTATTTTATTAGGTGTTTTCTATATACTAGAATAAAATATATCATGCTATTAATAATTAATTGGAAGCAAGCCGAACCCAAAATAGAAAATAAGTTGTTTTTTTTTTTTGGCTAAAATTTACCTGTATAACTTTTAGATAATTACAATTTTTAAACTTTTAAAATATAGTCATAATATTAAAAAAAATTAAATGATGGTTATTTCTACTACATATACAAGATGAGGGAGTTTCACGGGTGAGGTAGGGAGTTTTCTTTTGATATGCTATGATGCAGTGCAGAAATTTATTATGAGGAAGTCTGATGTGTCAAAAAATTATTACTTTCCGTTAAACCCACAACATAGTAATTTCCGTTCCAAAGATGAACTCATGTTTTATTTCACTAACAACGGGAATGAAAGCTCCCTGCCCAATTAACTTCAAAAGAAAGAAAGAAACGTGATTATTGGTTTCACAAACACTACGTTGGAAAGCGACATTCCAGCTGCTGCATATATATTATGGATGATTTTCTTTCTTCCTCAGAATTCTCAACCTTGCTTGAGAGAAAACAACATATATATTATAGAAGATTATAAGAGCAATATCAGACATTAATAATGAATCACCACCCAAGTACGCTAGCTAGCGGCTTTTCATAAAAGAATTAAAGAAACAAAGTGTATTTCCATATCTAATTTCTAGACCACGAACTAACAATGAGAATGATTGAAAATGGTTTTCTCGATCTCTTCATTAAGATCAAGACCATATACATATTTATAGTAGCTAGCTACAATTGTTTATTGTAGATACAATAATAGTTTCACCATCATCGATCATTAATTTTGATTTGGCGATATCTCTTTATCTTGCAGCTTGGCCTTATGTTTAACGATTGAGGAAATCTATTGAGACTAGAGCATTACCATTAGAAGGGCCTCTAGTAGAAATGAAATTTCTTTAGTTCAGATATATTTTTCCATGTGTATACATGATGGTTGCTCACCATCACAAATGAGGTTGGATGTCTAGTACTAAAAATAGGTTGGACTTTGTCAGTTCATCCTTGGAGGTAGAACCAACAAAGAGGGCCCATAACTGGGTTTTCACAATAGAAAATTATATTGGGAGGAAACAGTGGGTGAAAGTCTTCAATGATTGTTTTTATGTTGTAAGGAAACTTAACCACTAGTTTTGATGTTGTAAGGCAACTATTAATGACTTCCAATTTATATTTGAACACCGTTTTCTCTGTGTTGGATTGGACTCCCATCAACAATAGATGTTATTAAATTGGGAATGATGGGTTGGGGGGAAGTTGGCAAATAAATGTTGATAAAGTGGTTTGAATGTACCCCTGACCATGGGATTACGGTCCATAAGTGGAAGGCAGTGGATTGGGTCAACCACATATTTGTATTCCAATAGGAGTAAGAGAAAAACTGGTTTAATATTGTGTGCAGATGGATTGGTTCTCATAGCAACCACGCCTATTTGATGGACTTGCATGATGGACATATTCTTTGAATTCCCAACTGGTGGCGAATATTTATTTTTTGTTTGTATTTTTTGTTGATTGACAAATTTCCAGTCTTATTTCACATATTAAGAAACCAAATTAAATATGAGGTTTGTCGGGCTGTTAGAACTTATTCACAAGACTGGGCACACAAATCATTCTCTAATGTTAAAATGGAATTATAAGCTAATTTCATCCGGCACCTAAACATGCTATTTATTTGCAATTTACTGACGACTTGGTACTAAATTTGATGGGGGCTCTAATTTGTTCCAAGGCCACTTGCAATCACCCCAATAACATATTCAAGGCCACCCACCAAAGCAAATAAAAGCAGAGGCATAGAGCCCAAGAGCCATGAAAGTCCATTGGGGAAATGCACAAACATCATGGCCTAGCTGCCAAATCACTAGAGATCCAAAAGAAAAAAGATAAAGCAGAGCTTAACCACGATGAGGGAACAAAGAAACAACTGCTACACAAGTGCTATATCTATATTGTTTGGATTTTTTTAAAAATACAACTTGGATGACCCACCAAAGACAAACAATCAACCCTACATAAGTGTGCCACTAACACCTGAGGCAACATATTAATATCCATGAGTGTGCATACAAACTAATAGGCAAAAGCAGTTTATCGTGGTGCCAATGACCTGTCAGCACCCTGGCCTCTACATTCCCATAGTGGAGCAAACTCCATTTTAGTTCTTTCCTGTTTTGCAGTGGCAGTGTTGCTTAGGCAAATTCCAACTTGGATTTTCCATTCTAATAATTTCCTAGCTCAACCAAACTACAACTCCCCACCTATTAGCCACAATGTATGCATAATCTAAATTTTGTCAACATGCCAATACACTTCAAATAATGCAGATTTGATTTACAAAATAAAAATGCCCCATCAGCTCAATGTAAACATCCATAAAATCAAATCAAAGTGACAAGAAATTCATTGAAATTGATATCCAACAACCATAAAATCAGATCAATGTAAACTTCCAGAAAATCAAACTCAAACCAAATGTTTGAAGCCCCAGATCAAACACATGCCAGGGCATGTGACGAGTTCCTCTTCTATCGAACCAGAGCCTCCATCCATGGCCAAACACCACACGGAAAACACAAAACAACCTGCTTGAAGTGGTGCAAAAATGTGTAGGGAAAAAGAAAAATTGGGTCTGAAAATGTGTGGGTTTTTTTTAGGAGAGAAGATGGAGAGAGACCAAAAAATAAGATTAAGAAACCATACGGGTTTTCTGAGAGGGAGGCGATTGTTTCATAGAGAGTCTAGATAAAAAAAGAAGAAGCAACATTTAGAATCCATAGAGAGAAGGAGGGAATCCAGCCATGAAAAGAAATCGAGTGAGGGATATGACTTACAAAAATTGCCGATAGAGAGGATGCACTCAATGGTGGCTACGTTCCAAGAGAGGGGCAATATAGACGAGATCACCCAACTGTCGAGAGAGAAGAAGACGCGGGACAACGATGGCTAGAGAACGAAAATAATATTTGAGGATGTACAGTCATTCCCCAAATATGGGGAACTTCTGTAGCACTCGTAAACCTCATTCCCGTTTTAGGGATTGGGATGGAGTAAGACTTTTGATGAAAACCGAATAACTTTTTGAAAATTATAGAGTTTATTGCTGGATACAGATGCGGATGGGGATGCTCTAAACCAAAACATTATATACCAGAATTTAGAATGGTAAAAGTTGAATTATTCAATTTTTATATGTTAAAGTGCTAATTATTACCTGTGTGCATGGTGCAGTTCATGGTACGTAAAATGAAGAGTTTGAGAGGCCATCACGGCAGAGCTGGATTTAACGCACAAGGGAAGAGGCAGGATGGGCAAATTAAAGGGAGGGACGGTAAAACCAAAAGTATTTGTTCCAGGTGCCAGGGGTCACTTCCAATAGTACCATCAGCAGACCTGGCTAGTTTTTAGATCAAATGAGTTGGCGATAGAAGATTAGGTAGTTTGCTGGAGGAAAGTAGAAGCACTTCAAGCCTTCTTCATTACCATCAGAAAACCAGTGGCACTACCTTGTAGCCTTCTCTTTTTTTCATCAGCTTCTCTTTTCTTCCAGCTTGATAAACAACTATCTGTTGTTAGGTCCTACCTGGGCTCCCTTCCACTGATAAGAGAAGTTCTCTTGACCTCTGCCATGCAACCCAAAGGTGACCAGGTATGTGCTTACCCATGCGAGGAGTCCTTCTCTCTTTTCCCTGTGTCACTGCATATTTTTCACAGCTTTTAACATGGTTTTACACCCTCATCTCCCAACATTTCCCGTTTAGCTGCATATTACAACATTGGTATAAAATTTATTTCTTTAGTTGCACAAGTTGTAAAACATAGATTTGCCTAGACTAAAACCATTTCTAAAAATCAAATGGCTTTCAAAGACAGTGTTAGAAGGGCAAATTCTATAGGCTTGAATTCTAGGTTTCCAAGGAGTACATCCTGTATGGGGCTAAATAATACCTTTTCCTTCAAGTGTTTTCATGGACCTGTGACATTTCAGTAGAGGTTCTTGGCCGTTTCAAAGCTAGTTTATAACTTCTGTGAGCTAGTTTATAACTTGTGTAATCAACTAAAACCTAGATGTTAGCTAGTTTATAACTTAAATAGACTTTCGCTAGTTTGCAACTTAGTACAGATTTCTGTTGAGTATAACCCGTGTTAAGAAAAAAAAAAGCTAGATGTTAGGTAGTTTATAACTTAGTAGTCATTTCTTTGGTGAGTATAACTTGTGTAATCACAAAAACGGATAGATGTTAGCTAGTTAGTAACTTAGTACAAATTTCTTTTGTGAGTTTAACTTGTGTTATGAAAAAAAAAACTAGATGTTAGCTAGTTTATAACATAGTAGTAATTTCTTTTGTGAGTTTAATTTGTGTTATGAGTATAACTAGATGTTAGCTAGTTTATAACTTAGAATTAGAAATTATTGTGAGTTTAACTTGTGTTCTGAAAAAAAAGCTAGATGTTAGGTAGTTGATAACTCAGTACAGATTTCTTTTGTGAGTTTAACTTGTGTTATGAACAAAAGCTAGATCTTGTGAAGTTTATAACTTAGTATTAAATTCTTTTGTGAGTTTAACTTGAGTTATGAGAAAAAAGAATGATGTTAGCTAGCTTTTGGCACGAGTATAGATTTCTGTTGTGAGTATAACGTGTTATGAAAAAAAGCCAGATGTTAGCTAGTTTATATCTTACTATTAATTTCTTTTGTGAGTTTAACTTGTGTTATGAGTATAACTAGATTTTAGCTAGTTTATAACCATCTATAAATTAATGTTGTGAGTTTAAGATGTGTTATGAAAAAAACCGAGCTATTAGCTAGTTTATAACTTAGAATTAAAAATTTGTGAGTTTAACTTGTCTTATGAAAAAAAGCTAGATGTTAGGTAGTTTATAATTGAGTATTAAATTCATTTATAAGTTTAACTTGAGTGACTCTAAAAAGGTTAAGATGTTAGCTAGCTTATAACTTAGTACAGATTTGTATAAATGAGTTTACATTGTGTTATGAAAAAAAGCTAGAAGTTAGGTAGTATATAACTCAGTATTATTTTCTTTTGTGAGTTTAACTTGTGTTATGAGTATAACTAGATGTTATCTAGTTTATAACCATCTATTAATTTCTTTTGTGAGTTTAACTTGTGTTATGAAAAAAACCGAGATGTTGGCTAGTTTATAACTTAGGATTAGAAATTATTGTGAGTTTAACTTGTGTTATGAAAAAGGCTAGATGTTAGGTAGTTGATAACTTGGTTTACAATATTCCAGCTACACTAATTTGCTGTAAGTTTCCAGTTAGCATAGTGTCTAAATTTAAATGTTACAATATTCTAGCTATATTGATTTGGTGGTTGCATGTTCAAAAGTCCTTTGAATTCCAGTAAAGGTAAGCATGTGGCAATCTGTAAAGGGGGAAAGGAAAGGGTGAGGTGGACACTCAAGAGCACAATCATCTGCATGTAGCAGCCCGGATGCACAAGAATTGCCTTCGAAAAGGAATTTACGGGATGAGGTGGACCCACTTTCAAATGAATCGACTCAAGTAGTAGCAGGTGTGGGAGTACAAGAGTCCATGGGTGTCGAACAGGGTGGAGAGGGGAATAATACTATGGGTATGCATGCCATTTCTTACTCCAATACAGAAAATTGATGAAAATTAATATTTTCTTCAAGAGTTGGTACATTTATTCCTGTTATTAGTTGGTAGACTCATTCAAATTGCATCCTATTTTTTTTTCAAGATATAGTTCCATCCAATAAGAAACGGGGCCGAGGGCCTGCGTGGGACACATAATTTGAACACCTCCAGAAGGTGGGCAAGATTCCTTTGCTTATAAAGGAGGGCTGTAGAGGCCCATCGTGCGAGAATGCCTTCATCTTCACTGGTCGAGTGACATGGATTGTCAAATTATATGCCAAAATGAGGCATGCAAGCTAGAGTTCTATACCTAAGGAGGAGAAGCAAGTGTTGATTGATCGTGTTAGGTTATGGCTTTATTACATATACATGTAGTTTATAACATGTTGCTTTTAATGTGAGTTTGATTGGTAGATGTTTTAACCTAGATTTTCAACTTGCAAGCAGACTTTGTGTTGGATTGGGCAAAAGACAACTATAATGAAATTGTTGTAATGTATCTGTCTGATAAGTACAATGCATATCACTATGAACTACATAAAGTCTAATTAAAATATGCATCGCATGAGGAGGCCCTATGTGGTGGGACATCAATGGTGGAGCAACCTGTTTGGTAGTGGCTATGTGAAAGGTGGGCCAGTGGAACATTCAAGGTACATGGGTATTAGTATTTTAATAAAAACTAGTGGCAATTTAAGTTGTAATTGTTTTTGTTTATATGTACATTCGGGTGGGATTTATTTTGCTACCTTTTTAATTCTGAGCAGTAAGATAATATTTTGGGACTTGATATAACAATAAAATGTGTAACAGAAGAAGTCTCGAAGAAACACTACAAATAGGAAAAAACTTAAGGTGAAATATACAGGCGGAAGGAAATCATTTGTTAGGATTTTGGAAGATAAGGTAAGAGCAATTTCTGATTTATAATTCCAGTTATGGAACTGTATCTAATGAGCTATAACTGTTAATGATGTGTGGCAGTGGGAGACGGCACCAAATATGGTCGCTTTCTATAAAGAAACACACTAGTCAAGACAGAAGGGAAAATTTATCAATGCCACAACTGAACACAATTATGTGAACTTTCCCATGTTTGATTTAATTTTTGTTGGACTATATACTGCATTAAAATATCTACACTGATTTTCTTTCATATGATATTCAGAATCTAATGATGGAGAAATTGGCTGAGAAAGACCCCGAAGAGGAAGTTGATGAAGCGGTCTTGGCTGTTTTCAAAGACGTTTTAGGGTTTAGATTTGGGTACACACAAGGGATGGGGCACATGGTCATTACTTACCCCTCTCCTTCAATGACGAAGAACAAGACATTTATGCATGTGGCCGAGGAGAATGAATGAAATAAGACTTGTGCAGAAATGTATAAGAGTAAAATAGACCAAATTATGGGTACTATTCAACCTCCTTCAGGTGGAGATAGAAACCTATTACACATTTGAACAACACCGTTACAAAGGATCCGTGTAGAACACCCTCTACACTTGCAATCACCTTACACGTGGTGATTCAACTATTCCCTGTGTAGAACACTTTCTACATGCACAAGGGTTATACACACCCCTTTACTGATACAAGAGCTGATAGTGGGTAGGTTATTAGAAAACACTCCTTAATGAGTGAAATAAGAACAATAAAGTGCAAACTATATTTCTCTCAAAATGAACAAGGATTAAGGCTCAATGCTTAGAGAAGAGAGAATGAAAGCTTTGAATGAATGTTGTATGCTCTTGGTGTTGTAAATGTGAAGCTCTCAAATGATCTATTTATAGGCATATGAGACTTCATATTCAAATTTAAAAAGATTCACATGTCAAAGACAACATCATTCACTTTTTCAAAAAATTCAAATAAAAGGTTCTTCCTTTTCAATTGTCAAAGACAACATCATTCATTTTTCAAAAACTTCAAATATAATCTTTTTACTTTTTGCATATGACAAAAGGAGCATACTTTACTTTCAAATTTTTCAAACAAAAACATCTACTTTTTGCATAAGTCAAAAAAAGTATCAATCACTTTTGAAAATATTCAAATAAAACATGCACATGTGAAAGATGACAATCAATCATCTTTAATATTTTCAAAGTTCAAACCTTTAATCATGTAATGCACATGTGAAAGATACAATCAATCATCTTTCAAAATTTTTAAATTTAATTTTCAAAATATTCATGCACATGTGAAAAATGTATTTTAATGTTTTATGATAAAATATTAATTTTGAATCTTAATCCTAATTTCAAATTTTTAAGAGATTTACAACATTACTCTATGACTTTAATGTGAACTTGTTCCCTTCTTGCTCATGCTTGTTTCCTTGATGTGCTTGACTCAATTGTGTAGACAACTTGAGCTTGAGACTCCTTTATTCTTTGAATTCATTTGTTATCATCAAAATCTATGTGTAAATATATAATTACACAAATCTTGAAACCTTGGGTTTAACAGAGGGAAATAGTTAGGCTCATAGAGAGACTTAGTGAGATGCTTGGGCATCTTTGTTGCTGGAAGTAGGCTGATTTTTTGTGGGTTTTTTTGTGGATTGTATCAATCCAATGGCCATGGCAGTTTGTAGAGGGGCAAATATCTTGATGTGTAGTGTGGGAAGTTTTCCATAGGGAATGAAATTTTTGGAAGTAGAAGGGAAATAGTGGTTTCAGCTCATGAATGGGTCTGGTTTTAGGAAGTGTGTATGATCTGACTTTTGGATATGGGGAAGTAATTTCACGACAGTGTATGTATTTCCTTGAATTTTCGTAAAGACTTGTGGTTATTATGAAGGGGTGATTATCTATACTTTGTTAAAATATTTTTTGATTGATTCTCATAGATTGTGGTGTAGTGTGTTTTATGTGAAAATTGATGCTAGAGTTTTAGTTTGAGGTATGTATGTAATCTTGTTCAATGGCTCCTAAGGTGAGTCCAAGTAAACCACATACTTGGGGCCAAGTTTCAAATATGTTCACTGAAAACAGTATTTAAATGTGTCTTTAATTCCACATAAGTCACTGGTGGGATCATGTTACTCATTAAATCTGAGCAATGCACTTGGATCAAAGTGATTGTTCTATAGTTAAGATTTAATTAGCCATTATAATGTCCCTGATTCATAGTTCGTATAAGCCTTTGATTGATTTGCTAAAGTAATGTCCTAGTAGCGGTAAGCAATGTTTTCTATTGGCTAATACAGTTAAGTACATGGTTTTTAATTTTAGGACACTATGCTCTTGTGATATTTCTGGATTAAGAGGCTTAGCTGTACATATGAATGGAGATGAATAGGAACAAACAAGAGAAGTGATGATGTGTACAGAACAAGAGTAATGTGTTTAGAATGCAAAATATGTATACATGTAGTTAGGCACATGTGCACTACTCCCCCTACTTGTTATGTAATCTGGTTCAATGGCTCCTGTACAGGATTTGTTATATTAATTACTGACCATGTAGGCTTCCCTTGGGCACCACTCCCCCTATTTGCAAACATTGATGTATATAGTCATGGCCTTGATTGACTGGTACTTAAGCCAGTGGAAAGAAGTGTAAAACAATCATTTAAATTCTGTTATATATGGATGTTGAAGAAAATTATGTCGTTGGTGAATTATTCAGGTGCTGGTTTTCTTTTAAGTGAATGGCCTTTTGTTGTATAGTTGTAATTCTTCAATTCGAGTATCTTGTGATATTTTTGTCATTTTTTTTCTAGAGAATTTGAGTGCCTTGATTGTAATACTTTGTGGGAAAAAACTGTAGGGAACACTCTTTTCTATCGTCAATTTTGTGGGAACAGGTTTTTTGAGAAGAGCTGTTGTGCTGATGAAAAGTTTGTTTCCACTTACTAGTTTCAGTATTTCCCATGAAAAGCTAGCTAGTTTTTCCCGACGAATATAGTTCATGCAAACAACATTTTTCCCATTAAAAACCATTTTTTTTTTACTTGATAACTATTTATCTCCATTGAACCTCTTCATGGCAAATACAATTTTGCGATGAATAGAGTTCATGGGTTAAAACATATTTGGCAGGAAAATGTTTCATGCTGCAAACCACATTTCGCACAAAAATGTTTCATGGGTGAAACAATTTTGGGAGGAAAATGGTTCATGCTGCAAAACACAATTTGCACAAAAATTTTTCATGGGAAAAACATTAAACCAAGCCACCACATTGTTTCATGGGAAATTTCCGTCGAGAAATACAAGTTTTCACCACAAACCACGTCCTAAGAAAGTCATTTTTTCCCACGAATTATACTATTAGTGGAGAAAGTGGCTTACCTCACCAATAATATTCCATGAGCCTCCCACGGGAGAAATTGGTTAGAAAAAAGTTTTTGTCACTAATGTTTCACCTTTTTTTATCACAGTCTCTCCCGGGTAAAACACGAATCTACTGTGTCAAAAAATATTTCGTCTGTATATTCAATCATCATCATTTTACACAATCGTTTATTACAATTATATATGACCAGAATAAATCTTCTATTCTAGGCTATACAAATCAGGTTCCTATAATCTTGCTCTCGTGTAAAGGAAATAATTTGTTTCCATATATTACAACTCACGCCAACACTCCCCCTCAAGTTGATGCATACGGATCCCTTATGTACAACTTGACTAGTGAGTTGTAGAAATCTTTGCTGGACATGGCTTTGGTAAGTATATCTGCTAGTTGGTCTTTAGACTTGACGAATGGGAATCGAATTGTCTGCTAATTGGTCTTTAGACTTGACGAATGGGAATCGAATTGTCTTAAGTCTCTATGTTATGTTTGATGAAATGCCGATCCACCTCCACATGTTTAGTTCTATTGTGCTGAAACAAATTATGAGAAATATCTATGACAGCTTTATTGTCACAAAAAAGACTCATTTTGGATGTGGGAGCAAACCCAACCTCGGTTAGCAAGCTTTTCAGCCAAAGAAGTTCCCACAAACCCTTGGCCATCCCTCAGAATTCTGCTTCTGCACTAGAGAGTGCCAGCACCTTTTGTTTCTTACTTCTCCATGTCACAAGGTTTCCACCAACAAATGTGAAATACCTGGAGGTTGACTTCCTATCTATGATGTTCCCGGCCAATCTGCATTTGTATAGCCCTCGACTTCCAAATGATCATTCTTAGAAAACATGAGCCCTTTCCCTGAAGAAGACTTCAAGTATTTCAGTATCCAAGTTACAGCCTCCATGTGTTCCTCACTTGGACAATTCATAAATTGACTCACCACACTCACGTCATATGCAATGTTTGGACGAGTATGTGATAAATAAATCAGTTTGCCAACTAACCGTTGGTATCTTTCCTTCTCAGCTGGTTTCTAGTCCGGATATAACCCAAGCTTGTGATTCTGGACAATTGGGGTATCTACTGGTTTGCACTTCAACAATCCAACCTCAGTTAATAAATCTAGGACATATTTTCTTTGGGATAGAAAGATGCTGTTTGAGCTAGCAACCTTTATTCCCAAAAAACACTTGAGCCCACCTAGATTTTTCATTTCGAACTCACTAGCCAATTGCCCTTGGAGGCATGATATTTCTTCTCTATCATCTCCTATGATAATCATATCATCGACATAGACAATTAGAGCTGTTACCTTGCCCTGTTGTCTCTTGAGAAATAAAGTATGATCTGAGTTGCTTTGTTTGAAACCATACTTCTTCATTGCCAAGCTAAATCTCCAAAACCACGCCTGCGGTGATTGCTTTAACCCATACAACGCTCACTGCAACTTGTACACCTCATTAGTTCCCGTGGTCACTGAGTAACCTGGAAGAATATCCATATAAACCTCTTCTTCAATATCACCATGAAGAAATGCTTTCTTCTCGTCAAACTGATGTAGTGGCCAATCTAAGTTCATTGCAAGAGATAACAACACCCTAACAATATTTAGTTTGGCTACCGGTGAGAAAGTTCCTTGGTAGTCTACACCATATGTTTGTGTATACCCTTTGTCACGAGCCTTGCCTTATATCTCTCTATAGATTTGTCAGCTTTGTGTTTGCCAGAGAACACCCACTTCCACCCTACTGTTTTCTTTCCTCTCGGTAATGGCACTAGGTTCCATGTCTAATTCTTCATTAATGCTTCTATTTCTTCTTTGATTGCTTGAGTCCACTCCAGGTCTTCCATGGCTTCTTCCATCCTTGTTGAAACATGATAAGCAGAAATGTCATGCACGAAGGTCTTGAGAGGTTCGGTTAGCCCCTTTGTGGACACATAATTGGCAATGGGATATCATGATCTTCTTTCCTCAATGTCTGGTGAATAGCGGCTTGGTGGTTTGCCACGATTGTGCCTGTGAGGTAATCGGCAGGAGATTCCATGATGTTGGCGTTAAAAGAGCTTACCTCAGGAATATTCTCAGGAGTTGGGTCGTCGGGTACTATAGAGGGGGAAGAAACTGCAGCTTCGTGATTAACTTCTTGATGTTCAAGAGCTTGAGGAATACATACTGATTGCATCGGCTCCACATGTGTTTTGGACAAGCCCGGCCAATCTAGTTCCATCCATTTCGGCTCTTCCTGTCCAGTCTCCCCTAAAAAGGAGAATTGGGTGGGAAAAAGGTATCTGTTTCCATGAAGGTGACATCCATGGATACATAGGTGCGATTAGAAGTGGGGTCATAGCATCTATAGCCTTTTTGATGAATGCATACCCCAAAAATAAGCATCGACGAGCACACGGGTCTAGCTTAGTCCTTTGGTTCTTATGGAGATGGATGTAAGCGACGCATCCAAACACACGAGGCAGAAGCATGAATTCTGTGGGTAGGGGGGTATGAGCCGCAAGAGCTTGTAATGGTGTGTGGAAACCCAACACCTTAGAGGGCATTTGATTTAGGAGGTGCACAGATGTGGTAACTGCATGAGTCCAATACATGAGGAGCATGGGCACCTAGTAAGAGAGCTCGAGAAGTCTCAAGAACATGTCGGTTTTTTCGCTGCAATACCGTTTTGCTGAGGGGTTTGGGGACATGAAGTTTCATGAAGAATGCCATGGTGTTGGAAATAATCACGAAAGTGGTGATTAACATATTCACAACCATTGTCCGATCGAAACACTTGAACTTGCAGAAAATTGTGTGTTTAACATAACATGAAATGACTTAAACACACTCAAAACTTCATCTTTATGTTTTAGCAAATAAAGCCAAGTCATGAGGGTACAATCATCAACAAATAGCACAAACCATCGGAACCCGGACACAGTAGTAATTGGGGAAGGACCCCCACACATCGGAGTGGATCAAGGCGAAAGGAGTATTTCTTTTATTCGGACTCAAAGGATAAGAAACCCTATGACGCTTTGCTAAAATGTAAATTTCACATTGAAAATCAAAATGCTTCAATTGAGAAAACAAATCTAGAAACAAATGTTTCATGTACGTAAAGGACAGTGCCAAACCCAGATCTCCTTCTCTTTGACCCCAACAGAATGCTGCATATGATGTGCACTGCGCACACTAAAGTCTTCCATATAATAGAGCCCTCCTCTCTTAGTACCACGCCCAATGCTCTCCTTGGTGAGAATGTCCTGGAGAAGACAAAAGGTAGGATACATAAGCACAATACAATTAAGATCAAATGTCACTTGGCTTATGGAGAGGAGCTTATGAGATAATGATGGAACAAGTAATGTATTAGGCAGCTGCAGAGTAGGGGTTAATGTCATGGTGCCCGTGCCAGTGACAAGGGAAATAACGCCATTAGCATTGGCAATATTGGTACGTCTCGACAAGGAAGTTTGTGTGAAATCCTTAACGTCAAATGTCATGTAGTCAGTGACGTCAGAGTCCAACAGCCATGCACCACGGTCATCATCACAATACGAACTATAACAAACACAACCAAAGTCAAGAGAGGAGGAAATGTCTGAACCGTGGGCAACCTATGGTGTAAAAGATAAGTGAGGCTCTGCATTAGCCACAGTTGCGGTACCAAGACCCTCATCTTTGCTGGCCGTGTCATGACGTTTCTTAGCCTGGAGATCATTCCACCAATTAGGATACCCGTGCAACTTAAAGCAAGTTTCACGTGTATGTTTCTGATTGCCACAATGAGTGCATTTCAAGCCCTCAGACAATGCACGATATTTTGTTTCCCATTGTGCACGATAGACGTGTGGTTGGCAGGCACAAGTTGAAGTCCTTTGGTGGAGAGAACAGCGCCAGGAACAACATTTGCACTGCCAGTGAGCATAACAGTCTAATGAATGGCTTCACGGCAGACGTGAGTATATGCTTGCTCCATGGTAGGGAATGCGCGAAGTTGCAGCACGTCACCCTGAATCTTGTCCAGGCGGTTGTCAAGACCATCCAAGAAAACATACACCTGTTCTTCTTGAAGGATGGTATTATACTTGTGAATATCAACTGCACACTCCATCGGATTAGGATGCCGGAAGTCAATCTCACGCCATAACCCTTGAAGAGCATTGTAGTATTGCTCCAGAGAACCTCCAGCTTGTTTAAGCTACGTCACACGACGTCGAAGGTCATAGACCTGGGACGTGTCACTACCATCGAAATACGTGGTAGCAATGGAGTCCCACACTATTTTTGCAGTAGGAAACCGAATGAAATTCCCTATTAATGAGGGATCCATGGAGTTAATTAGCCAGCCTTTGATAATGGCATTATCTGTGTGCCATTTGAGAAAGGAGGAATCCGTCGAAGGTGGTTGTGGAATATCGCCATTGATATATCCCAACTTGTCTTTGCCTGAGATATACATCTCGACAAGTTGGGACCAGAGGGCATTGTTGGTGCCATCCAACTTGATGCCGGTCGGAGTAGCAGAGGGTTCGATGGACAGGGTCGGTGTTTGGATGTTGGTAAGAGCTTCAGTGATTTTTGTTGTGAATTCGGTAAACATGGAATTGGACTGAGATGCACGAGTGTGGTGCTCTGTATCAGAATCCGACGACATGGTTGGCAAGGTAAGGGAAGGTAAGTATTAGGGATTGCTAGAACGAGAAGGCCCAAGATTAGGCTGTGATACCATGTCAAAAAATATTTACTCTGTATATTCAATCATCATCATTTTACACAATCGTTTATTACAATTATATATGACTAGAATAAATCTTCTATTCTAGGCTATACAAATTAGGTTCCTATAATCATGCTCTCGTAGAAAGGAAAGAATTTCTTTCCATATATTACAACTCACTCCAACATGTTGTTGTCATTGCAGAATTAATGATTTGGTAGAAAAATTCAATCATTCAGGGATTCTTACAAGAGTAGTTGATTGGATTGTTACCTCCTCAGTGAAAATTGGCTGTTGCATGTTACTCCCAAAACTTTCAATTGTTTCAATGATGGAAATTCCAAATCTTGAACCCCATTCCAAAAACCACTTGAGTTTTGGCAAACTAACAAGTATCATACTAGACGAGTATATGTAGGGAAGTTAGACTTTGGAATGATGTAATTAGATTGAAAGATTGGAAAAGGAACTTGCAGCGACTTGATCGTGCCATATAGTTTCCAACTTGTCCATTTTCACAATATGCAATATCTCTAAGCTCCGGAACGTCAGCTGTAAAATTCATCGGAACAGTGGTTAAGAAATACCCCATCCCGTGATAACAACACTAACTAGTTTAACTGGATCTACAAAAAGATGTTACATCTTGATTCATTACATTAAGAAATACCGGATCCCATTATAGCAACATTAGTTTAATTAGATGTTAAAAAAATAATACGTATAATTTATTTTATCAAATCGTGTCAATTTATAAGTTTATTTTTATAATAATTCTTTATAGTCCTACGGTATATATGACAGATAATTCTTAAAACTTGTCAAAGTTCAAGAGCTATCATTCTGCCTTCCCCAATATCCAATAAAACCTCACTCTTTGTTTATAGAGTCCCAACACATACATTGGGAGCACTTGTACAAGCAAGGATATTTTTCAATATGTAAGAATTCATTAGGGAAAATAAATAAGAAAATACTAGATACACCTTACAGGAAGAGAAATTTTGAAAATGGAAATTAAAAAGAAAAATGAAAACACTTGGATTGCATCTGCATCATACCCCATAATCATATCAATCAATGGGGTCATCCAAGGTTCAGTTATGATAAATAGCTTGTTGGCAGCCAAGCCACCATCTATATTTTGAAAGGATCAGCCTTTATTTGTAAAATAAACACTGAAAATCTTATGAAAGAAAATTTGCCTTCTATTGAGAACAAAAGCGAAAACTAAATTTATTGATGTCCAAGCAAAAGCGAACCATTTGTACTTCCTTCACTCCTTTTATAGTCTACTCCATCCTCACTTCATTCTGACATATCTTTTATTTAAGGATGTTTAGTGCTTGGACGTGCATAATAGAAGAAATCACCGAATGCTTGAAAAAATACTAAGGTTTTGCTGGAACATTTTAAAAATAAAGAAACCCAAAAAGGTAGATCTACAAATACAAAAACATCTACAAACGCAGAAACTCGGATTTAGACAAAGTGGGCAATGACCAACGAGAGAGGAAAGTGATATACAAACACAGAAACTCGAATCTAGCCAAAGTGGGCAACAAGAGAGGAAATTTTTATACAAACTGAGAGAGAGAGAGAGAGAGAGAGAGAGAGAGAGAGAGAGAGAGAGAGAGAGAGAGAGAGAGAGAGAGAGAGAGAGAAGTGATTTTGTTTTCTCTAGCATTTGGGAAGGGGGAATTAATATTACGACCTTAAGCTACAGCCGCATCTGCCTACTTAAATTCATTTCAGTTAAAGCTAATTACGGATACCCGAGTCAATAACTGATATCCGTAACCGGGTTTTAGGTAAATAACCGTCCAAATTCACTCAGACTTTCGAGTTCAAGACTAGATCGGAAACGAATATACTGCCCTAGTGAGGCACGAATAATTTTCCTTTTTATTATTTACGGCCTCCAACCCCGACTGCCTAGCCCACTATTAGATTAGAAAAGCTGCATCTCTTATAAGTTCTTGATTTTGCCAAGGAAGATGACCATGGAACATTAATTTATTTAACTTTCTATTCTCTTGCTTTTCATGCACTCTTGAATTAATTGTAAAGAGATTTTTTTGAGCTCCTTCCCTCTTTCCCCTTATTTATTTTATTTTTGGCCTCCTCTCTCCTTCTAGTTATTATTATTGTTGTTACTGAAATTTTTTCTTATCATTTCTCTTTCATCCCCATATTGTTTTGAAGAGAAGGAGATGCCATGTTCAAAAACAACAAAGCAAATGACCTTTTTATTTCCAAAAAAAAGACTCCACCTTTGTAATTCTATCAATCCCTCTCATTTGTGCCGTGAAATAATGTGAAAAGAATACAACAAGATTTAATATTTATATCAGTTAAATTATCTGGTGCTAATTAAAGATGACTTGTTGTTGTAGTTGTAGATGTACTCCAACATGGATATGTGTTTAAATATTTTGTTTTGGATAAATAGTTTAATTATTTAGATTATGTTGTTTCATAGGTTTATAGTTTTTCAAAAATAAAGTCCCAAAATCATCATATATTAAAGGAAAATAGGTATTCAAATTTCAACTAGGCACTTTAACAAACTAGCTAGGACCTTTAATTTATAACATCCAAATTTGCTTTCTCCCAAACAATTTAGGGTAGATTGATGATTAACTAAGTCTTACGTCTAAAATAAGAAAAACGAAATCATAAATCTTCTATTTGAGCTTAGCTCTTTGAACTCTAGATTGGGATTCTTACAGCCAAAAGAAAATGGCCATGTGTACAATTATATGTTATAAGAGAAAAACTTGGTGTAAAAGCTCACAGTCGAATAATATTGATACATGATTGAGCCGAAATATTGCATGTTTTAACTATTTAAAACCAATGTATTTTAAATTCTTTGTGACACTATTATTGGTTTTAGATAAAAAAATGATTAATAAGCATAAATACGAGTTGTGAATTTTAATTGATTGATATCATGTTTATGCTTAATTATGATTTAATGAGACAATATTTCTTCACATATATAGTCTGTTTTTGATAATTTAGTTTTTTTTGACTGTTATTTCTTTCTTCTTATTTTCAGTTTAAATAAAATTCAAAAGAGATTCGGTTGGAACTTATGATAAAAAATGCATACTAATTGAGAGGAAGCTTGGCAGCTGAAAAAGCACAAAATGAAGAATCAATGATTGTGTATATTCGGTGCATGATCTGCTAGAAATATGTGTGGAAAGAGCGGGTGCAAAAGTTGAAAGAAGAAAGGCTGTGGAATAAAATGATAGGAGAGTGGATGAGTGTGTATGAATTTTCAACAAAGTTAGTGGGGAACCGGAATTGAAGGAAATTGATTCAATATTTAAATGATTCTTCAAGAGGCTAAGTGGAGTAGTTGTGGGATTAATTAAATATTCAGTGCATGATTTGAGGACCGGTGGAATTCAAGAGGACGACAAGGCACATGGGAAGAGAGTTAAGTGAGGGAAAGAAGAGATAGGAAAGGGAGAAAAAGTGAGTAGAGAGGGAGAGTAATGAGTGGAAGGGAATTGTGTTAGCTGATAGGAATTTATTACGTGGGCCCTAGATGTTGGTTGATGGTGCAGCCGAGAGATTGAATCTGAAGTAGAAGTGCTGAAAAGTGATATAGTGAGTGTGAGATGTGTGGGGTCGGTTGGAGAAGAGAAGGAAAGGACAACCACTCACACATGCAGTAAACATGTTGGAGTCCAGCATGTGGTTCGGACAACACTCATTCACAATGCACATGTAGACCATTTACACAAGAAAAATCACATGGACAGCAACCACACATTCGGGCAGCAACCACTCACACATGCAGCTCACATGACAATCACACAGCAGCTTTCGGACAGCAACCTGAACATGCCTGGACACATGGACAGCCAACAGCAGAAACACAATCATCACTCGGACACCTCACACAAGCAGCTTTCGGACAGCTTACCAAAGTGCAGCAACCTGGACAGAAAACATACAACAGCAGAGAACACATGGACAGCAGCTTTCGGACAGACCATGCACATGCAGACAGCAAGTAGCAGAAAGGCACATGGACAGCACACATGCAGCAGGAACACAGCAGCAGAACCAAGCACTCGGACAGCCAACAGCAGGAGCACACAAGCATCATCACGTTGGACACAAAACACATGCAGAAAAGTGCAGTAATCATTCGGACATGCAGAACACATGACAGCAAGCATAGCATACAGACCATTCAAAACATATGCACATGCAGAACAGAACCAAGCATTCGGACACATGCAGGAACACAGCAGCAGAAAATCATATGGACAGCAAAAGATCAACAGCAACACACATGCAGCAGCCAATCACACGGCTATAAAAGGGGGAGTTGTCTTCGTTTGAAAAAGGGGAATTCGGTAGCTTAGTTTAGGAACTCTTAAGTTTTTTTTTCTTTCATTTCGTAGAGTAGCTTAGCTTAGATTTTTATTTTCTTTCATTTGTTTTCTTTTTTTGTTTAAGCTAAGAGTTGAGTAGCTTAGTTTGTATTTTTATTTTCTTTCTTTTGTTTTAGTTTTTGCGCAGCGAGTTTAGTTTTCTTGCACTTTCTTTTGTTTTTTTATTCGGCTACAACAGTAGCTTAGCTTGGAGTTTATTACTTTCTTTCATTTTCATTCGGTGTTGCAGCAGTTTCATTTTTATTTCATTTTCATTTCAGACGGTATCTTTATTTTTATTCGGCTGCTTCTTCATTTTATTTTTCATGGTTGCTCTTCATTCTATTTTCTGCAATTTACGTTTCAGTTCTTATTTTAGTATTTGTTCTCCTGCAGGAAGTGGCAACATCTTTAGGATTTATCTTATTCGTATATTTTTTTTAGATTTTGTCATGACTCAACTTAGATTTATTTTTTTATTACTAGAAATATCATGTGTAACTAATTTCTTAAACTTGGGTTGTGGAATGAGATTTAATTGTTTTGGATTCTAGATCAATGCAATATTTTGTTGATGATTGTTGATTTTACTACATTACTAATCAGATTTAAATTGAAAACAGATTGCGGCTCTTGCTCTTGTTTTGTTGTTGACGTAAGGCACAACAAAAGCTTGAAAACTATCAAGGCCTCTCTCAGTTGTTTGTTAATGTGTGTTTGGCTAGTAAAGTAGAGAATCCCTTAGAAAAAAAAATATTGCAAAACTTGAGCATAACTTTTTATCTTCCGTTTATCAATGCCTTGACTGGATTGTTAATCGAGAAAATTATCTAGAATCTGAAATAAAGAGAGTCTCATACCCAACCCAAGTGTTCGTTAATTTGTTTGTTTTAGAAACTCTAAGTTCAACTTCAATTATCTTCTTGCATTGCATTTGAATTTTATTTTCATCTCTCATACTTGATTCAATTGTTACTCACAAATATCTTATTCGCTCTGATAACCCATTGTCCCTGTGGAATACGATCCTGGACTTATCCTTGATACAACTTGACACTTCTACACTTGGAATGAGGAGACATTTGGGTGGTGCATGCATGGCTGCAATCGAAGCCTAGATTTGAAGTTCAAAGTTCTTGAAATAAAAGACGAAAAATCAAGAAAATAAGGGAAAAAATGCTAGTAAGCCAACTAGAGGCCAACTAGAAGAGAGTGGCTTTAAGAAAAAGGCCAAAATCAATACCATATGGGCGGCATGCATGTGGTAATTGTTACATGTGCAGCAAATGGCTTTTGACAACCATGCACATGCGGAAGACTTCTTTTGGATGGTGGAAGAGGTTGATGAAGAACTGATGCTTCCATTGGTGGTGTGCAAGTGAGATTGTGGAATGGATGAAATACAATGTATCTGGCCTTTAATGGCTTGAGCGGATTAAAAAAAAAATTTGGAGCAAAAGAAGAGGCTCTCGGTGGGGGTTTCTTTCGAGGGTGGAGAGAGGGACATCGAACAATTTCATATACCCTCCTATTTCGCTCTTGGCATTTAAATTGTAACTCCTTGCCCACACCCATGAAGGAAAAAGGAAACAATACCTACTTTCAAGCAGGTCAATCTATCGATGGGACAACCTTAAGAAAACCTTGGCAGTTGTTATTGATCAGCGGTATATATCATACCTTATTAGACCCTTATCCAACCTGTGTGTGTCGTCGATATATATATCGACCTTTTGTGGAGTTGGTACTTATACTTAAGTACCAAACACTTGGGTTTCATGGAGAGGCCGTGGCTTGATATCTCTGCACCGCATGTACGTCAAGAACTGTCCTGGTAGCTCTTCCAAAAGAGCCTGGACCACAAAAATCTGCCCACCTGCACATACCACACAACGAGTAGGTTATAGTTGAAGTTATAAGATGGGGTTGAAGCAAAAATAGAACAGCTGCAACAAGATAAAAATAAAAGGAAACTATTCATGTCATTTGATACAAAAGTCAATAGGCCCAAACAGATTATACAAACGTCAACCGAAAAATGAAGTAGAACTGACTTTTGGGTTGTTAATGAAGGAGCCAAGCTGTTTGGTGTTGGTCAATGTTTAATCCATAAAGAGTTAAAAAAATACACGGAAAATAAAGGACCAGGACAATGGTGCATGGCAACAGCAATTCATGCAACATCTCTATCAGACACAATTTCAGTGTTCAAACCCACCCTTTAATCCTTTCTTCACTCCATCATTGAATAATTATCTAGCTAGGCATTGCAATAAAAAATGTGGTTTTGTTGCTCTCTCTCTCCCCACAAAAAAGCTCTAACTGTCTCTAAAAAACTCTCCCTCCCAACCTCACGCTGAGAGGAACGAAGTACCTCCCAACTTCTCCCTCCCCTTTCTCTCCTTCCTTCCTCAATCTTCTCCCCATTCTTATTTGATTACCAAACGAAGGATTGAAGGTGGAAAGAGGCATCAAATTATGAAGTTAACTATTCTATTTACCGTAATAATGAGCAAGACGAAGTACTTTTTGCTGTTGTATGAAACGGATTGGCTTGCAATTTGAGCAGCTATTTTAATCACTTGGCCAAACAACGTTGGTCCTGCCAGAGTAACATTATGTAGAGCACTTGCATAAGCAGACATGATGCCTTCAACTCCTTTGACCTATTGAAAATTAGAAGCTAAATGCATTACTTGAGGAGTATGAACATGTAGTTTTCATAAGGATGATACGTATGCTATGCAACAATGAAAAATCACTTGATTTCAATGAGTCTTATACGGTACATATCATTTTCATTATGTTAACAATTGTACAAGGAAGAAAAAAAGCACCGTAAAGTGTAACACATAATATTATGAAGAGTATTGGGTGATAACTCGATCCATTTGATTTTCATCGTTTTCATTTACTTACAAAATATTTTGAAGGACCATAAAGACTTCTAAGCCTATTAATTGCATATCTAAAATTATTGTATATAACAGTTTTTCATGTGTTATGGTTAATCTATACTCGGTGTTTTTTCAACTAATGCTTTTACCAAGTTCTTACTTATTTGGTTGAAGTTGACTATGACACTATTCATAACTAGAAGTGGTAGAGGAAGAAAAAAAGCAAACAAAGAAAAAAAGATAAATATTAAATTTTTTAAGAACAAACAATGATGAGATAAACAAGTTGAAACAAACAAAAATCAGGGATTCATTATAGTATTGTAGGAGGGCAAACAAGATGGTGATTGTTTTGTGGAAGTGCCAATACATGCAAACCAAAATGTTGCATCAGAGACGAAGAAACAATAAGTTATTGTCCAAATAACTTAGGCTGACATGAACATACAGTTGGCATCCAAAAGTCGTTTATTATTGTTTTCGAATTAATGTTTTTTGCCAATTCAATGTGTTTAACCATGTATCAACAAAAATACAACTAAACAGGCTAGTGAAAGTATAATGTCATCTAACTAACACATATTTTCTCAGACAAACCAATACCCAGCTCTTAGTCCCAGTGTAAAAGAGTTCTAAGTTGCAAATTGCAGTATTCAGCACTTAAAAAGTATTGGAAGAGATACTACAGAAAAACTTAGCATGTACACTTTTTCTTGTATATTGTTGGTACAAATTATAATTGGAAAAACATAACGTACAAAGATTTAAAACATTAGATACTCGAGAGTAGAAACTATAATGTACCTTCACAGGTATATTGTGAAATTTGGTATCAACATCACATACATGAAATCTGGAGCAAAAATGAAGAAGGGAAATGCGAGTGAGTCAAAAGCAGTCAAATCAAAACAGGAGTTTCCGTAATAAAAAAGAAGTATATCTACAAAAAAGATAAGCACTTAAAATGAATTTGTAAAGCTTACACCAATGGCTGTACAATCTCAAACTGGAATGCAACTGTAACTTTTTCTATCCACGTGGGATTCAAGCTATTCAGTATAACCTCAGTACGGCCTAACTCCTCTAGTTTTCCATCTATATTCTTCGCATATACCACTGCCATGGGATCACTCTGAATAGAACAATATCTTTTTTAGCTCAAACAACAGTAAGACAATCCTGACCAAAATACACATATAAACAAACTACTGTATATTGAAAAACTCAAACCTTGAAAGCTAAATAAACACCTTTTTTTCCAAAAACAGTCAACATGAAGTATTAGTTCAGCTCGCTACCCATGTAAATACTACTTACGGTAAATGTAAACCAAACACTACCAGGATGGGAATCCCATGAAAACTATTCATAAACTTGAGAAGAAAGAAAAACACCAGAAACTTGGGGTGTTAACTCATTTTCTAGCAATTTTGAGCAAACAAAAATGGTGTCCAGGATTTAGTCATCCAAAGGTTAAGCTGAAGAGATACAGAAGAAGCAAGAAACCCTTCAAATTTGAAATCCATTTCTTGTTTGAGAAAGTCCTAATGGAAGACATATATCCTCCTGATCAGTAAACACAAGACACAAGTACAAACTAATATATCATTAAGAACACCAAAAACAGAACAAACTAAATTATATCACTGAGCATTGTAGTTTTCTTACCCAGGTTTTTCATCAGTATCTAGTAACTACCCATACCAACCAAGACAGTTATCGATCCACATACATAGTAATCCAGCTCATTACAAGAGTATGGCTACAAATATCTTATGTAAACAAAATACTGTCAAAATAGTAACAAACTTTTTTTTATAGGTAAATAGACATAGCCCAAGTACATAGAAAGTATAAAAATAGTAGCTTAACATAAAGTAACGATAAGCTCACATGCCCATATCCCCTCAGTTTTGGTTGTATCTTGGAGTGAAAGTCACATAGTAAAATGTACTTCAACATAATGAACCAAAATTGTGATAGTTATCTCAAAATTTAGAACTGATTAATTCATAGAATTATGTTAACTCCAGAAATATTATACCAGAGTCTTGAATTCATACAAATTCGAAGTGTGGTTTGGACATTAGAGCAGTTAAAGAAATGATTCGGCAAAGGAAAGACTCTAGTATAAACCCTCAGTACACATCACTATCAAACATATGGTTATGTTTAGAGGAATACCTTTGAAATGATGTCACGATCTCGCAAGTTAATTGCTGATAGGGATAACTGCAGCATAGATTAAAATACATGAATACATTTTGAAAAGGCAGAACAAATGAGTTAATAGTACATACATAAATAAAAAGAAACTAAAAACAAAAGAGCCACGCATGCATATAAAATAACAATTCCAGATGTCGAAATCTCTTATAATACTAATAACTGATCCCATCCCCTGTAAAATTTTTGTCAGGCAATATACTGCTTTGGAGCTTGCCGTTGTTCCACCCATTTCTTTCTAGTAAGGGGCAACAGAACTGCACAATTTCCATCTGTTGGAGATGAAAGAATGGCAGGTAACCCTTTTCAAGAATATAGGTGGCACTTCGACCTTTGGCACTTAAAAAAGAGAAATATTCAACTCCTGCACAATACTAAAAGGCAACATGTTGCTGCATACAACTTCATTAGTCTCCAATTTACTAATATTCCGTTAAAATATCAAGCTCGTTTTACTGCAGTCTTAAATTTAAGAAGTTGGTTACTATGTGGGGTATCAATTTAGTCAATCAAAACATCATCCTTTATGTAAGCGCCAAAACACATGGCACCCCGACCATGCTATCCATTCCTGATTCTGAGAAACTAGTAATAGGCCAAACATTTAAATGACAGAATATCAGAGGCAACATTGCGCTGCATGCCCCACATGCTTCATTTATCAAGCGAAACTCATAGCTTGAAGAGCGTTACGGATGTAACATTTCAGCACCTTTGAAATACACACAAACCGATCCTCTACCATGCAACGAAAACGGCTTCTTTGATAATTTTAAACATATATGTATTGTAAACAAAACCATAACACTAACACGAATACAAAATATTTATTATTTACTCTTTCTGGATAACCTTTTTTCAATCAAGTTTTGTACCTTGCATTTGTATGAGAATAGTATTACAGGGGAGAAACTTTACTGGAGAAGAAAAAGTAACCACAATTTTAAAAAAATAATAATCGTATTCATATTATTCTTGTTCTCATTGTATTTTATGGGCAATGGCCAACATAATAATCAAGTAAAATGAGAATAGTAAGAACCTAAGCCAATCTGGGATAGAAAATAAATAACGATACGAATTTCAGCCAACGTGGGGATAAACAGAGTAAAGACTATCAAGAGTCTGAGCCAATGTGGGGTAGATAGTAGAGAGCAGCACAGCTAATACAAATGCATAATACAGTTCTGTGTGCGTGTAATATATATATATATATAGGCGTTAGAATGGCAGTCACTACCTCGACTCGGGTGAAGCGTTGATGGAGACCCCGAGACCTGTAGAAGAACTCAACGGCGTCGTTGTGGCCGGCATTGTTGTTGTTGGTAGCTGTGGGGCTCTGTTGGACCCCACCCACGGCTTGCTTTCCTCCTTCCACGTCCGAATAGCAGTTCCCCATCTGTCTCTCTCTCTCAAGCCCAAATGAGATTCCTTTTTTGTTTTCGTTCTCTCTTCTCTTTTTAAAACCCTGGATTGTGATTGTGGAGGATTGCCTATCTCTGCTCTGCTATATTTATTAGGGGAGAACAAGCAATTTCCTACGTATACGATGGAGTGTTTCCTTCCTTCTTTCCTTGCAAGAACCTACGAAATTGTAGCATCTTTTACGAAGTAGGAGGTGTTTTCTTCACAACCACAACAGTTTTCTTTCGTAGGACTCAACAAAACGCTGATTCCCTTGACAACTTTTTTTTCCCCTTCGAGCAATTATGCGGTCAAACCAAAACAGAGGAAAACTGAAAAAGGAAAATGATGGATGCAGGGGACTTGCGCAGGAAGTTGCGCACGAAAAACTGACGGAATCCATGTGGAAAATGATACGGGGCGTTCATTGGGTTTGCTACACGGTGCGTTTCGCATTCTACATTCGGATTCCCTCCATCTCCGAAGCTTCCCGAGACCCGATATGGGTTTCTGAGCCCTAACCTTCGCATCTCCCTCCTCCATTGTCACTTGTCATTCTTTTCAAGTACAACACTCGCCACTCAGTTTGATGGCCAATATAAGCACATGGAATGATTCCAGCCCATGAAACAGGTTGGGAATTCACTAGCTATAAACATCTGGAATGCATGGGTGCCATCATAAAGGGAAAAAAGATAAGCGTTGACTATAAATGAGAAAGAAAGCGTAAATCTCCATAAACAAAAGGAAACGGAAGGGAAGAGATGATTCCAAATCACTGATTTTTTGGGAGACCAAATTATACAGAACACCTACGGTCTTACCATTACAGAAAATCCAATCATAAGAGAGAAGAAGAAGAAGAAGTAGAGAAGTGGAAACCCAGCTGCCACTGTCGTCCACCACTCACGACAGGATCTTCAAGGTAATATATTATCGAGCATAAGTCATGTTGAAAATGGCCTTTCATAGTAGGGAGAAATAGCATAGATGAACTGACAATTGGTGAAGGTGAAGTGTTAATAGCTTGTAAACGTTCAGATTTTTCGAATCGATGAAGACTGGGCATAGTTTAATCACAGTAAATAAATAAATAATGATAGCACTTGTAAAAGAACTGAGGGGCTCTACCAGAGCCACCGATTCGGATTTAAATTTGGATTCGACGAGTGTAAAAAAAAATTATAATATTAATAAAAAATATTTATTTAATCATAAAATAAAGTAAAATAAAATAAAAATAATAAAAAATGTTGGAGACCCATTATCAAAATTCTAAACATTATCACGATTCTACACATTTCTCAAGGTTATTGATATGGGAGTAACCTAAAGGTTATTGATATGAAAATAAAATAAAATCTACTTACCCACCAAATTGTTGAGGGAAGGATAAAAGTTACTTATTAAATGCCTATTCATAGGTTTTCTTGCTTAAAAAAGTCAAATTAATATTTATTACATTCCTGCATCACCATTCACACCAAGTTTGTTGAGTCTTTTTCTTAAGTAAAATTTGTAGTACATTTACCATTTCCTATATCTCAAAATCGTATAACACTTTCACTTTAGAATATGGGTACGAATTACGTGTTGAATGATTGTGTGCAACTTTTTCTTGGAGAATCCACCAATAGATGCGCATGATCCTCTCTAATCTCTATGTACCTTCCAAGTCATTAATGTAATGGTCATTTTCATTTTAATTCGATGTGACAAATGAATAGAATAGATATTTAAAGGGTTGAATCTTCTTATTTTGAATTTGAATTCTTTCTTTCTTCCCTCCTTCCATTGAATATCCAATTGGTTCTCCAAGAGGACTTTACTTCTGAGCAAATGTATAGGATGAAGTTAAGAGCACTCACAAACCAATTTACAAATAAATTCAAGGTTTCTAGCTACCTTGAAATTCAAGAATAGATGTCATACAATGTGCAGTTGGTAGCCCAAGAACATTGACCAACTAATCGACTAAGTTTGATTGTCCTACATTTTTTTTATCTGTTTCAAAAGTAATCGCAATTGACAAATAGAGTTCAAGAAGATTAAAAAAAAAAAAAAGAGTATCATTGTGATCATAAAAAGGAAAGAAGAGAAAATAATAATATATTAATAAAGAGCACTTCTGAATCTTTGACAAGATAAAAGGTATCCAAAGAATTTTGATGGGTACCAAAATGCCGCTTACACTCAGTTTCGTACAAATTTGGAGCCCATGTTCCCTCATCCATACATTATGCAACTGAAGATTGCCTCATATGCACATCAGGAGTCAATAAACAGGAGTCCAAATACAAATGGATGCATATGTTCAAGATGCAAATTCAGTCAGAGGTGTAGGAATGATGGACCAGCAAAAGAGTATCGAGACGAAACTGGCACAGGCACCGCTTTAGCTGGGCGGGTCGTCTGATAATGACGTGTCTTGTCTTTGTGCAGTAAAGCATCGGCAGCATATGTAGAGTATAAACTACCCATTTGATCAGTTTCTGTCCGATGTAAATTGGCACTCTCAATTGGGTGCGTACCACCAATAGGATAAGAACTTGATGAAACACCATAATGATAACCATGGTATGGATCCTTTGTATAGGGGCCTGAACCAATAGCAAATGTTGCAGTTGCAAAAGGTACAATGGACGGTGTTTCACGTCTAGCACCAAGACCATAAGCATGGTACTCTCTATCATTCAAGTAGAGAGAATCGGCATGAATAGTCTCTCTTTGTGTGGAGACAACATTTATATGTAAAAGGCCAGGTTGTCTTAGAAGTGCTCTCCCACAGGACCATAAGCTCGATAGTCCTTTCCAACCGAGTAAAAGTCCCGAGGAGTCTCCTCTCTTGGTAGAGTTGCCATGTCTCTATATACAAGACACTGATGATCCCTTTCATAAGATGGCAACTGAAATATGCTAGAATCACCATTTGTATAAGGATCCCTAGCAAGTGTTTCCTTCTGATAACGGGGCCACACTTCTCTTACTCTTTCATGAACTTTCCTATCACCAACTCTAGCGACTTAAGGAGAGTAGATAGGTAACATATGAGTTGAATGAACTTTAGCCAATCAAAAAAGTTTTTTAAGATTCCTAGCCTGAAGGGAAAAATTACAAAAATTCTGAATGGTAATATTTCAAAAGAAACAATGAACCAAACTACTTTCGGAGTGTGTAAAATAGAAAGGCTATGGATAGGAATGCTTTGCAAAACATGCTTTAAAAGCAACAGCCGAGAGCCATTTGAAAGCAATTGGGTCTTCCAACCATCTATGCGATCTCTAACTTTCTTAATCAAGCCTTCAAAATGTGCCACCATAAGTCTTCCCGAAACAATGAGAACACCCAAATAATTAAACGGAAATCATCTTTCAGTAAATCCGGTAATTCTCAAAATCATTCTACGTCGAGATAGAGACATTTTTTTTTTTAACATCAAACCGCTGAGTTTTTCTTTGTTCTTCTCATCATCTGAGAGGATGTTTGGAAATAAAATAAAATGAAAATTTTGTAAATCAGTGTCATCATGTTTTTGTTTGTTCTTTTTGACTCTCAGTACTACCGTATGACATTCGAGGCCTCCTTGTTTCTCTCTTTTTGATTGTGGTTTTCCAACTCAATCATATTCTCTTGGTTATTATCAGGCTAATGGCTCTTCTCCATATGCTCTTCATTAACGACGTTCTTCTCATTGCTTTCTCTAGAATTCAGTTCTTTAACCTCTTCTCCACTATTACAGCTTTCTATGTTGCCCTTCAATACACGCTTATTATTCTCTTTTCATTTCCATTGAGTCTGTGGACAACCTTTATCTTTTCTGGAGTTTAAGTCTTAAGAGGCTTCTTTGCAATTTTTGATTCGGCCTTTAATGATTTCAAAGTTTTCTTTTTTGGTGACTTAGGCCCAGTAGATGCCTCTTTTTCCTTCCTTTTATAATCTGGTTTCATAGATGCCTCGACAGGTGAGTCTGATCTAATTTCGTTATCTTCTTATTTCTTCGTGTTAGATTCTGATTTAGTGGGTGCTTCTGTAGGAGTCTCTGCTTCCTTGTTTCTTTCATGTTCCATATTACACGATCTTACTTATCAAAAAAAATATTCCACAAACCAAGATGCTGCCTGATCAAGATGTTTCCCAGCAAGCACGTTGCCAATGAAAAGATTTTTCTTCGTTATCTGCTAACCAAAAGCAAACCGGATTAAACAATTAGGATAGGAGGAAACAAAAAGAGAAGAAAATGAGAATAAGAAAGTCAAATGCTTTTAGTTAACTGGTCATTTATATCAAGGCTTCATGGACTTGTATTTAATTCTTCAGACATTCGGATTCAATTAAATTGGTTAAAAAAAAAATTCAAAAACTTGAAAAAACAAGAATGCATTATGTGTTATTGTATTAGAAAATAAAATGGCTTTTCTTTTCTCTTAAACAAACCCAGTTAATAATGTCCATGAGATTAAAAGACAAAAAACAGAGAAAAAGGAAGTTCCAATTAAAACCCTGAGACGGAGAGGATAGGAAGAGAGTACCTGGCGAAGTAGAGTGAAAGAGAGAGGGCGACAGTAAAGAACGAGGGGAATGATAAAGAGAACCGTACAGTAGATCTTTCTCTCTCTCTCTCTCTCTCTCTCTTTTTTTGGTAATGGTACAGTAGATCTGGTAAAGAAGAAGTGTTAATTAATATTATATTATATATATATTTTTATGCAATATTATTTTATTTATGAAATGAATATATTGCCATCCTCTATATCCATGGTGTCTTTTCTTTTAAAAAAAAAATTAAATGATTAAAATATTTATTTTTTTTGTTAATAAAATAATGATAATAATATACTTACAATTGTTTTTTATCGCCGAAAGGAGTTAGGTAAAACTTAAAACTCAAGTAAATTATTTTTTGATATCTTTTAACTAGTAACACACTTTTTTTTATATATTTTTTTAACAATGCTATATATAGTTATAAGATATATAAGTCTCGCGCATATTTAAAATAAAAAAAGTGAAATTCAACATTAAAAAAAGTTGAATTTTTATATGGATCATATATTTCTTAGACTTTTTTAAAAAAGAGTGCATAGGATTTATAAATTTTAAAACTGCATAAATAATTTCTATTTATAAAAAATAGAACAGACCTTGTTACTTAGCTTTCAATTATCGTTTAATCTAACCGAAAAAATCAACTTACAATATTTTTCAAATAGAAGTTTTGAAAATTATAAGTTCAATTAGGACAATGAATTTGAAGATGCTTAAAAGTTTAAAAAAGTGTATCACATGAATTGATTGGGATAATAATAATAATAATAATTCTTGATACTTTGATCTCAAAATAATAATAATTCTTGATACATTGTACCATTTACTCTGTTTGTTTGATAAAATCTCATTCAATTTTAACTGTCAAGATAGTTGAAGAATAAAATAAAATAAAATCGGTAGCCATGTCCCAAAGGAAAATACAATGTGTCGTTGACTCATTTTCACTTAATTTTCAACTTCTAAAGGTACCAAAATACATCTTTTAATATAAGAATAACACTTGGTTTTACACAAACCTTCTAAACAAATTTATTTATTGTACATGCAGCAGGAGGACGACCAAAAGTCACACTTCAAAAGACTTGCATATTTAGGTAATCGGTTAAGATGAAAATTTTGTGAATAATAATGAAATAGTTTGTAAATAGTAGTGAAATGATTTGAATTAAGATGTTTTATTGGATTTTGAAAAAGGAAAGAGGAAAACTGGAATAAAAATATTAAAAAGTAATTTTTTAATATTATTTTTATTTTAAAATTTTGAACAAATTATATTGTGTTTTGTGTTTTGTTTAAAAGGGGGAGAGTATTTATGTCTTCACATGCTGAATTATCCAATGAAATCTAACATGAAGAGTATTTATGTCTGAGCTCAAGCAGTTTAGCTTCCCTGCCTTGCCCCCTCCATCTATGAAGCTGCCTTGGACCACTTGAATAGAATCACCTTCAAATATTAACTAGTCTAAGCCAAGATCTTGACAGAATAAAACAACAGTGACTATGCCCCAAGCTTCTGCAATTGTAGGATCTACACAATAACATATAGGCTTCATCAAACTCGCTAAAATAGAACCTAAACAATCCCTTAGCACCACTTCAACTCCGACGTAGGGGATTGAAACAGCCTTCATGCAGAAAAATTTTCCTTCTAAGCAACAGCAGACAACAGTTTGTGCACAAAAACAGCCTGGCCAATGGCAAGAAAACTACACCTTCCACACAAGAGTGAAGGCAGGAGAATTCCTCCTCACTTCCCAAACATGACCTCAAGTAGTTTGTAAAAGAAATAGACTTAACAACAAACTATATTATATCCTGTAGAAACCAAAATGGTGAAAAACACAATACTATTATAAAACTCATAATCAAAAGGCCGAGATCAAATGGTCGAATTATAATCAGAAGATTATAATTCAAATCAATACAATGTCAATCCTTTTTTCTTTTTGCTTTTTTGGCATTCTCTAGTACATAGAAGAGAGATTTGAATGTAAAGAAGGCATAATACAACAAGCAACCATAATTAAACTATGTTTTATTTCACTAACATTAATGGGAATGAAGGGTCCTCTGCCCCTACTGACTTCAAACCATTGGATCTACCAATTCTGCATTGACATATATATTAACCATCCAAAAGGTTAATGTTTTATGTTCGAACAATTACCCAATAATGTGCGAATGAAACATTCAAACGTCAACTCACAGGCATTCACATTCGAACGTAAAAATAAAACATTCAAATGAAAAATATCGAATTGTCTTGATGCAAAATAGAGGAAAATTGTCTTTGCAATCTTGGACGAGTCTAGCTGCAAATTGGCGAAGATGTAGTCTGATTTATGATTCGGAAATAGAATTGTAATAATTCATTGTTATAGAGTTTTATGTATCTACATATCGCTAGTAGATAGTTGTTCTCCCTGTGTACTTGTCCAAAGTTGATAAAGATTGGTTCTTCACCATACAAGGGAGTCAATGATGCAGGTGCCTCTAAGACTTTATTCCTTGGATGAATTGAGGCTGAATGGAATTGAAGCATCGTCTCTTTTGTCACCAGTGGATGCAACACTTGGTTCAATAGAAAGAAACCTACAACTTGCTGCCGCTCTAGGAGGGCCTGCTGCCTGGAATGTGCTTGGCTTTAGCCCACAACAAGTTCTATATTTTTTTCTAGGGCTGCTGTTTCTATGGACACTGGATTCAGTAATTCCATTCTCTCTCTCTCTCTCTCTCTCTCTCTCTCTCTCTCTACCCAAGACCCTTTCCTGAAACTATGTTCCAAGGACTTGTTTTATTATGAAATTGTGTGTTTTTGGTTGAGTACCAATATGTTGTGTTATTCTTGGAGGCACTTAAAATTATTTCATTGGCCGACTCACCCACTCACGTGTTGCTTAAATCACTAACAGTGGAGGCAAGGTAGAATTGTCTTTACCATACTAATACTAGAATCTTACAATATTGGTTGTTTCTAGGTCTCTTTTGATGGAGGTGTTGGTAGCTTGGTTCTTGATACAATTGGGCACAAATTTAGTCAGAAGTACCACAATAGGGTTGTTCAAGTAAGATACCTCTCTCTCATTGTGTGGCAGTGCATTGCATTTGTTCATTATGTTTTTATAGGAATAACTGTCCAATAACACTATGCTGAGACCATTCTACATTTATTTGGTGATGACATTCATGCTATGTTCTTGTTTCAAAGGCCATAACATGTTCAGGACTGCTTTGTTCTGTAAGATTATCGTGTTGTATGTTCATTACGGTATTACCTATCTTCTGATAAGTTTTAGAACTATTGGCTATGTCAATATGGACCTCATGTGCAGCATGAAGCTGGGCATTTCTTAATCGCTTACTTAATGGGCATTCTTCCCAAAGGATACACACTAACTAGTTTGGAAGCTTTGAAGAAGGAAGGATCTCTAAATGTTCAAGCTGGGACCGCTTTTGTGGATTTTGAATTTGTTGAAGAAGTGAGTTTGTTTTCTTTAATCTGATTTTAATTACACAATTTCTTATGTTCCTATTCTATTTTCTGTCTCGCTGCTGTTTTTGGTTCTATTAAGTTACATACTTATTTTATGGAACGTCAGGTTTCATTTCATGTTCCTTCACAACTAAAGGCACCTGATGATGCCATGGCTCTGCTGCTTTTATCCAGAACCAATTGCTATGAATCGGATCTGACTTTGTAGCAGAGCTCAAAGCTCTTTTGGGTCTTGTCACAAGTTGACTTGAGGGAGTTATTGTCAGCAAGTCGAGCCTGCTACTCAACTCGTTAACTTTGTCGACACAAAGTTATATGATAACATCCAGTCTTTCCACTTCGGCAATTTGATATATAATTTATCCTTCATGGGCGTTGATAAGATCTTGTAGCCATCGAGGTAATGGAGTTGTGTCCCTTACACAATTGGCGGTATACCTAATAGTAACAAGTATGTTGGATGCTACCATGGTATCATTGATCAAACAATAAATAATAGAACTTTAGAATTTAGGCCTGTTTAACCGGGTTCCAACCCGGGAACCTGGGTACACCCAGGCCGGGAACCGGGTCTCAAATCCGGGCCGAAACCCGGCCTGGATTAATCCGGATCAGACCCAGTCTGGAACCCGGATGTATCTGGGTTTTGAAAAAACCGGATTCTGGGTTCCGGGTTGAACCCGGTTTTTTTTTTTTTTTTACAAACAAAATGACAAAATAAATATGGAAAAACACATCCACAATACAACTAGCCAAAAGTAATTTTTAAAATATGCTTAAATCCAGTGAAGAGGACCACGAAGTTTGATCCAGTAACTCTTAAAATATGCTTAGATCCTAATAAATGGCATCGAAATCTCAGTACAGGGGAGAGGAGAGTTGAGAAAACTTACTTCCTTCACTGGAGTCTGGCTTCATTGGCAACTAATTATGTTAAGAAAGAGATTATTCCAAAAAATAAAGAAACAACAGTAACACACAAGAAAGAAGTCATCAATTATAAAACCAGACGAAATAGAGAGATCATAGCAAAAAAGAAAACAAGGAACCCACTACGACTCCAGACGATATTGCTGTCATTACTTGTGGGTTTGGACCAAATGCACCCGAAGACTCCGAAGTAGTAGCAGTGTCTTCAGTACTGGGTCTCGTCTTCTCAGGCTTAGATGCTGTAGGTGAAGCAGCTGCCCCAAAAAGTTCCAGTGGAAGGAGCACCGCCCCCACCTGGTAAACAGCAAGATAGTCGTCTGTATATATTGTCTTTTCCACCGTTGTACTGACCGCCCCTGTTGTTATGTTCACTTCTTTTCCTACCGCTATCGCGGCCGTTACATTCAGTTGGAAATGGTCGGTGTTGCTATCACCGGCCAGAGTATGCACTGGGTTTGTAGCATTTTGGAGCTGCAATTCTAAGTAGAAATCAGGGAGGATATGAAATCAGTTTGTTAGTTTGATCCAGTTTGAAGAAACACGGGTACCGGGTTTTAAACCCGGGTTTCGAGTTTAAAACCCGGTACCCGGCCAGGGTACACCCGGGTTTAGACATCTTTGGGCATATGTTTGATCTATTGACTTGATGCATAGGACCTGCTTTATTTATTATTAATGGAGAACTAGCAATTTCCTACGAATACGATGGAATGTTTCCTTCCTCCCTTCCTTGCAGGAACCTACGAAATTGCAGCATCTTTTACAAAGTAGGAGGTGTTTTCTTCACAAACACAACAGTTGTTTTCTTGACAACTTTTTTCCTCCCTTATAGCAAAAACAAAAAGAGGGACGAACCCAAAAGAAATTAAATTGTTTATGAGTTCCGCTGTGGAACGGTTCGGCTAGTTTTGAGCATTTAACAGCCCTCAATCAAAGGGCAACACATCAGTAAGTTTACACTAAAGAAGATAAAATCAAAGCACTCGATAATTCCTTATTTCACTATCTTTGTTCATCCTCCATCGCCCATTCATCAAATCAACTAAAAGAAATTGGATTTTCACACAAAGCAACTCAAATCACAGACCCAAACATGCATCAAATAATCACAAAACCAATTAAAATCACCATTTGTTTTGAACAAAAAACCAGAGCATCAAAACAGCGATGCAACCTCACTGGAGTCTGAAGCCATTCAAGAACAACCACAACATCACTACTTCTCTCTCTCTCTCTCTCTCTCTCTCTCTCTCTCTCTCTCTCTCTCTCTCTCTCTCTCTCTCTCTCTCTCTCTCTCTCTCTCTCTCTCTCTCTCTCTCTCTCTCTCTCTCTCTCTCTCTCTCTCTCTCTCTCTCTCTCTCTCTCACACACACACACACACACACACCTCGAATCGATTCTGTCTGGGATTTTTTGAACACGACGCTACTTCCCATTGCTCGGCACCACCGGTGGCAAGCTGCAGTTCACCACTTTGCACGGAACCCTCCAATTTTTTAAAGCAAACTAAGAGTCAATTCAATACAAATTGTGTATGAAAATTTGATACAAATATGATCAATAGTAGGTGAAAATCAGTAGAAGATATCAGAACAAAACTCGGTGAGAAAAATGCGATTAAAAACTGACATCTTCAGAATCAAAAGGCTGCTCTTCGTGTAATTGTAGAATCATTTTTGTGGTGTGGTGGGATATGTATAACCGAAGATGGTGGCTGACGGTACTGTTGGCGCCGAAACTAGTGGCTGACAGAACTGGCGGCAACGGATCTGAAATTTGTGAGGGGTCGTTCGACTGGGTTGAGTTTCTGAAAGAGATCTACTTCGCAGGGTGCGATTGACTGGAGTGCCATCGATGGGCTTAGCTCCACATGCATCACCTACCTCAATTTTTCAGTCGACACCGGGGCTGGGAAAGGGGAGAGGTTTGAGGAGCAGATTATGCTGGAAGAGGGGCTGGTTGGATGGGTTCGCCTCAAGGAGGTTCCGTGGGTGAGGGGTTCCAAGAGAGGGTGGGGGCAGGGCTCGACGCCAGCGTGAGGTGATGGAGGGAGGGCCCGACGCTAGTGCTGGGTGGTTGCGAGAGGGGGCGGAGGCGGAGAAGCATTTCGCCTGGAGAAGGGAAGAAGATTTCTGATGGGATAAAATTAGTCTGTGGTGCGGTTACGATGTTGATAAAATGGGACTCATACGTGTCATTTTTTCATTGAAGGGCTATTTTTTAAAGAAAAATAGATGGATCGGTTCAAAGCTTTTCTCTTTGTTTATTCATAAACTCATTATTCATTTGCGTCTTTTCTGCCGACTTGGAAGCAACGTTCAGAGTTTTCGAATCGATGAACACTGGACATAGTTTAATGGCAGGAAATAAATAAATAATGATAGAACTTTTAAAAGAACCTTGACTGACTATGGTAGGTTGAATTCAACGTTCTATTGAACTTTCCAAATTTCAAGGGGTTGAATTCAAAGTTTTGAAGACCGGAAGAGGGATCCTACCTATGAAAAAGGGAAATGATTTGGCCACCGCTGGACATTTTTATTTTATCTTTTTTTTAATAATTAAGAAAAAATTGTTTAATATTATTATAAATTTTTTTATATTTTTTTAAAATATTAAAAAAAAATTCAACCTAGCGGTGGCTCTACCAGGATGCTAGAATGCACGAAGGGTAGAGACACAAAAAGCACAAAAGTCTTAAAACTCCATTTTACCCTTCATAAAAGAATCTCTTTGCACACTAATTAAAAGCTAGGAAAGTTGGTGTGAAGCTTTTGTCTCCAACTACATGTCATTGATAATAACGCATATCATTTTCTTGTTTTGTCTTCCTGTGCGCATGCGTGACATTTATTCAATGGTGTAAATCTTTAAGAAAAATTTGAGGTTGTATATAAAAATGATTTATTTAAGGTAAAAAAAAAAAAAAACATTGCAAATCTTGACCATGTCTGCAGCCAAATTTTTTTAAATTGTAGAGGGCTAAAGTATACTTATACAAATGAAGATAAAGTGGATGCTATCAATTTAGTTAAAAATCACTAAGTAAACATACAAATCAAGATAAAATGCAAAGAGTGATTTCTCCAAATTCAATCAGTTACCAATGGAAAAAAGTGACGAAGAGAACCTAAAGAAAGGGATAGAGAAGGTACTGAGGATATTGGCAGCTACCAGAGCTGAAGAAATAGGAACCCATAACTGCAAAGGAAAGACCTTAAATGTGAAGAAAGCTAGTTCACATGATTTTGAGAAGTTTGTGAAAGATGAAAGTTTAAGGCAGTTGAAAGGGCTTTCAACTCCGCTATGTTCAGCGCATCAAATGGGGAGCTACAGGGTGGGGGTTGACCCAAAGAAGTCAGTAGTGAACCAGATGGGGGAGACATGGGAGGTAGAGGGGCTTTTCGTAGGAGATACAAGTGTCTTTCCAACATCTTTAGTGTGAAAGAGATTTAACCTTTTATTGTTTTTTTTTTTTTTTACTTTATGTTCCTTGTACTTATCCACTTGGCACAATTCGTGCTGTTTTGTGCTCTACAGGGGGCTTCCCTGTAGCAGCTCTCTGCTACATATTTATCGTTTGTTTGGCAAGTTGGCACAAAGACATTGCGCAACAAAAAGTAATACTACCTTTTGTTTAGGGAAGGATAAAATTAACTTATTAAATGCCTATTCATAGGTTTTCTTGCTTATATGTCATTAATCAAAAGTCAAAATAATATAAAATAAAAAAGTCAAATTAATAATTATTACATTGCTGCGTTACTATTCATATTGAGTTTGTTGAGTGTTTTTCAACATCGTATAACACTTTCACTTTAGAATATGGGTACGATGTAATTGAATCAGATTGTGTGTTGAACGATTGTGTGCAACTTTTTCTTTGAGAATCAACCAACGGATGCGCGTGTTTCTTTCCCTCCTGCAAACTCATACATTAACAAAAAGTAATAAAAATCAACAAGACTCTGATCCTCTCTAATATCTATGTACCTTCCAAGTCATTAATGTAATGGTCCTTTTAATTTTAATTCGATGCGACAAATGAATAGAATTTATATTTGAAGGGTTGAATCTTCTTATTTTGAATCTGAATTCTTTCTTTGTTGCCTCCTTTCATAGAATATTGAATTGGTTGCCCAAGAGGGGTTTACTTCCTAGCAAATGTATAGGACGAAAGTAAGACTAAAGAGCACTTGCAAACCAATTTGCAAATAAATTTAAGGTCTCTACCTTGTAATTCAGGAGTAGATGTCATACAATGTGCAATTGGTAGCCCAAGAACATTGACCAACTAATCAACCAAGTTTGAGAGTCCCACATTCTTTATCTGTTTAAAAAGTAATCGCAATTGACAAATAGAGTTCAAGATGAAAAAAAAGGAGTATCACTGTGATCATAAAAAAGAAAGAAAATAAAATAATAATAATAAATCAATAAAGAATACTTCTGAGTCCCTGACAAGATAAAAGGTACCCAAAGAATTTTGATGGATACATATGTTCAAGATGCAAATTTAGTTAGCGGTGTAGGAATGATAAACAAGTAAACGAGTACCGAGATGAAACTAGCACAAGCATCGCTTTAGGCTAGGTAGCTTGATAATGATGTGTCTTGTCTCTATGCAGTAAAGCATCAGCAACATATGTGGAGTGTAAACTACCCACTCGATCAATTTCTGTTCTGCATAAATTGGCACTCTCAATTGGGTGCATTCCACCAATACGATAAGAACCTAATGAAGCACTATAATGATAACAATGGTATAGATCCTTTGTATAGGGGCTTGAAGTAGTAGCATATGTTGCAATTGCAAAAGGTACAGTGGATGGCGTTACACATCTAGCAATGTAAGAAAAAGGAGAGGGAAAACAATGGAAGAGAAAAGTCCTATGTGTTCTATTCAATTCAGAATGAATGAATGAAAATGTTTTGTACAAAAGACAACCATATATACAGCTACATGACCAGCTGCCTATAGACAGCAACAAAACATATCACTTGTTCCACTGCTAAAAATAAAATGGCAAAACAAATAGTATTTGTACAGCTCAACAAATAAGACAAAAAAAAAAGTGGAAGAGAAAGGAAGGATTAATCTGGTGCGTCTCCATGCACATCATCCAGAGTAGACAAAAAACATGTAGGAACAAATATATCTTCTAGATCTTCATGATGTTCACGACAGGTAGTTGGAGGTAGACAGCCTGTAGCTTCTGTTCTAGCTTCATGACTTGTAGTAGCAGTATGAGCAGAGTGCTGCAATACCCCCCACAAGAGGGACAATACAAATTTGCTATTCTCATCTTGAGTAAATGAGAGTTGAGAAGAGTAGAAGGAAGAGCCTTGGTGAGAAGGTCTGCAAGTTGGAGGTGAGTAGGAACATTAGAAGTAGTAATGGTTCCATCAATAATCTTATCTCGAATTAGATGACAATCTAATTCGATATGTTTGGTTCACTTATGAAAAACTGATTTGCAGCAATGTGTATGGCTACTCGATTATCACAGAAAAGGTGTGTAGCTTGTGGATGGGGAACTTGGAGGTCAGCAAGGAGGAATTTGAGCCAGGTAATCTCAGCACAGGTTCTAGCCATAGACTTGTACTTGGCCTTTGCTGCGGACCTTGAAACTACTCCTTGCTTTTTAGATTTCCTTGTAGCTAAAAGAAGGCCTTGACCAGGAGATGCTTTAAGGTACCTTAAATCTTTGTGAGCAGCTGACATGTTGGCTTGGACATGAATTAACTAAGTGTGTGGATAGCAAAACTGAGGTCAGGGCAAGTAATTGTCAAGTATAGAAGCCTTCCAACTAATCTACAATAGATAGAGGGATCTTGTAACTTAATACTCGAGTCCTTGCTAAGCTTGAGGTTTTAATCCATTGGAATTTTGATTGGTTTGGATCCCAAAGTACCAGAATCTACAAGGATTTTCAATGCATATTTACGTTGAGAAATATGAATTCCCTTTGAAGATCTTGCCACCTCAATTCCAAGAAAAAATTTGAGAGATCCAGGGTCCTTAATCTTGAAATTGTCATTGAGGAAAACTTTGAGAGCAGCTATGGAATTGAGTGAATCAGTGGCCACCAAAATATCATTGACGTATACTAAAAGAGCTGTAAAGGAGTAGTCAGTAGCTTGAATGAACAAACTATAATCAGCTCTTGATTGGGAAAAACCAAAATTCAACGACCAGGCAGTGAGTTTTGCATACCAATGCCTTGAAGCTTGTTTTAGGCCATAAATGATTTTTTAAAGTTTGCAAACCTTGTTAGGTCCTCCTTTAGTATAGCCTGGTGGTTTGTTCATGAAGATTTCCCTATGGAGGAAGGCATTGTTTACATCAAATTGATGTAAATGCCACCCTCGAATTGTAGCTATGGAGAGAAGATGATGAATAGTTACCATTTCGAAAACTAGTGAGAATGTTTCAGTATAGATAATTTCCTCTTGTTGAATGTAGCCTTTTGCTACCAATTGTGCCTTTAATCTTTCAACACCACCATCTAAGTTAAGTTTAACTTTGTGCACATATCTGCAGTCTATGGGCTGTTTACTGAGAGGAAGGTCTAAAAGAACCCAAGTATTGTTTTGCTCCAAAGCATCTAATTCATCATCCATGGCTTTGCACCAATTTGGATCCCTAACTGCTTGGGAATAGGAGGTTGGCTCACACATAACATAAAGGGATGAAGAAAAAGGCTTGGAAGGAAGGGGTGAAATGTTCATAAGTGAGATAGTTATGTAAGGGAAATAAACAATAAGAAGAAGAAGAGTTTACTTGAGCCATTGATTGTGATCTTGAAGACAAGGCAACCTGTTGACAGTGGAAGTCCCTCAGATAAGTAGGTGCAATCCTAATTCTTACTGACCTTTGAAGACAAGGTGATGTAGTGGGAGAAGCTAAGCCTAAAACAGGTGCAGGAGGAATGTAGGTAGTATTGGATGGAGGTGAGGGAGAAGTGTTGGTGATGGATGACTCAACAGGTATGTTGGTTGAAGGTGAGGGAGAAGTGTTGGTGATGGGTGACTCAACATGTATGTTGATTGAAGGTGAGGGAGAATCAATGGATGGGGAATGTGTAGCAGGGAAAGAGGAAGAACTATGGATGGGTTTTGAAGTGGGTTCTGAAAGAGAAAAAGGAAGAATAGATGAAGGTTGAGAAATAGAGGGAGGCTCATCAGATTGAGAAGCAAAAAGACAAGGAAAGGATTCCTCATAAAAAATAACATTTCTAGAAACAAAGGTGGTGTGTGACTCAAGGTCAAGCAACTTATACCCCTTAATGCCGAAAGGATAGCCTAGGAAAATGCATTTTTTGTCCCTTGGATCAAACTTCTTACGACCATGGGATAAGGTAGTTGCAAAACAGAAGCATCCAAAAACTTTTAGATGATGGTATGTAGGTTTAGTTGAAAATAAGAGCTCATATGGAGTTTTATTGCCAAGGAGAGGGGTAGGTGTTCTATTTATAAGATAGACAGCTGTTAAAATGCAATCATTCCAGAAATGTAAAGGGAGACCTGATTGAAAACGCAGTGCTTTTGCAATATTAAGAATGTGTTGATTTTTCTCTCAACAATGTCATTTTGTTGAGGTGTTTCAACACAAGAACGTTGGTGTATAATTCCTCTTTGATTAAAAAATTCAATCATTTGAAACTCAACTCCATTATCACTTCTAATGACTTTGATCATAGTGTTAAACTGAGTTGCTCCCATGTTATAAAAGGATTCAATACAAGCTCTAGTTTCTGATTTTGCATGCAATAAATAAACCCAAGTAGCCTGTGACAAGTCATCTACAATGGTCAAAAAATACCTAATTCCATCATAAGTAGGTATGGAACATGGCCCCCAAATGTCTACATGCACCAAATCAAAAATGGAATTTGACTTGTGATGGCTAATAGGAAAGGGAGTTCTGTGTTCTTTAGCAATAGGACAAACTAAACAAGGGGAAATTTTACTAACATTGAAGCCGTCTCTTACATTTGGATCATCAATTAAAACCATTTTAGCATTTGAAATATGACCAAGGTGACAATGCCAAAGGTTAGAGTTATTGCTGCTGGTCATGACAGAAGCACTAAGAAACTTAGATTTAAGAGATGAGGCAGAGGGCCTTGGTGAAAGCATCTAGGGAAACAACCACTGGCAAGAGGTGAAACAACCAAATGCCTTCCTTCTATGCTCTCTTTTTGTTTGTGCTTTTCCAACTCAATGATCTTCTCTTGGTTATTTTCAGGCTATTGGTTATTCTCCTTATGCTCTTCATCATTGACGTTCTTCTCATTGCCTTCTACTCTAGAATTCAGCCTTTTAACCTCTCCTCCACCATTGTTGATTTCTATGTTACCCTTCAATACATGCTTATTATTCTTTCTTTGTTTCCACTGAGCCTGTGGACCACTTTTATCTTCTTTGGAGTTCAAGGATTTACTTCCAAGAGGCTTCTTTGCAATTTTTGATTCAGCCTTTAATGATTTCAGGGTTTTCTTTTTTGATGACTCTGGTCCAGTAGATGTCTCTGTTTCCTTCTTTTTATAATCTGGTTTCATAGGTGCCTCAACAAGAGAGTCTGATTCGTTTTTGTTATCTTCTTTTTCCTTCATGTTAGACTTTGGTTCAGTAGGTGCCTCTACAAGAGTCTTTGCTTCGTCATTTTTTTCCTATTCCATATTCCATTAACCAAGAGGCTGCCTGATCAAGATGTTTCCCAGCAAGCACGTTGCCAATAAAAAGCTTTGTCTTTGTTTTCAGTTAACTTTAAGCAAACTAGATTAAACAATTAGGATAGGATGAAACAAAAATGAGAAGAAAATGAGAATAAGAAATTCACAAGTGTTTAAATTAAATTGGTAAAAGTAAAAGTTTAAAAACTTGAAAAAACAAGAATGCATTATGTATTAGTGTACGGCAAAATTGTTAGTGAAAAGAAATCAGAGAGAGAGAGAGAGAGATCCCCAGAAGCATCAATTTATGTGCAAGCTTGATAAATTATTAGCCACGTCAATCAAAATAAGGTCAACACAATAAAAAAAAAAAAAAGTAAGTTACCATCTTTACATACTAGCTTCCTCTCATCTGTGAAGGCTTGGGTTCTGCAAATTATTATATCAAGAAAAGGGTAAATCAAACTATGTCCATCCACATCAATTGTTATCTAAAACATAATTGTTAGTTGTCATCTTCATTTTCTACTCCCACAATCGAGAATTGCCACATAGTGAAAGAGGTGAAGTAAGGGAATTCTAATTTCGAAGGGATCAAAGACTTCATGGACCAGAGTTCCATAGGAGTCAGAAAGCAGTTGCAAAGTCTAGTTGGAAACACATGATGATGGTCTGGTGGTCATGATGTGGTTGATGTAAACCTAAGGCATCCATCCTGCCGCCACCCCTCACCCACCCTCGATTGGCGAGTGACACCTCACCACCATCACAAACAAGGCTGATGGGCCCCGGTATCCTTGTTGAGGGACATCTGGCGTCGGTCCTTCTTTTGAAAAACTAGTTTTTTTGCTATTTTTCTTTCTTGGAGGCGTCATCAACCGTCACCTGTGCATGTGCTTCCTTCATCGCCATAGGCTTGACCAACATACTCCGGTGACTCCATCGAGGGGCCTTCGACGTCGGTCCTCCTTCGAAGACTGAGAGTTTGTTCTTTTTTTTTTCCCCTTCAGTGCAGTTTAGGGTACTGCGACTGTCAAACCTGTCTCTCTACCTCCTCCACCACCACAGACTAGACCAACTAACTCCGACGACTCGATTAAGGGGCTCCAACGTCAATCCTCCTTCGGCGATCGGGTTTTTTGTTCTATTTTTTTGTAGGCACAGATCTGGTGATTTGGGTGGGATAGAGTCATAAGAAGCAAGTTTAAGATAGGACTGAATCCTTTAAACTTAGATAAAGGAAAATGGAAAATCGAATTCAACTATTGAGCCAATTAAACTAAAAAACTGCTCTATTCCAAAGCTCAGTTATTGCGAGGTGGATAAGGAGATAGAGTGTCTCTTATTTCCAAACTGACTCTGGTCATACACCCTCAATTTCTCTATCCTCACTGGCCAGAAACTGTTGAAGTGTATGCCTCTTAAATTCTTGTAGTTTGTTTATCCATCTATTTGATCTCTTCCTTGGTGACCAACATTCCATAGTGATACTAACAAAACAATTGCAATAAATGTAATCTCAAAGAAGCATAAGGAGACCCACTATGGTGCTAGAAGTGTGATTTCATTTATTTGTGAAAACACTGTAAGTTTTCACGAATCGACTAATCGCATAGGTTTTAGTCTGTCAGCATAGTTAGTGTTATCACTCACTATGGTGCTAGAAGTGTGATTTCATTTATTTAATAGTCGTGTGTGTGTGTGTATGTGTATATATGGTTCTTTTCCTTCTGATTCTTTTTCACCTGAATAATTTCACCATTACCTACTGCAATCCTCTGTGTGTATGTGTATATATGGTTCTTTTCGTTCTAATTCTTTTCAATAAAAGGGTAACCCAAGTGATCTGCAAATTTACATATTCAACCCACAATTTATGCACAAAATCTCTAGGTTGACCAGAATTTAGCAAGCGTTACACCCACAAAAGCATCACAAACCGCCAAATGATTCAAGCACCTACTTCAAACTACAAGAAAGGAATAAACAAAAGAATTCTTATGGTCCTAAAGAACATATATTATTTGACTGGCTACATCAGCTAGCTTGTCATTATCACGTTCTAGGCTTGTGACATTTACCCAAACCTATTTGTTTTCCATGCTTTGTTTGCAAATTAATACAATTCCATGAATTACAACCACCCTAGTGTTTGAAAAGGGGGCATTATTTAACTGGAAGAGCAGCCCTTTTTGATGACTGAAAACCCCAAAAGGCAATATTGAACACAACATATTAAACAATGTAGTGGTTTGCAAACATTGCATACACACATCACCTTATTTTGGGTGATGAACTAATTTTAAATGTCAAGTTCCTAGCTTATATTTATATATATGCATTTTTTCTTATTTGCTTGTCATATATATATATATATATATATATATATATATATATATATATATATATATTAGTTTAGAGATTATAAGTTCATGAATCCCATAGATCTACTAATTCTTTGATTTAAGTTAGGCAAGAGGAATTTTGAATTAAGAAATATATTCTATAAACTATAAAAGCAATAATCGAGTTCAAAGTTTTTTGTTTGTGACATTTCCACAAACAGGTAGTGTTCAAAGTCCAAAATCACAAACAAAAAAGGGTTGAAAATCACAAACGGTTCCTCAATACATTCACGGCCAACGTCGTTCACAGAACAATAAAAAATGACTAATAATAAACAATCCAATTTCCAATTATCAAATAAATAATATAAAAAATTTGGAGTAAATACACAATCCTAAAATTTAAATTTACCGATTGGAAAAAACTGGGAGGATTTTGGCACTGTGGCGATAGCGACCTCTGGCAATCTACGGCGGACTATGGTCGATGGGGGCTGTGGCGTCGTGCGGCATGAGAGGTCTCACGATGAGTCTGAGAGGCTGAGAGCTGAGCTATTGAGGATAGTGAGTAGAGAGAGATGATTGAGTGAGGAAGAAAGACCATTCAGAGGGCATTTAGCTGTGATTCAAAACGATGCTGTTCTAGTCAATAGATTGACAAAATCCAGATGCAAAACAGTGTCATATTGCATCTAGATTTTGTTTTTAAAAAGAGTCAAAATTCGGAGTCGGAATTCGGAAACAGTGGGTTACCGATTCCGACTTCGACTTCCGTTATGGAGTCGGAATTACTCATATTCCAACTCCAATTTCTGAACCCTCTGATTCCATTGGAGTTGGAATCAGAGTGGAAATCGGCCGGAATCAAAGGATTCAGAATTTTGCACACCCCTAGTTCTAAATATCAAAACTATTACCAGACTTATTTCTAACTGGTTTTTATTATTAGGAACCGGAATTGGATCGGTTCTAAACTTGACCGAATGCACCAATTCGGTCTGGTTCAGTCTGTTTTATCGATTCACCGATTTTTTTTACAAGCCTAATAGACATAATGACATCTGACTTGGATTCGTATGTTTGACATGTCCACTATCTATTAAGAAGTAGTGGAAGACTACCAGGCTGTCACACTTTGATGTTTTGGATTTATAGGTTGTCTTCTAAATATTGTTCTTAAAGTACTTTTTTAATAATCTGATTATATTAGAATTATCACTTGAATAAAATCAGGATTGGAATTGAGTTTATCTTCAAATTGGACTAGTAGGCAAAGATTTTATAATTGTTTTGTATCTGCCGATATGGCCGAAATTTATCGTTCCAATGTAGTATCCAATATACTATACCACCTCATTCTGTTTCGCTCTAAATTCTGGCACATTCCGGTGCGTTTTGGCCATTTTGGTCAAATTCCAGCCAAAGTTGGCATTTCAATCCCCATTCCGTGTTGGACTATTTTTTTAATTTTTTTATACTTGGATGACATTTTTGTACATTTTAAATACACATAGTATTTAATTAATTCTATAATATAAAATGTATTTATATAATTTTAATTTTTTTGTAATTTTAAATATGTCTCCTCATTCTTTCCTTTTTTATATATCATTATTTTTAATAATTTATCTATTCTTTTCTTTTTCTTTTTCTTTTTCTTTTTTTCTTTTTTTTGTGTCTCAACTCAAGTTTGTGATTTTTTCAACTTATATTCATTTTATAAATTTCAATTCTTCCATATATATATATATATATATACACATGATACACACTTACATATATATATATATATATATATATATATATGTATTTATTTTATTAGTTGTTAATTTATATATACATATAAATATTTATATATAATTTATAATTAATCTTGGAAAGATATCGATATCGAAATATTTCGTTCCAATGCCTTAACTGAAACGGTTATTGGAACGGTATTCAAAACTTTGCTAGTAGGTGCTTTTGGACGTTTTGCACCCCCCAATGGGGGGTTGACACATCACCAATCCATTATATTTATCATGGGTCTGCTTACATGTTACAATTGCTCTTTTGCCTTCCTGTGAGTCTGTTCCTCCCTCCTCTCTCTCTTCAAATTCACTCTCTCAAGCCCTCTTGCCTTGTCTGTTCCACCCTCTTTGAGGATCCTCATGAGGTAGCTTGAGGCGAGGACGTAGGCAGTGGGGCCGAACCTCGTTAACATACTGAGTTTTCTTCTCTCTTACCCTTACTCTTTATATTTATTATTGTTTCATATTTTGTTTATATTTTATATTGTATATTTGATTTATAATTCTAATTTTTTTAAATACAACTCAATTCACCCCCATCTTGTGTTAGTCATCTGGGCAATACCCTCCAACTTAGACATTCGGAAGTTCATTTCTTTCTCATACTCAGAAAAATTTCTCCTCATGTTAGCCATATGACTTGAACACTTATATCATTGAGACATTGCTTGAACACTCTTCCCTTCAAAAAACCAAAACTACTTCCTTCCTCTATTAAGCCTCTGCAGGTGGTAATTATTTCTTTCCCAGGACTTCCTTTTATTGCTTGTCCACAACTAAAGTATGGAATAAAATGGTTATTGCAGTTCATTTCCTTTGTGTCATTGTCATTTGCTTCTCTTTTCTTTCTTCTCAGTAAATATAAGTGTTTATGATGCAGCTGTATTTGGTTAACGTGGTTTTTACTTGTTTGTTATGAGTTGATAACTCAATTTACTTGAATTTTAAGTTTTACATAACTCATTTCCATCATAAAAGAAAAATTTTAAGTATATTATTATCAGTATTCTATTCACAAAATTATAAATATTTTTAAATGGAGAAAGGGAAAATTAATCAATTAATTTTTCAAAAAGAGGAAAAGACACCATGGATATAGAGGATGCCGATGTATTCAATTCATATATGATATAATCTTAATTAACACTTCTTGTCATTTCCTCATTTCCTTCTCTTTTCTTTCTTCTTAGTAAATATAAGTGTTTTTGAAAAATTAATTGATTAATTTTCCCTTTCTCCATGTTAAAATATTTATATTTTGTGAATAGAATACTGATAATAATATACTTACAATTTTTCTTTTTCGATGGAAATGAGATACGTAAAACTTAAAATTCAAGTAAATTTTTTTAAATATTTTTATTAGTAACACACTTCTTTATTTATATTTTTTGAACAATGCTAGATATAGTTATAGGACATATAAAGCTCATGGACTTTTTTTTTAAAATAAAAAAATTGAAATTCACCATAAAAGGTTGATTTTTTTTTTTTTAAATCTAGATTATAAATTTCTCCAATTGTTTTTTCAAAGAAGTGCGTAGGGTCTATATATTTTAAGATTGTAGAAATTATTTCTATTTTTTATTTAGAAAAGATACAAGGAAAATTAGAACATGCCTTCTTACTTAGCTTTCAAATATTGTCTATTAATCTAACCGAAAACCAACTAACAGTATTTTCAAATCAGAATTTTTTTTAAATTATAAGTTCAATTAGGACAATGAATTTGAAGATGGTTAAAGGTTCAAAAAAGCGTATCATATGAATTGATTGGGATAATAATAAAAAAAAAAAAAAAATCTTGATACAATGTACCATTTAAAATTCTATCATTGTTTGATGAAATAGTTCATATTACACAATATCGGTATTCATATCCCAAAGGAAAATACAAACCTTCTAAACAAGTTTAGGTAATGAGATAAAATGAAAATTTTGTGAATCGTAATGAAATAATTCATAAAAAAAAAATATTAGTAAAATAGTTTAAGTTAAAATATTATATTAAATTTTGAAAAATAAGAGAGAAAAAGTTGAATAAAAATATAATAATGTTAAAAAATTGTTTTGATATAATTTTTTGATATTATTTTTATTTTGAAATTTGAACCAATTGTATGATTTTTTTTAAGAAAATCATACAATTGGTTTAAATTGTATTGAAAATTTGGAAGTTTAAGAAAATTATAATTATTAGATAATAATTAAATAAAAATATTGAAAATTTTAAATTAAAAAATATTTTGTATTTCAGTAATATTTGGAAAATAAATAATAGGAAGTTTTGAGATACAATATATCTCATTTCCCAAACATGACCTTAAGTAGTTCGTAAAAGAAATAGACTTATCCTGTACAAACCAAAATGGTGAAAAGCACAGTACTGATATAAAAAGTAATAATCAAAAGGCAGAAATCAAATGGTCAAATTAAGATTATAATTCAAGTTTATTTGTTGGCAACATCGGAGTTGTTAACTACAGTACTTCATGAGGAGTTATATCAAATCAATACATTGTCAAACTTTTTTTATTTGGCATTCTCTCGTACATATAAGAGTGATTTAAAAATAAAGAAGACATAATAAAACAAGCAAACCATAATTAAACATTAATGGGAATGAAGGGTCCTCTGCTCTGACTGACTTCATCAAAAGAAAGAAACATCACCATTCTTCAGTAGTCTCAGAATGATCTTCATCTTCTGAAGGATGATCTTCATCTTCTTCAGAATTCTCAACCTTCCCATTGACAGAAAACAACATATTTATAAAGATAAAAGTTTCATATATCAAATTATCATAAACGAAGCTTTTCATAAAAATAAAGTAAAAAAATCAAAGAAATATCAAAGCCATCCCGCCATTCACTTGGCTTTCCCCACCTTTTTTTTTTTAAAATAAATAAATAAATAAAAGAAAAGCGTTGTTCTCTCTATGTTTAATAGTACCTATAACAAATGAGAAATTATTGTGATTTATGAATGTTAAACCACCAATTTTACTTGTTTCAAAAATTTAACCTAATGGAAAAATATATATACTTAATTATCTATTTCAATAAGCATTAAGTGTGCTAAAAACACCAAAGTTTAGATCGAATACTAATATATTTAAACTCCGTAGAGTGTTAAGTTGGAGAATATATAATTGGTTGCTTTTACTTAACAGATCATTATTGCATTCAAAGATATTAAAAAAAAAAATCATAATTTTGTAAGTTGGGAATATACTTACCCTTTCTCTGAATAACAATCGAGTATCATATTGATTTGCCTCCCAAAGACAACGTGTGGTGGTATTAAGGTCATCCTCCCAATACAAATTTGGTTTCATCCATCTCTTATCATCATATACTGCTGTTAGCTTTGGTGTACTTGAGACTCCGTGACTGAAAGTCTTCATCTCAGGACAACATCTCACAATTACTTCATCCAAAGATGGGAACCCAAAGGAATAAGGTCCAGAGCAAAAGTGTGTGAGGTTTGGTAAGCCACGAAGTTCTAAGTATCTTAACTTGTTGAAAGTAATCGCCACATTTGCTTCACCAATATCCTCCATTGCTACAAGTTCTGTAATCCTTTTGCAATCAATCACAGTCATTCTTTTGAGTTGCACCAGAGTTTTGGCAGTTGAGGATGTTAATAAATTGATCAATCCGTGACAACTTGATATTTCCAATCCTGTCAAATTGTGAAGAGATACAGATGATGGCACTATGTTTTTCAATTTGCCGCATCGTGACACAATAAGGTATTCCAGATTATGAAAGAGTTGGCATGGCTGGGTACTGTGTTCTTTCCACAAATGTGTAAGCATACATAGACGACAGAGCCTTAGTTTTCTTAATCGTATTTCTCGATCAACAAGTTCATAAGGGAATATTTCCTCCCAGACACTATCGTATACCTCAAGTTCCAATAGATTTGGCAGTCCTGTTAGAAGAGAAGATGGATCGGGAAAATCTGAAAATCTGTTGGGACATTTAGTTCTTCCACCGAAGTAAAATGACAAATACTTCAAGTTGGGGAACGTACCCTGTAAAGGAATCAAAACGTGCATTAAACAAATTAAAGAGATCATAAAGATGAGTTGGTATTGTTCTTCAATTCCTTCATGATCATGTATAGGATAACTAATTGCTAGAGTTTATATTGTAAGGGCTACGAAAAATTCTAATTGCTAGGTTAACAAGATTGTGTGAACTTATTGCAAGGGAAAAATTCTATGTATATGAAAATTAAACATTTAGTACTTCGGAGAGAGAGAGAGAGAGAGGAAGAGTAGTTGATAGGATAGGATTGTTAACCTCCTCAAAGACGAACATGAGTTTTGGCAATCCATCAAGTGACAATTGAGTTAGTATGGGGAACTGAATATGTCTGGCTGTTCCGTCTTCTCTCGCTACACTTTCTTCCGTACCTGAACTTGGAGCTATTAAAACTTGTGGTTCTTTACCATTTTGTCCCTCCATATTTCCAAATATAGTTTCTAATGAACTGCAGGAGCCTATAACTAGGCAAGTCAGACTCTGTATCAATGTTGTTGTTGTTGTATGCAAATTAGATTGAAAGACGTGCAACAACTTTTTACAATCAAAAATTTCCAATTTTTGAATATTGGGAAAAGAAGTCGCGGTGACTTGATCCTGCCATATAATTTCCAACTTATCCATGCTCGAAATATCCAACTCCTTCAAGCTCGGAAACGAGAGCTATAAAATATATTAGAACAGCAACAGTGGTTAACACATACCCCATCCAACATAACAGAAACTATAAGAAATATATTTCAGCTGGAGTGGAATTAAATATATTTGATGTATTTGTAAAAGTGAGCATCGATATGTCTGCATGCAGTTTGATCATACTAATAATACATCATCTAATTTAATGAAAGAAATATCATATTGTAAAAAACAAATATAATAAGATAAAAACAATTTCCAGTCTTAAATATGAGGTTTCATATGTTTTGTTTGTTGGTAATACTTCAACACCTTTATTTAATGTTTCCAGCAACGAGCCTCTAATTCGTGGGTTTAAAACTTTTAAAATTGAGACCTAAACAGAAACTTTTTCTTATAAAAATATGAATTTAAGTTATTTCAAATTTTAATTAATGCATTAAAAAATCATATAAGTAATTTATTCCGTAGAGATTATAATTTTGTTAATAAATCAGTTGTAATACTTAAAATTCTTTCTGTTTTCATTATTTAATTATTTCTTTATCAACCTGATGTACAAAATGATGAGATTCGAGTATTTTTTTTAATAATGATTAATACTGTAATTAAGTCTATATTTTCGAAAGACTAATTAATTAATTTTATCAACTTTAAAAGGAGAGAGATCAAAATGATTTCACAATACAATATGAAAATATCACAAAATAGCACAAATTTGAAATTTGAAAATATGAAAATTAAATTAGAGAAAGAGTATAAAATAGCACAAATTTGGGAATAATGATCCCGTCAAAAATCAATATAATCCATTTATAAAATTCTCATCAGAGCTCCCTAGGATACAAAGTCATTATATCATGCCATTATAAATACTCAATTTGACATGCTATAACAGGTAACAAAAATATGCCAAATTCCATATTTACGTACGCAATGAGCATTTTTATTTGAAAATTGTTTTAGAAAAGTCGCATCTTATTTTTTTCAAATCTAACATTATGACTCAAGACTATGGTGTCCTTAGCCACAACCTCAGTAGAGGAATGCAATTATAGTTTAGGGGCAGGGGATGCCAATTGGTTCACAAGCCACTAGCATTGGAAATGCTTATGATTTATAGTTCGATATATCTACTAATAATACATCATCTAATTTAACGAAAGAATACCATATTGTAATAAACAAATATAATAAGATAAAAACAATTTCCAGTCTTAAATATGAGGTTTCATACGTTTTGTTTGTTGGTAATACTTCAACACCTTTACTTTATTTCATGTTGTCCGCAACGAGCCTCTAATTCGTGGATTTAAAACTTTTAAAAGCGGGACCTAAACAGTAACTTTTTCTTATAAAAATATGAATTTAAGTTATTTCAAATTTTAATTGATGCATTAAAAATCATATAAGTAATTTATTTTGTAGAGATTATAATTTTGTTAATAAATCAGTTGTAATTCATTCTTTTTGTTTTCGTTATTTAATTATTTCTTTATGGACTTGATATACAGAATAATGAGATTTGAGTATTCTTTAATAATGATTAATACTGTAATTAAATCTGTATTTTAGAAAGACTAATTAATTAATTTTATCAACTTTATAAGGAGAGAGATCAAAATGATTTCACAATACAACCTCAGTAGAGGGATGCAATTATAATTTGGGGGCATAGAGTGTATATATATAGAGTGTATACTTACGGTCGACGCAAACTGTGTGGTTGCTCCACTTTCTTCTGTCCCTAATGCTGGGGATATTAAAACTTGTGGTTCTTTACCATTTTGCCCCTCCAGCTTTCCAAATATAATTTCTACCGAATCCATGTTCGAAATGAGCAGTTTCTCCAAGCTGGGAAACGAGTGCTGTAAAATTCATGGGATAAAGAGTAGTTGGTTAAGACATAATATCCCGTATTAACCGAACGTCATAACAGATCCAACTATAACCAATTACAAAAAAAGGGCTATAACCAATTAAGGAATAACGTACTGATCTTTTGGTTTATATATATATATATATATGTGGGGCTTAACATTAATTGAAGTTATATAATGTGGAAGAACTAAGCATTAATGTATAAAATCTATTAATTAAAGTTCGCAAGTCATGGAATTCAAGCTATATCTGAATGCATGCAGTTTTCATCTTAGTAACGACACATGAATTTAATTCCCCCACTTAAAAGTAGTAACGCAAAATTTGACCAAATTACAATTATATTTTTAATATATATATATATATATTAATCTTTTAGAATGTTGAATGTATATATAACTGCATGTATTATTTTATCATTGATTATGGTGGAAAGAGTGGCATTTTTGGCACTGTAATTTTGATGAACTTGCGATGACTATTTTGACGGAAAAAGATTCGAATCTATTTTTTTTTTTTTAAATTAAAACACGGCCGGTACCACTTTGAAAAAGTCCAAACAATGGGACTTTAACATGCACTTTTATAAATGCATTAAAAAACATATATACGAGTGTTTTTGTCATTTAATTTATACAGAATAATCAATTAAATTTAAGTATTCTTTAATAATGATTAATATTGTAATTAAATTTATAGTTCCTAAAGATTAATTAATTAAATTTATGAACTTAAGGAGGGATCAAAATGATTTTATAATATTGGGATGTACATGTGGAAATCTTAAGAGAGCCAATAAATTTAATTTCTTTAATTACCTCATCCACCGAGAAAAGGGGTTGTTTAATATTGGACATCTCAGACTGCCTCTGATCTTCAATTGCTTTTTCAAAGCTCACAACTTTTGAAGCAAAAATCTCAACTTTATGGCATTCTTGAATTGTCATCTCTTTCAGCATCGGCCATTTTGAAACATGCACTCCTTTGTAAAACCACTTGAGTCTCCGTAAATTTCTAAAACTCAACTTAGTTACTTAAGGGAACATCAAAGTCCTAATTGCTATTGCTTCTCCTCCTCTTTCAAATGCAACAATTTCCTCCACTCCACAATCCTCAATCTCAAGTACTTGCAAATGCTCGAGACATCTGATGACTGTTTTGGGTTCTTGACCACAGCTCCATACGTACTTTATTTTGGGTAGACCCGTCATACGTAGTGTTTGCAAGCTTGGAAAGGAAACCTGTCGGATTATGTTCTTTGTATCAATTAAAGATGCTAAATATGTAGTTTTATGCATCGATTTTGAAAATATGTAAATTATATTGGAGAAAGAAAATAAAATAGCACAAATTAGGAAACAATGATCCCTTAAAAAATCAATGTAGTCCATCTATAAAATTCTCAATAGAGCTCCCAAGGATACAAAGTCATCATATCATACCATTAATTGTAAATTCTCATTTGTGATGCTATAATAGTTAACAAAAATATGACAAATCCCATACTTACGCAATGAACTTTTTTATTTGAAAATTGTTTTAAAAAAGTCCAATCTTATTTTCTCATATTTTGCATGATAGAAGTATGACGCTTGATATGATCCGTCTTTGGGTAATGGTTGAACACTTAATTTAAAACGCACAGGCCGCTTGATATAAATATATATATATATATATATTAATGTATTCTTGTTTCTTATTTAAGATGATTTGTAAAAGCCTTCAAATAGAGTTATTATTAAAGTTTTCATATTCTTATTTTTATTCTTTTAGTTTATTTGCAATTATATTTTCTTAAAGTGTTTTTAATATATATATTTTTTAATCATTTAGAATGCTGAATGTATATATAACATGTATTATTCTATTATTCATTATGGTGTGGCAAACTATAGCTACATCGCCGACACTTTCTGTTTCTATTTTAACAGAATTTTGGTGGACAGGGGGGCAATTTTGGCACTGTAATTTTGGTGAACTTGCGACGACTGACTTTGACAGAAAGAGATTAGAATCTTTTTAAAATATTTTTAAAACACCAGTACCACTTTGAAAAAGTCCAAACAAACATGCATTAAAAACCATGCAAGTAATTTATTGTAATTTATTTTGTAAAGATTATAATTTTGTTAATCAATCAGTTGTAGTATTTATCACTTTCTATTTTTGTATGGGTTTGTTTGAGGGGTGAAATGAAATAAAAATTTTATGAATATTAGTAAGATAGTTTGTGAATTACAGTGAGATCGTTTGAGTTGTGTATTTTTTAGATTTTAAAAATAAGAAAGAAAAAGTTATATAAAAAAATATTATAAAATTTATTGTTAAAATATAATTTTATAATATTATTATTATAAATGTTTATACTTATGATTGATAAAGCGGTGTGCTTGACACATGATTTATATGGACTAGTGCAATGTGTGGATTTGAATACTTTTCCGGTAATTAAGTAGTACTCGTGTAATGTACCTGATCATTATGTAGAAGTGGCAACTGAAGATCATGGTTGCCCTCTGAATTGGTTTCTCTACAATCGGCCATGAATGAATCTTTTGTGCTTAGGAAGCCCACGAGCTTTGGAAGATCCTCTAGCACCAAGGTTTGAAGTCGACCGAACAACATCATATCTCCCTGATCTTATATTCCGTCTTCTTCTTCTTTCACGAATATTGCACCCACGTTGTTGCATCTTTTGATCTTCAATTCTTCAAGTAGTGAAAGGCCTCTGGCTATCGATGATGAGAAGATAAATCTTAATTTCTCACAGTTCTCCACCTTTAAAACTTTCAAGTTTTTGAAAGATGACAATGGAAGTTTGCCCTGACAAATTTCTTCCAAGCTGAACATATTTTTCAAAACAAATGCCTCCAGGATAGGAAAGGTCCTCAACTCAGGAATATGCTTAATATTACCATTGTTTTGGATATGGAGATGCTTCAATTGTTGAAAATCTTCTCTATCTACTTCATATAAGACACTCTTAGAACTGTTCTCCTCGTCTAAATAAAGATATTCCGATCTCTTCAGTAGCATTTTGATCCCAACGTCCAATTGAAAGCTCAAATTCAGTTTGAGTTTTAAAACTCTTGAGAAGGCTACCTCCCTCATAAAATCCCGAGAGTAGCTTTGAACTCCAATGCATATCCTGTATCTCTCAAGCTTTTCAGAAAACATATTTGCCGGTAGATTGTTGGCATTCGGAATATTGGGAAAAGAAGTCGCGGCAACTTGATCCTGCCATACAATTTCCAACTTATCCATGCTCGAAATATCCAACTTCTTCAAGCTCGGAAACGAGAGCTATAAAATATATTAGAACAACAACAGTGGTTAACATATATCCCATCCAACATAACAGAAACTATAAGAAATATATTTCAGATCGAGTGGAATTAAATATATTTGATGTATTTGTAAAAGTGAGCATCGATATGTCTGCATGCAGTTTGATCATACTAATAATACATCATCTAATTTAATGAAAGAAATATCATATTGTAAAAAACAAATATAATAATATAAAAACAATTTCCAGTCTTAAATACGAGGTTTCATATGTTTTGTTTGTTGGTAATACTTCAACACCTTTATTTAATGTTTCCCGCAACGAGCCTCTAATTCGTGGATTTAAAACTTTCGATGAACTTGTGATGACTATTTTGACGCAAAAAGATTCGAATATATTTAAAAATTTAAGTACCACTTTGAAAAAGTCCAAACAATGGGACTTTAACATGCACTTTTATAAATGCATTAAAAAACATATATACGAGTTTATGTTTTTGTCATTTAATTTATACAGAATAATCAATTAAATTTAAGTATTCTTTAATAATGATTAATATTGTAATTAAATTTATAGTTCCTAAAGATTAATTAATTAAATTTATGAACTTAAGGAGGGATCAAAATGATTTTATAATATTGGGATGTATAAGTGGAAATCTTAAGAGAGCCAATAAATTTAATTTCTTTAATTACCTCATCCACCAAGAAAAGGGGTTGTTTAATATTGGACATCTCATACTGCCTCTGATCTTTAACTGTTTCTTGAAAGCTCACAACTTCTGAAGCAAATATCTTCACTTTCTCACATCCTTCAATTTTCATCTCTTTCAGCATCCGCCATTTTGAAACATGAACTCCATTGCAAAACCAATTGGAGTCTCGGTAAATTTCTAAAATTCAAAATAGTTACTTGAGGGAACACCAAAGTCCTAATTGCTACTGCTTCTCCTCCTCCTCCTCTTTCAACTGCAACAATTTCCTCCACCCCACAATCCTCAATCTCAAGTACTTGCAATTGTTCGAGACATCTGATGACTGTTTTGGGTTCTTGACCACAGCTCCATACGTACTTTATTTTGGGTAGACCCTCCATACATAGTGTTTGCAGGCTTGGAAAGGAAACCTGTCGGATTATGTTCTTTGTATCAATTAAAGATGCTAAATATGTAGTTTTATGCATCGATTTTGAAAATATGTAAATTAAATTGGAGAAAGAAAATAAAATAGCACAAATTTGGAAACAATGATCCCTTAAAAAATCAATGTAGTCCACCTATAAAATTCTCAATACAGCTCCCAAGGATACAAAGTCATCATATCATACCATTAATTGTAAATACTCATTTGTGATGCTATAATAGTTAACAAAAATATGACAAATCCCATATTTACACAATGAGCTTTTTTATTTGAAAATTGTTTTAAAAAAGTCCCATCTTATTTTCTCATATTTTGCATAATATAAGTATGACGCTTGATATGATCTGTCTTTTGGTTATGGTTGAACACTTAATTTAAAACGCACAGGCCGCTTGATATAAATATATATATATATATATATATACATATTAATGTATTATTGTTTCTTATTTAAGATGATTTGTAAAAGCCTTCAAATAGAGTTATTATTAAAGTTTTCATATTCTTATTTTTATTCTTTTAGTTTATTTGCAATTATATTTTCTTAAAGTGTTTTTAATATATATATTTTTTAATCATTTAGAATGCTGAATGTATATATAACATGTATTATTCTATTATTCATTATGGTGTGGCAAACTATAGCTACATCGCCGACACTTTCTGTTTCTATTTTAACAGAATTTTGGTGGACGGGGGCAATTTTGGCACTGTAATTTTGGTGAACTTGCGACGACTGACTTTGACAGAAAGAGATTAGAATCTTTTTAAAATATTTTTAAAACACCAGTACCACTTTGAAAAAGTCCAAACAAACATGCATTAAAAACCATGCAAGTAATTTATTGTAATTTATTTTGTAAAGATTATAATTTTGTTAATCAATCAGTTGTAGTATTTATCACTTTCTATTTTTGTTTGGATTTGTTCGAGGGGTGAAATGAAATAAAAATTTTATGAATATTAGTAAGATAGTTTGTGAATTACAGTGAGATCGTTTGAGTAGTGTATTTTTTAGATTTTAAAAATAAGAAAGAAAAAGTTATATAAAAAAATATTATAAAATTTATTGTTAAAATATAGTTTTATAATATTATTATTATAAATGTTTATAGTTATGATTGATAACGCGGTGTGCTTGACACATGATTTATATGGACTTGTGCAATGTGTGGATGTGAATACTTTTCCGGTAATTAAGTAGTACTCGTGTAATGTACCTGATCATGATGTAGAAGTGGCAACTGAAGATCATGGTTGCCCTCTGAATTGGTTTCTCTACAATAAGCCATGACTGAATCTTTTGTGCTTAGGAAGCCCACGAGCTTTGGAAGATCCTCTAGCACCAAGGTTTGAAGTCGACCGAACAACATCATATCTCCCTGATCTTCTATTCCGTCTTCTTCTTCTTTCACGAATATTGCACCCAAGTTGTTGCATCTTGTTATCTTCAATTCTTCAAGTAGTGAAAGGCCTCTGGCTATCGATGATGGGAAGATAAATATTAATTTTTCACAGTTATCCACATTTAAAACTTTCAAGTTTTTGAAGGATTCCGATGGAAGTTTGTCCTGACAAATTTCTTTCAAGCTGAACATATTTTTCAAAACAAATGTGTCCAGGATAGGAAAGGCAACAACCGATGTCCCCGACTCAAGGATATGCTTAATATTACCATTGTTTTGGATATGGAGATGCTTCAATTGTCGAAAATCTTCTCTATCTACTTCATATAAGACACTCTTAGAACTGTTCTCCTCGTCTAAATAAAGATATTCCGTTCTCTTCATTAGCATTTTGATCCCAACGTCCAATTGAAATCTCAAATTCAGTTTGAGTTTTAAAACTCTTGACAAGCCTACCTCCCTCATTAAATAGCTTTGAACTCCAATGCATATCCTGTATCTCTCAAGCTTTTCAAAAAAGAAATTCGCCGATAGATTGTTGGCATTCGGAATATTGGGAAAAGAAGTCGCGGCAACTTGATCCTGCCATACAATTTCCAACTTATCCATGCCCGAAATATCCAACTCCTTCAAGCTCGGAAACGAGAGCTATAAAATATATTAGAACAGCAACAGTGGTTAACACATACCCCATCCAACATAACAGAAACTATAAGAAACATATTTCAGCTCGAGTGGAATTAAATATATTTGATGTATTTGTAAAAGTGAGCATCGATATGTCTGCATGCAGTTTGATCATACTAATAACACATCATCTAATTTAATGAAAGAAATATCATATTGTAAAAAACAAATATAATAAGATAAAAACAATTTCCAGTCTTAAATATGAGGTTTCATATGTTTTGTTTGTTGGTAATACTTCAACACCATTATTTCATGTTTCCCGCAACAGCCTCTAATTCGTGGATTTAAAACTATGAATTTAAGTTATTTCAAATTTTAATTAATGCATTAAAAATCATATATGTAATTTATTATGTAGAGATTATAATTTTGTTAATAAACCAGTTGTAATACTTATAATTCTTTCTGTTTTCGTTATTTAATTATTTCTTTATGGACTTGATATACAGAATAATGAGATTTGAGTATTCTTTAATAATAATTAATACTGTAATTAAATCTGTATTTTAGAAAGACTAATTAATTAATTTTATCAACTTTATAATGAGAGAGATCAAAATAATTTCACAATACAACCTCAGTAGAGAGATGCAATTATAATTTGGGGGCATGCAGGGGAGGCCGTTGGGAGTGTTTATGATTGATACTATATATATTTCAACTTTGTATATAGAGTGTATACGTAAGGATAAACGTACTGATCTTTTGGTTTATACATTAATTGAAGTTATATAATGTGGAACAACTAAGCATTCATATATAAAATCTTTTCATCTTGGTGAGAACACATCAATTTAATTCCCACACTTAAAAGTAGTAAAGCAAATTTTGACCATTTTACAATTATATTTTTAATATATATATATTTTAATCTTTTAGAATGTTGAATGTATACATAACTGCATGTATTATTCTATTATTGATTATGGTGGAAAGAGTGGCATTTTGGCACTGTAATTTTGATGAACTTGCGATGACTACTTTGACGGCAAAAGATTCAAATCTCTTTTTTTTTTTTTAAATTAAAACATATATACGAGTGTTTTTGTCATTTAATTTATACAGAATAATCAATTAAATTTAAGTATTCTTTAATAATAATTAATATTGTAATTAAATTTATAGTTCCTAAAGATTAATTAATTAAATTTATGAACTTAAGGAGGGATCAAAATGATTTTCTAATATTGGGATGTACATGTGAAAATCTTAAGAGAGCCAATAAATTTAATTTCTTTAATTACCTCATCCACCGAGAAAAGGGGTTGTTTAATATTGGACATCTCAGACTGCCTCTGATCTTCAACTGCTTTTTCAAAGCTCACAACTTTTGAAGCAAAAATCTCAACTTTATGGCATTCTTGAATTGTCATCTCTTTCAGCATCGGCCATTTTGAAACATGCACTCCTTTGTAAAACCACTTGAGTCTCCGTAAATCTCTAAAATACAACTGGGTTACTTGAGGGAACACCAAAGTCCTAATTGCAACTGCTTCTCCTCCTTTTTCAACTGCAACAATTTCCTCCACCCCACAATCAATAATCTCAAGTACTTGCAATTGCTCGAGACATCTGAAAACTGTTTTGGGTTCTTGACCACAGCTCCATACGTATTTTATTTTGGGTAGACCCAACATACGCAGTGTTTGCAAGCTTGGAAATGAAACCTGTCGGATTATATTCTTTGTATCAATTAAAGATGCTAAATATGTAGTTTTATGCATCGATTTTGAATATATGTAAATTAAATTGGAGAAAGAAAATAAAATAGCACAAATTTGGAAACAATGATCCCTTAAAAAATCAATGTAGTCCATCTATAAAATTCTCAATAGAGCTCCCAAGGATACAAAGTCATCATATCATACCATTAATTGTAAATACTCATTTGTGATGCTATAATAGTTAACAAAAATATGACAAATCCCATATTTACGCAATGAGCTTTTTTATTTGAAAATTGTTTTAAAAAAGTCCAATCTTATTTTCTCATATTTTGCATAATTGAAGTATGACGCTTGATATGATCTGTCTTTGGGTAATGGTTGAACACTTAATTCAAAACGCACAGGCCGCTTGATATAAATATATATATTAATGTATTCGTGTTTCTTATTTAAGATGATTTGTAAAAGCCTTCAAATAGAGTTATTATTAAAGTTTTCATATTCTTATTTTTATTCTTTTAGTTTATTTGCACTTATATTTTCTTAAAGTGTTTTTAATATATATATTTTTTAATCATTTAGAATGCTGAATGTATATATAAACATGTATTATTCTATTATTCATTATGGTGTGGCAAACTATAGCTACATCGTCGACACTTTCTGTTTCTAATTTAACAGAATTTTGGTGGACAGGGGGGCAATTTTGGCACTCTAATTTTGGTGAACTTACGACGACTGATTTTGACAGAAAGAGATTAGAATCTTTTTAAAATCTTTTTAAAACAGCAGTACTACTTTGAAAAAGTCCTAACAAACATGCATTAAAAACCATATAAGTAATTTATTGTAATTTATTCTCTAAAGATTATAATTTTGTTAATTAATCCGTTGTAATATTTGTCGCTTTCTATTTTTGTTGGGGTTTGTTTGAGGGGTGAAATGAAATAAAAATTTTATGAATATTAATAAGATAGTTTGTGAATTACTGTGAGATTGTTTGAGTAAGATATTTTTTAGATTTTGAAAAGGAGAGAAAGAGTTATATAAAAAAATATTATAAAATTTATTGTTAAAATATAGTTTTATAATATTATTATTATAAATTTTTATACTTATGATTGATAATGCGGTGCTTGACACATGATTTATATGGACTTGTGCAATGTGTGGATCTGAATACTTTTCCGGTAATTAAGTAGTACTCGTGTAATGTACCTGATCATGACGTAGAAGTGGCAACTGAAGATCATGGTTGTCCTCTGAATTGGTTTCTCTACAATCAGGCATGAATGAATCTTTTGTGCTTAGGAAGCCCACGAGCTTTGGAAGATCCCTTAGCACCAAGGTTTGAAGTCGACCGAACAACATCATATCTCCCTGATCTTCTATTCCGTCTTCTTCTTTCACGAATATTGCACCCAAGTTGTTGCATCTTGTTATCATCAATACTTTAAGTAGTGAAAGGCCTCTGGCTATCGATGATGAGAAGATAAATCTTAATTTTTCACAGTTATACACCGTTAAAACTTTCAAGTTTTTGAAGGATTCCAACGGAAGGTTACCCTGACAAATTTCTACCAAGCTTATCATATTTTCCAAAACAAATGTCTCCAGTATAGGAAACGCAACAACCGATGTCCTCAACCCAGGGATATGCTTAATATTACCATTATTTTTGATACAGAGATGTTTCAGTTGTTGAAAATCTTCTCTATCTAATTGATATAAGACACTCTCCGTAATGTTCGACTCGTCTAAATGAAGATATTCTGTCCTCTTCAGTAGCATTTTGATCCCAAAGTCTAATTGGAAGCTCATATTCAGTTCGAGTTTTAACATTCTTGAGAAGGCCAACTCCTTAAAAATGGGATACCAGGTACCTCCAATGCATATCATGTATCTCTTAAGCTTTTCAGTAAACAAATCTATCGGTAGATTGTTGGCATCCGGAATATCGATCTCTAAGGTGATCAAGTGTGACAATTTCTTCAGCTCTGCAAGGCTAGCATTTTTTCCTTCATTGCTGGGTCCTTCAACCTCCCATCGGACAGTGATATTTCGCATATACAACTCTTCTAAGTTGACCAAGCTTGACAAGACATTAGGAGGAATCACTTTAAGTTCGTAACAACTGCTCAAATCCAATAACCGCAAACGAGTCAACAACCCTATTTCTGTTGGCAGATTTGAAATGTCAGAACGAGCAAGACTAAGAATTACTAAATTCTTGAGTTCTCCAATCCCATGAATATCTCCCAGGTTACATTCATCTAGACACAATGTTTGTAGGTTTCTAAGTGACAAAAGTGATGAAAGTTGTATCTTTGTCAAACTTAGAACTTCGAGCTTGTCCATCCCCTGGAAGAAAATGTCTTCTAGCTTGCCCATCCCTTGGAAGGAAGTACTGCTTGGGGTTGCCAAATATCGATTTTTACACTGGACATGAAAGTATCTTAAATTAGGACATTCAATTTTATTGGGATATTTATGGATATGATCTCCACCATGGATAGAGAGCGCCTCGCATATTTTTAGTGCATCCACATCTGGCCATGCTTTTTGCCCACCATCGCCTCTCATGACAAACATATGATCATTTGATGCAATTATTGTAGCGACACGACGAACAACATCATGCATGTAAAATTCCTCGGAGCTATGTGGACTTTGTAGTAGCAAACAAGAATCTCGGAGATTATTAACTAAAGTCTCTAGCCTGTTTCTTGCTTTTTCCAATGTATCGATGCCATAGAATAAACGCAGACCGAAACCATATCTCAACAAATCCCGATAGGAAATGTAGTAACCTTGTCGAGCACAAAGCAAAAAGAGGGATCTGACCTCTCTACCATCAAGATGTATATAGCTTAGCTCTATACAAGAATATACGCGTGACCATATTCTTGTGTCATGTTCTGGAGTGGGTCTTGTTAGTTGGACCAGGGCATCCTTCCAGGTACTCAAATTCTTATTCTTTAATGCCTTAGAAACTGTTACAAGTGCAATAGGAAGACCTTCACACGCTTTAGCTACCTTAATTGCTTCATTTTGCAAATCATGATCATCTTTGATAGAATCACCCGCCATCTTTTCAAATAATTTCCATGCTTCTTCTTCTCCTAAAATGTCGAGTTTAAAGCTGTTCTCTTCGGTGCACATCTCATTTGCTAGTACCTGCCAATCTCTGGATGTGAGTAGTACTTTGCATCTTTCGGAAGGAGTAATTCCTATTTCCTCCAAATCAAGTTCTTTCCATACATCATCCAAGATTACAAGTATCTTCTTCGCATTGTCTTTTTCTAACCTCGCCCGTAGACGGCCTTCTCTTACTGTTACAATTTTTTCAGAATCAAGCTCTAGACCTAGCATCTCTGCAATTTCTCCTTGTATTCGAATTACATCTGGGGTGTCCGTCACATTTGCTAGAGCCACCTCATGGAATAAACTTTCCTCCTTGGCTTTCTTGAAAATTTCTTTCATAAGTGTAGTCTTTCCAACTCCAGCCAACCCCCACACGCCGATCCTATTGATATTAGCATCTCCCAATGCCTCCATAATTCCCTCCATAATTGATATCCTCGAATCCAAGCTCAAGTATTCCCTGGTTTTTGGATTCACAATTTCTTGCGCAGCGGGACGAAAACCGACTGTGCTGAAGTCTCCATTTTTAAGAAGTCCGGCAATATTTTCCACGATCTTCTTTGCTTCCCGACTTAATTGATGTCGATGTTTCAAGTTTAGGCATGCCGCATTAGAGCTCCTCGAACTTGCTTCTGCTTCACCTCCACCAAGTATTTCGGTGGCCAATTGATGTAAAATACCATCCACCTTTGCCAACCACGTTTTAACATCATCTTTAATTTCCTCGCCGTTTCTTGAAGCAGCATCAATCGAGTCTAGCACACTTCTCTTAAAATCCCTCAAATTCTCCATGTTGCTATTGTAGTGGCATGAATAGCATAGCCACTGTCCAATAGGTGCAACCGTGTACTCTGCTATTTTCGCTACAATTGAAATAACTAACTCCATTCTTTTTTCTTTTTTCTTTTTCTAGTTTTTTGGTTTTTTGGATTTTGTGCAAGTAGAAAAGCAACGAAATAACTATTGTACCAACGAGAGATAAGAAAAGCAAAGATGGAGAGAGAGAACAGGAATATCAAGTTAGATCAAACTTTGGCAGTGAGAGTACTTCAGAGGCAAAATGAGTCCACCAGCCTAAGGAGGGGCAAGGCTATTCTCCACAAGATGATGAGCGAATATTAGTAGCAAGCAATACACACCTTCAGGAAGAACAAAGAAGAAATGATGTGGTCACCCAAAGTCAGTGACAGATCCTCCACGCAGCAAGTTGTGTGCTGAGCATTCAAATTTGTGTACACATGAGGAGCTGGTTAGATTATAAAAGCGGTCGGTACAATAAATTTTGACAACCAAATTGGATATATGACTGACAGATAATGGTGGAAAAAGCAAACCTTTACATCCAATAAATAAAATGAGACAGAGAAAGAAAAGAAAAATGAGTTTTGATTTGATTTTTCACTGTCACAAGTCGTTGGTGTCCATCGGTGGCATCGTTGTTCCCTTGTGGGTGCGTGTCATGCTATTTGATAAAGAAAAATTCTATTTATTATTTTCACATCATATACTATATTTATATATATTTTCTGTTATTAAATATATGATATATATATATATGTGTGTGCGATGTATGGATACGAGTAACTCTCCTAAGGACATTGATGGACTGGAAGCTGGAGCAAAGAGTCAATAGGATGAAGTTGGAAAGCAAACTTAGGCAGGCGGGGCTCTGATTCCCCAATATAGATACCAGACTAGAAACAGAATTGGGAGTGGTATATTGAGTAAAAATGGATCAATAATAAAATGAATCGTTGAAGTAGAACGACAGCCCAAGAACGAAACGAGAAAGCATTTCACCAAAAACTAGAAAAAATAAATGAAAAGTGTTAGAAATACTAGATCAAAGTACACAGCGGAAGCAATATTGATTCATCGAAAATATCTTGAATCTAGTGTAGTTGTTCCATAGATTTTCCAACGTCGTTGTTTATCCAAAATCCTCACGGCGATGGTGGAGTGTACTAGGTGGTAATACTGGAGCAACACTCATGAATACCACAGTCTAGATGCCGGGACTAAAGATAACCATTTGAGAAAGAGATCGTTTGTGATTTCTACACACACATATCCAAAGGGGGGAAGGGCTATGTAAATAGCCTCTCTAAACATAACTCCTGGCTGGCCTGGCCAACTATTAAGGCTCATGAAATGGCTCTTAAGCTACTTGATAACCCTCGAGAGAAGGTAAAGAGGTGCCCACTATGGGTGTCCCTTTCTTATAAAAAGAAATGGCAATTATCAAAATGCCAAAAGGTAGGAACAGAGAAAGGATGGTCAGCCACTCTCAGTTACCCTTTCACAAATGCATCACTTTCTCCGTCACTCATCAGGCCCTCCAGTCACACCCTGTGCTGAAAGGTCATTTTTTTTAACATAATTACAAGTGTTAAAATTCAAATATTATGGAAGAAATATCACACAGATATTTGTTTGTGGGGTCACAGCCATTCATTCGTGTGAAAACAAGATCGGTATTTGTCACGAAATATTATATAATTTCTCTAGTCCGTGTCTCGAACAATTGAAAAAAGAACTAGATCATCATATATAGTATCTAAACTAATTAATGAACTGTGCAAAAATTGCTAAAACAAACAATGTGGAAAAATAAAACAAAATAATTTCCATTTGTTTTTGTATAATACGAACACAATGAATGAATAATTCCGATGCAACATCTAAAGTATAATATATCTGAAAGAATTTAATCAAACCTGATGACTCATAAATTCATACTTTCGATTTGGAAAATCATGATCGTGATTTCCACTCCGGAGAACTCGATCGAGAGTTTCAACACGTTGATGCTCAATAGATTGAGAAAGATAACTTGCCCAATAGAAGAATGAAAAGCAACTATATATGAAAACACAATGAGGTAGCCTTGAGAAATTCTTGTGCCATGAAAGAAAGTTGGAAGTTTTCCAATGAAACTTGATCAGAGCTAGTAATTTGTGAAATGAGAAAGGACAACTTAAATTTTTCCGTTTGGATATTGAGTTGAGTTGAGCTCTTTAGAAATATTAGGGAGTTGAAATGGTAGAGTGCATTTTGTAGAGCTCACGTAAGATGAGTTTAGATGTGTTTAAATGTTAAGACGAGTTTCGATATATTTATGAAAAATTAAAAAATGATTTTTTTTAAATATTTATTGATCTAATCCATTTCTCAAAGACACTATAAGAAATAATAAAAAAGCAAAACATTAATTGATTTACATTCTCCCACTTTGAAAGTAAAATATTAATAATAACGTATTATATTTTAAAATTATTATTAAATTATATTATAATTCCTTATGAAAATTTTTAATTATACTACCTCATCTATTATTATTACTCTTAATAGTTCAATGACATTCCCTTTTATGTTATAGGTATGATTTATTTATTGAAATTGTAGAAATTTTAGGGGATTGTATTTGGAAGCCCACCGAAAGGATTGTATGGAAAAGTGAGGAAAAAATGAAGAGACGAAGTAGAAGATGAAGGAACCGGCTTCTGGAAAATTAAACAAACGAGTACAAAACAGATAGAGCTATAGAATTTGGAAGAATAATTTGTTTAAATTTAATTGGTGTCCAAATTTTTGAGAAAAACTTTTTCTGAAACATTAATAAAAAAAATGAGCATTTTTTTATTCTAAATTTGTAACTAATCATATGTAAAATAGTCAGAAGTAAAAATAATATAATGTGAAACACTAAAATGTAACAAATAAATTCAATAATCACAGAATATAAAATTGAAGGAAAAAAAATGCCGCTGAAGATTAATGTTTATTTCTCTAAGACATCCCTATTTTTTCAACAATTTTACAAAGAGTTTGTATTTTTTATAATATTATTTTAAATGAACCAATTTTTAAAGTAGCGTTTTTTTTTCAGATAGAAAGCCCAGAAATTAATATAGAAGCCCAAAACCCATCCACATATACGAAGCCCATCCATGCCTTGTATAGGGAAAACCCTAAATGCTTTGTTTGGTTGGCGTCAGCTTGTGTAAATGGGTCCGATTTGGTTTCTCATTCTGTTTGTTTTTGTACAAATCTGGAACTAAAGAACTTCGTTTGTGTTTTCATCTCTTCATTTTCTTTTTATCTTCTTTTTTAAAATTTGTTAAGAGTGTAGAGGAAATTGTGAACGTGATTGTCGAAAGATTGGAGGACTTTTTGGGAGGAGTTCAACATTTTGTACAAGGGCTCCAAGATCCCTTGGGCTTGGGCTGAGAGTAAACTGAGTCTGGAGCTATTGAAGGCGGAAGAGAAATTTAAATCTATACTGTATTAGATTGTGTTTTTAGATTTGGTTTTATTTCGGGTATATGGGCAAGATTTTTTTACTGAATTTTTACAAATTTTAAAGAATTGTTCTTGGATTTGGTTACCTTTCGTGCATATGGGTATGATTGTCTTGGAGGCATTTTGTTTGGATCTATGTTGGTTTCCTCTCTCTCTGTCTATTTGTTTCTTACAACTTTTCTTTGTGAATCGTTTTCATTGCTGTCATATGGGTATGAAATCATTCCTGAATCGTTACAAATTTGAACAGATTTTGTTTCCTTTTTATAAATCTGATTGTAAATTTCTCCAATGGTATGAGGAAATTTTGTTATTTTCTTTAGATGTATACGTTTTAGATATTGTTTTTAGATTTAATTTCCTTTAGTGTGCGTACAATTTATTTGGTGAGTTTATAGTAATTTGAAGGGGTTTTGTTTTTATCTAATTTGAAGGGAAAGAAAATGCTCCCAAAAGAAGTAGAAGAAAAGAAAATGCAAATATGTCATAAAGGCCGGGATAGAGAAGGAAATATGCCATAAAAGCAGGGGTAAAAATGAAAAAAATTGCTCCAAGAAGGAAGTACAAGAAAATAAAATGGGAAGACGCTATAAACCATAAATTCAATGCTACTCTTACCAATATTTAAATTCAACCATAAATTCAATGGATTTAAAAGGATTCGGCTAATTAATTGTGATGGTACTATATAATATATAACATATATAAATCTTGAGATGGATCAAGAAGCAAGCACGTACGTACCTCACTTTTTGTCCTCCTCCATCCCGCATCAAGACTGCAAATTACTCAAAGAAGGTCACTGCAATCAATATCGATCGGCATTTAGAAGTGAAACATGATTAAAAGAGTGTCTGGCGAAGTTGGGCATATCACTGACTCTTTATGGTGGGAAGAGTACTGAAACGCTTCGTTTTATAGATCAATCGCGTTCCTCAAATTTGTATTTCATTTGTATCCGCAGACAAAGCGAAAAACCTTTTTTTTTTATAAGTGATATTAAACTTTATTAATGTAAAGAAGGCATAAGCCAGGTATACTGGGAGTATGCATGTAATACACCGTTTTAAGAAGTAGAAAAAGTTACAAGGAAATCATGGAAACGAAAAACTTTTTTCCTCTTTTGTTTTATCTTGTCCATGCCGTTTCTTTCACGTCCACAGCTTCTTTCAATTGAAGAAGAGCCCTGACACCCAGTCTTTTATCCGCTCTCCCTCTCATAGATGAGCAGTCTCAAGTACAAGATTCACTCCAATGGCTGCTGTTAGCACTAACAAAACCGTTGGGCTCTCTGAGACTTTCACAAGATTGAGAAAACAAGGCAAGGTAAGCAAGCATTTCACTTTCTGATTCGCTTATTTATATTTCAATTTTCATTCTCATTTTTTTCCACGGGTTATTATCTATTTCAATTGGGTTTCTGGTAGTTTTTTTTATATCTGTTTTTTCTGAGTTAGTGTTTTGGGTGTTTTGACAGTGGACTACTGGTATATTGCCTTGTTTTCTTGTCATTTTAGTACATGCCTTTGTTGATCTTGGTCGGTGTGGTAATGGAGCACGATTTAATGATTTTCTAATACAATATGATTTTACTCTTCCACTGAAGGACTTCACCAACAGCACACAGAGCATCAAAAGCTAGCCAAGTAAGTAGAAAAGATCGATGTTTGGTTTTGTTTGTTAACATACTGACTACTCCTTCCACTGAAGCAAAATGATTAATGCGCACTATAAAAGCATGTGCGTGGGTACTGAGCGAGAACAACACAGTATGGGTAGCGGCCGACGATTGATATTGAAAATCTGTTAACTTGCAAAGTAGTATTACCTGGTTCGACGCCGAAAAGTGGGTAGCGGCCGAGCTCAGTGACTCCGTCCGAAACGCCGATCTGAGAGAGAGGAAGAGAACTGGCAGACGGTGATTCTCAAATCTGAGAGAGAGGAAGAGATCTAAGAACGAAGGGTTCGGCCGTCGAAGATTTTGGACGAAGGGTTCTGCCGTCTGACAGAAAGGAAGAGAAGAGAGAGGAAAAGGAAGTGCTTGGATCTGGGAAGAGGAAGTGCTTGGTTCTGGGAAGAGGCCGTAGGTTCTCTTCTCCTTCTCCCAATATAAGCCATCAGCGCCGTGTACCGGGCCTCCACATGCTACGTCGATACGGAATTGATAAAATAATAAAAAGAAAATCTTTTTACAAGTGAGTTGCACGTTAAATCACATGTTAATGTTTAATGTTAAGAGAAATTTTATTTGTAGTTTGAGAATTGTATGTGCAGATTTTTATTAAAGAGAAAAAAAAATTATTTTAAGAGAGATATATTAATAATTTTAAAATAATTTAAAGATAAAATTATTTATAAACCTAAATAGAGACGGTATATAATATTACTATAATGTTAATACGTAAGTTATCCATTTAATAAAATAGTGTAAAGTGAAAATAAAAATAAAAATTATGAGATAGAGGACTTTTTATTTTAATTTTATTTTTTAAAATTTTTTTAATAGAAAATTAGGTAATAAACGATTTGGTGTGTCAAAATTGCTTGTACCCAACCAGACTCAAATAATAATTTTATTTAAAAAATTTTACATGGAACTTACGAAAAGATTAACCCTATAAAAGAATTACCAAATTACCAGTGCCATTTACATTGGTACCTACGAAATTTTGCTGAAATTTACCAAAATAACCTTCTTTCTTAATTTTAATTATCTAATTTTGAGAAACACCTTACTTCCTATTTTCTATTCTCTCCTTGCTCTATTTAAATATTCCGAGTAAAATAGGAAATCCATCGTAAATTATATGAATAATAGTTGGACATTCTACGTATGGTTAGCGGTGAAAATTCGAACCGAAAAATTGGAGAATTGACCCGAACCAGACCCAACCGGTTGGTCTAGTTTTAAGTCGATTCAGTTTGGAACCAATTCCTGCATTTTAAAAATAGATAAACCCGGTCTGGTTTTGGTTCTTGATTTTTCAAAACTAGATCGGACCGGTTTATAAAATATATATAAAAATAATAATTTTTAATATTATATAAAATATTATATATATAGCTTTTCTATATAATTATATAAAAAATAATTTTATATTATAATTTTTAACATAAAATTTTAATCTTAAATATATATAATTTTTATATATAATATATAACTACATTAGCACTTGATTAAAATAAAAAAATAGAACCAATCAGAACTGAAACCGATAAAATTGAAAATATCAGTTTAGAAAGATAACCAATCTGAAATCAGTTATAAAAAATGTAAAATTAATATATACTAATTCGATTATAAAATTTGTATAAAATCAGACTTTTTAATTATTAGTTGATTTGATCGAGCTAACCTTTTGTTGCCGCAATGCTTTTAATGATATGCGACGTCTTCGCTACTTACTTAAGAATGTGAATAATAATTTTATTTATTATTTTTATAGATATTATATATCACATTTCTTTTTTTTTTTAATAATAATTTTGTTGTATATAGATGATGAATAAAATAATTTAACTAGTTTATTATTAAAATAAAATAAAATAAATTTAAAATATATAAAATATACAGGTAAAATGACGTACAACATCTCAATAATAATAATAAAATATAGAAAAAAGCTCCATCATGTAATTAACGGAGCTTTATAAATTAGTTTTGGCTTTAGCATTACAGGTGAGAAGTGATAATAAGGGACCCACCAAACTTAGTGCGATTTGATTTGACAAATGAAAATGTTTGAGAGCTCGCTGGTAGCTCTGCGTTGCTACTGAATTTTTTTATTTTTATTTTTAATAATTAAGTAAATATTTTTTAAGAATGTTATAATTTAAAAAAAAAAATTAAAATATTACAAAATATATGTTAAAAAAACACACACACACAAAATCAACTAATGATAACTCTTAGGAACTACCAACTGTGGCTGGAGAGTCACCTTTTTACAACGAGTAATGCTACACATCATCCCAAACTATATTAAAATTTATGAACTTTAGCTAAAATTAGTTAAAATAATTTACTTTCTTATTTCAATTGTCTAAATTTTATAAAATACATTACAATCTATTCAATATTCTCCTTTTTTTTAACGAGGTTAGGATTGCTCATCTGGACTAATTAGAAGTTTTTGTTTCAAAAAAGATAAGGTTTTCCTCTAAATTGGGGTGACAAAATCTCTTTAAATTAAGAATAACGATGCACACAAAATACATTTTCATAATATATTTCATAATAATGTGATAAGATGGGGGTATTTTTATATAATGATGTTATTATCATAAGATGTTTTAATTTACAAAAATATCTCTCATTTTGAACATAGTTATTTAAAATAATGATTTTTAATGATTAATTTTTATCATGATCAATACAACATGCGTACATTGTGGTTTTTTTTTATATTTTTTATAAGAATTTGTAGGGAAGTCTGTACAGAAAGATAAGTACATCGTAACATTTTCCTCGTTAATTTCGTTCCACCGGCCAGAATATTCAATTGGGGCAGTAAAGGGTGTCACCACCTAGGGTTTTTTTAGAGAATTTGCTAACCTTCTAGAAGTCTCCAAGTCTTTTGTAATCTTGTGGAATTGTGTAGAGTCATCTAGAAGGGGCGATATAGACAATTTAGAGTAGTGTTCTAGAAAGTGCGTTATAGACAATTCTAGAGTAGGAGTCTAGAAAGTTCTTTACCCTTGGATTGATGACAAGTGTCACAATCCTAACCATTCTTTGTACCAAGAGTTCCCTATAAATAGAGGGGCTCTCATTTGTGTAAATCACCAAGCAATAAGAGAAACAAGTTCTCTAGAGCATCTCTCTCTATCTTCTCTCTCTAGTTTGTTCTCTATTGTCTTGAGTCCTTTAGAAAGCTTACTTAGGAGCTTTGTGGGAGAGAAAGCCTCCTAAGGCCGCACGGGTCGAGTGAAGAAATTCTAAGTCCGTGACAGTTGGTATCAGAGCTATCCAGGTTAGGATGGCGGATCCAAGTGAGATCACCATGGAGGTCCAGGAGACAAGAAAGAGCAAGAGGTCGAAGGACTCAAGCTCATCTATGGAGTCTCGTCTCGATGGGATCGAGAGGGCCATGGCCAAGATATTGGCCAAGATCGAGGAATGGGATCAGTCTCACAGGGAGGTGAGCACCCTCGACAACACAGTGACCAGGATGGAGGTGGCGGTAGCGGATGTCAGAGACCGACTTGACATCGTGGAGCAAGGTATGGAGGAGCTAGGATTGGAGGGACAATCCGAATCGCTCAAGGAGTCCATTCTAAGCACCATCCACCCTACCATCGAAGCACAACGTGTTGAGAACGTTGCTTTCCAAGACCGGGTCTTGGGGGAGCTAACGAAACTCCATGGGCAAATGGAGGAATACCGCGTCAGTCTAGAGGAGACCAAGGCGGATTGGGCTATATGCAAGCGTGCAGTGGCCAATGGGGGCGTCGTCGGAGCTGGGATGATGGCGACACCAAGGGTGGATACCCCCAAACCAAAAGAGTTCGATGGCAAGCGGGATGCCAAAGAACTTGACAACTACATGTGGCACATGGAGCGCTACTTTGAAGCTTTGAACATGCAAGACGAGCGTGTCAAGGTACGTACTGCTTCCCTCTATCTTACTAATCTTGCTGGTACTTGGTGGCGTCGTAAACATAGTGAGATAGAGAAGGGTACTTGCTCCATTGATTCTTGGGAAGAGTTCAAGCGTGAACTCAAGAGGCAATTCTATCCCGAGAATGTGGCTATTCATGCGCGGAAGAGAATGAAGGAGTTGAAGCACACTTCTTCTATCCGCAACTATGTTGAGGAATTTTCTGCCCTCATGCTTCAAATTACAAACATGAGTGAAGAAGATCTCCTCTTCAACTTCATCGACGGTCTCAAATCTTGGGTGGCTCAAGAACTCAAGCGTCGCGGAGTCAACGACATCTCCACCGCCCTGACCGTGGCAGAGACCTTAGAAGAATTTGAGTACCATAAGAGTGACAACTCTTCAAAGTCCAAGTCTTCGAAAGATAATCACACTAAGGGTGGGGGAGCGAAGGGGTTCAAGCCGCCACAATACAAAGACCGTGGAGACAAGCCTTCAACATCAAAGGAGGGCAAGAAGGACTACTCAAAGGACAAGAAGCCAAAGGATGCTTGCTTCCTTTGTAACGGACCGCATTGGGCTAGGGATTGTCCCAAGAGGAAGGCCCTCAACGCTATGTTGGAGGAGAAGGAAGTTCAAGAGAAGTCGCACCTGGGGTGTCTACAACTTCTCAACTCCCTCAAGGCAAGCACGAAGCCAACCACCAAGGATGGGTCTTTGATGTTTGTAGAGGTGTTCGTTAATGGGAAGAAGAGTCACGCCATGGTCGACTCAGGAGCTTCTCACAACTTCATTAAGAAGGAAGAGGCCACACGGCTAGGGATTCCTCTTAAGAAGGGTCAAGGATGGCTGAAGACTGTGAATTCTGAAGCCAAACCCCTTGATGGCGTAGCTCACGGGGTGGAGCTACAACTTGGCACGTGGAAAGGAACGGTGGATTTCTCGGTCGCTCCTATGGATGATTTCGACATCGTGTTGGGGATGGAATTCTTGAGACAGTTCAATGTAGTGTCTCTTCCCCACTATAACTCGGTGTGCATCTTGGAAGGAGGTCCATGCATGATACCCACCGTGTCCAAGCCAAACACCACCCAGCTTCTATCCGCCATGCAATTCAAGAAAGGATGGAAGAAGGACGAGGTGTCTTATTTGGCTTCCATGGAGGAGGATGAAGTGAAGATTTCCTCCCCTCCACCCAAAGAAATCCAAAGGGTCCTCAGTGACTATGAGGATGTCATGCCGCCAGAGTTGCCCAAGCAACTACCACCTAGGAGAGAGGTGGATCATCAGATCGAGATGGAACCCGGCGCCAAACCACCCGCCAAAGCCCCTTATCGCATGTCACCTCCAGAACTTGAAGAACTAAGGAGGCAACTAAAGGAGCTACTTGATGCCGGATTCATCCAACCCTCCAAGGCACCATACGGGGCACCTGTGTTGTTCCAAAGGAAACATGATGGGTCGTTGCGGCTGTGCATCGACTACCGAGCTCTAAACAAGGTAACCATCAAAAACAAATACCCAATTCCTTTGATTGCTGATTTATTTGATCAACTAGGCCATCCAAAGTACTTCTCCAAGCTTGATCTAAGATCGGGATATTATCAAGTAAGAATTGCGGAAGGAGATGAAGCCAAAACAACTTGTGTAACTCGCTATGGGGCATACGAGTTCCTGGTGATGCCCTTTGGCCTCACAAATGCTCCAGCTACCTTCTGCACGCTCATGAACAAGATCTTTCATCCCTATCTTGATCAGTTTGTGGTAGTCTATCTAGATGATATCGTCATCTATAGTTCTACCCTTGAAGAACATGTGGAGCATCTAAGGGTTGTTTTCCGTGTCTTAAGGGAAAATCAACTCTATGTCAAGAAGGAGAAGTGCTCATTCGCTCTAAACGAAGTTCATTTCCTTGGCCACAAAATCCAAGGGGGAAAACTCAGCATGGAGGAGGGAAAAATTGAGGCAATCAAGAAGTGGGAGCCTCCCACTAAGGTTACCGAGCTCCGATCCTTCCTTGGGCTTGTCAACTATTATAGGAGATTTATAAAGGGATACTCCACAAGAGCATCCCCCCTCACCGACTTGCTCAAGAAGAACAGGGCCTGGGAGTGGTCATCAAGGTGTCAGGAAGCCTTCGACGATCTGAAGACAGCCATCACGGAGAAACCGGTCATGGCCTTACCAGATTGTACCAAGCCTTTTGAGGTACAATCAGATGCATCGGATTTTGCCATAGGGGGAGTTCTCATGCAGGACGGACATCCTATTGCATATGAGAGTCGCAAACTCAATGAGACTGAGAGGCGATACACCGTGCAGGAGAAGGAGATGACGGCCATCATCCATTGCCTCAGAGTTTGGCGACACTATCTGCTTGGCTCCCATTTTGTGGTCAAGACAGACAACATTGCCACTAGTTACTTCCAGAGTCAGAAGAAACTAAGTCCAAAGCAAGCTAGGTGGCAAGACTTCTTGGCAGAATTTGACTTTGTCTTGGAGTACAAACCGGGCAAGGCCAACCTTGTTGCTGATGCATTGAGTAGGAAGGGTGAACTTGCTGCTATCACTCAAGCTCAAGGGGAGCTACTCGAGGTGATCCGTGAAGGCATGGAGCATGATCCCTTAGCCAAGAACTTGGTGAACATGGCTAAGGAAGGGAAAACCAAGAGATTCTGGGTAGAGGACGGTCTTCTCTACACCCTCAGGCGGAGAATCTATGTTCCAAAGTGGGGAAACTTACGTAGGAACCTTATCAAGGAATGCCATGATTCCTTGTGGGCTGGACACCCGGGCCAACGACGTACTCGAGCTTTGCTGGAAGCTTCATACTATTGGCCTCAACTGAGAGATGAGGTGGAACTCTTCGTGAAGACCTGTCTTGTGTGTCAACAAGATAAGGTGGAGAATCAGAGTCCTGCAGGATTGCTAGAACCACTACCCATTCCTTCACACCCATGGGAGAGTGTGAGCATGGATTTCATAGTGGCTCTACCTAAATCCGAGGGTTGCGGTACCCTCATTGTGGTGGTAGATCGATTCTCCAAGTATGCCACTTTCATCGCGGCTCCTAAAGATTGCTCAGCTGAAGAAACTGCAAAATTATTCTTCAAGCATGTGGTGAAGTATTGGGGCTTACCACGGAGCATCATCAGCGATCGAGACCCTCGCTTCACAGGAAAGTTCTGGTCAGGACTATTCAAGCTTATGGGGTCTGCCCTACATTTCTCTACCAGCTTTCACCCTCAGACAGATGGGCAAACCGAGAGGGTGAATGCCTTGTTGAAGTTGTACTTGAGGCACTTTGTGAGTGCAAACCAATCCGATTGGGCCAAGTTATTGGATGCCGCTCAATTCTCTTACAATTTACAAAGGAGCGAGTCCACAAACAAGAGCCCCTTTGAGATTGTAATGGGACAGCAGTCACTTACTCCCAGTCATTGGAGACAAGCTACGCGGGGAATTGTCCGACAGCTTTCAAGGTTGCTAAGTCTTGGAACGAGCAATTGGATGTGACCCGTTCCTACTTAGACAAAGCAACCAGGAAGATGAAGAAGTGGGCTGATCAGAAGAGGAGGCACGCAGAGTATCGTATAGGCGACTTGGTGTTAGTAAAAATCTTGTCGAGCCAACACAAGTTCACAAGAAAGCTACACAAGGGGCTTGTACGACGTTACGAGGGACCATTCCCAATCATCAAGAAAGTAGGGAAGGTCTCCTACAAGCTGGACTTACCCTCCAAGTTCAAACTTCATCCAGTCTTCCATGTCAGCTGCTTGAAGCCTTACCATGGTGATGAAGAGGAGCCAACACGAGGAGAGTCCAAGCGTGCACCATTGGGCATAACTACCACTTTCGACAAAGAAGTAGAAGAAATCTTGGCGGACCGTGTCATCAGGCGAAAGAGTCATATGCCACGCCAAGAATACTTGATCAAGTGGAAGGGATTGCCCGAGAGCGAGACAACTTGGGAACCAAAGGAGTCATTGTGGCAGTTTGAAGATCACATCCGAAGGTTCCATGAAGACACCGCGTCGAGGACGTCGCGAAGCTTGGTGGGGGAGAATGTCACCACCTAGGGTTTTTTTAGAGAATTTGCTAACCTTCTAGAAGTCTCCAAGTCTTTTGTAATCTTGTGGAATTGTGTAGAGTCATCTAGAAGGGGCGATATAGACAATTTAGAGTAGTGTTCTAGAAAGGGCGTTATAGACAATTCTAGAGTAGGAGTCTAGAAAGTTCTTTACCCTTGGATTGATGACAAGTGTCACAATCCTAACCATTCTTTGTACCAAGAGTTCCCTATAAATAGAGGGGCTCTCATTTGTGTAAATCACCAAGCAATAAGAGAAACAAGTTCTCTAGAGCATCTCTCTCTATCTTCTCTCTCTAGTTTGTTCTCTATTGTCTTGAGTCCTTTAGAAGGCTTACTTAGGAGCTTTGTGGGAGAGAAAGCCTCCTAAGGCCGCACGGGTCGAGTGAAGAAATTCTAAGTCCGTGACAATGGGCTACCCCCACCGCCCCAATTAAATTTATTAAAGTGACCTTTTAAAGTGACAACGAATGAGACACCAAAAAAAAAAAAATCTCTCGAAAGAAAAATAATTGAAACTTCAGAACTGCTCCATTTATTTTACAAAAAAAAAAAATAATTGAATCTCCGTTCTGTCATCAAGCCGCCATGGTACTTTGACTTCAACAATTAAATTTCTTAATTTCATCTGATTAATACATAGTAAGAAAGTGGAGCGATGCTAAATATAGTATTAAAATATACAGATTTTTAACAAATATATTGTTACGTCATAAATGATAATGATAATGTGATCAAATGGTTGTCGACTCTTAAGCTTAATGTGTAAAATTTAAAACTCTTTTTACTCTTTAATTTATATTTGTGATTTTAATTTCTCAAAGGGATTAAATTATTAGGATAAAAAACTATTATTATTTTTTATTATTTTTGTATTTTTTCTTAAATTTATTATTTTTATTTATTTTACAATTATCACAATGTGTTCAACAATACAAATTCCATAAATTTGACTTTAATGGGTAGGAGAGAAAAAAATATATATATTTAAAAAAAATATTATTTATAATTATGTAAAATTTTGAAGATGCATATTACAAATTTAAATGAATATTATATAAATATAAAGAAGCATTATGATATATGATGATAAATGATAGAAGACCCACCAAATTGAAAAGTAAAATGATAGATTACTATTTATCTAGTACTCTTTTTTTATTTGATTTTTTTTATAAATTTTTATTTTATTTAATGATTAAGAAAATGAGTATTAGTAAAGTTATATATTTTTGTAATTTTTTCTTAGTGATTAAGGATGTTCAAAAAATAGTTAAAAGAAAATAAAATAAAAAATAAAAAAAAAAACTTGATATGGATAGTAATAAGATAGCAAGCCTATCACTACCTAACTGAAAAACTACCTTCTGATTTGATTTTTCACTGTCACAGTCCGTACGTGATTGTCCGTTGTGACTTGTGATTGTGTTATTTGACAAAATTTTTTTTATTTAAAATAAATTAAGTGATTATAAGATATTAAATTTAATAGGATAAGAGCTTCCTATAATAATTTTAAAATAAATAAATACAATATAAGAGAAGGAAAATGATAAAATAACAACTATATTACAATTTGTTTAAAACTAACTATAAAAAAATTATTATTTTATATACCTTGAACTGTTGCAAGTACAAAAATTTTGAATTAAAGTAGAAAATATTAATATTTTAATGTCTAGTAGTAATTAAGTTGTAATATAGTTGGTAGTGTATAATTGTCTATAAGAGAAATATAGAATAAAAAATTTGACTTCTACTCATTTTTTAGTAAAGATAAATTGCTTCAAACAATTTTTATATAATCTGATAAATAAATTATTAAACCATAACTAAAAGTTACAGTGTATTATTGTGTGCTATATTTTGTTAATCTGAACTGGTTGAATGAGATTTTTACAATCATTTTATCTTGATTATTGAATAATAAAAAAATAGAGAAATAACAATCGATATGCCGGTATATTTTACAAATTAACTAAAATAATCAATCTTCTCACTTATTTCAATTTTCCAAATTTTGCATAATACCTTGCATTCTATTCACTATTCTCCTCTACTCCATTTAAGGTTGGTTAGGTTTGGATAGTGAAGTGATTTTTTTATTATTATTATTATTTTTTTTATAAATTTTTATTATTATTTATAAATTATCTAATATCATATTACTATCTAAATATACTAATATTTCATTTCATTACATCTTATTATTATAATTTTATCAAATTTTCATATAAAATATAATAAATTATTCAATTTTTTAAAATTCTATCTTCCTTAGTTTTTATTTTAAATAGAATATTCCCTTAAAACTGTGGTATTACAAATGCCGGTGAAATAAATTATGAAAGTCGATCAATAGGCACAAAAACAATAAATCAAATATAACAATAATGCCTGTCCGCAAAAAGGATGGATCCAGGAAGAAAAGACTTGCAAACTCAGTCAATAAAGTAGGGCGACATAATGTGAACAAATGACAAAAATAATGTGTCAGACCCACCATAGAAATGTGTTCATTTTTGCACATGGATCACGACTCATGTGAAATTTTGTAGGTAAGACCTACATCTACAAATATAGAGTTAGGTTAGGTTAAGTGAAAAAAATGTTGCATGTTCAAAAAGTTGGGAATATTGAAAATGATTAAAAAAAAGTACATATTTGCAAAATAACATTCCTATTATTTCTATACGAGAATATACAGTTATTATGAATGTACCATATTAACTCTATAAATAATTTAATTAATAAGTTATAAATTAAATAAAATATTATTTTTTAATATAATTATTATTTAAAAATTTTGAAAAATAATTTAAGAATTAAAAAATTAATTAATTTATTATATTTTATTTAATAGTTTTAAAAAATTATAATATTAAAATATAAAAATAAAATAATAATTTTATATTTCACCTTAACTGTCAAATCTTAATTTTTCACTGCCACAATCCGTACGTGAGTGTCCACCATTGACAGATGATGATAAATGGTAAAGTGTCTAGCATTTACTTTTGTTTTAGTCTAGATATCTGTTAGAAAAATTGATAAAAAGAAACTGATAAACGCAATCATCTTGCTGGAGTAATAATATTCTTTTTAATATATAATTACATACTTTAATATATACTGTATTTGGTATCGCTTATATTTTTCATGATAGTATTAAATTTTGTAATTCTTTAGAGCTCTTCTTCCAAACTCTACAATGAATTATGAAGATATATCGTGTGTGTAGATATAAATCCTACTTACAAGATTCCATATGTAAAACTTATGACTTATTTGGTGGGTTTGATGACACTTATTCTTGTCATTTGATATAAAAACTACATTATTAATTTATACTTTCTTTATTATTAATTTACTACATTAATCTTGCATAATGTAAAAAATATTAAATTTAATCAATTAACATAATTATATAATTTAAAAATAAATTCAATTTTATAAAAAGTAAACATATTTTATTTTTTAAGTTTAAAAAAACTGTCATTTAAAAAAAAAAGAGTAAGAGTGATATGCATAGATATTATAAATTGTAAAGAGAATATTAAATTTATAATTTTTTTATAATCTTATATTAAAATAGAAGACGACTGACCTAACGATGTGATCCTGCAAGAATAAGGAAAAAGCAAAAGCTGAAAAAGACGTATCACGAGTCATGACAGATGATAAATGATTGTACTGTCTATTATATCACTTCATAGTGTTGAGTAGCTGTACATGCAGGAAAAAGGAAACCAAAAGTTGAAAAAGCTGTATCATGAGTCATGACAGATGATAAATGATTGTACTGTCTATTGTATCGCTTCATAGAGTTGAGTAGCTGTAGAGCCACCGATTGGCACCAATTTGATTCAGATAAAATAATTTATTATTTTTTAAATATATTTTTAAAAAATTTATAATATCAATAAAAATATTTATTTAACCACTAAATAAAAATAAAAAAACCCATTAGACAAATACCCGAGATCTATTATCGGGCTCTGAAGTAATTTTTTTGTAAAATATAAGAAAAAATTAAAAATAATAATAAAATAGTTTATAAATAATAATAAAATAGTTCTATTAACATATTTGATCAAATTTTAAAAAATGATAAAAAAATAAATATAAATATTATAAAATTAAAATATTATTAGAATATAATTTTTATTTATATTTTATTTTAAAATTTTAAAAAAAATAAGTTTAAAAAATTATAATAATTAGATAATAATTAAATAAATAGATAATGAGTTAAAATTTAAAAATATATATTTAAGTGATTTTAGAATGATAACACGAGTTGAAATCTCGGAACTTCAGGAATTCTAACCGTTTTCCGACTAAAACTAGACAAATGATACCGTATTGTAAATCTTTAACAAATATATTATTTTACGAGAAATAATAATAGGAATGAATGACAGATAACCTTCTTGGCTGCTTTTTTTCAAAAGTTCATTTTTTATGAGTTTTTCTATTAGACTAATTTGTAGATTAAAATGAGTATAAAGTTTTTATTAATAAGAAAGTGTCGATAACACCCAAATTACTTATTTAGTATAATTTTTTTATTTTTTAAGTATCCTAGTCTGCACAGCGTCACTATCAGTCGTATCAGTGGCATTAATAATAGAGCGGCAATGTCAAAAATATGACTGACATGAATCATAATGGAGGAAGAAAAGACAAAACAAAAAAGTTAAAACAAGGCATCACGGATCAGAAATGATATTTATAAGGACCCACCAAATTTATTGTGCTTCGATTAGACTTTTCACTGTCACAATCCGTACGTGAGTGTCCATGCGTGTTATTTGACGAAGGGCGTTGCTACGTTACAGAACAATTTTACGCATCCGGACTTATTAGAAGTTTTTGTTTTAAATAGGAAAATGTTTTTTTTTTTTTCTAAATCCGCGGGTTGGAAAAATCTTCTTAAATTAATATGAATAAATTGTCACGTTTCTTGTGAACATAAAAGAAATACATGTCTTTTTCTGTTTAATTGACTTTTGTCATTTTCAAATTAAAATCGGTTGAAGAAAATCTGACCTCCAACATAGCTTAATTGAAAAGAAATTATGTTCATCCAAAAAAATGTTTGAGTTAATCCACAAATTTGTGCATGTGACAAAAGTTGAAAATATTAAAAATGACGAAAAAAACATACATATTTGCTAAACAAATATAATTACGTAAAATTTTAAATATACATAATTTAATATAGATAAATTTAAAAAATATGATATAAATATAAAAATAAATATAAAAATATATAAATCATTGCCAATACTCTATATAATTCAATTCATTTTACTTTAGTTCAGCGTTCAAACAAAATCTTATTAAAAGAAAGAAAATAATGCTCAAGCCCTGAGTGTAATCTGCATGGGGTCCCTGACTCCCTGTCGATCGATTGAATAATAGTCCCTGTCGATCGATTGAATAATAGAGCGTGGCAGAAGTCGGAAATATGAGTGGCTTTATAATAGAAGAAAAAGCAAACACTTACAACTACCAATCAAAAAAAAGTAAGGCACGGTAAAAAAGATAAAAAACAAAAACTGAAAAAGAAGCATTACGACATATGATGATAAATGATAGAGGACCCACCAAATTAAAAAACTGCATTTTGATTTGATTTTTCACTGTCACAGTCCGTCCGTGATTGTCCGTTATGGTTGTGTTATTTGACAAATTCTTTTTATTTAAAATAAACTAAGTGATTATAAGATATTAAATTTAATGGAATGAGAGCTTTCCTTAATAATTTTAAAATAAATAAATATAATATAAGAGAAATAAAAAAGAAAAATATTGAATAAAAAATTTGACTTCTATCCGTTTTTTATAAATGAGACGTCGCTTAAAACAATTTTTATATAATTTGATAAATAAACTATTAAACTACAATTAAAAGTCACAGTGTATTGTTATGTTCTACATTTTACGAATTAGTTAAAATAATCAATCTTCTTGCTTATTTCAATTGTCCAAATTTTACAAAATGGCTTGCATTCTATTTACTATTCTTCTCTGCTCCATTTAAGATTGGTTGGGTTTGGATAGTAGACTAATCAGACTATTTTTTTTTAATTATTTTTCACTTACTTTTGATTATTATTTGTTACTATTTAATATTTTATCGTTATTTTTTTTTATAATTTCTTATTATTATTTATAAATTATCTGAGATCACAGAACTATCCAAACATATTACTATTTTATTTTATCTTATTATTATAATTTTTTTAAATTTTCATATAAAATATAATAAACTATTCAATTTTTTAAAAATTTTTAAAAAATAATAACATTAAAAAATTATCGACAGAACAAATTATGAAAGTCGATCGATAAGTAGAATAACAATAAGTCAAATATGACAATATTGCCCTCATAAAAAGGTTGGATCGAGAATATCGGAGGAAAAAAGACTTGCCAACCCAATCAAAAAAAGTAGGGCGACAGTAAATGATAAAAATAAATATGCCATGAGATTCACCAAAAAAGTGTTTTCATTTCTACACATGGATCACGACCAATATGAAATTTTGTTGATACGACCTAAATCGCACATTTAGAGTTTGGAAAAATGCCTAAGAAATTTTGTACGTAGGACCTACATATGCAGAAATAGAGTTAGGTTGGGTTAAGCGCATGTGCCTAAAGTTTGGAATATTAAAAATGACTAAAAAAACATACGTAGTTGCAAAACAACACCCCTACCGATTCGTACCAATTTGATTCCGATAAAATAATTTATTATTTTTAAACTAATCTTAAATATTTTTAAAAAAATTTATAATATCAATAAAAATATTTATTTAATCACTAAATAAACAAAAAAACCCATTATACAAATACTCGAGATCTATTATCCGGCTCTGAAGTATTTTTTTTGTAAAATATAGGAAAAAATTAAAAATAATAATAAAATAGTTTACAAATAATAATAAAATAGTTCTATTAAGATATTTTATTAAAATTTAAAAAATTATAAAAAAATAAATATAAATATTATAAAATTAAAATATTATTAGAATATAATTTCTAATTTTATTTTATTTTAAAATTTTAAAAAATTATAATAATTAGATAATAATTAAATAAATAGATGATGATTTAAAATTTAAAAATATATATTTAAGTGATTTTAGAATGATAACATGAGTTGAAATATCGGGACTTCAGGAATTCTAACCGTTTTCCGACTAAAACTAGACAAATGATACCATATTGTAAATCTTTAACAAATATATTATTTTACGAGAAATAATAATACGAATGAATGACGGAGTAATAGCATCTACATTGGTTTATATATATGTATATGTAAAATCATATATTTTAAAGATTCAATTTATCATATAAGTAAAATTTTCACATTAACTTATGTAAATTTGAAACAAAATAATAATAAAATATTATTATTTTATTATTTTTTTTACTTTTTTTTTAATAATGTTTGATCTTTAAATATGTAAAATATTTAAATAAAATATTTTTTGAGGAGTGAATGAGTAAAATATATAATAAAATATGTAAAAATAAAATATGTTGAAAGAGAGTAGAGGAGAGAAAAAAAAGAAATAAAATATATTTTAGAGAATAAATAATAAATCTTTAAATATGTAAAGATATTGTTTATAATTATATAAATATTTAAAAATATATAATTTAATATAAATAAATTTAAACTCATATTATATGAATATGAGTTTACATATACATATATATATATATATATAGACCACTATGGATTCTTTAACCTTCTTGGCTGCTTTTTTTCAAAAGTTTATTTTTTATGAGTTTTTCTATCGGCGTAATTTGTAGATTAAAATGAGTATAAAGTTTTTATTAATAAGAAAGTGTCGATAACACCCAAATTGCTTATTTAGTATAATTTTTTTATTCTTTAAGTATTAGTCTGCACAGCGTCACTATCAGTCGGACTCGTATCAGCCGCATTAATAATAGAGCGGCAAAAATTATAGAGCGGCAAAGTCAAAAATATGACTGACATGAATCATAATGAGGCAGAAAAAGACAAAAAAGTTTAAACAAAGCATCACATATCAGAAATGATATTTATAAGGACCCACCAAATTTATTGTGTTTTGATTAGACTTTTCACTGTCACAATCCGTACGTAAGTGTCATCTTGTGCACAAGTTTTAACATCGGTACTTATGAAATTGAGCTGAAATTAGCTAAAATAATATTCTTTTTTATTGTAATTGTCCCTTGCAATTCCATCCAATATTGCTCGTCCGGACTTACTAGAAATTTTTGTATTAAATAGGAAAAGGTTTTTCTCTAAATCTAAAGCTAAAACAATGCAGGACAGATCTGATATTTCTTGGAAAAAAAAATAAAAAGAGATCAGAAATGATATGTATAAAGACCTATCAAGCTAATTGCATTTTAATTGGACTGTTCACTATCACAATCCGTACGTGGGTGTCTATGTTTGTAATTTGACAAATGTTACTTCCTCGTAGAAAGTTTTAACATTGGAATTTATGAACTTTAGATGAAATTAGCTAAAATAACATTCTTTCTTATTTTAAGTTTAATTGCCACTTGTAATTCCATCCGGTATTGCTCATTGGACTTATTTGAAGTTTTTATTTTAAACAAAAGAGGGTTTTCCTCTAAATTTGCGGGTTGGGAAAATCTTCTTAAAATAATATGGACAAATGATCAGCTGTTTTGCAAGCATATAAGAAACACGTGTCTCATTTCTATACGAGAATCTGCAGTTATTATGAGATCAACTCTATAAATAAATAAATTAACAAATAAGTATGTAATCCAATATCCATTTTGACAAGTTAAACAGAAATATTAAATTATTTATCTACAACGCTATCCAAATGTAATCTGCTCAAGTCCTAAATGTAATCTGCATTGTGTCCTGTCGGTCGAGGGAATGATAGAGCGTGGCAGAAGTCGGAAATATGACTGGCTTTATAATGGAAGAAAAAGCAAACACTTACAACGACCAATCGAAAAAAAGTAAGACACAGTAAAAAAGATAAAAATAAAAGGAATTTGTTATATACAGTCGTTATATACAGTCGGCATGCAGTCGACTGTACGAAATAAATAAAAAAAATTATAAAAAAAATTTTTTATATTTAAAGTAACCTACATGAATTATAAAAACTTATAAAAATAATTTTTTTTTTTATATAGGTCACGTATTAATTTTTTTTAACAATCGACTGCATATGCCAACTGCAACAAATATTTCCCAAAAACAAAAGCCGAAAAAGAAAGCATTGTGGCATATGATGATAAATGATAGAGGACCCACCAAATTCAAAAACTACATTCTGATTTGATTTTTCACTGTCACAGTCCGTACGTGATTGTCCGTCGTGAGTGTATTATTTGACAAAATTTTTTTATTTAAAATAAACTATGTGATTATAAGATATTAAATTTAATAAGATGAGAGCATCCTACAACAATTTAAAATAAATAAATATAATTTAAGAGAAATAAAAAATAAAAATATAGAGTAAAAATTTTGAATTTTTAAAATAAATCAATATAATATAAGAGAAATAGAAAAGAAAAATATTCAATAAAAAATTTGACTTTTATATAGTCTATAAATAAACTATTAAATTAGAACTAAAAATCGTAATGAATTATTGTGTGCTATATTTTACTAGTTTAGACTGATTGAATCAGACTTTTACAATTACTTTATCTTAACTTTTGAATATAAAAAATTAAGAAATAACAATCGAAAGATTGATCAATATACCGGTATATTTTACAAATTAGCTAAAATAATCAATCTTCTTATTTCAATTGTCCAAATTTTGCAAAATACCTTTCATTCTATTCACCATTCTCCTCTACTCCATTTAAGATTGGTTGGGTTTGAATAGTGGAGTGATTTTATTATATTTTATTATTAGATTTCACTTATTTTTAATTATTATTTATTACTATTTAATATTTTATCATTAATTTTTTACAATTTCTCATTATTATTTATAAATTATTTAAAATCACATCATTATCTAAATACACTAATATTTCATTTCATTTTATCTCAGAGTTTTATTACGTATAAGTAAAGTCGGGTATTAATTGCATACCAATACTAATTCCTTTATATTCAAAATTTAAATTAGCATTATTTTAAAAAATATATATTTTTTGACCAATTATATTAAATTAATACACATCTTAGTACGCAGTTGTGTTTGTAATTAAATTTCTCCTTATTATAATTTTCTAAAATTTTCATATAAAATATAATAAACTATTCAATTTTTTCAATTTAAAATAATAATAATATTAAAAAATAATATTTTAATAATATTTTATTTAAATTTAAATTTTTATCTTACCATACAAACTCCATCTATCTTCTTTAGTTTTTTATTTTAAATAGGATATTCCTCTAAACCCGCGGGTTGGGAAAATATTCTTAAATTAGTAAGGAAAAATTTCTCTACAAGTCTTGGCTATCCTAATAATAATAAAAAAAATCATGACAAGCGTTGTGACAACAACAGTGTAGCCCCATCAAATCAACCAACAATTAAAAAGCCAAGGGTGATCGGGATAAAACTATGGTATTATAAATCGTCGGTGAAATAAATTATGAAAGTCGATGAATAGGCACAATAATAGTAAGTTTTATATAAGATGAGATATTTTGAATGGAAATAAATAAAATATTGTTATATTATAATATTTTAATATTAATTTTATATTAAAATTTGAAAAAATTAAATTATTTATTATATTTTATATGAGAATTTAAAAAAATTATAATAATGAATTAAAATGAAATGAAATGAGATTTTTAATTTTGATTAGCCCAATTCTTGATTTTGGTTAGCCCGACCAAAATCAAATATGACAATAATGCCCGTCCGTAGAGAGGATGGATCCAAAATATCGGAGGAAGAAAATACTTGCGAACCCAGCCAAAAAAATAGGACGACATAATGTAAGCAAATAACAAAAATAAATGTGTTATGAGATCCAATCCCATTGTGTTCATATTTGCACATGAATCAATCCCAAATTTTATATCACGACCAATATAAAATTTTGTAGGTAGGTCCTCCATATGCACATTTAGAGTTTGGAAAAATGACTAAAAAATTTTATAGGTAGGACCTACGTATGCACAAATAAAGTTAGATCGGGTTAAGCCAAAAAAATCTTGCATGTGCCAAAAGTTGGGAATGTTAAAAATGGCTAAAAAAATATACATATTTGCAAAACGAATTATTCTTATTGCAGTCCTCTTAAGTGGACTGCATTGCAAACAAATGAAACGCAACGTTTCATTTGTTCCAAACGCTGCGTTTCTTGTTATAGAAACAAGACTTCGCCCCTTGTCCAGAATTCAAAGAGGACTTCGCCCCTGTCCAGCTGAAACCATACCCAAAGCCGCCCCTTGCCATTGCTGCCGTCGCCATCATCGAGCACATCCTCGCATCACCATCGCTGTCGCCGCTCCCGAAATGGTTTTGGTGAGGGCTTTCCTTTTCTAATGTGTTTTGGTTCTTGAAATGTTCCAAGAAATTTCATGTGTTTAGTTCTGGAAATCCCTTCAAAAGAGACCAATATTTTGAATATTTACTTGTTTGTGGTAAGATATTTAATTGTTTGTAAAAATTTTCTGATTTTACGAGCTGAGGAAAGTGAAAGCTAGGAGAAAGGGCTTCAAGCTGCTACTGTTCCTGGAATGCAAATATTTCCTCCAGAAGTTAAAGGCTGCGTTATTCTTGAAATGCACTTAATCGTTGTGGTTGGGGGGGCTGGAGGGCACGCACGGCAGAGACCAGATGGAAACTGAACATTCGAAGTGTTTGAGAGATTTAGGTTATAGAAGAAAGAGGATAATTTAGTCTATTCAAATTTAAAAATGAGGACAATTTAGTAATTTTAGACTATGACTGCAATGCAGTCCTCTTAAGAGGACTGTATATAGAACGACTCTTGCAAAACAACATCCTTACCATTTGTATACGAGAATATGCCGCTATTATAAATGCGCCAGATCAACTCTCTAAATAATTTAATTAATAAATAATTATGCAATCCATTTTGACAAGTTGAACATAAATAGTAACTTATTTGTCTACAATTATTGGCTATCCAAATTAGGTAGATGGTCAATTCGTTACGGATGAAAAGCATTGTGACAACAAAAAAATGTAATCCGATCAAATCAAACTACGAATAAAAAATCAAGGGAGATTAAAGGATTTGGTTAAATTGTGGTATTAAAATTTGTCATAGAACAAATTAATTGGATCAAACAAAATAGATACAAGGTCACTAAATTAAATATGACAATAATGATGTCCGAAAAAGGGTGCATCGAGAAGCTATGAGGAAAAAGCATGTACTTATAGCTAATCAATAAAGATGAGCAGAAAAATCAGTAACTAAATAATAAAAATAAATGCATATATCTTGAGTCATAAAGGGAGATTAAAAGATTTGGTTAAATTGTGATATTAAAAATTGTCGGATGAACAAATTATGAAATTCGATGAAACGAGATAGACCCAAGAATAGTAAACCAAAGGTGACAATAATGCTGTCCAGAAAGAGATGGATTGAGAATCTCTGAAAAAATATTAGCACATACTTACAGCCAATCAATAAAGATTGACGGAAAAATAACTAACCAAATGACAACAATAAATACATCCTGAGATCCACCAAAAGTATTGCGTTAATTTTAATTTGGACATGGATCAGGACCAAAGCGTAATCTTGTAGGATCTAGATCTACACATATATCTCTTCACATTTTATTATAGAGTTTGAATAGTAAGTTGAAATTAAATGAGGTGGAAAGAAAAAAAAAATGAACAAAATATTATTTTTTATTGTAAAATTTTAAATTTTAAATTTTTTATTATATTTTATATAAAAATTCTAATAATGAAATAAGTCGGTTGAGGAATGCAAACTGAGCTTAACGGAGGAAAAAACAAAAACTTACAACCAATATAAAAAAAGTAAGACATAGAAAAGAAAAAGAAGCTCAAAAAAAGCATGAAAGACGATAAATGATAAAGACCCATCAAAGTTTTGATTTGATATTTCACTATCACAAATCGTTGGTGTCCCTGCACTAAGTTATAAATTATATAAATTATATTTTTACACCGCAATCCCAAAACTAAGTGGGTTTTGATTTGATTTTTCACTATCACAAGACATTGGTGTCCATTGGTGGGATCGTTGTGGGTGTCATGTTATTTGACAAATGTTACTACCTTGAACGAAGTATTCACATCTCTATTCTCTTATTGATCCATTTAACTATTCTTTTATTTTAGTTTTTAATAACGATTATTCATATGAACTGATTATGAGATTTTGATTTAAATAGGATAAGATTTTCTTCCAAACTAGATCGGGGAAAACTTATTCGAATTAATATAAACAAAATGGTTATGTGTCTTCTAGCATGTAACTAGAAACACGCACGGCTTATTTATTTATTTATTTATTTTTACATTTTTTTTAATTAAGGGGCACATGTAAATTTTAACTTTGACTATCAAAAAAATACGTGCTTTTCATGTGTTTAATGGACTTTCGTAATTTTATTGGTTGCAGAAAATATATAGTAGGAGGAAAATTATGTTCTTCCAAGAAGGTAGTAAGAGCATTTAAATTGGTTTCTTTATCTTATCATTTTAAATATATAATTAAACCTCACTTTTTTATTTTACATAATGACTTTTATAATATATCATACATCAATTTATCAATTTTTTTTCATATTATTTAAATAATTTTTTTATTCTATGTAAATATTTGCTTTCTACCAATAAATTTACAAAATCCATAGATTTTTCTATATTTGCAATATGTTTTTATATACAATTTAATATAATTCAATTCTATACACACAAAGTAAAAACATATAAGCCAAATAAAAATAATATGAAAAAATTCGATAAAAAATATTTCCAATATATTTGTTAGAAGAAAGAAAATACATAGTGAAAATCAAAGTAAAAGAAAATAACATAGTAAACGAAATATAAATAATAAAAAATATTTACAAGATAAACAGTACTCACTACATATAGTGGGTTAAATTGTATTTTAGATTTTTTTTACAAATTGTATTTTAGATATTCTTTTACGTAATTGGATGGATATCTTTTTTTCACTAATTTTTTAAATAATTTATATTTATTGTATAACATATAAGTCCTTGAGAATACTCTGGTCCATTGGGATTAATGCAAAAATTCTTGGAAGTGGCAAAAGTTTGGAATATTAGAAGTGGCTAAAAATTAAAAAAACACACAAAATTGAGAAACAACGCCCCTAAATTCTTATTCATAAAAACAATAAAAAAAAACTTAAAATGTAATATCTAATTTTTTTTTTATAATTTCTCATATATAAAGATATACATATTCACTAAATTGTTATTCGTTTGCTTCTCTATATTTTTTTTTTACCTTTTACTTTTGTGAAGCAAATATATCGTATTTTTTGACTGATTTTTTTTCAGTGACTATATTTTAAAAATAAAAATTAAAAAAAATAAGAAATTAAGATATATAAATTTATATAGTTCTATATAATGCCTACGTCCTCAAATATTTAAAGATGAGAAATTTATATACTTGTTTATAATCTTTCACAATCTTTTATTTTTTACAGCATAATAAAGATTTTAAATATATTTACTGAAAAAGATTCCTTCTAGAGCTACTATCGAATAGGATAAAGAAGAAGTCAGTTGCTCGTTTGCTTTTCTATCTAACTCCCTTCTAACGTGCGCCTCGATTGTGGTGAGACCTCGGCTTCGTGTGTCTTATCGTCCATTTATTTCTGCGTTTTTCCATGCCATCCCATCCTTTCATGTTTTTTATCTGACAAGCTCTCTTATTATCTCCCCTTTATCCGTTATTTCTGGCTTATCTCTTATCTCCTAGCTTGAATATTTTTTTCTCTCCAGTTCAATCATAAATTAACAGAGGTTTATTGTTGGTTCTAGAGAAGAATTACGCACTTAATTTGTTAGGTGGGTCGCATGATTTCAAGTATTTTTTAGGTAAAACTTATGACTTATTTGGTGGGTTTCACGACACTTATATTTGTCATTCCATAACAAGGTAGATATAATTTTATACTTTCTTTATTATTAATTTACTACATTATTCTTGCATAATGTAAAAAATATTAAATTTAATCAATTAACATAATTATATAATTTAAAAATAAATTCAACTTTATAAAAATTAAACATCTCTTATTTTTTGAGTTTTAAAAATACTGTCATTTAAAAAAAAAAAAAGTAAGAGTGATATACATAGATATTATAAATTGTAAAGAGAATATCAAATTTATAATTTTTTTTTATAATCTTATATTGAAATAGAAGACGACTGACCGATCGATGTGATCCTGCAGGAAAAAGGAGAAAGCAAAAGCTGAAAAAGATGTATCATGAGTCATGACAGATGATAAATGATTGTACTGTCTATTATATCACTTCATAGAGTTGAGTAGCTGTACATGCAGGAAAAAGGCCAAAGCAAAAGCTGAAAAAGCTGTATCATGAGTCATAACAGATGATAAATGATTGTACTGTCTATTATATCGCTTCATAGAGTTGAGTAGCTGTAGAGCCACAGATTCGTACCAATTTGATTCCGATTAAATAATTTATTATTTTTTAAATATTTTTAAACTAATCTTAAATTTTTTTAAAAAAATTTATAATATCAATAAAAAATATTTATTTAATCATTAAATAATAAAAAAATCGATTAGACAAATACTCAAGATCTATTATCGGGTTCTGAAGTATTTTTTTTTTGTAAAATATAGGAAAAAATTAAAAAAAATAATAAAATAGTTCTATTAAGATATTTGATCAAATTTTAAAAATTATAAAAAAAATAAATATAAATATTATAAAATTAAAATATAATTTTTAATTTTATTTTATTTGTAGATTAAAATGAGTATAAAGTTTTTATTTATAAAAAAGTGTCGATAACACCCAAATTGCTTATTTAGTATAATTTTTATTTATTTTTAACAGAGCATGATTCAGTATCCCTAGTCCACACAGCGTCACTATCAGTCGAATTAATAATAGAGCGGCAAAGCCAAAAATATAACTGACATGAATCATAATGAAGGAGAAAAAACACAAAAAAGCTGAAACAAAGCATCACAGCTCAGAAATGATATTTATAAGGATCCACCAAATTTATTATTTTTTGATTAGACTTTTCACTGTCACAATCCGTACGTGAGGTCCATGCGTGTTATCTGACAAAGGACGTCGCTACGTCACAGAACAATTTTACATATAGTCTTTACCGTTCACTATAAAGCTTATTTTAGTGCATTGAGAAAGCCAATTGAGAAAGCAATTGTAATGATTTTGGTGCTGAAATTACAGTAAAAAATGTAATTTATAGTAATAAATTGAGATGATTTTAATTTTTTATATTAAAATATATAAATAAGTTGAGATATATTTATTTATTTTAAATAAAATTAAAAAAATAGTAAATTTATTTATTAATTAGTTTAAAATGAATTGAGATAAAACCAAACATAATTTTAAAGAATTTCAAAATGTTAAATACATTATTAGGACTGGTCCTTACAAAATATATTATTAGTACAGGTCCTTGAAAAAATAAAGAAGTCGCCATGAGCACCACAGACTAGACATGATACGAGCCACGAAAGATAGCATCCTAGTCTGCACAGCGTCACCATCAGTCGAATTAATAATAGAGCGGCAGCAAAGTCGAAAATATGACAGACTCAGGAAAAAGCATTACGACAAACTGAAAAGGCAGTTTTGATTTGATTTTTCACTGTCACAATCCGTACGTAGTTGTCCATCGTTGTGTGTTATTTGACAAAATGTTTTTTATTTAAACAAACTTTTACAGATAAATTAAGTAGTTAAAAAATATTAGATTTAATAGGATGCGAGTCTTTAACAATAGTTTCAAAATAAATTAATATAATATAAGAGAAATAAAAACGAAAAATCTGAAAACAAAAAATTTGACTCTCACGTTTGAAACAGTTTTTACATAATCTGATATATAAACTATTAACCTATGATTAAAAATTGCAATAAATTATTGTATTACAACCACTTTATCTTAATTCTTAATTAAAAAAATATATATAAAAAAATAACAACCAAAATATGGATTAATACGCCGGTATATCTTACAAATTAGTTAAAATAATCAATCTTCTTTCTTGTTTCAATTGTCCAAATTTTGTGAAAGACAGTGCTCTACTCTCACACAGGAGGCCACAGAAACACTTTCAGAATAGGCAACAAGTTTTTATCTCTATTTTATTTTTCTTTTCATATATATGTTTAAAAAAATAAAATTCAGAAATTCATTAAAAAAATATTTACTTAACTATAAAATAAAAAAAATAAAAAATAAAAACTTACATTTAGTGGCCGCCATTGGTGATCACATTATGTGAGAGAAGCAATTTCTTTTTGCAAAATACCTTACATTCTAGTCACTATTCTTCTCTACTCTCAAAAAGAGTTGCAGTGCTGATATTTTACAAATATCAAACGACAAACATGTTGTAAGAATCACGAAAGTTCTATGCAAGCTATATATATATTCACAATATAGATATTTTTAGTAATTATATTTTATTAAAATATATCTCAATGGGGTAGTTTGTATCTCAACAATAAGAAATATATTCGTTGATAAGCATTCTCATAATGCTAAATAAGATTTCTCACATATTCACTCTGAACATATTGGATTTCTCAGATATTCACTCTGAACCTATTAAGGAGGGAAAATGATTTCTAGAAATGCAAATTCTGTATAATAGTTTTTGAAAAAATAAAAAGGTAAGACACATCTAGTCAATTTAGATAGAGTCCTCCAGTACGGAAATCTTGTATTGTATTAGAATTATTTCTAGCATTGTTGTTCAAATGATTAACTAGGCTCAAACAGTTTTTTCTTTTCATTAGTTGAAAACCACTTTGACTCGAGCTCACCTAAACAAATACTAACTTTTTATCTAATCTACCTTATAAAGAAGCATTTCAAAGTTTAGTTTTTATCCAATTCTGAAAATGAGGGGGCCCTTATGATGTTGCCCCTGCACTTCATATTCCATGACCAGGTGATCATGTAATGAATGGTTGAACTTCCCAAATATGTGAAAAACTTTCATTCTAATGAGATAGGGGAATGAATAATATGTTCATCTACTAAATAGAGCCTTCACAATTGCCCAAGAGAAAATTACAAAATAAATTGATACAAAGTGCACATTCGAAAGAGAAAAATAAAAAGTCAAACAATTATATATATTTCTTAATCTTCAAGAATAATTAATTGTTTAAATAATATCTATTTAGAAAAAAGTCCCAGTGAGACAAAAAATAAGAGGATTGATAGGTGCACCGGCTCTATACACCAAAAGCGTTTCAATTTCCAGGAAACTCATGAACTGTCCTTGTCTTTGTTATGGAGAACTGATCATACAAAGACTACTCTTATGAAAGTTGGAACAAACAAGAATGGAGATTCAGATGGCTACCTAGGAACAGGTCCCATAATCATCATCAGGTTCCTATTTATCCATTCCCTCCTTCAGAAGCATCAGTTGTTGGTGGCATTCGCTACTGCAGAAGGATTTCTCATCCCCGAAAGAGAATAGATCAATTAGATTCGAAGTTCTACACTAAGTTTGGTCTGATGACCAAAGTCCACAAACATGCTTGTGTGTTTATATATTAGAAACAAGATTAGTCCAATGAAACATGCAAGCTAGATCAATTACCCTGGTGTCAACCATCTAAAACAAAACAGAAACTCGGATCAACATACAAAACAAATCTACGATACACAATTGTAAATGTTCAAATCAAGGTCAGTCCTACGACATAAATTCTCTCTCTGAGCACACTCTGCAGAAGAAATAGAGAAGGTGACTTCTCCAACATAAATTTTCTGTGCCATCTGAGAGTTCGTGCTTGTCCTTGAAAAAATGTAAATAATTTTATAAAGCTAATCTGGTTGGAGACGGAAGAGAAAACTTCTTCGAGCTTCAGAATTTTTGAATCATACCCAATAGGCTTACTTCATAAACTATGTTTGAGCCTGGTCTCGTTTTGTAAGCAATTTCTCATAATTTTCACTTTTCATGTCTCTCAATGCATGCATTTTTTGTTATGAGAAACTCTGTCAATTCCTCTTTTTGTGTTTTCATTTCTTAAGATTCATTTTCTCTCCTTTTTTAACAGCAATCGATCTCATCTATTATTTATGATATGGTCTGCACTAAAAACCTATATGAGATAGATACGTATCTTCGTTCAACTGGCGGTGCTGAAGAATATTGCTTCCACCTTGCAACTTTTCAGCATAATCCCCTAAATATATATATATATATATATATAACTGGACATTTCTAGTCGGTAACGTGATGGGCGACACAACTCCAATTTGGCACAAAACTGCTTGCCTTTCTAACCCTTCTTTGGCATAAAAAGAGTGAATGGAACAAAATAATGAAACTGCTTTACAATGGGTTGTTTTTTGACAACCATGTTTTCCTAAGTTGACCCATTTTTTTTTTTTTTAAGTAATAAGGGAATTTTATTCATATGAAGGAAATAGGCATTAAAGTGATTTGGACATTGTATACAAAAGAAACACTTAATTACATTCTAGCTAAGGAAAGAAAATCATAGACATTGTTTCCATCAAGTACAATGGTTGAAAACCACAGCATTAAAGTGCGCATAAAAAAATGCTGAAGCCCCTCCATTGTGCGTTCCCTATTTTCAAAACATCTCTCATTCCTCTCCGACCATGTACACCACATGATACACAACTGGATCATCTTTCACACTGTTGCCACTTGAGGACAGCCTTGAAGGTCTTTCCAACATGCCAATAATTCCACCACCCGTGGAGGCATTACCGAAGCAATATCCATTCTTCTAAAGATCTCATTCCATAACCCCATCATGACCTCACAATGCAATAGTAAGTGATCTACAGATTCTCCCTGTTTTTTACACAGATAGCACCAATCCATCACTATGATTTCCCTCTTTCTCAGGTTGTACGTAGTCAAGAATTTTCCAAGAGCGGCAATCCATATGAAAAAAGCTACTTTAGTAGGCACTCGTGATCTCCAAATCCTTTTCCATGGAAATGAAACATGGCCATGGGTTGACAAAATCTTGTAGTAGGTCCTGACTGTACATTTTTTTACTACCATTAGCCTTCCATTGCAACCTATCTTCTCGAGCCGAATTATTTCCCATGGAATAGAGCAACCTAAGGAAATCAGACATAGCCAGCAGTTCCCAATCGTGAATATTTCTATTAAAAAGAATGTTCCACTGATAAGATCCGTGGGAAAATACTTGCATATCTGCAACAGAGGTCTCTCTGTTAGCTGCAATACTAAAGTGTTGGAAATGCCTTGTATAGTGCGCACTCTTCACACCAAACATCATGCCAAAACCTGATTCTGGAACCATCTCCCACCACGAATCGTAATTGACTTTCGAAACCCTGCCAACCCCTCCTAATAAATTTCCAAAAGCCCACACCATGTCTCCCCCTTACTTTCTTGGAGCACTAACCTCCCCACGCACTCCCATGTCTAGAATTCATAATCTTATTTCTATTAAAAAGAATGTTCCACTGATAAGATTTGCAGGAAAATACTCACATATCTGCAACAGAGGCCTCTCTGTTAGCTGCAATACTATAGAGTGCTGGAAATGCCCTGTATAGCGCGCACTCTCCACACCAAACATCATGCCAAAACCTGATTCTGGAACCATCTCCCACCACGAATCGTAATTGACTTTCGAAACCCTACTAACCCCTCCTAATAAATTTCCACAAGCTCACACCATGTCTCCACCTTACTTCCTTGGAGCACTAGCCTCCCCACGCGCTTCCATGTCTAGAATCCATGATCTCCTTCCATAGTGTGTTCCCCTCTAGGTGATACCTCCGTAACCATGTACCCGATAAAGTTTTATTGAACGTTCGCAAATTGCATATCCCCAAGCCTCTATTTGGAATAGGAGAAAAAACATTGTTCCAGTTAACTAGATGGAATTTTGTTTCCTCCCCCATTCCCCCCCCCCCCCCCCCCACAGAAAAGTCTGGAATAATCTCTCAATTGTAGTTGCCACCCTTGCAAGCAAAGGAAAGAGTGAAAGGAAAAAAGTGAGAAGATTGGTTAAGGAACTCTTAATTAAAGTAAGTCGCCCCCTTTTCGATAGATACATCTGTTTCCACCCAGGAAGCTTCCTTTCAACTTTCTCCACCACCCCATCCTAACTGGCTCGAGCCTTAAAATTGGCCCCCAGCAGGAGACCAAAATATTTCATAGGCAAGGAAGACACCTTGCAATCCAACAACCGCGCCGAGCTGTTAATATTAGGCACCACACCCACCGCAACCATCTTGGATTTGCTAAGATTAACCTTGAGCCTCGACACTACTTCAAAGCATAGCAAGAGAGCTCGTAGAGATTGAATCTGACCAGAATCTGCATTACAAAATAAGAGGGTATAATCTGCAAATAAGAGATGAGAGAGTGAAGTAGGTTGATTTGTGCCATTGTCGACTGAAAAACTGGATAAATAAACTCCACCAATAGCAGCTTTCACCAACCGACCAAGTGCCTCCATAACAATGACAAACAAGAGAGGTGACAAGGAATCCTCCTGCCTCAAACCACGTGTGCTACTAAAGAACCCAACAGGAGTGCCATTAATTAACACTGAAAAACGGACGGTAGATATACAATAGCGGATCCATGAGATCCACCTATCACCAAAACTACACCTACCAAGCAAAGGAGGAAGCCCCAGTTCACATGGTCATAGGCATTTTCCATATCAAGCTTGCAAAGAATACCTAAAACACATTCCTGCAACCTATGATCCAAGCACTCCTTGGCAATAAGCACCAAATCCAGAATCTGTCTCCCCCTAATGAAGGTGTTTTGGGGCTTAGAAATTATATGTTCCATCATTGAGTTAAGCCTATTTGCCATGACCTTGGAGATTATTTTGTAGACTCTGCTCACAAGGCTTATGGGGCAAAAATCTTCAACTACCTTGGCCCCATGCTTCTTTGGAATAAGAGCAATGAACGTTGCATTGAGGCTTTTCTCAAATTTATGGAAAAAGTGAAATTCTACAAAGGCCTGCATAATATCACATTTCACTATGTCCCAACAAACCTGGAAGAATCCCATTGAGAATCCATCTGGGCATGTTGCCTTGTCCTTCGCCATGCTACGAATAACCTTAAACACCTCATCTTCCTCAAACTCCCTTTCCAAACCATTTGCACTTTGTGAATCAATAAACTCGAAAGACAAGCCATCAAGTTTTGGTTTCAAGCGTATCGATTCCGAAAGGAGGTTCTCAAAATGCTGCACAATGTGGTTTTCCAAATCATAAGAGGATGAAAGCACTTGAGTACCTAAGTGGAGTGTCTCAATAGTGTTGCTGTGTCAATGTGAATTCACCACCTTATGGAAGAACTTCATACATTTATCACCCTCTTTTAGCCAAAAGGCCCTGGATTTTTGTCGTCATGAAATCTCTTCCACATTCTCCAAATCAATTACAACCACCTTTTTCTAGCAATGGCCTCCTCCGAGAGGTCTCCCGTCAATTCCCTAGCCTTGAAATCTTGTAGTTCCTCCATAAGGGTATTCTTTTGATTATCAATACTACCAAACACTTCCAAATTCCACTTCTTGAGATCTTGCTTCAAAGCTTTGAGCTTACAAGCTAGAATGAAACTGGGATTGCCTGTAAACATATAAGAGGAACACCAAGAACATACCTTATCTACAAAACCCTCCGCCGCTAACCACATATTTTTAAACTTGAAAGGCCTGCATCTACCAATAATACCTCCACAATCTAACACAATAGGGAAATGGTCGAAACACACACGAGGCAAAAGTTTCTGAGAAAGTTCAGGAAAATGCGCCTCCCACGATGGGGAGACAATGAACCTATCCAATCTTGGCCATCCCCGACCATTAGACCATGTGACTCGTCCCCGAGGAGAGGGAGGTCCGTAAGATCTAAATCAAATACAAACTCCGAGACCTCCTCTATGGCTGCCGAGTGGCGATGAGTCCCCAAACGCTCGCTGGGAAAGCGAACAATATTAAAATCTCCCCCATGCACCACTGTACCTCCCATAAATAAATAAGACATGCCAACTCCTCCCATAGTCGCCTCCTCTCATTATCCAAATTTGGACCATAAGTACTCGCAAAGGCCCATTCCCATCCATCAATTGTATTTTTAAAGCGACTGGCAACCGAAAAATTCCCAACACATTCCTCAACTGACTCCATCACTCTTTTTTCCCACATTAAAAGAACCTCCCCGGAAGCACCCAACGATGCCAAGTAGGACCACCCAACATATGAACCCCCACAGGCTACGGATTATTCTTCTATCCACTACCCTCAACTTAGTTTCTTGAAAGCACACAACATTCACTTTCCATGACCGCAATAAAGATCTTATACGAAGTTGTTTATTGCAGTCATTCAGTCCTCTCACATTCCACGACAATAACTTAGGCTTCATAGTTACAAAGAGTGCCCCTCTCTTTCATCTATCTCTTCCACACCCCCCATCCTCCTCCTCTTTAGCTTCATAGTTGATGGAGCGAGAAATCCTTTTAAGTTCCCTTGCTCACTTCTTGGTCGACTTCGAACGACTATTTTCAATAGCAATAAGAAGGGCTTGAAATTCATCCTCATAGCCTACACAAGAAATATCAAGAGAAGAATACATCTCCTCAACCTTCTTAAATACCCAATCCAATGCAGACAAGTCTAGGTAAGGGAAAATTGTGCAAAGAGGAGTTGGTTCCTCAACAGAAGGCCCATTGTCTAAAAAGGACACTACCAAAGCCGAGCCTTGAATTACCTCCCACGGTTGAGGTTGAAAAAGCTCTTTAATGTCCATCGGCACCCCCTATGATTTAATGACCCATTTCTGACATCTATGATTTAAGGCCACCAACAATTAGGATGTAATTCTACAAATTAATGGGTTAATTACCCATTAATCTCGGAGAATACAATAACCGGGCCAAGAATAACTTCCAAAAAATATATCATACATAATCCTTTTTTTTTTGGGGGGGGGGGTTAAAATGTGCATGATTCATCTAGAGAAAACAAATTCCATAAGGTATTAAGCTTAGAGAAGGTAAAATCAGGGGAACACGGGGACTGAAAATTGTAAACAAATGGGGCTTCAGTTCCCTCATATCAAATTTTACCGAAAAAGAAAATAAGTTTCTAACATCCAACATTATTTCTTTTCCTTTCCATCATTTTTATCAAAACCAAACCGAAAATGATATAGATTACCTCGAATGAATTCTGCAAAATTGCCGAGCCTGTAAAAGGGGTGAATAAGAAGCTTTTCTCCCCTCGGCCCTGCACAACCAATCTTCACTGTGCCTTACGCACCCCAAAAGCTGAATCACATCGCCATACACACAAATATCAAGACCGACCCAAAAATTTCCAAACCAACACAAAACCTAACCCTAACAATTCAGACCATCTTACCTTCGGTCACAGAGAGAGAGATAGTGAGAGAGGGCGACGAAGGCTAAGAGAGTCGGAGACTGAGAGTTGGGACTCTGGGAGTGGGAGAGTCGTGGACTGAGCTGAGAGCCTCAGAGGGAAAATCAATTTGCATCTAGCCGTTTTCTTACATGAAATCGAGACAACGATTAAATGTGAATGGGCCAAACGGCGCCGTTTACAATCGGTTAAATGTGTCTTAAGCTTTGCAGTGAATGGGTAATTAATCGACTCGAACCAAAAGAATGCAGAAATGTCCAAAAGCTTCCGAATCCAATCCATTTTGTTCTGGGTCTTTTATTATTAATATTATAATTATTTAAATCGGATCAGGTCAGGCTCATGGTTGAAATGTACACCCCCTATTCCAATGGGTATGTGATTTCTCTCATTGATAGAAAGTTTTCATCCCAAAGCATTCTCCAACAATTACTTCAAATATGGGAACATAATAAAATAACTTCCCGAACAAAAGCTTGTGAATGTAATCACCACTTTGACTTCATCATCCCCCCGTCACAATTTCTATTATTTCTTCGCATGAACTTATACTTATTTTTCTGAGTTGCACCAAGCTTTTAGCTATTGGTTATGTTATTAAATTAATCAATCCTTTACAATTCAATATCTCAAGATTCGTCAAATTTTGCAAACACACCGAGGATGGCACTAAAATTTTCAATTTGTGACATTCTTACACTGTTTGAATTTCCAGTACTTTACAAAAAGATTCTTAGGCGTCTTCTTTCCACAAATATTGTGTCGGCATATGTTCTTTAGACACCCTAAGTTCTTTTAGTTGTGGGAGTATCCTGGCATGCTTTCTTGGGCCAATAATTTCTTCATACAAGAATATTTCTCCAGATTTTGTAACTTTTTAGTCAATTAGATAGAGAAACAGCCGATGTATTATGGTTGCATTTCACCTCTAGAACTTTTAACTTGCATAAGGACTCTACCAAAAACTAGTCATGCCATGTGGTGTGATGAAAGTCCGATTTCAAAACCTCCCCCTGTAAAAGAACCAAAGTTAGCATTCAAATTTCTCGAAAACTATGCATTACAAATCTCTTTATCTCGAGATAGGGGAAGAAGAATATGAATCATGCTATTTCAAGAGTTAATTGATTGGCCTCTTACTGTTTCAACCTAGAAAAGAGGATGTTGATGGAACTCTCAAGTAGGCATTGTTGACTTGTATGTTGAAAGCTTGAGGATTTGGAAGCAAATATGCTAACTTGGACACATCTCCACACTTTCAATTCTTTCAACATTGGCCGTTCTAAATTATGCGTCCTGGGGAAAATTCACTTGAGTTTTGGTAATGCCCTGAGCGCCAGAGAAGTTAGTTTAGGGAACACAAGTTTTCCTTCTACTTCTTCCTTCTCAGCAATGACCTCAACCCTGCAGTCAATTACCTCAAGAGATTCCAATTACATGCGAGTTCTGGCCATGGAAGCTGGAAAGAGACATTCCATGCTCTCACACTTGTTGGCACGTACATCACGTAGATTTTGAAAGCTCAAAATATCATGGGGATTCTTATTCGATATGTGCTTTAGCTTTGGTAGATCACTCAAATATAAGTACTTCAATTGTGTGACTGTTACAACACTTGTTTCTTGAAAACTTGGCCCTCGTAGGTCAAACACTTGTTTTAGGGAACCGCAACCGCTGCATTCACCAACTCCAGACTCTGGAAGACTTTAAACATCTTAAACGAAAAGATGCTATTAAGATTTGCACAATATTCAACTCTCATCATTTGAAGTTTGCAAAAGGAATTTGTTGCCAATTGGGTATTCCATATAACTTTCATGTCATCCATGTGGGAGATTACCAATATTTCCAAACAAGGTAATGTGACCTGTAGGAGTAGTATTCATCCAATAGGTATCAAAATAGTGACAAATCTACGCATCATAACTTCACATAAATCCATCTAACATACCTAGTTAAAATGGCAAAATATTTCGATGTTTACAATCATTAATTTCTTGCATTTTTCATCCACAAGAAGACATTATAAACAAATGTGAACATCTTAAAAGAGTACTAGTTGAGGCTATTACCTGATCTTGATCAACCAAGAAAAGGGATTGTTCACTTGAGATATTGCTTTGTTGACTTTCTTCAAGTGCCTTTTGAAGGCTCATATATTCGGAAGCAAATATCTCAACGTTTTGACATCCATCCACCTACATATTTTTCAATGATGGCCAATTTTTGAAGTATGCACTCATGGATAAAACCACTTGAGTTTTGTGGGAGATTAGATCTAGACAAATAATGGCCATTTTGAAGTATGCATTCCTAAGAAACCCAACCATATTATGTCTCTCATATTAAATCTAGACAAATAAAAGTTGATAACAGCTTTATGCTACTTCCATAAAATAAATAGTATTATAATTTTGTTGATTGGCAAAAATAGAACCGTCTTCTCATTAGATCTAGGGGATGTCATGATTACAAATTTGGCTTATAAATTTCTTCCGTAGTTATGTGTGATGTTGCATGTTTATGACAAAATATGACATTTTAATTAATTATCAAGTTCAATGCAAGTAAATCTTGCTCAAATTTGTGGTGCTTTATTATGTTCAACATTTATGAGTATACTTTTCTTGCTATATGTAATGGCAACATATATCCATTCACAACTTAGTAAACTTTAACTATTATAACTAGTTACGTTTAGAAACAATGTTAGTTCTAGAACTTCTATATTTATTACTAGAGATGAATTAAGCCACTTTTACCTCATGCACCAAGAAAAGGGGTTGCTAAGTGGAGATCTCATGCCGGCTCTCTCAAAGTGTTTCTCAAAGGCTCAGAAGTCCATAAGTAAATATGTCAACTTTTTGGCATCCTTCCACCCATATCTTTTTCAGCATTAGACATTCTAAAGTATGCACTCCTGGGTATAATCACTTGAGTCTCGGTAGCCTCTTAAGAGTTAGGAGAGATACTTGAGGGAACACAAACCTTTCTATTGCATCTTCTCTCCCTTCACCTTCAACAATTTTCTCCACCCCACAATCTATAATCGTAAGATACTCCAATTGCACGAGACTTCTAGCAAAAGTGGCTAGAAAGAAACTTCTTAGATTCTCACATCCACCAACCTGTATTCGTTTTAGATTTTTAAAGCTAAAAACTGTTTTGAGGTCTTTACTCTAAACATGCTTCATTTGTGGAAGACGAGCCAACCACAAGTCTTTAAGTGATATGGTTGTTACAGCTTGATTTTCATTAAAATTTAGCTCTTGCAGTTCAAATACTTCTTGTAGTGAACTGCAACTAGTTACAATAAGTTCCTCTACACTCTAGAATCTTGTCAGCATATCAGATTGAAAGATGCTCAAAAGATTTTCACAAAGTTCAACTTTTATGATTTGTAGATTGCAAAAGGAATGTTCTGCAAATTGGTTATGCCATATGTTAATAATCTTCTTTCTTAAATAGGAATTTTCTTATTTTAATTGATCCTTGCATTCCATTCAATATTGCTCATCTGGACTTATTAGAAGTTTTTGTTTTAAATAGGAAAAGGTTTTTCTTTAAATCCGAGGGTTGGGAAAATCTTCTTATACTAATATGGACAAATTGTCATGTGTCTTGTGAGCATATAAGAAATACATGTATTTTTTTTTAATTAAGGGGCCGGCACATGTCAATTTTAGCTTTGATTATTAAAAAAAGGTATACGAATTACGTGCTTAATAGACTTTTTTCATTTCTAAATTAAAATGGGTCGAAGAAAATCTGGTCTCCAACATAGTTTGGAAAAAAATTATGTTCTTTAAAAAATGTTTGAGTTAGGTTGGGTTAAGTCAAAAATTTTTGCATGTGCCAAAAGTACTTGGGAATATTAAAAATGACTAGAAAAAAAAAAAAAAAAACAGCTGAGAAAAGTAATATCTAATTTTTTTTTCTATAATTTTTCATATATAAAGATATATATCCTACTTTTTGGCTGATTTTTTACAAGGACAAAATTTTAAGAATCCATGACTTTGATGATCTCTACCATTTCTCTACAAGAATATGTAGTTATTATGAATGTGCCAGATCGAATGATTTTCATAGTCTATAAATATTTTTTTTTGATAGAATAAATACTCTTCATTGATAAATCAAACAGTTACAAATTTATCCACCCATACAATTTGCGTTAAAAACTCTGGACAAGAATTCCACTAGATTGCAATGTCTTCTACATGCCACCCATACCGACCCAGCCTCTGAGCTGCTCCATTCCCATATTCCTCCAACATATTGGATTGAACAGCTGCTGAACCTAGCTAGCCATTAGCATTTTAACTTCTTTTATAATGTTCCCCAACAGAGACCAGGCTTCTTCGCCATGTTGCAGCTGTGTTACCATTGCTAATGAATCACTTTCTAATATGAGTTCCTCAATGCCCAAGGGGAGGCACAGCTGTAGACCACGCACCATAGCCAACAACTCTACTTCTATCGGGTCATTAACTTCATTTTCCTATTTACTAGCAGCTAGTAATACTTCACCTGTTTCATCCCTGAGTATAATTCCCACCCCTGCTCTGTACTGATCTGGGAGAATAGCTCCAGCCACATTTATCTTCAGCACTTTTGGTGGTGGTTTTGCCCATCCAAGTGTGGAAGTTTTGTTCTTCTCAGGTTTTGTCTTCATCTTCTGATGTACCTTCAGCAATGATAAAGCCTGCTCTAAACACTGCTCAGTAGCTGTTATCTTGCCCTCATGTACATGCTGATTCCTTCTATACCAAAAACTCCATGCCATCATCACAAAGGCTTCCAGCTCCTCTTTTTTGCCTCTTCCATTTATCTGTGAGCTAATCTCCATAAAACTCTTACTACTCATTATGTCCTTGACATATGGGGCTAGTGGGGATGTATTCCAGCATTCTACTAGTTGTTGATAGGAAACTAAAGCATGTGAAGCATCCTCAGGTTCTTGAAAACAGAATTGACAACAATGATCCACCAACACCTTTCTCTTCTTCAGATTGCATCATGTAGGTAAGCTTTCCTTACATGCTCTCCATGCAAAAATTTTTATTCTATAAGGCACTCTCATCTACCATAAGGCCTTCCACACGCCCTTAAATAAATAAGTGCCTCATGAGACCCACCATAAGTAATCTTGTAGGACCTAGATCTGCACATATCTCTTTAGATTCAGATTCAGCTTAGGTGGCATGATCAGAATGCTTGATTTTTCTTCCATTTCTTTACATTTATATCTCATGGTTCCTCTTAATGTCAATTGCAGTCTAATTTTCACCAAATTTGGCTATGATTTTGCCAAGACTGATTTTGGACAGTCTACAAAGCGATTTGACAATCGACTAAACTGAATGCTACATCGAGTGTTACTATTCACTTCAAAAAATGCAAAATTAAACACTTCACCATAAAATGATAAATAATCATACGAACCTAGTGGTACAATTCGTTTCATAAAATTCAACTCCTAAGTGCTCCAAATAAAATCAGTCGATCTTCATGCTTAAGCACTAAAGCTAATTCTGCATGCACGACGTTGCACTTGCCACTTGGACGGTGTCGATCGGTGGAATATATTGTTGCTGCTGTTAACAAATTAAACTTCTTATTCACATAGGCAATTTTGAATTTAGCTAAAATTTTAAAATTCTTCTTTATATTCGGGTCAATAATGACGGAAAAACATGATTACATACATTTTAGTGCAATGAGAAAGTTACTCTTTAATTTAATGAAATGATATTCATAAGAAAAATCAGTTTTGAAAATTTTTTCCAAGAAATATAAGATAAAAAGTTAGGATACCGATACAATTACTCTCTATATATATTTATTTTTTTGAAAAAAAACTAGGCAAGCCACAAATAAAACTCATCAATTATTTGTTTTACTTAATAGTTAAAAAATACTTTTTATTGAGTTTGTGAATTTTTTTAAAAAATGTTTAAAATCGTTTAAAAAAATTTTGAAACAAAAATTTGCACGTTTAGTAGGAACGACTTTCGATGGCTTTCCTCGAGTAGCATTACCTCTATTATTTAATTATATTCTTATTTAAAATTCCAAATTCGAGTAAAGAAAAAAATAAAAACCAATCGTAATGCTCTTACGAAGGAACTTTGGAAAGAAAAGATAAAAGGGATTGACGGACCACTTGCTACTTTGTCTGTTTTGGCGTAAGGCAAACAACCCTTTCAGAGCTAGATGTGGAATGAGAGCAGATTTCCATGCCAGCTTGGATGATCTCTTATCACTTTGGATACTAATATTTGAAAAAAAATTTTTGATAACACTAAAATAATATTATAATAATAATAATAATATAGTTTAAAAATATTTGAAAAACAATTTATATTTTCCAAACGTAACCTTAAATGTATTTTAGAAGCCATTTAGAACCGATCAACGCAATTATAACCTAAAGTTTCTTACAATTGATTTTGAAACTTTGAGTTTATAAAAAAAAGTTGTAAAAAATTATAACAGTGTTAAGTCCATAAAAATACACAATAGACTAAAAGAATATATTTTCTCAGAATTTTAAATTCATAGTCAATAGATAAATTATTTTTAGCAACTATTTATCAAAATATATCTCAACGGGAGGGGGAGTTAAAAAAATTAGGAGGGCCAAATACTAACTTTTTATACAGTCCACCTTATAAAAAATAGCATTTCAAAATTTAATTTTTATCCGATTCCGAAAATTGAATTTAGCAGTTCCGCCCCTGCATTACATATTCTATGACTAGGTGATGTAACGAATGCCGAATGGTTGAACTTCTCAAGTTTCATTCTAACTACATACAATGAAATACAAGGCCTGGTTAACTCCAGTTCAATAAATATATATTTATATATATATATATATATATATATAAAGAGGGGAATACTTGCACAAATGTATATTACAAATTAAACTGATACAAAATTTGCACATTCTAAAGAATTTCACCAAGAACTGCAAATATTATATTCATGCAGGAACCTTTCTGCAATAAAAATAAAAAATAAGAAAGTCAAAAATTATATATTTTTAATCTTCAAGAATAATTAATTGTTTAAATAATATCTATTTATAAAAATTGGCATTTCTACACTCACTGAGGATGTAGCCCGAGACATTCTCCTTGATAAGGCCATTTGGTGTTTTTATTATATATATTCTTAAATATCTTTTAAAAAAATGCATAATATCATTAAAAAATATTTTCTTAGTCACTAAATTAAAAAAAAAAATGAATTATCAAAAATATATCGATGGCCCAGGCATTTTCCTCAGAGAAAAGGTGTTCCAGTGAGCCAAAAGATTAGAGGACTGATAGGTGCACCGGATCCCGTGCCCCAAGTATCCAAATTCCAAATCCTACGTGTAATTATTAATTTCGTTGATTTCCTCAAAATGTGAAAAAAAGATACAAATTTATGATTGCTACTTAATTTACTAGAGTGGCTCTAGAGCCACACATGGGATTCCAATCGGGTTCTTGACATAGCAAAATTTCTCTTTATTTTTTTTTGTTTTTTTTTTCATGTATTACTTTTAAATATTTTTTTTAATAAAATTCACAACATTATTAAAAATATTTCTTTAATTACTAAATAAAAATAAATAAAACCCTTTCGATTTCCTCATCGGGATCCTCCATCTAAAAGAGTAGCAATTCTCTTTACTAAAAGTGTCCAAATTCAGAATATTACAATATTTTTACCATGGCATGTTTTGGGAGGATTATGAATTAGAAATCAAATTAGTGGTGCTGAAAATATGAAACATGTAAAATAATATACTTGCCTTTCTTTGAATAGACTGCTGGCAATCAAACTTGTTTGTTCTTCCAAAGCGAATGTATGGTGTTATTTAGGTTATTCTACCAGTCGGTATGTGATTTCTCTCCTCTTGTTGTTGCTTGGACACCTTTTAGCTTTGGTGTGCTTAGGACTCCGTGACTGAAAGTTTTCATCACAGGGCATTCTCCTACAAATACTTCTTCCAAATACGGGAACATAATAGAATAACTTCCCGAGCAAAAGCTTGTGAAGTTGGTAAGCAATCAAATTTTAAGCAAGTTAATTTGCTGAATGTAATCACCACTTTGGCTTGATCATCCCCCTTCGCCACAATTTCTGTTATTCCTTTGCATGAGCTTACACTCATTTTCCTGAGCTGCACCAGGCTTTTGGCTGTTGGGTATGTTATTAAATTGATCAATCCATTACAACTCAATATCTCAAGATCTGTCAAATTGTGGAAACATACCGAGGATGGCACTAAACTTTTCAACTTGTGACATTCTGACACTGCTAGAATTTCCAGTACTTTATGAAAAACTAGAGATTCCTGGATGTCTTCTTTCCACAAATGTGTCAGCATTCGTGCTTTAGACACCCTAAGCTCTTTTAGTTGTGGGAGTAACATGGCATGATTTCCTGGCCCAATAAATTCTTCAAACGGGAATATTTCATGCCAATCATTACAGCTCACAACAAGTTCCTCTAGATTCTGTAAACTTTTTAGTAAATTGGATGGAAAAATAGCTGATGTATCATGGTTGCATTGCACCTCTAGAACTTTTAAATTGCAGAAGGACTCTATAAACAACTGGTCATGCCATGTGGTCATGTCATGAAGATCCGATCTCAAGACCTCCAATTTTGGAAATGTATCCTGTAAAAGATCAATCAAAGTTAGCATTTATTTTTCTCAAGATCTGTGTATTACAGAACTATTTTTCTCGAAAGAGGGAAGAATACAATATGACTCATGCTATTTCAAAGAGTTAATTGATTGGCATCTTACCTCTTCAACCAAGAAAAGAGGATGTTGAATGGAACTCTCAAGTAGACATTGTTGACTTGTTTCTTGAAATCTTGAGAATTTAGAAGCAAATATGCTAACTTGGTCACATCCCCACGCCCTCAATTCTTTCAACACTGGCAATTCTAAATTATGAGCCCCGGGGGAAATCCACTTGAGTTTTCGCAATGCCTCGAGTGCCAGAAAAGTTAGTTTAGGGAACACAAGTCTCCCTTCTGCTTCTTCCATATCAACAATGACCTCAACCCCGCAACCCACTACCATAAGAGATTCCAATTCCGTGAGAGTTCTGGCCATGGAAGCTGGAAAGAGACATTCCATGCTCTCGCATCCGATGGCAAGTACACGACGTAGATTTTGAAAGCTCAAAATATCACGAGGAACCTTATTCGATATGTGCTTCAACTTTGGCAGATGATCCAAATATAAGTGCTTCAATTGTGTGACTGTTATAACATTTGTTTCTTGAAAACTTGGCCCTTGTAGGTCAAACACTTGTTTTAGAGAACTGCAATGGACTACATTCAGCAACTCTAGACTCTGAAAGACTTTAAACATATGAAATGGAAAGATGCTATTAAGATTTGCACAATATTCAACACCCATGTTCTGAAGTTTGCAAAAGGAACCTTCTACAAATTGGGTATTCCATATAACTTTCATGTCATCCATGTGGGTGATTATCAGTATTTCCAAACTAGGGAATGCGACCTGTTGGAGTAGAATTCATCCAATAAGAGTAAAAAAAGTGACAAATCTAAGCATGCATCATTACTTCACATAAATCAATATATATATGTATATATATATATAACATGACTAGTTGAGGCTATTACCTGATCTTGATCAACCAAGAAAAGGGGTTGGTGACTTGAGATATTGCTTTGTCGACTTTCTTCAAGTGCCTCTTGAAAGCTCATGTATTCTGAAGCAAATATCTCAATTTTTTGACATCCACCCACCCATATCACTTTCAATAATGGCCATTCTGAAGTGTGCACTCCTGGATAAAACCACTTGAGTTTTTCCAGCCCATCAAGATGTAGTATACTCATACGAGGGAACACAAACCTTGGTGTTTCTTCTTGATCTCCTCCTCTTGCGACAATCTCCTCAATCCCACAATTGCATATCTTAAGAATCTTCAATTGCGTGAGACTTGTAGCCACCAAGACTGCTGGAAATAAACTTTTCAAGCTCTCACAAAATGTAACCTCAAGTAATTGAATATTGCAAAAGGAATCTGCTGTGACTTGGTCGTGCCATATGGTTATCAAGTTATCCATATGTGAAATTGTTAACGTCTCCAAGCTTGGGAATGCTATCTGTGAATTCAACCCAATTAATGTGTTAACATATTATATATTCTCATCCACCAAAGCATCTATTTGATTAATTTTGATCTCTTTTAGCCATGACATCCAAATTAACAAGAAACTGAAGTGTTGCAATCCAAAATAAAATGCCAAACAGAAACTCAATAAATCCAAACTAGAGAATGCGACCTGTAGGAGTAGGATTCATCCAATAGGTGTCAAAATAATGATGAATCTAAGCATGCATCATAACTTTACATAAATCAATATAACATACCGAGTTAAAATGGCAAAGATTTAGAAGTTTATAATCACTTCTCGAGTTTTTCATCCACAAAAAGACATTATTCTAGTTGAGAGGCTATTACATCTACTACTCAAATGTGAACATCTTAAAGGACTTGTTGAGAGGCTATAATTACCTTATCTTGATCAACCAAGAAAAGGGGTTGGTCACTTGAGATCTTGCTCTGTTGACTTTTTTCAAGTGCCTCTTGAAAGCTTATATATTATGAAGCAAATATATCAACTTTTTTACATCCAATCCATCCACCCGCATCGTTTTCAATGATGGCCATTCAGTTAATTTTTACATGAAGCGAACTCTTTTTTCCACACTGTTTCTTGATGATTTGATCGGTATTCAGGCAAACACAACCCAAGTTATGGAGTGGTCAAGCATTCTTATCTCTGTTAGCTGAAAATTTCTTTGGAAAAACCCACCCGAAAACTAAGACAGGTTTGGAGTGTATACATGCTGTTGATACAAAGAGTGGAGACTATACTGTCAATAGTGCTTATAAATTCTTCGGAGGTGTGGAATATGATGCCGGACATACTGAGTCTTCAGCTACAATAGCTCAAAAGAATTTATGGAGAGAAATATGGAGACTCAACATTCCTAGCAAGGTCAAGGTTTTTAGTTGGCGTGCTTGCAAGAATGGCTTACCTACAAAGGTCAACTTGAAGCAAAGACATGTGAGGCAGAAACTGCATGAGGCTGTGATTACAGATGACATATGCAGTTTTTGCCTCACATCAGCAGAAGATGTGGTTCATGCCCTCTGTAAGTGTCCCAGGTTGCAACAATGTTGGGAAAGTCATGAGTTATAGTCTATGTTGGAAGCGGACTTAAATGCAGTTCTACAGTTGTGGAAAAAAATTTTCTTATGGCATGGGGCTTTTCGTATAGCAAAAACCAAAAACTCTTTGAGGCCAAGGAAGTGTAGCCTATCATAGCTGCTCACAATGCTCTTGCCTTGGGTTCTGATTTCCATCGTAGGAAGGGAGACAAGAGAAAGCCATCTAGTATTTGGTTGTATGGGAAGGGTCCATTCTCGATTGAGTGAAGTCTATTGTCTGGTTAGACAAACAAGGGCTGTAATGTGTTCTTTCATTTTTACTGAAGTTCATTCTTCTTATAAAAAAATAATGCACTTTTATAAATGCATTAAAAAACATGTAAGTAATTTATTGATATTTATTCATTTAATTTATAAAAAATAAACAAATTTGAGTATTCTTTAATAATGATTAATATTGTAATTAAATTTATTGTTCGTAAAGACTAGTTAATTAAATTTATCAACTTAAGGAGGGATCAAAATGATTTTATAATATTGGGATGCAAATGTGGAAATATTAGTCTCTTTACCTCATCATCATCCACCAAGAAAAGGGGTTGTTGAATGGACATCTCAGACCGCCACTCTTCAACTGTTTCTTGAAAGCTCACAAGTCTTGAAGCAAATATCTCCACTTTCTCGCATCCTTCAATCCACATATTTTTCAACATGGGCCATTTTGAAGCATACACTTCTTTGTAAAACCACTTGAATCTCTTTAAATTTATAAGATTCAAATTAGTTACTTGAGGGAACACCAACGTCCTTGCTTCTGGCTCTCCTCCTCCACCTGCAACAATTTCCTCCACCCCACAATCCACCATAGACATTCTTTTCAAGCAAGGGAAGGCAGCCTGTATAATTAAATTATTTGTATCAATTAAAAACTCCAAATATTTCCACATATGCTTCGACTTTGAAAATATGAATAATTAAAATGGGGGAAAGAGTGTAAAATGGCACAAATTTGGGAACAATGGTCCCTTTGAAAATATTATTTGCCATGCTACATAACACTTAACAAAAATATGCCAAATTTCATATTTATGCTTACGCAATGAGCTTTTTTTTATTTCAAAATCCTTTTAGAAAAGTCCCATGATCTTATTTTTTCAAATCTAACTTTTATGACCCAAGACAAAGGTGTCTTCAACCAAAACCTCAATAGAGGCATGCAATTATAATTTGGCGGCAAGGGATGCCTATTGGTCCGCAGGCCACTGGCGTTGGGAATGTATATGATTGATACGGAATATATGCTTTGTCGACACATTTATATGGACTCGTGTCAGTGTGTGATATCTTTTGTGGGTAAGTACTATCTGATATACCTGATGGTGTAGAAGTGGCATGTGAACATCCCGGTTACCCTCCTTAATGATTTCTCCGCAATCAGTCATGATTGAACTTTTTGTGCTTAAGAAGCTTACGAGCTTTGGAAGGTCCTTCGGTATCAAGGTTTGCAGTCGATTGACCAATATCATATGATCTCCATATTCTATTACATCTTCTTCTTCTTCCACAATTATCGCACCCATGTTGTCACACCCACATACTTGCAATTCTTCAAGTAGTGAAAGGCCACTTGCTATGGATGATGAGAAGACGAATCTTAATTTCTCACAATTTTCCACCTTCAGAACTCTCAAGTGTTTAAAGGATTCCGAGGGAAGTTTTTCATGACATATTTCTTCCAAACTAATTGGTGTCCTCAGGTTATGAATATGCTTAATCTCTCCATTATTTTGGATCTGGAGATGCTTCAATTGTTGAAAACCTTCTACATTTAGTCTAGGTATAACACTCTTAACACCATTCAACTCATCTAAATGAAAAACTTCCACACTCTTCAATAGCATTTTGATCCAACTTAACTCCAACTGAAAGCTTGACTTCAGCTTGACTGTTCTTGAGGATTGAGCACCATCAATCCAGTGCCAAACATCTCCTATGCATATCTTGTATCTCTCCAACTTTTTAATATTGAAGTCTTTCGGTAGTTTGCTGACGTCTGGAATTTGTATCTCTAAAGTGTTCAGAAGTGACAAATCCTTTAACTCAGCAAGGTTGGCATTTTTTCTTTCATCAATGAGACCTTCAGACTCCCATTGAACAAAGCTGTTTCCCATATACAACTCTTCTAATTTGACCAAGCTTGATATGACATTTGGAGGAATCATTTTAAGGTTAGAACAATTACTCAAGTCTAACAACCGCAAATGAACCAATGACCCTATTTCTCTTGGCAATTTTTAAATATTAGAGTCAAGAAGACTAAGAACAACTAAATTCTTGAGTTCTCCAATACCAGATATGTCTTCCAACATACTACATTGATCCAGACATAATGTTTGTAGGTTTCTAAGGAGAAGAAGAGACGAAGGAAGTGATAAAAGTTGCATTTTCCTCAAATCTAAAACTTTGAGCTTGTCCATACCTTGGAACAATGTATCCGGGATTTCCAAAGAATGACCTTTCTCGATTTCTCCACCAAGAACAGAGAATGCCTCATATCTTTTGAGTGAATCTTCATCCGGCCATGCTTTTAGTCCACCATTGTCTCTCATGACAAACATCTTACCATCCTTTGATCCAATCATTGTAGCGACATAACGTACAACATCATGCATGGAAAATTCCCTGGTGCTATCCGAACTTTCAAGTAGCAAACAAGAGTCTTGTAGAGTACTAAGTAAACTATTTAGTCTGTGTCTTGCTTCTTCCAATGTGACAATGCCTTCGAATAAACCCAAACCGAAACCATATTTCAACAAGTCCTCGTAGAGAATATAGTGGCCTAGTAGAGCACAAAGCAAAAAGATGGATTTTTGCTCCTCTGTAGCAAGCTGATCATAACTCAGCTTTATGCAAGAAAATGCGGGTGACAGTATTTCTGGGGGGGTGTCTGCAGGAGGGGGTCTTTTTAGTCGCAACTCCGCATCCTTCCATATAGTCAAGCTCTTACCTTTCAATGCCTTAGAAACTGCTGTAAGTGCAATGGGAAGACCTGCACACTCTTTAGCTACCCTAATTGCTACTTCTGACACAGCAGGATCCTTGAAGGAATCACCCGCCGTGTTTATAAATAACTTCCACGCCTCTACTTCTACTAAACTCTTGAGTTCAAAATTCTTTTTGGTGCCCATCTCACGAACTAATACATCTCGATTTCTCGATGTCAATACTACTTTGCATCCTTCAGAAGGAATTCCTATGTCTTCCAATTCAAGTTGCTCCCATATATCATCTAGGATAACAAGTAACTTCGTCGTGTCTTTTGTTGAACTCTCTTGTTGTAGATCTGCTCTTCTGATTTCAGTTTGTTGACAATGAAGCTGATAATCCAGAGTAACAGGTAACTTCGTCGCATCTTTTGTTGAACTCTCTTGTTGTAGATCTGCACTTCTGATTTCAGTTTGTTGACGAAAAAGCTGAACTTGATGTCGCATGACCGCAATTTCTCCTCGAATTCGACTAAGCTCTGGTCTCTCCTTTACAACCACCAGAATAACCCCATTGAAGAGCTTCTCTTCCTTTGCTCGCCTCACAATTTCTTTCATCAATGTACTCTTTCCAACTCCAGGCATCCCCCACACACCAATCTTTTTTACATTAGCATCTCTCAGTGCCTCCATAATTTCGTTCGCAACTGACTTTCTCGACTCTAAGGTCACGTAATTCTTGTCTCTTGTAGTCACAATATGGTCTTGTGAGGCAGGAAGATAAGAAACTCCATTGAAGTTTCCACTTTCAAGATGTTTAACTATATTTCTAGTTATCTTATTTACTTCTTGGCTCAATTGATGTCGTTGCTTCAAGTTCAGGCATGTCGCATGAGAGCTCCTCGTCTTTGCTTCTTCTTCATGTTTGCGAAGTATCCTAGTGGCCAATGTTGTAATTTCACAAACCTCTTTCAACCACTTGTTAACATCAGAATAAATTTTCTCACCCTTTCTTAAAGCATCATTAACGGATTGATTCACCCTTTCTTGAGCATGTTGTAGCTTCTCTTCCTGTTTCTTCAGATTCTCTATGTTGCTGTTGTAGTGAAATGAATAGCATAGCCACTGTCCAATAGGTGCAACAGTGTACTCTGCTATTTTCGCTGCAATTGAAATAATGATCTCCATTCTTGTTCCAATGGTTTTTGGATTTTTGTGCAAGTAGAAAAGCAACCAAAAAACTATTGTACGAATGAGAGATAAGAAAAGCAAAGATGAAGAGAAGAGAGAATGGGAAAATCAAGATAGATCGGATTTTGGCAGTGAGAGTACTTCAAAGGAAAATGCCTGAGTCCAATAGAAACAGCCTAAGTAGGGGCAAGGCTTTCATTCCACAAGATGATGAGTGAATATTTGTAGCAAGCAATACACCTTCAGGAAGAATAAAGAAATGATGTGGTCACCCAAAATCAGGGACAGATCCTCCAGGTAGTACATTGTGTGCTGAGAATTCAAATTTGTGTACACATTAGGAGCTGGTAAGATTATAAAAGTCTTCACTACAATAAATTTTGAAAACCAAATTGGAAATATAACTGACAGATAATGGTGGAAAAATCAAACCTTTACAACCAATAAATAAAGAAAAAAATACAGCTCAAAAGGAAGCATCAAAGACGAGAAATGATAACGACCCACCAAATTAAGGTCTTTTTAGACAGCGAAACTATATTAACTTATTTTATTTAATCGTTATAATTTTTTTAAACTTTTAAACAAAATACAATATACAATTCAACTTTTTAAATTTTAAAATAAAAATAATATTAATAAATAATATTCAAATAATATTTTATTCAAATTTCATCTCAACTCATTATTTAAACTAGACCAAAATGAGTTTTGATTTGATTTTTCACTATCACAAGTCGTTGGTGTCCATCGTTGGCATCATTGTGGTCCTTGTGGATGTCATGCTATTTGATAAAGAAAATTCTACTCATCATCTTCACATCACACACTGTACATAATTTTTTTTTTCATTTTTTTCTCTTATCAAATGTGTGATGTATGGATGATGAGTAGAAAAAATCACTTAGTTTATAAAAAATAAAACTAAAAATAAAAAATAAAAAAATTTAGAAAAATAAAAATAAGTGTAGTGTGTGGTCTGTAGGGATGATTTTCCTTCTTACACAAAGTTTTGCTACTCATTATTCACATACACCACACATATCACTTATTTTATTTTAATTTTTTTAATATCTAAAAAAGAGTTCTAATTTTTTCTATAATTTCTCATATATAAATATATAACGTGTGTGTATATATATACAAAATTGTTATTCGTTTGTCTCACTGTATTTTTTTACCTTTTACTTTTATGAAGCAAATATATCGTATTTTTTGGCTGATTTTTTTAGAGGACTATATTTTAAGAATCCATCACTTTGACCTCAAATGTCCAATCATAAATTAACTCAACTTTACTGTTGGCTCGAGGGAAAAATCAACGCACTTAAAAACATAGTTTCATGGGTCGTATGATTTATTTCAAGCCTTTTTGCACTCTAGATGACCGTTAGGAAAGCTGTTAGAAACTTAGAAAGAAACTCATAAACATAATCATCAATCCTAGCTTGCTTTTTTTTTTTTTTTTTTATAAGTAAAATAATTATATTATCAAGAGAAGGCAAAAGCCTAATACAAAGATTGGTGACTAGTTCTAGGTTTGATCAATGGATATAAGGAATTCATGTAACCCCAATCCATTGAAGTCAACCGCTATGGTCGGAGTACAAAGAGTTCTAAAGAAAATAATTATATTATTTTGAAGTCAACCCCAATCCTAGCTTTCTGGAGTAATAACACACTTGTTAATATATAATTGCATACTTTAATATATATTGTATTTAGTATGGCTCTACGTTTTTATGATAGTATTAATTTTTGTAATTCTTTAGAGTTCTTCTTCCAAACTCTACAATGAATTCTAAAGAGATATATCGTGTGCGGATCTAGAAACTACTTACAAGATTTCATATTGGTCATGATCCATGTGCAAACCTTTATCACTATTTTGATGGGTCTCATGACCCTTATTTTTATCATTTGGTCACTCTTTTTTCCGCCCTACTTGATTAGATGCAGATATCTGAGAAGCCAAACTAATTGATATTATTTAAAAAAACAATACCCACAAGACATTAAGATGAGACGATGATAATGGATTATGATATAAATTAGTTAACAAGGGTCAGGAGCAGCATGAGTACGCTAAAATTCTCTCGCTCTCCGACAACCTTTTCCTCTCCTGTTCTAACATGGTAGTTTTGACCGATGATCCACGTAATAATCTAGTACTCTTTTCTAAAGACTAAGCCACCAGTGTACATAACAGCATCCATCATCATTCCAATTCTCAGAGTAGAACATCTATGAAAACTTATCAGATTATAATCAAACAAGAAACATTCACAACATACATACAACATAGCCTGCTGTTCGGATGCAGACCAGGTAAAATTAATTTCAAACCAAAGAAACTTCATTAAACGCTCCAACTGACCAAGCATAAAGACTTGCAGAAGTGAGAAGCATTTACAAAGTAGATGTTACTCATACCGAGTTATCAGCTGATCCACTAACGGAAATGGGTAAAGTCGGGTGCCAATCAACAGTTAATGTTATAGTAGCACTGTGTGGAAGAGTTCTCAACCCACTTCTTTGAGAAATAGAAACAAAAACTCAGATTAGAACCAAAATGATCAATACAGCTTACATCTACTTTTGTTTTTCCCAATAATCACACCTAGTACTGATCCTGCTAACCCAAAAAAAAATTTAATCGACGATCTACCACACAAACTCTACCCAGCATGTTATAAAATCAACCCACCTAATCAGATAAAATCACACAGTGTTGTCCCTTACCTTCAACCAGTGTTGTTCGGTGCTTGTAGAAAAAGAGTCCACCATCCAATCTAAAACAGAGAGCGAGCGAGAGAGACTGAGTCACAGAGAGAGAGAGAGCGTTCTAAGAGCTAGCTGAGAGGTTCGAGAGAGAGAGAGAGAGCGACGAGAAAGAGACGAGTATGAGGGTTCTGAAGGGATCAACAGATTTAATACACGACGAGTCCTAATTATAGAGATGGACACAATTAGAAGCACCTACGTGCATTCTTCTCGATGCCCAACCACGATTCATCCATTACCAATCATATTATCATTATGGCATGGTATAATAAATTGACAATATCATATTATTCGTACATTGAGAATAATATATAAGCGGTCAAAATATATGAGAGGTTAAAATGAGAGGTTAAAATAAGAGCGCAAAATAAAAATACATAATAGCATTATTTTTTGCCCAAAACTTTCGAAAATTAGACATTCACGGGGACTTGTACTGTTTGTAAAAAAATAATTGTAACTATGTTAAAGTCCATGAAAATGTTAATGCTCAATAGATTAAAAAATGCACAACCAAAATCATCAATACAGCTTCCATCTATTTTTGTTTTTTCCAATAATCAGACCTAGTACTGATCCTGCCAACCCAAAAAAGCTATTTAATCGATGATCTAAAACCAGTACAAACCCAACAATGATTAGGATAAAACTGTTGTATTAAAAATCGTCGGTGGTACATGTTATCAAAGCCGATCGAATTAACGAAGGTAGGCACATTTGGTTTGGTTTTACAGTTCAGATGAGATGAGATGTTTTGTTAAAAGTTGAATAAAATATTCTTATAATATAATTTTTTAATATAATTTTTATTTTGAAATTTAAAAAAGTTGAATTATTTATTATATTTTGTATAAAAATTTAAAAAAATTATAATAATAAAATAAAATAAGACAGTTTAAATTTTGGTAAACAAACGAGGCAGTAAGACACTGACACTGAGATAGTTCAAATATGACACGGATGCTGTCTGCAAAGATGGTGGATCAAAGATATAAGAAGAAAAAGCACTTACGTACAGTCAGTAAAAAAGTAGGGTGGAAAAATGAGTGACAAAATAATAAAAATAAGCGTGTCATGTGACCCACTAGAGCAGTTTGCACATGGATCACGAAAATAAGCTGGTGTTGATAATGCACAAACTATTTCTTTAGTACAATTTGATTTAAATAAAAAATATCTTAAAATCTGAATCTAATAAATTAAATCTTATAATTTAAATAATATAGATAGTGTATTTTATATATCGATAAATTAATATAGTTTAATATTTTACAATAAAAATAAAGTTGAATCAATAAAAAATACATATATTTGGTAATCATATATTTAAAGCACTTTTAAACATATTATGTTTATTTGGAAACAAATTAAAAATGTGATTTTAGATATAGAAATGACGATTATTTGAATTTTTAAAGATTTTGACCATATTCTTAAAAATTTGAAAGTTATAATTACTTAAAGTTGTATATGTATTTTCGTCAATCGATAGTTTTTTTAAAATTTGAATTACATTTTACATTTTTTAAAAAAATACGTTTGAGGAAAAGTATTAATTTAATTGATGCATTTCTTTAAACGTATTTTTTAACTTATCTAAAATTAAAAGCGTTTTAATATATAATATTTAAATAATCTAAATTTTTTTTATAAAAAAATTTTTAGACTATTTAAATATTTTTTAAGATTTTTAGCACAATTTTAAATCTACCCAAGGAACTTTGGAAAGAAAAGATAAAGGGATTGACGGACCACTTGCTACTTCGTCTTTTTTGGCGCAAGGCAAACGACTTTTTCAGAGCTACACGTGGACTGAGACCATATTTCCATGCCAGCTAGGATAATCTCGCATCACTTTGGATACTAATATTTGAATAAAATTTTTTGATAGTAGTATTAGAATAATAGTCAAATGATAATATATAATAATGAAATAGTTTTAGAATATTTGAGAATAATTCATATTTTTCAAACGTAGCCTTAAAGTTATTTTAGAAGTCATTTAGAACCGATCAGCACCAATTATAACCTAAAGTTTGTTGCAATTGATTTTAAAACTTTGAGTTTATAAAAACAAAGTTGTAAAAAATTATAACCGTACGTGTTAATTCCCCATGTGGGACCCTTTTGTAAAACGTCAATTTTTTCATTGAGTCACAAATGTGTGCCTTTCTTTTTCAAATGATCTGTATAGATTTATTCTCCCTAAAACTACTAATTTATAGTATTCTTCAAAGGATTAACTACACTTTATAAGATCTAATTTGCTTAAATTGCCTGTAGGCTCAAGCAGTGGCAGCAACCCCGAAATCACAATATTTCCGAACCATTTTTTTCTTTCCCGCTCTACTAGGAAAAATTACAAACTTACCTATATTCAATGAAACCCATCGAACAAGTCAAAATTCAAAAACAAGTGCATGTACACATGAGGGGATGAACCAGAAAATTATCTGGTTGGGGGTTGGGGGGAGGGGGTGTTAAAAGAATTAGGAGGGCCAACCACGATTGATCCATTACCAATGATATTATTATGGCATGTTATAATAAATTGACAATATAATATTATTCGTACATTGAGAATAATATATAAGCGGTCAAAATACATTAACGATCAAAATGGGATAAAAAAAAATGGAAGAACATAATAGCATTATTCCATCAACGACTGCACCCCGTGGGATGTCATCATTCTGACCAATTATATGCTACTCTCCAACATTAATAGATTCGAGATATTAGTGGCATGCACTTCATAAGATGTGACACTGACCAATAAAAATTTACTCCTTCATATGATTCGATTCTTAATTCAAATTGAAGAGCACATGGTCCAGAATGGATGCCTTTTTCTTGTAATATAGAATTTATGTCTATTCAAATATTCCCAAAAACTTTTACTTCCTATGGGTGCATATTATTCTCCGCATATAACAATCAGGTATCGGTCAAATATCAGATTATATGCGGAATGGTTCAGTTATAATACGGTCAGTTCTGTTTCTAATTTAAAGCCTAAACAGGTCGAGTCTAAAAAACAGAGTAGGTTCGGTAAGTGACTTTTTTGTTCATCTTATTAATACGTTGTAAGAAAGAAGAGCGATACTAAATATAGTATTAAAATATACAAATCTTTAACAAATATATTGTTACATCATAAATGATAATGATAATGTGATCGAATGACCGTTGTCAACTCTTATGCTTAATTTGTTTAAAGAATAAAAAATTCTTATGCTTAATGTCTCGGGATAATTTGGATACTATAGTATTTCGAGAATAACTCTATTACTAAATATTTATTATTATTTTTTACTTATTTTTCATTATTTTTAATACTATTTAATATTTTATCATTACTCTTTTATTAATATTCATAAAATATCTGAGATTACCACACTACTCAAACGCAACCAAAACTTTAAACTCTCTCTACTCTTTAATTTCTCGAAGGGATTAAAAGATTAGGATAAAACTGTGGTATTAAAAATGGTCGGTGGAACACGTTATGAAAGTCAATCAAATTAATGAAGATAAGGTTTGCACATAGATCATGACCAATATGGAATCTTGTAGGTAGGACCTACATCTGCGCATATATCTCTTTAGAAGACATTATAGAGTTTGAAAATATTATATGAAAAATTTATAAATAATAATAAAATATTTTGTATATAATAGTAATATAATTTAAATTAAGATATTTTATGAGTATTTAAGAATGGATAAAAAAATTAAATTAAAATATTGTTGGAATATAATTTTTTTAATATTATTTTGTTTTGAGAAAAAAGTTGAATTATTTTTATGTTTTATGTAAAAGTTTGGAAAAGTTATAATCGTTGGGTAATAATTAGATGAAAAAATTGATGATTTGAAATTAAAAAATATATGTTTAAATGATATTTAAATACTGACATGAGATAAAATTAGATGAAACCATCTCAACATCTATATTGGACTTGAAAATTTTCAACTATTTTTCCTACTAAAATTAGAGAAATGATACATCATAGAAAGTAAAGTACTAAATACGGTATCAGTAATCTTTAACAAATATATTATTACAATAGAAATAATAATGTGAATGAATGACGGATTCCCTTCCTGGCTCTTTTGCCTTTATTCCGAAGTTCCTTTTTGATGAGTTTTTCTATTGGCGTAATTTGTAGATTAAAATGAGTAGAAAGTTTTTATTTATAGTCGGTCATGATAATATACACAAATTGTTTATTTAGCATATTTAAATAAAATATTTTAAAATTTAAATCTTATAAATTAAATTATATAATTTAAATAATATATTTTATATATCGATAAATTGATATCTTTAACATGATATAGTAAACTTATTTAACAATAAAAAAAAAAGTCGAATCAATAAAAAGTACATACATCAAATAACAGAACATCGAGCATCATAGTCTGCACAGCGTCACCATCGGTCGAATCAATAATGGGAAGTTAAAAATATGACGACTCGGAGGAAAAAGCAAACACTTGCAACCAATAAAAAAAGTAAGACGGAGATTATAAAAAATTAAATTAAATTAAAAAGAATTTAAAAAAATAAAAAATAAAACAAAGCTAAAACAAGGGAAATGCTTATCCTACAGATCTGCCACCGCTTGAGTTTTTTTATTTTTATTTTTTTTATTTAATAGTTAAGTAAATATTTTTTAATAAATTTGTAATTTTTATTTTTATTTTTTAAAAATATTTAATAAGTTTTAAATTGTGTTAAAAAGTTAAAAATTTTTGCCTATTCGATACTCTATCGGTGGCCTCTTTAGGAGTAGCACCAGCCATCAAACAAAGCACGACAGATTAATCTGACTTTTCACTGTCACAATCCGTACCTGGTTGTCCAACTTGGTGGGTGTGTTATTTGACAAATATTAATACTTGTACAAAGTTTTCACATTGGAATTTATGAATTTTAGAAGAAATTAATTAAAATAATCTTCTTTCATATTTTAATAGTCCCTTTCATTCCGTTCAATATTGCTCATATGGACTTATTACAAGTTTTTGTTTTAAATAGGTAAAAGTTTTCCTCTAAATCCGCGGGTTGAGCATATAAGAAAGTCTTTTTTTTATTAATTAAGGTGCAGGCACATATCAAATTTAGTTTTGATTATTAAAAACATATATTCTAATTATGTGCTTAATAGACTTGGGAATATTAAAAATGTTAACTATTGCTGCTGTGGGAACATTTGTAGATGGAAACTTCCTCCAAGGGGTTTTTTGAAACTAGGATTGGGATGATTTTAAGATATGGTAATGGAGAGGCAGTGATGGCAACTATAGTTTTAGAAAATTGTAGGTGGAACAAATTATGAAATTCGATCATAGACACAAGAACAGTAAATCAAAGATTACAACAATGTTATTCAGAAAATGGGTGGATAAAGAATCTCAGAGAAAAAAACACGTATCTATAGCCAATCAATAAAGATAGGGGTGGGCAGCGGGGCCCTGCACCCCGCTATCCTGCCCCCGTTCGCCCTGCCCCCGCATGGCGGGGCTAGTAACACCGCCCCGCATCTAGTCCCCCTAGCAGGGGCAGGGGGCGGGGAGGGCCCAACCCCGCCCCACCCCCTACATATATATATATATATATAATATTTATATATATACAAAAACATAAATATATGTTTATCTATATAAATATAAATATATTTTTATATTTTACAAATTGTGTATATATAAAATATATATATATATATTACAATTTGTTAGACTTGTTTACAAAGTATACATTAGTAAATTTAAAAACTATATAGTTTAAAACTACTACACTACAACTCACATAAAATATGTACTAGTAAATTTAAAAACTACATAATTTTTAAATTATAGTCATATTTACAAAATTTAAATTTACAATTTGGATCTAAAAATATATTTTTGATCACTTTTATATCTAGAAATAATTTTTAAATATAAAAAAAAAAGTAATAATTTTTTAAAGTGAAAATGAGAAGGGGCGGGGTGGGGAGGGTATTCGCTCCGCACCCCGCCCTCGCATGGTGGATGGGAAAACCCCACCCCCGCACCATGCGGGGCGGGGTGCGGGGAGGGGACTACCCCGCACCGTATAGTGTGGGTAGCACCCCTAAATAAAAATGGGCGGAAAAATTAGTATCCAAATGACAAAAATAAGTGCATCATGAGACCCACCAAAAGTAGTCTTGATTGCGCAAGTGTTGCATAATTATTTTTAAAAAAATGAATAAATACGAAATTCATATTAAAAAAATTAATTTTTTAACAGTGAATCTCACTATTTTTCAAAACGATTATACGATAGTTACGCATTCTACGACTGTACGTAACATTACTCTTAACCAAATTGATCAATCAGTGATAATTCAATATTTTCAATTTTGTCAAATTTTGAAGAGATATTGAGGATGGCACTAGATTTTTTAATTTAGGACATCGTGAAAAACGTATTTCCAATGATTGAAGTTCGCTGCTAAACATGTCTCTCTCTAGCATCATTTGACAATATTTTTGCGGCCAAATTTAAATAATAAAATTTGTTATTAAAAAGTGTACAATTTGACTGAAAATTTAAATAGTAAGACTCACATATTTTTTAAATATTAAAATTTAAAAATTATCTCATCTTATTTTATTATTTAAACACATATATTTTTTTTATAAATTATATCATCTTATTTTAATTTAAAAATTTTATTACTATTTAAAATATCTAATTTTATAAAATTTGCATGGTTTATTCAAACGAGTTCGCTTTAGCGCCTAAAAAGCAAAAGGCTTTTTTTTTTTTGGTCAAAAAGTAAAAGGCATTTAATAATTGGGCGCTGCTACATACAGTCCCCTTTAGGAGACTGTATTGCAGTCCCAGCATGGGAAATGGCCATACTATCCCCACTTTTGAGCCTAAATTTACAGTATTACCCTTACCTAAATCTGAAAGTGGGCATTTGAAATACGTGTGCGTGACTGACTCTGGACCCGTTTCCCTCTCCCCTGCGCGTGATTGAATCTGGACCCGTTTCCCTCTCCCCTGCGCGTGATTGAATCTGGACCCGTTTGTTGAAGGCAGTACACCATCGACGGAACCACCACCTGCTCCACCATCGTTTGCCGATAACTTCCTTGGTAAAAATGTAGTTTCCTGCTGTTTTACTATTTTACATTGTAATAATTTGTCATTCTTGTAATGTTTTTAACTAACCTAAACTCTCAACATCTTTTTTCTTCTTCTTCTTCCTTTTTATTTTTTTTATTTTTTATTTTTTGGGAGAGGGTGGGAGGCAGTGACTGAAGTTTGGTTCTTAAAACTTGGGTGTTTGCATGAATCTGCATTTGGTTATTGAATGTAGTGGTTGAGTATGTATGGCACAAGAGGTGGTGGCTGGGTTAGTGGGTTGGGTAAAATAGAAGCCTAAAGGTAATGGTAGATGTATAAAAAAGTAGGAATGTTGTATAGGCTTTGCTTTGAATGTTGTATAGGCTTTCTATTTGCCATTTTTCTAGTCGATTGTCTCATAGTTGGTTTGTCAAACTTACGGTACTAGTGTTTGTGCATAGATGATGTGTATTCTCATCTTTGAAGAAAGGAAATTTTATGCTTATATATTCGGCATAATGGGAGGAGCAAGCAACAAATTATTTATATTTTTTCACAATAACAACATATTCTAAAAATTTGCTTCATTTCTACTAATGCATAGTAGGTTATGTGTTTTTCTTCCTTTGTTGTTTTTGCAATTCTTATACTGGTGATTCTTTTGAGGGTTGTTATATATATTCTTTTATATGTGTATACACAGTGTATACATGATTGTGTATTAAGCTTGGTTAATGAGATTGGATATGTGGTCACGATATGTCATGAAGTTCATAAAATAGACATTTATTTTCCTTTCGAATTCTAATGATTTTAAATGTTGTGGAGAACTCTAATTTTTTTTATTTTGATTTTTTCATTTTCATGTTGTGCTTAAATACTCCCAGATTGTTCTTGATGGAGAAAGGGGAAGAATGCACTTCTTCTAGGCGACCTCTGTTTTTTGTGGAAAACAGTAATTATATGGATACGCCAACGCCGGGAGATGATGAAGTAGTGATTGATAATCATGATGTAGTGTTGGGGAAGGATGATGATGTGGTGGTTTTAGAGTCAACGCCGGGAAATGATAATGATGGTATTTCAAAGCCAACCTCAGGAAATGATGATGATGGGGTTTTAGAACCAACGCCGGAAAAATGATGATGATGGGATTTCAGTTCCAACGCTGGGAAATGATGATGGTGATGGTGGGGTTTCAGAGCCAACGCCGGGGATGTTTTTTAAAACTGAGAAAGAACTCATTTACTACTACAAGCAATATGGGAGACAGGCTGGATTCAGCATAATGACACAAAGAAGTAAAAGGTAAGATGATGGGTGTGTTAGATATGTAACACTTGGTTGTGCTCGTGGTGGTAAGGCAAGAAAACGTATTACCAACATTTCTAAACCCCGTCCAACAACAAAGACTGATTGTAAGGCGAGAATTAATGCAGTTTTGGCTGATGGTGTCTTACGTATAACTACTGTCTGCAATGCACAAAACCATGGGTTAAGTCCACAAAAGGCAAGATTTTTTAGATGTAATCGCGCAATTGATGATTCTGTAAAGAGGCAATTAGATATTAACGACAAGGCAGGCATAGGTATGTCCAAAAGTTTTAACGCATTGGTTGTCGAGACTGGTGGTTTTGAGAAACTTCCATTTATTGAAAAAGATGCCCGGAATTGTATTGACAAAGCTCGACACCTTAGACTTGGCAAAGGAGGTGCTGATGCACTTCATGGTTATTTTGAGAGAATGCAGTATAAGAATGATGGGTTTTACTCATCGATGGGTTTGGATGATGATGGTCGATTAAAAAATGTCTTCTGGGCCGATGCACGCAGCAGAGCAGCGTATGAGTATTTTGGAGATGTTGTGACATTTGATACAACATACCTGACAAATAGATATGGTATGCCATTTGTCCCGTTTGTTGGTGTTAACCACCATGGTCAGTCAATACTTTTGGGAGCAGGTTTGATATCAAGTGAAAATACTGAAACATTTGTTCGGTTATTTGACACTTGGTTGAAATATATGGATGGGAGGGCGCCAAAAGCTATCATTACTGATCAAGACAGGGCCATGAAAAATGTTATAGTAATAGTCTTTCCAAATACTCGACATATATACTATTTGTGGCACATAATGAGAAAACTACCAGAGAAGTTGGGTTCACATGCTGAATTTAAGTCTGGTTTAAAAAGTGGATTGCAGAGATGTGTTTATGATTCTCAGACTTCTGACGAGTTTGAGAAGTCTTGGGAGGTATTTACTGATACCTACAATTTGAAGGAAAATGCATGGCTTCAAAGTCTCTATAGTGAGCGAATGTATTGGGTTCCTGTATACCTGAAAAATACATTTTGGGCCGAGATGAGCACAACTCAGATGAGTGAGAGCATGAATGCCTTCTTTGATGGATATGTACATTCGGGTACTACATTGAAAGAATTCGTCAATCAATTTGACAATGCACTGAGGAAGAAAGTAGAAAATGAGATGGCAGCGGATTTTCACTCATTCAATGCCACAGTACCTTGTATATCTCATTTACCCTTGGAGAAAAAATTTCAGGCAGTGTACACGAATTCGAAATTTAAGGAAGTGCAGTCAGAGGTAATGGTGATTATCTACTCTCACTGTGTTATCATAAAAACAGAAGAGGCTATTACCACGTATCAAGTTAATGACAGTAGAGAGGTTGAAGACGGCATCAAGAAGTCAACTGTGCAGGCGTACTTTAATGAAGAAGAGTGTGAGGCGAAGTGCATGTGTGGGTTATTTGAGATGAGAGGAATTATATGTAGGCACATGCTTTCAATATTCGCCGTAAGGGATGTCCAAGTGTTGCCAGAGAAGTACATTATGGAGAAGTGGAGGAAGGACATTAAACGTAGATATGTTCTCATTCGAAGCAGTTACAATGACTTGAGTGGTAAACCAGCCGCTACTCGGTACTCTAGATTGATAAAAATATGTTACAAAGTAGCTACAAATGCATGTGAAAGCGAAGAAAATTCCCTGGATATGACAGAGAATTCCCTCCCTTTTTTGCTTTCTCTTTTTCTACCTTTTCTCTTTCTCTTTTCATCATCTAGTTTTGAGCTTAACAAAAGTGATTATTTCATTCCTAGTATTTAAAGTTCAGTGCTTTAAGATATATTTTATAGTCTGCACAATATTGTGAGACCAGCTTTTAATCATCCACATTCCTTTACGTCTAGAGAGAGAGAGAGAGAGAGAGAGAGAGAGAGAGGCAAAGCTGCATCACATGCAGTCCACTTTCACATGCAAAGCACACAAGGACAAAATTTCCCTCTCTAACAAGAAAAGCATAAACCCACATCCCATAATATCTGACACAAAGCCTCTTCATGAGTCTCCTCAACCGAAATATAAACTAGATAACTAGTTCCTCATTATATTGCTACCTTCACCTAGTCGCCTAGCTCCCTCAACAATGTTTTAATGCATTTTTTTTCTCTCTATCCAAATTAAACATATTAATAATGAAATCACAAAATATTCAGAAACTCCTAAATGTTTGGCTGAGAAATTCAGGCCAAAGTCAAATTAAAAATTGTAGTTGCAAGGTCTCTGTTGGGTGCCATCTCTAAAGGCAAGATAACATCATTTTGAAAAAAAAGATGTTCAAAATGTTCAAAGCCCCCCACCACCAAAAAAAAAAAGACCAAAACCTTAATTATGAAACCACTAAAATACAAGTACTCCTTAATTGGCACATTTAGGAAATACGCCCTAAACAATTAATACTTTCTAGTCAACATTAATGTAATTAGATATAAACATATTCATGGGAATGATAAATACATATATGTATACACACACACGAGGATCGATCTTTACGTACACATGCATGCATTAATTAGCAATATCAAAAGGAGTCGAATATTATACTCATACTCTACCATGAGGTTATAATAATTACGTATACAAGTCACCATATACAAGTCATTGTATGTAGCAGCGCCCCATCATTTTATCTCTTCCACTGTAACAAACCCAGCTGGATTGAGAAAAAGTCTCTCTACTAAGCATTTACACAAACAGTTGGCATGCATTGCGGGTAACATTTTGGGCTACATTGTTTCGGCAGTCTCTAATCACCCATTATACAACAATGTCCAACTGTTTCTAGAATAGCATAGCTTAACAATACACAAAATCTACAAATTTTGTTAAATATACTCATAGATTTCGAAACTTTTTTGAAACCAAAGGGATAGTATCACACGGATTCAAATTCAATACCAAAATTAGAGGAATGGGAAGGGAAGGGATACCCGAAAGGATTTACCGTATTTTCAAACCCTTAGCAAACAGAAACCGACGTACCAGGTGGCAACGGTGACGAGCGAAATCTGGGCAATGCCGTGATGGGGCTAGGGAGGGCCGGGGTTCGTTTGATGGGCAGTGATAAATATGAATTGTTGCATGATTTTCCTAGCTATAACCATTGTCTTATTCAGGAGCTACGTTCTTGGAGGGTGATTGTGATGGGTGAGCAGCAAGCTGGATTGTATTACCTCCTGCAGGATTTGGATTTTTCAACAAACTCTAAAGTTACCACAACACTTTCTCATGTCATTCATAATGTTTCTAGCCACTATCCTTTTAACTTGTGGCATTATATATTAGGTCATCTTTCTAGTTCAAGATTGTTAGTTCTGAGTAAAGATGTATCTGAAATAAAGGCTTCGAGTTCTTTTCCTTGTACAATATGACCTTTGGCTAAACAACACAAACTTCATTTTCCTTTAAGCCAAAGCGTGTCCTTTTCTCCTTTTGAAATAATACATTGGGAGAAATAATACATTGGGACATTTGGGGACCTTTTTCAGTACCCTCCCTCTCTTGATGGATCCAAATATTTTCTTACGATAGTTGACGATTTCTCTAAATGTAGTTGGCTTTATCTCGTGCATGACAAAGGGCAAACCTGACAATTAGCTCATTTTTCTCCCTCATTGAAACACAATTCAACAAAAGGATCAAAACTCTTATATCTGACAATGGCATTGATTTTCACATGCCTGACTTCTAAGCCTCCAAAGGTGTTGTTTACCAAAAATTATGCGTTGAGACACCTCAACAAAATGGAGTAGTTGAAAGAAAACATCAACACAACCTGAATGTGGGGTGAATGTATTCTCACAGCAGCCCCGACCCCACTTTTATACAAAAAATCACCCTATGATGCCCTCTTTTCCAAACTCCTCACATATTCTCACCTCAAAGTCTTTGACTGCCTATATTTGCTTCCACTCTCTCTCGAAATCGCCATAAATTCGATTATCGAATGAGAAAATGCCTCTTTCTTGGATACCCTTTCGGAATAAGAAGGAACAAGGTCTTTGATCTTGAAAACCACTCTTTCTGTCTCACGAGATGTAGTAGTCTTTAAGAGCATTTTTTTTTCCAAACATCATCCAACCCTAGTTCTTCAGAATCCTCATACCCCATTCTTCCCCATTCAATTTCTAAAATTTTTCCTCCCTCCAACCTTTATCCTCCAGTTCATTCAAGTATGCCTCCTTCCTCATCCTCATCTTCCAATACCCAAGAACCTCGTTGCTCTTCTTCTCTTGCACCAACTCCTTTAGTTGCTGTTCGGCACTCATCTCGAGCTCGCAAAGCACCCACTTACCTGCAGGATTAGCAATGCAAGCTAGCTACTGCCCATGTTGTCTCAGATCCTTCAGATCAAGGTGCTGGTAAGTATGCTACCTCTCATTCTATCTCCAAATCTCTCTTTTACCAGAAACTATCTCTTTCCTATAAATCAATTGTTTTATCTGTTTTACACATCCTAAACCCCAAACCTTCAAGCAAGCTGTCCAGCACCCCATTGGCACGTCGCCATGGCTGCTAAAATCAAAGCCTTAGAACTCAATCATACTTGGAATCTCACCTCTTTACCTTATGGAAAACAACTTATTGGCTATAAACGAGTTTACAAAATTAAATATAACTCTGATAGTAGTATTGAAAGATACAAAACGAGACTAGTTGCAAAAAAGTTATACACAAGTTGAAGGTCTTGATTTTCAAGAAACCTTCTCTCCTGTGGCTAAACTAGTAACTGTGAGATGTCTTCTAGCTATGGCAGCCTCTCAAAACTAGTTTCTCCACCAGTTAGATGTGAATAATGTATTCCTTCATGGTGACTTGGAAGAGAAAGTGTATATGGAAATACTACCTGGTTTTTCCCATGAGGGGGAGCATCAAGTATGCAAACTAAACAAGTCCTTATATGGGCTTAAACAAGCCTCTCATAAATGGTTTTCCAAACTCTCCTCAGCTCTCTCCTCTTATGGCTTTATCCAATTTCAAGCTGATCATTCCCTATTCACCTTACATGATTCAGAGCACTTTAACATACTTTTGATTTATGTTGATGATATCATTCAGGCTGGCATTCACCTTCTCTCTATTAAAAATTTAAAAGTGTTTCTTGATCAGATGTTCAAAATCAAAGATCTTGGAGACTTAAAATTCTTTCTTGGTTTGGAAGTGGCTCGGTCTGGCAAGGGTATTGCCCTTAATCAACTTTCTTAAGGACTCAAGCTTTCTTGGTTCCAAGCCTTTTAATTTTCCAATGCAACAAAATTTGAAACTCAACAAGGACGATGGCCCCCTTTTACAAGATGTTTCTGAATATTGCAGACTCATTGGACAATTGATTAACTTGACTATCACTAGACCTGATTTGGCCTAATCAATTCAGGTCCTAAGCCAGTTCATGGATAAGCCTTGGCAACTCCATTTAGATGATGTTCATCACATAATACAATATCTCAACTCTACTCCTTGCCAAGGTTTATTATTTCCAGCAACCATCACTCTTCATCTCAAGGCTTTTACCGATTTTGATTGGGCTAGTTGCACTAATTCAGTGTGTTTTGTCACAAGCTATCTTATTTTTCTTGGTGACATTCTCATTTCTTGGAAGTCCAAAAAGCAGTAGACTATCTCTCGGTCTTCAGCTGAAGCTGAATATAGGGCCATGGCCTCCACCACCTGTGAAATCAATTGGCTCCTTTCTATCCTTTGAGACCTTCACATCTCTCATCCACAACTTGCTCTCTTGTTCTGTGACAACCAGGTTGCCCTCCATATTGCTGCGATTCTACGAATCCAGTATTTTACGAAAAAACTAAACATATTAAGACTGATTGTCACATTGTTCGAGAGAAATTACAAGCTGGCATGATAAAACCTCTTCATGTGTCTAGCACTCATCAACTCAGTGATATTTTGACAAAGCCTCTTGGTGCAACTCAATTTCATTTTCTCTTACACAAGATGGATGTTATTGATTTATATGCTCCATCCTGAGTGGACTATTAGTTTTCTATATCAGCTTCTTAGACGACGATGCCGTTTTACACACATATAAATACTACATGTAAAACACTATAGAATATCATTCTAAGAGAAAAGAGATGCCCTAGCCTTCTCTTTTCTTCAACCATGACAGTGCAAGTTTTATCATAAAAAAAAATGATCATAGAGTACTGTTTAAATAGTTTTAAATGCTCATAATGTATTCAATGACTGACGTGCATGGATGGATATTATAAGGTTTATATGGAGAATTAATTTATAGAAAAATGAGCATATTTTAATACAATATAATGATTTATACAGTTATTGGATGCACAAATCCCATGCACTCATTTTAAAAAAAGTGGTAAGTGTTGGGCCCATACGAAAAATCTCATTTTTTAATAGTAGATTCCACTATTTTTTAAAAGGAATGCGCATGACTTTCATGCTTTAAAATTATATATGATATTATTAATTATCATATTGGAAGCTAAAAAAGAGTTTTACCAAATATAATCAATTTTCTGTATTTTTTGTGTACTTCACTAATGTGATTGACCAAATCAGTGATTTTATATTAAAAAAAGCGACACAGCCATTCACATCAGTAGAATGTGTAAAGAATATACAAAAGTAACTAAATATAAAATTTTTGTATTGATATTTGAGGCTAAGAAAATATTGCATTAAGAGGGCCGAAGCTCTCATTGCATTAACAGTACCATCAACGTTGAGCTAAGAAATGGACAACCAAAGCCGGTGCAACCATATATTTTTAGCAAGCACCCAAAAAATGTTTTTAAGATGCAAACATAGGTTTTTTAGTATTTTCGAGGGTCAATACGTTATCCGGCTTATGAGTTGTGGGGTTAAATTTCATAATCTTCTACGAACATTGAAAAGTCGATAGTAAACGAAGCCCTAACCCTTTTAAAATCAAGCCTATACGTCTCATTAATTCAAGCCTACTCCACCATGGGCTGTACTTCTAATATCCAGTCATTTTCAGACATAGTTTTTGGGCCATCCTTTGAGTACTTTTTCTGACATATTTTCCTTACTTATCCGTAGAAAAATAATATATTTATCCCTCCGATTAACAATCTTAACTTGTCGAGATATGATGTACCAATTAGATTGTAGAAGATAGGATAAATTGCAAAAAGAGCATTAGATGTCTGAATATTTGTAAAAGAAGCATTCTTATGAAAATGTAATTACAATCTTGTTTTCACACCAAACTCTAAGAAATTAAATTTTCATTTTAATATATTTATATATGTGTTAAGTAAAATATTTTGAATTTTCATAGATGCATATTAATTTTGAGAAGTGCTATAACTATAAAGATATATTTTAAAAATAAACTTATAAAATGATATGAGTTCATATGATACATTATATTTATTTTTTAATAAAAGTAATTTTAAAATCTAATGTATGACATTAAAATAGTTGGTTTATGAAATTTTTTTTGTAATTTTTTTTTTTGTGGCTAAAACATTTTTCATTAATTTTTGAGTGAGATTTTCTTTTTGAAATATAACGGAAATGATAACAAAAACTCTATATACAATCACTTTTACATACTCCATTAATGTAATTGGCTGCGTCACTTTTTTTAATATAAAATAACTATTTTGACTAATCATATTAATGAAATGTGTAAGAAGTACGTAAAAATGATTGTATGTAGTAAAACCCTCAACTCAATATTTCTTAAAAGGATAATTGTAACTTTTATGGAATATAATTATCCAATTTTTGCCAATGAATTTACATTAATTTGCTTGGTAAGTGAGATGAAAATTTTGAGTTTAAGATGAAATATTTTAATATTATTATTATTTTAAAATTTGAAAAAATTAAGAAAAAGTTGAATTATTTATTATATTTTGTATGAGGATTTGAGAAAACTGTAATGATGAGATGAAAATTTTAAATTTGAGATCAGAATTTTTATTTACCAAACCGAACCTAATTTGACCTTACCTTTATTGGCCAAACAACTTAAGAAATTAACAACAAAATGCCAAAAATAAATTTTCATTGGCTAAACTATTTCTGTTAAGGATGTGTTCCACCATGAATAAATTTTCATTGGCTAAACTATTTCTGTTACCCATTTTTGGATTTCAAGACTTACCATGAATACTAAGTTCTATTATATACAAATTGGTATGTATATATACAATTTATTTTAAGATATTAGCTATAAAAAAATAAAACATAAATATTTTTTAGGTTAGTTGATGTGATAGATTTTCATATCAAATTTTATTTAATGTGTAAATAAATAAAATTAAATAATCTTCATTGATTTGTCATTTAAAAGAAAAGGGACTAAAATCCATCTATTTGGTAAGACGAAAGACGATGGGTGTTACCTCTGAAGCACCGACCGACGTCGTTTCAGAATATGTCACCACCGACTCCAAAGAGACCGCGAAATATCGAACACTCCGATCCCTAAAGCTATTCCCGCAAATCTTCAAAGAGTAGATGCCACGTTGGCGATTCGCGTGAGTGCCCTCTCAGCCAATCAACTTGTGCTCTCACCGTCCATATAAATCCAACCCCGTCTTCCCCACGCTCCAAGTCTCACATCACACAGGAAAAATTTGGCGGAAGTGGTAGGGTTTGGGGGCTATTTGGGCACCACCTTCGCCGATTCGTGAGGTCCATTTGGAGTTCGATTAATCAGCGTAGAGATGAGTTCGACGGGTGGAGGTGGGTCGACCAAGGGTGGGAGGGGCAAGCCAAAGGCCTCGAAGTCGGTGTCTAGGTCGCAGAAGGCTGGACTTCAGTTCCCGGTGGGGCGAATCGCTAGATTTCTCTAGGCTGGCAAGTATGCTGAGCGTGTCGGTGCCGGGGCTCCCGTCTACCTCTCGGCCGTGCTCGAATACCTCGCCGCTGAGGTCCGTTTCTTCTTTTTGGTTCTGATTTCTTTTGGTTTTGATGGCTGGGCCAAAATATGCTCGTGTATGATTTTAGGGTTTGTTTGAGTTCTGATGTTTTACGTTTGGAATTGGTTTTTGGGATTTTAATTTAGTGATTTTTGTTGGGATTGGATTTTGAAATTAGATAATCAAATGGTTTTTACTCTCCTTTGTGGACTTATCTTCGTTGGTCGATCTTCTCTTAAACTCAATTGGGTTATCACTTTTGATGCGAGTCTAATTATGGCGTTTGATGCATGTTCAGGTGTTGGAGCTTGCTGGAAACGCGGCGAGAGACAACAAGAAGAACAGAATTGTGCCGAGGCACATCCAACTTGCAGTGAGAAACGATGAGGAGCTGAGCAAACTTTTGGGCTCTGTTACCATTGCCAATGGAGGCGTACTGCCTAATATTCACCAGACTCTTCTGCCCAAGAAGGTTGGGAAAGGGAAGGGTGAGATTGGATCTGCTTCTCAGGAGTTCTAGGGCTAGCTTAGTTGTTTCACATTGTGTAATGTACATCTGCATTGCAATTTCCTCCTTTTGTCATATGAAATTTGATGGTACCTTTTTGTCAATGAAAAGAATCTATCGACTTTTGTAACTGTTCAGACCGCGTCTGTATCTTTACCAATTCTGAACAGATTTCCTCAACCAAGTATTTATAGGGTGACACACTGGATACAAGTATATCCATTTGAGAGGGTGGTTTTGATGTAGTTGAGAGAGGTTTACTAGATGAAGTTCGTCGTCAGCTGTTTGGCGATCTCGTGATTTTTGCTATGCGTTTTCCATCTTTTCTTGAATAGGCCTTTTGAGTTACTGTGCTATATGAGTATGGCGTGCGAGGAAGTTTTTTCCCATCTTCCCAGCCTTTAAACCTTCGAGAATGGTGATTGCAAAACACAATGGTAGTCAAGCTACTCAATCAGCAGAACTGTTGTAATGGGATTTGGCATCTGACCATAACTGCGTATTATCCTGTGTTGTTTTCGTTGTTTGAGGTTTGCACTCGGGGGAATGGCGGGCGAGGCGCTACAAGTTGGCTATAAATAAAAATAATTGTGCGGAATGTGGACGGTGCTACTAGTCTTGATATTGTTTCGTGGCGGCGACGCTGATGAATGTTGACAGTGCTTTAAGCCGAAGCAACATACTGCGTTAATTTCTTCTCCTTGAATGCTGTGTCTATGCAAAATAAACTAAACTGTCCATTGCCATGCATCGGTTTGCCCTCATTTAGCTCTTCCTGATGACTACTCAAAATGCTGTACCTTACATATATATAAAATGCTGTATTCAGTGCAGCACATCTCACTTGAGTTTCGGACTCGACCTTTGTGAATCCCAAAATCTGTTTGTACATAGTCCAGACTCCACCTGAAACATAATGCGAAAAAAAAAAACAGCGGTTAGTAACCTAAGTAATTCATTGTAACATTATTAACAACACAATGAAATAATGTTAAAATCAGGCATGAAGTCTGTTGGAAGAAAAACAGACTATTGGAAAAATAGTCCGAGAATCGAAGCCATTGCTGAGGCAACTCTCAATATATTTAAAATTTGATGTTTTGATGGGCTTCCATTTTTAACGTAAAGATAAAAATTCATGTGAATATTTTTTTAAATTTTATGGGTGGGATATTAAGTATGAACTGATATTTTCTTTTTCAAGCTGGAGTCGTTAAAAAAAAATATATATATATATATCTAGGCTCTTATTCTTCTCTCATTATTGATTTCATCGCATCTCTGTTCACATCTTTTCTCGTCAAAGATCTAGGCTCACTTTATTTTTTTTTAGGCATCCATGTCTATCGCACACCTAAAGATCCTTTTTTTTTTTAATCTCAGTCTTGTTACATCTCTAACCTCTTAAAGAAGACTAATATGCATGAGTCTAAATTTGTGTCAACACCGATGTTAACATCTACTACACTTTCAGCTCTTGATGGTTGAGGATCCTCAGCTTTATCACAGTGTCGTTGGTAGTCTCCAGCATCTATCGTTCACTCGTCCAGATATCTCGTTCGTAGTCAATAAAGTTTGTCAATACATGCATTGTCCCCGTCATTCTCACTGGCAAGTCGTCAAACGTATATTGCGTTATCTCAAACTCACCATCTCTCTTGGTCTATTTTTCTCCTCAATCTCTCCCCTTAAACTAACAGCATTTTCAAATGCTAATTGGGTTGGTTGCCTGGATGATTGGAAATTGATTGGTTGTTTTCTGTGTCTATGTTAGGTCTCACTTAGTGTCTTGAGACTCCAAGAAACAATCAACAATAACTCACTCCTCAACTGAAGCAAAATATAAATCAGTTGCAAATACTGCTTGTGAACTTCTATGGATACAAGCATTGTTAAAAGAATTGAGAATTTTTATTTCTACAGCACCCCATTTGTTATGTGATAATATTGGTGCCACCTATCTTTCGGCTAATCCTGTTTTACACTCAAGGACTAAACATGTGGACTTTGATTATCATTTTGTACGTGATTGTGTTGCTAACAAAACTCTTATTGTTTCCTTTGTCTCAAGTAAAAAACAAATTGTAGATATTTTTACTAAACCACTCTCCTCAGCCCGTTTTGTACTCTTACGTTCAAGCCTCACCATCCTACCGGTGTTGCTTGAATCGCAGGAGGATATTAGAGCAGGTGTACCTGCCTTAGAGGATACCACCTCACAAGACATGTCCACTACATCCGTAGCATCCCCCTCAACAGGATGCCATCTCCATTTCAGCATAATAACCAACTCTGCTCCATATGGAATATTGTAGATTCTTCTAGATTGATTCCCTTGTAAACTTATATTTCTGCTATAAATATGAGTGCTACTGTAATGAGGAATACATAGACGAGAAATACTTTTATTCAAATACAATTATTCTTTGATGCATTTTTACAAACTCTTGGCCTGCACTAGTTTTCCCACTGGTTTCAACAATAAGTGAGTTGTTCATACTACATACTAGTAGTTATGGCCTTGTGGCTAACACTTGATTAATTTGACTGTGCCAGAAGTCTCAAATGGAAAACAGAACTTGTTTTTGAATCTCGGGCTAGTAAGGGTATAATTATCCGTTACATCGGATCTACCTTAATTAAAATTTCCAAATTAAATAATCATTTAAAAATCTCATGAACACACGTCATAAATAGATAATTGGAAAACTGCAACTCTCAATATATTTAAAATTTGATGTTTTGATGGGCACGTAAAGATAAAAATTCATATGAGTATTTTTTTTAAAATTTTCTGGGTGGGATATTAACTGATATTTTCTTTTTCAAGCTGGAGTCGAAAAAAGAAAAAAGAAAAAGACGAAGCAGAGCATGGGGGTCCGTTTCTTTACTTATAGAAAATAATCTTAATATTTTTATAAATGCATTATTTTTCATATGAATAGATAGACCAATAATTCAATCTTAATATTCTGGAATGAAATTGCTGAATCCATTGAATACATCATTTGCTCTATATAATTATTTTCTGGTTAAATTTCAATTTAGTCAAATATATGTTATTCACTGTATAATGGGATTCTTTATAAATATGAAGATACACACACACACACACACACATATATATATATAAATTTGTATTTTTTTTATTTCATGATGTAAATGATATATCCTTTTATTTTTTACGGGTTGTTGAGAACGAGTACTGCAAACAATGTCTTAAACATGCTGGGTGATGTAATGAATTCACTTTTTTAAGTTTTATTTGGATGGGAACTATGGCCTATCATGCTGGTTTGTCATGTCGGCCGCAACTGAGACTCATAACATTCGGTATCATATGCTCGTCTCAGGTTGGTGTCTCGAGGCGACAGGCTTTGGAGCAACTGGATAAGAAGCTGGCCGAGGACGACGACAGGGCAGCACTCTCACTTGCTAAGGATTTGCAAGGCAAGCCTGGGGGGCTTCGATGCTTTGGGGGTGCTAGACAGGTCTGTGAGAGTTAGTTCCTTGGTTGTTGTTTGGGATGAATTTTGAGAAATTGCGGTGGCAAAGGAAATTTTTAAGTTTCTGCAACGGTAATGTGCTTAGCAGAATCATCTTGATGTAGAATAGAGGAAAATTGTCTTTGCAATCTTGGATGAGTCTAGCTGCAAATTGGCAAAGATTCTGATTTATGATTTGGAAATAGAATTGTAATTCATTGTTATAGGGTTTTATGTATCTATATCGCTAGTAGATAGTTGTTCTCCCCGTGTACTTGTCCAAGGTTGATAAAGATTGGTTCTTCATCATACAAGGGAGTCAATGATGCAGGTGCCCCAAACACTTTATTCCTTGGATGAATTGAGGCTGAATGGAATCGAAGCATCGTCTCTTTTATCACCGGTGGATGCAACATTTGGTTCAATAGAAAGAAACCTGCAACTTGCTGCTGCTCTGGGAGGGCTTGCTGCCTGGAATGTGCTTGGCTTTGGCCCACAACAAGTTCTATATTTTTCTCTGGGGCTACTGTTTCTATGGACACTGGATTCAGTAATTCCGTTCTCTCTCTCTCTCTCTCTACCCAAGACCCTTTTCTGAAACTATGTGCCAAGGACTTGTTTTATTCTGAAATTGCGTGTTTTTGGCTGGGTACCAATATGTTGTGTTATCCTTGGAGGCATTTAAAATTATTTCATTGGCCGACTCACACACTCACGTGTTGCCTACATCACTAACAGTGGAGACAAGGTCGAATTGTCTTTAACATACTAATACTAGAATCTTAACAATATTAGTTGTTTCTAGGTCTCTTTTGATGGAGGTGTTGGTAGCTTGGTTCTTGATACAATTGGGCACACATTTAGTCAGAAGTACCACAATAGGGTTGTTCAAGTAAGATACCTCTCTCTCATTGTGTGGCAGTGCATTGCATTTGTTCATTATGTTTTTATAGGAATAACTATCCAATAACACTATGCTGAGACCATTCTACATTTATTTGGTGATGACATTCATGCTATGTTCTTGTTTCAAAGGCCATAACATGTTCAGTGTTGCTTTGTTCTGTAAGATTATCGTATTGTATGTTCATTACAGTATTACCTATCTTCTGATAAGTTTTAGAACTTTTTGTTATGTCAAATTACCTCATGTGCAGCATGAAGCTGGCCATTTCTTAATCGCTTACTTAGTGGGCATTCTTCCCAAAGGATACACACTAACTAGTTTGGAAGCTCTGAAGAAGGAAGGATCTCTAAATGTTCAAGCTGGGACCACCTTTGTGGATTTTGAATTTGTTGAAGAAGTGAGTTTGTTTTCTTTAATCTGATTTTAATTACATAATTTCTTCAATTCCTATTCTATTTTCTGTCTCGCTGCTGTTTTTGGTTCTATTAAGTTATATACTTATTTTATGGAAGGTTAGGTTTCATTTCATGTTCCTTCACAACTAAAGGCACCTGATGATGCCATGGCTCTGCTGCTTTTATCCAGACTCGACCTGCTGCTTTTATCCAGAACCAATTGCTATGATGCCATGGCTCTGCTTTTGGGTCTTGTCACAAGTCAACTTGAGGGAGTTATTGTCTATTGTCTTTGTTGTCACAGGTTAAACCTGTGGCAATTGTCAGCAGGTCGAGTCTGCTACTCAACTCGTTAACTCTGTCGACACAAAGTTATATGATAACATCCAGTCTTTCCATTTCGGCAATTTGATATATAATTTATCATTTATGGGCGTTGATAAGATCTTGTAGCCATCGAGGTAATGGAGTTGTGTCCCTTACTCAATTGGTGGTATACCTAAAAGTAATGAGTAGGTTAGATGCTGTCATGTTATCATTGATCAAACAATAAATAATAGAACTTTAGATACATAGATTGTGGCATTTTTTCTAGAATAAATTCTTTGGGATTGATCTGATCCATTGACTTGATGCATAGGACCTGGTGATGCTTAGATTTAATCAAGCATGGCTAGACAATAGCAGCTTAATCTTTGATAAGGGAAGTGGTCTATGTAAAAGTGGAATTCAAAAGGTTTCATTGGAGGGGGTTCGGTTAGTTCTAATGGGCAAGCTGAATGCTGCTATATACAAACTTATAACTTGATAGGCGCTATATTTTTAAAAAATATAAAAAAAAGAAATCTTTATTACCAATATAAACAGTGTTTTTCCTTCTTGTTACTGAATGTTACCTCCCCTTCCATGTCATGCAGGTTAATGCAGGAAAAGTATCTAGCTACGGTATGTCACAGCATTCTTACAACTTACATATATATATATATATATATATATATATACATGCCAGTAACATATTTCATTTAATGTTACTCTTAAAAAATATTTAGTCTTTTTGATTGAAAATATAATGAGTTTTATCTCCCTGGAAACAAATCCTTTTGTTTTTCAGACACTGAACAGATTCTCATGTATAGCACTGGCGGGTGTGGCGGCTGAGTATCTTTTATATGGAATTGTTGAGGGAGGCCTTGATGACATTAACAAGGTTTGTACTAGTTCTTACTTATTTGACATAGTAAGCAAATTATACATATTATTAATTGAACTTGATCGTCAATGATGGAACAGTTGGACATGCTACTCAAAAGCTTGGCCTTCACACAGAAGAAAGCGGATTCCCAAGTCAGATGGTCTGTACTGAATACAGTCCTACTTTTGCGGCGCCATGAATTAGCACGAGCTAAGCTTGCAGAGGCCATGTCCATGGGAAAGTCTGTAGGAACTTGCATTGGCATTATAGAGGAGACCATAGACGATTCCGACATCCAGCTTCAACTGGGTTGAAGTGGAGGCTGAGGAATTCAAGCTCCATTAACACTTTTTTCCTTCTAATTTGGTAGTGAATTTGAAAAGGGTAGAACACGAATTTCTTTGAAATTTTTTATGTTGTGAATTTGAAAAGGGTAGAACATGAAGGGATAAATATACATTTTATATCTTAAAAAAGGCACCTAAAATTTGTTTACCCTTTTTTGGCTCTTAATTCAATCTGACCCGCTAATTAGGGCTTACCATATATAATATTAAACATTTTACAATCATCAAACTGTATTTTTTTTTTTATTATCATCTAAAGAAAATTTTTTGCAGTTTCGTAGATGTGGATGTAAGTATATTGTTGAATCATGTAAACTTTATGTCGCGTGATTGATTCTAATTTTTTTGCTCTACTTTTTTTTTTTTTTATTTCCTTAAAATGCACACTAAGTAGAAAATCAAGTTTGATCGATTTTTTTTTTTTCGGTAAGCAAGTTTGATCAACTTATTAAGATGAAAAGCCCACCAAACCTAATATATATATATATATATATATATATATATATATATATATATATATATATATATATATATATAAATACAACTTGTACTCCAAAACTGGTTTGTAATTTGATTGTGCAAATCGAGACATTGCACAATGCCACAATCAAGTAAATATAAAGTTAAACGATGCAACATCTTTTAATATCTGAGAATCAAGACTATCTTGCACTACAAATTGAATAAGAGTTGGCAGTCGAATATGGGGAAGACTTGTTAATTTCCAAAGTCGCCAAAGATCAGGATGTGCTACGCACGTACAGTCTTTGTAGGTTTGTTTTGTTCTTCTTTCATCTGGAATATTATGCCATGCCAATACAGATACAAAAACCCTCTCCATTCCTCTTCTACTTAGGCCATGTCCTCCCCCTGTCTACAAAAGCCTTGTCTCTCACAAATCTCTTTCATTCTCTTTTTCTCCTCCCATGCGCCTGGATGGTGTCCCTCCGTCTCCTGATCCTTCACTCTTGTGAACATTGTTTTCCCATCTAGAACCAAATAGCTTCAATCTAATGCTTATATAAACCTCAAACTCACACATATCCTATCGTGGAATTTCTTGGTTGTTGATAAGGTTGCAAGTATGGACAAGCATTTTTTTTTTCTTCTTTTTCTGGTCTAGTTCGGAATCTGGAAATTTGGGATATTATCCGCATGGATTGGACCCGGGCAAGTAGAATATTATTCTATCCCGCCGGATGTTGGTTATTGACCCATATATCCGTAACCGACCTTAATTGAAATGAATTTTAAGAAGGCAGATAGGTAGATGCGACCGTAGCTCGAGGTTGTAGGATTAATTCCCCTTCCCCAAATTCCACAGAAAACAAAATCAATTTCCTTTCAGACTCGATTTATCACTCACTCACTCTCTCTCTCTCTCTCTCTCTCTCTCTCTCTCTCTCTCTCTCTCTCTCTCTCTCTCTCTCTCTCTCTCTCTCTCTCTCTCTCTCTCTCTCTCTCTCTCTCTCTCTCTCTCTCTCTCTCTCTCTCTCTCTCTCTCTCTCCCCGAAGCCTTAGCATCCTTAAAATCAATCCATCGCCATCGATGACTAGCAGTGGCCGCCGTCTATTAACATTACTTTCTTCTCTCAATTTTTTCTAGCTACTTGGTACGTCTCTCTCTCTCTCTCTCTCTCTCTCTCTCTCTCTCTCTCTCTCTCTCTCTCTCTCTCTCTCTCTCTCTCTCTCTCTCTCTTTGTGTTTGTATATCACTTTCCTCTCTCTTGTCCACTTTGGCTAGATATGAGTTTCTATGTTTATATATCATTTTCCTCTCTCGTTGGTCATTGCCCACTTTGACTATATCTGAGTTTCTGTATTTGTAGATATGAGTATATGTGTTTGTAGATCTAATTTTTCATGTTTGTAGACCTTAATTTCTGTATTTGTAGATCTGCCTTTTTGGGTTTCTTTATTTTTAAAATCTTCAAGTAAAAACTTGATCCTTTCAAAATATAGATGGTGGCTTGGCTACCAACAAGCTATTTATCATAACTAAACCTTGGATGACCCCATTGATTGATATGATTATGGGGTATGATGCAGATGCAATCCAAGTATTTTCTTTTTTCTATATAATTTCCTTTTTCAAAATTTCTCTTCCAAGGTGTATCTAGTTTTTTTCCCCCCTAATGAATTCTTGCGTGCTTTTTTCAATTAGATTATACCCAATGCAAAGACCTGATCCACAATACAAAGAAAAACAAATCAACATCATTATCCAAGAAGTAATTGAAAAGAAAATGGTATAATCTAATTTGCTTTCTCCCAAAAACTTTAGGGTAGATTGATGATCAACTAGTCTTACGTCTAAAATAAGAAAAAGGAAATCATAAATTTTTGGAAATCATAAATCTTTTATTTGAGCTTAGCTCTTTAAACTCTAGATTGGGATTCTTACAGCCAAAAGAAAAAAGCCATCTGTACAATTATATGTAATAAGAGAAAAACTTGGTGTAAAAGCTCGCAATCGAATAATATTGATACACTTACCAGTTTCTTTGAATATTTCTTTGAATATATGCTCTTCGGGAAGAAATGATTACATTAGTAAAGAAAACATGAATAGAACTTGAGGGGATGGGATATCCCCTCAATCACCCTAAAAAAACTGATAAAACAAGAAAATAAACACAACTTGAAAATTGATATCAGATAATTAGTCCGGTCCCATAGTTGAAGAAAACCAATGAGGAGATAAAAGTTAAAGAATTGTAGGTATAGATTAGGTAGGGCCGTGAAGGGGAGAGCATGTTGTGTTGGTGTGGCGGTACATGAGGACCATGCGTGTACAGACAACAACACGCATGGCTTATGCACGCATTAATCAATATAGTAGAAGAGTGAGTCGTAAACTGAATGAGGAGATGGGTATCCTCGATTCGAAAAGTCAGGCTGACAGGTACTTGAGCTCCGAGAGTTTAGGGCATTTGGTTGGCGATTTTAGGGTTTCTCTGCGTGCGGCTATCTTATGGCCGCCGGAGGGACTGAGGCTCCGCCGGGCCGTTCTCGGACTCTTGCGGACCTTGTCTCGGTGGCCCCCCAGCCGATCCCTCCGTATGAAGTGCCGTTCAGGACCCCGAAGCTTGTCGATGGGGAGCTCTGTTTTGTATTCTCCAAAGAGGAAATCAGACGATCAGCAGAACCGTTTCGGTTCTCGTTGGTATTGAAATTCCTTCGGCGCCGTCCCTCTCTTGATGCTATCAGATCGTTTATTCGTGCTAGATGGGGATTATCTGGTCTCCCGGTTGTGTCTTCTATGAGCAAACCAAGGAATGTTTTTATCAGATTTCAATCAGAGGGCGATTTACACAAAGCGTTGTCTCGTGAAGTAACCGATATTGATGGAGTCCATTATAGGGCTTTTCGATGGTCGACTGAATTTTCTGAAGATGAGGAGCCTTCTCTGGTCCCTGTTTGGATCAATATTCCAGGTTTGCCACCTAACTTCTTTCATTCATCTTTTCTAAAAATATTTACTGCACCTATTGGGAGGTTTATTTGCCGAGATAATTCTACTCGGTGTGCCACACGAACGGATGGTGCTCGTGTTTGTGTGGAAATGGATGCTGCAAAGCCTCCAATCCGATCGTTCTGGATTGGATCCCCTGGCTCTTCTTCTAGTTGGTTACAGGAAATCATTTTTGAAACCCTCCCAGCTTTCTGCGTTAAGTGTAAAGTCCAAGGGCATAATGAGAAGACTTGTAAAGTTGGTGGGGATAGAGGCATGCGAAAATTTCATAAGAATGGGAAAAAATGGGAGGAGAAAGTATCAGGTGGCTTAGTAACAGAACCAGAGCAAGTAGGGACTGTTGTGAATGGTTTAGAGGCTCTGGTTCAAAATAACAACCAAACGGAGAGTGTTGGACCTGATAATACTCAACCAGAAATGGTGGAGAAGGTAGGAATTCTTATAGGAGATAATCAGCCAGCCATGGTGGATAATGCAGAAATTATGAGTGAGGAAGTTGAAGAAGGAGAAGTGATTCCAGAATTAGTTCCTGTTGAGAGTTTGAAAGGAGTACATGAAGGGAATAACATTATGATTATAGAGGTCTTTTCTGTGCAGGAAAATGATGTGTGTCAAATTGTGAAGGATACACATATCAGTATTGAGAGGGGGGAGGAAGAGATGGGGTTGTCAAGAGGTGTTCCATTGGGGTCGATGATTGTGGTAGGTGGTCCGATAGAGAATGATGAAGTAAATGAAGAGGCACGAGGGACGAATCACGTAGAGGACTTTGGTTTTCAGATTAATGATGAAATTGATCCAGAAATGCCACCTTTGATGGATAATGATGATGTTCAAATAGAGGCCCACGTTGATGATAACCAACGAGTGTCCTCTCATTCTGATTCAGAGGGTGTACAACCTATTGCTCATTTTCAATCAACCAAAGAAGTTATTTCAGACCCTGAAGAATTAACCAAAGCTGTTGTTGAGGGAAAGGAAGTTAAAGTCAGATTGTCTAAAAGGGCTCGAAGCAGGCCTTCACGTTTTAATTGATGATGCAGAAAATTTTATATTGGAATGTACGAGGTCTTGGAACCTCTAGAAAAAGGTTGTTGAAGATGGTGAGATCTAGAAAACCTTGTGTTTTTGCAGTTGCTGAACCTTTTGTTGATGGACAGCATCTTGATCGTTTGAAGCGTGATGTTTATTTTGAAGGTAGTGTTTCGAATAAAGAGGCAGGGGGTAAACTTTGGGTGCTATGGTCAAAAAATGTGAAACTTTCTGTGATGAGTTTGTCTTCTCAAAGCATTACTATAGCTTTAGAGTTAAATGGGAAATGTTTGTGGATTTCTTTTATATATGCAAAATGTAATTATGGGGAACGTCGACAATTATGGGATCATTTATGTAATTTACATGTCTCGCAAATTCCATGGATGGTTATTGGGGATTTTAATATCATCAGGTCAGACCAGGAGCGGATTGGAGGACATCCTCGCCCTCGTATTGCAATGGAGGAATTTAATAATTTCATTGACATGGTTGGATTATCAGATTTGGGATTCCAAGGAAATCAAATGACTTGGTGTAATGGTCATGAAGGGAGGTCGAGATGTTGGGCACGGTTGGATAGAGCCCTTGTGAATTCTGCTCATGTTTTGGCTTTCCCCTCGGCAGAAGGCAGTTATTTGCCTAAGTTGTCATCTGATCATGCTCTTTTGCAGGTTGATTTAAGTCCAGAAAATAGGAGGTATGGACATGTTCCTTTCAAGTTTCAACAAATGTGGACAACACATGAAAAGTTTTATGATTTTGTTAATAATGAATGGAAGGAGGTACAGGAGGGTGGTGGGATGGTTAAATTGGCTAGAAAACTGAAAAAGTTGAAAGGGGCTCTTCGTGGATGGAATTATACTGTTTTTGGCTGGACTGGGCTCCATATTAAACAATTGGAAAGACGAGTGCAGGTTTTGGAGGAACAACTACAGTTGGGTGATTCTAAAGATGTAGAATTGGATCTCTTAACTACCAAATTCGAACTGGACATGTGGAATACTAGAGAAGAGATTCGTTTGGCTCAACAAGCCAAGCAAGAATGGCTTAATTCGGGAGAAGCAAGCTCAAAATGTTTCCAGGCCATGGCTTAAAAAAATCATAGATTGGTGGGACAGATGAAAGTTAGCGAAAATGTATGGTTGAAAACTCCGGAGGAGGTACATACAAGTGCTGTTGATTTTTTTCAGAATTTCTTGGCATCTAATCATCAGTTCCCGTTCCAGGATTTATCTTCTCTCATTGATCTAGTCATTCAGGAGGATGACAATGTAAACTTCCTTCAATCCAAGAGGTAAAACAAGCTATCTTTTCCATTCCTACTGATAGTAGCCCGGGCCCTGATGGGTTCGGATCAGGGTTTTATAAAGCATGTTGGGATATTATTGCCATGGATGTGGTGGATGGTGTTCATGATTTCTTTAGAGGAGGCAAAATCCCACGAGAATTCACAGCCTCTTTTCTTGGTTTTGATTTCAAAGGTTGATAACCCGAAAAGCTTTGATAAATTTTGCCCTATTAGTTTGTGCTCAGTTTTTTATAAGACATGCACAAAAATTCTGGTAAATCGGCTAGCTCCTTTACTACCTCGTTTGATTTCAGAGGAACAAGGAGCTTTTATTCCTGGGAGAAGCATTTTTGAAAATGTGAGCTTGGTACAGGAGATGATCCAAAACATAAATAAACCTGTTCGTGGTGGTAATGTGGTTTTGAAGATAGACATGGCCAAAGCTTATGATAGTATGAATTGGGATTTCTCGATCCATGCTCTGGCTAGTTTTGGTTTCTCAGAGGGAGTTTGTAGTTTGGTACGTCAATGCATCTCTTCGCCTTGGTTTTCAGTTGTTATGAACGGAATTCTGAAAGGTTTTTTTCAGGGAGGGAGAGGTCTGAGACAGGGTGATCCTTTGTCACCTTATCTTTTTATTTTGGGGGAAGAAATTTTTTCTAGATTATTGAAAAAGAATTTTCAAGAAAGAAGGATCATCCCTTTTCAGCATCCAAGAGGGGCACCTATTATTTCACATTTATTATATGCTGATGATATTATGATCTTTGCAAATGGAGATAAAAGGTCGATTCGGGCTATTTCTGAGGTTCTTACAATCTATGAGAGTTGGTCTGGACAGCGAGTTAACAAAGAGAAGTCATCCATTATTTTCTCGAAGATTGTTTCTCGTTCTAGGAGAAGAAACATTCTGAGTATATCTGGATTTTCGGAAGGGTTGCTCCCTTTCAAATACTTGGGGGTTCCCATTGTGTCTGGTAGATTAAAGGCGATTCATTTTGATGAGTTTCTGTGTAAGATCAGGGATAAAATTGGGGGATGGCATTCTCGCCTTTTATCTAATGGAGCTCGCCTCTTGCTTTTAAAGCATGTGCTTGGTAGTCTTCCCATTCATCTTCTATCTATTTTGCAGGTTCCTCAATCTGTCCTATCCTCCATATCCAGATGTTTTAGTAATTTTTTTTGGGGTTATAAAGATGGAAGACCGAAGAAACATTGGAAGTCTTGGGCTTCGATGTGTGTTCCTGTACAAGAGGGCGGAATTGGCATCCGAAATTTAGATGAGGTACAAAAAGCTCTTCATATGAAATTTGTTTGGAGATTATTAACGACAAATTCTCTTTGGTCCAGATTTTTCAAGGCCAAATACATAAAGCAGAATCATGTCTCTGTGGTTGACCCAAACAAAGGATCTAGATTCTGGAAGATGGTGATAAGGAGTATTCCAGATGTTATTGAGCATTATAAATGGAAACCGAGGAGAGGGGATATCTCTTTTTGGTTGGATAAATGGATAGGCGATGAGCCTTTGGCGGTTTCTGTTCCTATAGTGGCACCAGAAATTAAAGTATATGAATGTTACAAGACAAGTGGCTAGGATAGGGATCTCCTTTGTCAGTTAGTGGGTACCCAAAAGGCGCAGGATATTGTTAATAATTTTAGTAGTCTAAGGGATGGGGATGATCGACTTATTTGGGTGGAAAAGGAGGATGGGAATTTCTCTTCTAAGAGTGCTTGGGAGGTCATTCGGGTAAAAGCACCAAAGATGAGATGGGCTAAATGGATATGGGATCCGTGTATCCCGAAAAATATGGCAACTGTTATGTGGAAGAGTCATAATAATGCTCTTACTGTCGATGACAAAATTCGAAGTGTGGGAATTCCTATTGTTTCTAAATGTAACTGCTGTATACATGGGAAATATGAAGACATGAATCATGTGTTGGCTATGGGTGAAGTGGCGAAAGTTATTTGGAGGAAATGTGCTGTGCAAGTGGGCTTCCTTCGGCATCAACATAATACCTGGATGGAAACTGTCACTGCTTGGTTTGCTAAAGCATCCATGTCATCGTTTAGGGGTCAGCTTTTGGGTATTATCCCTATTATTGTCACTTGGAGGTTATGGATCCGTCGGTGTCGTGCTCGTATGGAGGGAAAATGGGAGTCGGTAGAGGACATATGGAGGAGCATTAAATTCTGGATTGCTAAAATAAGTGCAAAGCTAAAGGTTTTAAAACCACTATCTCGATGTGAGAACATTTTATTGGCTGATTTGTGTATTCCTTACAGGTGGAAGAAGTGTAGATCTTCTAGAATTGTCTGCTGGGTTTGGCCAAAGGAAAGTTGGGTAAAATTAAACATTGATGGGAGTAGCCGTGAGAACTTGAGAAAGGCTGGTGCTGGTGGTCTTATTCGCGATTCTAGAGGTAATCTGATCCTAGCTTTCTCTTATCCTCTTGAGTAAGGTACTAATAACTATGCTGAGTTCATGTCTTTGTTGCACGGAGTTAAACATGTACAGAGTATGGGATTCAGAAATGTAGAAATAGAGATGGACTCTATGGTTGTTGTAAACTGGATTTTGACCTCCAATTGCCCCATTTGGTATTTAGAAGATTATTGGATTGAGCTTATGGATTTGCTAGGAAACATAAATTTCTCCATTCGACATGTTTATAGGCAAGGCAATAGCCCTGCTGATTTCTTGGCCAAGTTAGCATCTGAGGATTGTGCTGCTATTTGGGAGTCCTTGGTTATGGTCCCTCCTCTTTTACGAGGTATGATAAGGACTGATAAACTGGCACTTCCGTATATTAGAATTTGAGTCATAGGGCTGGTTTTTTGGTTCTGTTGTTTTGTTTTAGCAGGGGCTGTTTGTTGGTTTTGGTTTTTGGTTTTTTGACACTTGGTTTTGGGTTAGTTTTTAGAGTTTTATCTTTGTAAACCCCCAAGTGTTTTTCTTGTTCCACGGTATTCCTCCGCCAAAAGTGAGGGTTTATTAATAAACTTGGGACAGGGCTACTATGTGTGTGGCTACTGGCTCTTAGATAAAAAAAAAATGAATGAGGAGACATTTGGGTGGTGCATGCATGGCTGCAATTGGAGCCTAGATTTGAAGATCAAAGTTTTTGAAATTAAAAAAAAAAAAAAAAAACAATCAAGAAAATAAGGAAAAAAATGCTAGTAAGCCAACCAGCAGCCAACTATAAGAGAGTGGCTTGAAAAAAGGGCCAAAATCAATACCATACGGGCAGCATGCATGTGGTAATTGTTACATGTGCTGCAAATGGCTTTTGACAACCACGCATAGGCGGAAGACTTCTTTTGGATGGTGGAAGAGGTCGATGAAGAACTGACGCTTCCATTGGTGGTGTGCAAGTGAGATTGTGGAATGGATGAAATACATTGTATCTAGCCTTTAATGGCTCACGCGAATTAAAAATAAAAACTTAGAGCAAAAGAAGAGACAAGCGTTAGAGGAAGAGGGAAGGACTCTCGGTGTGAGTTTCTTTCCGAGGGGAGACAGGGATGTTGAACAATCTCATATAACCTCCTATTTCATTCTTGGCATTAAAACTATAACTCCTTGCCCACACCCATGAAGGAAAAAGGAAACAGTACCTACTTTCAGGTAGGTCAATCTATCGGTGGGATATACTTCGAAAAACCTTGGCAGTTTCTGTTGATCAATGGTATATATCATACCTTATTTGACCCTATCCAACCTTTGTGTGTGTCGACCTTTTGTGGAGTTGGTACATATACTCAACTACTATACGCTTGGGTTTCATGGAGAGGGTGTGGCTTGATATCTCTACACCGCATGTATGTCAAAAATTGTCTTGTAGCTCTTCCAAAAGGGCCTGGACCACAGAAATATGCCCACCTACACATGGCACACAACGACTATATTATAGTTGAAGTTAAATGATGGGGGTTGAAGCAAAAACAAAACAGCTGCAACAAGATAAAAGTAAAACGAAACTGTTCATGCCATTTGATACAAAAGTCAGTAGGCCCAAACAGATGATACAAACGTCAACGGAAAAATGAAGTTGAACTGACTTTTGGGTTGTAAATGAAGGAGCCAAGCTGTTTGGTGTTGGTCAACCTTGGTCGGTCAATGTTTAATCCATAAAGAGTTAAAAATAAACATGCAAAATGAAGGACCAAGACAGTGGTGCATGGCAACAGCAGTTCTTGTGTCAGACACAATTTCAGTGTTCAAACCCACCCTTTAATCCTTTCTTCACTCCAATGAATAATTATCTAACTAGGCATTGTAATCAATGATGTGGTTTTGTTGTTTTCTCTCTCCCCACAAAAAAGCTCTTAATTGTCTCTAAAAAACTCTCCCTCCCAATCTCACGCTGCGAGGAACGAAGTATGTCCCAACTTCTCCCTACCCTTTCCCTCATTCCTTCCTCCCTCAATCTTCTCTCCAATCTAGATCTTCTCATTCTATTTCCCCAATTTTTAAAAAACTTTCCCCTCATTTTCTTCCTTCTTTTGTCTCTATTTTGTTAGGTCTTGGGGGTTAGTTCTACCACTGTCCGACCGTTTCCAACCACCACAAGCCCACCATTTGATCACCCATAGCCACCGCACTCAGGTACCAAACAACCACACATATTGCCACTCGCCAACAACGACAAGCATCGGTGGCACTCGCCAGCCCTCGCTTGCTCTCTTTTCGGCAGTTAACTCTTCTTTACTTGCACCTCAAGTCCCTAAAGTGTTTTCCAGTCATTTAATTTCGTTTTCACCTCCATTTTCTGCACCCTGGCAACATTTTGCTGGAAATGTAAACTCTCAATTTGTTTTTGTCAATCCACTTATGACCTCCACATGCCTTATCTTTGATTTGGCTATTGGCTGATCTACCATCCACCACCACAAGATCAATATTCTGATTGGTGCATGAGGCCCATGTGTCACCTTCGTCAACAGTTTCCTTCCTTTTTTGGGAAACAAACTCTCTTCTTATTTGCTAGAAGCAAACATTTGTTCTTGCTTATTATTCTGAGAATAGGGAAGATGTGAGCATGGGGACTCTCCCAACACTCCTGCATCATTACCACCATGGCTCTCAGTCACAAGACCACAAGCTCTTAGGAACAACCTTTTATGACAGTTCCCTCAATTTGGCAAAGAAACATGCATCTGGACCAAATTTTAGCTCCATATGTGCACGTGCCATTATGTACTTACCATGAACATCTCGCATTGGAACAAACTGTACAATGTCACATGTAGCAACACAATCTGTAGAGCTCTCTAATCGTTGTCCTTTATCAGCATCAAGGACCTGTTACAAAAACTTAAGTTAGATGACAGATTAACACGAGCGTAAGTTCAAGTTCTTGGAAAACAATGTCATACCTCAATTTGTCCAAAATCTGCACCTCCCACTCCCACTACAAGAATTGATAGTGGAAGATCAGATGCCTTCACCAAAGCGTCTTTCGTTTCTTGCAGGTCTGTAAGGACTCCATCGTAGAAAATGTGACAATTTATTTGATTACCAAATGAAGGACTGAAGGTGGAAAGAGACAACAAATGAAGTTAATTATTCTATTTACCGTAATAATGAGCAAGACAAAGTACTTTTTGCTGTTGTATGAAACGGATTGGCTTGCAATTTGAGCAGCTGTTTTAATCACTTGGCCAAACAACGTTAGTCCTGCCAGATTAACATTATGTAGAGCACTTGCATAAGCAGACATGATGCCTTCAACTCCTTCGACCTATTGAAAATTAGAAGCTCAATGCGTTGCTTGAGGAGTAGGAACATGTAGTTTTCATTAGGATGATACTAATGCTATGCAACAATCACAAATCACTTGATTTCAATGTGAGTCTTATAACGGTAGGTATTATTTTCATTATGTTAACAATTGTACAAGGAAGAAAAAAAGCATCGTACGTAGAGTGTAACATATAGCATTATGAAGAGTATTGAGTGATAACTCGATCAATCCATTTGATTTTTGTCGTTTTCATTTACTTAAAAAAATTTTTGAAGGACCATAAAGACTTTCTAAAATGATTGTATATATATAACAGTTTTGCATGTGTCATGGTTATCAACTAATGCTTTTACCAACTTCTTACTTAATTGGCTGACCATGACACTATTCATAACCAGAAGTGGTAGAGGAAGAAAAAAATCAAACAAAGCAAAAAAGATAAATATTAAATTTGTTAAGAACAGACAATGATGAGATACACAGGTTTAAACAAAAAAAAAAAGGGATTAACTACAGTATTGCAAGAGGGCAAACAAGATGGCGATAGTTCTGTGGAAACGCCAGTAGATGCAAACCAAAATGTTGCAATGTTGCATCAGAGACGAAGAAACAATAATTATAAAATGGGCGCCTCTTACCTCAAAGCTTCCTGCACTTCCATTCAGGTTGAAGCAATGTGAGATGGTTCCATCAAAAGCACTGCAGTTGTTTCTGCTTCAGGGTCATCTGAAAGGTTTTAGCTTCTTTATTTTATTTATGATGGGGATAAACGAAAAATGGTTAATTTGACAACCAATCTCTTCAAAGGGATTTATGATTATGATTTAAGAAAAAACAAACAATGGTTTTAGCATATTTTGTTGGCGATAAGCAAAGAGCCTTAATTTGGGAAACAACTATTTCTGTATCTTGGCACACATGCAGTCTATTGTTGAAATGCACATGCATTATGCTTAGATACACTTTAATACTTGTCATCATATATTTTTCTTCAAATATGCAGTTAGGGAGCATTGGAAATGGAATTGAATTTTAACATTCTGAAGAAACTTTAAATTGCTGCATCTTTTCTTTTACATTTTAACATTCTGCATTTTCATTTCTGTGGATCATCAGTGGCCACTTGGGATGGGTGAGATCTATTGCATTTGATCCAAGTAATGTCTAGCATCACGTTAGAATTTCTTGTCTAGTCAAAAATGTCTTGTTTATCCCAATTATCCTGATTAGATGGTTCAACATTACTTGATGTAAACTTGGAAATGGTTAGGTAACTATTATCTTTAGAAACTGCTCTGTAGCAATTAAACTAAAAAACTGCTCTATTCCAAAGCTCAGTTATTGCGAGGTGGCTAAGGAGATTGAGTGTCTCTTATTTCCAAATTGACTTTGGTCATGCAATCTCTTCTGTGATTTGAAAACCAAAGATTATGATTATGCAACTACCCTAATGCCATTCACTTGTGACATTTCTTTGTAAGGAACAACAACTGAGTGTTTTCGTTGTTATTTTTGCCCAACCAGATATGGGATGTGGGAAGTGGAAGGCTAAAACTCACACTAACAGGACACATTGAACAAATACGAGCTCAGCTCCTAACAAATTATTGATGTTATAGAAACTTTAGTGCCCAATTATGGTATGGTTAATGGCTATATTATTGGGCACAAGATGGGTAAAAAAGTGTGTTTTCTTTTGCAGGCCTTGCTGTCAGTAGCAAGCATACTTACATGTTTTCTGCTGGTGATGACAAACTAGTTAAATGTGAGGACCTTGAGCAGAACAAGTTTAGAACCTCCATGAAATAAAAAACTTCAAAAACTCCAGTGACACGATTTTCTACTGTAATGGGATCCTTATGGCTACTCAGTCTTATATACCTATCTAATCCAAACAATATTTCCATGATTTTCTTTATTTATCATAATGGTTGTGCATTAGTTATTCATATTATATCTTATTTATATATCATTAATGTTTTTAATTGTTTTAATATATCAATGGAATTCTTTTCTTATAGTAAAAAGCAGATCATGAGTGTGTTCCAAAATGGTATTGAGGCATTCTGGCTTTTGTTTATAGGTAACAATTAGTGGAGCCATACTATATGTTTCTGCTCACTTAGCATGTAATTTGTCACATAGAGGTAGTGTGAAGCAGCCCAGGTTTGTCACATAGAGGTAGTGTGAACTGACGTGGTATTCATCTCCTCTCTCTTTGCTCTCTTTCTCTTTTTTAATGTTTATATTTTCCAGTCATCTCCTGTAAAACAATAAAATCGTTTGAAAATATATTCAATTAAATGTTATATAACTCACACTTTAGCTAAATTTGCTAGAGGTTCCTACATGTATTCAGTCTTTGTTATAGAGCTTCCATCAATACAATTTATACTCTGATGAAAAGAAAAAACAGACTGTGTCGAACTTACCAAACAAGAATTTCTTGAAGCAGAATAAAATATAATTGAAATTATTGCTTGAACACTCTTCTTTTCAACTTCTAGAAGATAAGAGTTTATCCATGACTTGAACACTTTAGATGTCTCAATGATATAAGTGTCTCAATGTCTCTAGCATGACTTGAACACTTATATTTTGGTAAATTTGCTAGAGATATTTAGCTCATACTTTAGCTATCCATGACTTGAACACTTATCATTGAGACATTGCTTGAACACTCTTCTCTTCAAAAGACCAAAACTACTTCCTTCCTCTATTAAGCCTCTGCAGGTGGTAATTATTTCTTTCCCAGGACTTCCTTTTATTGCTTGTCCGCAACTAAAGTACGGAATAAAATGGTTATTGTTGTTTATTTCTATTGTGTCATAGTCATTTGCTTCTCTTTTCTTTCTTCTCAGTAAATATAAGTGTTTATGATGCAGCTGTATTTGGTTAACGTGGTTTTTACTTGTTTGTTATGAGTTGATAACTCAATTTACTTGAACTTTAAGTTTTACATAACTCATTTCCATCGTAAAAGAAAAATTGTAAGTATATTATTATCAGTATTCTATTCACAAAATTATAAATATTTTAAAATGGAGAAAGGGAAAACTAATCAATTAATTTTTCAAAAAGAAGAAAAGACACCATGGATATAGAGGATGCCAATGTATTCAATTCATATATGATATAATCTTAATTAACACTTCTTGTCATTTCCTTCTCTTTTCTTTCTTCTTAGTAAATATAAGTGTTTTTGAAAAATTAATCGATTAATTTTCCCTTTCTCCATGTTAAAATATTTATATTTTGTGAATAGAATTATTTATATTTTGTGAATAGAATACTAATAGTAATATACTTACAATTTTTCTTTTACGATGGAAAGGAGATACGTAAAACTTAAAATTCAAGTAAATTTTTTTAAATATTTTTATTAGTAACACACTTCTTTATTTATATTTTTTGAACAATGCTAGATATAGTTATAGGACGTATAAGGCTCGTGGACTTTTTTTTTTTTAAATAAAAAAATTGAAATTCACCATAAAAGGTTGATTTTTTTTTTTTTTTTAAATCTAAATTATAAATTTCTCCAATTTTTTTTCAAAGAAGTACGTAGGGTCTATATATTTTAAGATTGTAGAAATTATTTCTATTTTTTATTTAGAAAAGATACAAGGAAAATTATAACATGCCTTCTTACTTAGCTTTCAAATATTGTCTATTAATCTAACCGAAAACCAACTAACAGTATTTTCAAATCAGAATTTTTTTAAATTATAAGTTCAATTAGGACAATGAATTTGAAGATGGTTAAAGGTTCAAAAAAGCGTATCATATGAATTGATTGGGATAATAATAATAATAAAAAATCTTGATACAATGTACCATTTAAAATTCTATCATTGTTTGATGAAATAGTTCATATTACACAATATCGGTATTCATATCCCAAAGGAAAATACAAACCTTCTAAACAAGTTTATATATCGAACATGCAGCATAAGGACGACCAAAAAGTCATATTTCAAATTTACATGTTTAGGTAATGAGATAAGATGAAAATTTTGTGAATCGTAATGAAATAATTCATAAAAAAAATATTAGTAAAATAGTTTAAGTTAAAATATTATATTAAATTTTGAAAAATGAGAGAGAAAAGGTTGAATAAAAATATAATAATGTTAAAAAATTGTTTTGATATGATTTTTTTATATTATTTTTATTTTGAAATTTGAACCAATTGTATGATTTTTTTTGTTTGTTTGGAAGTTTAAGAAAATTATAATTATTAGATAATAATTAAATAAAAATATTGAAAATTTTAAATTAAAAAGTATTTTGTATTTCAGTAATATTTAGAAAATAAATAATAGGAAGTTTTGAGGTACAATATATCTCATTTTCCAAACATGACTTTAAGTAGTTCGTAAAAGATATAGACTTATCCTGTACCAACCAAAATGGTGAAAAGCACAACACTAATATAAAAAGTGATAATCAAAAGGCAGAGATCAAATGGTCAAATTATTATAATTGATAGGGATAATAATAACAAAAAAAAAAAAATCTTGATACATTGTACCATTTGATATTCTATCATTGTTAGATGAAATAGTTCATATTACACAATATCGATATCCATATCCCAAAGGAAAATACATACCTTCTAAACAAGTTTATATATTGAACATGCAGCATGAGGACGACCAAAAGTCATACTTCAAATTTACATGTTTAGGTAATGAGATGATATAAAAATTTTGTAAATAATAATAAAATAGTTCATTAATAGTAGTAAAATAGTTTGAGTTAAGATACTTTATTAAATTTTGAAAAATGAGAGAGAAAAAGTTGAATAAAAATATTATAATGTTAAAAAATTGTTTTGATATTATTTTTGTTTTGAAATTTGAACCAATTGTATTATTTTTTGTGTTTGTTTGGAAGTTTAAGAAAATTATAATAATTAGATAATAATAAAATAAAAATATTGAAAATTTTAAATTAAAAAATATTTTGTATTTCAGTAATATTTGGAAAGTAAATTATAGGAAGTTTCGAGATACAATTTATCTCATTTCCCAAACATGACCTTAAGTAGTTTGTAAAAAAAAGACTTATCTTGTACAAACCAAAATGGTGAAAAACACAGTACTATTATAAAAACTTTTTCACAGTACTATTATAAAAACTATTATCAAAAGGCAGAGATCATATGGTCGAATTATAATCAAAAGATTATAATTCAAGTTTATTTGTTGGCAACACCAGAGTTGTTAACTACAGTACTTCATGAGGAGTTATATCAAATCAATACATTGTCAAACTTTTTTTATTTGGCATTCTCTCGTACATATAAGAGACATTTAAAAATAAAGAAGACATAATAAAACAAGCAAACCATAATTAAACATTAATGGGAATGAAGGGTCCTCTGCCCTGACTGACTTCATCAAAAGAAAGAAATATCACCATTGGATCCACAAATTCTGAATGGAAAAGCTACATTCTAGCCTTCTTCAGAATTCTCAGAATGATCTTCATCTTCTGAAGGATGATTTTCATCTTCTTCAGAATTCTCAACCTTCCCATTGACAGAAAACAACATATTTATAAAGATAAAAGTTTCAAATATCAAATTATCATAAACGAAGCTTTTCATAAAAATAAAGAAAAAAAATCAAAGAAATATCAAAGCCATCCCGTTCACTAGGCTTTCCCCACCTTTTTTTAAAAATAAATAAATAAAATAAAAGCTCTGTTTTCTCTATGTTTAATATTACCTATAACGAATGAGATATTAGTGTGATTTATGAATGTTAAACCACCAATTTTACTTGTTTCAAAAATTTAACCTAATGGAAAAATATATATACTTAATTATCTATTTCAATAAGCATTAAGTGTGCTAAAAACACCAAAGTTTAGATCGAATGCTAATATATTTAAACTCCATAGAGTGTTAAGTTGGAGAATATATAATTGATTGCTTTTACTTAACGGATCATTATTGCATTCAAAGATTAAAAAAAAAAATCATGATTTTGTAAGTTGGGAATATACTTACCCTTTCTCTGAATAAGCATTGAGTATCATATTGATTTGACTCCCAAAGACAACGTGTAGTGGTATTAAGGTCATCCTCCCAATGCACATTCCGCTTCGAATTCCAACGGTGACGATCATCCCATACTGCTGTTAGCTCTGGTGTACTTAAGACTCCGTGACAAAAAGTCTTCATCTCAGGACAACATCTCACAATTACTTCTATCAAAGATGGGAACCCAAAGGAATAAGGTCTAGAGCAAAAGTGTGTGAGGTTTGGTAAGCCATCAAGTTCTAAGCATACTAAATTTTTGAAAGTAATCTCCACATTTGCCTCACCATCTTCCATTGCTACAATTTCAGTAATCCTTTTGCAATCAGTTACAGTCATTCTACTGAGTTGCACCAGAGTTTTGGCAGTTGAGGATGTTAATAAATTGATCAATCCGTGACAATCTGATATTGCCAATTCTCTCAAATTGTGAAGAGATACCGATGATGGCACTATGTTTTTCAATTTGCCACATCCTGACAGGCTAAGAAATTGCAGATTATGAGAAAGTGGGCATGGTTGGGTACCGTCTTCTTTCCACAAATGTATAAGCATAGGTAGATGATTGAGCGATAGTCGTCTTAATCGTATTTCTCGATCAACAAGTTCATGAGAGAATATTTCCTCCCAGCCACTACTCCGCACTTTAAGTTCCAACAGAGTTGGCAGCCTTATTATAGGAAAAGATGGACCTGCAGGAAAATCTGAAAATCTGCTAGGACATATTGTTCTACTGAAGCGCAATGACAAAATCTCCAAGTTGGGGAACGTAGCCTGTAAAGGAATCAAAACGAACATTAAACAAATTAATGAGATAAAGATGAGTTGGTATTCGATCTTCTTCAATTCCTTCATGATGATGTATAGGTTAACTAATTGATAGGGTTTATGTTGCAAGGGCTATATACGAAGGGAATTAAATACAAGATTGCATGAACTTATTGCAAGGGAAAAATTCTCTGTATATGAAAATTAAACATTTAGTAGTTGATAGGATGAGATTGTTAACCTCGTCAAACTCGAAAATGGGTTGTTGAACGCAAGTCTGGAGTTGGTTCTCTTGACTACTACTGCTTCTCGGAAATTTTGAAGCCCAAATCATGTTGATCACTCGTCCAAATCCCCCCAGTTCTAATTGTTTCAATGAAGGACATTCCAAATTAGTATGCACCCCTTCTAAAATCCACTTGAGTTTTGGCAATCCAACAAGTGACATTTCAGTTAGTGTGGGGAACTCAATATGTCTGGTTGTTTCTTCTTCTCTTGCTATACTTTCTTCCAATCCGAAACTTGGAGCTATTAAAACTTGTGATTCTTTACCACTTTGCCCCTCCATATTTCTAAATATAGTTTCTAATGAATCACAGTCCTTTATATGTAGACTAGTCAGACTTTGTATCAATGTTCTTGTTGTATGCAAATTAGATTGAAAGACGTGCAACAGCTTGTCACAATCTGAAATTCTCAATTCTTGAATATTGGGAAAAGAACTCGCGGTCACTTGATCCTGCCATATAATTTCCAACTTATCCAAGCTCCAAATGTACAACTTCTTCAAGCTCGGAAACGAGAGCTATAAAATAAATTAGAACAGGAACAGTGGTTAACACATACCCCATCCAACATAACAGAAACTATAAGAAATATATTTCAGCTCGAGTGGAATTAAATATATTTGATGTATTTGTAAAAGTGAGCATCGATATGTCCGCATGCAGTTTGATCATACTAATAATACATCATCTAATTTAATGAAAGAAATATCATATTGTAATAAACAAATATAATAAGATAAAAACAATTTCCAGTCTTAAAAATGAGGTTTCATATGTTTTGTTTGTTGGTAATACTTCAACACCTTTATTTCATGTTTCCAGCAACGAGACTCGATCTAATTCGTGGGTTTAAAACTTTTAAAATTGAGACCTAAACAGAAACTTTTTCTTATAAAAATATGAATTTAAGTTATTTCAAATTTTAATTAATGCATTAAAAAATCATATAAGTAATTTATTCTGTACAGATTATAATTTTGTTTATAAATCCGTTGTAATACTTAAAATTCTTTCTGTTTTCATTATTTAATTATTTCTTTATCAACCTGATATATAGAATAATGAGATTTGAGTATTTTTTTTAATAATGATTAATACTGTAATTAAATCTATATTTTCGAAAGACTAATTAATTAATTTTATCAACTTTATAAGGAGAGAGATCAAAATGATTTCACAATACAACCTCAATAGTTAGTTAAGACATGATATCCGGTATTGATCCAACGTCATGACAGAACCAGCTATAACCAAATAAGGAATAACGTACTGATCTTTTGGTTTATATATGTGGCTTTACATTTAAAGTTATATATTGTGGAACAACTAACTAAACATTATTCTTTAGTAATCAAATTTGAGTATTCTTTCATAATGATTAATATTGTAATTAAATTTAAAGTTCGCAAACATCAATTAATTAAATTTATCAACTTAAGGAGGGATCAAAATGATTTTATAATATTGGGATGTAAATGTGAAAATCTTAAGAGAGCCAATTAATTTAGTTTCTTTAATTACCTCATCCACCAAGAAAAGGGGCTGCTTAATGGACATCTCTGACTGCCTCTCTTTAATGGTTTCTTCAAAGCTCACAACTCCTGAAGCAAAAATCTCAACTTCCTCGCATCCTTCAATTTTCATCAGTTTCAGCATCGGCCATTTTGAAACATGCACTCTTTTGCAAAACCACTTGAGTCTCTTCAAATTTCTAAGCTCTAAAGTACTTACTCGAGGGAACACCAATGTCCTTTCTACCGCTTCTCCTCCTCCTCCTTCAACTGCAACAATTTCCTCCACCCCACAATCCTCAATCACAATTTTCTTCAATTGCTCGAGACATCTAAGAACCCAGGCTGGAAATAAACTTGTCAGGCTCTCGCATTTCCCAACGTATATATCTTGTAAAGCTTGAAACCTGAACATTGTCTGGGGCTCTTTACTCCAAACGTGCTTTATTTTGGGCAGACCTTCCAGATACAACTCTCTCACACTAGGGAAGCAAAGCTGCAGGATTTTAAATTCTCATATTAGTTAATGACTTTTGTTGCAGAGTGACAATCCTTCTTACAGTTGCCTCTTTGTTTTTAGTACTTTGTTTTATTAATAAAAGTGATATCTATTACCTATATAATTTTTTAAGCATCTTCCTCGTATTATAGTGAGCCAACTCATCACTTTATTTTATTAACATATTGATACCCTTCACGTACACATATTTATAAAATTTAGGGGCAGGGGATGCCAATTGGTTTGCAAGCCACTAGCATTGGGAATGTTTATGATTTATAGTACGGTATATATGCTTTGACACATTTATACGGACTCATGTCGATGTATGAAATCTTTTTTTGGTAATTAGTGTCTCTTGTACCTGATGGGGTAGAAGTGGCATGTGAAGATTGTGGTTGCCCTCTGTAATGATCTGCCCACAATCAGTCATGAATGAACTTTTTGTGCTAAAGAAGCTCACGAGTTCTGGAAGGTCCTCTAGCTCCAAGGTTTGCAGTTGATGGAACAATATTACATCTCCATCTTCTATTCCGTCTTTATCTTCTGCCACAACTATTGCACCCATGTTGTTGCATCTTTTTATTTTCAATTTTTCAAGTAGTGAAGGGACTTTGGCAATGGATGATGAGGAGACAAATCTTAATTTCTGACAGTTCTCCACCTTTAAAACTTTCAAGTTTTTGAAGTATATCAATGGAAGTTTGCCCTGACAAAGTACAAATTTGGAAACAATGATGCCTTAAAATCAATATAGTCCATCTATAAAATTCTCAATAGAGTTCCCAAGGATACAAAGTCATTATATCATGCCATTATAGATACTCAATTTGACATGCTATAACAGTTTAACAAAAATATGTCAAATTCCATATTTACGTACGCAATGAGCTTTTTTATTTGAAAATTGTTCTAAAAAAGTCTCATCTTATTTTTTCAAATCTAACATTTATGACTCAAGACTATGGTGTCCTTAGCCACAACCTCAGTAGAGGAATGCAATTATAGTTTAGGGGCAGGGGATGCCAATTGGTTCACAAGCCACTAGCATTGGAAATGTTTATGATTTATAGTTCGATATATCTACTAATAATACATCATCTAATTTAACGAAAGAATACCATATTGTAATAAACAAATATAATAAGATAAAAACAATTTCCAGTCTTAAATATGAGGTTTCATACGTTTTGTTTGTTGGTAATACTTCAACACCTTTACTTTATTTCATGTTTCCCGCAACGAGCCTCTAATTCGTGGATTTAAAACTATAAATTTAAGTTATTTCAAATTTTAATTAATGCATTAAAATAAAATATAAGTAATTTATTTTGTGGAGATTATAATTTTGTTAATAAACCAGTTGTAATACTTATAATTCTTTCTGTTTTCGTTATTTAATTATTTCTTTATGGACTTGATATACAGAATAATGAGATTTGAGTATTCTTTAATAATGATTAATACTGTAATTAAATCTGTATTTTAGAAAGACTAATTAATTAATTTTATCAACTTTATAAGGAGAGAGATCAAAATGATTTCACAATACAACCTCAGTAGAGGGATGCAATTATAATTTGGGGGCATAGAGTGTATATATATAGAGTGTATACTTACGGTCGACGCAAACTGTGTGGTTGCTCCACTTTCTTCTGTCCCTAATGCTGGGGATATTAAAACTTGTGGTTCTTTACCATTTTGCCCCTCCAGCTTTCCAAATATAATTTCTAACGAATCCATGTTCCAAAATTCCAGTGTCTCCAAGCTGGGGAATGAGTGCTGTAAAATTCATGGGATAAAGAGTAATTAGTTAAGACATGATATCCCATATTAACCGAACGTCATAACAGAACCAACTATAACCAATTAAAAAAAAAAAGGCTATAACCAATTAAGGAATAACGTACTGATCTTTTGGTTTATATATATATATATATATATATATGTGTGTGGGGCTTAACATTAATTGAAGTTATATAATGTGGAAGAACTAAGCATTAATATATAAAATCTATTAATCAAAGTTCGCAAGTCATGGAATTCAAGCTATATCTGAATGCATGCAGTTTTCATCTTCGTAACGACACATGAATTTAATTCCCCCACTTAAAAGTAGTAAAGCAAAATTTGACCATTTTACAATTATATTTTTAATATATATATATATATATTAATCTTTTAGAATGTTGAATGTATATATAACTGCATGTATTATTTTATCATTGATTATGGTGGAAAGAGTGGCATTTTTGGCACTGTAATTTTGATGAACTTGCGATGACTATTTTGACGGAAAAAGATTCGAATCTATTTTTTTTTTTTTAAATTTAAACACGGCCGGTACCACTTTGAAAAAGTCCAAACAATGGACTTTAACATGCACTTTTATAAATGCATTAAAAAACGTGTTTTTGTCATTTAATTTATACAGAATAATCAATTAAATTTATGTATTCCTTAATAATGATTAATATTGTAATTAAATTTATAGTTCCTAAAGATTAATTAATTAAATTTATGAACTTAAGGAGGGATCAAAATGATTTTATAATATTGGGATGTACATGTGGAAATCTTAAGAGAGCCAATAAATTTAATTTCTTTAATTACCTCATCCACCGAGAAAAGGGGTTGTTTAATATTGGACATCTCAGACTGCCTCTGATCTTCAATTGCTTTTTCAAAGCTCACAACTTTTGAAGCAAAAATCTCAACTTTATGGCATCCATGAATTGTCATCTCTTTCAGCATCGGCCATTTTGAAACATGCACTCCTTTGTAAAACCACTTGAGTCTCTTTAAATATCTAAACTTCAAAGTACTTACTCGAGGGAACACCAAAGTCCTAATTGCTACTGCTTCTCCTCCTCCTTCAACTGCAACTATTTCCTCCACCCCACAATTGCTAATCTCAAGTATTTTCAATTGCTCGAGACATGTGAAAACTGTTTTGGGTTCTTGACCACAGCTCCATACGTATTTTATTTTGGGTAGACCCCACATACACAGTGTTTGCAAGCTAGGAAAGGAAACCTGTCGAATTATGTTCTTTGTATCAATTAAAGAAGCTAAATATATATTTTTATGCTTCGATTTTGAAAATATGAAAATTAAATTGGAGAAAGAAAATAAAATAGCACAAATTAGGAAACAATGGTCTCTTAAAAAATCAATGTAGTCCATCTATAAAATTCTCAATAGAGCTCCCAAGGATACAAAGTCATCATATCATACCATTAATTGTAAATACTCATTTGTGATGCTATAATAGTTAACCAAAACATGACAAATCCCATATTTACACACTGAGCTTTTTTATTTGAAAATTGTTTTAAAAAAGTCCCATCTTATTTTCTCATATTTTACATAATAGAAGTATGACGCTTGATATGATCGGTCTTTGGGTAATTGTTGAACACTTAATTCAAAACGCACAGGCCGCTTGATATAAATATATATATATATATATTAATGTATTCTTGTTTCTTATTTAAGATGATTTGTAAAAGCCTTCAAATAGAGTTATTATTAAAGTTTTCATATTCTTATTTTTATTCTTTTAGTTTATTTGCATTTATATTTTCTTAAAGTGTTTTTAATATATATATTTTTTAATCATTTAGAATGCTGAATGTATATATAACATGTATTATTCTATTATTCATTATGGTGTGGCAAACTATAGCTACATCGTCGACACTTTCTGTTTCTATTTTAACAGAATTTTGGTGGACAGGGGGGCAATTTTGGCACTGTAATTTTGGTGAACTTGCGACGACTGACTTTGACAGAAAGAGATTAGAATCTTTTTAAAACAACAGTACCACTTTGAAAAAGTCGAAACAAACATGCATTAAAAACCATGCAAGTAATTTATTGTAATTTATTTTGTAAAGATTATAATTTTGTTAATCAATCAGTTGTAGTATTTATCACTTCCTATTTTTGTTTGGGTTTGTTTGAGGGGTGAAATGAAATAAAAATTTTATGAATATTAGTAAGATAGTTTGTGAATTACAGTGAGCGTTTGAGTTGTGTATTTTTTAGATTTTAAAAATATGAAAGAAAAAGTTATATAAAAAAATATTATAAAATTTATTGATAAAATATAGTTTTATAATATTATTATTATAAATGTTTATACTTATGATTGATAACGCGGTGTGCTTGACACATGATTTATATGGACTTGTGCAATGTGTCGATCTGAATACTTTTCCGGTAATTAAGTAGTACTCGTGTAATGTACCTGATCGTGATGTAGAAGTGGCAACTGAAGATCATGGTTGCCCTCTGAATTGGTTTCTCTACAATCAGCCATAAATGAATCTTTTGTGCTTAGGAAGCCCACGAGCATTGGAAGATCGTTTAGCACCAAGGTTTGAAGTCGACCGAACAACATTATATCTCCCTGATCTTCTATTCCGTCTTCTTCTTCTTTCACGAATATTGCACCCAAGTTGTCGCATCTTGTTATGTTCAATTCTTCAAGTAGTGAAAGGCCTCTGGCTATAGAAGATGAGAAGATAAATTTTAATTTCTCACAGTTCTCCACCTTTAAAACTTTCAAGTTTTTGAAGGATGACAATGGAAGTTTGTCCTGACAAATTTCTTCCAAGCTGAACATATTGTTCAAAACAAATGTCTCCAGGATAGGAAAGGCAACAACCGATGTCCCCGACTCAAGGATATGCTTAATATTACCATTGTTTTGGATATGGAAAAACTTCAGTTGTTGAAAATCTTCTCTATGTAATTCATATAAGACACTCTTAGTACTGTTCGCCTCGTCTAAGTAAAGATATTCCGTTCTCTTCAGTAGCATTTTGATCCCTAAGTCCAATCGGAAGCTCATATTCAGTTTGAGTTTAAAAACTCTTGAGAAGTCATTCTCCCCCATAAAATACGCGGGATGGTATCTTTTAATTCCAATGCATATCTTGCATCTCTCAAGCTTTTCAAAAAGCAAATTTGCCGGTAGATTGTTGGCATTCGGAATATTGGGAAAAGAAGTCGCGGTGACTTGATCCGGCCATATAATTTCCAACGTCTTCAAGCTCGGAAACGAGAGCTATAAAATAAATTAGAACAGGAACAGTGGTTAACACATACCCCATCCAACATAACAGAAACTATAAGAAAAATATTTCAGCTCGAGTGGAATTAAATATATTTGATGTAGTTGTAAAAGTGAGCATCGATATGTCTGCATGCAGTTTGATCATACTAATAATACATCATCTAATTTAATGAAAGAAATATCATATTGTAATAAACAAATATAATAAGATAAAAACAATTTCCAGTCTTAAATATGAGGTTTCATATGTTTTGTTTGTTGGTAATACTTCAACACCTTTATTTCATGTTTCCCGGAACGAGCCTCTAATTCGTGGATTTAAAACTTTTGATGAACTTGTGATGACTATTTTGACGCAAAAAGATTCGAATATATTTAAAAATTTAAGTACCACTTTGAAAAAGTCCAAACAATGGGACTTTAACATGCACTTTTATAAATGCATTAAAAAACATATATACGAGTGTTTTTGTCATTTAATTTATACAGAATAATCAAATAAATTTAAGTATTCTTTAATAATGATTAATTGTGTAATTAAATTTATAGTTCCTAAAGATTAATTAATTAAATTTATGAACTTAAGGAGGGATCAAAATGATTTTATAATATTGGGATGCAAATGTGAAAATCTTAAGAGAGCCAATAAATTTAGTTTCTTCAATTACCTCATTCACCGAGAAAAGGGGTTGTTTAATGGACATCTCAAACTGCCTCTGATCTTTAACTGCTTTTTCAAAGCTCACAACTTCTGAAGCAAAAATCTCAACTTTCTCGCATCTTTCAATTTTCATCTCTTTCAGCATCGGCCATTTTGAAACATGCACTCCTTTGTAAAACCACTTGAGTCTCGGTAAATTTCTAAACGTCAACTGAGTTACTTGAGGGAACACCAAAGTCCTAATTGCTACTGCTTCTCCTCCTCTTTCAATTGCAACAATTTCCTCCACCCCACAATCCTCAATCTCAAGTACTTGCAATTGCTCGAGACCTGTGAGAACTGTTTTGGGTTCTTGACCACAGCTCCATACGTGCTTTATTTTGGTTAAATCCTTAATATGCAGTGTTTGCAAGCTAGGGAAGGAAACCTGTCGGATTAAGTTATTTGTATCAATTAAAGACGCCAAAGATATATTTCTATGCTTCAAATTTGAAAATATGAAAATTAAATTAGAGAAAGAGTATAAAATAGCACAAATTTGGGAATAATGATCCCGTCAAAAATCAATATAGTCCATCTATAAAATTCTCATCAGAGCTCCCAAGGATACAAAGTCATTATATCATGCCATTATAGATACTCAATTTGACATGCTATAACAGTTTAACAAAAATATGTCAAATTCCATATTTACGTACGCAATGAGCTTTTTTATTTGAAAATTGTTCTAAAAAAGTCTCATCTTATTTTTTCAAATCTAACATTTATGACTCAAGACTATGGTGTCCTTAGCCACAACCTCAGTAGAGGAATGCAATTATAGTTTAGGGGCAGGGGATGCCAATTGGTTCACAAGCCACTAGCATTGGAAATGTTTATGATTTAAAGTTCGATATATCTACAAATAATACATCATCTAATTTAACGAAAGAATACCATATTGTAATAAACAAATATAATAAGATAAAAACAATTTCCAGTCTTAAATATGAGGTTTCATACGTTTTGTTTGTTGGTAATACTTCAACACCTTTACTTTATTTCATGTTTCCCGCAACGAGCCTCTAATTCGTGGATTTAAAACTATGAATTTAAGTTATTTCAAATTTTAATTAATGCATTAAAATAAAATATAAGTAATTTATTTTGTGGAGATTATAATTTTGTTAATACACCAGTTGTAATACTTATAATTCTTTCTGTTTTCGTTATTTAATTATTTCTTTATGGACTTGATATACAGAATAATGAGATTTGAGTATTCTTTAATAATGATTAATACTGTAATTAAATCTGAATTTTAGAAAGACTAACTAATTAATTTTATCAACTTTATAATGAGAGAGATCAAAATAATTTCACAATACAACCTCAGTAAACGGATGCAATTATAATTTGGGGGCATGCAGGGGAGGCCGTTCGGAGTGTTTATAATTGAAACTATATATATTTCGCCTATGTATAAAGAGTGTATACGTACAAATGACACAAAGTGTGTGGTTGCTCCGCTTTCTTCTGTCCCTGACGCTGGGCATATTAAATCTTGTGGTTCTTTACCATTTTGCCCCTCCAGCTTTCCAAATATAATTTCTAACGAATCCATGTTCGAAATGAGCAGTTTCTCCAAGCTGGGGAATGAGTGCTGTAAAATTCATGAAATAAAGAGTAGTTAGTTAAGACATGATATCCCGTATTAATCCAACGTCATAACAGAACCTATAACCAATTAATTAAGGAAAAACGTACTGATCTTTTGGTTTATATATGTGGCTTAACATTTTGAAGTTATATATTGTGGAACAACTAGCTAAACAATATTCTTTAATAATCAAATTTATGTATTCTTTAATAATGATTAATATTGTAATTAAATTTAAAGTTCATAAAGATCAATTAATTAAATTTATGAACTTAAGGAGGGATCAAAATGATTTTATAATATTGGGATGTACATGTGGAAATCTTAAGAGAGCCAATAAATTTAATTTCTTTAATTACCTCATCCACCGAGAAAAGGGGTTGTCTAATATTGGACATCTCAGACTGCCTCTGATCTTCAATTGCTTTTTCAAAGCTCACAACTTGTGAAGCAAAAATCTCAACTTTATGGCATCCTTGAATTGTCATCTCTTTCAGCATCGGCCATTTTGAAACATGCACTCCTTTGTAAAACCACTTGAGTCTCTTTAAATTTCTAAACTTCAAAGTACTTACTCGAGGGAACACCAAAGTCCTAATTGCTACTGCTTCTCCTCCTCCTTCAACTGCAACTATTTCCTCCACCCCACAATTGCTAACCTCAAGTATTTTCAATCGCTCGAGACATGTGAAAACTGAATGATGCACTCTTTTGTAAAACCACTTGAGTCTCTTTAAATTTCTAAACTTCAAAGTACTTACTCGAGGGAACACCAAAGTCCTAATTGCTACTGCTTCTCCTCCTCCTTCAACTGCAACTATTTCCTCCACCCCACAATTGCTAATCTCAAGTATTTTCAATTGCTCGAGACATGTGAAAACTGTTTTGGGTTCTTGACCACAGCTCCATACATGCTTTATTTTGGGTAGACCCTCCATACGCAGTGTTTGCAAGCTAGGAAAGGAAACCTGTCGAATTATGTTCTTTGTATCAATTAAAGAAGCTAAATATATATTTTTATGCTTCGATTTTGAAAATATGAAAATTAAATTGGAGAAAGAAAATAAAATAGCACAAATTAGGAAACAATGGTCTCTTAAAAAATCAATGTAGTCCATCTATAAAATTCTCAATAGAGCTCCCAAGGATACAAAGTCATCATATCATACCATTAATTGTAAATACTCATTTGTGATGCTATAATAGTTAACAAAAACATGACAAATCCCATATTTACACACTTGAGCTTTTTTATTTGAAAATTGTTTTAAAAAAGTCCCATCTTATTTTCTCATATTTTTCCATAATAAAAGTATGACGCTTGATATGATCGGTCTTTGGGTAATTGTTGAACACTTAATTCAAAACGCACAGGCCGCTTGATATAAATATATATATATATATATTAATGTATTCTTGTTTCTTATTTAAGATGATTTGTAATAGCCTTCAAATAGAGTTATTATTAAAGTTTTCATATTCTTATTTTTATTCTTTTAGTTTACTTGCATTTATATTTTCTTAAAGTGTTTTTACTATATATATTTTTTAATCATTTAGAATGCTGAATGTATATATAAACATGTATTATTCTATTATTCATTATGGTGTGGCAAACTATAGCTACATCGTCGACACTTTCTATTTCTAATTTAACAGAATTTTGGTGGACAGGGGGGCAATTTTGGCACTGTAATTTTGGTGAACTTGCGACGACTGATTTTAACGGAAAGAGATTAGCATCTATTTAAAATATTTTTAAAACACCAGTACCACTTTGAAAAAGTCCAAACAAACATGCATTAAAAACCATGTAAGTAATTTATTGTAATTCATTCTCTCTAAAGATTATAATTTTGTTAATTAATCCGTTGTAATATTTATCTCTTTCTATTTTTGTTGGGGTTAGTTTGAGGGGTGAAATGAAATAAAAAATCTTATGAATATTAAATATGCCATAATTCATTTTTATGGAATTAGCTTTTTTATTTCAAAATTATTTTAGACAAGTCGTCCCATCTTATTTTTGTTTTCAAATTTAAGTACTTTTATGCCCTAAGACTAAGCTGTAGGCGTCTTCCGCGACAACGTAATAGAGGCGCATGCAATTATACTTCGGTCACAATGAATGCCAACTATAAATGTTTATGCTTGTGTAATGTGTGGAATATTGTTTGGGTAATAATTACATACTGTGTAATGTACCTGATGATGTAGAAGCGGCAACTGAAAATCATGCAGGTTGCCCTCTGAATTGGTTTCTCTTGTGCTTAGGAAGCCCACGAGCTTTGGAAGATCCTTTAGCACTAAGGTTTGAAGTCGACCGAACAACATCATATCTCCCTGATCTTCTATTTCGTCTTCTTCTTCTTTCACGAATATTGCACCAATGTTGTTGCATCTTGTTATGTTCAATTCTTCAAGTAGTGAAAGGCCTCTTGCTATAGATGATGAGAAGATAAATCTTAATTTCTCACAGTTCTCCACCTTTAAAACTTTCAAGTTTTTGAAGGATGACAATGGAAGTTTGACCTGACAAATTTCTTCCAAGCTGATCATAGCTATCAAAATAAATGTCTCCAGGAAAGGAAAAAAGGCAACATCCGGTGTCCTCAACTCAGTGATATGCTTAATATTACCATTCTTTTGGATATGGAGATGCTTCAGTTGTTGAAAATCTTCTCCATGTAATTCATGTAAGACACTCTTAGTACTGTCTGCCTCGACTAAGGAAAGATACTCTGTCCTCTTCAGTAGCATTTTGATCCCAAAGTCCAATTGGAAGCTCATCTTCAGATTGAGTTTTAAAACTCTTGAGAAGGCTGCCTTCCACGTAAAAACTGGATCGAAGATTTCATTTCCAATGCGTATCTTGTATCTCTCAAGCTTTCCAGAAAACAAATTTGCCGGTAGATTGTTGGCATTCGGAATATCTATCTCTAAAGTGGTCAAGTGTGACAATTTCTTTAGCTCTGCAAGGCTAGCATTTTTTCCTTCATTGCTGGGTCCTTCAAGCTCCCATTGGACTTCGGTTTTTTGCATATACAACTCTTCTAAGATGACCAAGCTTGACAAGACATTAGGAGGAATCACTCTAAGTCTGAAACAATAGCTCAAATCCAATAACTGCAAACGAGTCAACGACTCTATTTCTCTTGGGAGATTTGAAATGTCAGAATGAGCAAGACTAAGAATTAATAAACTCTTGAGTTCTCCAATCCAATGAATATCTCCCAACCTACATCCATCTAGACATAATGTTTGTAGGTTTGTAAGTGGAAAAAGTGATGAAAGTCGCATTCGTCTCAAACTCAGAACTTCGAGCTTGTCCATCCCTTGGAAGAAAATGTCCGAGATTTTCAAATTGAGTAAGCATTCGACATGAAAGAATCTTAATTTAGGACATTCCATTTTATTGAAATGTTTAAGGATTTCTCCACCATGAATAGAGAGCGCCTCACATCTATTTAGTGCATCCACATCTAGCCATGCTTTTTGCGCACCATCATCTCTCATGACAAACATATTATGATTCTTTGACGCAATTATTGTAGCAACATCACGAACAAGATCATGCATGTAAAATACCTCGGAGCTATGTGGACTTTCTAGTAGCAAACAAGAATCTAGAAGATTACTAACTAAACTCTCTAGTCTGTTTCTTGCTTCTTCCAATGTATAAATGTTGTGGAATAAACCCAAACCGAAACCATATCTCTGCAAGTCCCGATAGGAAATGTAGTAACCTTGTTGAGCACAGAGCAAAAAGAGGGATTTGACGGCATCTTCACCATCAAGATGTTCATAACTCAACTGTATACAAGAATGGACGTGTGACCATAATTTTGAGTTATGTTCTGGAGTGGGTCTTGTTAGTTGCACCAGGGCATCCTTCCATGTAGCCAAACTCTTATTTTTTAATGCCTTCGAAACTGTTACGAGAGCAATAGGAAGACATGCACACTTTTCGGCTATCTTAGTTGCTATGCCTCTCACTTCAGGCGGCCAATCTTTGAAACAATCACCTGCCATCTTCTCAAATAAGTTCCATGCTTCTTCTTTCCGTAAAATCTTAAGTTCATGAATTGCTTTTTGGGTGTCCATTCCACTCATTAATACATCACGATATCTGGATGTCATTACTACTTTGCATCCTTCAGAAGGAATTCCAATTTCCTGTAAATCAAATGCCTTACATATATCATCCAGGATAATAAGATTCTTCTTGTCATTTGATAGCCTCTGTCGCAGAAGACATGCTCTCCCTTTTTCAGATTCTTGATCAAACTTTAGACCTAGCATCTCTGCAATTTCTTCTTGAATACGCCTTACATCTAGGTTGTTTGGCACAACTGTCATAACCACCTCATTGAATAACTTTTCTTCCACAGCTTGTCTGGCAATTTCTTTCATCAAAGTAGTCTTTCCAACTCCAGGCATCCCCCACACCCCGATCTTGTCGATATCAGCATTTCCCAATGCCTCCATAATCCCCTTCATCACTGTCATCCTCGACCCCATGGCCATGTAATCCTTGTTTCTTATTCTCTCCATTCCTTCTAAAGGAGGACGATACGAAACTTCTTTAAAGTTATCATTGTCACATCTTGCAATAAGTTGGGCAATATTTTCCACTATATTCTTTGCCGCTCGACTTACTTGATGCCGATGTATTAAGTTTAGGCATGCCGCATTAGAGCACCTCATGCTTGCTTCTTCTTCGCTTTCACGAAGTCTGCTGATGGCCAATTCTATAATAGCTACATCTTCCAGCCACCTTATAACAACACGATGAATTTGCTCACTATTTCTTCGCGCAACATTAACTGAGGATTGCACCCTGTCTTTAGCATCCCGCAATTCCCCTTCCTTATAATTCAGCTTCTCTTTGTTGCTGTTGTACTGACATGAATAGAAAAGCCTCCGTCCAATAGGTGCAACAGTGTACTCTACTATTTTCTCAACAAATGATATACAGATAGTATCTACCATTTTTGTTCCAGTGATTTTTTTATTTTTTTTTTGGTTGCAAGTAGAAAAGCAACAAAATAACTATTGTATCACCGAGAGATGGGAAAAACAAAGATGGAGATAAGAGAGAATAGGAAAATGAAGATAGAACAGACTTTGGCAGTGAGTATTTTAGAGGCAAAACAAACGGTGTAAGAAGGGGCAAGGCTTTCATTCACAAGATGATAAGTGAATATTAGTAGCGAGCAATACACCTTCAGGAAGAACAGACAAATGATGTGGTCACCCAAAGTCGGTGACAGATCCTCCAAGTAGTTCGTTGTATGCTGAGCATTCAAATTTATGTACAAATTAGGAGCTGGTTAGATTATAAAAGCGGTTCACTACAATAAATTTTGAAAACCAAATTGGAAATATGACTGATAGATAATGGTGAAAAAAGAAAACCTTGACAACCAATAAATAAAATGAGATAGAGAAAGAGGGGGGGAAAAAAAAAACAGGCTCAAAAAGAAGCATGAAAGATGGGAAATGAGAACGACCCACCAAATTAAGGTCTTTTTGACTGAAACTATTTCAATCTCATTTCATTGCTATAATTGATTTAAATTTTTAAATAAAATATAATACATAATTTCATTTTTTTAATTTTAATATATGAATAATATTAATAAATAATATTTTATTCAAATTTCATCTCGAAAAATAAAATGCTACCAGAAAGAAGTAGAAGAAAAGGAAATGCAAATATGTCCTAAAGACGGGTAGAGAATGAAATATGCCATAAAATTAGGGGTAAAAAAGGAAAAAAAAATTTGATCCAAGAAAGAAGTAAAAGAAAATAAAATCGGACGATGTTATAAAGCTAGGGGCCAAAAAGGAAAAAATAACAATAAAATATGTCATAAACGCAAGAATAAGAAAGGAAAAAAATTTATTTTAAAAAAGAAGTCGTAAAAGACAAAAATTCAAAAATTATTATTCATATGCTATTCATGCTTATTTAATAGATAGAGTAACTGATATATATTCTGCTAATTTTCGAGATATCAGCCAAAAATTCTGCATATATTGGGTTGGAAGAGAATGGATTTAAAAGGATTCGGCTAATTAATTGTGATGGTACTATATAATATATAACATATATAAATCTTTAGATAGATCAAGAAGCAAGCACGTACGTACCCCACTTTTTGTCCTCCTCTTCCTCCATCCCGCATCAAGACTGCAAATTACTCAAAGATAGTCACTGCATTTAGAAGTGAAACGTCAATAAGGGTGTCTGGCGAAGTTGGGCATATCACTGACTCTTTAGGGTGGAAATTGTACTGAAATGCTTCGTTTTATAGATCAATCGTGTTCCTCAAATTTGTATTTCATTTGAATCAGCAGACAAAGCGAAAACCTTTTTTCCTCTTTTGTTTTATCTTAGCCATTGCCGTTTCTTTCAAGTCCCCAGCTTCTTTCAATTGAAGAAGAGCCCTGACACCCAGTCTTTTATCCGCTCTCCCTCTCATAGATTAGCCGTCTCAAATACAAGATTCACTCCAATGGCTGCCGATAGCACTAACTAAACCGTTGGGCTCTCTGAGACTTTCACAAGATTGGGAAAACAAGGCAAGGTAAGCAACCATTTCACTTTCTGATTCGCTTATTTATATTTCAATTTTCATTCTCATATTTTCCCACGGATTATTATCTGTTTCAATTGGGTTTCTGGTAGTTTTTTTTTTATCTGTTTTTTCTGAGTTAGTGTTTTGGGTGTTGACAGTGGACTACTGGTATATTGCCTTGTTTTCTTGTCATTTTAGTACATGCCATTGTTGATCTTGGTCGGTGTGGTAATGGAGCACGATTTAATGATTTTCTAATACACCATGATTTTACTTTCTACCACTGAAGGACTTCACGAACAGCACACAGAGCATCAAAAGCTAGCGTAGAAAAGATCGATGTTTGGTTTTGTTTGTTAACATACTGACTACTCCTTCCACTGAAGCAAAATGATTAATGCGCACTATAAAAGCATGTGCGTGGGTACTGAGCGAGAACAACACAGTATGGGTAGCGACCGACAATTGATATTGAAAAGCTGTTAACTTGCAAAGTAGTGTTACCTGGTTCGAAGCTGAAAAGTGGGTAGCGGCCGAGCTCAGTGACTCCGTCCAAAACGCAAATCTCAGAGAGAGGAAGAGAACTGGCAGACAGTGATTCTCAAATCTGAGAAACAGGAAGAGATCTAAGAACAAAGGATTCGGCCGTCCAATGTATCTTCCCCTTTATTTCGTTCCACCGGCCAGAGTATTCAATTGGAGTGGTAATCGGGTATCCCCCACCGCCCCCAATTAACTGAATGCAAGTGACAAGGAATGAGACACCAAAAAAAATCTGAGGCCTCAAAAGATAAATAATTGAAACTTCATAAATGCTGCATTTATTTTGCAAAAGAAAAATAATAATAATCGTACTTTGACTTCTAGGATTAAATTTCTGAATTTCATCTGATTAATACAAAGTAGAGCGATACTAAATATATAATTAAAATATACAAATCTTTAACAAATATATGATTACGTCATATATTGTTATGCTTAAATTCTTAACGTGGAAAACTTTAATGTCTCTTCTACTCTTTAATTTATATCTGTGCTTATAATTTCTCGAAGGGATTAGGTTAAGTTTGGAAGTTTTTTCAAAAACAAACTTTTTATCTTATTTTATCTCATCATTATAATTTTTTAAATTTTTACATAAAATATAATAAATAATTTAACTTTTTCAAATCTCAATTCAACTTTTTCAAATCTCAAAATAATAATAATACTAAAAAATAATATTTCATTCATTTTTCAATTTTTATCTCAAATTACAAATTCTCATCGAAGGAATTAAATGATTACGATAAAACTGTGGTATTAAAAATGGATGGTGGAACACGTTATGAAAGTAAATCAAATTAATGTAAAGTAATTGCGTTAAATAGGAAAAGGTTTTCCTCTAAATACGTGGGTTGGCAAATCTTCTTAAAACTAATATAGACAAATTGTCACATATCTAGTCTTCATATAAGAATTAACATGTTAATTTTAGCTTTGATTATTAAAATATATATAAACTAATTACGTGCTTAATAGACTTTTGTAATTTTTAAATTAAAATGGGTCTAACAAAATATGAAATTCGATCATAGATACAAGAATAGTAAATTTATTTAAAATATTACATCTGAGTAAAGAAGAGAAATTTCGAACAAGAATGAAAACCAATCGAGAAATCTAATTGTAATAATCTTCATGCACGTTTGAGATTACGGTCAGAAATATAATTTATAGTAATAAACTTTTTTATTACAAATTTATTTATTATTTAGTAAAAATATATTTAAAACACTATTAAATATATTATATTTATTTAAAATTAAATTTAAAAAAATACTTTCAAACATGTATGCCCCTCAGTGCAAAGTAAATCAAAGATGACGATAATCCTATACATAAAAAGGGGATCCATGATATTGGAAGAAAAAGCAGGTACATATAGCCAGCCGAAGTAAAATAAAATAGTTTACTCTCTTAATTAGTGTAGTATATCTGTATATTTATTATTTATATATTGAAGTGTAAAATTCTTTATTGTAGATACAATAGAAGTTTCATCTTCATGTTGATTTGGCAAAATCTCGATCTTTATGTGCGAGAGTATTATACTGTCCTTTTGTTTAAGGGTTTTATTACACATCATCTTAAGTAATATATTACATTTTGTTTTAATTTCTTTTATAACTTTTTAAAATTTTTTGTGTTACATTTCTATTAAATTAAATAAAATTTTTTATTTATCATTCTTACACTATATGTAAAAATAAATAAAATAAAAAAATTATGTATAATATGTAATATTAAGATGATGAATAAGAATTATGTATAATATGTAATATAAAATGTTAGATTCGTTTAAAATTTGAATTGGACTGAAATCAACTTAATTTGCTCTAATTTTAGGCTGAGTCAAACATTGAAATACCTAATTATAAAATTATTAAACTCATCTCAACTCAAAATCTCTTTATAATTAAGATCCATAATTTTTTTCAACTCAATACCTTCATAAATTTATTTAACTTTTCATAAATATATTCAAATTTATCTTGAATAGATTTCATAAAATTTACTCTATTATTTTAATGTTTTTTTATTATTTATAAATAATTTAATTTACCTCAACTCAATTTAAGATCTAAACAGGAAGATATTCTTAAAAAGAAAATACTGCTTATGTCCTCATCTGCATTAGACCTGTTCATCCGAGTTCCGACCCGAAAACCCGGGTTTACCCAAACCGGAATTCGGATTTGAAATAAGGGCCGGAACCCGGGCCAGATTAGTTCGGGTCAGATCTGGGCCGGAGGATGAAGGCGACGGGTGAGACACGAGGGGGGAGAAGGGCCGCTTGAGACACGGCGGCGGCGGCTACGGTTACGAAGTTTCTTTCGCTTGAGAGAGAGAGAGAGAAGGGGGGATCGGGACGGGGGTAGGAACCGTAGGATATTTTGTTTTTATACCAACCCGGTTGTACCGGGTATTGAATACGGAACCCAGGTTTCAAATCCGAATCCGGACCGGCTATTCCGTTTATTTTAATTGCGGATTTTGGCCCGGATTTGATCCGGTCCGAAACCCGTAACCGGAACACGGTTATCCGGGTTTCGAACTGGGCCGGATAAAAATCCGACCCAGATAAACACCCCTAATCTGCATGGCATCCCTGTCGGTCTAATGAATAAATGAGGGCGGCAGAAGTCGGAAATACGACTGCCTTCTAATGGAAGAAAAAGTAAACCGTACAACGGCCGATCGATAACAAGTAAGACAGTGAAAAAGAAAAACACAAAAGCTGAAAAAGAAGCATTATGACAGATGATAAATGATAAAGGACCACCAAACTGAAAAGCTGCATTATGATAGCGTTATTTATTTTCATAAAAAATTTTATATCATTTTATTTAATAAATATAATTTTTAAAAATTTTATATAAAATAAAATAAATAATTTAAGTTTTTAAATTATAAAATTAAAATAATATTAAAAAATACATTTTAAAAATCAAAAAACCGTAATTTGATTTAATTTTTGACTGTCAAAATCCGTATGTAGGCGTCCAGCATTCTACATTATAACAGATGATGATAATTAAATGATGAAGCCGCCAAAACTGAAAAATCGGGTTTTGATTTTAGCGAGTAGAGATGAGAATTTTAATTTTGAGTTAAATGTCATAAATGCAGGGATAGAGAAGGAAATTTGCCATTAAAGTGGGGGGAAAAAGGAAAAAAATTGCTCCAAGAAAGTTCAAGAAAATAAAATGGGAAGACGCCATAAACCCGGGGGCCAAAAAGAAAACAATAATAATATATGAAAAATGCTACTCTTACCAATATTTAAATTCAACCATATATTCAATGGATTTAAAAGGATTGGCTAATTAATTGTGATGGTACTATTAATATATAACATATATAAATCTAGGGATAGATCAAGAAGCAAGCACATACGTACCTCACTTTTTGTCCTCCTCCATCCCGCATCAAGCCTGCAAATTACGCAAAGAAGGTCACCGGAATCAATATCGATCGGCATTTAGATGTGAAACATGATTAAGACTATGCGGCGAAGTTGAGCATATGACTGACTCTTTATGACAGAAAGAGTACTGGAATGCTTCGTTTTATAGATCAATCGCGTTCCTCAAATTTGTATTTCATTTGTATCCGTACGCAAAGCGAATACCTTTTTTTCTCTATTGTTTTATTTTGGCGTTTCTTTCAAGTCCCCAGCTTCTTTCAATTGAAGAAGAGCCCTGACACCCAGTCTTTTATCCCGCTTTCCATCTCAATAGATTAGCAGTCTCAAGTACAAGATTCACTCCAATGGCTGCCGTTAGCAATAACCAAACCGTTGGGCTCTCTGAGACTTTCACAAGATTGAGAAAACAAGGCAAGGTAAGCAAGCATTTCACTTTCTGACTCTCTTATTTATATTTCAATTTTTCCACGGGTTATTATCTCTTAAAATTGGGTTTCTGGTAGTTATTTTTCATATCTGTTTTTTCCGAGTTAGTGTCTTGGGTGTTGACAGTGGACTACTGGTATATTGCCTTGTTTTCTTGTCATTTTAGTACATGCCATTGTTGATCTTGGTCGGTGTGGTAATGGAGCACGATTTAATGATTTTCTAATACACCATGATTTTACTTTCTACCACTGAAGGACTTCACGAACAGCACACAGAGCATCAAAAGCTAGCGTAGAAAAGATCGATGTTTGGTTTTGTTTGTTAACATACTGCCTACTCCTTCCACTGAAGCAAAATGATTAATGCGCACTATAAAAGCATGAGCGTGGGTACTGAGCGAGAACAACACAGTATGGGTAGCGGCCGACGAGTGATATTGAAAAGCTGTTAACTTGCAAAGTGGTGTTACCTGGTTCGACGCCGAAAAATGGGTAGCGGCCGAGCCCAGTGACTCTGTCCAAAACGCCGAGCTGAGAGAGAGGAAGATAACTGGCAGACGGTGATTCTCAAACCTGAGAGAGAGGAAGAGATCTAAGAGCGAAGGGTTCGGCCGTAGAAGATTTTGGACGAAGGGTTCTGCCGTCTGAGAGAAAGGAAGAGAGGAGAGAGGAAAAGGACGTGCTTGGTTCTGGGAAAAGGCCGTATGCGTTTTCTTCGTCTTCCTCCGTGTTTTATGGTCTTTTAAATATAATAAGCCACATGTAAGAAAAAAGTAAAGAAAAAACACGCATACAAAATCAACTGGTGATAGCTCTTAGGAGCTACTAGCAGTGGCTGTAGAGTCACTTTGACAAATACAAAAATCACCCTTTTCTTTTTTTTTTTCACTTGTACAATGTATTCACATTGGGATTTATGAACTTTAGCTAAAATAATCTTCTTTCTTATTTTAATTGTTTAAATTTTGCAAAATACGTTCCATTCTATTCAATATTCTCCTCCTTTTTAATGAGGTTAGGATTGCTTATCTGGACTAATTAGAAGTTTTTGTTTTAAATAAGATAAGGTTTTCCTCTAAATTGGGGTGAAAAAATTTATTTAAATTAAGAGTAATGATATACACAAAATACATTTTCACAACATATTTCATAATAATATAGTAAGATAAGAGTATTTTTGTATAATGATGTTATTATCATAAGATGTTTTTATAAAAATACCTCTCATTTTAAATATAGTTGTTTAAATAATTGAGAAAAAACTGTCTTGCACCTTTTGAGAATGTAAGAAATACATGTTTATTTATTTTTTAATGTAGATGCACATGTTTATTTTAGCTTTAATTATTAACAAAATGTTTTGTCACGTGATTAATAGGCTTTTGTCATTTCTAAAAATTGGTAGAAGAAAATCCTCTTAGTTTGGGAAAATATATTATTCTTTAAAAAAGGTTGCATTAGGTCAGGTTAAGCTAAAATTTTTTGCATGTGTGAAAAGTTGAGAACAAATTACAATTCGGACCAATTTTAATAGATTTTAGAATTTGTGATGGCACGTGAAGGTAATAAACTTATCTTTTTTCAATCACAAAAATTAGATCTAAAAGATCTTATAGTGGCGAATCCAATGATCTAATGCGTGTGACGAGAAACTTTACCGAAACATATAACACATGAGGACCACGCGTAATTATGAGAAGCGCATGAGGACAATTAGATATTTATTTTTTCTATAATAAATATGTAGTGTGTAGATAATAAATAAAATAATTCAATTAATTTAATAAGAATAAAATGAAATAAAAAAATATTTTAATATATAAAATCTGTAGTGTGGGATGATGTGTAATATTTTTTAATTAGATATTATAAATTATAAAGAGAATATCAAATTTATAATTTTTTTTATAATCTTATATTAAAATAGAAGACGACTGACCGATCGATGTGATCATGCAGGAAAAAGGAAAAGCAAAAGCTGAAAAAGATGTATCATCAGTCATGACAGATGATAAATGATTGTACTGTCTATTATATGGCTTCATAGAGTTGTGTAGCTGTAAAGCCTCCGATTCGTACCAATTTGTTTCCGATAAAATAATTTATTATTTTTTAAATATTTTTAAACTAATTTTAAATATTTTTTAAAAAAATTTATAATATCAATAAAAGATATTTATTTAATCACTAAATAATAATAAAAAAACCCATTAGACAAATACTCGAGATCTATTATCGGGTTCTGAAGTATTTTTTTTGTAAAATATAGGAAAAAATTAAAAATAATAATAAAATAGTTTACAAATAATAATAAAATAGTTCTATTAAGATATTTTATCAAATTTTAAAAAATGATAAAAAATAAATATAAATATTAGAAAATTAAAATATTATTAGAATATAATTTTTAATTTTATTTTATTTTAAAATTTTAAAAAAAATAATTTTAAAAAATTATAATCATTAGATAATAATTAAATAAAAAGATGATGAGTTAAAATTTAAAAATATATATTTAAGTGATTTTAGAATGATAACACGAGTTGAAATATCGGGACTTCAGGAATTCTAACCGTTTTCCGACTAAAACTAGACAAATGGTGCCGTATTGTAAAATCTTTAACAAATATATTATTTTACGAGAAATAATAATACGAATGTAAATCTTCTGGGCTGCTTTTTTTCAAAAGTTCATTTTTTTTGAGTTTTCTATTGGCGTAATTTGTAGATTAAAATGAGTAGAAAGTTTTTATTTATAAGAAAGTGTCGATAACACCCAAATTGCTTATTTAGTAACATTTTTATTTATTTTTAAAATAAAAAATTATATATAATATGTAATACAAAGATGATGAATAAGAATTTGGCCGAATTTAAAATTTAGATTGAAATGAGATCAAATCAATTCAGTTTAATTTTAAGCCGAGTATAATATCTAAATATCCAACTCTTAAATCACTAAATTCGTCTCAATCATTTCAATTCATTACTATATATAAGAGTACTAGCATTGGTTTCTATATATGTATTTTTAAAATCACATTTTTTTAATATTGATTTTGCATATCAAGAAAAACTCTCATATTGGATTATATATCTTTGAACTAAATAATAATAAAAATATTATTATTTTTTATTTTTTGATGTTTTCCTTAAATTTATTTATTTTTATTTATTTTACAATTAGCACAATGTGCTAAAAAATACTAATTACATATATCTAAATATTACCAATTTCATACATTAAAATGGCTAATTTTATCAATAAATATTAATATGCACTAAAAAACAAATTGTATTATCAACTTGACACAAATTTTATATATGGAAATCATCTTAATACAAATTCTACAAATTTGACTTTAATGGGTAGGAGAGAGAAAAAATAATAAAATAATATTATTTATAATTATGTAAAATTTTAAATATACATAATTTAATATAGATAAATTTAAAAAAATATTATATAAATATAAAAATAAATATAAAGATGTATAAATCATTGCCAATACTCTATATAATTCAATTCATTTTACTTTCAGTTCAACGTTCAAACAAAATCTTATTAAAAGAAAGAAAATAATGCTCAAGCCCTGAGTGTAATCTGTATGGTGTCTCTAACACCCTGTCGGTCGATTGAATAATAGAGCGTGGCAGAAGTCGGAAATATGACTGGCTTTATAATGGAAGAAAAAGCAAACACTTACAACGACCAATCGAAAAAAAGTAAGGTACGGTAAAAAAGATAAAAAACAAAAGCGGAAAAAGAAGCATTACGACATATGATGATAAATGATAGAGGACCCACCAAATTGAAAAACTGCATCTTGATTTGATTTTCCACTGTCACAGTCCGTCCGTTATTGTCCGTTATGGTTGTGTTATTTGACAAATTCTTTTTATTTAAAATAAACTAAGTGATTATAAGATATTAAATTTAATGGAATGAGAGCTTTATTAATAATTTTAAAATAAATAAATACAATATAAGAGACATAAAAAAGAAAAATATTGAATAAAAAATTTGACTTCTATCCATTTTTTATAAATGAGAAGTCGCTTAAAACAATTTTTATATAATTTGATAAATAAACTATTAAACTACAATTAAAAGTCATAGTGTATTGTTATGTTCTATATTCTACTAGTCTGAATTAGTTAAACGAGATTTTTACAACCACTTTATTTTCATTCTTGAATAAAATTAACAACAAATAAGTAACAATCGAAAGATGGATCGATATGTTACTATATTTTACAAATTAGTTAAAATAATCAATCTTCTTGCTTATTTCAATTGTCCAAATTTTACAAAATGCCTTGCATTCTATTTACTATTATTCTCCTCTGCTCCATTTAAGGTTGGTTGGGTTTGGATAGTAGACTAATCATATTATTTTTGTAATTATTTTTCACTTACTTTGATTATTATTTATTACTATTTAATATTTTATCATTATTTTTTTTATAATTTTTCATTATTATTTATAAATTATCTGAGATCACATAACTATCCAAACATATTACTATTTTATTTTATCTTATCATTATAATTTTCTTAAATTTTCATATAAAATAATAAACTATTCAATTTTTAAAAATTTTTAAAAAATAATAATATTAAAAAATTATCGGTAGAACAAATTATGAATCAAACATGACAATATTGCCCTCCATAAAAAGGTTGGATCAAGAATATCGAAGGAAAAAAGACTTGCCAACCCAGTCAAAAAACTAGGACGACATGTAAGCAAATGACAAAAATAAATGTGTCATGAGACCCACCAGAAAAGTGTTTTCATTTTTGCACATGGATTACGACCAATATAAAATTTCGTAGGTAGGACCTACATCTGCACATTTAGAGTTTGGAAAAATGACTAAAAAATTTTGTACATAGGACCTACATATGCAGAAATAGAGTTAGGTTGAGTTAAGCCAACAAATTTTGCATGTGCCAAAAGTTTGGAATATTAAAAATGACTAAAAAAACATGCATATTTGCAAAACAACACCCCTATCATTTCTGTACGAGAATTTGCAGTTATTACGAATGTGTCAGATCAACTCATAAATAATTTAATTAATAAGTAAGTATGCAATCCATTTTGACAAGTTGAACAAAAATATTAATTTATTTGTCTACAACTCTTCACTATCCAAATTAGGAAGGTGGTCAATTCGTTACAGGTGAAACGTATTGTGTCAACAAAAAAAATGTAGTCCGATCAAATTAAACGACGAATTAAAAAACTAAGGGAGATTCAAAGATTTGGTTAAATTGTAGTCTTAAAAATCATCGGTAGAATAAATTAATTCGATCAAACAAGATAGACACAAGATTAGTAAATTAAAGATGACAATAATGCTGTCCGAAAAAGAGTGCATTGAGAAGCTCTGAAAAAAAAGCATGTACTTATAGCCAATTAATAAAGATAGACAGAAAAATTAGTAACTTGATGGTAAAAATAAATGCATATATCTTCAGTCATAAAGGGAGATTAAAGGATTTGATTAAGTTGTGATATTAAAAATTGTTAGAGGAACAAATTATGAAATTCGATTAAACGAGATAGACACGAGAAGTATAAACCGAAGATGACAATAATGCTGTTCGGAAGGGAGTCAGAAGTGGATCAAGAATCTCCGAATAAAAATTAACACATACTTACAGCCAATCAATAAAGATATGAGGAAAAATGAGTAACAAAATGACAACAATAAGTACATCATAAGACCCACCAAAAGTATTGCGTTAATTTTAAATTGCACATGGATCAGGACCAAAGCGTAATCTTGTAGGACCTAGATCTACACATATATCTCTTCACATTTATTATAGAGTTTGAATGGTAAGTTGAAATTAAATAAGGTGAAATGAAAGTTAAAAAGTTAAATAAAATATTATTATAATATTATTTTTTATTTTAAAAATTAAATTTTTTATTATATTTTATATAAAAATTTATAAAAATTATAATAATGAGATAAGAGGAGTTGGATCGACTAATGCAAACCGAGCTTAATGGAGGAAAAAACAAAAACTTACAGCCAATATAAAAAAAGTAAGACAGAGAAAAGAATAAAAAAAAACTCAAAAAAGGCATGAAAGATGATAGGATCGGTCTACAGCCACCGCTGGGGGCTCCCGCTTGGCTTATAAATTTTTTTTTTTTTAGTTTTTTTTTTTCATATCATTTTTTAATATTTTTAAACATTTTGAAAAAAATAAAAAAATTTATAATAATATTAAACAAATTTTTCTTAATCATTAAGAAAAAGAAAAAGAAAATAAAAAAATAAAACACTGGGAGCGGTAGCTCCCAGCGGGATCCCCAGCGGGGGATCTAATATTTTCCAAGATGATAAATGATAAGGACCCACCAAACTAAATGCTTTTGGATTTGATATTTCACTGTCACAAGTTGTTGGTGTCCATCGGTGGGATCGTTGTGGGTGTCATGTTATTTGACAGATATTACTACCTTGAACGAAATATTCACATCTCTATTCTCTTCGTGATCCATTTAAATATTCTTTTATTTTGGTTTTTAATAACGACTATTCATATGAACTGATTACGAGTTTTTGTTTTAAATAGGATAAGATTTTCTTCCAAATTGGATTGAGGAAAACTTATTCGAATTAATATAAACAAAATGATTATTTGTCTTCTAGCATGTAATTAGAAACACACGCATTTTTTTTTTTTTAATTAAGGGGCACATGTAAATTTTAACTTTGACTATTAAAAAAAATATGTGCTTTTCATGTGTTTAATGGACTTTTGTAATTTTATTGGTTGAAGAAAATATATAATAGGAGGAAAATTATGTTCTTCCATGAAGGTAGTAAGAGCATTTAAATTGGTTTCTTTATCTTATCATTTTAAATATATAATTAAACCTCACTTTTTTTAACCTTCTTCTCTGCTTTTTTTAAAAAGTTCATTTTTTATGAGTTTTTCTATTGGCGTAATTTGTAGATTAAAATGAGTAGAAAGTTTTTATCTATTATATATATAAATGCCAATGCAGGAGGAACAGCATTTTGTTTGACACTTTTTTATTCCAATTTTACCCCTACTTATAACTTTTCTTTCCACTTTCAATTTTCAAGTTTTGTGCCTCTTTAGTTACCCCTACTTTTTTGGTTTATTACCTCTTTTCTCTCAGTTTTATTATTTCTGACAATTTTGCCCTAATTTTGTATTTATTTTCCATTCTATCCTTCACCTCTGTTACGTTCTGATCCATTTTTTCCCGTTGTGACCATATATTCTATTCAATTCTTTATGGTTTTGCCCTTTCATTTTTCTTTTTTAACTATTTTAAGCGTTGGTTTCCTTTTTAAGCTTGTGTTTTGATTGCATATTTACAATTTTACCCATTTATTTTGACGTTTTCTTTTTCACTGCTTCCACCAAATGACTATATCTGTAAAATCATTTATTTGTCATAAAAAATGCTTTTATCATCTGGCATGTTTATCCTAGATTGTAACTACAGCTTATTATAAAAGTTTTCGGCTTCTTCAATTTATACAATTCCTTTCTCCATTTTCTTCTTATTAAATCTTTTTTATTTTCACTGCGTTTTCTTTCACCGCCTCCACCGAATGCATAGATCTGTAAAATAACATTTTTTTTTTCACGATTTTATTACCACTTGGTATAAAAATTTATTTGCCTCTTCATATAAAAGTTATTATCTTGTTCAATTAATACTACTTGCTATTTCATAAAATCTTAAATCTTCATCTTTTTCGTTGTTTCAACTATAAACATTGACAAATCTGCTTCTTTTTTCCTCAGCTCTCGACATCACCCGGTATGATTTCTTATGAACAAAATACTTCTGATTATGTATTCAGTTATTTGCTTATATGCAGTAGTTAGATGTTAAAAAAAAGTAAAATTAATACCATGAATTATTTTTGGATGATTTGCTTACATGCTGTCGTTGTTTCTTACATCTTGTATTATGTATTTGTCTTCGCACATATAAATGATTATTTGTATGCCGAGATTTGAAGAACAAATAAACTATTAATTATTTTATTATTTAAACAAAAAAAAATATCCCGATAATAAAGAAAAAAAAAAGGCGAATAGATTAAATAAAATAACCAAACTTCTTTGAACCCAAGTCTTCCATACAGTGTTAGACCATATCGACCAACATAAATCATAGAAGAACATGTATGTCTAACAAAAGAAATATAGAGTAGTACCAGACTGCCGCCCAGCAATGACAGTTGGGTTTGCAACCTAGCACAAATGTTATTATTTATTTTTTTAATTTTTTTGTTTTCATATTTCTTTTACATATTTAAATATTTTTAAAAAATAAAAAAATATATTAATACACTAAAAATCACTTCTTTAATTATGAAGTAAAAGAATTTTAAAAAAATTAATCGATAAGTGGTCAAATGCAACAATAAAATTGGGGTGGTACGATAACTTTATTCTTAATGTTTTAACAAGTGGGCTATATTATTTTGTTATTATTATTTAATAATTTTTTAATATTTCATTTTTTTTTATCTTAATAATAGTAAAGAAAAAGTTTATGAAAATTTTTGAAATAAATTAAGATAATCTGATTTTGATTTTTAAAATAAGAGTTAAACAATCTTTTTGAGGCAATAATGAAATTATAATGTTAAAATATTTTTATACGTATTTATAAATAACAGTAGGGTGACAACATAAATTATGTTAAATTGGGCATGGGCATACGTGCAGCGCACGTTGCCCTTACTAGTTTATAAGAAAGTGTCGAAAACACCCAAATTGCTTATTTAGTATAATTTAATTTTTTTTTAACAGAGCATCATATCCTAATCTGCACAGCGTCACTATCAGTCGAATTAATAATACAGCGGCAAAGTCAAAAATATGACTGACATCAATCATAATGGAGGAGGAAAAAAAAAGACAAAAAAGCTCAAACAAAGCAACACAGATCAGAAATGATATTTACAAGAACCACTAAATTTATTGTGTTTTTTTTTTTTAATTCAAAAACTCTTCATAAGTAAAATTTATAATTTTTTTTAATTCAATACTTTCATAATTTTTTTTAACTTTTATAATATAAATTTAAATTCATTTAAATTTATCTTAAATAGATTTCATAAAATTTACTCTATTATTTTAATTTTTTATTATTATTTATAAATAATTTAATTTACCTCAACTCAATTTAACACGTAAACAGGAAGTTATTCTTAATAGGAAAATACTGCTTATGCCCTCCATGTAAGCTGCATGGCATCCCTCTCGGTCGAATGAATAATAGAGCGAGGCAGAAGTCGGAAATACGGCCGATCGAAAAATGATAACAGAAAACTGCGTTTTGATTTAATTTTTCACTGTCACAATCTGTAATTAGGTGTCTAGCATTGTGCATTATAGCAGATGATGATAAATGATAACAGACCTACCAAACTGAGAAACCGCGTTTTGATTTAATTTTTTACTGTCACAATCCGTACATGGGTGTCCGACGTTATGGTGTGTTACTAGACAAAATTTATTTTATTTAAAATAAATTAAGTATTTATAAGATATTAGATTTAATGAGACGAGAATATCTGATAAGGCACAGTAAAAAAAAGATAAAAACAAAAACTGAAAAAGAAGCATTACGACAGATGATGCTAAATGATAGAGGACCCACCAAATTGAAAAACTGTATTTTGATTTGATTTTTCACTGTCACAGTCCGTCCGTGATTGTCCGTTGTGGGTGTGTTATTCGACAAAATTTTTTTATTTAAAATAAACTAAGTGATTATAAGGTATTAAATTTAATGGAATGAGAGCTTTCCATAATAATTTTAAAATAAATAAATACAATATAAGAGAAATAAAAAAGAAAAATATAGAATAAAAACTTTGACATACATCCATTTTTTATCAAGGAGATCAAGTAGCTTAAAACAGTTTTTATATAATCTGATAAATAAATTATTAAACTATAATTAAAAGTTGGAGTATATTGTTATGTATTACATTTTGTTAGTATGAAGTAGTTGAATGAAACTTTTACAATTACTTTATTTTGATTCTTGAATAAAAAATAAAAATAAATAAGTAACAATCATATTTTACAAATTGACTAAAACAATCAATCTTCTTGCTTATTTCAATTGTCCAAATTTTACAAAATGCCTTGCATTCTATTCAGTATTCTCCTCTGCTCCATTTAAGGTTGGTTGGGTTTGGGTTTGGATAGTAGGGTGATCTTACTATTTTTTTTTTAATTACTTTTCACTTATTTTTTATTATTTGAGATCACATCACTATCCAAACACGTTAATCTTTCATTTCATTTTATTTCATCATTATAATTTTCTCAAATTTTTATATAAAATATGATAAAATATTAATTTTTTAATATTTTTAAATAATAATAATATTATAATAATATTTTATTTAAATTTAATTTTTATCTAAAATTATTTCATTTACCATCCAAACTCCATCTATCTTCTTAAGAAGTTTTTATTTTAAATAGGATATTCTTCTAAACCTGAGGGTTGGAAAAATATTCTTAAATTAGTAAGGAAAAATTTCTCCACAAGTCTTGGCTATCCTAATAATAATATAAAAAGTCCTGAAGACCATTTTGACAACAACAGTATAGCCCCATCTAATCAACCAGCAATTAGAAAGTCAAGTGTAATTAGGTTAAAACATTGGTATTAAAAATTGTGGGTAGAACAAATTATGAAAGTCGATCCATAGGTACAATAACAATAAATCAAATATGACAATAATGCCTTCCGTAAAAATGATGGATCGAGAATATCCGAGGAAAAAAGACTTGCGAATCCAGTCAAAAAGTATGCGACATATGTGAACAAATGACAAAAATAAATGTGTCACGAGACTCACCAGATAAGTGTGTTCATTTTTACGCGTGGATCACGACCAATAAAAAATTTTGTAGGCACGACCTACAGCTGCACATATAAAGTCTGAAAAAATGACTAAAAAATTTTATAGGTAGGACCTACACCTGCACATTTAGAGTTAGGTTGAGTTAAGCCAAAAAATTTTGCATGTGCTAAAAGTTGGGAACGAGAACGATTCACTAAAAAACGTTAGAGGCAACGAGAACGATAGGGAGAAAAGGGCATACCTAGAACGAAAAAAAAAAAAGGATAAAAAAGGAAAATGATACAAAAGAAAAAAAAGCCCAATGGAAGTAACTATAGGAAAAGAAGCTTACATTCATCGGCATAAACTACTGACACTGTTAGAAGGAACGAAAAAAGAAGAGAGAGCAACGAGAGTGAGGGGTTTCTGAAATGGGTGTTGAAGAGAGAAGCCGTGATAGAGAGAAAAAATAATAAAAATAATGTTTGAAGAAAAAAAAAGACGTCTTCAAAGATGAAAAATGACTGTTCATAACTATCTATAATTTGCTATATGCATAAGCCAATACAGATGATCTTAAGGACAATTTATTTAAATTTGAAGATAGAGATGAAGATAAATAAATTATTGCTATTGCTTATGCAATCCATTTTGACAAGTTGAACAGAAATATTAACTTATTTGTCTGCAACTCTTCGCTATCCAAATTAGATAGGTGAAATATTTCTTTTCTACCTATAAATTTGCAAAATTCATATATTTTCTTATATTTGCAATATATTCTTATATACAATATAATATAATTCAATCCTTTACACACAAAATAAAAACATTTAAGCCAAATAAAAATTAAAAATAATATCAAAATATGAAAAAATTGGATAAAAAATATTCTAATATATTTGTTAGAAGAAAATGAAATAGATATGTTTTAAATGATAATCAATAAAAATAATTTACTTACATGGTAAAAATCAAAGTAAAAGAAAATGAGATAGTAAATAAAATTTAAATAGTAATAATATTTATAGAATAAACAGTACTCACTACATATATCAAGTTAATTTAGTAATATCTAATGTTTTCTATAATTTCTCATATACAAATATATATATATATTTCTATTCGTTTGTCTCTCTTTCTGCCTTTTACTTTTATGAAGCAAATATAACGTATTTTTCGGTGGATTGTTTTTCAAGGACTATATCTATTTTAAGAATCCACGACTTCAACCACTACCTTTTTTCTATGAGAAGAGATTGCTAGAAGATGGGCAGAAGAACAATAATTTCCTCTTAATATCTTAAATCAATACTTCAAATATTATCCTTAAAAAATTGCACAAGTCAAAATGGAAAAAATAGTTATTTCTGATCCACTATAACGATTCGGACTTTGATCAGTATAGTCTGGTAACTGGTGTCCCCGACAGTGGTTCGGTGCAGTCCTGTGGTGTTGGCATGTACATCTATAACTGTGTATAAAAAATAAATATAGAAAAAGTAAGAGATTGTGTCACGAAAATTTACGTTATTAGGCATAAGTTTACAGATATTTAAGATGAGAAATCTATTTTAATATATTTGTTTATCGTCTCTCACAACATCTAATTTTTCACTGAATAATAGAAATTTTGAATATATTTACTAAAAAAATATTTTTTCGTTACAGCTTCCTTCAAGAGATTGAAAGTCGTTTGGCCGCTTGGTTTTTTATCTGACCCCCTTCTGGCGTGCACCTTGATCATGTTGAGGGACCTCCACTTTGTGTCTGACATCCCCAAACAACCCGCTTGCTTTTTTATCTGACCCCTTCTGGCATCCTCCCTTTTTTATCCGACCCCTTTTGGCGTGCACCTCGATCATGGTGAGGGACCTCCACTTTGGATCCGACATCCTCGAGTCGTTTGGTCACTGCCTTTTTTTTAACTGATCAATAATACATTTATCACTATTTTATTATTATTATTATTTTTTTAATTTTTTAATTTTTTAAATTTTTTTATTTAATAATTAAATAATTGAGTATCACTAAAATTATATATTTTTTAAATTTTTTTTTAATAATTAAAGATGTTAAAAAAATATTTAAAAAAATAATAAAAAAATAAATATATTACAAATAGTACAATAATAAGAAAAAAATAATAAATATATCATTACCCCGATTATAAACCCTTTCTCAAATGCACCTCGATCATGGTGAGGGACCACTTTGTGTCTGACATCCACAAGTTGTTTGGCCGCTTGTTTTTTAATCTGATGCGTGCACCTCGATCATGGTGAGGGACCTCCACTTTATGTCTGACATCCCCAAACAACCCGCTTGCTTTTTTATCTGACCCCTTCTGGCATCCACCCTTTTTTATCTGACTCCCTTTTGGCGTGCACCTCGATCATGGTGAGGGACCACCCCTTTGTGTCCGACATCCTCAAAGTCGTTTGGTCACTTGCTTTTTTATCTGACCCCTTCATGCACCTCGATCATAAACCCCTTCTCACATGCACCTCGATCATGGTGAGGGACCACTTTGTGTCTGACATCCCCACGTTGTTTGGCCGCTTGTTTTTTTATCTGACTCGGGCACCTCGATCATGGCGAGGGACCTCCACTTTGTCTGACATCCCCATTTTCTTTCTGCCTTTTCCGTCCTCCTCATCATTTCATGCTTTTCTCTCACATTCTCTCTCGTATGGTTCCATCCTTGTCCCCATTTCTTACTTCTGTCGTCTTTTATGATATTTTATCCTCTTCCGTTCAAACTGAAATTAGTTGAGTTTTACTGTTCACTCTGGGAAAAAATCAACGCACTTAATTTGTTTGGTGGGTCTTATGATTTCAGGTATTTTTCCGCTATACTTTCGTTTTAGTCTAGAGATCCGTTTGAAAATTTATTAAAAAGAAACTCATAATCATAATCATCATTCATAACTTACTGGAATAATAATATTCTTATTAATATATAATTATTTAGTATAGTTCCACTTTTTAATGATAGTGTTAATTTTTGTAATTTCTTAGAGTTTTTCTTCTTCCAAACTCTATAATAAATTCTAAAGATATATTATAAATATATATAAATCTAGGTCTTACTTATAAATTCCATAATGGTCATGATTCATGTGTAAACCTTATCGCTATTTTGATGGATATCATAACTACTTATTTTTATCATTTATTCACTCATTTTTTTATCTTATTTTATTAATTAGATGTATTATTATCAAATATATGACAGAAATATTAAATTATTAATCTATAATTTTTAACTATCTAAATTAAGTAGTTGGTCAATTTGTCCTAAATAAAAATCATTGTGATAACAAAAAATGTAGTCAAATCAAATCAACGGACGAATAAAAAACCAATGGAGATGAAATGATTGGGTAAAATTGTAATATTAAAAATTGTCGGTGAAACAAATTATAAAATTTGATCAAAGATAAATACAAGAACAGTAAATCAAACCAAGACGCACTATGTTGAACTGTTTTTAAATAGAAGCTATATAATAATAGATGAACAAGCAAACATCATAAATTAACTATTCCATCAAAAAAAAAAACTATATATGTTTTATTTCGAATGAAAACTCCCTGCCCAATGACTTTAAAAGAAGGAAAGACACGGGATTACGTGACAGTCATCATTTCAATTCAGTTTTATATATTTTGCTTTACTTTTTTTTTTTTTATATTCCGATTAGCTTTAAATCTCTAAGAAAGTGAAAAACGTTAAAAGTACTTTATAACAGTATTTTTTTTTAAAGAAAGTATAGTTACAAACATAATTATGTATTAATTTGTATATTAATATAATGTGATTAATTAAAAAGTAGATTTTATTAAAAATAATATTAATTTAAATTTTAAATATAAATAAATCAGATACACAGATTAATGCGCGATTGTATTTATATATAGTAAAACTTTTATTTTAAATAGGATACGATTTTCTTCCTAGTTGGATTGCAGAAAACGTCTTCGAATTAATATAAACAAAATGATTATTTATCTTCTAGCATGTAACTAGGAACACACGCTCCTTTTATAAAAAAAACAAAAATTAAGGGCGCATGTAAATTTGAACTTTGAATATTAAAAAAATATGTGCTTTTCATGTGTTTAATAGACTTTTGTTATTTCTATAAATGGGTTAAAGAAAATCTATAGTTGGAGGAAAATTAGGTTCTTCCAACAAGGTGGCAAGAGCATTTACATTAGTTTTTTTATTTTATTCTTTTAAATATATAAGCAAATTTCATTTTTTTTATTTGACATATTAACTTTTACAATATATTACATATTAATTTATCTATTTTTTTATTATAATTTAAATAATATTTTATTATTATTTTTAAATATTTCTTTTCTACCAATAAATTTGCAAAATCATATATTTTCTTATATTTGCAATATGTTTTTATATACAATGTAATATAATTCAATCCTATACATACAAAATAAAAACATATAAGCCAAATAAAAATTTAAATTAATATCAAAATATGAAAAAATTGGATAAAAAATATTTCCAATATATTTGTTAGAGGAAAATGAAATAGATGAGTTTTAAATGATAAACAATAAAAAGAATTTACTTACATGGTAAAAATCAAAATAAAAAAAAATAAGATAGTAAATAAAATTTAAATAATAAAAATATTTATAAAATGAACAGTACCCATTACAGCAGGTTAATGTAATAATATCTAATGTTTTCTATAATTTCTCATATACAAAGATATATAAATATATATATATATATATATATATATATATATATATATATATATATATATATATATATATTCTTATTCGTTTGTCTCTCTTTTGACCTTTTATGAAGCAAATATAAAGTATTTTTTGGCGGACTGTTTTTCAAGGGCTATATTTTAAGAATCCATGACTTTGACCACTACCCTTTTTCTATGAGAAAAGAGATCATTGCTAGAAGATGGGCAGAAGAACGTAACTCCCTCCTAATATCTTAAATCTGTTATACATAAAAAATTGCACAATTCAGGGTAGGAGAAAGAATTATTTCCTATCTGTTATAACGATTCGAGCTTTGATCAGTGTAGTCTGATGATTGGTGCTCTAAATAGTGGTTCGATATAGTCGTATGGTGTCAGTATATATATCTATAACTGTATATAAAAAATAAATACAGAAAAAATAAGAAATTGTTATATAAAAATTTATGTTATTTGACATAATATCTACTTTTATAAGTATTTAAGAGAAAAAATATACCACAATATGCATGTTTAGTGCCTTTCATAATCTCTAATTTTTTATTGTATAATAAAAATCTTAAATATATTTACTAAAAAATAAGAGCTTCCTTCTTCAAGAGGTTGGAAGGTGAAATCGTTTGCACTTGCTTTTTTATTTGACCTCTTCTGGCGTGCACCTCGATCCTGGTGAGGGTCCTCCACTTTGTGCTTTTGCTGCTTTTTGCATTCCCCTCCCATCATTTCCTGCTTTTCTGTCATATTCTATCTCTTATGGCTCCTCTTTCTCCTCATTTCTTATTCTCTCTTATCTTTTATAGATATTTTATGCTCTTAGTCCAATCATAAATAATAAATTAATTAAATTTTATTGTTGACTCTACAAAAAAATTAAAGTATTTAATTTTTTTGGTGGTATGATTTCAGGTATTTTTCTGCTTATTTTTTTTTATGAAAATATTATATACAGCTATTTTTATGTATTTTTTATACATTTTATTGATATAATTAATTAGATTAATTTTTTAATATATAATTAATTATATTATTAAAATACACAAAACAAATACATAAAATTGACTATACATAAAATTTTTATTTTATAATTTATTAGAGTTCTTCTTCTTCAAAACTTTACAATAAATTTTAAAGATATATTATATCATGTGTAGATCTAGGTCTTACTTCAAAGATTCTATAGTGGTCATGATTTATATGCAAACTTTATCGCTACTTTGATGGTTCTCATAAAGACTTATTTTTATCATTTGCTTATTTTTCCGTCCTATTTTATTGATTAGTTGTAGATGCATGTTTTTTTCTTTAGACTTGATTCAACCTTTTTATGGATAGCATTATTGTCAAATGTACTACAGAAATATTAAATTATTACCATGCAATTCTTAACTATATAAGTGGTCAATTCGTCATAGATGAAAAACATTATGACAACAAAAAAATATAGTCCAATCAAATCAGACGACCAATAAAAAAGCAAGGGAGATTAAATGATTGAGTTAAATTGTGGTATTAAAAATTGTCGGTGGAATAAATTATGTAATTTGATCAAAGATAGATACAAGAACAGTAAATCAAACCAAGACGTACTATATACGTTGAATTGTTTTTAAATAGAAGCTATATAATAGTAGATCAACAAGCAAACACCATAAATTAACTATGACTATATATGTTTTATTTCACAAACAACGTGAATGAGAGCTCCCTGCCCAATGACTTTAAAAGAAAGAAAGACACGTGATTGTCGGTTCTACAAACTCTACGTTGGAAAGCGATATTCCAACTGCTGTGTATATATTATGGATGATTTTCTTTCTCTATTAGAATTCTTAACCTTTAAGAAAACAACATATATATATATATATATATATATATATATATATTATAGAAAGTCCGCTCTCATAATTAACGGAGCTTTATGTATTAGTGTCGGCTTTAGCGTTTAAAAAGCAAAGGCACTTTTTTTTCGTCAAAAAAGCAAAAGGCACTTAATAATTTATTTGGTGCGTGACAGTCACTCGTATCATTTCAATTTAGCTTTACTTTTTTTTTTTTAATATTCGATTAGCTGTAAAGCTCTAAGAAAGTGAGAAACGTTAAAAGTATTTTAGAAAGAAAAGATAAAAAGAGATTGGAGAAACGTAAATCATAACACTTTATATATTCCGCTTTACTTTTTTATAAGAGTAGCGCTACTAGCCGGTTCGGGGTGAATTTTGTTTTCACACCCGCCAATCATGAATAGCCACGTAAGCATTCCAATAAATTTCAAGTTATACCCGCATACAGGTAACCTAAAGGGCATGGCGTCTATTTTCTCACAATATTTTTTGCACCTGCGACCTTCCATCTCCACTGGCCAGCTTCATCATACAAGAAAGGTTCACGAAATCTGAACCCTAGCTGTTACTAATTTACTTGTCTTGGCACGAGGCAGAGCTTTTGAGGTTCCTACTTCGGTTTCTTCAGGCACAAAACATAATGTATTTTGTTGCAAGAACAGGGAAGAGCAACATCAAAACCAAGAGCCATGGTTAAAAAAAAAAAAAACTTGTTTCTTATTCAATAGAATATTTTGAACCTTTCCACAGAGGGACATCAACTCAGAGAAGGAACCATGGTCTCTCACATTATCCTTCAGCATTTTCTCTAATCTCTACTCCAAAACTTGATGAATCAAACAGGGGCGGCCCAATATGATGTTGGGCCTAAGACGGAAATTTTGAGCGAGGTTTTTTCATTTTAAAATAAATAATTTTAAATTTAATTTTTATATTATTTTTTATTTAAAAATAATTTATATCATTTTGCAAAATAAATTACTTATTAGAATTTTATATCACATTGTTAACTAATAATCGACTTAATTTTTATTAGAAAATTATCGGTTTAGAGAGAATTTGATCTAATTTAATTTTACAATATGTGTTTTAGACTCTAGTTTGGATTCGGAGATGATAAGAGATGAGATGGTTTTAGATGAAAAATAAAAATTGAATAAAATATTATTAGAATTTTATTTTTTAATATTATTATTGTTTTGAAATTTGAAAAAGTTGAATTGAGATTTGAAAAAAATTGAATTGTTTAATATATTTTGTGCAAAAATTTAAAAAAATTGTAATGATGAGATAAGGTGAGATGAAATACTTTTCAAATCTAAACGGGACCTTAGAAGTATTTATAATCATTATTTTCAATAAAATTTTATATACGTATTTAGGAAAATTTTGGCCCTTACGTGTTCAAAGGATAATATAAAAACATTTTATGAACAGTATTCGAAAATTGGATTTTCCTATTTATAAATTTTATATTATATATTAAATTAATAATGACAAAAGAGAAGTGTATTTTTATAAGGAGAGTATGAGAAATAATTATTACATGAATATATTTTTAAAATTAGTAATGATATAATATTTATTTGATAGTTTTGATTTTTTTTATTGAGTTAATTTATTTTTTAGTTCCATCCTTTTTTTTCTTTTTAATTAATTTTACTTAAAATTTCTTTTTAGACCTTCTTCCACTAGGGCTTAGGCAATCGCCTAAGTTGCCTAATGGAGCCGGGCCTACAATCAAACAATGGAATATTATGACTCATGAGCACTTGACCGACTGTAAGCTTTTCCCTAGTGGGTGTAAAAAGAAAACTTGCACCGACCGGCTGCAAGGTTCTCTCTTTTTAGAATCTACAGATCCGATCCATTCGCTGGCAAGCTCTGAGAAACAAACTCCTTTGTAAAGAAAAGATAATAACCATTACAATCTTTTTAAATTATCAAATAAAACATAAAACAACAATACAATTTTTTTCAAATTTTAAAATAAAAATATTATTAAAAATTATATTTAAACAATATTTTAATTTTATAATATTTTTATTCAACTTTTTATCTCTTATTTTTCAAAATCCAATAAAATATTTTAATTTAAATTATTTCATTACTATTTATAAACTATTACACTATTATTTACAATATTTTAAAATATTCTTAATATTCAAACAACCCTTAATTCTGAAGTGAGTAATAATATATAATACAGACTTGTTAATATATAATGAAAAGTGTATTAATTAATTACTAATCCAATATATATATTATATGCAGATAGATCCTGTACGGCGCAATTAAGGTCAGCTTAAAAATCAATTTCGCAAATAAACATAAGCTGTTATCATTCACCACAAACTAAGATCAGCTTTAATTTTATTATTTTACTTATTAATTACATTACTAACTTTTCCACAGCTTGGTCCATTATTATCATTCACCTAGTCATCAACTCTTACACTCTCCCTATTATTTAAATGAGCATTTAATGCATAAAAAACCATTCGATTTTCAATTTCCCGAAAGGTCCTTCATGCAAGTTCCACATTCATCGTAGTTACACTACTACGTACACAAGAACTAGGATTGTTGTTCCTTTTGCTTATCCTATAAAAATTTAGGTCTTCTTTTCACGCTACATATATATATATATATATATATATATATATATATATATATATATATATGTAATTTAGGTTTGAATGGTGAGTTGATATGAAATAAGACGAGATAAAAGTTAAAAATTAAATAAAATATTGTTAGAATATTATTTTTTATTATTATTGTTTTAGAATTTGAAAATATAGATATGTTTATTATATTTTATGTAAAAATTTGTAAAAATTGTAATGATAAGATGAGATGGGTTGATAGTATTTTTAAAATAAACAAGACAGTTAAATTTCAATTATTTGTGTCTGAAAACCGATCCATGGATATTAATTATATATCATATATATAATTTTGAAAATAAGAAAATTCAATTCATGGAGATTAAAGTTCATTAATCTCCAATTGTGTCGTTTAGTCACCTAATTAACTTTCTAATTTCTATTTGCTAAACTTCATTAATACACCACTGAATTCAATTTTATGCGACTGCCTGATCACTATACAAAAGTAATTAATCGTTTAGCTCTAGTTTTTAGCAAGAACGTGAATGGAGAAAGTAATTAATCTTCACCTATGATTTGAGAAGCCAATGACGTGGCAATGATGAAAAGAGATCATCTGTCAGAATTATTCTATAATCAAGCCGGTGTATATAGCACATTATCTATATTATTTGAATTGTAAGAATTAATTTGTAAGACTCAAATTTTAAACTTTATTTTTCAAATCAAGTTATGATATATATGTATTTTATTAGGTGTGTTCTACATACTAGAATAAAATATATTATACTATTAATAATTAATTGGAAGGAAGCCGAACCCAAAATAGAAAATAAGTTTTTTTTTTTTTTTTTTTTTTTTTAATTTTTAATTTTTTAGCTAAAATCCATCTGTATAACTTTTAGATAATTATAATTTTCAAACTTTTAAAATATGGTCATAATATTTTAAAAAAATCAAATGATCGTTATTTCTACTACAGATATAGATGGGGAGTTTCACAAGTGAGGTAGATTAGAGTTTTCTTTTGATATGCTGTGATGCGGTGCAGAAATTTATTATGAAGAAGTCTGATGTGTCAAAAAATTATTGGCTTCTGTTAAACCCACAACATAGGAATTTCTGTTCCAAAGATGAACTCATGTTTTATTTCACTAACAATGGGAATGAAAGCTCCTTGCCCAATTGACTTCAAAAGAAAGAAAGAAACGTGATTATCGATTCTACAAACACTATATTGGAAAGCGACATTCCAGCTGCTGCATATATATTATGGATGATTTTCTTTCTTCGTCAGAATTCTCAACCTTGCTTGAGAGAAAACAACATATATATATATATTATATAGAAGATTATAAAAGCAATATCAGACATTAATAATGAATCACCACCCAAGTACGCTAGCTAGATATTAGGTAGTTTATAACTTAGTAGTAATTTCTTTTGTAAGTATAACTTGTGTAATCACAAAAATGGATAGATGTTAGCTAGTTAGTAACTTAGTACAGATTTCTTTTGTGAGTTTAACTTGTGTTATGAAAAAAAAACTAGATGTTAGCTAGTTTATAACATAGTAGTAATTTCTTTTGTGAGTTTAATTTGTGTGATGAGTATAACTAGATGTTAGCTAGTTTATAACCATCTATAAATTAATGTTGTGAGTTTAAGATGTGTTATGAAAAAAACCGAGATGTTAGCTAGTTTATAACTTAGAATTAGAAATTATTGTGAGCTTAACTTGTGTTGTGAAAAAAAGCTAGATGTTAGGTAGTTGATAACTTAGTATAGATTTCTTTTGTGAGTTTAACTTGTGTTATGAACAAAGGCTAGATCTTGTGAAGTTATAACTTAGTATTAAATTCTTTTGTGAGTTTAACTTGAGTTACGAGAAAAAAGAATGATGTTAGCTAGCTTTTGGCATGAGTACAGATTTATGTTGTGAGTATAACATGTGTTATGAAAAAAAGCCAAATGTTAGCTAGTTTATAACTTACTATTAATTTCTTTTGTGAGTTTAACTTGTGTTATGAGTATAACTAGATTTTAGCTAGTTTATAACCATCTATAAATTAGTGTTGTGAGTTTAAGATGTGTTATGAAAAAAACCGAGCTGTTATCTAGTTTATAACTTAGAATTAAAAATTTTGTGAGTTTAACTTGTCTTATGAAAAAAAGCTAGATGTTAGGCAGTTTATAACTGAGTATTAAATTCATTTATAAGTTTAACTTGAGTGACTCTAAAAAGGTTAAGATGTTAGCTAGTTTATAACTTAGTACAGATTTGTATAAATGAGTTTAAATTGTGTTATGAAAAAACGCTAGAAGTTAGGTAGTATATAACTTAGTATTATTTTCTTTTGTGAGTTTAACTTGTGATATGAGTATAACTAGATGTTAGCTAGTTTATAACCATCTATTAATTTCTTTTGTGAGTTTAACTTGTGTTATGAAAAAAACTGAGATGTTAGCTAGTTTATAACTTAGATTAGAAATTATTGTGAGTTTAACTTGTGTTATGAAAAAGGCTAGATGTTAGGTAGTTGATAACTTAGTTTACAATATTCCAGCTACACTGATTTGCTGTAAGTTGCTAGTTAGCATAGTGTCTAAATTTAAATGTTATAATATTCCAGCTATACTAATTTGGTGGTTGCATGTTCAAAAGTCCTTTGAATTCCAGTAAAGGCAAGCATGTGATAATCTGTAGGGGGGGGGGGAAGGAGGGGGTGAGGTGGACACTCAAGAACACGATCATCTGCACGTAGCAGCCCGGATGCACAAGGATCGCCTCGGAGAAGGAATTTACGGGACGAGGCGGACCCACTTTCAAATGAATCAACTCAAGCAGTAGCAGGTGTTGGAGTACAAGAGTCCATGGGTGCCAAACAGGGTGGAGAGGGGAATAAAACTATGGGTATGCATGCCATTTCTTACTCCAATACAGAAAATTGATGAAAATTAATATTTTCTTCAAGAGTTGGTACATTTATTCTTGTTATTAGTTGGTTGACTCATTCAAATTGCATCCTATTTTTTTTCAAGATATAGTTCCATCCATTAAGAAATGGGGCCGACGGCCTGCGCAGGGCTCACAATTTGAACACCTCTAGAAGGTGGGTAAGATTCCTTTGCTTATAAAGGAGGGTCATAGAGGCCCATCGTGCGAGAATGCCTCCATCTTCACTGGTTGAGTGACATGGATCATCAAATTATATATCAAAATGAGGCATGCAAGCTAGAGTTCTATACCTAAGGAGGAGAAGCAAGAGTTAATTAATCGTGTTAGGGTAAAGCTTTATTACATATGCATGTAGTTTATATCTTATTGCTTTTAATGTGAGTTTGATTGGTAGATGTTTTAACCTAGATTTTCAACTTGTAGGCGGACTTTGTGTTGGATTGGACAAAAGACAACTATCATGAAATTGTGGTAATGTATATGTCCGATAAGTGCAATGCATATTACCATGAACTACACAAAGTTTAATTAAAATATGCATCGCATGAGGAGGCCCTATGTGGTGGGACATCCATGGTGGAGCAACCTGTTTGGTAGTGGCTATGTGTTGTGCCTAAACTTTGACTCAAATTAATGAACCAAAAATTTAGTGCAGTTTTACCTGCAAGTATACAGGTGTTGTAGTATCTTACAAGATCGAATCCACAGGGATTGACTTTTGTGATAAAGAAAATAAATTCAGACAATGAAACGAAATTACTAAAAGAAACATGCAATCAAATGAAAATTGATAAAATAACTGAATCAAACTAAAATGATAAAATGAATTGATATGGAGAAAGACTAAGGTTTCGAGGATCCGTCTAATAATTTATGATATTGTTTCCGATTGATTTACTTCAATTAAACTAGAATAATGATTCCGTTTAATTGGAAGATTTAGCATTTAAGATAAAAAAAAATAGTCGCTTATGATTGAGCGTGAACGATTGATGATTAAAACATTTACAAATCTATTTGAATACCACAGGGATTCCTCAAGCATTCACTGTATTCGGAAATCACAATGAATCAAGACGAGTATATAGATAATCAAAATATCCAATAAAATTCTTCAATCGATCAAGCTCGCAGAATAAATTTTACATGGATCCGAAAATAATATTTAAATCATTAAACTTCACCTCTAACCTTAGTATGAAAACTTAGCCAAACATATTCATTACAAATACTATAGAAATCACATAAGTATTCTTCATTGGAAAACTAAAATAAAACAACAACAATTTAGAAATAACAGAATTTGGAATCCAGTTGATATTGAGAGAATAAAATCCACGTCATTGTTGAACTGCGAAAAATAGAAATGAAGCTAGCAAGGCTGGGCAAGAACTCCCCTTCAACTCCCTCTCTTCACCGATTCATTCCTTCTACCATCAACCAAGATAAATCCCAACCAATTAAATAACTCCACCTATTTCTTTTCAACCCCAGAAAATTCCAACCGACCTCTCTTAATTCTTTCTCTTCTCACCTCAAACCGATTCCTACACTTTTCTCTCAACTCTTGCACCCACCGATTGCTCACCCCCAAGAAAAAATAATTCCAGCCGTCTCCCTTTAACTCCAGCTAATCACCTCTCACTTAATTCAATTATGCACTGACCGACTCTTAACTCATAGAGGAATAATCTGCACCGACACAACTATCTCTTCTCTCCCTCTCTACTCATGACCAACACACCTCAACTCCTCTCTATCCCCCACGTAACCTGTCCCTCAAATCCTACACCCACCAATTGCTACTCTCACTAAGAAACCGACTTGCCCTTTCTTTCTTTCCTTTAATGAGAGTTCTCTCGCCCACGTAAATTCCTACTCAGCCAAGTCTCACTCCAGCCAAGTCTCACCCCTTTTTACAAATGACCAGTTCACTCCTTAATTCCATCCCAATATCAATCTAACCGACCGACATCCCCTTCAATCTAATTCCCAACCGACCGACTCTCCTGCCCTTAACTACCACTTAACATGAAAATTAATCATATCCCAGCTCCCTCTACTCCCCACGTAAACCCTTCTCTTCTCACCCTCTCTATTGCTCTCTCTCCATCCCTCTCCCAGCCAGTCTCACTCCAGCCAGGAGGGGGGAGCCCCCCGTCCAGCTCTCCACTCGTCCAGCAATATATATATATATATATAGCTGCTTCTAGTCGGTCCAAACTCCCTCCTCCAATCACAATTCATTCCAGCCGTCAATCACCACCGATTTTCACTCTTCACTCCCCTTCAATCACGACACCTCTCTTTCTTTACACACCAACCAACTAATATTCAACTCATGCACCGATTTCTCTCTTCAATTCAATCAAGCACCTATTTTCTCTCATCACTCCTACACGTCTCCCTTGGTTGAAAAATTAAGCACGACACTTCTCTACTCACCCACTCTCCTATCTCTTCTCTCCGTCCACTTTAGCTGCACCAACCTTCTTTTTTTTTTCTTTTTTTTTTTTTTTTTTTTTTTTTTTTTTTTTTTTTTTTTTTTTCAGCCCACATGCCTTCACGTTTCAGCTCTCGTTTTAAACTTTGACTTTGCATGTATTTGTCCACCGCAAAACATTTTCTTCATCGCATGTGTTTATAAACAATCAAGATAAGAAAGTCACCACCGAAGAGTCATCTTCAGTATCTTTTTTTTTTAGCTGCAAGTACACTTCCTTCCTTCTCTTCTAAATTAATATGCACTTTTAGTCGAAAGTTCCAACCGAATTCCATTTGAATTTTATTTAAGCTGAAAATAAAAAGAAGAAAAATAACACTCAAAAATAAATTAAAAGAAAAATAGATTATAAAAATAAACTATATATGTGAGGAAATATTGTCCCATTAAATCATAGTTATAAAATTAAGCATAAACATGATATCAATCAATTAAAAATCACAACTCGTATTTATACTTATTAACTATTTTTCCATCTAAAACCAATAATAGTGTCATGAAGAATTTAAAATACATTGGTTTTAAATAGCTAAACTATGCAATATTTCAGCTCAATCATTATGTGAAAGGTGAGCCAGCGGAACATTCAAGGTATATGGGTATTAGTATTTTAATAAAAACTAGTGGCAATTTAAGTTGCATTTGTTTTTGTTTATATGTACATTCGGGTGGGATTTATTTTGCTGCCTTTTTAATTCTGAGCAGTAAGATAATATTTTGGGACTTGATATAACAATAAAATGTGTAACAGGAGAAGTCTTGGGGAACATTACAAATAGGAAAAACTCAAGGTGAAACATACAGGCAGAAGGAAATCATTTGTCAGGATTTTGGAAGAGAAGGTAAGAATAGTTTATGATTTATAATTCAAGTTAGAGAACTGTATCTAATGAGCTGTAACTGTTAATGATGTGTGGTAGTGGGAGACAGCACCAAATATGGTTGTTTTCTATAAAGAAACACACTAGTCAAGGCAGAAGGGCAAATTTATCAATGCCACAACTGAACACAATTATGTGAACTTTCCCATGTTTGATTTAATTTTTGTTGGACTATAGACTGCATTAAAATATCTACACTGATTTTCTTTCATATGATATTTAGAATCTAATGGTGGAGAAATCGGCTGAGAAAGACCCCGAAGAGGACGTTGATGAGGCGGCCTTGGCTATTTTCAAAGACGTTTTAGGGTTCAAATTTGGGTACGCACAAGTGATGGGGCACATGGTCATTACCGACCCCTCTCCTTCAATGACGAAGAACAAGGCATTTATGCATTTGGCGAGGAGAATGAATGAAACAAGACTTGTGCAGAAATGTGTAAGAGTAAACTAGACCAAATTATAGGTGATATGGCTGACATGAGGAGAATTTTTTCTAAGTATGAGAAAGGAATGAACTTCCAAATGTCTGAGTTGGAGGGAAATAGTGAGGCTCATAGAGAGACTTAGGGAGATGCTTGGGCATCTCTATTGCTAGAAGTAGGCTGATTTTTTGTGGGTTTTTTTGTGGATTGTATCAATCCAATGGCTATGGTAGATTGTAGAGAGGCAAATATTTTGATTAGCAGTGTGGGAAGTTTTCCATAGGGAATCAAATTTTTGGAAGTGGAAGGGAAATGGTGGTTTCAGCTCATGAATGGGTCTAGTTTTAGGAAGTGTGTATGATCTGACTTTTGGATATGGGGAAGTAATTTCACGACAGTGTATGTATTTCCTTGAATTGTCATAAAGACTTGTGGTTATTATGAAGGGGTGATTATCTTATACTTTTTTAAAATATTTTTTGATTGATTCTCATATATTGTGGTGTAGTATGTTTTATGTGAAAACTGTTGCTAGAGTTTTAGTTTGAGGTCTGTATGTAATCTGGTTCAATGGCTCCTAAGGTGAGTCCAAGTAAACCACATACTTGAGGCTAAGTTTCAAATATGTTCACTGAAAACAGTATTTAAATGTGTCTTTAATTCCACATAAGTCACTGGTGGGATCATGTTACTCATTAAATCTAAGTAATGCACTTGGATCAAATTGGTTGTTCTATGGTTAAGATTTAATTAGCCATTATAATGTCCATTCATAGTTTGTATTAGCCTTTGATTGATTTGCTAAAGTAAAGTCCTAGTAGCGGTAAGAAATGTTTTCTATTGGCTAATACAGTTAAGTACATGGTTTTTAATTTCAGGACACTATGCTCTTGTGATATTTTTGGATTAAGAGGCATAGCTGTACATGTGAATGGAGATGAATTGGAGCAAACAAGAGAAGCAATGATGTGTATAGAACTAGAGTAATGTGTCTAGAATGCAAAATATGTATACATGTAGTCAGGCACATGTGCACTACTCCCCTTATTTGTTATGTAATCTGGTTCAATGGCTCCTGTACAGGATTTGTTATATTAATTACTAACCATGTAGGCTTCCCTTGGGCACTACTCCCCCTATTTGCAAACATTGATGTATATAGTCATGACCTTGATTGATTGGTACTTAAACCAGTGGAAAGAAGTTTAAAACAATCATTCAAATTCTGTTATATTGAAGAAAATTATGTCGTTGGTGAATTATTTAGGTGCTGGTTTTCTTTTAAGTGAGTGGCCTTTTGTTGTATAGTTGTAATTCTTCAATTTGAGTATCTTGTGATATTTTTGTCACTTTTTTCCAGAGAATTTGAGTGCCTTGATTGTAATACTTCGTGGGAAAAAATTGTAGGGAACACTGTTTTCCATCGTCAATTTTGTGGGAACAGGTTTTTTGAGAAGAGTTGGTGTGCTGGGGAAAAGGTCACTTACCAGTTTCAGTATTTCCCATAAAAGGCTAGCTAGTTTTTCCCGACGAATATAGTTCATGCAAACAACCTTTTTCCCATTAAAAACCTCTTTTTTTTTTTTTTTTTTTTTTTTTTTTTTTTTTTTTTTTATAACTATTTATCTCCATTGAACCTCTTCATGGCAAATACAATTTTGCGATGAACAGAGTTCATGGGTTAAAACATATTTGGCAGGAAAATGTTTCATGCTGTAAACCACATTTTGCACAAAAATGTTTCATGGGTAAAACATTAAGCCACAACAGTGTTTCATGGGTAAAACAATTTTGGGACGAAAATGGTTCATGCTGTAAAACACAATTTGCACTAAATTTTTTTAGGGGAAAAACATTAAACCAAGCCACCACATTGTGTCATGGGAAATTTCCAGTGAGAAATACAAGTTTTCACCACAAACCACGTCTTGGGAAGAAGTCATTTTTTCCCATGAAAGTGGTTTACCTCACCAATAATATTCCATGAGCCTCCCACAGGAGAAATTGATCAGAAAAAAGTTTGTCACTAATGTTTCACCTTTTCCAATCACAGTCTCTCCCGGGTAAAACACGTATTTGTTGTGTCAAAAAATATTTACTCTGTATATTCAATCATCATCATTTTACACAATCGTTTATTACAATTATATATTACTAGAATAAATCTTCTATTCTAGGCTATACAAATTAGGTTCCTATAATCATGCTCTCGTGTAAAGGAAAGAATTTCTTTCCATATATTACAACTCATGCCAACACTCCCCCTCAAGTTGATGCATACAGATCCCTTATGCATAACTTGACTAGTGAGTAGTAGAAATCTTTGCTGGACATGGCTTTGGTAAGTATATCTGCTAGCTAGTCTTCAAACTTGATGAATGGGAATCGAATTGTCTTAGTCTCTAGGTTATGTTTGATGAAATGCCAATCCACCTCCACATGTTTAGTTTTATCGTGTTGAACCAGATTATGAGAAATATCTATGGCAGCTTTATTGTCACAAAAAAGACTCATTTCAGATGTGGGAGCAAACCTAACCTCAGTTGGCAACCTTTTCAGCCAAAGAAGTTCACACAAACCCTTGGCCATCCTTCGGAATTCTGCTTCTGCACTAGAGAGTGCCACCACCTTTTGTTTATTACTTCTCCATGTCACAAGGTTTCCACCAACAAACGTGAAATATCCTGAGGTTGACTTCCTATCTGTGATGTTCTCGGCCCAATCTGTGTCTGTATAGCCCTTGCCTTCCAAATGATCATTCTTAAAACATGAGCCCTTTCCCTGGAGAAGACTTCGAGTATTTCAGTATCTGAGTTGTAGCCTCCATGTGTTCCTCACTTGGTTAATAGCCACTGAGGCTGTTAAAGCATCATGTTGGTCAAATAATACAGCTTCCAACGAACCACAATCGATTATATGTAGGGAAGTTAGACTTTGGAATGTTGTAATTAGGAGATTGGATTGAAAGATGTGCAATAGATTTTGACAACCAATGACAATTAATAGATGAATATTGGAAAAGGAACTTGCAGTGACTTGATCGTGCCATATAGTTTCCAACTTGTCCATTTTCACAATATGTAATATCTTTAAGCTCCAAAATGGCAGCTGTAAAATTAATTGGAACAAACGTTAAGAAATACCCCATCCCATGATAACAAGTACACTAACTAGTTTCACTGGATCTACAAAAAGATGTTACATTCTAACTCATTACATTAAGAAATACCGGATCCCATTATAGCAACATTGGTTTAATTAGGTCTAAAAAAATATTACGTATAATTTATTTTATCAAATCACGTCAGTTTATAAGTCTATTTTTATAATAATTCTTTATAGACCTACCATTTCTCGTAAGGAAAACATGATGACTTCATTTTCATATGGAAAAATCTAGTTGCAAGCACAACTGCTCACTAATATGTGCACCAATCTAATGTGATTGGTCAAATAGTAGATTTTATTGAAAACAGTGCTAATTTAAATTTTAAATATAAAGGAATTGGTATTGGTATGCAGATTAGTACGCGACTTTGTTTATACGTAGCAAATCTCTTTTAGTATAAGTATTACATGATTCGGTTGTTTGTGGAAATAAATACTAATTTCGTGTACTTGGCCTAAAGGTGACTTTCAATTAATTTGGGCATGCTATAAACAAAATAACGAGATTTAAGTATGCTTTAATGAGGATGCACTATAACACTTACGGGGTTTTTTTTGGAGATAGCCACAGAATAGTCACAAACGTGTGGTCTTAAATGCTATTTTGTGGTGAAATGATAGAATGATTGCAAATAAGACAATATTTGCAGTGAAAATCTTAATATATAACTTTAATAAAATTCTTTTTCTTGCAGTGATGAAAATTGTAATTAAAATTATAATATATAAACACTAATTAATTAAATTTATCAAATCAAAATGATTTCATAATATTGGGATGTAAAGAGCATTCCGTTTGAAAACGTTCTACATCTTCTATGTCCTTAATGTGGAAATTGAAGCTTGAGAGAGCTAATTAAATTAATCGCGTATCTCATCCACCAAGAAAAGGGGTTGTTTAATGCACATCTTAGGCGGGCTTTCCTTAACTGTTTCTCAAAAGCTCACAAGTCCAGAAGCCAATATCTCAACTTTCTCACATCCAATGACCAACAACGTTTCCAGCATTGGCATTCTGAAATATTCATTCCATGGTAAAACCACTTGAGTCTCGATAATTGTATAAGATGCAGACAAGTTAATTGAGGAAACACCAATGGCCTTGCTACTGCTGCTTCTCCTCTTTCAACTGCAACAATTTCCTCCATTCCGCAGTCAACAATCACAATTTCCTTCAATTGCTCGAGACATGATCTAACGATAGAGGCTGGAAATAAACATTTCAAACTCTCGCATCTCCAAGAATTTACTACTTGTAAATTTTGAAACATGAAACTTATTTGGGGTTCTTTACTCCATACATGCTTTATTTTGGGTAGATCATCTAGACACAATATTCTCAGATTAGGGAAGGCAACCTGTAGGATTAATGTCATGTATCAATCAATGACGCCAAAGATTTCTTTTCTTAGAATTTGAAAACATGCAAGATCAAATAGGGGAATGAGTACGAAAATAGCACTAATTATTTGGGAACTATGGTCCATTCAAGTACTAATGTTGGCTGATAATTCGTATGCTCTTCTTTTCCTATGTTGGAATGGGTACATCCAGAAATATTCATTATTTATTTTTTGCCATATTATTTTTTTAAAATTTAACTTTTATGTCCGGCCTAGAGCCACAACCTTAATTAGTAGAGGCCACAATTATAGTTTTGGGCCTCTAACTGAAGTCAACTATTGTGTCATGTGTGAGTTTGAAGCTAACTAACTCATGTACCTGATCATGTAGAAGTGGCAAGCCAGGGTCATGGTTGCCCTTCGAAATGGTTTCTCCGCCATCCCTCGTAAATAAAGTTTTTGTGCTCAAGAAGCTCACTAACTTTGGAACGTCCTCTAGCACCAAGGTTTGGAGTCGATGAAACAAGATTATATCTCCATCTTCAATTCCCTGCCCTTCTTCTTTCATGACTATTGCACCCATGTTGTTGCATTTTCTTACCACCAATCCTTCGAGTAATAGAAGGCCCCTGGCCATGGATGAAGAGAAGACATATCTTAATTTCTCATAGCTTATCACACCTTTAAAACTCTCAAGTATTTAAAGGATGTCAAGGGCAGTTTGCCATGACAAATTTCTTCCAAACAGATCATATTTTCGAGAATGAATGTCTCCAATGTAGGAAATGCAATAACCGATGTCCTCAAGTTACGGATATGCTTAAGCTGAGCACAATTTTGGATATGAAGATGCTTCAATTGTTGAAATCCTTCCCTGTCTATTTCGGGTACGACACTTTCAACACCATTTAGCTCATCTAAATGAAGATCTTCCGTTATCTTCAATAGCATTTTGATCCAAAACTCGGATTAAAAGCTTGAATTCAACTTGTGAAATCACTACTTGTTCCAAAAACTTAAGTTGATGGGAAGAGGTAGATTTTCTTATTTATTTTATATCTTAACACTCCCCTCACATGTGGCCAGACTCCCCTTTAATAAGTGGCCCAACACGTGGAATATTTAATTAAATGAGGTACAGTGTAGAGTCAGGGTTCGAACTTAAGACCTCTGCTCTGATACCATGTGAAATCACCACTTGTTCGAAAAGCTTAAGCTGATAGGAAGAGGTATATTTTATTATTTATTTTATATCTTAACACCAATTAACCTCCACCCAGGTAGGAGGAGCTTCCCAATGTAGTGCAACAGGTTGTGGACTATTTCTAGCCATAGGTTTGTGGTGCATTGCCTCCCTAAACTACACCTTCCACTCAAGAGTGAAGGCAGGAAAATTCCTCACTTCCCAAACATGACCTTAGGTAGTTTGTAAAAGAAATAAACTTAACAACAAACTATATTATATCCTGTACAAACTAAAATGGTGAAAAACACAATATTGTTATAAAACTCATAATCAAAAGGCTGAGATCAAATGGTCAAATTATAATCAGAAGATTATAATTCAAACCAATACAATGTCAATCCTTTTTTTTTGGCATTTTCTCGTACATAGAAGAGAGATTTGAAAGTAAAGAAGATGTAATACAACAAGCAACCATAATTAAACTGTTTTATTTCACTAACATTAATGGGAATGAAGGGTCCTCTGCCCCCACTGACTTCAAACCATTGGATCCACCAATTATGCATTGACGTATATATATTAACCTTCCGAAAGTTTAATTTTTACATTCGAACAATAACCCAATAGCGTGTGAATGAAACATTCAAACGTCAAATCACAAATGTTCACGTTTGAACATAAAAATAAAACGTTCAAATAAAAATATCGAATTGTCTTGATGCAAAATAGAGGAAAATTGTCTTTGCAATCTTGGATGAGTCTAGCAGCAAATTGGCGAAGATGTAGTTTGATTTATGATTCGGAAATAGAGTTGTAATTCATTGTTTTACAGTTTTATGTATCTGCATATCGCTAGTGGATAGTTTTTCTCCCTGTGTACTTGTCCAAAGTTGATAAAGATTGGTTCTTCACCATACAATGATGCAGGTGCCCCAAAGACTTTATTCCTTGGATGAATTGAGGCTGAATGGAAACGAAGCATTGTCTCTTTTGTCACCGGTGGATGCAACACTTGGTTCAATAGAAAAAAAAACCTACAACTTGCAGTTGCTTTGGGAGGGCTTGCTGCCTGGAATGTGCTTGGCTTTAGCCCACAACAAGTTCTATATTTTTTATGAGGTTGTTGTTTCTATGGACACCAGATTTAGTAATTCCGCTCTCTCTCTCTCTCTCTCTCCCCCCCCCCCCCCCGGCGAGAAACCCTAGCATCCTTAAAGTCATTCCTTTGCCACTGGTGACTAGCAGTGGTCGTCGTATGTTAATGTCACTTTCTTCTCTCGATTTTTTCTTGCTACTCAGTACGTTCCTCTCTCTCTCTCTCTCTCTCTCTCTCTCTCTCTGTTTGTATATCACTGTCCTCTCTCGTTGCCCACTTTGGCTATATCTGAGTTTTTGTAATTGTAGATATGAGTATATGTGTTTGTAGATCTAATTTTCTATGTTTGTATACCTGAGTTTCTATATTTGTAGATTTGTCTTTTTGGTTTTCTTTGTTTTTAAAATCTTTAAGTAAAAACTTAGTATTTTTTTCATGTTCTAAACGTCTAAGCACCAAACATACTTAAATAAAGGTATGTTAGAATGAAGTGAGGATGGAGCTGACTATAAAAGGAGTGAAGGAAGTACAAATGGTTCCCTTTTGTTTGGAGAGCAAGAAATTTAGTTTTCCCTTTTGCTCTCAGACAATTTTGAAGATTTTCAGTATTCATTTTACAAATAAAGGTTGATTCTTTCAAAATATAGATGGTGGCTTGGTTGCCAACAATCTTTTTATCATAACTGAACCTTGGATGACATTGATTGATATGATTATGGGTATGATGCGGATGCAATCCAAGTATTTTGATTTTTCTATTTAATTTCCCTTTTCAAAATTTCTCTTCCAAGGTGCATCTTGTTTTTTTTTTTTCTTTTCTCCCTAATGAATTCTTACATGTTTTTTCAATTAGATTATACCCAATACAAAGACCTAATCCACAATACAAAGAAAAACAAATCAACATCATTATCCAAGAAATAATTGAAAAGAAAAGGGTATAATCTAATTGAAATGGTGATAAATTATAGTCAACCTCAAGTACTTGTTTAGATCTTTGAAGTAATAGTTTGCATCAGAAGCCTTAAAAGTAGTAGAAGAGGTTACAAGTACTCACTTCCCCATCAAACAACCTCAAATGCATGTTGTAATATAAGGAAAAAAGTGAACAAAGTTTATAGCAAGCAAAAGAGAAAAGATAAAAGAAACATAGATGTGAGCCCCAACATGACCCATGAATGTGTGGTTGCATCAATAGTTAACCCCACTGTTTTTTCCCCTTCAATATATCATTGTTTTTTCCTTGTAACTTCACTATGAAGATGAAATGTGAATCAAAATCAGCTCCATGGATGAAAAAGAAGAGGAAAGAATTGAGTAAGATTCTATAGAATGTCTAAAAGAATTATAGACATGATTATTTGAAAACTCTAGATATTCTTTGGCAACAATCAACACTCAATGATGTTGTAGAATTTTCTAAATCTGCTCCATGTTACTAAGCTAAACGTGTCTTGGAACAAATGTGAGAGTATTACCCTCCAAACGTTTACCCCCCATATGGTAAACACGGAAAGTCTTCCATGCTCTATATATGACAGACCGTTCTTAAAACTTTTCAAAGTTCAGTTCAAGAACTGTCATTCTGCCTTCCCCAATATCCTATAAAACCTCACTCTTTGTTTATAGAGTCCCAACACATACATTGGGAGCACTTGTACTAGCAAGGATATTTTTCAATACATAAGAATTCATTAGGGAAAATAAATAAGAAAAGACTAGATACACCTTATAGGAAGAGAAATTTTGAAAATGGAAATTAAATAGAAAAATGAAAACACTTGGATTGCATCTGCATCATACCCCATAATCATATCAATCAATGGGGTCATCCAAGGTTCAATTATGATAAATAGCTTGTTGGCAGCCAAGCCACCATCTATATTTTGAAAGGATCAGCCTTGATTTGTAAAACGAACACTGAAAATCTTCTGAAAGAACATTTGCTTTCTATTGAGAACAAAAGCGAAAACTAAATTTCTTTCTCTCCAAGTAAAAACGAACCATTTGTACTTCCTTCACTCCATTTATAGTCCACTCCATCCTCACTTCATTCTGACATATCTTTTATTTAAGGATGTTTAGCGCTTGGACATGCATAATAGAAGAAATCACCGAATGTTTGAAAAAATACTAAGGTTTTGCTGGAACATTTTTAAAATAAATAAACCCAAAAAGGTAGATCTACAAATACAAAAACATCTACAAACACAGAAACTCAGATTTAGACAAAGTGGGCAACGACCAACGAGAGTGGGAAGTGATATACAAACACAAAAACTCAGATCTAGCCAAAGTGGGCAACGAGAGAGGAAACTGTTATACAAACTGAGAGAGAGAGAGAGAGAGAGAGAGAGAGAGAGAGAGAGAGAGAGAGAGAGAGAGAGAGAGAGAGAGAGAGAGAGAGAGAGAGAGAGAGAGAGAGAGAGAGAGAGAGAGAGAGAGAAGTGTTTTTGTTTTCTCTGGCATTTGGGGAAGGGGAATTAATCCTAAAGTTACGGTCACATTTGTCTACTTAAATTCATTTCAGTTAAAGCTAATTACGGATACTCGAGTCAATAACCGGTATCTGTAATTGGGTTTCGGGTAAATAACCGTCTAAATTCACTCAGACTTTCAGGTTCAGGACTAGACTAGAAACGAATATGCAGCCGTAGTGAGGCACGAATAATATTCCTTTTTATTAGCTACGGCCTCCAACCCCAACTGCCTAGTCCACCATTAGATTAGAAAAAACTGCATCTCTTATATTCTTGATTTTGCCAAGGAAGATGACCATGGAGCATTAATTTATTTAACTTTTTATTCTCTTGCTTTTCATGCACTCATGTATTAATTGTAAAGAGATTTTTTTGAGCTCCTTTCCTCTTTTCCCTTATTTATTTTATTTTTGGCCTCCTCTGTGACGCCCCCAAATTCCTTTTGGGATCGAACGGACATTTGAAGCGTCGAGACATGCAACACAAGGTTACCTGCCCCCGTTCATGACATATAAGATGCAATATTCCTAACATGCATATAACATTATGCAATATTCGCAGCGGATAATTTTTTTCTTTAGCAATACTATGCATCAAATTAAAAATATCCCAAATACTTAAAACATACTTAATATATAAAGATCCATTGAATAACTAAGATCACAGCACTAGTCCAAAATGGTTATGATCCAAAAGTACTGGAGATGCAACTCCATCGTACAAGTAGTAATTTAACTACTATATTAACATTTAACGACGCACCGTCGCTCAGTCGACTGTGTCTAATTGGTCAGCTCCTGATCCTCCTTCAGGTCCTGTAACAAGATCTACCATTCGGGGGGAATGGTAGTTGGGACTACCACAGTGAGATTTGATTACAAATCTCAGCAAGTTAACAAAAACTTTCACACAAGCTAATGATGCATGGATGACAGTAAAAGCATAAATGCATAATCAAATTCATAAGTAATTAAAGCATATCTTGGCGTACAACATAGCATAATTGACATAACTTAAATTGAAACATGAACTGAACTTGACTTGACATGAACTTGATCTGAAATTTGACTTAGCATGAACTTGTTCTGAAACTTGAATTAACATGAAAAATACATACTCCACAGTTGTTGTGGCCCCATGTATTCTACACATTACAATGCAGTTAAATACATACTCCACAGTTGTTGTGGCCCCATGTATTCTACATAAACTTGACTTAACATGAAAAATACATACTCCACAGTTGTTGTAGCCCCATGTATTCTATGTGTAAATACATACTCCACAGTTGTTGTGGCCCCATGTATTTTACACATCACAATGCAGTTAAATACATACTCTACAGTTGTTGTGACCCCATGTATTCTACATAAACTTGACTTAACATGAAAAATACATACTCCACAGTTGTTGTGGCCCCATGTATTTTACACAAATTTGACTTGAACATAACTTGAAATACATGACCAACTTGAGATAGAAACATTTCGTAACATGGCATAACATATAACAGACAACATATTTAACATGACATACTTGTAATGTATAATAATACATGACAGAATATATTATGTAACAGATAAAAATTGATGACAGAATAAATTCTGTATAATAGATAATTACGTGATAACTTGGCATGGCATGACATATATGATAACATACATACATACATCGTAATTCTTTTACTTAGCACACATACACAGTAGACTGCTAGTAAGTTAAAAGCTAACTTACCTCGATCTCCGCGTTTCTTATAAAACCTCAAGCGCGATCACGAGGAACTGTAATTAGTGATTCTAAAAGTTAGCACTAAATCACTAATAAATTAAAATATGGAAAATACTAACTTAAATAGTAAAATTTCCATTTTACTCTCTACATATGGGAAAATGACCGTTTAACCCATAATTTAAGGATTTTGCATACTAACTCCAAAAGTTTCCAAAATTTACATTCCTCATGTAAATTTTGTCCTAAACTTAAATATCAACTCAGAAAAATTTAAAACTAATCACAACTATTATAACTCCATAGAGCCGAAATTCCCATATGCTATTTCCATTGATTTTTGTTTCCAACTTGTTTTGATCAACCTTTTGATCTATGACTTATAAATATGTGATCTTCAAATCAAACCATCACATGGTTTAAAAAGATGTCCTAAAATATATATAAGCTTCTAATTCAAGATCACATGGTTAAAAATTAATCAAAACATAAATTTAGCCAAGAACATCCACACTTTGGCTTATTTGAATATCTCTTTGCATAAAATTTCATATCTTTGAAACTAACATCAAATATCTTTAAAATAATAATATAACATGTATATAAGATGCTTAGGATCCTCCAATAAAATTATCAAAGTCATTGGAATAGATTTAGACCACCAAAGAGTTAAACTTTCTCAAAACAGAAACTGTTTTTCCTCTTCCAGTTTCTAAGTTTCTAAATCTAAGAAAATCTTTCATCAAAACCTTTAATCATGCAAAAATTCTCAACCAATAGTCATATATACATGTTAACGATACTCCATAAAAATTTCGGACCAATATCTATCCATTAGCTTGGTCAAAAACTCCAAACTATAACATATTCTCCAGTTTATCTCCCAGAATGACCTTTCTATAGTTTACATAATATTTGACTGACCAAATGATCTTCAAATGGGACAAATAAGATATCCATGTAAACTAGACTCAAAAAGGAACAACTTATATGAAGGAGACTTTATGATAAAACACTTACAAAAGCTTCGAAATGGGCGTGCAAAAGAACTCCTAAAAGCTGTCCGAGAGAAAGTGTTTGATATTCTTTTAAAGGAACGTGTAAATGAAGATAAGTTCGTGGGTGATGGCTGGAGATGCTTATGGACGAGATAAGGGAGATGATAAGGCTGGAGTTGAGAGTTGAGTGTGGTTTTCTCCTACCTAAAATATCTATAAAAGATTATCTCAAAATATTCTAACCAATAATATCTATAAAAATCAGCTCAATATATTTTCCAAATGTGGAGTAGACTTGGAAGAGTAAGGTGGCTTAAATCTTTCCATGTGTATTTTAAATCTCTATTCTTAAGATATTTTCCAAATGTGTATTTTGCTTAGGTGTCATGATCTCACACCTTGATTTCCTTCACAATTCCATCTAATGGTTTCTCTTTGTGCCAAGTATCTAATACTATTCATTATGTGTGGTTAAGATCTTGCCAAGTGTCCAAATAAAATATCGCTAACTTAATTTGAAAATTTCACATTGTGATTTTGAAAACACTGCGCTTAGTACATTTACCAATGTTACTATTCACTCCAAAAATAAACGTAATAAACTTAGTACTGAAAAATCCTAAATATTCAATTAAGCCTAGTGGTGTAGACTATAATGTATTCTGACACTTTTAACTATCTCAAATAATTAAAATCGCATTTCTAGCACCATAGTGAGTGATAACACTAACTATGTTGACAGGCTAAAATTTATGCGATTAGTCGATTCGTGTAAACTTACAGAGTTTTCACGAGGTTCTTAAAGTCAATAGAAATTCCTTAATTGAATTTCTAGCGGGCTGTTACATCCTCTCTCCTCCTAGTTATTATTATTGTTGTTACTGAAATTTTTTCTTATCATTTCTCTTTCATCCCCATATTGTTTTGAAGAGAAGGAGATGCCATGTTAAAAAACGACAATGCAAATGACATTTTTTTTTCCCCAAAAAAAGACACCACCTTTGTAATTCTATCAATCCCTCTCATTTGTGCTGTGAAATACTGTGAAAAGAATACAAGAAGATTTAATATTTATATCAATTAAATTATCTGGTGCTAATTAAAGATGACCTGTTGTTGTTGTCGTTGTTGTAGATGTACTCCAACATGGATGAGATTGATGTGTTTTAATATGAAAAATTCTTCTCATCAGCCACTATTCACCACTCCACACCCTACATTGTATAAAAAAAATCCATATTCTCTATGAAAAGCACCCCTACACCCTATGAAAAAACTAGAAGTGTGTGGTGTGAAAGTGAATAGTGGCTGATGCATAGTAAATCCCTTTTAATATTTTGTTTTGGATAAATAGTTTAATTATTTAGATTATGCTGTCTCATAGGTTTATAGTTTTTCAAAAATAGTCCCAAAATCATCATATATTAAAGGAAAATAGGTATTCAAATTTCAACTAGGCACTTTAACAACCTAGCTAGGACCACAAACTGTTATAACATACTAATTTGCTTTCTCCCAAAAAGTTTAGGGTGATTGATGATTAAAAGTCTTATGTCTAAAATAAGAAAAACGAAATCATAAATCTTCTATGTGAGCTTAGCTCTTTGAATTCTAGATTGGGATTCTTACGGCCAAAAGAAAATAGCCATGTGTACAATTATATGTTATAAGAGAAAAACTTGGTGTAAAAGCTCACAGTCAAATAATATTGATACACTTACCAGTTTCTTTGAATATATGCTCCCCTTTTTGGGGACAAAATTATTACATTAGTAAAGAAAATATGAATACAACTTGAGGGGATGGGATATCTCATCAATCACCCTAAAAAGATTGATAAAACAAGAAAATAAACACGACTCGAAAATTGGTATCAGATAATTAGTTTGATCCCATAGTTGAAGAAAAACAATGAGATAAAAGTTAAAAGAATTGTAGGTATAGATCAGGTAGAGCCGTGAAGGGGACAGTACATTGTGGTGGTGTGGCGGTACATGAGGACCATGCATGTACAGACAACGGCACATATGGCTCATACGCGCATTGATCAAAATAGTAGAAAAGTGAGTCGTAAACTGAATGAGGAGACATTTGGGTGGTGCATGCATGGCTGCAATTAAAGCCTAGATTTGAAGTTCAAAGTTCTTGAAATAAAAGACTGAAAAATCAAGAAAATAAGGAAAAAAAATGCTAGTAAGCCAACCAGCGGCCAACTAGAAGAGAGTGGCTTTAAAAAAAGGCCAAAATCAATACCATATGGGCGGCATGCACATGGTGATTGTTACATGTGCAACAAATGGCTTTTGACAACCATGCACATGAAGACTTCTTTTGGATGGTGGAAGAGGTTGATGAAGACTTGACGCTTCCATTGGTGGTGTGCAAGTGAGATTGTGGAATAGATGAAATACAATGTATCTGGCCTATAATGGCTTGAGCGGATTAAAAAAAAAATTGGAGCAAAAGAAGAGGTTCTCGGTGGGGTTTCTTTCAATGGGCAGAGAGGGACATCGAACAATCTCATATACCCTCCTATTTCGTTCTTGGCATTAAAACTGTAACTCCTTGCTCACACCCACGAAGGAAAAAGGAAACAATACCTATTTTCAGGCAGGTCAATCTATCGGTGGGATAGCCTTTAGAAAACCTTGGCAATTGTTGTTGATCAGCGGTATATATCATACCTTATTTGACCCTTATCCAACCTGTGTGTGTCGTCGATATATATTGGCCTTTTGTGGAGTTGGTACTTATACTCAAGTACCAGACACTTGGGCTTCATGGAGAGGGCGTGGCTTGATATCTCTGCACCGCATGTACGTCAAGAACTGTCCTGGTAGCTCTTCCAAAAGCGCCTGGACCACAGAAATCTGCCCACCTGCACATACCACACAATGAAGCAAAAATAGAACAGAACAGCTGCAACAAGATAAAAGTAAAAGGAAACAGTTCATGTCATTTGATACAAAAGTCAATAAGCCCAAATAAATGATACAAACGTCAACTGAAAAATGAAGTAGAACTGACTTTTGGGTTGTAAATGAAGGAGCCAAGCTGTTTGGTGTTGGTCAATGTTTAATCCATAAAGAGTTACAAAAAAAGACGGAAAATAAAGGACCAAGACTGTGGTGCATGGCAATAGCAGTTCATGCAACATCTCCGTCAGACACAATTTCAGTGTTCAAACCCATCCTTTAATCCCTCCTTCACTCCATCATTGAATAATTATCTAGCTAGGCATTGCAATCAACAATGTGGTTTTGTTGCTTTCTCTCTCCCCACAAAAAAGCTCTTAACTGTCTCTAAAAAACTCTCCTTCCCAACCTCACGCTGTGAGGAACGAAGTACCTCCCAACTTCTCCCTCCCCTTTCTCTCATTCCTTCCTCAATCTTCTCCCCATTCTAGATCTTCTCATTCCATTTCTCCAGTTTTTTTTTTTAAAAATTTCCCCTCATCTTCTTCCTTCTTTTGTCTCTATTTTGTTTAGTCTTGGAGGTTAGTTCTACTGATATCCGACCGGTTCCAACCACCACTAGCCCACCATATATAGAATCCCCACCATTTGATCACCCATATCCACCGCACCCAGGTACCAAACAACCACACATACTGCCACTCGCCACCAACGACAGGCATTGGTGGCACTCACCACCCCCCGCCTGCTCTCTTTTCAATAGTTAACTCTCATTTACTTGCACCTCCAGTCCCTAAAGTGTTTTCTAGTCATTTCATTTTGTTTTCACCTCCATTTTCCTTACCCTGACACCATTTTGCTGGAAGTGTAAACTCTCGATTTATTTTTGTCAATCCACTTATAATCACCACGTGCCTTATCTTTGATTTGGCTACTTGCCGATCTACCATCCACCACCACAAATCAATATTTTGATTGGTGCATGAGGCCCATGCGTCACCTTCCTCAACAATTTCCATCCTTTTTCGGGAAACAGACTGTCTTCTTTTTTGCTAGAAGCAAACATTTGTTCTTGCTTATTATTCTGAGAATGGGGAACATGTGAGCATGGGACTCTCCCAACACTTCAAAGCAGTTAATTATGGTGCATCATTACCATTGTGGCTCTGAGTCACAAGACCACAATCTCTTAGTTGAATTGCACCAAAAACGACCTTTTATGACAGTTCTTTCGGTTTGGTAAAGACATATGCATCTTGACCCAATTTTTAGCACCATACGTGCACGTGCCATTATGTACTTACCATGAACATCTCGCATTGGAACAAATTGTACAATGTCACGTGTAGCAACACGATCTGTAGAGCTCTCTAATCGTTGTCCTTTATCAGCATCAAGGACCTGTCACAAAAACTAAGTTAGATGACATATTAACACATGAGGGTAAGTTCAAGTTCTAGAAAAACAAATCCATACCTCCATCTGTCCAAAATCTGCACCTCCCACTCCCACTATAAGAATTGATAGTGGAAGATCAGATGCCTTCACCAAAGTGTCTTTCGTTTCTTGGAGGTCTGTAAGGACTCCATCCTAGAAAAGGAAAAAATTTATTTGATTACCAAACGAAGGATTGAAGGTGGAAAGAGGCATCAAATTGTGAAGTCAACTATTCTATTTACCGTAATAATGAGCAAGACGAAGTACTTTTTGCTGTTGTATGAAACGGATTGGCTTGCAATTTGAGCAGCTCTTTTAATCACTTGGCCAAACAACGTTGGTCCTGCCAGAGTAACATTATGTAGAGCACTTGCATAAGCAGACATGATGCCTTCAACTCCTTCGACCTATTGAAAATTAGAAGCTAAATGCGTTACTTGAGGAGTATGAACATGTAGTTTTCATAAGGATGATATGTATGCTATGCAACAATGAAAAATCACTTGATTTCAATGAGTCTTATACGGTACATACCATTTTCATTATGTTAACAACTGTACAAGGAAGAAAAAAAGTACCGTAGAGTGTAACACATAATATTATGAAGGGTATTGGGTGATAACTCGATCCATTTGATTTTCATAGTTTTCATTTACTTACAAAAATTTTGAAGGACCATAAAGACTTTCTAAAGCCTATTAATTGCATATCTAAAATTATTGTATATAACAGTTTTGTATGTGTTATGGTTAATCTATACTCGGTGTTTTTTCAACTAATGCTTTTACCAACTTCTTACTTATTTGGTTCAAGCTGACTATGACACTCTATTCATAACTAGAAGTGGTAGAGGAAGAAAAAAAGCAAACAAAGAAAAAAAGATAAATATTAAATTTTTTAAGAACAAACAATGATGAGATAAACAGGTTGAAACAAACAAAAATCAGGGATTAACTACAGTATTGCAGGAGGGCAAACAAGATGGCGATAGTTCTGTGGAAATGCCAATACATGCAAACCAAAATGTTGCATCAGAGACGAAGAAACAATAAATTATAAAATGGGCTTCTCTCACCTCCAAGCTACCTGTGCTTCCATTTAGGTTGAAGCAATGTGAGATGGTTCCATCAAATGTTTTCCCACCGAAGCCCCAAGCAGGAAAGCGCCTATCAGAATCATAAAATTGAATGACCTCCCCAACCTCCATTATAGCCTGAAACAAATTCAGTTATCAAGCAGATAATAACTTCACCCATCAACAATAATTTCTTTAAATACAGGCTAACAGAAGGCCCACTTAACAAACCAGAACAAATAAACTTGTCTTTCTCAAAAGCTCAAGAAAGCAAATTGGATATTGAAAACGAGCCACTTGATCAAATTGATTATAACAGAAATAAAAGAAAGCAATTTAGAGACTTGTTTATGGACCAAACTTCATAATATATATATATATATATATATATATATATATATATATATATATATATATATATATATATATATAAACCAAATCAAGATAACAACAAATTTCTCAGGTCAGTGTTATATGTGGGGAGGTAAATTTGAGCGTCAATATCATAATGAAAATACAACTCATGAGGTAAATTTCCATGCCAATCGATCCAAACAATTTGCCTATACTAGTTTTGGAGTCAAAATAATATGCTGTTGAAAGCACCAGATCAGGATGCACAGACTCACCTTCTGATAAGAATTCAACTGGCCGGAAGGATCAATGTAGTGTAAAGAATCTGGGTTCTGAGGATTTCCATTTGAGGCTGGACAAATTAAAATTGACTATTCAAATTATGAATAAGACATTCGGGCAAAACATTTACAACCAGAAAAAAGAGAACAAAAAATAAAAAAATCAATTATCACGTGTATAAATAGTCCTCTAGAAATTACTTACCTGTAAAGTCAACTGCAACCATAAAGTTAAGCTCAAATCCACAAGAAACGTAATCAAGAAAGCTGTATTGTTCCTTCTCACAAAATTGATCCACAAAGAGCTCTCCCTTCAAAACCTATATTGATGAATCATTGAACAAATGCAAATTCAAATAAAACGAATAAACTAAAATATTTTAATAAATTCTACTGCAATTATGAATAGGTACCTTTTTGTGACCTTGATGAGATGTTATAGTAAGATTTTCACCACTTCTACCTTCTTGAAGTTTTTCCAGGTCGGCCACTGACTTCTGAAGTTTACTGATATGGTAAATTTAAGAACAGTATCTTCTTTAGAACCAGAGACTAAACTCAGATAACAAGGGAAACCAAGCAAAAATGAATCCGCAGATGAACTAAATTCCACTTACCCAATAAGTGAATGTTTGCCACTGCTATTGAAATCAAAGCACTCGATAATCAATGGGTTATCCTGCAACAAGTCAAATTTCATGCACCACATGCATCTTCTTAATCGTCCAAATATCAGAATATCCTATAATATAGTGTGACCAAATCATAAGGTGACAAGTTTACCTTACTTCCAAACTGCTGCATACTCAGGCATAGGGGTTTCCATTTTGGATTTAAATTGTTGTTCACTACTTCAGTCTTGCATATTGGAATGGAGCCTCCACTCTCCACAATTCTAGATATTCTTAGAAAAGGGTCCTAGAATAAAGTGATGAATTTTAAGGATGAAACAAACAACAAATATACATGCATACGTAACATAAAGCTTTGCAAATACATACACTTTTAGAAAATATGTCCTTGTTATCCAAGTAAGAACAATGGAGCATCATCTCAACAACCCTCCTTGAAGCAACTGTTTCCTCTGCATGGATGGTGAGTACCCCTAAGTTCCTCAAACCCACATGCCCAATTTTACTACACAGATTAAGGGTTAAACTCTGATTTTGTTTGGTAAGTACCTGCCATGGAAGAGGGGGGAAGGACTTGATGTTCAGTAAGGTTAAAAATGGCAGCAATTGCAACATGCTCTTTAACTGCATCGATGGTAACCTAATATCTTAATATATCACTTAATTGGGGAAGGAGCTCTCACAACAGTCTTTCTGCTATTGAAGTTTTTAATACAAAAACTCTGAAAATTGATATAATTTTATACTCAATTTGCACCAGCTTAGTTAAAATGCATATGCATTCTCAATGATCCTGATTGATCCCAAGACAACATACCTCTGATAGAACACACGTGGCCTCTCCAAGAAAATCTTGATCCTTCAATTTCAGTGTCTGAAACACAATAGAATAGATATATTTATTATGTGCAACAGAAATATGGTTCATACAAATTTTCTAAAAATTACAGATCATATGGTAATAGTTTAACATTATGTTTTCCTCTGGCGTTTTGTCTCTGATCCAACTCAGATTTTATCTGCACTTCTCCTATAAGTTGTTTTCTTTTCTCACATGACTATGAATCTATGATTAAAAACAGTGACAATCTTTCGAAAGTACTCATTCATTAATCACAATTGAGGTAGTTGACCCCCTCCACACACATAGATGTACACAATAGTGACCGAATTAAGCAAGCAAACTGCTGCACACCATTCAGTGAGTACTTTCCCATGTCGGTCTTACAAGTTATACAGTTATACGATGCATGGATGTATCTATATATATTGTCCAAATAACTTAGGCTGGCATGAACATATAGTTGGCATCCAAAAGTCGTTTATTATTGTTCTCGAATTAATGTTTTTTGCCAATTCAATGTGTTTAACCATGTATCAACAAAAATACAACTGAACAGGCTAGTGAAAGTATAATGTCATCTAACTAACACATATTTACTCAGAAAAACCAGTACCCAGCTCTTAGTCCCCAGTGTAAAAGAGTTTTAACTTGCAAATTGCGGTATTTAGCACTTAAAAGTATTGGAAGAGATACTACTGAAACACTCAGCATGTACACTTTTTCTTGTATATTGTTGGTACAAATTATAATTGGAAAAACATAACGTACAAAGATTTAAAACATTAGATACTCGAGAGCAGAAACTATAATGTACCTTCACAGGTATATTGTGAAATTTGGTATCAACATCATATACATGAAATCTGGAGCGAAAATAAAGAAGGGAAACGCGAGTGAGTCAAAAGAAGTCAAATCAAAACAGGAGTTTCCGTAATAAAAAAGAAGTACTATATCTATAAAAAAGATAAGCACTTAAAATGAATTTGTAAAGCTTACACCAATGGTTGTACAATCTCGAACTGGAATGCAACTATAACTTTTTCTATCCACGTGGGATTCAAGCTATTCAGTATAACCTCAGTGCGGCCTAACTCCTCTAGTTTTCCATCTATATTCTTCACATATACCACTGCCATGGGATCACTCTGAACAGAACAATATCTTTTTTAGCTCAAACAACAGTAAGACAATCCTGACCAAAATACACACATAAACAAACTACTGTGTATTGAAAAACTCAAACCTTGAAAGCTAAATAAACACCTTTTTTCCAGAAACGGTCAACATGAAGTATTAGTTCAGCTCGCTACCCATGTAAATACTACTTATGGTAAATGTAAACCAAACACTACCAGGATGGGAATCCCATGAAAACTATTCATAAACTTGAGAAGAAAGAAAAACACTAGAAACTTGGGGTGTTTTTTCTAGCAATTTTGAGCAAACAAAGATGGTGTCCAGGATTTAGTCATCCAAAGGTTAAGCTGAAGAGATACAGAAGAAGCAAGAAACTCTTCAAATTTGAAATCCATTTATTGTTTGAGAAAGTCCTAATGGAAGACATATATCCTCCTGATCAGTAAACACAAGACACGAGTACAAACTAATATATCATTAAGAACACCAAAAATAGAACAAACTAAATTATATCACTGAGCACTGTAGTTTTCTTGCCTAGGTTTTTCATTAGTGTATAGTAACTACCCATACTAACCAAGAAAGTTATCGATCCACATACATAGTAATCCAGCTCATTACAAGAGTATGGCTACAAATATCTTACGTAAACAAAATACTGTCAAAATAGTAACATAAAATTTTTTTTTATAGGTAAATAGACATAGCCCAAGTACACAGAACGTATAAATATAGTAGCTTAACATAAAGTAATGATCAGCTCACATGCCCATATCCCCCTTTGTTTTGGTTGTATCTTGAAGTGAAACTCAAATAGTAAAATGTACTTCAAGATAATGAACCAAAATTGTGATAGTTATCCCAAAATTTAGAACTGATGAATTCATAGAATTATGTTAACTCGAGAAATATTATACCAGAGTCTTGAATTCATACAAATTCGAAGTGTGGTCTGGATCATAATTTCCAGTCCATGCTAAGCATAGAAAATATATAGGTGATGAAGTTGGACATTAGAGCAGTTAAACAAATGATTCGGCAAAGGAAAGACGCTAGTATCAACCCTCAGTAAACATCACTATCAAACATATGGTTATGTTTAGAGGAATACCTTTGAAATGATGTCACGATCTCGCAAGTTAATTGCTGATAGGGATAACTGCAGCACAGATTAAAATACGTGAATATATTTTGAAAAGGCAAAACAAATGAGTTAACAGTACAAACATAAATAAAAAGAAACTAAAAACAAAACAGCCACGCATGCAGAAAAAATAACAATTCCAGATGTCAAAATCTCTTATAATACTGATAAACGATCCCATCCCATGTAAAATTTTTGTCAGGCAATATACTGCTTTGGAGCTTGCCGTTATTCCACCCATTTCTTTCTAGTAAGGGGCAATAGAACTGCACAATTTCCATTTGTTGGAGATGAAAGAAATGGCAGGTAACCCTTTTCAAGAATATAGGTGGCACTTCATCCTTTGGCACTTAAAAATGAGAAATATTCAACTCCTGCACAATACTAAAAGGCAACATGTTGCTTCATACAACCTCATTAGTCTCCAATTTACTAATATGCGGTTAAAATATCTAGGTCGTTTTACTGCAGTCTTAAATTCAAGAAGTTGGTTGCTATGTGGGGTATCAATTTAGTCAATCAAAACATCATCCTTTATCTAAGCGCCAAAACACATGGCACCCCACCATGCTATCCTTTCCTGATTCTGAGAAACTAGTAATAGGCCAAACATTTAAATGACAGAATATCAGAGGCAATATTGCGCTGCATGCCCCGCATGCTTCATTTATCAAGCGAAACTCATAGCTTGAAGAGCGTTAAGGATGTAACATTTCAGCACTTGTGAAATACACACAAACCGATCCTCTACCATGCAACGAAAACGACTTCTTTGATAATTTTAAACAAATATGTATTGTAAAAAAAACCATAACACTAACACGAATACAAAATTTTATTATTTTATTATTTACTCTTTCTGGATAACCTTTTTTCAATCAAGTTTTGTACCTTGCATTTGTATAAGGATAGTATTACAGGGGAGAAACTTTACTGGAGAAGAAAAAAGTAACCACAATTTTAAAAAAATAATAATCGTATTCATATTATTCTTGTTCTCATTGTATTTTATGGGCAATGGCCAACATAATAATAAAGTAAAATGAGAATAGTAAGAATCTAAGCCAATCTGGGATAGAAAATAAATAACGATACGAATTTCAGCCAACGTGGGGATAAACAGAGTAAAGAATATCAAGAGTCTGAGCCAATGTGGGGTAGATAATAGAGAGCAGCACAGATTATACAAATGCATAATACAGTTCTGTGTGCGTGTAATATATATATATATAGATAGGCGTTAGAATGGCAGTCACTACCTCGACTCGGGTGAAGTGTTGATGGAGATCCCGAGACCTGTAGAAGAACTCAACGGCGTCGTTGTGGCCGGCATTGTTGTTGGTAGCTGTGGGGCTCTGTTGGACCCCACCCACGGCTTGCTTTCCTTCTTCCACGTCCAAATAGCAGTTCCCCATCTGTCTCTCTCTCTCAAGCCCAAATGAGATTCCTTTTTTGTTTTCGTTTTCTCCTCTATTTAAAACCCTGGATAAATTATATACTTATCCTCTAAAAAATTTTCAGAGCTCTTCAAACTCAGCCTGTCCTTTGTATATAAACATACAAAAAGGAATACTTTTTTTATGTGTTTGGATCGCAACCCACTTTAGAGAAAACGTGTGTTGAGGATTGTGATTGTGGAGGATTGTCTATCTCTGCTCTGCTGTATTTATTAGGGAAGAACAAGCAGTTTCCTACGTATACGATGGAGTGTTTCCTTCCTTCTTTCCTTGCAGGAACCTACGAAATTGTAGCATCTTTTACGAAGTAGGAGGTGTTTTCTTCACAACCACAACAGTTTTCTTTCTTAGGACTCAACGAAACGCGGATTCCCTTGACAACTTTTTTTTCCCCTTTGAGCAATTATGCGGTCAAACCAAAACAGAGGAAAACCGAAAAAGGAAAATGATGGATGCAGGGGACTTGCGCAGGAAGTTGCGCACGAAAAACTGACGGGATCCATGTGGAAAATGATACGGTGCGTTTCATTGGGTTTGCTACACGGTGCGTTTCGCAGTCTACATACGGATTCCCTCCATCTCCGAAACTTCCCGAGACCCGTTATGGGTTTCTGAACCCTAACCTTCGCATCTCCCTCCTCCATTGTCACTTGTCATTCTTTTCAAGTACAACCCTCGCCACTCAGTTTGATGGCCAATATAAGCACATGGAATGATTCCAACCCATGAAACAGGATGGGAAAAAAGATAAGCCAACTTGTAATATATTATCGAGCATAAGCCATGTTGAAAATGGCCTTTCATAGAAGAATAAAAATAGGTTGTTAGAAGAAAGGTTGGAGACCCATTATCAGTATTCGAATGGGGCATGCTACCTATTTAACGTTTGCTTGGCAAGTTGGCACAATGACTATGCGTTATTCACATTATTGATAAAATACACTATCTATATTATTGATAGTATGTTAATTTATAAGATTTAAATTTATTTAAAAAAATTTATAAATTTCAATCTTATAATAGAATTTTTTTTATAAATAGAATTTTTTTTTTCTTTTTAGTTTGGAGTAAAAAGATAAAGGAGCATAATTAGATTTAGAGCAGCTTCTGTGTTAATACATGTTAAATTTTATATGGGAGTAACCTTTAGTTATTGATAGGAGAATAAAATAAAATCTATTTACCCACCAAATTGTTGAGGGAAGGATAAAATTTACTTATTAAATGCCTATTCATAGGTTTTCTTGCTTAAAAAAGTCAAATTAATATTTATTACATTCCTGCATCACCATTCACACCAAGTTTGTTGAGTCTTTTTCTGAAGTAAAATTTGTAATACATTTACCATTTCCTATATCTCAAAATCGTATAACACTTTCATTTTAGAATATCGTTGTGATGTAATTTAATCAAATTACATGTTGAACGATTGTGTGCAACTTTTTCTTGGAGAATCCACCAATAGATGCACGTGATCCTCTCTAATCTCTATGTACCTTCCAAGTCATTAATGTAATGGTCCTTTTCATTTTAATTCGACGTGACAAATGAATAGAATAGATATTTGAAGGGTTGAATCTTATTTTGGGGATTTTGAAAGTGGTGACGTGGCGGGGCGATTTTTTCACCTCTGTTAGGGTTTTCTCGTTTCCAAGAGAGGCTATGGCCTTGGCCGTGGGTGGCCGTATGGCATCCCCTGTTGCAGAAACAGGGGGTGGTACAGGGGGGTCTTCCTTTGGGGTTTCTACAAAGGAAGAGGTGCTTCGAAGGTCCAGTGGTTTCGATACTGGTAAAGCTGGGAGTTTTTCTGCAAATTTGTCTTTCGCTCAAGCCCTTTAGAGGCCTCTGCCGGTGCCAAAATTCAAACTCCCTCCACGCAAATCTGAGTGGATTGATGGTGAGCTGGGTTTTGTTTTTTTAGAAGGGGAGATGGATAAAGTTGCAGATGAGTTGAAATGTGCGCTGGTCTTGAAATTTCTTTCAGCCAGGCCGTCTATTGATGTCTTACTCCGGCAGATCCTAAAGTCTTGGGGTTTTTCCGAAGTGCCAATGATAGTTTCATGGATGATTTTCATGTTTTGTTACTCTTGACCAATGAAAAAGATTATGTTCATGCGTGGGCTCGAGAAGGGAGGATGGTTGCTGGGTGCCATTTTCGTTTATTTAACTGGTCGGTGGATTTCAACGTGAGGAAAGAACCATCCATTGCTCCCCAATGGATTTTTCTGCCAGGTTTGCCTCTCCACTTGTATAGATTGGATAGTTTGCAAATCTTGGCTTCTCGGTTTGGAAAATTCCTTGGCACTGATAAAGCGACTCTGTATCGAACACAGGCAACGGGAGCTAGATTGTGTGTGGAAGTAGACTTACAAGAGGAACCCGTGGAGGGGTTTCCGTTGATTGCTGGGCAGCTTAAAAAATGGCAGAAGGTTGTATATGAGAAGAGAGGCTTCTATTGTACTAAATGTTGTAGGCAAGGCCACACTGCTGTGGTTTGTCGCGTTGGTGAGAAGGCAAGGCCGAATCTGAACAAGAAAGAAGAGGTGAAGGGGGTAGGGAAGGAGGGGGAGGGGAAAGTATGGCAGGAGGTGGGTAGGAAAAATGAATTGGCTGTCAAACTTGGCTCGAGTATGGGGGTTAAGAATGTGATTGAATTTGAAAACCAATCCCAAGACATGGTTGTTTTTGACAAGAACAAAGAATCTGAGGTGGTAGATAAAGGGAAAGATGTGGATGACTCCATCATCTTGGTGGAGCCTATGGAGAAGGGGGAACTGGTGCTGGAGGATGGGTTGGGAATGAATATGGTGGCAGATGAGAAAGGTGAGGGTTCAAGGCCTAAGTCCGGGCGCCAGGAGGAAGGCATGGTGGTGGTAGTGTCCTTGAAGCAGATGGAGCATTGTGAGGTGGAAAAACCTGGGTTGGAAGCGGAAGGTAGTGGTGAGGAAGAGGTGGTTTGCAGAAACAGTTTTGCAGTTTTATCTGAAGAAGAAAATGAGATAGATGGTGATGCGGAAAAGGATTATTCATCGGATCCAGGAGGTGAATCGCGAGATGTGGCGGAGCGGCAAAAGACTCAAGCGCTATCGGTAAGGAAGTCCAACAGGACTAAGGCTCATCCCCATAAATTGAATTTATGATTGACAAAATAATGGTATGGAATGTGAGGGGGTTGGGTACATCGAAAAGAAGATTATGTAAGCTGGTTAGAAAACATAGTATTGATGTGTTGGTTATCTCTGAGCCTTTTCAGGAGGTGTCTCAGCTTGAACAGTGGGCGGTTAGTTTGAATTTTCCAAATTATTTCTCTAACATTGAGAAAGATGGAAAAATATGGGTATGTTGGAAAGAAGAGGTACATATGGATGTGGTGGGGATGTCGAATCAGGCTTTGACAGCCCTGTTCTCTAAAGGGGGCAAGTCTATTTTATTCTCTTTTGTTTATGCAAAATGCTCTACTCTGGAGAGAAAGGAGTTGTGGGAGAATTTAACAAGTATCTCGTCAATTGCTGTGCCATGGGTAGTGATCGGGGATTTTAACATTATTAGATCAAATGATGAACGAGTGGGTGGAAGGCATAGAGTGCAATCGGCCATGGATGATTTTAATGAGTGTATAGATAGATGTGGTCTTGTGGACTTACGGTTCGAAGGTAGACAACTATCTTGGTGCAACGGTCAGCAGGGTTTGGCTAGAAGTTGGGCCCAACTGGATCGAGTTTTAATGAATAATGAGTGTGTGAGGAGGTTCAACGAAATTTCAGCTTGCTTACTAAGTAGAAGAACGTCGGACCACTCGCCTATTTTGTTGCATATGGTGGTAGACAAGGGTAGATATGGACCTGGACCTTTCAGATTTCAAAACATGTGGACCTCTCATGCTGGGTTTCTGGAGGTTGTTGAAAAGTCATGGATTGAGCCTGTAGAGGGGGAGTCGGGTTTGCGTAGACTGGCTGGTAAATTGAAACGACTAAAACAACGCTTAAGAATTTGGAATAGGGAGTCTTTTGGGCACGTTGAGTGCATTATTAAAGAGCTGGAGGAAAGAGTGGACCAGCTGGAATCATCTCTGCAAGACTCCTTTTCAGAAGAGGTGGAAGAAGAGTTCCTGGTTTCGAAGGCTGAACTTGATTTATGGTATAAGAGGGAAGATATGCGTTTAGTGCAGCAAGCGAAGAAAACTTGGCTTGCCGAGGGGGACCGTAACTCCAAGTTCTTCCATGCCGTGATTGCCAACAGAAGACGTAATACTGGTGTTTCACATATGGTTCTACCGGATGTGTCGATTTTGGACAGTATGGAAGCAGTCCATGACGGGGCCGTGAGACATTTTGAGGACTTCCTCACTCAGGAAGACCAGGTGCAGCTGCCAGATTTAGAGGCTCTTATACAACAAGGTATTTCAGCAGAAAAAGTGGGGAGTTTCTCGGACCGCCCAACTGAGGAGGACGTTAAGGAAATTCTCACTTCCATTTCTATTAATAGCAGCCCGGGGCCCGATGGGTTTGGTTCAACATTCTATTTAACGTGCTGGAAAATTGTGAAGATGGACGTGATGGCGGCTGTGCAGGATTTTTACAACAGAGAGGCTTCTTTAAATCAAGGAGAGGGCTTCGTCAAGAGGACCCTTTATCTCCTTATCTTTTTATAATTGTTGAAGAGGTTTTATCAAGGATGATCAAGAAGAGGTTTTTAGAGAAAAAGATATTGCCATTCTCACTTCCAAGTGGAGCCCCTGTGGTTTCACATCTTTTATATGCGGATGATGTTATTGTGTTTATGAATGCTAGCAAGGGATCTTCTAAGGGTTTGATGGAGGTGTTAAGGGACTATGAAAGGTGGTCTGGATAGAGGATTAATCATGAGAAGTCGGCTCTTTTTGTTTCTAAACAGCTGTCTAGTAGAAGAAGGGGAGAGTTATTGGCAGAAACTGGTTTTCAGGAAGGAAAATTTCCTTTCTCCTATCTTGGTGTACCGATTGTAGATGGAAGATTGAAAAGCTGCCATTTTGACCCTTTAATTCAGAAAATCTCCAAAAAAATATCAGGCTAGAAGGCTAGGTTGATTTCACAAGGGGGTCGTCTAATTCTCTTAAGGCATGTTCTCTCCAGTATTTCGGTACACTTGTTGTCTGTCCTACATGCTCCGAAAGTGGTCATTTCTAAGGTGCAGAGTTTATTTGCCAAGTTTTTCTGGGGAGAGTTTGAAGGTAAAAATAAAAGGAGTTGGAGGTCCTGGGAGAAGATGTGCATCCCAATTGGGGAAGGTGGAGTGGGGGTTCGAAATGTGGCTGAGGTTCAGAACTCTCTCTTTTTGAAGTTAGGATGGAATCTATTAACACAAGATTCTTTATGGTCCAGCTTCTTTAGAGCCAAATACCTTAAAAATAAACATGTAGTGTGTTGCAATCGACGTACTGGCTCGTTTTTTTGGAAGAAAATTATGGAGTGCCTGCCAGTTTTAATTGAAAACTCAAAATGGAAAGTGAAGGAAGGTAATATCTTTTTATGGTTTGATAAGTTCCTGGGCTCCGGTCCTTTGGGGGAAGTGTGTGATGATACAGAGCAGATTTTGGTTAAGGACTTGGTGATAAACAACGAATGGGATGTGGAGAGGTTGACCTTTCTTCTGGGCGTTCAGCAAGCGTCGGATGTAATGAACACAATTGGGTCCTTATGTACTGAGAAAGACATACTGATTTGGTTGCCAGATAAAAGTGGTTGTTTTTCTTCGAAATCAGCTTGGGAGACTACACGGACAAGAGCACCAAATTTCGAATGGGCTAAATGGATTTGGTATAACTCTTTACCAACTAAAGTTGCGGTCTGTGTTTGGAAGGCTACCTTCGGGTGTCTAGCAGTGGATGAAAATGTGAGGCGTATTGGAATTCCTGTTGTCTCGGCCTGCAATTGCTGCAAGGATAGACATACTGAAACGCTGGACCACATTTTGAGTAAGGGAGAGGCAGCTTCCGAGTTGTGGCGTAGAGCTTCGGCTGAAATGGGTATCCCTTTCTATAGCCATCAAGGTTGGAAGGAAAGGATGCAAATCTGGTTTAATAGAGCTTCTAGATCTCCTCAGATTGGGTTCTTAATGGGCCTGATCCCTTGTATTATTGTTTGGAGACTATGGCGTAGGAGATGTGCTGCTAGGATGGAGGGCAAGTACGAAAACGGGGTGGAGACTTGGACATCGATTAAGTACTGGACACGACTAGTAGCGACCAACTTAAAGTCTGGAAAACAACTAAATCTGTGGGATAGGAAGCTCCTGCAGAAACTAGATATCCAAGTGAGAGTATCCCATAAAATCAGGCCGCTTGTTTTGAGATGGATGAAACCAAGACAAGGCTGTTTTAAGTTCAACGTAGATGGAAGTAGCCTTGGAAACCCAGGTCCTGTGGGAGGGGGAGGGATCTTGCGGGATGAGAGGGGGACTATGGTATTCGGGTTCTCCAAATCCTTCGGGACATGCTCTAATAATGAAGCGGAACTAAGGGCTTTGATTGAAGGAATTAGTTTATGAAAAGAGAGGGGTTTATCAAATGTTGAAATAGAATGTGACTTGGAGGTGGTTGTGAAGTGGGTTTTGAAGAATAAATGTACAGTGTGGTATTTGTGGGATTTTTGGGATCAACTGAAAGACTTGTTTGTGGGATGGGTCTTTTCAATTCACCACTTTTATAGAGAAGGCAACAAAGTAGCGGATCCGTTAGCTCAAAGAGGCTCCTTGGGTGAGAATAAGCTTTACGAGGTAAGTTCCCATCTGCCTTTTCTGACTAAAGGGTGGTACCGATTGGACAAAATGGGCATGGCATATATTTGGAGATAATTTTCGTTATAGATTGGTTGTCTTTTGTTGTTCTTTTTTTTTTTGTTGTTTTGTAATCTTCCCATAGGTTTGGCTTGATGTACGGCTTTCCTCCGCCATAAGTGAGGGTTTTTTTCTATATATTTGGGACGGGGTCTCCTTTGTGAGGCTTCGGCTCTTCCTTTAAAAAAAAAAAAAAGGGTTGAATCTTCTTATTTTGAATTTGAATTCTTTCATTCTTCCATCCTTCCATTGAATATCCAATTGGTTGTCCAATAGGGCTTTACTTCTGAGCAAATGTATAGGATGAAGTTAAGAGCACTCACAAACCAATTTACAAATAAATTCAAGGTTTCTAGCTACCTTGAAATTCAGGAATAGATGTCATACAATGTGCAGTTGGTAGCCCAAGAACATTGGCCAACTAATCAACCAAGTTTGATTGTCCCACATTTTTTATTTGTTTCAAAATTAATCGCAATTGACAAATAGAGTTCAAGAAGATTAAAAAAAAAAAAAAAAGGAGTATCATTGTGATCATAAAAAGGAAAGGGAAGAAAATAATAATATATCAATAAAGAGCACTTTCGAGTCTTTGACAAGATAAAAGGTATCCAAAGAATTTTGATGGGTACCAAAATGCCGCTTACACTCAGTTTCGTACAAATTTAGAGCCCATGTTCCCTCATCCATACATCATGCAACTGAAGATTGCCTCATATGCACATCAGGAGTCAATAAACAGGAGTCCAAATACAAATGGATGCATATGTTCAAGATGCAAATTCAGTCAGAGGTGTAGGAATGATAGACCAGCAAAAGAGTATCGAGACGAAACTGGCATAGGCACCGCTTCAGCTGGACAGGTAGCCTGATAATGACGTGTCTTGTCTTTGTGCAGTAAAGCATCGGCAGCATATGTAGAGTATAAACTACCCACTTGATCAGTTTCTGTCTGATGTAAATTGGCACTCTCAATTGGGTGCATACCACCAATAGGATAAGAACTTGATGAAACACCATAATGATAACCATGGTATGGATCCTTTGTATAGGGGCCTAAACCAATAGCAAATGTTGCAGTTGCAAAAGGTACAATGGACGGCGTTTCACGTCTAGCACCAAGACCATAAGCATGGTACTCTCTCTCATTCAAGTAGAGAGAATCTGCATAGTCTCTCTTTGTGTGGAGACATCATTTATATGTAAAAGGCCAGGTTGTCTTAGAAGTGCTCTCCCACAGGACCATAAGCTCAATAGTCCTTTCCAACCGAGTAAAAATCCCGAGGAGTCTCCTCTCTTGGTAGAGTTTCCATGTCTCTGTATACAAGACATTGATGATCCCTTTCATAAGATGGCAACTGAAATATGTTAGAATCACCATTTGTATAAGGATCCCTAGCAAGTGTTTCCTTCTGATAACGGGGCCACACTTCTCTTACTCTTTCATGAACTTTCCTGTCACCAACTCTAGCGACTTAAGGAGAGTAGATAGGCAACACATGAGTTGAATGAACTTTAGCCAATCAAAAAAGTTTTTTAAGATTCCTAGCCTGAAGGGAAAAATTACAAAAATTCTGAATGCTAATATTTCAAAAGAAACAATGACCCAAACTACTTTCGGAGTGTGTAAAATAGAAAGGCTATGGATAGGAATGCTTTGCAAAATATGCTTTGAAAGCAACAGCCGAGAGCCATTTGAAAGCAATTGGGCCTTCCAAACCATCTATGCAATCTCTAACTTTCTTAATCAAGCCTTCAAAATGTGCCAACAGAAGTCTTCCCGAAAAAATGGAAACACCCAAATAATTAAACGGAAATCATCTTTCAGTAAATCCGATAATTCTCAAAATCATTCTACGCCGAGATAGAGACATTTTTTTTTTTTTAACATCAAACCGCTGAGTTTTTCTTTATTCTTCTCATCATGTTGGCTCTTCTGAGAGGATGTTTGGAAATAAAATAAGATGAAAATTTTGTAAATCAGTGCCATCATGTTTTTGTTTGTTCTTTTTGACTCTCAGTACTACCGCCTGACATTCGAGGCCTCCTTGTTTCTCTCTTTTTGATTGTGGTTTTTGTTAAGGCATCACATGCAAACCACGCATGCCATGCTACGTCTTCCACAGCAGACTCACCTACGTACAGTGCAGGTGCAGAATGCTCAACAAAGCCTTATACGCAAGACCACTCAAAGCAGGACCACACCATGCAGAGCCACTCAAGCACTTCTCCTCCTGCATTGCCTGTGCCCAAACTCACCTCCACTAACCATCCGTTATAGCAAGACATACACACACTGCACTGCAGGCTGTAATTTTGTGACAGAGGAATATTCCTCTTATTTGTAATCACTACATATTGAGGTCTTGCCTCATTCTGTAAACAGTGAGATAAGAACAAATATACAAGGAAAGGTTTTCCTTAGCAGTTTTCCAACTCAATCATATTCTCTTGGTTATTATCAGGCTAATGGCTCTTCTCCATATGCTCTTCATTAACGACGTTCTTCTCATTGCCTTCTCTAGAATTCAGTTCTTTAACCTCTTCTCCACTATTACAGCTTTCTATGTTGCCCTTCAATACACGCTTATTATTCTCTTTTCATTTCCATTGAGTTTGTGGACAACATTTATCTTTTCTGGAGTTTAAGAGGCTTCTTTGCAATTTTTGATTCGGCCTTTAATGATTTCAAAGTTTTCTTTTTTGGTGACTCAGGTCCAGTAGATGCCTCTGTTTCCTTCCTTTTATAATCTGGTTTCATAGGTGCCTCGACAGGTGAGTCTGATCTATTTTCGTTATCTTCTTATTTCTTCGTGTTAGATTCTGATTCAGTGGGTGCTTCTGTAGGAGTCTCTGCTTCCTTGGTTCTTTCATGTTCCATATTACACGATCTTACTTATCAAAAAAAAAATTCCACAAACCAAGATGCTGCTTGATCAAGATGTTTCCCAGCAAGCACGTTGCCAATGAAAAGATTTTTCTTCGTTATCTGCTAACCAGAAGCAAACCGGATTAAACAATTAGGATAGGAGGAAACAGAAAGAGAAGAAAATGAGAATAAGAAAGTCAAATGCTTTTAGTTTACTGGTCATTTTTATCAAGGCTTCATGGACTTGTATTTAATTCTTTAGACATTCGGATTCAATTAAATTGGTTAAAAAAAAAAAAGTTCAAAAACTTGAAAAAACAAGAATGCATTGTGTTATTGTATTAGAAAATAAAATGGCTTTTCTTTTCTTTTAAACAAACCCAGTTAATAATTTCCATGAGATTAAAAGACAAAAAACAGAGAAAAAGGAAGTTCTAATTAAAACCCTGAGACGGAGAGGATAGGAAGAGAGTACCTGGCGAAGTAGAGTGAAAGAGAGAGGACGACAGTAAAGAAACCCTAACCCTACGGTTTCATTTTCTCAGTGCCGTTCATCATGCCTGACGATTCTGATAGCTTTTCCGCCGCCGCTTCTCACCGTCCATCGGAGGATTACTCCAATCCTTTCTATCTTCAGCACGGTGATCATCCAGGTGCGATTCTCGTTTCTCAACCTCTTAATGGAGACAATTACTTAACATGGAACCGATCCATGTCTATGGCCCTTATTTCCAAAAATAAGCTTTGCTTTGTGAATGGTGCTTTGCCACCACCTCCACTCTCTGATCCGATGCACAATGCATGGATTAGATGTAACACAGTTGTTCTCTCATGGCTGCTTAATGCCATGTCGAAGGAGATAGCTGCCTCGGTTATATACACAGTTTTCATTCTCCCGAGTCTTCTATAGCTTTTCTCTCATAGACTTTCTTTGCCAACAAAGGAGTTATACATCAACTCAGTTGTGTATATACTCCCCAACAAAATGCTATTGTTGAAAGAAAACATCAGCATATCTTAAATGTTGCTCGAGCTCTCAGATTTCAGTCTCATATTCCCTTAAACTTCTGGAGCGATTGTGTTTTAACTGCAGTCTACCTTATAAATCGAATTCCAACACCTGTTCTTTCAAATAAATCACCATATGAAATGTTGTTTTCTGTCAAGCCTCAATATAACCATCTTAAAGTTTTTGGATGTCTTTGTTATGCCTCCATTCTTGGTGGTTCATCTACAAAATTTTCACCCCGTGCACAAGCTTGTGTTTTTCTTGGTTATCCAGCTGGCATAAAAGGGTATAAACTTTATAATATCCATACTCACAAAATTCTCATTTCTAGAGATGTTATTTTTCATGAGAACATATTTCCTTTCAAGACTACTCCTCCATCTTATGATACACTCTCTCCTTCCTTTTCTTCACATAACCTTGTCTTACCAGCTCCACTATCTGATGCTACCCTCAATTCTTCATCACATACTCCTTCTCCCTTACCCCATAATTCTGACACATCAGAAAATTCTCCTGCTCCTATGCCAACAAGAAAATCTACAAGAAACAGAAGACCTCCTGATTACTTGCAACACTATCATTGTTCCTTGATTTGTAATAATGAAGTTACTTCATCTCCTCTGGTTGATGGTTCTTCTAACTCAGGTACACCATATCCTATCTCTTCATACTTATCATATTCCAAATTGTCTCCTTCATACCAACATTTATGTTGTTCTGTTGATTCTTTCTATGAACCTAAATTTTTCCATCAAGCTGTTAAATTTCCTCATTGGAGGGATGCAATGTCAGCTGAAATCACTGCTCTTGAAGCTAATAAAACTTGACTTTTAACTGAATTACCTCCTGGCAAGCAGCCCATTGGTTGTAAATGGGTTTACAAGTGCAAGTTGAAATTTGATGGCACTCTAGAGAGATATAAGGCTCGGTTAGTTGCAAAAGGTTACACTCAACGTGAGGGCATTGATTATTTTGACACTTTTTCTCCTGTTGCCAAGCTTACTACTGTTCGTTGTTTTCTTGCTTTGGCTGCCATTCATAATTGGGAATTACATCAACTCGATGTAAATAATGCTTTTCTTCATGGACACCTGGATGAAGAAGTCTATATGAAATTACCACTTGGTTTTTCTAATCCTGGAGACAATCGGGTATGCAAGCTTCTTAAGTCTTTGTATGGCTTAAAACAAGCATCTCGTCAGTGGTTCTCTAAACTTTCTACTACCTTGATTGCTTATGGTTTTAATCAGTCTAAATCTGATTATTCTTTATTCACCAAGCATTCTGGTAATTCTTTTATGGCACTTCTGGTATATGTTGATGATATCGTCATTGCTTCTAAGAATTCACAATCTGTTGCTGACCTTAAGGATTTTCTGCACTTGCATTTTAAGTTGAAAGATTTGGGAACCTTGAGGTATTTTTTGGGTCTTGAAGTGGCCAGATCTGTGAAAGGTATTTTCCCTTTCTCAAAGGAAATACGCCCTTGAAATTGTATCTGATTCTGGTGTTTTAGCTGGTAAACCTGCTACTTCTCCTATGGATCAGAATCTGAGGTTGTCCAAAACTGAATCTGCTGGCTCTTTACTTGCTGATCCAGCATCTTACAGAAGGTTAATTGGTCGTTTGCTTTATTTGACACTCACTCGTCCTGACCTTTCTTTTTCTGTCAATACTTTGAGCCAGTTTATGGACCAACCACGACAACTACATTATGATGCTGCTCTTAAAGTAGTCAGATACGTTAAAGCCACTGCTGGTCAAGGCTTGTTCTTCCCTAGTTCATCTTCTCTACAACTGAAGGGATTTTGTGACTCTGATTGGGCTACATGCCCGGACTCCCGCAGATCTGTTACTGGTTTCTGCATTTTTGTTGGTGACTCATTGATTTCCTGGAAGTCTAAGAAGCAAGTCACGGTCTCAAGATCATCTGCTGAAGCTGAATACCGTTCTATGGCTTCTACTTGCTGTGAACTAAAATGGCTTATTGCCTTGTTTGCTGATTTTGGAATTACTTTTTCTTCACCATCTGTACTATATTGTGATAGCCAAGCAGCTCTACATATTGCTGCTAATCCTGTTTTTCACGAAAGAACTAAACACATTGAGATAGATTGTCATCTAGTTAGAGATATGATTCAGGCTGGAACTATAGTTACCTTACATGTATCCTCTGAACATCAATTAGGTGATTTTTTTACTAAACCTTTAGGGACAGATCGTTTTCATGTTCTCCTTAGCAAGCTGGGTGTAATTAATCTATACACTCCAGCTTGAGGGGGGCTATTAGTGTATAAGATTATTTTTAATCTTCTTGATCACATGTATGCACGTGCACAATAGTTAAGGTATTGCACACTGTAAATATAAATACTCTGTTTTTACTTTTCTAATGAATATATACACAGTTTTCATTCTCCCGAGTCTTCTATAGCTTTTCTCTCATCATGATAAAGAGAACCGTACAGTAGATCTTTCTTTCTCTTTTTTTTTTCTTTTTCTGGTAATGGTACAGTAGATCTAGTAAAGAAGAAGTGTTAATTAATATTATATATATATATTTTATGCAATATTATTTTATTTATGAAATGAATATATTGCCATCCTCTATATCCATGGTGTCTTTTCTTTAAAAAAAAAAAAATTAAATGATTAAAATATTTATTTTTTTTGTTAATAGAATAATGATAATAATATACTTACAATTTGTTTTTATCGTCGAAAGGAGTTAGGTAAAACTTAAAACTTAAGTAAATTATTTTTTGATATCTTTTAATTAGTAACACATTTTTTTTAATATATTTTTTTAACAATGCTAGATATTATAAGATATATAAGTCTTGCGCATATTTTTTTTTTTTTAAAAGTGAAATTCAACGTTAAAAAAAATTGAATTTTTATATAGATCATATATTTCTTAAACTTTTTTACAAAAGAGTGAATAGGATTTATAAATTTTAAATCTGCATAAATATATTTCTTAGCTTTCAATTGTCGTTTAATCTAACCGAAAAATCAACTTACAATATTTTTCAAATAGAAGTTTTGAAAATTATAAGTTCAATTAGGACAATGAATTTGAAGATGCTTAAAAGTTTAAAAAAGTGTATCACATGAATTGATTGGGATAATAATAATAATAATAATTCTTGATACTTTGATCTCAAAATAATAATAATAATAATTCTTGATACATTGTACCATTTACTCTATTTGTTTGATAAAATCTCATTCAATTTTAACTGTCAAGATAGTTGAAGAATAAAATAAAATAAAATCGGTAGCCATGTCCCAAAGGAAAATACAATGTGTCGTTGACTCATTTTCACTTAATTTTCAACTTCTAAAGGTCCCAAAATACATCTTTTAAAGTAAGAATAGCACTTGGTTTTACACAAACCTTCTAAACAAATTTATTTATTGTACATGCAGCAGGAGGACGACCAAAAGTCACACTTCAAAAGACTTGCATGTTTAGGTAATCGGTTAAGATGAAAATTTTGTGAATAATAATGAAATAGTTTGTAAATAGTAGTGAAATGATTTGAATTAAGATGTTTTATTGGATTTTGAAAAAGGAAAGAGGAAAACTTGAATAAAAATATTATAAAGTAATTTTTTAATATTATTTTTATTTTAAAAATTTGAACAAATTATATTGTGTTTTGTGTTTTGTTTAAAAGGGGGAGAGTATTTATGTCTTCACATGCTGAATTATCCAATGAAATCTAACAAGAAGAGTATTTATGTCTGAGCTCAAGCAGTTTAGCTTCCCTGCCTTGCCCCCTCCATCTATGAAGCTGCCTTGGACCACTTGAATAGAATCACCTTCAAATATTAACTAGTCTAAGCCAAGATCTTGACAGAATAAAACAACAGTGACTATGCCCCAAGCTTCTGCAATTGTAGGATCTACACAATAACATATAGGCTTCATCAAACTCGCTAAAATAGAACCTAAACAATCCCTTAGCACCACTTCAACTCCGACGTAGGGGATTGAAACAGCCTTCATGCAGAAAAATATTCCTTTTAAGCAATAGCAGACAACAGTTTTTGCACAAAAACAGCCTGGCCAATGGCAAGAAAACTACACCTTCCACACAAGAGTGAAGGCAGGAGAATTCCTCCTCACTTCCCAAACATGACCTCAAGTAGTTTGTAAAAGAAATAGATTTAACAACAAACTATATTATATCCTGTAGAAACCAAAATGGTGAAAAACACAGTACTATTATAAAACTCATAATCAAAAGGCCGAGATCAAATGGTCGAATTATAATCAGAAGATTATAATTCAAATCAATACAATGTCAATCCTTTTTCCTTTTTTCTTTTTTGGCATTCTTTTGTACATAGAAGAGAGATTTGAATGTAAAGAAGGCATAATACAACAAGCAACCATAATTAAACTATGTTTTATTTCACTAACATTAATGGGAATGAAGGGTCCTCTGCCCCCACTGACTTCAAACCATTGGATCTACCAATTCTGCATTGACATATATTTTAACCATCCAAAAGGTTAATGTTTTATGTTCGAACAATTACCCAATAATGTGCGAATGAAACATTCAAACGTCAACTCACAGGCATTCACGTTCGAACGTAAAAATAAAACATTCAAATGAAAAATATCGAATTGTCTTGATGTAAAATAGAGGAAAATTGTCTTTGCAATCTTAGACGAGTCTAGCTGCAAATTGGTGAAGATGTAGTCTGATTTATGATTCGGAAATAGAATTGTAATAATTCATTGTTATAGAGTTTTATGTATTCGCATATCACTAGTAGATAGTTGTTCTGCCTGTGTACTTGTCCAAAATTGATAAAGATTGGTTCTTCACCATACAAGGGGGCCAATGATGCAGGTGCCTCTAAGACTTTATTCCTTGGATGAATTGAGGCTGAATGGAATTGAAGCATCGTCTCTTTTGTCAGCAGTGGATGCAACACTTGGTTCAATAGAAAGAAACCTGCAACTTGCTGCCGCTTTTGGAGGGCCTGCTGCCTGGAATGTGCTTGGCTTTAGCCCACAACAAGTTCTATATTTTTCTCTGGGGCTGCTGTTTCTATGGACACTGGATTCAGTAATTCCGTTCTCTCTCTCTCTCTCTCTCTACCCAAGACCCTTTTCTGAAACTATGTTCCAAGGACTTGTTTTATTATGAAATTGTGTGTTTTTGGTTGAGTACCAATATGTTGTGTTATTCTTGGAGGCACTTAAAATTATTTCATTGGCCGTCTCACCCACTCACATGTTGCTTAAATCACTAACAGTGGAGGCAAGGTAGAATTGTCTTTACCATACTATTACTAGAATCGTACAATATTGGTTGTTTCTAGGTCTCTTTTGATGGAGGTGTTGGTAGCTTGGTTCTTGATACAATTGGGCACAAATTTAGTTAGAAGTACCACAATAGGGTTGTTCAAGTAAGATACCTCTCTCTCATTGTGTGGCAGTGCATTGCATTTGTTCATTATGTTTTTATAGGAATAACTGTCCAATAACACTATGCTGAGACCATTCTACATTTATTTGGTGATGACATTAATGCTATGTTCTTGTTTCAAAGGCCATAACATGTTCAGGACTGCTTTGTTCTGTAAGATTATCGTGTTGTATGTTCATTACGGTATTACCTATCTTCAGATAAGTTTTAGAATTGTTGGCTATGTCAATATGGACCTCATGTGCAGCATGAAGCTGGGCATTTCTTAATCGCTTACTTAATGGGCATTCTTCCCAAAGGATACACACTAACTAGTTTGGAAGCTTTGAAGAAGGAAGGATCTCTAAATGTTCAAGCTGGGACAGCTTTTGTGGATTTTGAATTTGTTGAAGAAGTGAGTTTGTTTTCTTTAATCTGATTTTAATTACACAATTTCTTATGTTCCTATTCTATTTTCTGTCTCGCTGCTGTTTTTTGTTCTATTAAGTTACATACTTATTTTATGGAAGGTCAGGTTTCATTTCATGTTCCTTCACAACTAAAGGCACCTGATGATGCCATGGCTCTGCTGCTTTTATCCAGAACCAATTGCTATGAATCGGATCTGACTTTGTAGCAGAGCTCAAAGCTCTTTTGGGTCTTATCACAAGTTGACTTGAGGGAGTTATTGTCAGCAGGTCGAGCCTGCTGCTCAACTCGTTAACTTTGTCGACACAAAGTTATATGATAACATCCAGTCGTTCCATTTCGGCAATTTGATATATAATTTATCCTTCATGGGCATTGATAAGATCTTGTAGCCATCGAGGTAATGGAGTTGTGCCCCTTACACAATTGGCGGTATACCTAATAGTAACAAGTATGTTGGATGTTGTCATGGTATCATTGATCAAACAATAAATAATAGAACTTTAGAATTTAGGCCTGTTCAACCGGGTTCCAACCCGGGAACCCGGGTACATCCGGGCCGGGAACCGGGCCGAAACCCGGCCCGGATTAATCCAAATCAGACCCGGTCCGGAACCCGGATGTATCTAGGTTTTGAAAAAACCGGATTTCGGGTTCCGGGTTGAACCCGTTTTTTTTTTTTTTACAAACAAAATGACAAAATAAATATGGAAAAACACATCCACAATACAACTAGCCAAAAGTAATTTTTAAAATATGCTTAAATCCAGTGAAGAGGACCACGAGGTTTGATCCAGTAACTCTTAAAATATGCTTAGATCCTAATAAATGACATCGAAATCTCAGTACAGGGGAGATGAGAGTTGAGAAAACTTACTTCCTTCACTGGAGTCTGGCTTCATTGGCAACTAATTATGGTAAGAAAGAGATTATTCCAAAAAATAAAGAAACAGCAGTAACACACAAGAAAGAAGTCATCAATCATAAAACCAGACGAAACAGAGAGATCATAGCAAAAAAGAAAACAAGGAACCCACTACGACTCCAGACGATATTGCTGTCATTGCTTGTCGGTTTGGACCAAATGCACCCGAAGACTCTGAAGTAGTAGCAGTGTCTTCAGTACTGGGTCTCGTCTTCTCAGGCTTAGATGCTGTAGGTGAAGCAGCTGTCCCAAAAAGTTCCAGTGGAAGGAGCACCGCCCCCACTTGGTAAACAACAAGATGGTCGTCTGTATATATTGTCTTTTCCACCGTTGTACTGACCGCCCCTGTTGTTATGTTCACTTCTTTTCTTGCCGTTGTCGCGGCCGTTACATTCAGTTGGAAATGGTCGGCGTTGCTATCACCGGCCAGAGTATGCACTGGGTTTGTAGCAGTTTGGAGCTGCAATTCTAAGTAGAAATCAGGGAGGATATGAAATCATTTTGTTAGCTTGATCCAGTTTGAAGAAACACGGGTACCGAGTTTTAAACCCGGGTTTCGAGTTTAAAACCCGGTACCCGGCCCGGGTACACCCGGGTTTAGACATCTTTGGGCATATGTTTGATCTATTGACTTGATGCATAGGACCTGCTTTATTTATTATTAATGGAGAACAAGCAGTTTCCTATGAATACGATGGAATGTTTCCTTCCTCCCTTCCTTGCAGGAACCTACAAAATTGCAGCATCTTTTACAAAGTAGGGGGTATTTTCTTCACAAACACAATAGTTGTTTCTTTCTTTGGACTCAACGAAACGCGGTTTCCTTGACAGCTTTTTTCCCCCCTTATAGCAATTTCGTGTTAAAACCAAAACAGAGAAAACAAAAAGAGGGACGAACCCAAAAGAAATTAAATTGTTTATGAGTTTCGCTTTGGAACGGTCCGGCTAGTTTTGAGCGTTTAACAACCCTCAATCAAAGGGCAACACGTCAGTAAGTTTACACTAAAGAAGATAAAATCAAAGCACTCGATAATTCCTTATTTCACTATCTTTGTTCATCCTCCATCGCCCATTCATCAAATCAACTAAAAGAAATTGGATTTTCACACAAAGCAACTCAAATCACAGACCCAAACATGCATCAAATAATCACAAAACCAATTAAAATCACCATTTGTTTTGAACAAAAAACCAGAGCATCAAAACAGCGATGCAACCTCACTGGAGTCTGAAGCCATTCAAGAACAACCACAACATCACTACTTCTCTCTCTCTCTCTCTCTCTCTCTCTCTCTCTCTCTCTCTCTCTCTCACCTCGAATCGATTCTGTCTGGGATTTTTTGAACACGACGCTACTTCCCATAACTCGGCACCACCGGTGGCAAGCCGCGGTTCACCACTTTGCACGGAACCCTCCAATTTTTTAAAGCAAACTATGAGTCAATTCAATACAAATTGTGTATGAAAATTTGATACAAATATGATCAATAATAGGTGAAAATCATTAGAAGATATCAGAACAAAACTCGGTGAGAAAAATGCGATTGAAAATCGACATCTTCAGAATCAAAAGGCTGCTCTTCGTGTAATTGTAGAATCATTTTTGTGGTGTGGTGAGATATGTATAACCGGAGATGGTGGCTGACGGAACTGTTGGTGCCGAAACTAGTGGCTGACGGAACTGGCGGCGACGGATTTGAAATTTGTGAGGGGTCGTTCAACTGGGTTGAGTTTCTGAAAGAGATCTACTTCGCAGGGTGCGATCGATTGGAGTGCCATCGATGGGCTTAGCTCCACATGCATCACCTACCTCAATTTTTCAGTCGACACCGGGGCTGCGAAAGGGGAGAGGTTTGAGGAGCAGATTATGCTAGAAGAGGGGCTGGTGGGATGGGTTCGCCTTAGGGAGGTTCCGTGGGTGAGGGGTTCCAAGAGAGGGTGGGGGCAGGGCTCGACGCCAGCGTGAGGTGATGGAGGGAGGGCCCGACGCTAGTGCTAGGTGGTTGCGAGAGGGGGCGGAGGCGGAGAAGCATTTCGCCTAGAGAAGGGAAGAAGATTTCTGATGGGATAAAATTAATCTGTGGTGCGGTTACAATGTTGATAAAATGGGACTCATACGTGTCATTTTTTCATTGAAGGGCTATTTTTTAAAGAAAAATAGATGGATCGGTTCAAAGTTTTTCTCTTTGTTTATTCATAAACTCATTATTCATTTGTGTCTTTTCTGCTGACTTGGAAGCAACGTTCAGAGTTTTCGAATCGATGAACACTGGACATAGTTTAATGGCAGGAAATAAATAAATAATGATAGAACTTTTAAAAGAACCTTGACTGACTATGGTAGGTTGAATTCAACGTTTTATTGAACTTTCCGAATTTCAAGGGGTTGAATTCAAAGTTTTGAAGACCGGAAGAGGGATCCTACCTATGAAAAAGGGAAATGATTTGGCCACCGCTGGACATTTTTATTTTATCTTTTTTTAATAATTAAGAAAAAATTGCTTAATATTATTATAAATTTTTTTATATTTTTTTAAAATATTAAAAAATAATTAAAAAAATTCAACCTAGCGGTGGCTATACCAGGATGCTAGAATGCACGAAGGGTAGAGACACGAAAAGCACAAAAGTCTTAAAACTCCATTTTACCCTTCATAAAAGAATCTCTTTGCACACTAATTAAAAGCTAGGAAAGTTGGTGTGAAGCTTTTGTCTCCAACTACATGTCATTGATAATAACGCATATCATTTTCTTGTTATGTCTTCTTGTGCGCATGCGTGACTTTTATTCAATGGTGTAAATCTTTAAGAAAAATTTGAGGTTGTATATAAAAATGATTTATTTAAGGTAAAAAAAAAAAACACTGCAAATCTTGACCATGTCTGCAACCAAATGTTTTTAAATTGTAGAAGGCTAAAGTATACTTATACAAATGAAGATAAAGTGGATGCTATCAATTTAGTTAAAAATCACTAAGTAAACATACAAATCAAGATAAAATGCAAAGAGTGATTTCTCCAAATTCAATCAGTTACCAAATGGAAAAAAGTGACGAAGAGAACCTAAAGAAAGGGCTAGAGAAGGTACTGAGGATATTGGCAGCTACTAGAGCTAAAGAAATAGGAACCCATAACTGCAAAGGAAAGACCTTAAATGTGAAGAAAGCTAGTTCACATGATTTTGAGAAGTTTGTGAAAGATGAAAGTTCAAGGCAGTTGAAAGGGCTTTCAACTCCGCTATGTTCAGCGCATCAAATGGGGAGCTGCAGGGTGGGGGTTGACCCAAAGAAGATAGTAGTGAACCAGATGGGGGAGACATGGGAGGTAGAGGGGCTTTTTGTAGGAGATACAAGTGTCTTTCCAACATCTTTAGTGTGAAAGAGATTTGACCTTTTATTGTTTTTTTTTTTTTTTTTTTACTTTATTTTCCTTGTACTTATCCACTTGGCACAATTCGTGTTGTTTTGTGCTATACAGGGGGCTTCCCTGTAGCAGCTCTCTGCTACATATTTATCGTTTGTTTGGCAAGTTGGCACAAAGACATTGCGCAACAAGAAGTAATACTGCCTTTTGTTTAGGGAAGGATAAAATTAACTTATTAAATGCCTATTCATAGGTTTTCTTGCTTATATGTCATTAATCAAAAGTCAAAATAATATAAAATAAAAAAGTCAAATTAATAATTATTACATTGCTGCGTTACTATTCATATCGAGTTTGTTGAGTGTTTTTCAAAATCGTATAACACTTTCACTTTAGAATATGGGTACGATGTAATTGAATCAGATTGTGTGTTGAACGATTGTGTGCAACTTTTTCTTTGAGAATCAACCAACGGATGCGCGTGTTTCTTTCCCTCCTGCAAACTCATACATTAACAAAAAGTAATAAAAATCAACAAGACTCTGATCCTCTCTAATATCTATGTACCTTCCAAGTCATTAATGTAATGGTCCTTTTAATTTTAATTCGATGCGACAAATGAATAGAATTTATATTTGAAGGGTTGAATCTTCTTATTTTGAATCTGAATTCTTTCTTTGTTGCCTCCTTTCATAGAATATTGAATTGGTTGCCCAAGAGGGGTTTACTTCCAAGCAAATGTATAGGACGAAAGTAAGACTAAAGAGCACTTGCAAACCAATTTGCAAATAAATTTAAGGTCTCTACCTTGTAATTCAAGAGTAGATGTCATACAATGTGCAGTTGGTAGCCCAAGAACATTGACCAACTAATCAACCAAGTTTGAGAGTCCCACATTTTTTATCTGTTTAAAAAGTAATCGCAATTGACAAATAGAGTTCAAGATGGAAAAAAAAAGGAGTATCACTGTGATCATAAAAAAGAAAGAAAATAAAATAATAATAATAAATCAATAAAGAATACTTCTGAGTCCCTGACAAGATAGAAGGTACCCAAAGAATTTTGATGGATACATATGTTCAAGATGCAAATTTAGTTAGCGGTGTAGGAATGATAAACAAGTAAACGAGTACCGAGATGAAACTGGCACAGGCACCGCTTTAGGCTAGGTAGCTTGATAATGATGTGTCTTGTCTCTATGCAGTAAAGCATCAGCAACATATGTGGAGTATAAACTACCCACTCGATCAATTTCTGTTCTGTGTAAATTGGAACTCTCAATTGGGTGCATTCCACCAATACGATAAGAACTTGATGAAGCACTATAATGATAACAATGGTATAGATCCTTTGTATAGGGGCTTGAAGTAGTAGCATATGTTGCAATTGCAAAAGGTACAGTGGATGGCGTTACACATCTAGCACTGTAAGAAAAAGGAGAGGGAAAACAATGGAAGAGAAAAGTCCTATGTGTTCTATTCAATTCAGAATGAATGAATGAAAATGTTTTGTACAAAAGACAACCATATATACAGCTACATGACCAGCTGCCTATAGACAGCAACAAAACATATCACCTGTTCCACTGCTAAAAATAAAATGGCAAAACAAATAGTATTTGTACAGCTCAACAAATAAGACAAAAAAAAAAAAAAAAGTGGAAGAGAAAGGAAGGATTAATCTGGTGCGTCTCCATGCACATCATCCAAAGTAGACAAAAAACATGTAGGAACAAATATATCTTCTAGATCTTCATGATGTTCACGACAGGTAGTTGGAGGTAGACAGCCTGTAGCTTCTGTTCTAGCTTCATGACTTGTAGTAGCAGTATGAGCAGAGTGCTGCAATACCCCCCACAAGAGGGACAATACAAATTTGCTATTCTCATCTTGAGTAAATGAGAGTTGAGAAGAGTAGAAGGAAGAGCCTTGGTGAGAAGGTCTGCAAGTTGGAGGTGAGTAGGAACATGAGAAGTAGTAATGGTTCCATCAATAATCTTATCTCGAATTAGATGACAATCTAATTCGATATGCTTGGTTCACTTATGAAAAACTGATTTGCAGCAATGTGTATGGCTACTTGATTATCACAGAAAAGGTGTGTAGCTTGTGGATGGGGAACTTGGAGGTCAGCAAGGAGGAATTTGAGCCAGGTAATCTCAGCACAGGTTCTAGCCATAGACTTGTACTTGGCCTTTGCTGCGGACCTTGAAACTACTCCTTGCTTTTTAGATTTCCTTGTAGCTAAAAGAAGGCCTTGACCAGGAGATGCTTTAAGGTACCTTAAAACTTTGTGAGCAGCTGACATGTTGGCTTGGACATGAATTGACTAAGTGTGTGGATAGCAAAATTGAGGTCAGGGCAAGTAATTGTCAAGTATAGAAGCCTTCCAACTAATCTACAATAGATAGAGGGATCCTGTAACTCAATACTCGAGTCCTTGCTAAGCTTGAGGTTTTGATCCATTGGAATTTTGACTGGTTTGGATCCCAAAGTACCAGAACCTACAAGGATTTTCAATGCATATTTACGTTGAGAAATATGAATTCCCTTTGAAGATCTTGCCACCTCAATTCCAAGAAAAAATCTGAGAGATCCAGGGTCCTTAATCTTGAAATTGTCATTGAGGAAAACTTTGAGAGCAGCTATGGAATTGAGTGAATTAGTGGCCACCAAAATATCATTGACGTATACTAAAATAGCTGTAAAGGAGTAGTCAGTAGCTTGAATGAACAAACTATAATCAGCTCTTGATTGGGAAAAACCAAAATTCAACGACCAGGCAGTGAGTTTTGCATACCAATGCCTTGAAGCTTGTTTTAGGCCATAAATGATTTTCTGAAGTTTGCAAACCTTGTTAGGTCCTCCTTTAGTATAGCCTGGTGGTTTGTTCATGAAGATTTCCCTATGGAGGAAGGCATTGTTTACATCAAATTGATGTAAATGCCACCCTCGAATTGTAGCTATGGAGAGAAGATAATGAATAGTTACCATTTCGGAAACTGGTGAGAATGTTTCAGTATAGATAATTTCCTCTTGTTGAATGTAGCCTTTTGCTACCAATTGTGCCTTTAATCTTTCAACACCACCATCTGAGTTAAGTTTAACTTTGTGCACATATCTGCAGTCTATGGGCTATTTACTGAGAGGAAGGTCTAAAAGAACCCAAGTATTGTTTTGCTCCAAAGCATCTAATTCATCATCCATGGCTTTGGACCAATCTGGATCCCTAACTGCTTGGGAATAGGAGGTTGGCTCACACATAACATAAAGGGATGAAGAAAAGGCTTGGAAGGAAGGGGTGAAATGTTCATAAGTGAGATAGTTATGTAAGGGAAATAAACAATAAGAAGAAGAAGAGTTTACCTGAGCCATTGATTGTGATCTTGAAGACAAGGCAGCCTGTTGACAGTGGAAGTCCCTCAGATAAGTAGGTGCAATCCTAATTCTTACTGACCTTTGAAGACAAGGTGATGTAGTGGGAGAAGCTAAGCCTAAAACAGGTGCAGGAGGAATGTAGGTAGGATTGGATGGAGGTGAGGGAGAAGTGTTGGTGATGGATGACTCAACAGGTATGTTGGTTGAAGGTGAGGGAGAAGTGTTGGTGATGGGTGACTCAACATGTATGTTGATTGAAGGTGAGGGAGAATCAATGGATGGGGAATGTGTAGTAGGGAAAGAGGAAGAACTATGGATAGGTTTTGAAGTGGGTTCTGAAAGAGAAAAATGAAGAATAGATGAAGGTTGAGAAATAGAGGGAGGTTCATCAGGGTGAGAAGCATAAAGACAAGGAAAGGATTCCTCATAAAAAATAACATTTCTAGAAACAAAGGTGGTGTGTGACTCAAGGTCAAGCAACTTATACCCCTTAACGCCAAAAGGATAGCCAAGGAAAATGCATTTTCTGTCCCTTGGATCAAACTTCTTACGACCATGGGATAAGGGAGTTGCAAAACAGAAGCATCCAAAAACTTTTAGATGATGGTATGTAGGTTTAGTTGAAAATAAGAGCTCATATGGAGTTTTATTGCCAAGGAGAGGGGTAGGTGTTCTATTTATAAGATAGACAGCTGTTAAAATGCAATCATTCCAGAAATGTAAAGGGAGACCTGATTGAAAATGCAGTGCTTTTGCAATATTAAGAATGTGTTGATTTTTCTCTCAACAATGTCATTTTGTTGAGGTGTTTCAACACAAGAACGTTGGTGTATAATTCCTCTTTGATTAAAAAATTCAATCGTTTGAAACTCAACCCCATTATCACTTCTAATGACTTTGATCTTAGTGTTAAACTGAGTTGCTCCCATGTTATAAAAGGATTCAATACAAGCTCTAGTTTCTGATTTTGCATGCAATAAATAAACCCAAGTAGCCTGTGACAGGTCATCTACAATGGTCAAAAAATACCTAATTCCATCATAAGTAGGTATGGAACATGGCCCCCAAATGTCTACATGCACCAAATCAAAAATGGAATTTGACTTGTGATGGCTAATAGGAAAGGGAGTTCTATGTTCTTTAGCAATAGGACAAACTAAACAAGGGGAAATTTTACTAACATTGAAGCCGTCTCTTACATTTGGATCATCAATTACAACCATTTTAGCATTTGAAATATGACCAAGGCGACAATGCCAAAGGTTAGAGTTATTGCTGCTGGTCATGACAGAAGCACTAAGAAACTTAGATTTAAGAGATGAGGCAGAGAGGGCCTTGGTGAAAGCATCTAGGGAAACAACCACTGGCAAGAGGTGGAACAACCAAATGCCTTCCTTCTTTGCTCTCTTTTTGTTTGTGCTTTTCCAACTCAATGATCTTCTCTTGGTTATTTTTAGGCTGATGGCTCTTCTCCTTATGCTCTTCATCATTGACGTTCTTCTCATTGCCTTCTACTCTAGAATTCAGCCTTTTAACCTCTCCTCCACCATTGTTGATTTCTATGTTACCCTTCAATACATGCTTATTATTCTTTCTTTGTTTCCACTGAGCCTGTGGACCACTTTTATCTTCTTTGGAGTTCAAGGATTTACTTCCAAGAGGCTTCTTTGCAATTTTTTATTCAGCCTTTAATGATTTCAGGGTTTTCTTTTTTGATGACTCTGGTCCAGTAGATGCCTCTGTTTTCTTCTTTTTATAATCTGGTTTCATAGGTGCCTCAACAAGAGAGTCTGATTTGTTATCTTCTTTTTCCTTCATGTTAGACTTTGGTTCAGTAGGTGCCTCTGCAAGAGTCTTTGCTTCGTCATTTTTTTCCTATTCCATATTCCATTAACCAAGAGGCTGCCTGATCAAGATGTTTCCCAGCAAGCACGTTGCCAATAAAAAGCTTTGTCTTTGTTTTCAGTTAACTTTAAGCAAACTAGATTAAACAATTAGGATAGGATGAAACAAAAATGAGAAGAAAATGAGAATAAGAAATTCACAAGTGTTTAAATTAAATTGGTAAAAGTAAAAGTTTAAAAACTTGAAAAAACAAGAATGCATTATGTATTAGTGTACGGCAAAATTGTTAGTAAAAAGAAATCAGAGAGAGAGAGAGAGAGAGATCCCCAGAAGCATCAATTTATGTGCAAGCTCGATAAATTATTAGCCACGTCAATCAAAATAAGGTCAACACAATAAAAAAAAAAAAAGTAAGTTACCATCTTTACATACTAGCTTCCTCTCACCTGTGAAGGCTTGGGTTCTGCAAATTATTATATCAAGAAAAGGGTAAATCAAACTATGTCCATCCACATCAATTGTTATCTAAAACATAATTGTTAGTTGTCATCTTCGTTTTCTACTCCCACAATCGGGAATTGCCACATAGTGAAAGAGGTGAAGTAAGGGAATTCTAATTTCGAAGGGATCAAAGACTTCATGGACCAGAGTTCCATAGGAGTCAGAAAGTAGTTGCAAAGTCTAGTTGGAAACACATGATGATGGTCTGGTGTTCATGATGTGGTTGATGTAAACCTAAGGCATCCATCCTGCCGCCACCCCTCATTCACCCTCGATTGGCGAGTGACACCTCACCACCATCACAAACAAGGCCGATGGGCCCCGGCATCCTCGTTGAGGGACATCTGGTGTCTGTCCTTCTTTTGAAAAACTGGTTTTTTTGCTATTTTTCTTTCTTGGAGGCGTCATCAACCGTCACCTGTGCATGTGCTTCCTTCATCACCATAGGCTTGACCAACATACTCCGGTGACTCCATTGAGGGGCCTTCGACGTCGGTCCTCCTTCGAAGACTGAGAGTTTGTTCTTTTTTTTTTTCCCTTCAGTGTAGTTTAGGGTACTGCGACTGTCAAACCTGTCTCTCTACCTCCGCCACCACCACAGACTAGACCAATGAACTCCGACGACTCGATTAAGGGGCTCCAACGTCAATCCTCCTTCGGCGATCGGGTTTTTTGTTCTATTTTTTCGTAGGCACAGATCTGGTGATTTGGGTGGGATAGAGTCATAAGAAGCAAGTTTAAGATAGGCCTGAATCCTTTAAACTCAGATAAAGGAAAATGGAAAATCGGATTCAACTATTGAGCCAATTAAACTAAAAAACTGCTCTATTCCAAAGCTCAGTTATTGTGAGGTGGATAAGGAGATAGAGTGTCTCTTATTTCCAAACTGACTCTGGTCATACAATCTCTTCTGTGATTTGAAAACCAAAGATTATGATTATGCAACTACCCTAATGCTATTCACTTGTGACATTTCTTTGTAAGGAACAACAACTGAGTGTTTTCGTTGTTATTTTTGCCCAACCAGATATGGGATGTGGGAAGTGGAAGGCTAAAACTCACACTAACAGGACACATTGAACAAATATGAGCTCAGCTCCTAACAAATTATTGATGTTATAGAAACTATAGTATTATGGTATGCTTAATGGCTATATTATTGGGCACAAGATGGGTAAAATGTGTGTTTTCTTTTGCAGGCCTTGCTGTCAGCAGCAAGCATACTTACATGTTTTCTGCTGGTGATGACAAACTAGTTAAACGTGGGGACCTTGCGCAGAGCAAGTTTAGAACCTCCATGAAATAAAAAACTTCAAAAACTCCAATGACACGATTTTCTACTGTAATGGGATCCTTATGGCTACTCAGTCTTATCTACCTATCTAATCCAAACAATATGTCCATGATTTTCTTTATTTATCAGAATGGTTGTGCATCCATAGTTATTCATATGATATCTTATTTATATATCATTAATGTTTTTAATTTCTTTAATATATCAATGGAATTCTTTTCTTATAGTAAAAAGCAGATCATTAGTGTGTTCCAAAATGGTATTGAGGCATTCTGGTTTTTGTTTATAGGTAACAATTAGTGGAGCCATACTATATGTTTCTGCTCACTTAGCATGTAATTTGTCACATAGAGGTAGTGTGAAGCAGCCCAGGTTTGTCACATAGAGGTAGTGTGAACTGACGTGGTATTCATCTCCTCTCTCTTTGCTCTCTTTTTCTTTTTTAATGTTTATATTTTCCAGTCATCTCCTGTAAAACAATAAAATCGTTTGAAAATATATTCAATTAAATGTTATATAACTCATACTTAAGCTAAATTTGCTAGAGGTTGCTACATGTATTCAGTCTTTGTTATAGAGCTTCCATCAATACAATTTATACTCTTTGATGAAAAGAAAAAACAGACTGTGTCGAACTTACCAAACAAAAATTTCTCGAAGCAGAATAAAATATAATTGAAATTATTGCTTGAACACTTGCACTTTAGATGTCTCAATGATATAAGTGTCTCAATGTCTCTAGCATGACTTGAACACTTATATTTTGGTAAATTTGCTAGAGACATTTAGCTTATACTTTAGCTATCCATGACTTGAACACTTATATCATTGAGACATTGCTTGAACACTCTTCCCTTCAAAAAACCAAAACTACTTCCTTCCTCTATTAAGCCTCTGCAGGTGGTAATTATTTCTTTCCCAGGACTTCCTTTTATTGATTGTCCGCAACTAAAGTATGGAATAAAATGGTTATTGTTGTTCATTTCCTTTGTGTCATTGTCATTTGCTTCTCTTTTCTTTCTTCTCAGAAAATATAAGTGTTTATGATGCAGCTGTATTTGGTTAACGTGGTTTTTACTTATTTGTTATGAGTTGACAACTCAATTTACTTGAATTTTAAGTTTTACATAACTCATGCATTTCCATCATAAAAGAAAAATTGTAAGTATATTATTATCAGTATTCTATTCACAAAATTATAAATATTTTAAAATGGAGAAAGGGAAAACTAATCAATTAATTTTTCAAAAAGAAGAAAAGACACCATGGATATAGAGGATGCCAATGTATTCAATTCATATATGATATAATCTTAATTAACACTTCTTGTCATTTCCTTCTCTTTTCTTTCTTCTTAGTAAATATAAGTGTTTTTGAAAAATTAATCGATTAATTTTCCCTTTCTCCATGTTAAAATATTTATATTTTGTGAATAGAATTATTTATATTTTGTGAATAGAATACTAATAGTAATATACTTACAATTTTTCTTTTACGATGGAAAGGAGATACGTAAAACTTAAAATTCAAGTAAATTTTTTTAAATATTTTTATTAGTAACACACTTCTTTATTTATATTTTTTGAACAATGCTAGATATAGTTATAGGACGTATAAGGCTCGTGGACTTTTTTTTTTTTAAATAAAAAAATTGAAATTCACCATAAAAGGTTGATTTTTTTTTTTTTTTTAAATCTAAATTATAAATTTCTCCAATTTTTTTTCAAAGAAGTACGTAGGGTCTATATATTTTAAGATTGTAGAAATTATTTCTATTTTTTATTTAGAAAAGATACAAGGAAAATTATAACATGCCTTCTTACTTAGCTTTCAAATATTGTCTATTAATCTAACCGAAAACCAACTAACAGTATTTTCAAATCAGAATTTTTTTAAATTATAAGTTCAATTAGGACAATGAATTTGAAGATGGTTAAAGGTTCAAAAAAGCGTATCATATGAATTGATTGGGATAATAATAATAATAAAAAATCTTGATACAATGTACCATTTAAAATTCTATCATTGTTTGATGAAATAGTTCATATTACACAATATCGGTATTCATATCCCAAAGGAAAATACAAACCTTCTAAACAAGTTTATATATCGAACATGCAGCATAAGGACGACCAAAAAGTCATATTTCAAATTTACATGTTTAGGTAATGAGATAAGATGAAAATTTTGTTAATCGTAATGAAATAATTCATAAAAAAAATATTAGTAAAATAGTTTAAGTTAAAATATTATATTAAATTTTGAAAAATGAGAGAGAAAAGGTTGAATAAAAATATAATAATGTTAAAAAATTGTTTTGATATGATTTTTTTATATTATTTTTATTTTGAAATTTGAACCAATTGTATGATTTTTTTTGTTTGTTTGGAAGTTTAAGAAAATTATAATTATTAGATAATAATTAAATAAAAATATTGAAAATTTTAAATTAAAAAGTATTTTGTATTTCAGTAATATTTAGAAAATAAATAATAGGAAGTTTTGAGGTACAATATATCTCATTTTCCAAACATGACTTTAAGTAGTTCGTAAAAGATATAGACTTATCCTGTACCAACCAAAATGGTGAAAAGCACAACACTAATATAAAAAGTGATAATCAAAAGGCAGAGATCAAATGGTCAAATTATTATAATTGATAGGGATAATAATAACAAAAAAAAAAAAAATCTTGATACATTGTACCATTTGATATTCTATCATTGTTAGATGAAATAGTTCATATTACACAATATCGATATCCATATCCCAAAGGAAAATACATACCTTCTAAACAAGTTTATATATTGAACATGCAGCATGAGGACGACCAAAAGTCATACTTCAAATTTACATGTTTAGGTAATGAGATGATATAAAAATTTTGTAAATAATAATAAAATAGTTCATTAATAGTAGTAAAATAGTTTGAGTTAAGATACTTTATTAAATTTTGAAAAATGAGAGAGAAAAAGTTGAATAAAAATATTATAATGTTAAAAAATTGTTTTGATATTATTTTTGTTTTGAAATTTGAACCAATTGTATTATTTTTTGTGTTTGTTTGGAAGTTTAAGAAAATTATAATAATTAGATAATAATAAAATAAAAATATTGAAAATTTTAAATTAAAAAATATTTTGTATTTCAGTAATATTTGGAAAGTAAATTATAGGAAGTTTCGAGATACAATTTATCTCATTTCCCAAACATGACCTTAAGTAGTTTGTAAAAAAAAGACTTATCTTGTACAAACCAAAATGGTGAAAAACACAGTACTATTATAAAAACTTTTTCACAGTACTATTATAAAAACTATTATCAAAAGGCAGAGATCATATGGTCGAATTATAATCAAAAGATTATAATTCAAGTTTATTTGTTGGCAACACCAGAGTTGTTAACTACAGTACTTCATGAGGAGTTATATCAAATCAATACATTGTCAAACTTTTTTTATTTGGCATTCTCTCGTACATATAAGAGACATTTAAAAATAAAGAAGACATAATAAAACAAGCAAACCATAATTAAACATTAATGGGAATGAAGGGTCCTCTGCCCTGACTGACTTCATCAAAAGAAAGAAATATCACCATTGGATCCACAAATTCTGAATGGAAAAGCTACATTCTAGCCTTCTTCAGAATTCTCAGAATGATCTTCATCTTCTGAAGGATGATTTTCATCTTCTTCAGAATTCTCAACCTTCCCATTGACAGAAAACAACATATTTATAAAGATAAAAGTTTCAAATATCAAATTATCATAAACGAAGCTTTTCATAAAAATAAAGAAAAAAAATCAAAGAAATATCAAAGCCATCCCGTTCACTAGGCTTTCCCCACCTTTTTTTAAAAATAAATAAATAAAATAAAAGCTTTGTTTTCTCTATGTTTAATAGTACCTATAACGAATGAGAAATTATTGTGATTTATGAATGTTAAACCACCAATTTTACTTGTTTAAAAAATTTAACCTAATGGAAAAATATATATACTTAATTATCTATTTCAACACCAAAGTTTAGATCGAATACTAATATATTTAAACTCCGTAGAGTGTTAAGTTGGAGAATATATAATTGGTTGGTTTTACTAAACGGATCATTATTGCATTCAAAAATAAAAAAATAAAAAAGTTCATGATTTTGTAAGTTGGGAATATACTTACCCTTTCTCTGAATAACAATCCAGTATCATATTGATTTGACTCCTCCCAAAGACAACTTGTAGTGGTATTAAGGTCATCCTTCGAATGCAAATTCCGCTTCGAACTCCAACTGTTGTCATCATATACTCCACTTAGCTTTGGTGTACTTAAGACTCCGTGACAGAAAGTCTTCATCTCCGAACAACATCTCACAGTTACTCTCTCCAAAGATGGGAACCCAAAGGAATAAGGTCCTGAGCAAAAGTGTGTGAGGTTTGGTAAGCCATCAAGTGTTAAGTATGTTAACTTATTAAAAGTAATCTTCACATTTGCTTCACCATCTTCCATTGTTACAATTTCTGTAATCCTTTTGCAATTAGTTACAGCCATGCCTTTGAGTTGCACCAGAGTTTTGGCAGTTGAGGATGTTAATAAATTGATCAATCCGTGACAATGTGATATTTCCAATCCTGTCAAATTGTGAAGAGAAACAGATGATGGCACTATGTTTTTCAATTTGCCGCATCCAAACACTTCAAGGCATTCCAGATTATGAAAAAGTTGGCATGGCTTGGTATTGTCTTCTTTCCACAAATGTGTAAGCATACGTAGACAACAGAGCCTTAGTAGTCTTAATCGTATTTCTCGATCAACAAGTTCATAAGGGAATATTTCCTCCCAGACACTATCGTATACCTCAAGTTTCAACAGATTTGGCAGTCTTGTTAGAAGAAAAGATGGATCCGGAAAATCTGAAAATCTGCTGGGACATATGGTTCCATTGAAGGTCAATGACAAAATCTCCAAGTTGGGGAACGTACCCTGTAAAGGCATCAAAACGTACATTAAACAAATTAAAGAGATCATAAAGATGAGTTGGTATTGTTCTTCAATTCCTTCATGATCATGTATAGGTTAACTAATTGCTAGAGTTTATATTGTAAGGGCTACGAAAAATTCTAATTGCTAGGTTAACAAGATTGTGTGAACTTATTGCAAGGGAAAAATTCTATGTATATGAAAATTAAACATTTAGTACTTTGGGGGGAGAGAGAGAGAGAGAGAGTGAGAGAGAGAGAGAGAGAGAGAGAGAGAGAGAGTAGTTGATAGGATAGGATTGTTAACCTCCTCAACGACGAACATGGGTTGTTGAATGCAAGTCGGGAGTTGGTTCTCTTCACTACTACTGCTGCTTGCAAATTTTGAAGCCCAAATCATTTTGTTCACTTGTCCACCACATTCCCCCAGCCATAATTCTTTCAATGAAGGCCATGATTCCAAATTAGTATGCACTCCTTCAAAAATCCACTTGAGTTTTGGCAATCCATCGAGTGACAATTCAGTTAGTATGGGGAACTCAATATGTCTGGCTATTCCGTCTTCTCTCGCTACACTTTCTTCCGTACCTGAACTTGAAGCCATTAAAACTTGTGGTTCTTTACCATTTTGCCCCTCCGTATTTCCAAATATAGTTTCTAATGAATCACAGTTCCATATACGTAGACTAGTCAGACTTTGCATCAATGTTGTTGTTGTTGTATGCAAATTAGATTGAAAGACATGCAACAACTTGTGACAACTAAAAATTCTCAATTCTTGAATATTGGGAAAAGAAGTCGCGTCGACTTGATCCTGCCATATAATTTCCAACTTATCCATGCTCGAAATGTGCAACTTCTTCAAGCTTGGAAACGAGAGCTATAAAATAAATTAGAACAGCAACAGTGGTTATAACCCATACCCCATCCAACATAACAGAAACTATAAGAAATATATTTCAGCTCGAGTAGAATTAAATATATTTGATGTATTTGTAAAAGTGAGCATCGATATGTCTGCATGCAGTTTGATCATACTAATAATACATCATCTAATTTAATGAAAGAAATATCATATTGTAAAAAACAAATATAATAAGATAAAAACAATTTCCAGTCTTAAATATGGTTTCATATGTTTTGTTTGTTGGTAATACTTCAACACCTTTATTTAATGTTTCCAGCAACGAGCCTCTAATTCGTGGGTTTAAAACTTTTAAAATTGGGACCTACACATTAACTTTTTCTTATAAAAATATGAATTTAAGTTATTTCAAGTTTTAATTAATGCATTAAAAATCATATAAGTAATTTATTCTGTAGAGATTATAATTTTGTTAATAAATCAGTTGTAATACTTAAAATTCTTTCTGTTTTCGTTATTTAATTATTTCTTTATCAACCTGATATACAGAATGATGAGATTCAAGTATTTTTTTTAATAATGATTAATACTGTAATTAAATCTATATGTTCGAAAGACCTCAGTAGAGATCAAAATGATTTCACAATACAACCTCAGTAGAGGGATGCATGCAGGGGAGGCCGTTGGGAGTGTTTATGATTGATACTCTATATATTTCGACTATATATATAGAGTGTATACGTACGGTTGACACAAAGTGTGTGGTTGCTCCACTTTCTTCTGTCCCTGACCCTGAGGATATTAAATCTCGTGATTCTTTACCATTTTGCCCCGCCAGCTTTCCAAATATAAATTCTAACGAATCCATGTTTGAAATTTTCAATGTCTCCAAGCTGGGGAATGAGAGCTGTAAAATTCATGGAATAAAGAGTAATTAGTTAAGACATGATATCCCGTATTAACCGAATGTCATAACAGAACCAACTATAACCAATTAAAAAAAAAAAAAAAAGGCTATAACCAATTAAGGCTATAACGTACTGATCTTTTGGTTTATATATATATATATATGTGTGTGTGTGTGTGGCTTGACATTAATTGAAGTTATGTAATGTGGAACAACTAAGCATTAATATATAAAATCTATTAATTAAAGTTAGCAAGTCATGGAATTCAAGCTATATCTGAATGCATGCAGTTTTCATCTTAGTGACAACACATCAATTTAATTCCCCCACTTAAAAGTCGTAAAGCAAAATTTGACCATTTTACAATTATATTTTTAATATATATATATATATATATATATATATTAATCTTTTAGAATGTTGAATGTATATATAACTGCATGTATTATTCTATTATTGATTTTGGTGGAAAGAGTGGCACTGTAATTTTGATGAACTTGCTATGACTATTTTGACGGAAAAAGATTCAAATCTATTTGTTTTTTTTTTTAAATTAAAACACGGCCGGTACCACTTTGAAAGAGTCCAAACAATGGGACTTTAACATGCACTTTTATAAATGCATTAAAAAACATATATACGAGTGTTTTTGTCATTTAATTTATACAGAATAATCGATTAAATTTAAGTATTCTTTAATAATGATTAATATTGTAATTAAATTTATAGATCCTAAAGATTAATTAATTAAATTTATGAACTTAAGGAGGGATCAAAATGATTTTATAATATTGGGATGTTTATGTGGAAATCTTAAGAGAGCCAATAAATTTAATTTCTTTAATTACCTCATCCACCGAGAAAAGGGGTTGTTTAATGGACATTTCAGACTGCCTCTGATCTTCACCTGTTTTTCCAAAGCTCACAACTTCTGAAGCAAAAATCTCAACTTTCTTGCATCTTTCAATTTTCATCTCTTTCAACTTCGGCCATTTTGAAACATGAACTCCTTTGTAAAACCACTTGAGTCTCCGTAAATTTCTAAAACTCAACTTAGTTACTTGAGGGAACACCAAAGTCCTAATAGCTACTGCTTCTCCTCCTCCTTTTTCAATTGCAACAATTTCCTCCACCCCACAATCCTCAATCTCAAGTACTTGCAATTGCTCGAGACATCTGAAAACTGTTTTGGGTTCTTGACCACAGCTCCATACGTATTTTATTTTGGGTAGACCCCACATACACAGTGTTTGCAAGCTTGGAAAGGAAACCTGTCGGATTATATTCTTTGTATCAATTAAAGATGCTAAATATGTAGTTTTATGCATTGATTTTGAAAATATGTAAATTAAATTGGAGATAGAAAATAAAATAGCACAAATTTGGAAACAATGATCCCTTAAAAAATCAACGTAGTCCATCTATAAAATTCTCAATAGAGCTCCCAAGGATACAAAGTCATCATATCATACCATTAATTGTAAATACTCATTTGTGATGCTATAATAGTTAACATAAATATAACAAATCCCATATTTACGCAATGAGCTTTTTTATTTGAAAATTGTTTTAAAAAAGTCCCATCTTATTTTCTCATATTTTGCATAATAGAAGTATGACGCTTGATATGATCTGTCTTTGGGTAATGGTTGAACACTTAATTTAAAACGCACAGGCCGCTTGATATAAATATATATATTAATGTATTCTTGTTTCTTTTCTAAGATGATTTGTAAAAGCCTTCAAATAGAGTTATTATTAAAGTTTTCATATTCTTATTTTTATTCTTTTAGTTTATTTGCATTTATATTTTCTTAAAGTGTTTTTACTATATATATTTTTTAATCATTTAGAATGCTGAATGTATATATAACATGAATTATTCTATTATTCATTATGGTGTGGCAAACTATAGCTACATCGTCGACACATACTGTTTCTAATTTAACAGAATTTTGGTGGACAGGAGGGCAATTTTGCATTGTAATTTTGGTGAACTTGCGACGACTGATTTTGACAGAAAGAGATTAGAATCTTTTTAAAACACCAGTACCATTTTGAAAAAGTCCAAACAAACATGCATTAAAAACCATGTAAGTAATTTAGTGTAATTTATTTTGTAAAGATTATAATTTTGTTAATCAATCAGTTGTAGTATTTATCGCTTTCTGTTTTTGTTAGGGTTCGTTTGAGGGGTGAAATGAAATAAAACTTTTATGAATATTAGTAAGATAGTTTATGAATTATTGTGAGATCGTTTGAGTTGGGTATTTTTTAGATTTTGAAAAGAAGAGAGAAAGACTTATATAAAAAAAATATTATAAAATTTATTGTTAAAATATAATTTTATAATATTGTTATTATAAATGTTTATACTTATGATTGATAACGCGGTGTGCTTGACACATGATTTATATGGACTTGTGCAATGTGTGGATCTAAATACTTTTCCGGTAATTAAGTAGTACTCATGTAATGTACCTGATCATGATGTAGAAGTGGCAACTGAAGATCATGGTTGCCCTCTGAATTGGTTTCTCTACAATCAGCCATGAATGAATCTTTTGTGCTTAGGAAGCCCACGAGCTTTGGAAGATCATTTAACACCAAGGTTTGAAGTCGACCGAACAACATCATATCTCCCTGATCTTCTATTCCGTCTTCTTCTTCTTTCACGAATATTGCACCCATGTTGTTGCAGCTTGTTATGTTCAATTCTTCAAGTAGTGAAAGGCCTCTGACTATAGATGATGAGAAGATAAATCTTAATTTATCACAGTTATACACCTTTAAAACTTTCAAGTATTTGAAGGTTGAAAATGGAAGTTTGCCCTGACAAATTTCTTCCAAGCTGATCATATCTTCCAAAACAAATGTCTCCAGGATAGGAAAGGCAACAGCCGGTGTCCTCAACTCAAGGATATGCTTAATATCGCCATTGTTTTGGATATGGAGATGTTTCAGCTTTTGAAAATCTTCTCTATTTAATTCATATAAGACACTCTTAGTACTGTTCGACTCGTTTAAATAAAGATATTCTGTCCTTTTCAGTAGCATTTTGATCCAAAAGTCCAATTGGAAACTCGTATTCAATTTGAGTCCTAACGTTCTTGAGAATGCCTCTTCCTTAAATAATCTATTTTCCCATGGGATATCTCCAATGCATATCTTGTATCTCTCAAACTTTTCAGTAAACAAATCTTTCGGTAGATTGTTGACATTCGGAATATCTATCTCTAAAGTGGTCAAGTGCGACAATTTCTTTAGCTCTGCAAGGCTAGCATTTTTTCCTTCATTGCTGGGTCCTTCAACCTCCCATTGGACATTGATTTCTCGCATATACAACTCTTCTAAGTTGACCAAGCTTGACAAGACATTAGGAGGAATCAGTCTAAGTTTGTAACAATAGCTCAAATCCAATAACTGCAAACGAGTCAACGACTTCATTTCTCTTGGTAGATCTGAAATGTCAGAACGAGCAAGACTAAGAATTACTAAAGTCTTGAGTTTTCCTATCCAATGAATATCTCCCAACTTACATCTATCTAGACACAATGTTTGTAGGTTTGTAAGTGGCAAAAGAGATGAAAGTTGTATATTTGTCAAACTCAGAACTTTGAGCTTGTCCATCCCTTGGAAGAAAATGTCTCCGAGCTTGTCCATCCCTTGGAAGGAAGTACTGCTTGGGGTTTTCAAATATGAATCTTTACACTGGACATGAAAGTATCTTAATTTAGGACATTCTATTTTATTGGGATATTTATGGATATGATCTGCACCATGAATAGAGAGCGCCTCGCATCTTTTTAGTCCATCCACATCTGGCCATGCTGTTTGCCCACCATCGCCTCTCATGACAAACATATTATGATCATGATTTGACGCAATCATTGTAGCGACATGACGAACAACATCATGCATGTAAAATTCCTTGGAGCTATGTGGACTTTGTATTAGCAAACAAGAATCTTGGAGATTACTAACTAATTTTTCTAGTCTGTTGCTTGCTTCTTCCAACGTATCAATGCCATGGAATAAACACAGACCAAAACTATATCTCAACAAGTCCCGATAGGAGATGACATAACCTTGTTGAGCACAAAGCAAAAAGAGGGATTTGACCTCTCTACCAACAAGATGTTTATAACTCAGCTCTATACAAGAATATACGGGTGACCATATTTCTGTGTCATGTTCTGGAGGGGGCCTTCTTAGTTGCACCAGGGCATCCTTCCAGATTCTCAAACTCTTATGATCCTTTAATGCCCTAGAAACTGTTACAAGTGCAATCGGAAGACCTGCACACTCTTTAACTACCTTAATTGCTTCGTTCTGCAAATCAGGATCATCTTTGAAAGAAACACCCGCCATCTTTTCAAATAAGGTCCATGCTTCTTCATCTCCTAAAATGTCGAGTTCGATGTTCTTTTCGGTGCCCATATGAGAAGCTAGTACCCGTTGATCTCTGGATGTCAGTAGTAGTTTGCATCCTCCGGAAGGAATTCCTATTGCATTCAAATCAAGTTGCTTCCATATATCATCCAAGATTACGAGTATCTCATTGTCTTTTTTTAACCTCGTCCGTAGACGGTTTGCTCTTTCGATTTCATTTTCTTTTGAATCGAACTGTAGATTTAGCATCTCTGCAATTTCTCCTTGAATTCGACTTAGGTTTGGGTTGTCCGTCACTTTTGCTAGAGCCACCTCATTGAATAACCTTTCTTCCTTGGCTTGCCTGCGAATTTCTTCCATCAATGTACTCTTTCCAACTCCAGCCAACCCCGACACGCCGATCTTGTTGAAATTAGCATCTCTCAATGCCTCGATAATTCTATTCATAACTGACATCCTTGAACCCAAGATCATGTAATCCTTGCTTTGCTCAGGTACCATGTTTTGCAAAGTAGGAAGATAGGAAACTTTGTTGAAGTTTCCATTTTTAAGAAGTTCAGCAATATCACCCGCCATCTTCTTTGCCTCTCGACTTATCTGATGTCGATGTTTCAAGTTTAGGCATGCTGAATTAGAGCTCCTCGTACCTGCTTCTTCTTCAATTTCACAAAGTTTCCTGGTGGCCAATTCTGTAATACAATCTACATCTGTCAACCACTTGCTAACATCAGAATAAATTTTCTCACCATTTCTTAAAGCGACATCAACCGAATGTCGCACCCTTTCTCGAGCATGTTGCAGCTTCTCTTCCTGATACTTCAGATTCTCTATGTTGCTACTGTAGTCCATTTCTTCTGAAGGAAGAATAGGATTCGAAACTTTTTCAAAGTTTCCATTGTTATGAAGTTTGGCAAAAAGTTGGGCAATATTTTCCACGATCTTCTTTGCTTCCCGACTTAATCGATGCCGTTGTTTCAAGTTTAGGCAAGCTGCATTAGAGCTCCTCGTACCTGCTTCTTCTTCGCTTTCACGAAGTCTCCTGGTGGCCAATTTTGTAATACGATCTACATCTGTCAACCACTTGCTAACAACAGGATAAATTTCCTCTTCATTTCTTAAAGCAACATCAACTGAGTGTTGCACCATGTCTTTAGCCTCCCGCAAATCCTCTTCCTGATTCTTCAGATTCTCTATGTTGCTGTTGAAGTGAAATGAATAGCATAGCCACCGACCAACAGGTGCAACAGTGTATTCTGCTATTTTTGCAACAACTGAAATAACGATATTCTCCGCCATTTTTGTTCTAGTGGTTTTTTTTTTTTTTTTTTGGATTTTTGTGCAAGTAGAAAAGCAACCAAATAACTATTGTATCAATAAGAGATAAGAAAAGCAAAGATGGAGGTAAGAGAGAATAGGAAAATGAAGATAGATTGGACTTTGGGAGTGAGAGTACTTCAGAGGCAAAATGAGTCCAACAAACAGCCTAAGGAGGGGGCAAGGCTTTCATTCCACAAGATGATGAGTGAATATTAATAGCAAGCAATACACCTTCCGGAAGAACATAGAAATTATGTGGTCACCCAAAGTCGGTGATAGATCCTCCAAGCAGTATGTTGTGTGCTGAGCATTCAAATTTGTGTACACATTAGGAGATAGTAAGATTATAAAAGCCATCATTACAATAAATTTTGAAAACCAAATTGGAAATATGACTGACAGAAAATGGTGGAAAAAGCAACCTTTACGACCAATAAATAAAATGAGATAGAGAAAGGGGGAAAAAGGACTCAAAAAGAAGCAGGAAAGACAAGAAATGATAACGACCCACCAAATTAAGGTCTTTTTGACAGCAAAACTATTTCAATCTCATTTAATTGTTATAGTTTTTTATATTTTTAAATAAAATATAATACACAATTTTATTTTTTAAAATTTTAAAATAAAAATAATATTAACAAATAAAATTTTATTCAAATTTCATCTCATTTCACTATCCAAATTAAACTAATTTTTTTTTTTTTTTGTCAATCGTTATAAATTTGAAGAGATTTGTTTGGTTGGCGTCGGATCGTGTAAATGGGTACAATTTGGTTTCTCATTCTATTTATTTGTGATCTGAAACTAAAGAACTTCCTTTGTGTTTTCATCTCTTCATTTATTTTTATATTATTTTTTTAAAATTTGTTGGAGTGTAGAGGAAGTTGTGAACGTGATTGTTGAAGGATTAGTGGATTTTCAGGGAGGATTTCAACATTTCGTACAAGGGCTCCAAGATCCCTCGCCCTATGCGGGCTTGGGCTGAGAGTAAACTAAGATTGGAGTTGTTGAAGGCGTTAGAGAAAGTAGGATACAAGAAACCTTCTTCGATTGGATTTGGTTACCTTTCGTGCATATGGATATGATTGTTCTTGGAGGCGTTTTGTTTGGATCTGTGTTGGTTCTCTCTCTCTCTCTCTCTCTCTCTCTCTCTCTCTCTCTCTCTATTTATTTCTTACAAATTTTCTTTGTTAATCGTCTTCGTTGCTGTCATATGTATATCATTACAAATTTGAGCAGATTTTGTTTCTTTTTGTACAAATCCGATTGTAAATTTCTCCAATGGTCTAGGAAATTTTGTTGTTTTCTTTACAGATTGCTTTTAGATTTAATTTCTTTTAGTGTAAATGCGTATAATTTATTTAGTGAGTTTATAGAAATTTGAAGGGGTTTTGTTTTGATCTAATTTGAGGGGAAAGAAAATGCTCCCGAAAGAAGTAGAAGAAAAGAAAATGCAAATATGTCATAAAGGCAGGGGTAGAGAATGAAATATGCTATAAAAGTAGGGGTAAAAAAAGAAAAAAAAAATTGCTCCGAGAAAGAAGTAAAAGAAAATAAAATGGGAAGATGTTAAAAACCTAGGGGCAAAAAAGGAAAAACAATTGTTCCAAAAAAGAAGTTGAAAAAGATAAAAATAGACAAAAATTACTATTTATATGCCATTCATGCTTATTTAATAGATACAGAGTAACTGATATATTCTTCTACTCATTTTTGAGATATCAGCCATAAATTCTGCATATATGGGTTGGAAGAATGGATTTAAAAGGATTCGGCTAATTAATTGTGATGGTACTACATCATATATAACATATATAAATCTTGGGATAGATCAAGAAGCAAGCACGTACGTACCTCACTTTTTGTCCTCCTCCAGCCCGCATCAAGACTGCAAATTACTCAAAGATGGCCACTGCAATTATCAATTAATTATATGAAAACCAAGATCGATCGGCATTTAGAAGTGAAACATCATTAAGGGTGTCTGGCGAAGTTGGGCATATCACTGACTCTTTATGGTGGGATTAGTACTGAAACGCTTCGTTTTATAGATCAATCGCGTTCCTCAAATTTGTATTTCATTTGTATCCGCAGACAAAGCGAAAACCTTTTTTCCTCTTTTGTTTTATCTTGGCAATGGCCGTTTCTTTCAAGTCCCCAGCTTCTTTCAATTGAAGAAGAGCCCTGACACCCAGTCTTTTATCCGCTCTCCCTCTCATAAATTAGCAGTCTCAAGTACAAGATTCACTCCAATGGCTGCTGTTAGCACTAACCAAACCGTTGGGCTCTCTGAGACTTTCACAAGATTGAGAAAACAAGGCAAGGTAAGCAAGCATTTCACTTTCTGATTCGCTTATTTATATTTCAATTTTCATTCTCATTTTTTTCCACGGGTTATTATCTATTTCAATTGGGTTTCTGGTAGTTTTCTTTATTTTTTTGTTGCTGTGCATCATATTATCCTTGTTTTCTTGTCATTTTAGTACATGCCATTGTTGATCTTGGTCGGTGTGGTAATTGAGCACGATTTAATGATTTTCGGATACACCATGCTTTTACTCTCTTCCACTGAGGACTTACCAACAGCGCACAGAGCATCAAAAGCTAGCCAAGTAAGTAGAAAAGATCGATGATTGGTTTTGTTTGTTAACATACTGACTACTCCTTCCACTGAAGAAAAATGATTAATGTGCACTATAAAAGCATGTGCGTGGGCACCAAGCGAGAACAACACAGTATGGGTAGCGGCCGAGGAGTGATATTGAAAAGCTGTTAACTTGCAAATTAGTGTTACCTGGTTCGACGCCGAAAAATGGGTAGCGGCCGAGCTCAGTAACTCCGTCCAAAACGCCGATCTGAGAGAGAGGAAGAGAACTGGCAGACGGTGATTCTCAAATCTGAGAGAGAGGAAGAGATCTAAGAACGAAGGGTTCGGCCGTCGAAGATTTTGGATGAATGGTTCTGCCGTCTGAGAGAAAGGAACAGAAGAGAGAGGATAAGGACGTGCTTGGTTCCGGGAAGAGGACGTGCTTGGTTCTTGGAACAGGCCGCATGCGTTTTCTTCTTCTTCCTCCGTGTTTTATTGTTTTTTATATATAAGCCACATCAGCGCCGTGTACCGGTCCTCCACATGCTACGTCTATACGTAGCCGAATTGATAAAATAATAATGTTATTTAAAATTTTTTACAAGGAACTTACGGCAAGGATAATTCTATAAGGAAAATGATAATGATAGGTATCTACCTTCTACTACTCATTTATTATTTTTTTATATTTAATTTTTTTAATTTTTTATTTTACTTAATGGTTAAAGAAGTAATTATTAATAAAATTATATATTTTTTTAATAATTAAAAATGTTAAAAAAATATTTAAAAAAATATAAAATAATAAATTTTTTTTAATATTTTATAAATAATAAATAAATAATAATAAAGCAGTAACCCGTCACTACCTATGACTGGCTTTATAATGGAAGAAAAAGCAAACACTTACAACGACCAATCGAAAAAAAGTAAGGCACAGTTAAAAAAGATAAAAACAAAAGCTGAAAAATAAGCATGACGACAGATGATGATAAATGATAGAGGACCCACCAAATTGAAAAATTGCAATTTGATTTTTCACTGTCACCGTCCGTCCGTGATTGTCCGTTGGGTGTGTTATTCGACAAAATTTTTTTATTTAAAATAAACTAAGTGATTATAAGGTATTAAATTTAATGGAATGAGAGCTTCCCACAATAATTTTAAAATAAATAAATAAAATATAAGAAAAATAGAAAAGAGAAATATAGAATAAAAAATTTGACTTCCACATATTTTTTATTAAGGAGAAAACAGTTTTTATATAGTCAAATAAATAAATTATTAAATTATAATAAAAAGTTACAGTGTATTATTATGTGCTACATTTTGTTAGTCTCAAATTAGTTGAATGAGATTTTTACAATCACTTTATCTTGATTCTTGAATAAAAAATAAAAATAAATAAGTAACAATTGAAAAAGTGGTTGCTTATTTTAATTAAATAAGTAACAATCGAAATAATATTTTAATAATATTTAATTTTAATTTTAATTTTAATTTTAAATTATTTCATTTACTATCCAAACTCCATCTATCTTCTTTAGAAGTTTTTATTTTAAATAGGATATTCTTCTAAACATGCGGGTTGGGAAAATATTCTTAAATTAGTAAGGAAAAATTGTCATAGGAAAAATTTCTCTACAAGTCTTGGCTATCTTAATAATAATAAAAAAATCATGAAGAGCGTTGTGACAACAACGGTATAGCCCCATCAAATAAACCAGCAATTAAAAAGCCAAGTGTAATTAGGTTAAAACATTGGTATTAAAAAGTCATAGAACAAATTATGAAAGTCGATCGATAGGCGCAATAACAATAAATCAAATATGACAATAATACCTTTCATAAAAAGGTTAGATCGAGAATATCGGAGGAAAAAAAAAACTTACCAACCTAGTGAAAAAAGTAGGTGGCATAATGTGAGCAAATGATAAAAATAAATGTGTTATGAGACTTACCAGAAAAGTGTATTTATTTTTGCACATGGATCACGACTAATATAACAGAAATATTAAATTATTAGTCTATAATTCTTAACTATTCAAATTAGGTAGGTGGTCGATTCGTTATAGATAAAAAGTATTATGATAATAAAAAATGTAGTTCAATCAAATCAAATGATGAATAAAACATCAAGGGAGATTGAATGATTGGGTAAAATTGTGGTATTAAAAATTATAAACAAATTATGAAATTCGATCAAAGATAGACACAAGAATAGTAAATTAAAGATGACAATAATGCTGTACGAAAAGTGATGTATCGAGAAGCTATGAGAAAAAAGTATGTACTTATAGCCAATCAATAAAGATGGATAGAAAAATCAATAACTAAATAATAAAAATAAATGCATATATCTTAAGTTGTAAAACAGAGATTAAAGGATTTGGTTAAATTGTGATATTAAAAATTGTCAGAGGAACAAATTATAAAATTCGATCAAACAAGATAGACACAAGAATAATAAACTAAAGATGACAATAATGCTATCCGAAAAGGGGTGAATCGAGAATCTTCGAAGAAAAATTAGCACATACTTACAGCCAATCAATAAAGATGAGCAAAAAAATAAGTAACCAAATGACAACAATAAGTACATCATGAGACCCACCAAAAGTATTGACGTAATTTTAAATTGCACATAGATCATACCAAGAAAAAATCTACACAACCTCCCAACACCCCACCTTTTTTTTAATTTTTATTATTTTATTTTTTATCAAATATTTAATATATAAATAATGAATAAAATAATTAAATTAATTTAAAAAGAATAAATTCAAAAAAAATATTAAAAAAATATTAAAAAATTGAAAAAAGGTGGGATGTTGGGGTGTTGGGAGGTTGTGTAGCAAAACCCTCATACCAAAGTGTAATCTTGTAGGATCTAGATATGCACAAATATCTCCACATTTATTATAGAGTTTGAATAGGGAGTTGAAATTAGATGAGTTAAAATAAACATTAAAAAGTTGAATAAAATATTATTTTTATTTTAAAATTTTAAAAATTAAAATTTTTATTATATTTTATATAAAAATTATAATAATAAAATAAGATGAAAAAACAAAAACTTACAACATATAAAAAAAAGTAAGACAGAGAAAAGAAAAAAGCTCAAAAAAAACATGAAAGACGATAAATGATAAAAACCCACCAAACTAAGCACGTTTTGATTTGATTTTTAACTATCACAAGTCGTTGGTGTCCATTGGTGGGACCGTTGTGGGGTCATATTATTTGACAAATATTGCTATCTCAAGTTCAAGTATTCACATCTCTATTCTCTTCATGATCCATTTAAATATATTTTTTTTTTAATAAGGATTGTTCATATGAACGGATTACGAGTTTTTATTTTAAATAAGATAAGATTTTCTTTCAAATTGAATTGGGGAAAACTTCTTCGAATTAATATAAACAAAATGATTATTTGTCTTCCAGCATGTAAAACACACTTCTTCTTCTTCTTCTTCTTCTTCTTCTTCTTCTCTCTCTCTCTCTCTAAATTAAGGACGCATGTAAATTTAAACTTTGACTATTAAAAAAATATGTGCTTTTCATGTGTTTAATAGACTTTTGGTTTTTCTATAAATGGGCTAAAGAAAATCTATAGTCGGGAGAAAATTATGTTCTTTCAACAAGGGGTAAGAGCATTTGCGTTAGTTCTTTATCTTATTCTTTTAAATATATAATCAAACTTTACTTTTTTTTATTTGACAAACTGACTTTTATAATATATTATACATCAATGCATCTATTTTTTTCTTATAATTTAAATAATATTTTTTATTATTTTAAAATATTTCTTTTCTACCTATAAATTTGCAAAATCCATATATTTTCTTATATTTGCAATATATTTTTATATACAATATAATATAATTCAATCCTTTACACACAAAATAAAAACATATAAGCTAAATAAAAATTAAAAATAATATAAAATATGAAAAAATTGGATAAAAAATATTTCCAATATATTTGTTAGAAGAAAATGAAATGGATGTGTTTTAAATGATGAACAATAAAAAGAATTTACTTACATGGTGAAAATAAAAATAAAAATAAAATGAGATAGTAAATAAAATTTAAATAATAAAAATATTTACAGAATAAACAATACCCATTAAATATAGTAGGTTAATGTAGTAATATCTAATGTTTTCTATAATGTCTCAAATACAACTATATATATATATATATATATATATATATTTATATTTTTTCTTTCGTTTGTCTCTCTTTTTACCTTTTACTTTTATGAAGCAAATATAACGTATTTTTTGGCGGATTGTTTTTCAAGGACTATATTTTAACCATGACTCTGACCACTACCCTTTTTCTATGAGAAAATAGATTGCTAGAAGATGGGTAGAAGAACTGTAATTTCCTCCTAATATCTTAAATCAATAATTCAAATGTTATGCATAAAAAATTGCACAAATTAGAATAGGAGAAAGAGTCATTTTCAATTTGTTATAATAATTCGGGCCTTGATCGGTATGGTCTGGTAATTGGTGCCCCTGACAGTGGTTTGATACAGTCGTATGGTGTCGATATATACATCTATGACTATATATAAAAAAAAAAAAATCAGAAAAAGTAAGAGATTGTTACACAAAGATTTATGTTATTTGACATAATATCTATATTCACAGGTATTTAGGAGGAGAAATTTATTATAATATTAATTATTTATAATTTTTTATAGTCTCTAATTTTTTACTATACAATAAAAATCTTAAATATATTTACTGAAAAATACTTCTTTGCTAGTGCTTCTCTTTAAAAAGTCGAAGAATAAGTCGTTTGGCCGCTTGCTAATTTTTGTCTGGAATAATGATAGCCTTACTACTATTTTACTACTCTTTTACCACTTTTTTTAATTTTTTAATTTTTTTAAAAATTTTTCTTTTACTTAATGATTAAGTAAGTAACTATCACTAAAATTATATATTTTTAAAAAATTTTCTTAATGACTAAAGATGTTAAAAAAATACTTAAAAAAATAATAAAAAAATAAATACACTATAAATAATAAAATAATAATAAAAAAGTAATAAATGTATCATTAACATCCTTCTGGCGTGCACCTCAATCATGGTGAGGGACCTCCATTTTGTGTATCTGACATCCCCCCATCTTTTTTTTGCATTTTCCATTGAGAAAAATTTCCGGTCGTGTGAGGAAATTACTTTTACACCCACAAATGAAAACTTGCCACGTATGGGTTTCAAGAAACAAATATCTACACCTGCATGTAGGAAAAGTTTTACTGGAGTACCCCCTCCCAGTTCCTCTTCCCTCTCCAATTTCCCCTTGCCGCTCCCTCTTGTGCAGCCAATTTCTCAGGAGTAGAGTTTTCATTGTCATGCCCTGCCCTGCCTCCTTGCTTGCCTTGTTCAAGGTTTATAAAAAAAATCTTTATTATTTCAGACTAACAAAACCTATTAAAATTTACAATCCTTATTGCTTGGTTCAAAAAAGTAAAACAACAATCAGATTTTCCACATACTTCTTCGATCAGAAGCATATTTCTTCACCCTTATTTGGGACTTGCATAGAAGCAGATTTGCTTTATTAAGCTAGCCTAAAAGCAGATTTGATTTATCACCCTCATTTTTTTCCCTGTTTTCTCACCAACCAAACGGTGTCCACGGGACCTATTATCTCCCTTTTTGCCATTTTTTCTGTTTTCTCACCAACCAAATGGCGTCCAGATTTGCTAGTCTAAAAAACATATCAAACAAGCCCAAAATAAAATAGAAGAAGAAAGAAAAACAATACGTAGTAACAGATCTCTCGAAGACCTTGTAGATCTGATCTCTCGGCGACGTCCTCCTTCAGGTTGAGTGGGGCAACAATCAGATGAGAGAGGTAAGGGATTTTCGAATGAGAAATTATTTGCTTAGAGAGAGAGATCAAAGAAACATTCCCTTCATGTGGCTGCAAAGTGGAGTTTGTTGAATCGTCTACGTGGCAGCTCCTGATTGGCAGGTGTACAAATAGATTATACACCCCACCGGCTAGGAGCTTCACCCTTTTCCATTCCCCTCCCATCATTTCCTGCTTTTCTCTTACATTCTCTCTCTTATGGTCATTCTTGTCCTCATTTCTTACTTCTCTCGTGTCTTTTATGGATATTTTATCATCTTCGGCTCAATCATAAATTAATTGAGCTTTATTGTTGACTCTAGAAAAAAATCAACGCACTTAATTTGTTTGATAGGTCCTGTGATTTCAGGTATTTTTTCGCTCTACTTTTTTTTTTTTTTTTAGTCTAGAGATCCGTTTGAAAATTTGTTAGAAAGAAACTCATAATCGTAATCATCATTCATAACTAGCTGGAGTAATAATACTCTTGTTAATATATAATTGTATACTTTAATATATATTGTATTTAGTATGGCTCTAATTTTTTATGATAGTATTAATTTTTGTAATTCCTTAAGAGTTCTTCTTCTTCCAAACTCCTCAATAAATTTTGAAGATATATTATATCATGTGTAGATCTAGATTCTACTTACAAGATTTCATATTGGTCATGATCCATGTGCAAACCTTATCACTACTTTGGTGGTATCATAACCACTTATTTTTGTCATTTGGTCACTTATTTTTCTGCCATACTTTATTAATTAGCTGTAAATACCTATTTTTTTCTTCGAGACTTGATTCAACCTTTTTTATGGACATCATTATTGTCAAATGTAGAACAGAAATATTAAATTATTAGTCTATAATTCTTGGCTATCCAAATTAGGTAGGTGGTCAATTCGTCATAGATGAAAAGTATTGTGACAACAAAAAATGTAGTCCAATCAAATCAAATGATGAATAAAAAATCAAGGAAGATTAAAGGATTGTGTTAAATTGTGGTATTAAAAATTGTCGGTAAAACAAATTATGAAATTTGATCAAATAAGATAGACACAAGAATAGTAAATTAAAAATGACAATAATGCTATATGAAAAGGGATGCATTGAGAAGCTTTCAGGAAAAAGCACGTACTTATAGCTAATCAATAAAGATGGACAGAAAAATCAGTAACTAAATGATAAAAATAAATGCATATATCTTAAGTCATAAAAGGGAGATTAAAGGATTTGATTAAATTGTGATATTAAGAATTGTCAGAGGAACAAATTATGAAATTCGATCAAACAAGATAGACATAAGAATAGTAAACCAAAGATGACAATAATGCTGTCCGAAAAGGGGTGGATTGGGAATCTTCGAAGAAAAATTAGCACATACTTACCGCCAATCAATAAAGATGGACAGAAAAATGAGTAATCAAATAACAACAATAAGTACATCATGAGACCCACCAAAAGTATTGCCGTAATTCTAAATTGCACATAGATCATACCAAAGTGTAATCTTGTAGGACCTAGATCTACACATATATCTCCACATTTATTATAGAGTTTGAATAGTGAGTTGAAATTAAATGAGTTAAAATAAAAGTTAAAAAGTTGAATAAAATATTATTAAAAGATTATTTTTATTTTAAAATTTTAAAAATTAAAATTTTTATTATATTTTATATAAAAATTATAATAATAAAATAAGATGATATGGATTGAGTAATCCAAACCAAGCTTAAAGGAGGAAAAAACAAAAACTTACAACCAATAAAAAAAAAGTAAGATAGAGAAAAGAAAAAGCTCAAAAAAAGCATGAAAGACGATAAATGATAAGAACCCACCAAACTAATAGTGTTTTGATTTGATTTTTCATTGTCACAATCGTTGGTGTCCATCGGTGCGACCGTTGTGGGGTCATGTTATTTGACAAATATTGCTACCTCGGGTTCAAGTATTCACATCTCGATTCTCTTCATGATCCATTTAAATATATATGTATATATATATATATTTAATAAGGATTGTTAATATTTTTTAATTGCATACTTTAATATATACTATATTTGGTATGGCTCTAATTTTTTATGATAGTGTTAATTTTTGTAATTCCTTAGAGTTCTTCTTCTTCCAAACTCTACAATAAATTTTGAAGATATATTATATCATGTGTAGATCTAGATTCTAGTTACAAGATTCCATATTGGTCATGATCTATATGCAAACCTTATCGCTACTTTGGTGGTCTCATAGTCACTTACTTTTATCATTTCGTTACTCATTTTTCCGCCCTACTTTATTAATTAGTTGTAGATACCTTTTTTTTTCTCTGAGACTTGATTCAACCTTTTTTATGGACAACATTATTGTCAAATGTAGAACAAAAATATTAAATTATTAGTCTACAATTGTTGGCTATTCAAATTAGGTAGGTGGTCAATTCGTCATAGATGAAAAGTATTGTGACAACAAAAAATATAGTCCAACCAAATCAAAAGATGAATAAAAAACCAAGGGAGATTAAATGATTAGGTTAAATTGTGGTATTAAAAATTGTCGGTAGAGCAAATTATGAAATTCGATCAAAGATAGACACAAGAATAGTAAATCAAACCGAGACGTACTATATATGTTGAATTGTTTTTAAATAGAAGCTATATAATAGTAGATCAACATGCAAACACCATAAATTAACTATATATGTTTTATTTCACTAACAACGGGAATGAAAGCTCCCTACCCAATTGACTTCAAAAGAAAGAAAGAAACGTGATTATCGGTTCCACAAACTCTATGTTGGAAAGCGACATTCCTGCTATTGCATATATATTATGGATGATTTTCTTCCTTCCTCAGAATTCTCAACCTTTGTTGACAATAAACAACATATATATATGTATATATATATATATATATATATATATATATTATAGAAGATTATAAAAGCAATATCAGACATTAATAATGAATCACCACCCAAGTACGCTAGCTAGCTGGCTTTTTATAAAAGAATTAAAGAAACAAAGTTTATTTCTATATCTAATTTCTAGACCACGAACTAACAATGAGAAGGATTGAAAATGGTTTTCTCGATCTCTTCATTAAGATCAAGGCCATATACATATTTATAGTAGCTAGCTACAATTGTTTATTGTAGATATTGGAGGGCCCATTTTATAGTTAAGCCCAATTTAAAAAGCTTTCAGTAGACCGAAGGAAACTAAAGAGCCCAAACCCAACAAAGCCTAACACACTGTACGCCACTTTTCATGGGAAGATCAGGATGCCATGCACATACATGGCTATCTTAGTTATTGAATAACGATCTACATTGATGAATATGATACAAGATAAGCTTAATGTGGACTCTAAATAAACCAGGTAACCTTTGATAGTAAACTCTCTCTCGCTCTCTTTTAATACGCTTTTATTGACTTAAGCATCGAAGTATTTCCAAGCGCCAACGTGGTTCTCACATGCCGATTGTAACTCGTTCCTTATCCAGCAAAGCAATGGATACATTGCTAACATCCATGGAAGCATGACTAGTAGTAACTGAAGAAAAGCTAAAAAAGGCGTTGGAGGCCATGCACATACGTGGCTATCTTAGTTATTGAATAACGATCTACATTGATGAATACGATACAAGATAAGCTTAATGTGGACTCTAAATAAACTAGGTAACCTTTGATAGTAAACTCTCTCTCGCTCTCTTTTGATACGCTTTTATTGACTTAAGCATCGAAGTATTTCCAAGCGCCAACGTGGTTCTCACATGCCGATTGTAACCCGTTCCTTATCCAGCAAAGCAATGGATACATTGCTAACATCCATGGAAGCATGACTAGTAGTAACTGAAGAAAAGCTAAAAAAGGCGTTGGAGGCCATGGGAATCTTGAAGAAAGAAAACGAAAACTTGCGGCGAAAGAATGTTGAATCTAATGACACCATCGTACCTAGTCACAATGAGCAAGGTGAGGGAAAAGTGCAGTGCAATACATAGTCAAGCTTAGGAAGAACAGAGAAGAAAAAATGCACGACAAATTGAAAGAACTGGCGGGAAAGTATGAGGACATGGCGAAGAGGATGAGAAGATCTTCCATGGTGGAATGCTTGGGAGTCAAAATGATCTGCTGTATAACAAACAGATTATGGCCATGCTGCTCCCGCCAAAGTTCAAGGTACCCCAAATAGACATATATGATGGGTCCAAAGATCTAGTAGACCATCTGGAGAATTTTAAGCCTACATCACGCTCCATGGTTTTCCAGGGGAGATTGTATGCCAAGCTTTTCCTCTACCCTGAGAAGAACAACAAGGGGATGGTTCGGGACCCTCAAGACAAGGCCAATAAACAGTTTTGAAGAGTTGGCTAAACAGTTCCTGACCCAGTTTATGGCCAGTAGGAGGTGGCTGGGCAACAATCAAACAAAAAGAAGATGAAAACTTAAAAACCTACCTTACCCACTTCAACAAAGAGAGGTTAACAACAGACGACCATGATAAAAAGAATACTCTCGCTGCCTTCCTGGGCGGAATATGGCCACGAAGTCTCTTTATGGCAGAACTGGCCAGAAAGACTCCTTCCACCCTCAGGGAGTTTATGGATAGGGTGGGTGATTTTGTCAATGCCGAAGATACACTACAGGCTCTAGTGGATCCTCAGAAGGAGGACAAAAGGTCGAATGGAGGAGTGGGTAGATTAATAGAAAAACTGGTGTGAATCGACAAGACAGAAAGTGAGAAAGGCGGTCGGACCATAATCCCAGATTGATTTATAATAATTTGAGCGTGCAATAAGAAGAGAAGGACAGCTAAGAGCAACATCAACTTAAGACAGGTAGTCTCTATTGCAAGTACCACCCTATATGATCGCATTGGACTAAGAGTGACCGAGCTGGTAGGAACAGGAGAATTGGAATGAATGGTTGCAGAATGTTCAAAACCCATAAGGAGCCAGGAACCCAGGCATAGTACCAGGAGGAGTAGTAGTCCTAAGCAACAATGTCAACATTGAGTTGTTGGTCGCCAAAGCAATGGGGATAGGGCGCCCCCAAAAGGTGACAGAAACAGGGCACCCATTGGAGAGATTAAAACAATAGTAGGGTGCTTCGCTGGAGGGGGCGTATCCACGTTTGGTCGAAAGGTGTATGCACGAAGAGTGTGATCTGAAGATGTATAAGTGACAGATAGAGCCCCTAAGTACCAAAAGCTTAGTGACAAGGTAACAATATCTTTCGGGGAGGAGGATCGGGAACGGGTGTTGTGTCCACACGATGATGTATTGGTGGTCACCCTTGTAATAGCTAACTATACAACCAGGCAGGTACTGATCGACAATGGAAGCTCAGCAGATATGCTATTTTGGATAGTGTTCACCAAAATGGGTATTGACGTTAGTAAACTAAGGCCTTCCCCAACACCATTAAAGGGCTTCTCTGGAGATACGGTGCATCCCGTCGGGGCTATCACCCTCCTGGTAATTGCCGGAGCTGGTGCGCGGACGACCACCAGCATGACTGATTTCTTGGTGGTGAAAGCTCCATCTTCCTACAATGCTATATTAGGAAGACCAACGCTCAATTATCTCAGGGTGGTGACGTCCACATACCACCTTAAGATGAAGTTCTCGATTGCTAGCGGGGTAGGGGAGTCACGAGGCGAATAAGCTCTCGCACGAGAATGTTATGTACAAGAATTAAGAAATGCCCAAAGCGAAGTTTGTGTCGTAGCAGAACAAGACGAAACACTAACATCGCCCCTTCCACCACCTCTAGCGATGACTTTAGAAAAGAGTGTGGAAGTCAGGAATGAGCAGAGTCAACAACATGCTGAAGCCAACGAACCACTGGAACTTGTGACGTTATATTCAGACCTCCCCGACACTACCACATGTATTTGGACCTAAGTCTAGCTAGCAGGCAGAAAAGCTCTAAAGCAGTTGTTAATAGAGCATAGGGATGTGTTTACATGGAGCCATGAGGAGATGCCTGTCATAGATAACAAAATTATTGAGCACCTCTTGGGCGTGGATTCTGCGCACAAGACAGTGTGCCAGAAGAGAAGGTCGTTCAGTGCAAAGAAGTATGCTGCCATAAATGAGGAAATAAAGAAGCTACTTGCAACGAAAAGTGGAGAATGTGTGTGGACTTCACCGATTTAAATAAAACTTGTCCAAAAGACAATTTTCCTCTACCACGCATCGATGTTATCGTGGATGCAACAGCAGGAAACCATATGCTGAGTTTCATGGATGCCTACTCAGGATACAACCAAATACGAATAAACATGGCGGATAAGGAGAAAACCTCGTTCATAACAAATCGGGGGCTATATTGCTACTAGATTATGCCATTCGGATTGAATAATGCAGGTGCAACCTACCAAAGGTTGGTTTAAGTAGCAGATTGGGAAGTCTATGGAGGTGTACATAGACGACCTGTTGGTAAAAAGTAAGGAACTCGCCAAGCACCTCGACGACTTGCAGGTGGCGTTCGGAATCTTACGCTGTTACAAAATGAGGCTAAACCCTGTGAAATATGCTTTCGGAGTTGAGTCTGGGAAGTTCTTGGGATATATCGTGTCTGAAAGAGGAATTGAGGCCTCACCAAAGAAGATAGAAGCCATACTTAACATGAAACCGCCAAAAAATTTGAATGAAACTCAACGGTTGGCGGGCAGGGTGGCCGCCCTGAGTAGATTCATGGCTAGGTCAATAGATAAATGCCTCCATTTTTTTCGAGTACTACGCAAGATGCACCCCTGGAACAAAGAATGAGATGAAGCCCTTGAGAAGTTGAAGCAACACCTGGCAAGCCCGCCACTCCTGAGGTAGCCAGAGAAAGGTGATGTACTTTGTGCATACATAGTAGTTTCCCCATTTGCAGTGTCTGCCGTCCTAGTGAAGGAGGAAGGGGCCGCCCAGCATCATGTGTATTATGTAAGTTGGGCTCTTAGAGGAGTGTAAGTAAGATACCCTCGAATTGAGATCTTAACTTTCGCCTTAATAACGACAGCCAAGAAACTCCTCCTATACTTTCAAGCCCATACGACAAGGGTGCTTACGGAGAGCCCGTTAGCAAAGATCCTAAGAAACCTTGACAACACAGGAAGGTTGGTAGGGTGGTTGATTGAGCTAAGTGAGTTCGATTTGGAATACATGCCAATAAAGCCTGTAAAGGGAGAAGCACTGGTAGATTTTGTAGCTGAGTTCTCAGGTTTCCCCAAGAAGATATAATTGCTCCAAGGGGAAAGCCATGGGTACTTTTCATGGATGGCTCATCTTGCAAGGCGAGCGGGGGTTTGGGAATACATTTGCTAAGCCCCGACGGAAAAGAGCGATACTACATGGCAACACTAACATTCAAAGTAACCAACAATGAAGCTGAATATGAAACACTCGTGGCAGAGCTTTCTATAGCCGCCAAGATAGGAGCGATCGAGATAAAGGCCAAATCAGATTCACAGGTAGTTGTAAATCAAGTGTTGGGCCTATATGCTACAAAAGGGGAGAAGTTGAAAAAATATCTAGCATGAGTTTGAGAGGTACGCGATCTTTTCTCCTATACTCAGATACCAAGGGTGGTCTTCCGTTGGGGATTGCTTTCAAGGCAAAATCTATTTGGGAGGGTGTGTTGGAAAAAAATGATAGAAGGTTGGCAGGTTGGAAAAGGATTTATTGTTCACTTACCAAAAACATCTCATCCCATTTCATTATTACAACTTTCACAAATTTCCATACAAAATATAATAAACAATTCAATTTTTTCAAATCCTAAAACAAAACTAACATTAAAAAATTATATTATAACAATATTTTATTCATTACTATTCAAAGCATATCATCTCATCTATATAACCAAACGGGCCGTAACTCTTATCAAAAGTATGTTATTCAACCTTCCTTCATACTTTCTTTCCTTATTTTTGTTACCTGCTAGTGTGGCCTCTCAAATTGAGATGATGTTTCATAATTTTCTTTTTGGAGGTATTGGGAAGGAAGCTTAAGTTTCACCTTGTTGGCTGGGATAAAGTTTGTTTTCCTGTATCTTGTGGTGTTTGGGGGGTGCGTAACTTGAGGATCTTCAATAAAGCACTTTTGGAAAAATGGTTGCGGAGATATCACCGGGAAGCGGAGGGTTTGTGGAGAGTCATTATAGATTCAAAATACGTGAGTCTTAGGAGGGGTGGTGTTCTAATGAAGTGAGTGGCATACGGTGTGGGGTTGTCAAAAAATATTCGCTCTGGATGGGAGAGGTTCTCCAACTTTTTCAGATTTGAGGTTGGAAGAGGTTATGGTGTCTATTTTTGGCATGATGTTTGGTGTGTTTCAAGGGCTCTTAAGTATGTTTTTCCTACTCTTTACCAGATGTCTAGTGACAAAAGAAGCTTTGGTGGCTGACTTCTTGGTGTGTTTTTGTGATACCTCATATGATAAGGATAAGGGTAGGTAGTGTATGAGATCCCATATTGATTGGGAAGGAGAAGTTCTTACTTTTTATAAGGTTCCAGTGGAGCTTCAATTGTATTATTCATGACTAGCCCTTTTGAAGTATAGGCCATGTGGTTCGGGCTTTCCATTGGAGCATTACAATTCTAATGGTTTTTTCCATTGGAATCTCAGTTTTTTTAGAGCGGCTGATGATTGGGAACTTGGAATGTTTGCTATTTTTTTTACTTGTATGCTATGTTGTTTTGTTTGGTAATGTGATGGAGGACAGGGTGATTTGGACTCTTGATGGAAATTCTAGGTTCTCGGTGTGTTCCGATTATAAGGCTCTTTCGGTATTCTCTAATGATCATTGTTTTCCTTGGAAGGCTATTTGGAAGTTTAAGGTCCCTCCTAAGATTGCTTTCTTTATATGGACTGCTTCTCTTGGGAGAATCCTCACCACTTACAATATGAGGAAACGTGGTCTCATCATTATGGATTGATGTTTCTTGTGTAAGAAAAATGGGGAGTTCATGGATCATTTATTGTTACTTGTGATGTGGCTCGGTTCTTGTGGAATGAGATTACTAACAGGACTAGTGTGGTATGGGTTATGCCTGGCATGAGTGGTTGAAAATTTGAAGTGCTGGACAGGTATGAGGGGAAATATTCACATCGCTGCTGTGTGGAAAATGATTATTCCTCTTTGTATTATGTGGTGTTTGTGGATGGAAAGAAATAAGAGGTGCTTTGAAGACTGGAAGCCATTCCTTGGATGAGCTGAAGAGATTTTTTTTTTTATAATACATTATTCTCTTGGGCATCGGTATTTAGTTGTAATGAGGGCAGTTTTCATAATTTGCTTGTATCTCTCATTGTTGTTTATTGGTACTTAGGTTTATTTTGTGTATACTTCCTGTGTACTTGAGCGAAGCAGTTTCCTATTAATAAAGTTTTACTTATAAAAAAAAAAAAGTATTGCCACTTCTAACTTAATATAATTATTTGATATGTAGGGGGACATGAGCTTAGCAAAAGCACCGGAAATGCTGGTGGCCGAGTAACTTGTGGTATGTAAATTATCCAGATCACCCTGAACTATAATCGATGCATAATTTCAACATAATTTACAGCGCATTTTAAATTTGGTTTTGTGTCCTCTTTTTAGCATTTGTAGGCGATCCCAATGCTCTCTCTCACTATCTCTGAAAATAGCATATATTGTCTATTTGATCCATGAAAAAATCTACATTGTGGTTTTTTCTATATTCTCTTGTCTTTTCTTTTACCTTCTGCTCGCATGATGTTTAATATTACCTCGGAATTTTGTGCAGGTATTATTGGCCTGCAAGGATGAACTGCTGCTCCCAAAACCTTTCATCTAGTGTAGCACTATCTCCTGCAAGTAGGGTTGTGAAGGACTTCCTGAGTACTTCTAAATAAATTGCAAACCTTACGTTGGGTCTGTTTTTGCGATCTAAAATTGGGTGCTCGTGCTTTGTTCCCTTTTCATGTAATACCGACCTCTTTCTTATCAGTATTACATAAAGTTGCACAAATTTTCATTCGTCTTAGTTTTAATGGGTCTTCTTTCTTCCATCAGGTTGAAATTGCCCCTTTTCATCTCTGTTCCTGATGATAATACGAAAAAGTTACGAATAATTGTGATTGTATATGGTCTAATATGCTAGAATACACATAAATGAAGGATTAAGAAATGAAGTGAAATGCCCCTGGGCATATAAATATCTACTGCAAATTTTGTGAATAACGTTCGTTGTATAATGCTGCAGCCATCCTGTGATGTGGCATACTTCCACTGAGTGTAATCCTTTTTTATTATTATTTTTAACTTCTCAATGTTCTCGTCAGCATGCACGTAAGGGATGTACCAAGCATCCACCAGTCTCTCAATCTATCATTTAAGGGTCATGCATTTTTTCATGCTAGATCTTATTAGAAAAACCAGTGAACCAAACATCTCACTTACACACAACAAAGTACAAGAGCATCGTAACCCTTACCCAATTATCATTGAAGATGAGATCTCTTTGTTTAGTCATGAGAAAATTACAACTCATTGAAAAATGCAGGCATCACAATAACTTAACAACACCCAACATCTTATTATCACAAAAATAACCACGATGTCAATTGACGTATTAAAAAAAAAAAAAACGGCAAACCCCTTCCAAAGCCCGGGGCAAACACAACCAACTCTAAATGATTTCTTTTTGATCGGTACAATCAGCTATACATGATATGCAGCAGTTTCAAAAGATTATGGTGCACAGCCTTCGCACTACCCTATTGCAACCACATCCTTTATGCTCTCTGGGCCTTCCCGCTGAGATATTCCCAGTGCAGAAGCAAATATTTCACAAGCTGGTTCAAAGGCATGTGGTGCCTTACCGTCCAGAAGATGTATGCAATCATCCACAACACATTCTACATCTTTGCTTGGCCACCTTCTCATTGCCCTTGACGAAAACTCTGTTCGGTTGGTGACCCAGGAACAAAGGGAACAAAACCCCGGCCACCAAATACAGGGCGCATGAAGGCATCATCGAATTTACGCCAGTACCGATGAACAGTGTGCATAGGAGTGGCCAGGAGTGCACGTATGCTGCTTGGTCGGGTAATTTCAGGTAGGTCAAACTCAGAATCCTGCCCCTCTCCAAGAAGAGGCACAGAATCCTGCCCCTCTCCAAGAAAAGGCACAGTTACTGATTTTGGAGTAGACGGATCTGACTGTACCTTGCTGGCTGTGTGTTTTGGATGTAGAAGCAAGAACCTTATAAGAGGTTTAGTCAGCAAACCAAACACCTGACCAAAAACAAATATGAAGTGTCATTACCATTATCAAGAACATAGAAATTTCATATGTGAAACTCGTTCATACAACATCGTAAGCAATCCTAATGCAAAACCAACCATAAATGTAACTTAGAATTCTTACAAAAATTCATGTGAAGAGCAGTTGGTTTTCTTGTTCCCTTAAGAAGCATCGTTCCTCTTAAGAAAATAACATACATATAGAGCTCACCCAAAACCTCAATTGGAAGCATGGTGGAACTGATCCACTTTAATTGTATCTACATAAAATTATGTCCATGATGCTCTTGCCAAACAAATAATAAATAATAATATGGAGGAAGCAGGCATCTGACAGCAAGCGCTCGTCCAATGGAGCTTTGAACAATGGAACACCCATATTCTTGATAGCTAAGAAGCTTAATGGTAAAGACCATAACTGCAAGCACCATATTTGCATTTTCTCTTTTCATTGTAAATGAATCAGCTAATTCTCAGAAAATACAAACCGTTGGCATATCAAGAGGCCAAATTGGGCTCTTTTAATGTGACAAGTAAATAAGTTTGACCCTCAATGGACCAATCATGTACACAGTAAAATTAAAAGTGAACGACAAAAGAATGGTAAGATTAATATTCATCACTACAGAACAAATTAAATCAAGTCAATACAATTTCATAGATCACAGAAAAGGCAGTAGACATCCCACCACTGTGCTGAAGAGAACAACAGTTATGGTGCTGGTGATCATGATTGCATTTCCTCGCAATTGAGTATGCCCTGACATTGTGAACTGCATTTAAAAAAATAAAAGGTTTACTAAATATTCCACTGCTACCATCTCTGTATGTGTATCTCACCCACGTACGCATGCATGCACCATTCAAGTGTTCTTATTTCAAGCGGAAGAGTATAAAAGAAACTGAAATTTCCCTCCGATCAATTATTTCTTAACAAATTTTCTTAGTTATAAATATAACAGCATGTCCATATCGTACCTGATTATAAGCGAGTGCTATAGACACAGCACCTCTCATGAGACCAGCCCACCATATTACCACCTACAACAATAAATATGATGGTGAGATTTGGTACATCAATGAAGTACGAAAAAAATAGAATTATGCTGCAATAGAAACAGAAAGCATACTTGTTGCCTGAAGTTGATTTTTTCCTTTGGAGATTTTTTAACTAAGTTGATTAAAAATGATAAGGGGAAAACAAAGGCTGCTCTTCCTGCCATAATCAGACCTAGCAGTATTGAACTCACAGCAACAGATGTTCCAGGACTGCAAAAAGCAAAATCAAGCATTGCATGTTAGAGCAATAAATAATGTCTCAGCAAGGCAGCTAGATATACATTTTTTTTTTCTGAAAAATTACATAGACTACTACTACTAATAGATATAAGGTTCAACATATTAACAGCTTGGAACTAAAAGGACTAGTTAGTCATCTAGTCTTGTGTTGATAATACCTGCCACTGACAAATCTCCACTTTTCAATGTCCAAGGCATCCATTCCAACGTAAACGAAGATAAAGATCTCAGCAACAAATGAAAGGGTTGCAAAAGCATGCCTGTGATAATTTGAAGGTAAATCTAAAGCATTAGGTATATGACAAATTGACCTTTGTTCTACATATGAAAAATGGGTTAAAATGGCTTGATAGCTTCTAAGAAGACATACTTGGTAGTGATTCGTGAACACTCAGTCACATTGTGCCAGGTGTAATGGGACATCACAATCCCACAAAAGAATACCGTGAGAATGCCACTCAAATAGAACAACTGCATAACAGGTTAAATACAGTAGCATCTTAGTGAGATGAAAAATAATTAGCAATCTATCAAATCTGCCGTCTATATAAAGCATTTGAAGCATAGAAAGGGAAACAAGTGCCGTTAAACAATTAGATATCTTACTTCAGCCATCATATATGAAAGGTATGCCATGAGCATCATAAGAGCAACTTCACGATCCGTAGAGTGCCTATATCATGAGAAACATTGTACTATCAGAATTTGGTTTTAGTATATGATTCTAACACTTCTTTCCTCCATCAGTTAAAGGTTTCTTCAGAAGCCAAATCAGGAGACCCTAAATATTAGGTGTCACCAGACCACTTCAACAAAGAAAAACCTAGCAGAAGATCTAATGACCAAACAAGGCACCTTCTTATTATGAGACTAGGTCCATTTTCAACATTAATATAATAACAATGGAATACTATTGTTACCTATAAAAAAAAACAATGGATTACTATTGTTGCAATACCAGTAAAAGCAACTGACTCGATCATTCCAATTCCGACAAACGTACCTTCCAAAATACAGCTTTTTGATGATGTATGCACTAAGCAGCCCAGTCTGCAGGGGGAAAGAGATATGTCATACCACAGGAGAATGGCACATGTAGCATAACACATGTGCATTCATACATAGGAATCTATGAGAGAGAGAGTGAGAGAGAGAGAGAGAGAGGCTTACTATCACCCCAAGCATTGTGCTTGTGAGAAACAAATAAAAGAAGTTGCCAATAAAATGCAAACCAATCCTGGGGTCGATATGATTGAGGTCAAAACTCTGGATTGCATTAAAAAGTACCACTGATGTTGCATCATTTACAACACCCTCCCCAAATACAAGACTGTAGAGTAAAGGCGTCTCATCCTGATTAAGCACCTGCACCGTCACGTGATCATTCAGGTTTGAAGTGTAGATACCTTATCCGATTGAAGACAAGATAACATGCTGATATCTGCTATACCTGCAATGTACATACTGAGTCCGTGGCAGCAAATATTGCACCGATTGCTGAAATAGCAGATCAATACAGTCAGACCCAAACAGCAAACAAAGTTACTAGAAAAAGAAAAATGGCAAATGTGGTACCTAGATAATCCCCAATATCCAGTGAACCAATATCCAATTTTTTGAAGAACTGAGTAACCCCTGGATCAAGCATCAGAATTTTACAGTCACAATAAGCTAGTAATATAAAACCCAATAGCTCAAACTCTTTTTTTCTTTATTTATTTATTTACTTATTTCTATGTCGGGGAACCTCTCCAAGGCATGGCCTTTTGGACCCACCCCTGCAGAGTAAATCCCGGTCCCGTGCACCACACCCTCGGAAGTTTCCCTACACGGAATTAGTTAAATCGCTAGCTTTTCACCAGAGGGTGTGGCCCCAAAGGATTGTTTGCACTCATGAGGTATTCAACCTTTGGACCTTGAAGTGATACCCCAAGACCAAGGCCTTCACCACTTGGGCCAACCGCTTGGGGTTTCTTTTTTTTTCTTTTTTTCTTTATTTGCTAGGCCTAACATACTTTAATCCAATTCAGAAGGGTATTTGGTACAAACATGGTGAAGAAAATAAAAATTTATTGAAAGGACTCGTACATTATTTGGCCAAAGAAATAATGTACAAGGTGACTTAGACAGAGTGAACTGTCGAGTATGGATGCATATATCACTTTCATTCCAACCTCTAACACCAAAGAAATTAGTAATATGCCTTTAAAACAATATCTAAAAATAAAGAGTAGGTGTCCACCCAATGCGATCACACAGATACTGAATATAAACTGTCAGATAAGAGAATTATCACTTTTTTACAGAAGAAAAGAATAGCTGCATTTTTAGGAATGATTCTCTGCCCTGTAATGGTCTCTCCTCAAAGATTGCACAAGACAGAAGAGTGGGAATTATCAGTTCTAAGCATAGGTAAGTACTGAAAATCCGGATGAATATGCTTCAAACAGAGAATTTTCTGCCGAGTGAGCTTACACGTAAAGTTCAAGAGAAAAGCAACAATACATTCCTAGTGGGTAAATCCTCCTATAGATTGGTATGACCCTAGAATTGTCTTACAGCATGAATTGGGAGCAATTGACAGTAATTAATCTTTTAATAGCTTGGAGGCCGTAAGAAGAATGGGGACATGCCACTGACTCCATGAATATGGCCATATTTTGAATGAGCAGCACAGTGCCATGAAAAAATATTTGTAAAGGAGATTTTTGGCTCACTTGGTCACTTTGTAATCACTGATGTTACCATCAGTCAGAGAAGTCATAATCTAATTGGCTGCATTGCTAATAAATGGTATCATATATATATATAAATAAATTGTCTTAAAGAGATTCAAACTATCTTATATTCCGTGTGAGATATTGGTCCATGTACCCTTTCGATTAGTTTGCCAAAACAGCTAGTGAAAATAAATAATGATAATAACAATATTATCCTCTAGAGACCTCATCACTTTATCTTCTAATCACATGGTGCCAACTAGACTAGAACCCAGACTGCTATAATTACCTCCTCTGTGTGCTACTCTCAGGCAGAAGGCTGAAAACCATATGTCCCAACAACCCTATAAAGAACCACTATATGATTATCAACAAAGTTTACCCTGTCGGTGCTGAACCACAATAGGAACTGTTTGTTCAAGTTCAGTGATCATCGAAATTGGGATTGAGTGAAAAGTTAAGAGTCAAAGACTCCCCGCTGTTCCAATTACTAAAGAAACCATATCATTTGATAACTCCCAAACAAATTTTTAAAAGGCACAGTTTGGTGCTTATTCCAGAGTTGTGCTAATGCTCTCCAAATTTATTACTGCTGTTCCAGTGATTGAATCAGAAATCTCGCTTCCTTTCTTCAGTATTTGTAATTACAAATTTCAATAAGATAAAGGTACTTGTCAAAAAAATTCCAAAAATGCTAATTAAAATTGGTAAGGATTCATTTTCCGAAAATAAATCCTAACTAATTCCTTACATACTCTCCACTCCTTTTAATGAGTCGATTTTGTCAAACACGTAAACCTTATTCTATTAACACAGATTATAACACAGTGTCACCAGCAACACAAGAGTAGGTAATAGATCACATATTATCAGAATCATGGAAATGAATGTTACCCAAATTATGGTCAATGTGAGTAACCCAAAAATGGAAACAGAGTTAAGACTAATTGTCAAACAATGTGCATAGGTATAAAACCATTGGCCGTCAGAATGCTGTCCAACAGAAAAAGGTGTAGTTTTAACGTCCTTGGCATACTAGTTTTTCTTTCCTCGTAAAACTTAAAATAAATAAAAACAACAATAATAATAATAAAAACTGCAAATATAATGTGACGATATTTACCTAGTGATATGATGCCACAGGATATTAATGTACCAACAGCACCAAAGAGCGTGATAGTAGTAAAGTTAACAAAAAACTGCTTCTTTTTCACCTGAAACCTGGAGCAAATGATAGAGATTAAGATCATATATCATAAGGCTGGGAGAAAATTTTTATAAAAATTTCGTTGTTAACATATTAACGATTATTAATGTGAAGATATAAATTTGAACCATAAAAAGTTTTAAAAAATATAAGGTGCCAATTTCAACAAAAACACAATTGTGAGCTACTTGTTGCAACCATGCTTTTTGGTGAAATCAAATTAAACTGATGAAATCCCAGCTGATGACGTAGGAACAGAAACTAAGCATACACCTCAAGATTTTCAAATCATTCAAACACTAGAATAAAATTTCCACACTTTATGTGAAATGCCACATTGGGCACATTTCATTTGAAAACACTCCATGGCTTCCAGTAAACCATAAAATCTCTTCCTGCTACTTATGCCAACTATACCGCAACATGGAGTATCCATTAAATTTCTGCAATTAGTTCTTTAAACAGACATACCATTTGAAAGCTTGTAAAACTTATTTTGCAAGTAATCAAGAATTGCGTTGAAGAACACAAAAGGCATAGTCCACATATGAAAGCTCATAAAATTTGTGCACAAGAATGTCATAGTTCTTTTAAATCTTTATATGTTTGAAAGGGAAATGATTTGTACAGTTCTAAGGTATGCAAACCCCGTATACTCCCTTCGAAAAAAGTAGGCAAATCTAGTATCCACATGAAAAAACCCATTTTTCAATGGTGGGCCCTATTTTTTTTCAAAAGGAGGGCGCGAAGCTTAAATGCCCTAAGACTGTATCTAGCATTGCTCATGTTGAAATTGCCTAATTAAACACCACCCTGCACCAGTTTAGTCCGCTCTAGCCTTTTTTTTTTTTGATAAGTAAGAAAGAAATATATTAAATCATGAAAATTGGCAAGGCACGAGTCCGCACGGGTATACAAAGAGCCTAGATACAAGCTAAGAGCTGTGAAAAGCAGCATAGAGATCATTGAAAGAAGTGCCATTCAATACAATAGAAGAAGCCCATAGTAATAAGGTGTGATGACGGAGAACATGTTTATGATGACGGAGACATGAAAGCTGGAACCGGTTAGATGTTACATTCTTCCCACTAATCAATTTAATTTTAAGGAGTGCTGGCAACTATTTGTCTCTAAAACACATTCTAATTATCAAATATATCAATTTTTTAAAAGTAAAATACATGAGAAATTTCAGATAACCATACGGTCTGATTCTTATTTTCTATATTTTATGTCAAGTATTTTGGATTTTCCTGATAGCATAAGCTAATCCAATAATTAGCACGTAAGAGGACATGACTACAAACCAAGGCAACGATAATGCTGAAACATACTTTTGGGTTCTAAAATTCCGTAGTACCATAAGAAAAGAAAGCTTGAAGATTAGTTGAGTTCATTCACGGGAAATCATTGTAACTGTAAATGACATAATTAGCAATATAGGCCACCACCTAGCACCGCTTCAAGCACCATAAAACTCATGAATAAAAACATAGACAATTGATGCACAAAAAAAAGCAGAGCAATCAAAACATCCGAAACAGAAATAAGAATTGAAGAAAAAGAGCTCGATTCTCTATACAATGAGGTCAATGAGACTTCAAATTTACCCCGCATTAAATATTATTGGCGGCAGAAGGTATATAAAGAAAAGATCCTCACTGAAAACCAAAAGATGCGAGCTTCTTCCCCCACTTGCCAGCAGAATAACAACTCCAGTACACACACCCTGCAACCGACCCACGTAGAACAAATGAAAACTAGTCATCTCTTTTCTTCTTTCTCACCAGAAACCAAATAACCGGGTAAGAGCGAAACTTACAATAACAAGGGCAGTGATAGACTCGTTCACCCATCGGTTCTCCTCAAGAAGATGGCCAATCACAATACAAGCACAAAGGAGTGCCACAAAGAGGTTCATCGAAACCACAGAAGCATGATCGGAAGTGGATAGCATTTGCAACCTCGGGATGATAGAACTCAATCCGATAGCCATTATTTCCACCACTCCTCTCACTATAGAACCAATCTATAATAGTCAATTCAGAAGATTTTAGATTTCCGTTGGAGAAAAGAATCTGCTGATTCTATGTCTCTGAACCATTGAGCTCCTAAAATCTTTTAAATCTCACCATGCAAATCGACTCTGCAAACCAACACATCAAAAAGTAAGCACATTTTCTTGTGTATTCAATCTCCGAAATACCGATACAAAATGCTTCAACGCATTAAAGACCAGCTAAAACTTGCATGTATTTCTGCTGATAAGCACTGAAAAAAATAACCGAAATGCAAAGGACAAAAAAGGATGCGAGAAAAGAAAACGTAAATGATTATAAGAAACAAGTTCTGAGAAACAAAATGGATCACAAAGCAAAATGAGAAGGGGCTTTCGTTTGAGCCTCGAGAAACGAAAACCAGCAATGTACTTTCCCTGAGAATATAGAGGAAAATGTAATAATTTCTATCCCGGTTGAGGTGAGTCTTCGATCATTTCCACTTCCTTGGAAGAAAGACAGTAGAAAGTTTTTCGAATCCCAAGTTCTGCTTTTCTTTCTTTTCACAGAAACCAAACGGACAACCGCTTCTGGCCAATAATTTTCTTCCACAGTATGGAAAATTTTCTTTTCTTTTCGTAAACCAGGAAAAAAAAATAAAAAATGAAGCTTACCAAAGCACTCCCAGGCTTCATGCACAGATAACACGTTGAAGGCACGAAGCTTGCGAATTTATGCACCAAACGAAACAGAGAATTCGAAGAAGCAGAGAATGAGAGGGCTAACAAACAATCTCTGCTTCGAGATCCTTGCGCAACGCAAGATCCACAGCTCTATGATTCTCACAACAATGCACGAACCTCGGGATAGCTACAAGCTCGGCTATGCCATATTTCCATCGGAGCGATATGCGAAGGAGGCTTAGAAAATATTGATAATAGTTTAATTTTGGAGGGAGGGAGGGAGAGAGAGACGGAAGGTAAGCTCAGGAAAGAGAGAAAATGGAAGAAAATCTAAGCGGAGAGAGAGAGAGAGAGAGAGACGGGTGGTTCGTGAAGACAGACACGGAGACATTGGCGCACAGATTCGAAGTGGAAATGTTAAGAAGAAAACTAAAAATAAATATTAAAAAAAGGTTATTTTTTTGTCTTTTGCAATTTTTATTTTTCTCTCGTCTTAAGATAAAAACCCATTTTTGCCAATCAATTGAGGAGTTGTGGAGAAACCATGAGGTCCAATGTTATAAGCTTTTAATGGTAACAATGAGCTGTTTAGATAGTGAATTGAAATAAAATGAATTGAGATGAAAATTAAAAATTAAAGAAAATATGATTAAAATATTATTATATTTTGTAATATTATTATTATTTTAAAATTTTAAATAAAATTATTGAATTGTTTATTATATATTTTATGAGAATTTAAAAAATTTATAATGACGAGATAAGATGAAACATTTCTTATATTCGATCCAGCCTAACTTATAATGAATTTTGTAAAGAAGAAAAGAAAACAATAAAAAGACTAACTTGATTAATCAAGATATATGAATTGGTTTTAAAGAAAGCTATGTCCATAACTACTTTGTTATAAATCTTACACAAAACATTTATAAATTCATATAATTTAATATGATATGTTGAATTTATTTTATAACAAAAAATACTTTACAATATAATAGCCATGTCAGTTTATGAACTCCCCTATGTAAGATTAATGTACAGAGCTAAAAACATGGAGACACATCATTGATGGAAAATGATAGCCCAGGTCATTACTTATGCAGAAGAGCTGCACCCAGCTCTATTATAATGGGTGTTGTGACTAATGAGTGGTGCCTTTTATGTTGAGAAAATGATCTAACTTATAATTTTTTTTATAATTTTATTATAATTTTATTTCTAATGAAAATGAGTAATACTATATATAATCGTGGAGTGTTCAAGCGTCCAGTCACTTTGAAAAATAGTTAGATCTATTATTAAAAAATTAATAATTTTTCATATAGATCTTGTATTTATTCACTTTTTTTCAAAATTATTACACGGCGCTTCTACACAAACGGCTGCAACTCTTCTCGTAAGCAATCATTGTTCCATATTTGTATCTTCACCAGAGATATGATCAAAATCTGTCCTCATATATTTATTTGCTAAGAAAAAACTTTCCAATAATAGCTGCCAAAGAAAGTTTATTTTCTCTTCTTTTTTAATAGGTAACAAAGTTTCAAAAAGCAATCATGTGAAAACATAATGGATCATATGAGCTTCTGTCCAACTAGAAAATATATTATACATGCTTGAAATTAACATTTAGAAATAATAGATCAGCTGTCACGATCTATGTGTGTTTGGATTAGTATGAATTAATAGCATTGATTAACATTTGTTATCGAGGAACATGAAGTTTCCTTAGCATGTCCCATTACTTTTAAGATTCGTACACATAATTATTAATCGATTGATCCTTCCAAAACATTATTGTACATTGATATGTTGTTGCTTCAGACAACCTAGACAGCATGTGAAGACTTTTACCATAACACGTTACCCTCAGCATAACCCTATAAATAATTATTAAAAGAGATGATTGTCTTTTATTTTTATTTGAAATCAGACTAGCAATGCTTTCATTAATGAACAGGCTCATTGATGCATTTTTTTCAGCAGATACAACGATTTCTACCACATTCTTGCTTGAGCAAGTGTGGATCAACCGAGCTTGTTGACACAAGTTAGCTTGACCCAAGTCCCAACAACTCTCAGCTTGGCTAAGTTCTATACTTCTGATCTCAGTGATTATAATTTTTATTTTTAGCACAAAAAATTACCTTCCTCTTCTTTAAGAACAGGAAAAAGGAAATCAATCACTTGTTCTGGCGGCAAGGCCATTGTTTAGTCATTAAGCTTTACCTGGTATTTGTTTGTGGATAAGTGGAAACCCAGAAACTTCAGCTTTTTATCTCTTGACATGTTTGAGAAAGTCTAAATTCTCACAAAAATTTGCTATATGTCTTATCTGATTTTATTTTTCATTTTAATGCCACTTCTCCCCAGTCTTCAAAAATGCTTGTGTTTGTTCTGAAGAAAGTCACTTCTGAAAATAGTACACTGTGCTTTCTGGTGTTTAGTTCAATTATCAGCAGAAAATAACCTTCAGATAATGGACAATAATCACCTGAGAGGTGGTAAAATACATAGGGAAGGAATAAATGGATTCTGCCCCCAAAAAATACAGAAAAGTCTAAAAAATCAATATGGTTATCTTCCTCGATCGATGTGCTAACAACTATACATGCATAATCAATTTTATTTATCTGCATTCAACGTATGGTTCACTAATACACGACAAATCTGGTGGCTGCTTAGAAGCGAGGAGGTCCACCTGGTGGACCAGGGGGTCCGGGTGGTCCAGGTGGCCTACCAAACATTGGTCCACAGCAGCTCTCAAAGATGCAGCAGCAGCAAAGGAGATAGAAACTGCCAACCAAACATGAATTATGTTAACAATACCACCCTCTTAAGTTTAGATAATCAGAGTTAGATTGTAATTAAAATCTAGTTTTCTAATGGGATCTAATTTCTAGTCCATGAGTCTATTTATGTACTCCAACAATTGACAGATTTGATGAAAACTTTCTAGTCCATGAGTCTATTTATGGACTCCAACAATTGACAGCTTTGATGAAAACAGAATTTTGAGAAATATGATCTCTTGAGCTGAATCTCTTTTCTCCCTTCTTCCACTGACTCGGATGGCTCTGATCCCTCTCTTGACTCTCTCTCTCTTTTTACCTTGTTCATCCTCACTTATTCTTCCTAATTTCTTCTCAATCGACTTTAATTGTCATGCATCGCTTCTGATAACCGCTATCAATTCACTTCTCATTATCATTACATGATGTCTTCAAGGTGACTTGACTAGGTTCCATGTTCAGATTATTTTCTAAATACAGAAACTCTCGTGTAATTTCTACCTCATGCAAGGACATTAAAGTCTAACAAAGAAGGAAAACTTAATCTATATGATATTAGAGCATCTTATAATCAAGAGAGATATCTAACTCACCATGAAGATACAAGCCGGCATATGCCACCACAGAGAAAATCACAGCAACCGCATACCCCCGGAGGGCCGGGAGGTCCTCCCGGCGGTGGGCCCCAACCCGGCATCTGTGCTAATGTTTGTGCTTCTCTTCCAATTGGAAATTGGAGTACAAGGAACTAGGCAGAGGGTTTATGTATAGAATTTCAAAGTGGGTAGCAGTAAACTTAATGGCTAAGAGTTGTGAGATTTGTAGCACCATCTTGGACTCGTAAGTACAGAAGATATCCGTTCCTTTGGATAAGCAGATTGTGAATACAATCTAATCTTCTGACTTCTCTTAACAAATTTTCAAATATTCAGCATTTGCAGATGGTTTTACTATTGATTGTGGACCCAAGACAGACATGCAGCTGTTTAATCATATGCGCGGTTTTCAACAACCACAGGACACACATCGTTCGAGGATTGGAGGGCTCCATGAAGCTGTCCTGCTAACATGTCAAACTTGTTATTTTTGCTGGTTTTAATTTTTTGGTAGGCAAGTAGGTCGGCCGGTTTCCTCTTGGCTGAATGAATGGTCGCTGTGAACACACATCGTTCGAGGATTGTTAGGTAACATGACAAAAACATGACAAACTGTTCACAAGGGGGGGCCAGGTGGACTGTTAGAAAGGAGAAACACGTTTCTGGAAATCTTTCTTCATTAATAAATTTGTCCCAGACGGTATTTATACATGATGTAAAAGAAAAGAAAAAAACAATTAGGTTTGTTACAAAATAACCGTAAGGACCAATAAAAAATTCTTCTACTGTTATTAGGGCTGTAAAACAGTTGGTCTAGATCAGAAAAACCGATCAGTTTGGTCTGGTCCGGACCGGACCGAGAAACATGGGGTTCAATTTTCGATCCATGATTCCTTGAATCGAACTAGTTCGGTCTGGTCCACGGTTCACGATTCCTCGGACCAAAGTGGACCGAACCGACCGAATTTAAAAAAATATTTTTATTTTATATATAATATTTTATATAATTAATTATGTAATTTTCTTCTAACTTATTCTCATTTATAATATAAAATTTTAAATATGTAATTACAAAATAATATTCTATTAATTAAGTAGTGTATATTATCAATTAACTTATAACCAATTCATCATTAACTAATTACTAACATCTACATCTGTATCTAATTAAAGTTATTAGATAACCAATTCACCCCTAACTGTTAGTTTTCTAGAATTTGTATTTGGTTGTGTGGTGCTCTGTTGTTGAGTGGTACTCTGTTGATGTAAAACACAATGGCTCTGTAATTGCCCTCCATTGCTTGTTGCAGTGTCATGTTGAATGCCTTCATTCCGTTTGTGAAAATGTGGCATAGAATCATCTATTTTAATACACCCTTGCAAGTCCAAGGGGGTATCGACCACATTGAGACTTGTCCTAAGAAGAGTGAATTTTTCTACAACTAATGACTTAGTAAGGACATCTGCAATTTGTTCTTTGGAATTGCAAAATTGAACTTGTAATGTATGGGCAACAACTTTATCCCTCACAAAGTGATAATCGATGTCCATATGTTTTGTTTTGGAGTGATAGACCGGGTTGACAGAGAGATATGTGGCTCCAATGTTGTCACACCACAAGATTGGAGCCTTAGGAAGAGAAATACCCAGCTCTTGAAGGACTGTTTGAAGCCATATGGTCTCAGTAGCTGATGATGCAAGTGATTTGTACTCTGCTTCTGTTGATGAACGAGTAGTTGTCCGTTGTTTCCTCAAGCTCCATGAGATGAGATGATTTCCAAGGTAGATGCAGAATCCTCCAGTTGGCCGTCGATCGTCAGGACATCCTCCCCAATCAGAGTCCAAATATGCTTGAAGTGTGAAGGTGGACTGATTTTTAAAGAGTAAGCCATAATTGATAGTGACTTTAAGGTATTTGAGGACCCGTTTAATAGCACTCCAGTGAAAAGTTTTCGGAGAGTGCATGAATTGGCAAATTTTATTCACTGCAAAGGAGATGTCTGGCCTGGTGAGAGAAAGATATTGTAAACCACCAACGATGCTTCGGTATGGAGTTGGGTCTTCAAAATCTGGAGAATCAGATTTTGATAACTTGAGAGAGGCTGCCATTGGAGAGGAGATTGGTTTTGCATTGATCATTTGACTGCGAAGAAGCAAGCTCTTGATGTACTTTCGTTGAGTGAGTAGAAGCCATGCTTTGGTGTAGTCGACTTCTAGTCCAAGAAAAAAAGAAAGTTTGCCCAAGTCTTTGACTGGAAAAGCAGAGCCTAAGTCACGAAGAAGAAGATCAATGGCTGAAGAATTTGATCCTGTGACAACTAGGTCATCCACGTAGACTAAGAGATAGAGAATGATATCACAATGCTGCAGGATGAACAAAGAAGGATCTGCCTTTGAGGCTGTGAAACCATATGCAAGTAGCCATGAGCTAAGTTGTAAAAACCAAGCACGTGGTGCTTGTTTGAGACCATATAGAGCCTTGTGCAATTTGCACACATATGTGGGGTGTAGAGGATCAATAAATCCCTGAGGTTGCTGCATGTACACCTCATCAGTCAATGAATCACGCAAGAAGGCATTTTCAATATCAAGTTGGCGCAGGGCCATGATCGGGTGATAGCAATGGATAAAATAAGCCGAATAGTGGAAGGTTTTACCACTAGAGAAAATGTCTCATTGTAGTCTAAGTCATGCTGTTGATGATACCCTTTAGCCACAAGACGAGCTTTTCGTCGTTGAAAAGATCCATCAGCGTTTGTTTTGGTGCGAAACACCCACCTGTATCCAAGAATGTTAGCCACGGGTGTGGGGGGTACAAGGGACCAGGTGCAGTTTTGTTGAAGTGCAGCATATTCTTGTGCCATAGCCTCCCTCCATTCTGAAAGTTTTGAAGCAACTGAGTAGCTAGAAGGTTCGTCCGGTACAATTAGAGTCGTGGTGAGATAGAAGAGAGAGGAGTAGGGAATGGTTCCATCTAGTCTTGGTCTGGATGAATTTTTTTGAGCACGCGTAATGATGGGAGAACAAGGTGGCTGTAAAATGATTGGACGAGAAGGAAGAACGAGAGCAGAGGATGAGAGTGAAGAATCAGTTGTCGGTACAATAGATGATAAGGAAGGGCTCAAGGTAGATGATGAAGGAATAGGGGGCTGAGGGTTTGGGCTTGGACCAGGCCCAAGAATAGAAGGAGATAGGATAGGCAAAGGGATGGTATTTGACTGGGCTGGAGAAGGGAGGTGAATGGGTCGGGATTTTGAAATGGAAAGGAGGCCTTGTTAAAATTAACATCCTGAGAGATGTATAACTGATTTGTGGCTAAGTTAAGGCATTTATATCCTTTATGCGATGCACTGTAACCCAAGAAGAGACATGAAATGGAATGAAAATTTAATTTATTTGAGAGATAAGGCCTGAGATTGGGCCAACATTCACATCCAAACACTTTCAAAAATTTATAGTCTAGTTCAGAATTATAAACTAGAAAATGTGGTGATTTATTTTTTAGAGTAGGTGAGGGAAGAAGATTAATCAAGTAAACCACAGTTTCTAAGGCATCGGCCCAATAGGAGAAGGGTAATTAAGAATGGGCCAATAAAGCAAGCTCAGTTTCAACTATATGCCGGTGTTTTCTTTCAATGAGGCCATTTTGTTGGTGCGTGTGAAGGCATGAAAGACGATGCGTGATGCCTCATTTTTTACAAATAGGAGTTAAGGGTTTGAATTCACCTCCACCGTCCGTTTGTAAAACTAGAAGTTTGGAGTTGAAATTATTGTGAGTTTAACTTGTGTTATGAAAAAGGCTAGATGTTAGGTAGTTGATAACTTAGTTTACAATATTCCAGCTACACTGATTTGCTGTAAGTTGCCAGTTAGCATAGTGTCTAATGTTATAATATTCCAGCTATACTAATTTGGTGGTTGCATGTTCAAAAGTCCTTTGAATTCCAGTAAAGGCAAACATGTGACAATCTGTAAGGGGGGAAGGAGGGGGTGAGGTGCACACTCAAGAACACAATCATCTGCACGTAGCAGCCAGTATGCACAAGGGTCACCTCGGAGAAGGAATTTATGAGACGAGGCGGACCCACTTTCAAATGAATTGACTCAAGCAGTAGCAGGTGTTGGAGTACAAGAGTCCATGGGTGTCAAACAGGGTGGAGAGGGGAATAATACTACGGGTATGCATGCCATTTCTTACTCCAATACAAAAAATTGATGAAAATTAATATTTTCTTCAAGAGTTGGTACATTTATTCTTGTTATTAGTTGGTTGACTCATTCAAATTGCATCGTATTTTTTTTTCAAGATATAGTTCCATCCATTAAGAAACGGAGTCGAGGGCCTGCGCGGGGCACACAATTTGAACACCTCTAGAAGGTGGGTAAGATTCCTTTGCTTATAAAGGAGGGTCATAGAGGCCCATCGTGCGAGAATGCCTCCATCTTCATTGGTCGAGTGACATGGATCATCAAATTATATGCCAAAATGAGGCATGCAAGCTAGTGTTCTATACCTAAGGAGGAGAAGCAAGAGTTAATTAATCGTGTTAGGGTAAAGCTTTATTACATATGCATGTAGTTTATAACTTATTGCTTTTAATGTGAGTTTGATTGGTAGATGTTTTAACCTAGATTTTCAACTTGTAGGCGGACTTTGTGTTGGATTGGACAAAAGACAATTATCATGAAATTGTGGTAACGTATATGTCCGATAAGTACAATGCATATTACTATGAACTACACAAAGTTTAATTAAAATATGCATCGCATGAGGAGGCCCTATGTGGTGGGACATCCATGGTGGAGCAACCTGTTTGGTAGTGGCTATGTGAAAGGTGGGCCAGCGGAACATTCAAGGTATATGGGTATTAGTATTTTAATAAAAAACTAGTGGGAATTTAAGTTACATTTGTTTTTGTTTATATGTACATTCGGGTGAGATTTATTTTGCTGCCTTTTTAATTCCGAGCAGTAAGATAATATTTTGGGACCTGATATAACAATAAAATGCGTAACAGGAGAAGTCTTGAGAAACATTACAAATAGGAAAAAACTCAAGGTGAAACATACAGGCGGAAGGAAATCATTTGTTAGGATTTTGGAAGAGAAGGTAAGAGCAGTTTCTGATTTATAATTCAAGTTATGGAACTGTATCTAATGAGCTATAACTGTTAATGATGTGTGGTAATGGGAGACAGCACCAAATATGGTCGCTTTCTATAAAGAAACACACTAGTCAAGGCAGAAGGGCAAATTTATCAATGCCACAACTGAACACAATTATGTGAACTTTTCCATGTTTGATTTAATTTTTGTTGGACTATATACTGCATTAAAATATCTACACTGATTTTCTTTCATATGATATTTAGAATCTAATGGTGGAGAAATTGGCTGAGAAAGACCCTGAAGAGGACGTTGATGAAGCGGCCTTGGCTGTTTTCAAAGACATTTTAGGGTTCAGATTTGGGTACGCACAAGGGATGGGGCACATGGTCATTACCGACCCCTCTCCTTCAATGACGAAGAACAACGCATTTATGCATTTGGCCGAGGAGAATGAATGAAACAAGACTAGTGCAGAAATGTATAAGAGTAAACTAAACCAAATTATGGGTGATATGGCTGACATGAGGAGAAATTTTTCTGAGCATGAGAAAGGAATGAACTTCCAAATGTCTGAGTTGGAGGGAAATAGTGAGGCTCATAGAGAGACTTAGGGAGATGCTTGGCATCTCTATTGCTGGAAGTAGGCTGATTTTTTGTGGGTTTTTTTATGGATTGTATCAATCCAATGGCCATGGCAGTTTGTAGAGAGGCAAATATTTTGATGTGTAGTGTGGGAAGTTTTCCATAGGGAATCAAATTTTTGGAAGTGGAAGGGAAATGGTGGTTTCAGCTCATGAATGGGTCTGGTTTTAAGGAGTGGGTATGATCTAACTTTTGGATATGGGGAAGTAATTTCACGACAGTGTATGTATTTCCTTGAATTTTCATAAAGACTTGTGGTTATTATGAAGGGGTGATTATCTTATACTTTGTTAAAATATTTTTTGATTGATTCTCATATATTGTGGTGTAGTATGTTTTATGTGAAAACTATTGCTAGAGTTTTAGTTTGAGGTCTGTATGTAATCTGGTTCAATGGCTCCTAAGGTGAGTCCAAGTAAACCACATACTTGGGGCTAAGTTTCAAATATGTTCACTGAAAACAGTATTTAAATGTGTCTTTAATTCCACATAAGTCATTGGTGGGATCAAGTTACTCATTAAATCTAAGTAATGCACTTGGATCAAATTGGTTGTTCCATGGTTAAGATTTAATTAGCCATTATAATGTCCCAGATTCATAGTTTGTATTAGCCTTTGATTGATTTGCTAAAGTAATGTCCTAGTAGCGGTAAGAAATGTTTTCTATTGGCTAACATAGTTAAGTACATGGTTTTTAATTTCAGGACACTATGCTCTTGTGATATTTCTGGATTAAGAGGCATAGCTGTACATATGAATGGAGATGAATTGGAGCAAACAAGAGAAGCGATGATGTGTACAGAACTAGAGTAATGTGTCTAGAATGCAAAATATGTATACATGTAGTCAGGCACATGTGCACTACTCCCCCTATTTGTTATGTAATCTGGTTCAATGGCTCCTGTATAGGATTTGTTATATTAATTACTAACCATGTAGGCTTCCCTTGGGCACTACTCCCCCTATTTGCAAACATTGATGTATATAGTCATGACCTTGATTGATTGGTACTTAAGCCAGTGGAAAGAAGTGTAAAACAATCATTTAAATTCTGTTATATATGGGTGTTGAAGAAAATTATGTCGTTGGTGAATTATTCAGGTGCTAGTTTTCTTTTAAGTGAGTGGCCTTTTGTTGTATAGTTGTAATTCTTCAATTTGAGTATCTTGTGATATTTTTGTCACTTTTTTCCAGAGAATTTGAGTGCCTTGATTGTAATACTTCGTGGGAAAAAATTGTAGGGAACAGATTTTTTGAGAAGTGTTGGTGTGCTGGGGAAAAGGTCACTTACCGGTTTCAGTATTTCCCATAAAAGGCTAGCTAGTTTTTCCCGACGAATATAGTTCATGCAAACAACCTTTTTCCCATTAAACCCCCCCCCCCTTTTTTTTAACTTGATAACTATTTATCTCCATTGAACCTCTTCATGGCAAATACAATTTCACGATGAACAGAGTTCATGGGTTAAAACATATTTGGCAGGAAAATGTTTCATGCTATAAACCACATTTTGCACAAAAATGTTTCATGGGTAAAACATTAAGCCACAACAGTGTTTCATGGGTAAAACAGTTTTGGGACGAAAATGGTTCATGTTGTAAAACACAATTTGCACTAAATTTTTTTAGGGGAAAAACATTAAACCAAGCCACCACATTGTGTCACGGGAAATTTCCAACGAGAAATACAAGTTTTCACCACAAACCATGTCCTGGGAAGAAGTCATTTTTTCCCATGAATTATACTATTGGTGGGGAAAGTGGCTTACCTCACCAATAATATTCAATGAGCCTCCCATAGGAGAAATTGGTCAGAAAAAAATTTGTCACTAATGTTTCACCTTTTCCAATCACAGTCTCTCCCGGGTAAAACATGTATTTGTTGTGTCAAAAAATATTTACTCTGTATATTCAATCATCATCATTTTACACAATCGTTTATTACAATTATATATTACTAGAATAAATCTTCTATTCTAAGCTATACAAATCAGGGTTCCTATAATCATGCTCTCATGTAAAGGAAAGAATTTCTTTCCATATATTACAACTCATGCCAACACTCCCCCTCAAGTTGATGCATACGGATCCTTTATGCACAACTTGACTAGTGAGTAGTAGAAATCTTTGCTGGAAATGGCTTTGGTAAGACAACTTGACTAGTGAGTAGTAGAAAATCTTTGCTGGACATGGCTTTGGTAAGTATATCTGCTAACTAGTCTTCAGACTTGATGAATGGGAATCAAATTGTCTTAGTCTCTAGGTTATGTTTGATGAAATGCCGATCCACCTCCACACGTTTAGTTCTATCGTGCTGAACTAGATTATGAGAAATATCTATGGCAGCTTTATTGTCACAAAAAAGACTCATTTCGGATGTGGGAGCAAACCTAACCTCGGTTAGCAACCTTTTCAGCCAAAGAAGTTCACACAAACTCTTGGCCATCCCTCGGAATTCTGCTTTTGCACTACAGAGTGCCACCACCTTTTGTTTATTACTTCTCCATGTCACAAGGTTTCCACCAACAAATGTGAAATACCCTGAGGTTGACTTCCTATCTGTGATGTTCTCGACCCAATCTGCGTCTGTATAGCCCTTGACTTCCAAATGATCATTCTTAAAACATGAGCCCTTTCCCTGGAGAAGACTTTGAGTATTTCAGTATCCGAATTACAGCCTCCATGTGTTCCTCACTTGGTTAACAGCCACTGAGGCTGTTAAAGCATCATGTTGTTCAAATAATACAGCTCCCAACGAACCACAACCGATTATATGTAGGGAAATTAGACTTTGGAATGTTGTAATTAGCAGATTGGATTGAAAGATGTGCAATAGATTTTGACAACCAATGACAATTAATAGATAAATATTGGAAAAGGAACTTGCAGTGACTTGATCGTGCCATATAGTTTCCAACTTGTCCATTTTCACAATATGCATTATCTCTAAGCTCCGAAATGGCAGCTGTAAAATTAATTGGAACAAACGTTAAGAAATACCCCATCCCATGATAACAAGTACACTAACTAGTTTAACTGGATCTACAAAAAGATGTTACATTCTGACTCATTACATTAAGAAATACTGGATCCCATTATAGCAACATTAGTTTAATTAGGTCTAAAAAAATATTACGTATAATTTATTTTATCAAATCACGTTAGTTTATAAGTCTATTTTTATAATAATTCTTTATAGACCTACCATTTCTCGTAAGGAAAACATGATGACTTCATTTTCATATGGAAAAATCTAGTTGCAAGCGCAACTGCTCACTAATATGTGCACCAATCTAATGTGATTGGTCAAAAAGTAGATTTTATTGAAAACAGTGCTAATTTAAATTTTAAATATAAAGGAATCGGTATTGGTATGCAAATTAATACGCGACTTTGTTTGTACGTAGCAAAACTCTTTTAGTATAAGTATTAAATGATTCGGTTGTTCGTGGAAATAAATACTAATTTCTTGTACTCGGCCTAAAGGTGATTTTCAGTTAATTTGAGCATGCTATAAACAAAATAACGAGATTTAAGTATTCTTTAATGAGGATGCACTTTACGGGTTTTTTTTTGGAGATCGCCACAGAATAGTCACAAACGTGTGGTCTTAAATGCTATTTTGTGGCGAAATGATAGAATGATTGCAAATAAGGCATTATTTGCAGTGAAAATCTTAATATATAACTTTAATAAAAAGAATTTAAAATTCTTTTTCTTGCAGTGATGAAAATTGTAATTGAAAATATAATATATAAAAACTAATTAATTAAATTTATCAAATCAAAATGATTTCATAATATTGGGATGTAAAGAGCATTCCGTTCGAAAACGTTCTACATCTTCTACGTCCTTAATGTGGAAATTAAAGCTTGAGAGAGCTAATTAAATTAATAGCGTACCTCATCCACCAAGAAAAGGGGTTGTTTAATGCACATCTTAGGCGGGCTTTCTTTAACTGTTTCTCAAAAGCTCACAAGTCCATAAGCCAATATCTCAACTTTCTCACATCCAATGACCAACAACGTTTCCAGCATTAGCATTCTGAAATATTCATTCCATGGTAAAACCACTTGAGTCTCGATAATTGTATAAGATGCAGACAAGTTAATCGAGGAAACACCAATGACCTTGCTACTGCTGCTTCTCCTCTTTCAACTACAACAATTTCCTCCATTCCGCAGTCAACAATCACAATTTCCTTCAATTGCTCGAGACATGATCTAATGATAGAGGCTGGAAATAAACTTTTCAAACTCTCACATCTCCAAGAATTTACTACTTGTAAATTTTGAAACATGAAACTTATTTGGAGTTCTTTACTCCATACATGCTTTATTTTGGGTAGACCATCTAGACACAGTATTCTTAGATTAGGGAAGGCAACCTGTAGGATTAATGTCATGTATCAATCAACGACGCCAAAGATTTCTTTGCTTATAATTTGAAAACATGCAAGATCAAACAGGGGAATGAGTACGAAAATAGCACTAATTATTTGGGAACTATGGTCCATTCAAGTACTAATGTTGGCTTATAATTCGTATGCTCTTCTTTTCCTATGTTGGAATGGGTACATCCAGAAATATTCATTATTTGTTTTTTGAGAAGTTCCATATTATTTTTTCAAATTTAACTTTTATGTCTGGCCTAGAGCCACAACCTTAATTAGCAGAGGCCACAATTATAGTTTTGGGCCTCAAACTGAAGTCAACTATCGTTTCATGTGTGAGTTCGAAGCTAACTAACTCATGTACCTGATCATGTAGAAGTGGCAAGCCAGGATCATGGTTGCCCTTCGAAATGGTTTCTCCGCCATTCCTCATAAGTAAAGTTTTTGTGCCCAAGAAGCTCACCAACTTTGGAACGTCCTCTAGCACCAAGGTTTGGAGTCAATGAAACAAGATTATATCTCCATCTTCAATTCCCTACCCTTCTTCTTTCATGACTATTGCACCCATGTTGTTGCATTTTCTTACCACCAATCCTTCGAGTAATGAAAGGCCCCTGACCATGGATGAAAAGAAGACATATCTTAATTTCTCACAGCTTATCACACCTTTACAACTCTCAAGTATTTAAAGGATGTCAAGGGTAGTTTGCCATGACAAATTTCTTCCAAACGGATCATATTTTCGAGAACGAATGTCTCCAATGTAGGAAACGCGATAACCGATGTCCTCAAGTTACGGATATGCTTAAGCTGAGCACAATTTTGGATATGAAGATGCTTCAATTGTTGAAATCCTTCCCTGTCTATTTTGGGTACGACACTCTCAACACCGTTTAGCTCGTCTAAATGAAGATCTTCCGTTATCTTCAATAGCATTTTGATCCAAAACTCAAATTGAAAGCTTGAATTCAACTTGTGAAATCACTACTTGTCCCAAAAACTTAAGTTGATGGGAAGAGGTAGATTTTCTTATTTATTTTATATCTTAACACTCCCCTCACGTGTGGCCAGACTCCCTCTCAATAAGTGACCCAACACGTGAAATATTTAATTAAATGGGGTACAGTGTAGAGTCAGGGTTCGAACTTAAGACCTCTGCTCTGATACCATGTGAAATCACCACTTGTTCCAAAAGCTTAAGCGGATGGGAAGAGATATATTTTATTATTTATTTTATATCTTAACACCAATTAACCTCCACCCAGGTAGGAGGAGCTTCCCAATGTAGTGCAACAGGTTGTGGACTATTTCTAGCCATAGGTTTGTGGTGCATTGCCTCCCTAAACTACACCTTCCACTCAAGAGTGAAGGCAGGAAAATTCCTCACTTCCCAAACATGACCTCAGGTAGTTTGTAAAAGAAATAGACTTAACAACAAACTATATTATATCTTGTACAAACTAAAATGGTGAAAAACACAATATTGTTATAAAACTCATAATCAAAAGGCCGAGATCAAATGGTCAAATTATAATCAGAAGATTATAATTCAAACCAATACAATGTCAATCCTTTTTTTTTTTTTGGGCATTTTCTCATACATAGAATAGAGATTTGAAAGTAAAGAAGACATAATACAACAAGCAACCATAATTAAACTGTTTTATTTCACTAACATTAATGGGAATGAAGGGTCCTCTGCCCCCACTGACTTCAAACCATTGGATCCACCAATTTTGCATTGACGTATATATATTAACCTTCCGAAAGTTTAATTTTTTTACATTCGAACAATAACCCAATAACGTGTGAATGAAACATTCAAACGTCAAATCACAAATGTTCACGTTTGAACATAAAAATAAAATGTTCAAATAAAAATATCGAATTGTCTTGATGCAAAATAGAGGAAAATTGTCTTTGCAATCTTGGATGAGTCTAGCTGCAAATTGGCGAAGATGTAGTTTGATTTATGATTTAGAAATAGAGTTGTAATTCATTGTTTTACAGTTTTATGTATCTGCATATCACTAGTAGATAGTTGTTCCCCCTGTGTACTTGTCCAAAGTTGATAAAGATTGGTTCTTCACCATACAAGGGAGTCAATGATGCAGGTGCCCCAAAGACTTTATTCCTTGGATGAATTGAGGCTGAATGGAATTGAAGCATTGTCTCTTTTGTCACCGGTGGATGCAACACTTGGTTTAATAGAAAAAAAACCTGCAACTTGCAGTTGCTCTGGGAGGGCTTGCTGCCTAGAATGTGCTTGGCTTTAGCCCAGAACAAGTTCTATATTTTTTTATGAGGCTACTGTTTCTATGGACACTAGATTTAGTAATTTCGTTCTCTCTCTCCCCCCCTCTCTCTCTCTCTCTCTCTCTCCCTCTCTCTGTTTGTCTGTATATCACTTTCCTCTCTCGTTGCCCACTTTGGCTATATCTGAGTTTTTGTAATTGTAGATATGTGTGTTTGTAGATCTAATTTTCTATGTTTATATACCTGAGTTTCTATATTTGTAGATCTGTCTTTTTGGGTTTCTTTGTTTTTAAAATCTTTAAGTAAAAACTTAGTATTTTTCATGTTCTACACGTCCAAGCACCAAACATACTTAAATAAAGGTATGTTAGAATGAAGTGAGGATGGAGCTGACTATAAAAGGAGTGAAGGAAGTTCAAATGGTTCACTTTTGTTTGGAGAGCAAGAAATTTAGTTTTCCCTTTTGCTCTCAGACAATTTTGAAGATTTTCAGTATTCATTTTACAAATAAAGGTTGATTCTTTCAAAATATAGATGGTGGCTTGGTTGCCAACAATCTTTTTATCATAACTGAACCTTGGATGACATTGATTGATATGATTATGGGTATGATGCGGATGCAATCCAAGTATTTTCATTTTTCTATTTAATTTCCTTTTTCAAAATTTCTCTTCCAAGGTGCATCTTGTTTTTTTTTTTTCTCCCCAATGAATTCTTACATGTTTTTTCAATTAGATTATACCCAATACAAAGACCTAATCCACAATACAAAGAAAAACAAATCAACATCATTATCCAAGAAATAATTGAAAAGAAAAGGGTATAATCTAATTGAAATGGTGATAAATTATAGTCAACCTCAAGTACTTGTTTAGATCTTTGAAGTAATAGTTTGCATCATAAGCCTTAAAAGTAATAGAAGAGGTTACAAGTATTCACTTCCCCATCAAACAACCTCAAATGCATGTTGTAATATAAGGGAAAAAGTGAACAAAGTTTATAGCAAGCAAAAGAGAAAAGATAAAAGAAACATAGTTGTGAGCCCCAACATGACCCATGAATGTGTGGTTGCATCAATAGTTAACCCCACTGTTTTTTCCCCTTCAATATATCATTGTTTTTTCCTTGTAACTTCACTATGAAGATGAAATGAGAATCAAAATCAGCTCCATGGATGAAAAAGAAGGGGAAAGAATTGAGCAAGATTCTACAGACTGTCTAAAAGAATTGTAGACATGATTATTTGAAAACTCTAGATATTCTTTGGCAACAATCATCACTCAATGATGTTGTAGAATTTTCTAAATCTGCTCCACGTTACTAAGCTAAACGTGTCTTGGAACAAATGTGAGAGTATTACCCGCCAAACATTTACCCCCCATATGGTAAACACGGAAAGTCTTCCATGCTCTATATATGACAGACCGTTCTTAAAACTTTTCAAAGTTCAGTTCAAGAGTTGTCATTCTGCCTTCCCCAATATCCAATAAAACCTCACTCTTTGTTTATAGAGTCCCAACACATACATTGGGAGCACTTGTACTAGCAAGGATATTTTTCAATACATAAGAATTCATTAGGGAAAATAAATAAGAAAAGACTAGATACACCTTACAGGAAGAGAAATTTTGAAAATGGAAATTAAATAGAAAAATGAAAACACTTGGATTGCATCTGCATCTTACCCCATAATCATATCAATCAATGGGGTCATCCAAGGTTCAATTATGATAAATAGCTTGTTGGCAGCCAAGCCACCATCTATATTTTGAAAGGATCAGCCTTTATTTGTAAAACGAACACTAAAAATCTTCTGAAAGAACATTTGCTTTCTATTGAGAACAAAAGAGAAAACTAAATTTCTTTCTCTCCAAGCAAAAACGAACCATTTGTACTTCCTTCACTCCTTTTATAGTCCACTCCATCCTCACTTCATTCTGACATATCTTTTATTTAAGGATGTTTAGTGCTTGGACGTGCATAATAGAAGAAATCACCGAATGTTTGAAAAAATACTAAGGTTTTGCTGGAACATTTTTAAAATAAAGAAACCCAAAAAGGTAGATCTACAAATACAAAAACATCTACAAACACAGAAACTCAGATTTAGACAAAGTGGGCAACGACCAACGAGAGAGGGAAGTGATATACAAACACAAAAACTCAGATCTAGCCAAAGTGGGCAACGAGAGAGGAAACTGTTATACAAACTGAGAGAGAGAGAGAGAGAGAGAGAGAGAGAGAGAGAAGTGATTTTGTTTTCTCGGGCATTTGGGGAAGGGGAATTAATCCTATGACCTCGAGTTACGATCACATTTGTCTACTTAAATTCATTTTAGTTAAAGCTAATTACAGATACCCAAGTCAATAACCGGTATCCGTAACTGGGTTTCGAGTAAATAACCGTCCAAATTCACTCAGACTTTCAGGTTCAAGACTAGACCAGAAACAAATATGCAGCCGTAGTGAGGCACGAATAATATTCCTTTTTATTAGCTACGGCCTCCAACCCCGACTACCTAGTCCACCATTAGATTAGAAAACTGCATCTCTTATAAGTTCTTGATTTTGCCAAGGAAGATGACCATGGAGCATTAATTTATTTAACTTTTTATTCTCTTGCTTTTCATGCACTCATGTATTAATTGTAAAGAGATTTTTTTGAGCTCCTTCCCTCTTTTCCCTTATTTATTTTATTTTTGGCCTCCTCTCTCCTCCTAGTTATTATTATTGTTGTTACTAAAATTTTTTCTTATCATTTCTCTTTCATCCACATATTGTTTTGAAGAGAAGGAGATGCCATGTTCAAAAACTACAATGCAAATGACCTTCTTTTTTTTTTTCTTTTTTTTTTTTCCAAAAAAAGACACCACCTTTGTAATTCTATCAATCCCTCTCATTTGTGCCGTGAAATACTGTGAAAAGAATACAAGAAGATTTAATATTTATATCAGTTAAATTATATGATGCTAATTAAAGATGACCTGTTGTTGTTGTCGTTGTTGTAGATGTACTCCAACATGGATGAGATTGATGTGTTTTAATATGAAAAATTCTTCTCATCAGCCACTATTCACCACTCCACACCCCACACCCTATAAAAAACATCCATATACTCCATGAAAAGCACCCCTACACCTTATGAAAAAATTAGAAGTGTGTGGTGTGAAAGTAAATAGTGGCTGATGCATAGTAAATTCCTTTTAATATTTTGTTTTGGATAAATAGTTTAATTATTTAGATTATGCTGTCTCATAGGTTTATAGTTTTTCAAAAATAGTCCCAAAATCATCATATATTAAAGGAAAATAGGTATTCAAATTTCAACTAGGCACTTTAACAAACTAGCTAGGACCACAAACTGTTATAACATCCTAATTTGCTTTCTCCCAAAAACTTTAGGGTGATTGATGATTAAAAGTCTTACGTCTAAAATAAGAAAAACGAAATCATAAATCTTCTATTTGAGCTTAGCTCTTTGAACTCTAGATTGGGATTCTTACGGCCAAAAGAAAATAGCCATGTGTACAATTATATGTTATAAGAGAAAAACTTGGTGTAAAGCTCACAGTCAAATAATATTGATACACTTACCAGTTTCTTTGAATATATGCTCCCCTTTTTGGGGACAAAATTATTACATTAGTAAAGAAAATATGAATACAACTTGAGGGGATGGGATATCCCATCAATCACCCTAAAAAAACTGATAAGACAAGAAAATAAACACGACTCGAAAATTGGTATCAGATAATTAGTTTGATCCCATAGTTGAAGAAAAACAACGAGATAAAAGTTAAAAGAATTGTAGGTATAGATCAGGTAGAGCCGTGAAGGGGAGAGTACATTGTGGTGGTGTGGTGGTACATGAGGACCATGCATGTACAGACAACGACACCACGTATTGCTCATACGCGCATTGATCAAAATAGCAGAAGAGTGAGTCGTAAATTGAATGAGGAGACATTTGGGTGGTGCATGCATGGCTGCAATTAAAGCCTAGATTTGAAGTTCAAATTTCTTAAAATAAAAGACTGAAAATCAAGAAAATAAGGAAAAAAATGCTAGTAAGCCAACCAACGGCCAACTAGAAGAGAGTGGCTTTAAAAAAAGGCCAAAATCAATACCATATGGGCGGCATGCATGTGGTGATTGTTACATGTGCAGCAAATGGCTTTTGACAACCACGCACATGCGGAAGACTTCGTTTGGATGGTGGAAAAGGTTGATGAAGAATTGACGCTTCCATTGGTGGTGTGCAAGTGAGATTGTGGAATAGATGAAATACAATGTATTTGGCCTATAATGGCTCGAGTGGATTAAAAGAAAAATTGGAGCAAAAGAAGAGGTTCTCGGTGGGGGTTTCTTTCAATGGGGGAGAGAGGGACATCGAACAATCTCATATACCCTCCTATTTCATTCTTGGCATTAAAACTGTAACTCCTTGCCCACACCCACGAAGGAAAAAGGAAACAATACCTACTTTCAGGCAGGTCAATCTATCGGTGGGATAGCCTTTAGAAAACCTTGGCAATTGCTGTTGATCAGCGGTATATATCATACCTTATTTGACCCTTATCCAACCTGTGTGTGTCGTCGATATATATCGACCTTTTGTGGAGTTGGTACTTATACTCAAGTACCAGACACTTGGGCTTCATGGAGAGGGCGTGGCTTGATATCTCTGCACCGCATGTACGTCAAGAACTGTCCTGGTAGCTCTTCCAAAAGCGCCTGGACCACAGAAATCTGCCCACCTGCACATACCACACAATGATTAATTTATAGTTGAAGTTATAAGATGGGGTTGAAGCAAAAACAGAACAGCTGCAACAAGATAAAAGTAAAAGGAAACAGTTCATGTCATTTGATACAAAAGTCAATAGGCCCAAACAGATGATACAAACATCAACTGAAAAATGAAGTAGAACTGACTTTTGGGTTGTAAATGAAGGAGCCAAGCTGTTTGGTGTTGGTCAATGTTTAATCCATAAAGAGTTACAAAAAAAGACGGAAAATAAAGGACCAGGACAGTGGTGCATGGCAACAGCAGTTCATGCAACATCTCCGTCAGACACAATTTCAGTGTTCAAACCCATCCTTTAATCCTTTTTTCACTCCATCATTGAATAATTATCTAGCTAGGCATTGCAATTAACAATGTGGTTTTGTTGCTTTCTCTCTCCCCACAAAAAAGCTCTTAACTGTCTCTAAAAAACTCTCCCTCCCAACCTCACGCTGTGAGGAACGAAGTACCTCCCAACTTCTCCCTCCCCTTTCTCTCATTCCTTCCTCAATCTTCTCCCCATTCTAGATCTTCTCATTCCATTTCTCCAATTTTCTTTTTTAAATTTCCCCTAATCTTCTTCCTTCTTTTGTCTCTATTTTGTTTAGTCTTGGAGGTTAGTTCTACTGCTATCCGACCGGTTCCAACCACTACTAGCCCACCATATATAGAATCCCCACCATTTGATCACCCATAGCCACCGCACCCAGGTACCAAACAACCACACATACTGCCACTCGCCACCAACAACAGGCATCGGTGGCACTCGCCCCCCCCCCCCCCCCGGCTGCTCTCTTTTCAATAGTTAACTCTCCTTTACTTGCACCTCCAGTCCCTAAAGTGTTTTCCAGTCGTTTCATTTTGTTTTCACCTCCATTTTCCTTACCCTGACACCATTTTGCTGGAAGTGTGAACTCTCGATTTATTTTTGTCAATCCACTTATGATCACCACGTGCCTTATCTTTGATTTGGCTACTTGCCGATCTACCATCCACCACCACAAGATCAATATTTTGATTGGTGCATGAGGCCCATGCGTCACCTTTCTCAATAGTTTCCATCCTTTTTTGGGAAACAGACTGTCTTCTTTTTTGCTAAAAGCAAACATTTGTTCTTGCTTATTATTCTGAGAATAGGGAAGATGTGAGCATGGGACTCTCCCAACACTCCAAAGCAGTTAATTATGGTGCATCATTACCACTGTGGCTCTGAGTCACAAGACCACAATGTCTTACTTGAATTGCACCAAAAACGACCTTTTATGACAGTTCTTTCGGTTTGGTAAAGACATGCATCTTGACCCAATTTTTAGCTCCATACGTGCGCGTGCCATTATGTACTTACCATGAACTTCTCGCATTGGAATAAACTATACAATGTCACGTGTAGCAACACGATCTGTAGAGCTCTCTAATCGTTGTCCTTTATCAGCATCAAGGACCTGTCACAAAAACTAAGTTAGATGACATATTAACACATGAGGGTAAGTTCAAGTTCTAGAAAAACAAATCCATACCTCCATCTGTCCAAAATCTGCACCTCCCACTCCCACTATAAGAATTGATAGTGGAAGATCAGATACCTTCACCAAAGTGTCTTTCGTTTCTTGGAGGTCTGTAAGGACTCCATCCTAGAAAAGGTGACAATTTATTTGATTACCAAACGAAGGATTGAAGGTGGAAAGAGGCATCAAATTATGAAGTCAACTATTCTATTTACCGTAATAATGAGCAAGACGAAGTACTTTTTGCTGTTGTATGAAACGGATTGGCTTGCAATTTGAGCAGCTCTTTTAATCACTTGGCCAAACAACGTTGGTCCTGCCAGAGTAACATTATGTAGAGCACTTGCATAAGCAGACATGATGCCTTCAACTCCTTCAACCTATTGAAAATTAGAAGCTAAATGCGTTACTTGAGGAGTATGAACATGTAGTTTTCATAAGGATGATATGTACGCTATGCAACAATGAAAAATCACTTGATTTCAATGAGTCTTATACGGTACATATCATTTTTATTATGTTAACAACTGTACAATGAAGAAAAAAAGTACCGTAGAGTGTAACACATAATATTATGAAGGGTATTGGGTGATAACTCGATCCATTTGATTTTCATAGTTTTCATTTACTTACAAAAATTTTGAAGGACCATAAAGACTTTCTAAAGCCTATTAATTGCATATCTAAAATTATTGTATATAACAGTTTTGCATGTGTTATGGTTAATCTATACTCGGTGTTTTTTCAACTAATGCTTTTACCAACTTCTTACTTATTTGGTTGAAGCTGACTATGACACTCTATTCATAACTAGAAGTGGTAGAGGAAGAAAAAAAGCAAACAAAGAAAAGAAGATAAATATTAAATTTTTTAAGAACAAACAATGATGAGATAAACAGGTTGAAACAAACAAAAATCAGGGATTAACTATAGTATTGCAGGAGGGCAAACAAGATGGCGATAGTTCTATGGAAATGCCAGTACATGCAAACCAAAATGTTGCATCAGAGACGAAGAAACAATAAATTATAAAATGGGCTTCTCTAATCTCAAAGCTACATGCACTTCCATTTAGGTTGAAGCAATGTGAGATGGTTCCATCAAATGTTTTCCCACCGAAGCCCCAAGCAGGAAAGCGCCTATCAGAATCATAAAATTGAATGACCTCCCCAACCTCCATTATAGCCTGAAACAAATTCAGTTATCAAGCAGATAATAACTTCACCCATCAACAATAATTTCTTTAAATACAGGCTAATAGAAGCCTACTTAACAAACCAGAACAAATAAACTTGTCTTTCTCAAAAGCTCAAGAAAGCAAATTGGATATTGAAAACGAGCCACTTGATCAAATTGAGTTATAACAGAAATAAAAGAAAGCAATTTAGAGACTTGTTTATGGACCAAACTTCATAATATATATATATATAAACCAAATCAAGATAACAACAAATTTCTCAGGTCAGTGTTATATGTGGGGAGGTAAATTTGAGCGTCAATATCATAATGAAAATACAACTCATGAGGTAAATTTCCATGCCAATCGATCCAAACAATTTGCCTATACTAGTTTTGGAGTCAAAATAATATGCTGTTGAAAGCACCAGATCAGGATGCACAGACTCACCTTCTGATAAGAATTCAACTGGCTGGAAGGATCAATGTAGTGTAAAGAATCTGGATTCTGAGGATTTCCATTTGAGGCTAGACAAATTAAAATTGACTATTCAAATTATGAATAAGACATTCGGGCGAAACATTTACAACCAGAAAAAAGAGAACAAAAAATAAAAAAAATCAATTATCACGTGTATAAATAGTCCTCTAGAAATTACTTACCTGTAAAGTCAACTGCAACCATAAAGTTAAGCTCAAATCCACAACAAACGTAATCAAGAAAGCTGTATTGTTCCTTCTCACAAAATTGATCCACAAAGAGCTCTCCCTTCAAAACCTATATTGATGAATCATTGAACAAATGCAAATTCAAATAAAGTGAATAAACTGAAATATTTTAATAAATTCTGCTGCAATTATGAATAGGTACCTTCTTGTGACCATGATGAGATGTTATAGTAAGATTTTCACCACTTTTACCTTCTTGAAGTTTTTCCAGGTCGGCCACTGACTTCTGAAGTTTACTGATATGGAAAATTTAAGAACAGTATCTTCTTTAGAACCAGAGACTAAACTCAGATAACAAGGGAAACCAAGCAAAAATGAATCCGCAGATTAACTAAATTCCACTTACCCAATAAGCGAATGTTTGCCACTGCTATTGAAATCAAAGCACTCGATAATCAATGGGTTATCCTGCAACAAGTCAAATTTCATGCACCACATGCATCTTCTTAGTCGTCCAAATAGCAAAATATCCTATAATATAGTGTGACCAAATCATAAGGTGACAAGTTTACCTTACTTCCAAACTGCTGCATACTCAGGCATAGGGGTTTCCATTTTGGATTTAAATTGTCGTTTACTACTTCAGTCTTGCATATTGGAATGGAGCCTCCACTCTCCACAATTCTAGATATTCTTAGAAAAGGGTCCTAGAATAAAGTGATGAATTTTAAGGATGAAACAAACAACAAATATACATGCATACGTAACATAAAGCTTTGCAAATACATACACTTTTAGAAAATATGTCCTTGTTATCTAAGTAAGAACAATGGAGCATCATCTCAACAACCCTCCTTGATGCAACTGTTTCCTCTGCATGGATGGTGAGTACCCCTAAGTTCCTCAAACCCACATGCCCAATTTTACTACAAAGATTAAGGGTTAAACTCTGATTTTGTTTGGTAAGTACCTGCCATGGAAGAGGGGGGAAGGATTTGATGTTCAGTAAGGTTAAAAATGGCAGCAATTGCAACATGCTCTTTAACTACATCGATGGTAACCTAATATCTTAATATATCACTTAATTGGGGAAGAAGCTCTCACAATAGTCTTCCTGCTATTGAAGTTTTTAATACAAAAACTCTGAAAATTGATATAATTTTATACTCAATTTGCACCAGCTTAGTTAAAATGCATATGCATTCTCAATGAGCCTGATTGATCCCAAGACAGCATACCTCTGATAGAACACACGTGGCCTCTCCAAGAAAATCTTGATCCTTCAATTTCAGTGTTTGAAACACAACAGAATAGATATATTTATTATGTGCAACAGAAAAATGGTTCATACAAATTTTCTAAAACTTACAGATCATATGGTAATAGTTTAACATTATGTTTTCCTCTGGCGTTTTGTCTCTGATCCAACTTAGATTTTTTTTTTTTTTTGAGAAAAGTGATCCAACTTAGATTTTATCTGCACTTCTCCCGTAAGTTGTTTTCTTTTCTCACATGACTGAATCTATGATTAAAAACAGTGACAATCTTTCGAAAGTACTCATTCATTAATCACAATTGAGGTAGTTGACCCCCTCCACACACATAGATGTACACAATAGTGATCGAATTAAGCAAGCAAACTGCTGCACACCATTCAGTGAGTACTTTCCCATGTCGGTCTTACAAGTTATACAGTTATACGATGCATGGCTGCATCTATATATATTGTCCAAATAACTTAGGCTGACATGAACATACAGTTGGCATCCAAAAGTCGTTTATTATTGTTGTCGAATTAATGTTTTTTGCCAATTCAATGTGTTTAACCATGTATCAACAAAAATACAACTGAACAGGCTAGTGAAAGTATAATGTCATCTAATTAACACATATTTTCTCAGAAAAACCAGTACCCAGCTCTTAGTCCCCAATGTAAAAGAGTTCTAACTTACAAATTGCGGTATTCAACACTTAAAAGTATTGGAAGAGATACTACAGAAACACTTAGCATGTACACTTTTTCTTGTATATTGTTGGTACAAATTATAATTGGAAAAACATAACGTACAAAGATTTAAAACATTAGATACTCGAGAGCAGAAACTATAATGTACCTTCACAGGTATATTGTGAAATTTGGTATCAACATCATATACATGAAATCTGGAGCGAAAATAAAGAAGGGAAACACGAGTGAGTCAAAAGAAGTCAAATCAAAACAGGAGTTTCCGTAATAAAAAAGAAGTATATCTATAAAAAAGATAAGCACTTAAAATGAATTTGTAAAGCTTACACCAATGGCTGTACAATCTCGAACTGGAATGCAATTGTAACTTTTTCTATCCACGTGGGATTCAAGCTATTCAGTATAACCTCAGTGCGGCCTAACTCCTCTAGTTTTCCATCTATATTCTTCGCATATACCACTGCCATGGGATCACTCTGAACAGAACAATATCTTTTTTAGCTCAAACAACAGTAAGACAATCCTGACCAAAATACACACATAAACAAACTACTGTGTATTGAAAAACTCAAACCTTGAAAGCTAAATAAACACCTCTTTTCCAGAAACGGTCAACATGAAGTATTAGTTCAGCTCGCTACCCATGTAAATACTACTTATGGTAAATGTAAACCAAACACTACCAGGATGGGAATCCCATGAAAACTATTCATAAACTTGAGAAAAAAGAAAAACACCAGAAACTTGGGGTGTTAACTCATTTTCTAGCAATTTTGAGCAAACAAAGATGGTGTCAAGGATTTAGTCATCCAAAGGTTAAGCTGAAGAGATACAGAAGAAGCAAGAAACTCTTCAAATTTGAAATCCATTTCTTGTTTGAGAAAGTCCTAATGGAAGACATATATCCTCCTGATCAGTAAACACAAGACACGAGTACAAACTAATATATCATTAAGAACACCAAAAACAGAACAAACTAAATTATATCACTGAGCACTGTAGTTTTCTTACCCAGGTTTTTCATCAATGTATAGTAACTACCCATACTAACCAAGACAGTTATCGATCCACATACATAGTAATCCAGCTCAGTACAAGAGTATGGCTACAAATATCTTATGTAAACAAAATACTGTCAAAATAGTAACATAAACTTTTTTTTATAGGTAAATAGACATAGCCCAAGTACACAGAACGTATAAAAATAGTAGCTTAACCTAAAGTAATGATCAGCTCACATGCCCATATCCCCCTCTGTTTTGGTTGTATCTTGAAGTGAAACTCACATAGAAAAATGTACTTCAACATAATGAACCAAAATTGTGATAGTTATCCCAAAATTTAGAATTGATTAATTCATAGAATTATGTTAACTCGAGAAATATTATACCAGAGTCTTGAATTCATACAAATTCGAAGTGTGGTTTGGATCATAATTTCCAGTCCATGCTAAGCATAGAAAATATATAGGTGATGAAGTTGGACATTAGAGCAGTTAAACAAATGATTTGGCAAAGGAAAGACGCTAGTATAAACCCTCAGTAAACATCACTATCAAACATATGGTTATGTTTAGAGGAATACCTTTGAAATGATGTCACGATCTCGCAAGTTAATTGCTGATAGGGATAACTGCAGCACAGATTAAAATACATGAATACATTTTGAAAAGGCAAAACAAATGAGTTAACAGTACAGACATAAATAAAAAGAAACTAAAAACAAAAGAGCCATGCATGCAGAAAAAATAACAATTCCAAATGTCGAAATCTCTTATAATACTGATAACCGATCCCATCCCATGTAAAATTTTTGTCAGGCAATATACTGCTTTGGAGCTTGCCGTTATTCCACCCATTTCTTTCTAGTAAGGGGCAACAGAACTGCACAATTTCCATCTATTGGAGATGAAAGAAATGGCAGGAACCCTTTTCAAGAATATAGGTGGCACTTCATCCTTTGGCACTTAAAAATGAGAAATATTCAACTCCTGCACAATACTAAAAGGCAACATGTTGCTTCATACAACCTCATTAGTCTCCAATTTACTAATATTCGGTTAAAATATCTAGGTCGTTTTACTGTAGTCTTAAATTCAAGAAGTTGGTTACTATGTGGTGTATCAATTTAGTCAATCAAAACATCATCCTTTATCTAAGCGCCAAAACACATGGCACCCCGACCATGCTATCCTTTCCTGATTCTAAGAAACTAGTAATAGGCCAAACATTTAAATGACAGAATATCAAAGGCAATATTGCGCTGCATGCCCCGCATGCTTCATTTATCAAGCGAAACTCATAGCTTGAAGAGCGTTAAGGATTTAACATTTCAGCACCTTTGAAATACACACAAACCGATCCTCTACCATGCAACAAAAACGACTTCTTTGATAATTTTAAACATATATGTATTGTAAACAAAACCATAACACTAACACGAATACAAAATATTTATTATTTTATTATTTACTCTTTCTGAATAACCTTTTTTCAATCAAGTTTTGTACCTTGCATTTGTATAAGAATATCATTACAGGGGAGAAACTTTACTGGAGAAGAAAAAAAGTAACCACAATTTTAAAAAAATAATAATCGTATTCATATTATTCTTGTTCTCATTGTATTTTATGGGCAATGGCCAACATAATAATCAAGTAAAATGAGAATGGTAAGAACCTAAGCCAATCTGGGATAGAAAATAAATAACGATACGAATTTCAGCCAACGTGGGGATAAACAGGGTAAAGAATATCAAGAGTCTGAGCCAATGTGGGGTAGATAATAGAGAGCAGCACAGCTAATACAAATGCATAATACAGTTCTGTGTGCGTGTAATATATATATATATATATATATATATATATATAGATAGGCGTTAGAATGGCAGTCACTACCTCGACTCGGGTGAAGTGTTGATGGAGACCCCGAGACCTGTAGAAGAACTCAACGGCGTCGTTGTGGCCGGCATTGTTGTTGTTGGTAGCTGTGGGGCTCTGTTGCTTTCCTCCTTCCACGCCCGAATAGCAGTTCCCCATCTGTCTCTCTCTCTCAAGCCCAAATGAGATTCCTTTTTTGTTTTCGTTTTCTCCTCTCTATTTAAAACCCTGGACAAATTATATACTTATCCTCTAAAAAATTTTCAGAGCTCTTCAAACTCGGCCTGTCCTTTGTATCTAAACATACAAAAAGGAATATTTTTTTTATGTGTTTGGATCGCAACCCACTTTAGAGAAAACGTGTGATGAGGATTGTGATTGTGGAGGATTGTCTATCTCTGCTCTGCTGTATTTATTAGGGGAGAACAAGCAGTTTCCTACGTATACGATGGAGTGTTTCCTTCCTTCTTTCCTTGCAGGAACCTACGAAATTGTAGCATCTTTTACGAAGTAGGAGGTGTTTTCTTCACAACCACAACAGTTGTTTCTTTCTTAGGACTCAACGAAACGCGGATTCCCTTGACAACTTTTTTTTCCCCTTTGAGCAATTATGCGGTCAAACCAAAACAGAGGAAAACCGAAAAAGGAAAATGATGGATGCAGGGGACTTGCGCAGGAAGTTGCGCACGAAAAACTGACGGGATCCATGTGGAAAATGATATGGTGCGTTTCATTGGGTTTGCTACCGTTTCGCACTCTACATTCGGATTCCCTCCATCTCCGAAGCTTCCCGATACCCGTTATGGGTTTCTGAACCCTAACCTTCGCATCTCCCTCCTCCATTGTCACTTGTCATTCTTTTCAAGTACAACACTCGCCACTCAGTTTGATGGCCAATATAAGCACATGGAATGATTCCAGCCCATGAAACAGGTTGGGAATTCACTAGCTAAAAACATCTGAAATGCATGGGTGCCATCATAAAGGGAAAAAAGATAAGCGTTGACTATAAATGAGAAAGAAAGCGTAAATCTCCATAAACAAAAGGAAACGGAAGGGAAGAGATGATTCCAAATCACTGATTTGTTGGGAGACCAAATTATACAGAACACCTACGGTCTTACCATTACAGAAAATCCAATCATAAGAAGAAGAAGAAGAAGAAGAAGAAGAAGAGAAGTGGAAACCCAGCTGCCACTGTCGTGCACCACTCACGACAGGATCTTCAAGGTAATATATTATCGAGCATAAGTCATGTTGAAAATGGCCTTTCATAGAAGGGAGAAATAGCATAGATGACGCTGACAACTGGTGAAGGTGAAGGGTTAATAGCTTGTAAACGTTCAGATTTTTCGAATTGATGAAGACTGGGCATAGTTTAATTACAGTAAATAAATGAACAATGATAGCACTTGTAAAAGAACTTAGGGGCAATCGGATTTAAATTTAGAATAATAAAAAAAATTACAATATTAATAAAAAATATTTATTTAATCATAAAATAAAATAAAATAAAAATAGGGTGTTAGAAGAAATGTTGGAGACCCATTATCAGTATTCGAATGGGGCATGCTACCTATTTAACGTTTGCTTGGCAAGTTGGCACAAATACACTATCTATATTATTGATAGTATGTTAATAGAATTTTTTTTATAAATAGAATTTTTATTTTTTTTTTTAAATTTGGAGTAGAAAGATAAAGGAGCATAATTAGATTTAGAGCGGCTTCCCTGTTAATACATGTTAAATTTTATATGGGAGTAACCTAAAGGTTATTGATATGAAAATAAAATAAAATCTATTTACCCACCAAATTGTTGAGGGAAGGATAAGATTTACTTATTAAATGCCTATTCATAGGTTTTCTTGCTTAAAAAAGTCAAATTAATATTTATTACATTCCTGCATCACCATTCACACCAAATTTGTTGAGTCTTTTTCTGAAGTAAAATTTGTAATACATTTATCATTTCCTATATCTCAAAATCGTATAACACTTTCACTTTAGAATATTGTTATGATGTAATTTAATCAAATTACGTGTTGAACGATTGTGTGCAACTTTTTCTTGGAGAATCCACCAATGGATGCGCGTGATCCTCTCTAATCTCTATGTACCTTCCAAGTCATTAATGTAATGGTCCTTTTCATTTTAATTCGATGTGACAAATGAATAGAATAGATATTTAAAGGGTTGAATCTTCTTATTTTGAATTTGAATTCTTTCTTTCTTCCTTCCTTCCATTGAATATCCAATTGGTTGTCCAAGAGGGCTTTACGTCTGAGCAAATGTATAGGATGAAGTTAAGAGCACTCACAAACCAATTTACAAATAAATTCAAGGTTTCTAGCTACTTTGAAATTCAAGAATAGATGTCATACAATGTGCAGTTGGTAGCCCAAGAACATTGACCAACTAATCGACCAAGTTTGATTGTCCTACATTTTTTATCTGTTTCAAAAGTAATCGCAATTGACAAATAGAGTTCAAGAAGATTAAAAAAAAAAAAAAAAAGGTGTATCATTATGATCATAAAAAGGAGAGAAAAGAAAATAATAATATATCAATAAAGAGCACTTCCAAGTCTTTGACAAGATAAAAGGTATCCAAAGAATTTTGATGGGTACCAAAATGCCGCTTACACTCAGCTTCGTACAAATTTGGAGCCCATGTTCCCTCATCCATATATTATGCAACTGAAGATTGCCTCATATGCACATCAGGAGCCAATAAACAAGAGTCCAAATACAAATGGATGCATATGTTCAAGATGCAAATTCAGTCAGAGGTGTAGGAATGATAGACCAGCAAAAGAGTATCGAGACGAAACTGGCACAGGCACCGCTTCAGTTGGGCAGGTAGCCTGATAATGACGTGTCTTGTCTTTGTGCAGTAAAGCATCGGCAGCATATGTAGAGTATAAACCACCCACTTGATCAGTTTCTATCCGATGTAAATTGGCACTCTCAATTGGGTGCGTACCACCAATAGGATAAGAACTTGATGAAACACCATAATGATAACCATGGTATGGATCCTTTGTATAGGGGCCTGAACCAATAGCAAGTGTTGCAGTTGCAATAGGTACAATGGATGGCGTTTCACGTCTAGCACCAAGACCATAAGCATGGTACTCTCTCTCATTCAAGTAGAGAGAATCGGCATGAATAGTCTCTCTTTGTGTGGAGACAGCATTTATATGTAAAAGGCCAAGTTGTCTTAGAAGTGCTCTCCCACAGGACCATAAGCTCGATAGTCCTTTCCAACCGGGACCATAAGCTCGATAGTCCTTTCCAACCGAGTAAAAGTCCCGAGGAGTCTCCTCTCTTGGTAGAGTTGCCATGTCTCTGTATACAAGACACTGATGATCCCTTTCTTAAGATGGCAACTGAAATATGCTAGAATCACCATTTGTATAAGGATCCCTAGCAAGTGTTTCCTTCTGATAACGGGGCCACACTTCTCTTACTCTTTCATGAACTTTCCTGTCAGCAACTCTAGCGACTTAAGGAGAGTAGATAGGCAACACATGAGTTGAATGAACTTTAGCCAATCAAAAGAGTTTTTTAAGATTCCTAGCCTGAAGGGAAAAATTACAAAAATTCTGAATGCTAATATTTCAAAAGAAACAATGACCCAAACTACTTTCGAAGTGTGTAAAATAGAAAGGCTATGGATAGGAATGCTTTGCAAAACATGCTTTAAAAGTAACAGCCGAGAGCCATTTGAAAGCAATTGGGTCTTCCAACCATCTATTCGATCTCTAACTTTCTTAATCAAGCCTTCAAAATGTGCCACCAGAAGTCTTCCCGAAACAATGAGAACACCCAAATAATTAAACGGAAATCATCTTTCAGTAAATTCGGTAATTCTCAAAATCATTCTACGCCAAGATAGAGACATTTTTTTTTTAACATCAAACCGCTGAGTTTTTCTTTGTTCTTCTCATCATCTGAGAGGATGTTTGGAAATAAAATAAGATGAAAATTTTGTAAATCAGAGCCATCATGTTTTTGTTTGTTCTTTTTGACTCTCAGTACTGCCGTCTGACATTCGAGGCCTCCTTGTTTCTCTCTTTTTGATTGTGGTTTTCCAACTCAATCATATTCTCTTGGTTATTATCAGGCTAATGGCTCTTCTCCATATGCTCTTCATTAACGACGTTCTTCTCATTGCTTTCTCTAGAATTCAGTTCTTTAACCTCTTCTCTCCACTATTACAGCTTTCTATGTTGCCCTTCAATACATGCTTATTATTCTCTTTTCATTTCCATTGAGTCTGTGGACAACCTTTATCTTTTCTGGAGTTTAAGAGGCTTCTTTGCAATTTTTGATTCGGCCTTTAATGATTTCAAAGTTTTCTTTTTTGGTGACTCAGGCCCAATAGATGCCTCTTTTTCCTTCCTTTTATAATCTAGTTTCATAGGTGCCTCGACAGGTGAGTCTGATCTATTTTCGTTATCTTCTTATTTCTTCGTGTTAGATTCTGATTCAGTGGGTGCTTCTGTAGGAGTCTCTGCTTCCTTGTTTCTTTCATGTTCCATATTACACGATCTTACTTATCAAAAAAAAATATTCCACAAACCAAGATGCTGCCTGATCAAGATGTTTCCCAGCAAGCACGTTACCAATGAAAAGATTTTTCTTCGTTATCTGCTAACCAGAAGCAAACCGGATTAAACAATTAGGATAGGAGGAAACAAAAAGAGAAGAAAATGAGAATAAGAAAGTCAAATGCTTTTAGTTAACTGGTCATTTTTATCAAGGCTTCATGGACTTGTATTTAATTCTTCAGACATTCGGATTCAATTAAATTGGTTAAAAAAAATCAAAAACTTGAAAAAACAAGAATGCATTATGTGTTATTGTATTAGAAAATAAAATGGCTTTTCTTTTCTTTTCTTTTAAACAAACCCAGTTAATAATTTCCATGAGATTAAAAGACAAAAAAACAGAGAAAAAGGAAGTTCCAATTAAAACCCTGAGACGGAGAGGATAGGAAGAGAGTACCTGGCGAAGTAGAGTGAAAGAGAGAGGGCGACAGTAAAGAACGAGAGGAATGATAAAGAGAACCGTACAGTAGATCTTTCTTTCTCTCTCTCTTTTTTTTTTTTTTTGGTAATGGTACAGTAGATCTGAAGAAGTGTTAATTAATATTATATTATATATATTTTTATGCAATATTATTTTATTTATGAAATGAATATATTGCCATCCTCTATATCCATGGTGTCTTTTCTTTTAAAAAAAAATTAAATGATTAAAATATTTTTTTTTGTTAATAGAATAATGATAATAATATACTTACAATTTTTTTTTATCGTCGAAAGGAGTTAGGTAAAACTTAAAACTCAAGTAAATTATTTTTTGATATCTTTTAATTAGTAACACACTTTTTTTTTTTATATATTTTTTTAACAATATTAGATATAGTTATAAGATATATAAGTCTCGCGCATATTGTTTTTTTTAAAAAAAAGTGAAATTCAACATTAAAAAAAGTTGAATTTTTATATGGATCATATATTTCTTAAACTTTTTTAAAAAAGAGTGCATAGGATTTATAAATTTTAAAACTGCATAAATAATTTCTATTTATAAAAAATAGAACAGACCTTGTTACTTAGCTTTCAATTGTCGTTTAATCTAACCGAAAAATCAACTTACAATATTTTTCAAATAGAAGTTTTGAAAATTATAAGTTCATTTAGGACAATGAATTTGAAGATGCTTAAAAGTTTAAAAAAGTGTATCACATGAATTGATTGGGATAATAATAATAATAATAATTCTTGATACTTTGATCTCAAAATAATAATAATAATAATTCTTGATACATCGTACCATTTACTCTGTTTGTTTGATAAAATCTCATTCAATTTTAACTGTCAAGATAGTTGAAGAATAAAATAAAATAAAATCGGTAGCCATGTCCCAAAGGAAAATACAATGTGTCATTGACTCATTTTCACTTAATTTTCAACTTCTAAAGGTCCCAATATACATCTTTTAAAGTAAGAATAGCACTTGGTTTTACACAAACCTTCTAAACAAATTTATTTATTGTACATGCAGCAGGAGGACGACCAAAAGTCACACTTCAAAAGACTTGCATGTTTAGGTAATCGGTTAAAATGAAAATTTTGTGAATAATAATGAAATAGTTTGTAAATAGTAGTGAAATGATTTGAATTAAGATGTTTTATTGGATTTTGAAAAAGGAAAAAGAAAATTTTGAATAAAAATATTATAAAGTCATTTTTTAATATTATTTTTATTTTAAGATTTTGAACAAATTGTATTGTCTTTTGTGTTTTGTTTAAAAGGGGGAGAGTATTTATGTCTTCACATGCTGAATTATCTAATGAAATCTAACATGAAGAGTAGGGGTGTGCATCCGGATCCAGATCCGGGTATCCGGCCATAACCGGATCCGGATCCGGATGTCAAAATCCGGGCGGTTATCCGCCCGGATTGAACCCGGACTCAATCCGGGCGGATAACCGGATTCAATCCGGATATCCGGATTTTTTATTTTTTTTGGCTTTAATCCCGGATATCTGGGTTTTGGGAAAAATTCAATCCAGGATAGCACTTTTTAAAAAAAAAAAAATCTGATCTCATATTTAAATCACCCATATTTTTTTTTAAAAATAATTAAAACACTTTAAAAGAATTTTCTAAAAAAATTAATTGAAGAACAAAATAAATAAAAATGCAAACTAGATAATATTGTTGTTACATCACAATGCAAAACATAAATTTACAAAGAACAAAATAAATAATAATACATCACATCTAATTAAATCAACACAATATAAGAACTCTTCACATCTTGAATCTTGAATTTGGGGGAAAATTTGATTTCTTTCACCTTGATCTGGTAAATGGATGGCCTGTAATCAACAAATTAAGAAGCAAAGGGCTTAAGCACAGGTATTATATTGAGAAAGCATTGGACTTCACAATATATATTTACCAACATTCTCAATTGAAAATATAAGTGAGAACCAGGGAAACTAAAAAGGAAATAAGGAATATATTAGTGGCAGATAAGAACCATTGTTTTGATCAAGATTATGCTAAAAGTATGAAGAAAATAAATCTTTTTTTTTATAAGAACAAAATAAATCTTAAGAAAGTAATACCTCCTTTCATTATCGGGACATGAAGCATTTCTCATCACAGAAAAGCAAGTAGAAAATTCCTTGACAACCAATTAAGATCAGTTCCCATGCATGCCTAAATAAATATCATCAATTCTCGGATGATTAAAAATTTAAAAGGGAAGGTTTTTTTTTGGCAGTATGATCAACTCCAAATAAAAGCAGATAGTGATCTATCTTCTTAATTACCTAATCCTGGTTTGTTTGTGGGAAAACACCACTGCCAGCACTAGCAGTATGATCAAGATGTGCTTCGAGGTATGGTTCCTGGAAATCAATGCCTATATATTGGGTTGCAGCCACATTCATCAAACACCATTAACGAAGGAAGAGAAAGAAAAAAAGAAGTCACTAATTTTCTAAGGCATAAATTAATAATCACTGTGCCAGAATTGGGTTTTATTTTACAAATATGATTTTTTAAATAATGTCTTTTCTTTCTTTCTTTCTTTCTTTCTTCAGGCAATGAAATCTACGCGTGGTGTTCAGAGAAGTGGCATAATTATTGACACAGAAACATAGATTTGGTTTTCACAGCAAACCAAGAAAACAAATTGAACCGTGTAAATCAAACACAAATCCAAATAGACCCAAGTGAAAATCAAACACAAACCCAAGCGAAAATCAAACACAAATCCAAACAGACCCAAGTGAAAATCAAACACAAATCCAGGAAAAATGAATCCAACTAAACTGAGAGAGAGAGAGAGAGAGAGAGAGAGAGAGAGAGAGAGAGAGAGAGAGAGAGAGAGAGAGAGAGAGAGATTAACATACCGTAGGTTTCGGCTAGGGTTTTGGATTCAACAAACTTGAGATTAATAAAAAAAAAAAACCAAACCCAGATCTACACCAAAAAGAACAGAAACACCAAAACTCAGATCTACACACACAAACTCAGATCTACACACACAAACTCAGATCTACACACACAAACTTAGAGCTACACACAAACGCAGATCTATAAACACAAACTCATATAGCAACAGCCAACGAGTAACGAGAAACTATCCGTAAGCAAGTAACGAGAAAAACATGGGAGAGGATATACAAACATAGAGAGAGAGAGAGAGAGAGAGAGAGAGAGAGAGAGAGAGAGAGAGAGAGAGAGAGAGAGAGAGAGAGAGAGAGAGCGAGAGCATACCGAGTAACGAGAAAAACTTGGGAGAAGACGGTAGCCACTATAGTCACCGACGGCCCAGTTACCGGCGGCGACGGATCCATGAGAGCAAGAGTTATGATTTCGCTGGGGGGGTGGGGAGAGGATCGTCGAGCTCTCTGTCTGGGTCCTCGTGATTATCGTGTGAAGTCTGAAGTGTTGGTTTGTTTTTAAAATTAAAACCGGTTACGGATATCCGGTTATAAAACCAGATCCGCACCGGGTCCGAGCGGATAAAATTTTTTTCTTATCCGCCCGGGTGTAATCCAGGCGGATAACCGCCCAGATTCACCCGGTTTCCGGATTTCGGATCCGGACCGGACAAAAATCCGGTCCGGATGAACACCCCTAATGAAGAGTATTTATGTCTGAGCTCAAGCAGTTTAGCTTCCCTGCCTTGCCCCCTCCATCTATGAAGCTGCCTTGGACCACTTGACTAGAATCACCTTCAAATATTAACTAGTCTAAGCCAAGATCTTGACAAAATAAAACAACAGTGATTAAGCCCCAAGCTTCAGCAATTGTAGGATCTACATAATAACATGTAGGCTTCATCAAACTCGCTAAAACAGAACCTAAACAATCCCTTAGCACCACTTCAACTCCGATGTAGGGGATTGAAAACAGCCTTCATGCAGAAAAATAGTCCTTCTAAGCAACAGCAGACAACAGTTTTTGCACAAAAACAGCCTGGCCAATGGCAAGAAAACTGCACCTTCCACACAAGAGTGAAGGCAGGAGAATTCCTCCTCACTTCCCAAACATGACCTCAAGTAGTTTGTAAAAGAAATAGACTTAACAACAAACTATATTATATCCTATAGGAACCAAAATGGTGAAAAAAACAGTACTATTATAAAACTCATAATCAAAAGGCCGAGATCAAATGGTCAAATTATAATCAGAAGATTATAATTCAAATCAATACAATGTCAATCCTTTTTTTTTTTTTTTTGGCATTCTCTCGTACATAGAAGAGAGATTTGAATGTAAAGAAGGCATAATACAACGAGCAACCATAATTAAACTATGTTTTATTTCACTAACATTAATGGGAATGAAGGGTCCTTTGCCCCCCTGACTTCAAACCATTGGATCTACCAATTCTGCATTGACGTATATATTAACCATCCAAAAGGTTAATTTTTTATGTTCGAACAATTACCCAATAATGTGCGAATGAAACATTCAAACGTCAACTCACAAGCATTCACGTTCGAACGTAAAAATAAAACATTCAAATGAAAATAATTGAATTGTCTTGATGCAAAATAGAGGAAAATTGTCTTTGCAGTCTTGGATGAGTCTCGCTGCAAATTGGCAAAGATGTAGTCTGATTTATGATTCGGAAATAGAATTGTAATAATTCATTGTTATAGAGTTTTATGTATCTGCATATCGCTAGTAGATAGTTGTTCTCCCTGTGTACTTGTCCAAAGTTGATAAAGATTGGTTCTTCACCATACAAGGGAGTCAATGATGCAGTTGCTTCTAAGACTTTATTCCTTGGATGAATTGAGGCTGAATGGAATCGAAGCATCGTCTCTTTTGTCACCAGTGGATGCAACACTTGGTTCAATAGAAAGAAACCTGCAACTTGCTGCTGCTCTAAGAAGGCCTGCTGCCTGGAATGTGCTTGGCTTTAGCCCACAACAAGTTCTATATTTTTCTCTGGGGCTGCTGTTTCTATGGACACTGGATTTAGTAATTCCGTTCTCTCTCTCTCTCTCTCTCTCTCTCTCTCTCTACCCAAGACCCTTTTCTGAAACTATGTTCCAAGGACTTGTTTTATTATGAAATTGTGTGTTTTTGGTTGAGTACCAATATGTTGTGTTATTCTTGGAGGCACTTAAAATTATTTCATTGGCCGACTCACCCACTCACGTGTTGCTTAAATCACTAACAGCGGAGACAAGGTCGAATTGTCTTTACCATACTAATACTAGAATCTTACAATATTGGTTGTTTCTAGGTCTCTTTTGATGGAGGTGTTGGTAGCTTGGTTCTTGATACAATTGGGCACACATTTAGTCAGAAGTACCACAATAGGGTTGTTCAAGTAAGATACCTCTCTCTCATTGTGTGGCAGTGCATTGCATTTGTTCATTATGTTTTTATAGGAATAACTGTCCAATAACACTATGCTGAGACCATTCTACATTTATTTGGTGATGACATTCTTGCTATGTTCTTGTTTCAAAGGCCATAACATGTTCAGGGCTGCTTTGTTCTGTAAGATTATCGTGTTGTATGTTCATTACGGTATTACCTATCTTCTGATAAGTTTTAGAACTGTTGGTTATGTCAATATGGACCTCATGTGCAGCATGAAGCTGGCCATTTCTTAATCGCTTACTTAATGGGCATTCTTCCCAAAGGATACACACTAACTAGTTTGGAAGCTTTGAAGAAGGAAGGATCTCTAAATGTTCAAGCTGGGACCGCTTTTGTGGATTTTGAATTTGTTGAAGAAGTGAGTTTGTTTTCTTTAATCTTATATTAATTACATAATTTCTTATGTTCCTATTCTATTTTCTGTCTCGCTGCTATTTTTGGTTCTATTAAGTTACATACTTATTTTATGGAAGGTCAGGTTTCATTTCATGTTCCTTCACAACTAAAGGCACCTGATGATGCCATGGCTCTGCTGCTTTTATCCAGAACCAATTGCTATGAATCGGATCTGACTTTGTAGCAGAGCTCAAAGCTCTTTTGGGTCTTGTCACAAGTTGACTTGAGGGAGTTATTGTCAGCAGGTCGAGCCTGCTACTCAACTCGTTAACTTTGTCGACACAAAGTTATATGATAACATCCAGTCTTTCCATTTCGGCAATTTGATATATAATTTATCCTTCATGGGCGTTGATAAGATCTTGTAGCCATCGAGGTAATGGAGTTGTGTCCCTTACACAATTGGCGGTATACCTAATAGTAACAAGTATGTTGGATGCTGTCATGGTATAATTGATCAAACAATAAATAATAGAACTTTAGATACAGAGATTGTGGCATTTTTTCTAGAATAAAAAAGAAATCTTTATACCAATATAAACAGTGTTGCCATCTTGTTACTGAATGTTACCTCCCCTTCCATGTCATGCATTCTTACAGCATATATATATATATATATAGACATGCCTGTAACATATTTCATTTAATGTTACTCTTAAAAAATATTTAGTCTTTTTGATTGAAAATAATGAGTTTTATCTCCCTGGAAACAAATCCTTTTGTTTTTCAGACACTGAACAGATTCTCATGTATAGCACTGGCGGGTGTGGCGGCCGAGTATCTTTTATATGGAATTGCTGAGGGAGGCCTTGCTGACATTAACAAGGTTTGTACTAGTTCTTACTTATTTGACATAGTAAGCAAATTATACATATTATTAATTGAACTTGATTGTCAATGATGGAACAGTTGGACATGCTACTCAAAAGCTTGGCCTTCACACAGAAGAAAGTGGATTCCCAAGTCAGATGGTCTGTACTGAATACAGCCCTACTTTTGGAGCTTGCCGTTATTCCACCCATTTCTTTCTAGTAAGGGGCAACAGAACTGCACAATTTCTGTCTGTTGGAGATGAAAGAAATGGCAGGTAACCCTTTTCAAGAATATAGGTGGCACTTCAACCTTTGGCACTTAAAAATGAGAAATATTCAACTCCTACACAATACTAAAAGGCAACATGTCGCTTCATACAACCTCATTAGTCTCCAATTTACTAATATTCCGTTAAAATATCTAGCTTGACTAAAACGTTTACTGCAGTCTTAAATTTAAGAAGTTGGTTACTATGTGGGGTATCAATTTAGTGAATCAAAACATCATCGTTTATCTATACGCCAAAACACATGGCACCCCGACCATGCCATCCATTCCTGATTCTGAGAAACTAGTAATAGGCCAAACATTTAAATGACAGAATATCAGAGGCAACATTGCCCTGCATGCCCCACATGCTTCATTTATCAAGCGAAACTCATAGCTTTAAGAGCGTTAAGGATGTAACATTTCAGAACCTTTGAAATACACACAAACCGATCCTCTACCATGCAACGAAAACTACTTCTTTGATAATTTTAAACATATATGTATTGAAAACAAAACAACAACACTAAACACGAATACAAAATATTTATTATTTTATTATTTACTCTTTCTATATAACCTTTTTTTAATCAAGTTTTGTATCTTGCATTTGTATAAGAATAGTATTACAGGGAATGAACAGTCACTACCTCGACTCGGGTGAAGCATTGCTGGAGCCCCCGAGACCTATAGAAGAATTCAACGGCATCGTTGTGGCCGGCATTGTTGTTGTTGGTAGCTGTGGAGCTATGTTGGACCTAGGGTTGTAAATGAACCAGTCTTATCGATAGCTCGCTCGGTTAAACTCGAATTGAACTCGACTCGTGAAAAAAAAAAAAAAGCTCGTTCGTTAAAACAAATACTCACTCGATTTGTAAATGATACATACTCGACAAAACTCGACTCGACTCGACTAAGGCTTGTGTAGGCTCGCTCGTTTATGCTCGAGTCGACTCGTTAGCTCGACTCGATTAAAACTCATTCATATATTGATAAATATATACATACACCTATGCATGTATATATGTATTAGCTAATAATATAAGCATACCATTTTTATAATTAAATATATAATATGTATTCTAATTACTTATGTCTATATAGTAAATATACTTCATAGGTATATTTTATAATTTGTATAATAATTAGTTGATAAAATTTAATAATTTCATATACTAGTATGTGGGAACCATATATGAAATAGATATATTCTATTATATTAAGTGTATGTATTAGTAATATATATAGGCATATAATATATAGTTATTTTGGATAAATATCAACTAATTAAATATTATCTATTTATAAATTTTTTAAAATTTTTAATTTAATAGAGGTTCTACTTGTTAGTTGTATAAATTTAATATTAGTTCTTTTTTATTTATTTATTTAATTTATTAATTATTAAATTTTATTCAAAAAAAAAAATTCAAGTTCGAGCTCGAGCTCGAGCTCGGCTCGACTCGAACTCGTTTGTGGGACGAGCTCGAGTTGAGATTTTAGCTTATCGAGTCGAACTCGAACAAAAAATTAAAAAAAATCTCGAGCTCGAGCTCAAGTATTTTGAGTCGAGCCGAGCTCGGCAAGCTAAAACTCGGCTCGGCTCGGCTCGATTACAGCCCTAGTTGGACCCCACCCACGACTTGCTTTCCTTCTTCCACATCCGAAAAGTAGTTCCCTATCTATCTTTGTCTCTCTCTCTCAAGCCCAAATGAGATTCCTTTTTTGTTTTTGTTTTGTCTTCTCTATTTAAAACCCTAGATAAATTATTTACTTATCCTTAGAAAAATTTTCAGAGCTCTTCAAACTCAACCTGTCCTTTGTATCAAAACATACAGAAAGGAATATTTTTTATGTGTTTGGATCGCAACCCACTTTAGAGAAATCGTGTGTGTCAAGGATTGTGATTGTGGAGGATTGTCTCTATCTGCTCTGCTCTATTTATTATTAATGGAGAACAAGCAGTTTCCTACGAATACGATGGAATGTTTCCTTCCTCCCTTCCTTGCAGGAACCTACGAAATTGCAGCATCTTTTACAAAGTAGGAGGTGTTTTCTTCACAAACACAACAGTTGTTTCTTTCTTAGGACTCAACGAAATGCGGTTTCCTTGACAACTTTTTTCCCCCCTTCTAGCAATTTTGCGTTAAAAACCAAAACAGAGAAAACAAAAAGAGGGACGAACCCAAAAGAAATTAAATTGTTTATGAGTTCCGCTTTGGAACGGTCCGGCTAGTTTTGAGCGTTTAACAGCCCTCAATCAAAGGGCAACACGTCAGTAAGTTTACACTAAAGAAGATAAAATCAAAGCACTCGATAATTCCTTATTTCACTATCTTTGTTCATCCTCCATCGCCCATTCATCAAATCAACTAAAAGAAATTGGATTTTCACACAAAGCAACTCAAATCACAGACCCAAACATGCATCAAATAATCACAAAACCAATTAAAATCACCATTTGTTTTGAACAAAAAACCAGAGCATCAAAACAGCGATGCAACCTCACTGTCTGAAGCCATTCAAGAACAACCACAACATCACTACTTCTCTCTCTCTCTCTCTCTCTCTCTCTCTCTCTCTCTCTCTCTCTCTCTCTCTCTCACCTCGAATCGATTCTGTCTGGGATTTTTTGAACACGACGCTACTTCCCATTGCTCGGCACCACCGGTGGCAAGCCGCGGTTCACCACTTTGCACGGAACCCTCCAATTTTTTAAAGCAAACTAAGAGTCAATTCAATACAAATTGTGTATGAAAATTTGATACAAATATGATCAATAATAGGTGAAAAACTCGGTGAGAAAAATGCGATTGAAAACCGACATCTTCAGAATCAAAAGGCTGCTCTTCGTGTAATTGTAGAATCATTTTTGTGGTGTGGTGGGATATGTATAACCGGAGATGGTGGCTGACGGAACTGTTGGCGCCAAAACTAGTGGCTGACGGAACTGGCGGCCACGGATCTGAAATTTGTGAGGGGTCATTCGACTGGGTTGAGTTTCTGAAAGAGATCTACTTCGCAGGGTGCGATCGACTGGAGTGCCATCGATGGGCTTAGCTCCACATGCATCACCTACCTCAATTTTTCAGTCGACACCGGGGCTGTGAAAGGGGAGAGGTTTGAGGAGCAGATTATTCTAAAAGAGGGGCTGGTGGGATGGGTTCGCCTCAAGGAGGTTCAGTGGGTGAGGGGTTCCAAGAGAGGGTGGGGGCAGGGCTCGACGCCAGCTTGAGGTGATGGAGGGAGGGCTCGACGCTAGTGCTAGGTGGTTGCGAGAGGGGGCAGAGGCGGAGAAGCATTTCGCCTGGAGAAGGGAAGAAGATTTCTGATGGGATAAAATTAGTCTGTGGTGCGGTTACAATGTTGATAAAATGGGACTCATACGTGTCATTTTTTCATTGAAGGGCTATTTTTTAAAGAAAAATAGATGGATCGGTTCAAAGTTTTTCTCATTGTTTATTCATAAACTCATCATTCATTTGCGTCTTTTCTGCCGACTTGGAAGCAACATTCAGAGTTTTCAAATTGATGAACACTGGACATAGTTTAATGGCAGGAAATAAATAAATAATGATAGAACTTTTAAAAGAACCTTGACTGACTATGGTAGGTTGAATTCAACGTTCTATTGAACTTTCCGAATTTCAAGGGGTTGAATTCAAAGTTTTGAAAACCGGAAGGGGGATCCTACCTATGAAAAAGAGAAATGATTTGGCCACCGCTGGACATTTTTATTTTATTTTTTTTAATAATTAAAAAAAATTGCTTAATATTATTATAAATTTTTTTATATTTTTTTAAAATATTAAAAAATAATTTAAAAAAATTCAACCTAGCGGTGACTATACCAGGATGCTAGAATGCACGAAGGGTAGAGACACGAAAAGCACAAAAGTCTGAAAATTCCATTTTACCCTTCATAAAAGAATCCCTTTGCACACTAATTAAAAGCTAGGAAAGTTGGTGTGAAGCTTTTGTCTCCAACTGCATGTCGTTGATAATAACGCATATCATTTTCTTGTTTTGTCTTCCTGTGCGCATGCGTGACTTTTATTCAATGTTGTAAATCTTTAAGAAAAATTTGAGGTTGTATATAAAAATGATTTATTTAAGTTAAAAAAAAAAAAAACACTGCAAATCTTGACCATGTCTGCAGCCAAATTTTTTAAAATTGTAGAAGGCTAAAGTATACTTATACAAATGAAGATAAAGTGGATGCTATCAATTTAGTTAAAAATCACTAAATAAACATACAAATCAAGATAAAATGCAAAGAGTGATTTCTCCAAATTCAATCAGTTACCAAATGGAAAAAAGTGATGAAGAGAACCTACAGAAAGGGCTAGAGAAGGTACTGAGGATATTGGCAGCTACCGGAGCTGAAGAAATAGGAACCCATAACTGCAAAGGAAAGACCTTAAATGTGAAGAAAGCTAGTTCACATGATTTTGAGAAGTTTGTAAAAGACGAAAGTTCAAGGCAGTTGAAAGGGCTTTCAACTCCGCTATGTTCAGTGCATCAAATGGGGAGCTGCAGGGTGGGGGTTGACCCAAAGAAGTCAGTAGTGAACCAGATGGGGGAGACATGGGAGGTAGAGGGGCTTTTCGTAGGAGATACAAGTGTCTTTCCAACATCTTTAGTGTGAAAGAGATTTGACCTTTTATTGTTTTTTTTTTTTTTTTTTTTTTACTTTATTTTCCTTGTACTTATCCACTTGGCACAATTCGTGCTGTTTTGTGCTATACAGGGGGCTTCACTGTAGCAGCTCTCTGCTACGTATTTATCGTTTGTTTGGCAAGTTGGCACAAAGACATTGCGCAACAAGAAGTAATACTGCCTTTTGTTTAGGGAAGGATAAAATTAACTTATTAAATGCCTATTCATAGGTTTTCTTGCTTATATGTCATTAATCAAAAGTCAAAATAATATAAAATAAAAAATTCAAATTAATAATTATTACATTGCTGCGTTACTATTCATATACTATTCATATCGAGTTTGTTGAGTATTTTTCAAAATCGTATAACACTTTCACTTTAGAATATGGGTACAATGTAATTGAATCAGATTGTGTGTTGAACGATTGTGTGCAACTTTTTCTTTGAGAATCAACCAACGGATGCATGTGTTTCTTTCCCTCCTGCAAACTCATACATTAATAAAAAGTAATAAAAATCAACAAGACTCTGATCCTCTCTAATATCTATGTACCTTCCAAGTCATTAATGTAATGGTCCTTTTAATTTTAATTCGATGCGACAAATGAATAGAATTTATATTTGAAGGGTTCAATCTTCTTATTTTGAATCTGAATTCTTTCTTTGTTGCCTCCTTTCATAGAATATTGAATTGGTTGCCCAAGAGGGGTTTACTTCCAAGCAAATGTATAGGACGAAAGTAAGACTAAAGAGCACTTGCAAACCAATTTGCAAATAAATTTAAGGTCTCTACCTTGTAATTCAGGAGTAGATGTCATACAATGTGCAGTTGGTAGCCCAAGAACATTGACCAACTAATCAACCAAGTTTGAGAGTCCCACATTTTTTATCTGTTTAAAAAGTAATCGCAATTGACAAATAGAGTTCAAGATGAAAAAAAAAAAGGAGTATCACTGTGATCATAAAAAAGAAAGAAAATAAAATAATAATAATAATAAATCAATAAAGAATACTTCTGAGTCCCTGACAAGATAGAAGGTACCCAAAGAATTTTGATGGATACATATGTTCAAGATGCAAATTTAGTTAGCGGTGTAGGAATGATAAACAAGTAAACGAGTACCGAGATGAAACTGGCACAAGCACCGCTTTAGGCTAGGTAGCTTGATAATGATGTGTCTTGTCTCTATGTAGTAAAGCATCAGCAACATATGTGGAGTATAAACTATCCACTCGATCAATTTCTGTTCTGCGTAAATTGGCACTCTGAATTGGGTGCATTCCACCAACACGTTAAGAACCTGATGAAGCACTATAATGATAACAATGGTATAGATCCTTTGTATAGGGGCTTGAAGTAGTAGCATATGTTGCAATTGCAAAAGGTACAGTGGATGGCGTTACACATCTAGCACTGTAAGAAAAAGGAGAGGGAAAACAATGGAAGAGAAAAGTCCTATGTGTTCTATTCAATTTAGAATGAATGAATGAAAATGTTTTGTACAAAAGACAACCATATATACAGCTACATGATCAGCTGCCTATAGACAGCAACAAAACATATCACCTGTTCCACTGCTAAAAATAAAATGGCAAAACAAATAGTATTTGTACAGCTCAACAAGTAAGACAAAAAAAAAAAAAAAGTGGAAGAGAAAGGAAGGATTAATCTGGTGCGTCTCCATGCACATCATCCAGAGTAGACAAAAAACATGTAGGAACAAATATATCTTCTAGATTTTCATGATGTTCACGACAAGTAGTTGGAAGTAGACAGCCTGTAGCTTCTGTTCTAGCTTTATGACTTGTAGTAGCAGTATGAGCAGAGTGCTGCAATACCCCCCCCCCCCCCCCCCCCCCCCCCGACAAAAGGGACAATACAAATTTGCTATTCTCATCTTGAGTAAATGAGAGTTGAGAAGAGTAGAAGGAAGAGCCTTGGTGAGAAGGTCTGCAAGTTGGAGGTGAGTAGGAACATGAGAAGTAGTAATGGTTCCATCAATAATCTTATCTCGAATTAGATGACAATCTAATTCAATATGCTTGGTTCACTTATGAAAAACTGATTTGCAGCAATGTGTATGTGACTCGTGGTCGAATGTGCTTCCAAGTGTAGAAGTGTCAAGTTGTATCAAGGATAAGTCCAGGATCGTATTCCACAGGGACAATGGGTTATCAAAGCGAATAAGAAATTTGTGAGTAACAAATGAATCAAGTATGAGAGATGAAAATAGAATTCAAATGCAATGCAAAAAGATAATCGAAGTTGAAATTAGAGTTTCTAAAAAAAAAAACAAATTAACGAACACTTGGGTTGGGTATAAGACTCTCTTTATTTCGGATTCTAGGTAATTTTCTCGATTAACAATCCAGTCAAGGCATTGATAAACGGAAGATAAAAAGTTATGCTCAAGTTTTGCAATATTTTTTTTTCTAAGGGATTCTCTACTTTACTAGCCAAACACACATTAACAAACAATCGAGAGAAGCCTTGATAATTTTCAAGCTTTTGTTGTGCCTTATGTCAACAACAAAACAAGAGCAAGAGCCGCAATCTATTTTCAATTCAAATTCGACTAGTAATATAGTGAAATCATCATTCAACAACAAAATATTGCATTAAACTAGATTCTCAAAATAAATTAAGTCTCACTCCACAACCCAAGTTTTAGAAATTAGCTACACATGATATTTCTAGCAATAAAAAGTAATCTAAGTAAACTCATAACAAAATCTGAAAGATAAAGAAACCCAAAATAAATAAAAAATGAACCGAAAGCAAGAAAGAAAATTAAACGAAGAAGACGCCGCACCAGCTGAACGTAAAACTGGAAAAATAAAATGAAAAGAGATCCAACACAAGAGAGAGCTTCACGCCACAAACAAAAAAAATAAAGAGCCTCAGCCGAATAGGAATAAAGATACAGTCTGCAACGAAAGAAAGTACTCTCTGAAAAAAATCAATAAAAAAACTGCACTATCCTCTGTTGCCTTGCGTCTTAACGAAAAACAAAGAAAATAAAAATCAAAGCTGCCGCCGAAGGTCTCTAACGAAAAGTAAAGCAGAATAAAATGAAGACTACCTTACTGCTACCAGCTAAACGAAAAAGAAGTAAAGAAAATAAATAACTGTTCTGCTGCTAGCGTCTAAAACAAAAGCAAGAATGAAATTAATGTCTGAAAAACAAAACCAGCAGCTTGCTGTCTTTGTCTTAACGAAGAGAAATGAAATAAAAAAAAAAAAACTCCAAGCTCACTCTGCTGCTGTTCTATCTCTAACGAGAAGCAAAGTGTAAAATAAACCAAAACCAGCCGGCTATCTACTAAACGAAAAAAAAGGAAAGAAAACTGAAAACTCAAAGCTCTTGTTAATGCTGCCTCCAGCTTAAACGAAAGAAAGAAAGTAATAACAATCCAAGCTAAGCTACTGCTGTAGCCGAATGAAAAACCAAAAGAAACAACAAGAAAATTAAACTGCAACCTAGCGTCTGAAAAACAAAAGAATAAATACAAAACCAGCCGCCCAAGTCTTGCCCCCTGCTGCGTCCAAACGAAGACTCCCAGCCGTATAAAACAAGTTGAAAAGTAAAGAGTCAAAGATCTCCTGCTGCTGCTTTCGGTCCAGCTATCCTCCATCTCTCAGCTTAATTGACAAATTCGGTGGAATCACATGCCAAAAGCCGTCTGTCTATACGTGATCCCATGTGATCTCCTGCTGTCCAGCTATCCGAAAAAATGAAGAAGAATAAAATCTCTGCTGATCAACGTGATTTGCTCCAGCATGCAGAGTGTGAGCTGTCATTGACCTTCCATGTGCAGAAGCAAGAAAAGCTTGCCTTCCAGCAACATGTTTTCTGCATTGGTGTGCTGCTGTCCATGTGAATTTGGTCTGCATGTGTACTGCATGTGTGAATGGGTGTGAGTGCTGTCCGAATGAGTGGTTGCTGTCAGCTGTGTTGCTGAATGTGTTTGTCTGCTGCATGCTGTCCGAATGAGTGCATTTGATTGTGTTCTGCAACATGCAGGTTGTGTGCTGTCCGAATGCTTTCTTTGCACTTTTCTGCATGTGTGAGTCTTCTTCTCTTGCTGTAGTAGCTGCTGCACATGTGAGTTTTCTGCATGTCTGCATGTGTTGGTCTGCATGTTTGCATTTTTCTGCATGTGTGCATGTGATCCTGCATGTTTGCATTTTTCTGCATGTGTGAGTTGGTGTGATCCGAATGATGTTGCATTTGATCTCTATTAGATGAGATTCCATAAAACCATAATCAATTTCTCTATTTTCTCATAGGTCCCATTCTTTCTTTCCTTCCATAAATGCCCTACAATATATAAATGAAATGATATTATAGTTTAAGTATTTCAAGGGCAAATATGAGACTTTGATGTGCAAAAATATTGGCATCAATTAATTTGACATTCAATATTAGAATTTGATGCATAATTAAGTGTTCAATCCTTATTTGATAAAATAAATCACTCATTTAAACAACTTAATTATGCAATTCTAACCCTTTATCAGTATGGCTACTTGATTATCACAGAAAAGGTGTGTAGCTTGTGGATGGGGAACTTGGAGGTCAGCAAGGAGGAATTTGAGCCAGGTAATCTCAGCATAGGTTCTAGCCATAGACTTGTACTTGGCCTTTGCTGAGGACCTTGAAACTACTCCTTGCTTTTTAGATTTCCATGTAGCTAAAAGAAGGCCTTGACCAGGAGATGCTTTAAGGTACCTTAAAACTTTGTGAGCAGCTGACATGTTGGCTTGGACATGAATTGACTAAGTGTGTGGATAGCAAAACTGAGGTCAGGGGCAAGTAATTGTCAAGTATAGAAGCCTTCCAACTAATCTACAATAGATAGAGGGATCCTGTAACTCAATACCCGAGTCCTTGCTAAGCTTGAGGTTTTGATCCATTGGAATTTTGACTGGTTTGGATCCCAAAGTACCATAATCTACAAGGATTTTCAATGCATATTTACGTTGAGAAATATGAATTCCCTTTGAAGATCTTGCCACCTCAATTCCAAGAAAAAATCTGAGAGATCCAGGGTCCTTAATCTTGAAATTGTCATTGAGGAAAACTTTGAGAGCAGCTATGGGATTGAGTGAATCAGTGGCCACCAAAATATCATTGACGTATACTAAAAGAGCTGTAAAGGAGTAGTCAGTAGCTTGAATGAACAAACTATAATCAGCTCTTGATTGGGAAAAACCAAAATTCAACGACCAGGCAGTGAGTTTTGCATACCAATGCCTTGAAGCTTGTTTTAGGCCATAAATGATTTTCTGAACTTTGCAAACCTTGTTAGGTCCTCCTTTAGTATAGCCTGGTGGTTTGTTTATGAAGATTTCCCTATGGAGGAAGGCATTGTTTACATCAAATTGATGTAAATGCCACCCTTGAATTGCAACTATGGAGAGAAGACAATGAATAGTTACCATTTCAGAAACTAGTGAGAATGTTTCAGTATAGATAATTTCCTCTTGTTGAATGTAGCCTTTTGCTACCAATTGTGCCTTTAATCTTTCAACACCACCATCTGAGTTAAGTTTAACTTTGTGCACATATCTGCAGTCTATGGGTTGTTTACTGAGAGGAAGGTCTAAAAGAACCCAAGTATTGTTTTGATCCAAAGCATCTAATTCATCATCCATGGCTTTGCACCAATCTGGATCCCTAACTGCTTGGGAATAGGAGGTTGGCTCACACATAACATATAGGGATGAAGAAAAAGGCTTGGAAGGAAGGGGTGAAATGTTCATAAGTGAGATAGTTATGTAAGGGAAATAAACAATAAGAAGAAGAAGAGTTTACCTGAGCCATTGATTGTGATCTTGAAGACAAGGCAGCCTGTTGACAGTGGAAGTCCCTCAGATAAGTAGGTGCAATCCTAATTCTTACTGAACTTTGAAGACAAGGTGATGTAGTGGGAGAAGCTAAGCCTAAAACAGGTGCAGGAGGAATGTAGGTAGGATTGGATGGAGGTGAGGGAAAAGTGTTGGTGATGGATGACTCAACAGGTATGTTGGTTGAAGGTGAGGGAGAAGTGTTGGTGATGGGTGACTCAACATGTATGTTGATTGAAGGTGAGGGAGAATCAATGGATGGGGAATGTGTAGCAGGGAAAGAGGAAGAACTATGGATAGGTTTTGAAGTGGGTTCTGAAAGAGAAAAAGGAAGAATAGATGAAGGTTGAGAAATAGAGGGAGGTTCATCAGGGTGAGAAGCATAAAGACAAGGAAAGGATTCCTCATAAAAAATAACATTTCTAGAAACAAAGGTGGTGTGTGACTCAAGGTCAAGCAACTTATACCCCTTAACGCCGAAAGGATAGCCTAGGAAAATGCATTTTCTGTCCCTTGGATCAAACTTCTTACGACCATGGGATAAGGTAGTTGCAAAACACAAGCATCCAAAAACTTTTAGATGATGGTATGTAGGTTTAGTTGAAAATAAGAGCTCATATGGAGTTTTATTGCCAAGGAGAGGGGTAGGTGTTCTATTTATAAGATAGATAGCTGTTAAAATGCAATCATTCCAGAAATGTAAAGGGAGACCTGATTGAAAACGCAGTGCTTAATATTAAGAATGTGTTGATTTTTCTCTCAACAATGTCATTTTGTTGAGGTGTTTCAACACAAGAACGTTGGTGTATAATTCCTCTTTGATTAAAAAATTCAATCATTTGAAACTCAACCCCATTATCACTTCTAATGACTTTGATCTTAGTGTTAAACTGAGTTACTCCCATGTTATAAAAGGATTCAATACAAGCTCTAGTTTCTGATTTTGCATGCAATAAATAAACCCAAGTAGCCCGTGACAAGTCATCTACAATGGTCAAAAAATACCTAATTCCATCATAAGTAGGTATGGAACATGGCCCCAAAATGTCTACATGCACCAAATCAAAAATGGAATTTGACTTGTGATGGCTAATAGGAAAGGGAGTTCTGTGTTGTTTAGCAATAGGACAAACTAAACAAGGGGAAATTTTACTAACATTGAAGCCATCTCTTACATTTGGATCATCAATTAAAACCATTTTAGCATTTGAAATATGACCAAGGTGACAATGCCAAAGGTTAGAGTTATTGCTGCTGGTCATGACAGAAGCGCTAAGAAACTTAGATTTAAGAGATGAGGCAGAGAGGGCCTTGGTGAAAGCATCTAGGGAAACAACCACTGGCAAGAGGTGAAACAACCAAATGCCTTCCTTCTTTGCTCTCTTTTTGTTTGTGCTTTTCCAACTCAATGATCTTCTCTTGGTTATTTTCAGGCTGATGGCTCTTCTCCTTATGCTCTTCATCATTGACGTTCTTCTCATTGCCTTCTACTCTAGAATTCAGCCTTTTAACCTCTCCTCCACCATTGTTGATTTCTATGTTACCCTTCAATACATGCTTATTATTCTTTCTTTGTTTCCACTGAGCCTGTGGACCACTTTTATCTTCTTTGGAGTTCAAGGATTTACTTCCAAGAGGCTTCTTTGCAATTTTTGATTCAGCCTTTAATGATTTCAGGGTTTTTTTTTTTTGATGACTCTGGTCCAGTAGATGCCTCTATTTCCTTCTTTTTATAATCTGGTTTCATAGGTGCCTCAACAAGAGAGTCTGATTCGTTTTTGTTATCTTCTTTTTCCTTCATGTTAGACTTTAGTTCAGTAGGTGCCTCTGCAAGAGTCTTTGCTTCGTTATTTTTTTCCTATTCCATATTCCATTAACCAAGAGGCTGCCTGATCAAGATGTTTCCCAGCAAGCACGTTGCCAATAAAAAGCTTTGTCTTTGTTTTCAGTTAACTTTAAGCAAACTAGATTAAACAATTAGGATAGGATGAAACAAAAACGAGAAGAAAATGAGAATAAGAAATTCACAAGTGTTTAAATTAAATTGGTAAAAATAAAAGTTTAAAAACTTGAAAAAACAAGAATGCATTATGTATTAGTGTACGGAAAAATTGTTAGTGAAAAGAAATGAGAGAGAGAGAGAGAGAGAGAGAGAGAGAGAGAGAGAGAGAGAGAGATCCCCAGAAGCATCAATTTATGTGCAAGCTCGATAAATTATTAGCCACATCAATCAAAATAAGGTCAACACAATAAATAAAAAAGTAAGTTACCATCTTTACATACTAGCTTCCTCTCATCTGTGAAGGCTTGGGTTCTGCAAATTATTATATCAAGAAAAGGGTAAATCAAACTATGTCCATCCACATCAATTGTTATCTAAAACATAATTGTTAGTTGTCATCTTCGTTTTCTACTCCCACAATCGGGAATTGCCACATAGTGAAAGAGGTGAAGTAAGGGAATTCTAATTTCGAAGGGATCAAAGACTTCATGGAACAGAGTTCCATAGGAGTCAGAAAGCAGTTGCAAAGTCTAGTTGGAAACACATGATGATGGTCTGGTGGTCATGATGTGGTTGATGTAACCCTAAGGCATCCATCCTGCCGCCACCCCTCACCCACCCTCGACCGGTGAGTGACACCTCACCACCATCACAAACAAGGCCGATGGGCCCCGGCATCCTTTGAGGGACATCTGGCATCGTTCCTTCTTTTGAAAAATTGGTTTTTTTGCTATTTTTCTTTCTTGGAGGCGTCATCAACCGTCACCTGTGCATGTGCTTCCTTCATCGCCATAGGCTTGACCAACATACTCTGGTGACTCCATCGAGGCCTTCGACGTCGGTCCTCCTTCGAAGACTGGGAGTTTGTTCCTTTTTTTTTTCCCCTTCAGTGCAGTTTAGGGTACTGCGACTGTCAAACCTGTCTCTCTACCTCCGCCACCACCACAGACTAGACCAACAAACTCCGACAACTCAATTAAGGGGCTCCAACGTCAATCCTCCTTCGACGATCGGGTTTTTTGTTCTATTTTTTCGTAGGCACAGATCTGGTGATTTGGGTGGGATAGAGTCATAAGAAGAAAGTTTAAGATAGGCCTGAATCCTTTAAACTCAAATAAAGGAAAATGGAAAATTGGATTCAACTATTGAGCCAATTAAACTAAAAAACTGCTCTATTCCAAAGCTCAGTTATTGCGAGGTGGATAAGGAGATAGAGTGTCTCTTATTTCCAAACTGACTCTGGTCATACAATCTCTTCTGTGATTTGAAAACCAAAGATTATGATTATGCAACTACCCTAATGCCATTCACTTGTGACATTTCTTTGTAAGGAACAACAACTGAGTGTTTTCGTTGTTATTTTTGCCCAACCAGATATGGGATGTGGGAAGTGGAAGGCTAAAACTCACACTAACAGGACACATTGAACAAATACGAGCTCAGCTCCTAACAAATTATTGATGTTATAGAAACTTTAGTGCCCAATTATGGTATGGTTAATGGCTATATTATTGGGCACAAGATGGGTAAAATGTGTGTTTTCTTTTGCAGGCCTTGCTGTCAGCAGCAAGCATACTTACATGTTTTTTGCTGGTGATGACAAACTAGTTAAACGTGGGGACCTTGAGCAGAGCAAGTTTAGAACCTCCATGAAATAAAAAACTTCAAAAACTCCAGTGACACGATTTTCTATTGTAATGGGATCCTTATGGCTACTCAGTCTTATCTACCTATCTAATCCAAACAATATTTCCATGATTTTCTTTATTTATCAGAATGGTTGTGCGTCCATAGTTATTCATATCATATCTTATTTATATATCATTAATGTTTTTAATTGCTTTAATATATCAATGGAATTCTTTTCTTATAGTAAAAAGCAGATCATGAGTGTGTTCCAAAATGGTATTGAGGCATTTTGGCTTTTGTTTATAGGTAACAATTAGTGGAGCCATACTATATGTTTCTGCTCACTTAGCATGTAATTTGTCACATAGAGGTAGTGTGAACTGACGTGGTATTCATCTCCTCTCTCTTTGCTCTCTTTTTCCTTTTTAATGTTTATATTTTCCAATCATCTCCTGTAAAACAATAAAATCGTTTGAAAATATATTCAATTAAATGTTATATAACTCATAGTTAAGCTAAATTTGCTAGAGGTTGCTACATGTATTCAGTCTTTGTTATAGAGCTTCCATCAATACAATTTATACTCTTTGATGAAAAGAAAAAACAAACTGTGTCGAACTTACCAAACAAGAATTTCTCGAAGCAGAATAAAATATAATTGAAATTATTGCTTGAACACTCTTCTCTTCAACTTTTAGTAGAGAAGAGTTTATCCATGACTTGAACACTTGCACTTTAGATGTCTCAATGATATAAGTGTCTCAATGTCTCTAGCATGACTTGAACACTTATATTTTGGTAAATTTGCTAGAGACATTTAGCTCATACTTTAGCTATCCATGACTTGAACACTTATATCATTGAGACATTGCTTGAACACTCTTCCCTTCAAAAAACCAAAACTACTTCCTTCCTCTATTAAGCCTCTGCAGGTGGTAATTATTTTTTTCCCAGGACTTCCTTTTATTGCTTGTCCTCAACTAAAGTATGGAATAAAATGGTTATTGTTGTTCATTTCCTTTGTGTCGTTGTCATTTGCTTCTCTTTTCTTTCTTCTCAGTAAATATAAGTGTATATGATGCAGCTGTATTTGGTTAACGTGGTTTTTACTTGTTTGTTATGAGTTGATAACTCAATTTACTTGAATTTTAAGTTTTACATAACTCATTTCCATTGTAAAAGAAAAATTGTAAGTATATTATTATCAGTATTCTATTCACAAAATTATAAATATTTTAACATGGAGAAAGGGAAAATTAATCAATTAATTTTTCAAAAAGAAGAAAAGACACCATGGATATAGAGGATGCCAATGTATTCAATTCATATATGATATAATCTTAATTAACACTTCTTGTCATTTCCTTCACTTTTCTTTCTTCTTAGTAAATATAAGTGTTTTTGAAAAATTAATTGATTAATTTTCCCTTTCTCCATGTTAAAATATTTATATTTTGTGAATAGAATACTGATAGTAATATACTTACAATTTTTCTTTTACGATGGAAAGGAGATACGTAAAACTTAAAATTCAAGTAAATTTTTTTAAATATTTTTATTAGTAACACACTTCTTTATTTATATTTTTTGAACAATGCTAGATATAGTTATAGGACGTATAAAGCTCGTGGACTTTTTTTTTTAAATTGAAATTCACCATAAAAGGTTGATTTTTTTTTTTAAATGTAGATTATAAATTTCTCGAATTTTTTTTCAAAGAAGTGCGTAGGGTCTATATATTTTAAGATTGTAGAAATTATTTCTATTTTTTATTTAAAAAAGATACAAGGAAAATTAGAACATGCCTTCTTACTTAGCTTTCAAATATTGTCCATTAATCTAACCGCAAACCAACTAACAGTATTTTCAAATCAGAATTTTTTAAAATTATAAGTTCAATTAGGACAATGAATTTGAAGATGGTTAAAGGTTCAAAAAAGCGTATCATATGAATTGATAGGGATAATAATAATAAAAAAAAAATCTTGATACATTGTACCATTTGATATTCTATAATTGTTTGATGAAATAGTTCATATTACACAATATCGGTATCCATATCCCAAAGGAAAATACAAACCTTCTAAACAAGTTTATATATTGAACATGTAGCATGAGTACGACCAAAACAAAGTCATACTTCAAATTTACATGTTTAGAAAATGAGATGATATGAAAATTTTGTAAATAGTAATAAAATAGTTCATAAATAGTAGTAAAATTGTTTAAGTTAATATACTTTACTAAATTTTGAAAAATGAGAGAGAAAAAATTGAATAAAAATATTATAATGTTAAAAAATTGTTTTGATATTATTTTTATTTCAAAATTTGAACCAATTGTATTATTTTTTGTGTTTGTTTGGAAGTTTAAAAAAATTAAAATAATTAGATAATAATAAAATAAAAATATTGAAAATTTTAAATTAAAAAGTATTTTGTATTTCAATAATGTTTAGAAAGTAAATTATAGGAAATTTCGAGATACAATTTATCTCATTTCCCAAACATGACCTTAAGTAGTTCGTAAAAGAAATAGACTTATCCTGTACAAACCAAAATGGTGAAAAATACAGTACTATTATAAAAAGTGATAATCAAAAGGCAGAGATCAAATGGTCAAATTATAATCAAAAGATTATAATTCAAGTTTATTTGTTGGCAACATCAGAGTTGTTAACTACAGAACTTCATGAGGAGTTATATCAAATCAATACAATGTCAAACTTTTGTTTTTTGGCATTCTCTCGTACATATAGGAGAGATTTGAAAATAAAGAGACATAATAAAACAAGCAAACCATAATTAAACATTAATGGGAATGAAGGGTCCTCTGCCCCGACTGACTTCATAAAAAAAAAAAAATCACCATTGGATCCACAAATTCTGCATTGAAAAGCTACGTTAATCCAGCTGCTGCATGCATATTATGGATGATCTTCATCTTCTTCAGAATTCTCAACCTTTCCATTGACAGAAAACAACATTTATAAAGATAAAAGTTTCAAATATCAAATTATCATAAACGAAAATTTTCATAAAAATAAAGAAAAAAAATCAAAGAAATATCAAAGCCATCCCGTTCACTTGGTGTTCCCCACCTTTTTTAAAAAATAAATAAATAAATAAAAGAAAAACTTTGTTTTCTCTATGTTTAATAGTACCTATAACGAATGAGAAATTATTGTGATTTATGAATGTTAAACCACCAATTTTACTTGTTTCAATAAGCATTAAGTACTGTGCTAAAAACGCCAAAGTTTAGATCGAATACTAATATATTTAAACTCCGTAGAGTGTTAAGTTGGAGAATATATAATTGGTTGCTTTTACTAAACGGATCATTATTGCATTCAAAGATAAAAAATAAATAAAAAAATAATAATTCATGATTTTGTAAGCTGGGAATATACTTACACTTTCTCTGAATAAGCATTGAGTATCATATTGATTTGACTCCTCCCAAAGACAACGTGTAGTGGTATTAAGGTCATCCTTCCAATGCAAATTCCGCTTCGAACTCCAACGGTTGTCATCATATACTGCTGTTAGCTTTGGTGTACTTAAGACTCCGTGACTGAAAGTCTTCATCTCAGGACAACATCTAACAATTACTTCATACAAAGATGGGAACCCAAAGGAATAAGGTCCAGAGCAAAAGTGTGTGAGGTTTGGTAAGCCATGAAGTTCTAAGTATCTTAACTTGTTGAAAGTAATTGCCACATTTGCTTCACCAATATCCTCCATTGCTACAATTTCTGTAATCCTTTTGCAATTAGTCATAGTCATTCTTTGGAGTTGCACCAGAGTTTTGGCAGTTGAGGATGTTAATAAATTGATCAATCCGTGACAACTTGATATTTCCAATTTTGTCAAATTGTGAAGAGATACAGATGATGGCACTAAGTTTTTCAATTTGCCGCATTGTGACACAACAAGGTATTCCAGATTATGAAAAAGTGGGCATGGCTGGGTACTGTCTTCTTTCCACAAATGTGTAAGCATACATAGACGATAGAGGCTTAGTCGTCTTAATCGTATTTCTCGATCAACAAGTTCATAAGGGAATATTTCCTCCCAGACACTATTGTATATGTTAAGTTCCAATAGATTTGGCAGTCTTGTTAGAAGAGAAGATGGATCGGGAAAATCTGAAAATCTGCTAGGAGGTATGGTTTCTGGAAGGAAGTACAATGACAAATCCTCCAAGTTGGGGAACGTACCCTGTAAAGGAATCAAAACGTACATTAAACAAATTAAAGAGATCATAAAGATGAGTTGGTATTGTTCTTCAATTCCTTCATGATCATGTATAGGTTAACTAATTGCTAGAGTTTATATTGTAAGGGCTACGAAAAATTCTAATTGCTAGGTTAACAAGATTGTGTGAACTTATTGCAAGGGAAAAATTCTATGTATATGAAAATTAAACATTAAGTACTTTGGAGAGAGAGAGAGAGAGAGTAGAGTAGTTGATAGGATAGGATTGTTAACCTCCTCAACGACGAACATGGGTTGTTGAATGCAAGTCTGGAGTTGGTTCTCTTGACTACTACTGCTGCTTGCAAATTTTGAAGCCCAAATCATTTTTTTCACTTGTTCACCATCTTCCCCCAGTTCTAATCTTTTCAATGAAGGCCATGATTCCAAATTAGTATGCACCCCTTCCAAAATCCACTTTAGTTTTGGCAATCCAACAAGTGACAATTGAGTTAGTATGGGGAACTCAATATGTCTGGCTGTTCCGTCTTCTCTCACTACACTTTCTTCCGTACCTGAACTTGGAGCCATTAAAACTTGTGGTTCTTTACCATTTTGCCCCTCCATATTTCCAAATATAGTTTCTAATGAACTGCAGCAGCTTATAGTTAGACGAGTCAGACTTTGTATCAATGTTGTTGTTGTTGTATGCAAATTAGATTGAAAGACGTGCAACAACTTGTGACAACTAAAAATTCTCAATTCTTGAATATTGGGAAAAGAAGTCGCGTCGACTTGATCCTGCCACATAATTTCCAACTTATCCATGCTTGAAATGTACAACTCCTTCAAGCTCGCAAACGAGAGCTATAAAATAAATTAGAACAGCAACAGTGGTTAACACATACCCCATCCAACATAACAGAAACTATAAGAAATATATTTCAGCTCGAGTGGAATTAAATATATTTGATGTATTTGTAAAAGTGAGCATCGATATGTCTGCATGCAGTTTGATGAAAACAAATATAATGAAAGAAATATCATATTGTAAAAAACAAATATAATAAGATAAAAACAATTTCCAGTCTTAAATATGTTAACCGAACGTCATAACAGATCTTTTGAAGTTATATAATGTGGAACAATTAAGCATTAATATATAAAATCTATTAATTAAAGTTCGCAAGTCATGGAATTCAAACTATATCTGAATGCATGCATTTTTCATCTTAGTAACAACACATGAATTTAATTCCCCCACTTAAAAGTAGTAAAGCAAAATTTGACCATTTTACAATTATATTTTTAATATATATATATATATATATTAATCTTTTAGAATGTTGGATGTATATGTAACTGCATGTATTATTCTATTATTGATGATGGTGGAAAGAGTGGCATTTTTGGCACTGTAATTTTGATGAACTTGCGATGACTATTTTGACGGAAAAAGATCCGAATCAATTTTTTTTAAAAAAATTAAAACACAGGTACCACTTTGAAAAAGTCCAAACAATGGGACTTTAACATGCACTTTTATAAATGCATTAAAAAACATATATACGAGTTTATGTTTTTTTCATTTAATTTCTACAGAATCATCAATTAAATTTAAGTATTCTTTAATAATGATTAATATTTTAATTAAATTTATAGTTCCTAAAGATTAATTAATTAAATTTATCAACTTAAGGAGGGATCAAAATGACTTTATAATATTGGGATGTATACGAGGAAATCTTAAGAGAGCCAATAAATTTAATTTCTTTAATTACCTCATCCACCGAGAAAAGGGGTTGTTTAATATTGGACATCTCAAACTGCCTTTGATCTTTAACTGTTTTTTCAAAACTCACAACTTCTGAAGCAAATATCTCCACTTTCTCGCATCTTTCAATGTTCATCTCTTTCAGCATTGACCATTTTGAAACATGCACTCCTTTGTAAAACCACTTGAGTCTCGGTAAATTGCTAAACTCCAACTTAGTTACTTGAGGGAACATCAAAGTCCTAATTGCTACTGCTTCTCCTCCTCTTTCAAATGCAACAATTTCCTCCACCCCACAATCCTCAATCTCAAGTACTTGCAATTGTTCGAGACATCTGATGACTGTTTTGGGTTCTTGGCCATAGCTCCATACGTGCTTTATTTTGGTTAGACCTTTCATACGCAGTGTTTGCAAGCTTGGAAAGGAAACCTGTCAGATTATGATATTTGTATCTATTAAAGATGCTAAATATATATTTTTACGCATCGATTTTGAAAATATGTAAATTAAATTGGAGAAAGAAAATAAAATAGCACAAATATCAATGTAGTCCATCTATAAAATTCTCAATAGAGCTCCCAAGGATACAAAGTCATCATATCATACCATTAATTGTAAATACTCATTTGTGATGCTATAATAGTTAACAAAAACATGACAAATCCCATATTTACACAATGAGCTTTTTTATTTGAAAATTGTTTTAAAAAAGTCCCATCTTATTTTCTCATATTTTGCATAATAGAAGTATGACGCTTGATATGATCTGTCTTTGGGAAATTGTTGAACACTTAATTTAAAACGCACGGGCCACTTGATATAAATATATATACATATATATATTAATGTATTCTTTAATTATGATTAATATTATAATTAAATTTAAAGTTCGTAAAGATCAATTAATTAAATTTATGAACTTAAGGAGGGATCAAAATGATTTTATAATATTGGAATGTAAATGTGAAAATCTTAAGAGAGCCAATTAATTTAGTTTATTTAATTACCTCATCCACCAAGAAAAGGGGCTGTTTAATGGACATCTCTGACTGCCTCTGATCTTCAACTGTTTTTCCAAAGCTCATAATTTCTGAAGCAAAAATCTCAACTTTCTCGCATTTTTCAATTGTCATCTCTTTCAGCATCGGCCATTTTGAAACATACACTCCTTTGCAAAACCACTTGAGTCTTTTTAAATTTCTAAGCTCCAAAGTACTTACTCGAGGGAACTCGAAAGTCCTAATAGCTACTGCTTCTCCTCCTCCTTTTTCAACTGCAACAATTTCCTCCACCCCACAATCCTCAATCTCAAGTACTTGCAATTGCTCGAGACATCTGAAAACTGTTTTGGGTTCTTGACCACAGCTCCATACGTACTTTATTTTGGGTAGACTCCTCATAAACAGTGTTTGCAAGCTTGGAATGGAAACCTGTCGGATTATATTCTTTGTATCAATTAAAGATGCTAAATATGTAGTTTTATGCATCGATTTTGAAAATATGTAAATTAAATTGGAGATAGAAAATAAAATAGCACAAATTTGGAAACAATGATCCCTTAAAAAATCAATGTAGTCCATCTATAAAATTCTCAATAGAGCTCCCAAGGATACAAAGTCATCATATCATACCATTAATTGTAAATACTCATTTGTGATGCTATAATAGTTAACAAAAACATGACAAATCCCATATTTACACAATGAGCTTTTTTATTTGAAAATTGTTTTAAAAAAGTCCCATCTTATTTTCTCATATTTTGCATAATAGAAGTATGACGCTTGATATGATCTGTCTTTGGGAAATTGTTGAACACTTAATTCAAAACGCACAGGCCACTTGATATAAATATATATATATATATTTATATATATATATTAATGTATTCTTGTTTCTTATTTAAGATGATTTGTAAAAGCCTTCAAATAGAGTTATTATTAAAGTTTTCATATTCTTATTTTTATTCTTTTAGTTTATTTGCATTTATATTTTCTTAAAGTGTTTTTAATATATATATTTTTTAATCATTTAGAATGCTGAACGTATATATAACATGTATTATTCTATTATTCATTATGGTGTGGCAAACTATAGTTACATCGTCGACACTTTCTGTTTCTAATTTAACAGAATTTTGGTGGACAGGGGGGCAATTTTGGCACTGTAATTTTGGTGAACTTGCAACGACTGATTTTGACAGAAAGAGATTAGAATCTTTTTAAAACACCAGTACCACTTTGAAAAAGTCCAAACAAACATGCATTAAAAACCATGTAAGTAATTTATTGTAATTTATTTTGTAAAGATTATAATTTTGTTAATCAATCAGTTGTAGTATTTATCGCTTTCTGTTTTTGTTAGGGTTCGTTTGAGGGGTGAAATGAAATAAAACTTTTATGAATATTAATAAAATAGTTTGTAAATTAAGATCGTTTGAGTTAGATATTTTTTAGATTTTAAAAAGAAGAGAGAAAGACTTATATAATAAAAATATTATAAAATTTATTGTCAAAATATAATTTTATAATATTATTATTATAAATGTTTATACTTATGATTGATAACGCGGTGTGCTTGACACATGATTTATATGGACTTGTGCAATGTGTGGATCTGAATACTTTTCCGGTAATTAAGTAGTACTCGTGTAATGTACCTGATCATGATGTAGAAGTGGCAACTGAAGATCATGGCTGCCCTCTGAATTGGTTTCTCTACAATCAGCCATGAATGAATCTTTTGAGCTTAGGAAGCCTACGAGCTTTGGAAGATCCGCTAGCACCAAGGTTTGAAGTCGACCGAACAACATCATATCTCCCTGATCTTCTATTCCGTCTTCTTCTTCTTTCACGAATATTGCACCCAAGTTGTCGCAACTTGTTATGATCAATTCTTCAAGTAGTGAAAGGCCTCTGGCTATAGATGATGAGAAGATAAATCTTAATTTCTCACAGTTCTCCACCTTTAAAACTTTCAAGTTTTTGAAGGATTCCAATGGAAGGTTACCCTGACAAATTTCTTCCAAGCTGATCATATCTTCCAAAACAAATGTCTCCAGGATAGGAAAGGCAACAGCCGGTGTCCTCAACTCAAGGATATGCTTAATATCACCATTGTTTCGGATATGGAGATGTTTCAACTTTTGAAAATCTTCTCTATTCAATTCATATAAGACACTCTTAGTACTGTTCGACTCGTTTAAATAAAGATATTCTGTCCTTTTCAGTAGCATTTTGATCCCAAAGTCCAATTGGAAACTCGTATTCAATTTGAGTCGTAACGTTCTTGAGAATGCCTCTTCCTTAAATAATCTATCTTCGCATGGGATATCTCCAATGCATATCTGGTATCTCTCAAGCTTTTCAGAAAACAAATCTTTCGGTAGATTGTTGACATCCGGAATATCTATCTCTAAAGTGGTCAAGTGCGACAATTTCTTTAGCTCTGCAAGGCTAGCATTTTTTCCTTCATTGCTGGGTCCTTCAACCTCCCATTGGACTTTGATTTCTCGCATATACAACTCTTCTAAGTTGACCAAGCTTGACAAGACATTAGGAGGAATCACTTCAAGTTTATAACAATGGCTCAAATCCAATAACCGCAAATGAGTCAACGACCCTATTTCTCTTGGCAGATTTGAAATGTAAGAACCAGCAAGACTAAGAATTACTAAAGTCTCGAGTTCTCCAATCCAATGAACATCTCCCAACTTACATCCATCTAGACACAATGTTTGTAGGTTTGTAAGTGGAAAAAGTGATGAAAGTCGCATTCTTCTCAAACTCAGAACTTCGAGCTTGTCCATCCCTCGGAAGAAAATGTCCCGGATTTTCAAATTAGGTGAGTCATCACAGTTGACATGAAAGAATCTTAATTTAGGACATTCCATTTTATTGGGATGCTTATGGATTTCTCCACCATGAATAGAGAGCGCCTCACATCTATTTAGTGCATCCACATCTGGCCATGCTTTTTGCCCACCATCATCTCTCATGACAAACATATTATGATTCTTTGACGCAATTATTGTAGCAACATCACGAACAAGATCATGCATGTAAAATTCCTCGGAGCTACGTGGACTTTGTAGTAGCAAACAAGAATCTAGAAGATTACTAACTAAACTTTCTAGTCTATTTCTTGCTTCTTCCAATGTATAAATGTTGAGGAATAAACCCAAACCGAAACCATATCTCAGCAAGTCCCGGTAGGAAATGTAGTAACCTTGTCCAGTACAGAGCAAAAAGAGGGATTTGACGGCCTCTTCACCATCAAGATGTTCATAACTCAACTGTATACAAGAATAGACGGGCAACCATATTTTTTTGTCATGTTCTGGAGCGAGTCTTGTTAGTTGCACCAGAGCATCCTTCCATATACCCAAACTCCTATTTCTTAATGCCTTTGAAACTGTTACAAGTGCAATAGGAAGACCTGCGCACTTTTCGGCTATCTTAGTTGCTATGGCTCTCACTTCAGGCCGATCTTTGAAAGAATCACCCACCATCTTCTCAAATAAGTTCCATGATTCTTCTTTCTGTAAAATTTTAAGTTCATGAATTGCTTTTCGGGTGCCCATTCCACTAATTAATACATCACGATCTCTGGATGTCATTACTATCTTGCATCCTTCGGAAGGAATTCCAATTTCATGCAAATCAAATGCCTTCCATATATCATCCAAGATAACAAGTATCTTCTTGTCTTTTGATAGCCTCCGTTGCAAATGACTTGCTCTCCCTGGTTCAGTTTCTTGATCAAACTTTAGACCTAGCGTGTCTGCAATCTCTCCTTGAATACGCCTTACATCTGGGCTGTTTGTCACAACTGTCATAACCACCTCATTGAATAACTTTTCTTCCCTGGCTTTTCTGGCAATTTCTTTCATCAGAGTACTCTTTCCAACTCCAGGCATCCCCCACACCCCGATCTTTTCTATATCTGCATTTCCCAATGCCTCCATAATCCCTTTCACCGCTGTCATTCTCGACTCCATGGCCATGTAATCCATATTTGTTGTAGTTATCACCATTCCTTCTGAAGGAGGAGTACGATACGAAACTTTTTCAAATTTTCCATTTTCATGAAGTTCGGCAATATTTTCCACGATCTTCTTTGCTTCCCGACTTAATTGATGTCGATGTTCCGAGTTTAGGCATGCCGCATTAGAGCTCCCCGTACCTGCTTCTTCTTCGATTTCACGAAGTTTTGTGGTGGCCAATTCTGTAATACCATCTACATCTGTCAACCACTTGCTAACATCAGGATAAATTTTCTCACCATTTCTAAGAGCAGCATCAACTGAATCTTGCACCCTTTCACGAGCATATTGCAGCTTCTCTTTCTGATTCTTCAGATTCTCCATGTTGCTATTGTAGTCCATTTCTTCTAAAGGAAGAGCAGGCTTCGAAACTTCTTTAAAGTTTCCGTTGTTATGAAGTTCCACAATATCTTCCACAATCTTCTTTGCTTCTCGACTTAATTGATGTCGATGTTTCAAGTTTAGGCATGACGCATTAAAGCTCCCAGTACCTGCTTCTTCTTCGATTTCACGAAGTTTTGTGGTGGCCAATTCTGTAATACCATCTACATCTGTCAACCACTTGCTAACATCAGCATAAATTTTCTCACCATTTCTAAGAGCAGCATCAACTGAATCTTGCACCCTTTCACGAGCATCTTGCAGCTTCTCTTTCTGTTTCTTCAAATTCTCTATGTTGCTATTGTAGTGACATGAATAGCATAGCCACTGTCCAACAGGTGCAACAGTATACTCTGCTATTTTCGCTGCAATTGAAATAATGATATTCTCCGCCATTTTTGTTCCAGTGGATTTTTTTTTTTTTTTTTTTTTTTTGGTTTGTTGGATTTTTGTGCAAGTAGAAAAGCAACCAAATAACTATTGTACCAACGAGAGATAAGAAAAGCAAAGATGAAGAAAAGAGAGAATAGGAAAATGAAGATAGATAGAACTTTGGTAGTCAGAGTACTTCAGAGGCAAAATGAGTCCAACAAACAGCCTAAGGAGGGGCGAGGCTATTCATTCCACAAGACGATGAGTGAATATTAGTAGCAAGCAAAACACACCTTCAGGAAAAACAGAGAAATGAAGTGGTCACCCAAAGTCAGTGACAGATCCTCCAGGCAGTACGTTATGTGCTGAGCATTCAAATTTGTGTACACATTAGGAGCTGGTAAGATTATAAAAGCCGTCACGACAATAACTTTTGAAAACCAAATTGGAAATATGATTGACTAATAACGGTGGAAAAAGCAAACCTTTACAAACAATAAATAAAATGAGACGCGAGAAAAAAAAAAGTTCAAAAAGAAGCATGAAAGCATGGAATGATAACGACCCACCAAATTAAGGTCTATTTCGACAACAAAACTATCTTAGTTTATCTTATTTAATCGTTATAATTTTCTTAAATTTTTAAACAAAATATAATACACAATTTCTCTTTTTTAAATTTTAAAATAAAAATAATATTTTGATAATATTTTATTCAAATTTTATCTCAACTCACTATCCAAATTAGACCAAAATGAGTTTTGATTTGATTTTTCATTGTCACAAGTTGTTGGTGTCCATCGGTGGCATCGTTGTGGCCTTTGTGGGGGTGTCATGCTATTTTATAAAGAAAAATTTCACTCATCATCCTCGCATCACATATCATACATAATTTTTTTTATTTTTTTATTTTTTTCTCTTACAAAATGTGTTATGCATGCATGATAAATAGAAGAATTCAATTAGTTTATGAAAAATAAAACTAAAATGTTTTTAAAAAAATTTAAAACAATAAAAATAAGTGTGGTGTGTGAGGATGATATTTTTTCTTATACAAAATTTTTCTACTCATCATCCTCATCACTACACTACACTTTTTTTTTTTTAATTTTTTCTAATATCTAAAAAAAAGGTTCTAATTTTTTCTAATATCTACACACCACGAGTAGTAATATCTAATTTTTTCTATAATTTCTCATATATAAAGATATAAAGTGTATATATATATATTTATATTCACTAAATTGTTATTCGTTTGTCTTTATAATTTTTTTTGACCTTTTACTTTTATGAAGCTAATATATCGTATTTTTGGGCTGATTTTTTTAGCGGACTATATTTGAAGACTCCATCACTTTGACCTCAAATGTCCAATCATAAATTGACTGAGCTTTATTGTTGGCTCGTGAGAAAAGTTAATACACTTATAATTTGTTCCATGGGTTGTATGATTTGAATCCTGTTCTGCGCTTTTACTTTTATCCAAGTGCGCGTTCGAAATTGCGATACAAAATATAGCTTTTATTTTAAGATTTATTATTTAAATAATAATGAAGTCTGAAGAGATACCGTGCGCAGAGATTGAAAATTTACTGTATACATCATTTCTCTTATATAAATTAAAAAGAAATTAAAAAAATCATAAAATCATAACTATCAACTATTTTTTATAAAGATAATTGGCTCTAAATAATTTTTCTTATATTTTCACTTTATATTTCATATTAAGAAATTCAATATTTTATAATAAAAAACTTTGAGATCTAAATTAATAAGTTTATTATTTCTCATAAACTTAGTTTTAATTTTAATTTTGAAAAAGCCATATCCTTGAAAATATAGATTATATATAGAAATTAAATAAAAATTTGAGACTATAAAAAATTAGAGAGACATTTTTCTAATTTCAAGAAGTTATAGGAGGCACATAGTACAAAGTGGTTCCGCCACTGCCTACTGCAAGATTCCATATTGGTCATACTCCATGTCCAAATTTTATTGCTACTTTGTGGGTCTCATGACACTTAATTTTATCATTTGGTTCGTCATTTTTCTGCCATACTTTATTAATTAGCTGTAGGTGCCTGAGAGCATCCCCATCCGATTCCTCAAAACTCTATATTCCCCATAATTTAAGGTTTATTTTGGGGTTTTGGTCAAAATACCCCCCACATCCGGATCCCTATTTTAGAGAAAAGGTTTAGGGAATAAACAGTAAGTCCCCATATTTAGGGACTCACTATTCATTCCTTAAATCATTTTTATTAATATTTTATTCTAATATATAAAATAAATAATTTTTCAATCATCTACACTTTCTTTTATACTCATATTTATTATAGTTTTAAATAATAATGTTAAAAATAATTTAATTAATTACGAAAAAATATAAAAATTAATTTTAAAAATATTATTATATTCACAAAAAAATAATTTAAATTTTTGTTTAAAATATTCACTAGAGTAATAGTTCAAAAAATAAGAAAAAGTATTGAGTAGTTAAATTTGTAAATAGAAGTGAAAGAAAAAAGTAATAAAAAAAGAATAGAAAAATATTATTTAATAGAATAGAGATAGGGATGGGGAATGGGATGTAGGAGGTTTTTGAAAGATGAATAAAATTTAGGGAAAATTTTGAGGAAAGGTGATTTTGAGTTAAATTATAGAGATGGGGATGAGAAATGGGATGAGGATGCTCTGAGAAGTCAAAATAATTGATATTTAAAAAAAAAAAAAAATCCCCACAAGACATTAAGATGAGATGACGAGAATGGATTATTATATAAATTAGTTAACAAGGGTCATGACCAGCATGATTAGGCAGGTCCACAACGTAAAATTCTCTCACACTCTCCAACAACATTTGCCTCCCCTGTTCAAACTTGGTAGTTTTGACCGAAGATCCACCTAATAATCTAGTCTTTTCTAAAGCCACCAGCGTACACAACGGCATCCATCATCATTCCAATTCTCAAAGTAGAACATCTATGAAAACTTATCAGATTATAATCTAACAAGATTCATTCACAAAATACATAAAACATAGCCTGTTTGGATGCAGACCAGGTAAAATCTTCATTAAACGCTCTAACTGACCAAGCATAAAGACGTGCAGAAGTGAGAAGCATTTAGAAAGTAGATGTTGCTCATACCGAGTTATCAGCTGATCCAATAACGGAAATGGGTAAAGTCGGGTGCCAATCAACAGTAAATGTTATAGCAGCACTGTGTGGAAGAGTTGTCAACCCACTTCTTTGACCACGAACCTGAGCCAAAAAATAGAAACAAAAACTCAGATTAGAACAGGAGCACCACACCAGACAACCAAAATGATCAATACAGCTTCCATCTACTTTTGTTTTTCCCAATAATCACACCTTGTACTGTTCCTGCCAACCCAAAATAAAATTTTAATAGACGATCTACCACACAACTACCTAGCATCTCATAAAATCAATCCGGCCACCTAATCAGATAAAATCAGAGAGTATTGTCCCTTACTGTTGCTCGGTGCTTGTAGAAAAAGATTCCACGATCCAATCTAGCACAGAGAGCAAGCGAGAGAGTCTGAGTCTGAGAGAGAGAGAGAGAGAGAGAGAGAGAGAGAGAGAGAGAGCTGCAAGAGAGAGTGAGTTCTAAGAGCTAGCTGAGAGTGTCGAGAGAGTGAGACAGAGAGAGAGAGAGAGAGAGCGACGGGAGAGAGACGAATGTGAGAGTTCTGAAGGGATCACCAGATTTAATACATGACAAGTCCTAATTATAGAGATGGACACAATTAGAAGCACCTACGTACCTCTCGATGCCCAACCACGATTGATCCATTACCAATCATATAATTATTATGGCATGGTATAATAAATTGACAATATCATATTATTCGTACATTGAGAATAATATATAAGTGGTCAAAATACATAGGCGGTTAAAATAAGAGAACAAAATAAAAATACATAATAGCATTATTCTTTACCCAAAACTTTCGATAATTGATAGACATTCACGGAGACTTGTACAAGATAGAAATGCATATCTAATTTAAAAGCACCAATGTTGTGCTTGTTAGGATGCTTTGACTTAAAAACTTTTCTTTTATTGGATCTGATGCTAAAGACTTTGCTTTTTTATTTTTTTTAAATGGAGAAAGCAGCTTCACTAATCTTATGGGTAGGCATTTTTTCTTCCTTCAACGACTGCACGCCGTGGCATTAGATTCCAACGTTAGATTCGAGATATTTGTGGCATGCACTTCATAAGATGTGACACTGACCAATAAAAATTTGCTCCTTTATAAGATTCGATTCTTAATTCAAATCGAAGAACACGTGGTCCAGAATTGATGCCTTTTCTTGTATCATGTAATTTATGTCTATTCAATATTCCCAAAAATTTTTACTCCCTATCGGTGCATATTATTCTCCACAACTTAAGATAATTGTGTTACTTTTAAAGAAAATTATTAAATAATCTCAATGATGATATTGTCAATTTATTATAACATGCTATAATAATATGATATGGCCGAGTTTGAGACCTGATGAGATGGAACATGATGCTCTAAAATGTGAAGCAAGCTCTTAAAGCTTATCTGGATACCCTTCTTGATCCATGCATTACCAAGGGTTGAGATCGAACGAACGTGCTCTAAAAAGTGCAGCTACCTAGCTTTTCATGCTTAAGCGCCGCGCTAATTCTACATGCACGATGAATTACACTATATATGTCGGTGGAATATATCGTTGCTGCTGTTAACAAACTCTAAGAAATAATCACGAAATATCTTATTTACATTGGGCTTTTTGAATTTAGCTAAATCTTTAGTATTCAGCTTGTTTATGCTCGGGTGATCAATAGTGAAGAAAAAACATTACATACATACATTAATTTTAGCACAATGACAAAGTTATTTTTAATGTAATGAAATCATATTCATAAGAAAAATCAGTTTGAAAATTCCTAAAACAAAAAATATTGGAGAAAATTTTAGGATAGTGATACAATTACTCTCTATATGTGTTTATTCTTTTCAAAACAATCACTATAAAGTCAATAAACATGGTTACTCTTTATCTTAAACGTTTTTATACTTAATCATATAAAATAATATGATAAATTTTAAATAATTTTATAAATTAAGCATTTACATAAAAATTATTTAAAATTCTAAATGTGATCAAAGGAAATAATATTTGAAAAAAAAAATGAACGGCAGTCTAGCATGACTTTATTTTGGAAGCCATTTAGAAGCAATCAGCACGAAGTGTCACTTTCCTAAATATATTTTCTAAATTTCTTCCTCTTGTATTCTTCTCCTCCCCCAACCCCCCCCCCCCCCCCCCCCCCCCCCCCCCCCCCCCTTCCCTCTTCTCTCGTTCTTGGTTTTGATGTTGCAAAACCCAGGGTCTTAATGGACCACATTTAATTTCTTTTCTCACTTAAACCAAGGCACAGAGGCCTCTGAACTTCTACTAAATATAGAGAATTGGGAGGTAGAATCGAAATCTTTCATGTAATTTTAACTGATTTCCACAAAAGTGGGGATAGATACAAATTTACTTTTGCATCTTAATTTACTAGAAGTGGCCAAATTCAGAATATTACATTTTTTTTTTTTTTTTTGTATAGGACAATATTTTTATAGGCAAGTTTTCGGTAAAGGTGTAAATGTGGATTTATAATGCGATCAGGGTACCTATATCGATTAACCTAGTTATAAAAATCGTTATCCGGATATTTGGCTTTGTAAAAAAAAAGGACCTTAAAGATGAGGACTAGAAATGCAAAACTATGTTATTTTATCTATAAGATCAGTTTAAAAAAAAATATAAAATCCGGTTATGAGCATTGGGTTTTAATTTGGAACTTGCATTATATAACCGTACCCGTATCTAAATAAAGAGACAAATACGAAATCTAGATACCTGCCCGGGTTCCAAACCTAAGTAAGAAGAAAAATAGCCTAGATGCACAGGCCTGGTTTTAAGAGGATTATAGATTAGAAATCAAATTAGTGGTGCTGGAAATATGAAATGTCTTAAATAATAAATGACTTGCCTTTCACCTAATAAACTGCTGGCCATCAACTAGTTTGTCCTCCCAAAGCCAATATATGGTAGCATTCAGGTCATGCTTCTAATGGACATATGCTTTATCTCCTCTCATTGCTTGTACATTCTCTAGCTTTGGTGTGATTAGGACTTCATCACTGAAGTTTTCATCTCAGGGCATTCTCTCACAATTATTTAAAAAAAAAAATAGACTGTATCCCTTATTTTATTAATAGCACTCATTTTCGGCGAAAGAGTACCATGGAAAAAGCAAGAACTTGGGGTTACAAAAATCCCAAACCAAGTTCTAAACAAATTATAAACTATATTAACTATCAATACAATATTAAAATATAAACTACAATAACCAAGGTAATAGGTATCAATACAATACAAGAATATCTATATTAAGAGCTATAAAACAAGACACTAAAATGTAAAGTACAGGAGTAACAACAATCTAATAAAGCACATGGAAATTAATAGCAACTACAATCTATGTCAAGATTTAGACAAACAGTTAGATCCAATTTTAATTTACCCCATCACATACACTTCGTTTAAAAGCCATTTAGAACCAATCAGCGCAAGTGTCACCTTCCTAAAGTTTCTTGATTTTGAAGCTTTCCTGTTTGTAAAAAAATAATTGTAACTATGTTAAAGTCCATGAAAATGTTAATGCACAATAGATTAAAAATGCACAACCAAAATGATCAATACAGCTTCCATCTTTTTTTGTTTTTTCCAATAATCAGACCTAGTACTGATCCTGCCAACCCAAAAAAAATATTTAATAGATGATCTAAAACGAGTACAAACCCTACAATGGTTAGGATAAAATTGTAGTATTAAAAATGGTCGGTGGTACATGTTATGAAAGTCGATCAAATTAATGAAGATAGGCACATCCTCATTTGGTTACATATTTCAGATGAGAAGAAATGAGATGTTTTGTTGAAAGTTGAATAAAATATTATTATAATATTATTTTTATTTCGAGATTTGAAAAAGTCGAATTGTTTATTATATTTTGTATGAAAATTTAAAAAAATTGTAATGATAAGATGAAATAAAATAATTTAAGTTTTGGTAAACAAATGGCATTATGACACTGACACCGGATAGTTCAAATATGACACTGATGTTGTCTGCAAAGAGGGTGGATTGAGGATATAAGAGGAAAAGGCACTTGTGTACAGCCAGTAAAAAAGGAAAAATGATAGGATTACTACTATTTTACTACCTATTTACTACTCATTTTATATTTGATTTTTTTTTAATTTTACTTAATGATTAAGGAAGTGACTATTAGTAAAATTATATATTTTTTTAATTTTTTCTTAATGGTTAAGGATGTTAAAAATAATACTTAAAAGAAAATGATAAAAAAATAAAAAATTCCTAATACCTTATAAGTAGTAAATGGGTAGTGATAGGGTAGTAAGTCTATCACTACCCGTAAAAAAATAGGGTGAAAAAATGAGTGACAAAATGATAAAAATAAGTGTGTCATGTGACCCAGCAGTTTGCACATGGATCACGACCAATAAAAATAAGCTGGTGTTGATAATGCACAAACTATTTATTTAGTACAATTTGATTTAAATAAAAAAAAAATCTTAAAATCTGAATCTAATAATTTAAATCTTATAATTTAAATAATATATATAGATAGTGTATTTTATATATTGATAAATTAAAATAGTTTAATATTTTACAATAAAAATAAAGTTGAATCAATAAAAAAATATATATGTTTGGTAATCATACAAACATGTTATGTTTGTTTGAAAACAAATTAAAAATGTAATTTCTGATTTAGAAATGAAGATTATTTAAATTTTTAAAAATTTTGATCATATTCTTAAAAATTTGAAAATTATAATTAAAGTTGTATAATTTTTCAAACGTAGCCTTAAAGTTATTTTAGAAGTCATTTAGAACCGATCAGCACCAATTATAACCTAAAGTTTGTTGCAATTGATTTTAAAACTTTGAGTTTATAAAAACAAAGTTGTAAAAAATTATAACCGTACGTGTTAATTCCCCATGTGGGACCCTTTTGTAAAACGTCAATTTTTTCATTGAGTCACAAATGTGTGCCTTTCTTTTTCGAATGATCTGTATAGATTTATTCTCCCTAAAACTACTAATTTATAGTATTCTTCAAAGGATTAACTACACTTTATAAGATCTAATTTGCTTAAATTGCCTGTAGGCTCAAGCAGTGGCAGCAACACCGAAATCACAATATTTCCGAACCATTTTTTTCTTTCCCGCTCTACTAGGAAAAATTACAAACTTACCTATATTCAATGAAACCCATCGAACAAGTCAAAATTCAAAAACAAGTGCATGTACACATGAGGGGATGAACCAGAAAATTATCTGGTTGGGGGTTGGGGGGAGGGGGTGTTAAAAGAATTAGGAGGGCCAACCACGATTGATCCATTACCAATGATATTATTATGGCATGTTATAATAAATTGACAATATAATATTATTCGTACATTGAGAATAATACATAAGCGGTCAAAATACATTAACGATCAAAATAGGATAAAAAAAATGGAAGAACATAATAGCATTATTCCATCAACGACTGCACCCCGTGGGATGTCATCATTCTGACCAATTATATGCTACTCTCCAACATTAATAGATTCGAGATATTAGTGGCATGCACTTCATAAGATGTGACACTGACCAATAAAAATTTACTCCTTCATATGATTCGATTCTTAATTCAAATTGAAGAGCACGTGGTCCAGAATGGATGCCTTTTTCTTGTAATATAGAATTTATGTCTATTCAAATATTCCCAAAAATTTTTACTCCCTATGGGTGCATATTATTCTCCGCATATAACAATCAGGTATCAGTCAAATATCAGATTATATGCGGAATGGTTCAGTTATAATACGGTCAGTTCTGTTTCTGATTTAAAGCCTAAACAGGTCGAGTCTAAAAAACAGAGTAGGCTCGGTAAGTGACTTTTTTGTTCATCTTATTAATACGTAGTAAGAAAGAAGAGCGATACTAAATATAGTATTAAAATATACAAATCTTTAACAAATATATTGTTACATCATAAATGATAATGATAATGTGATCAAATGACCGTTGTCAACTCTTATGCTTAATTTGTTCAAAGAATAAAAAACTCTTATGCTTAAATGTCTCGTGATAGTTTGGATATTATAGTATTTCGAGAATAACTCTATTACTAAATATTTATTATTTTATTATTATTTTTCACTTATTTTTTATTACTTTTTAATACTATTTAATATTTCATCATTACTCTTTTATTAATATTCATAAAATATCTGAGATTACCACACTACTCAAACGCAACCAAAACTTTAAACTCTCCCTACTCTTTAATTTCTCGAAGGGATTAAAAGATTAGGATAAAACTGTGGTATTAAAAATGGTCGGCGGAACACGTTATGAAAGTCAATCAAATTAATGAAGATAAGGTTTGCACATAGATCATGACCAATATGGAATCGTATAGGTAGGACCTACGTCTGCGCATATATCTCTTCAAAAGACATTATAGAGTTTGGAAATATTATATGAAAAATTTATAAATAATAATAAAATATTTTGTATATAATAGTAATATAGTTTAAATTAAGATATTTTATGAGTATTTAAGAATGGATAAAAAAAATTAAATTAAAATATTGTTGGAATATAATTTTTTTAATATTATTTTGTTTTGAGAAAAAAGTTGAATTATTTTTATATTTTATTTGAAAGTTTGGAAAAGTTATAATCGTTGGGTAATGATTAGATGAAAAAATTGATGATTTGAAATTAAAAAATATATGTTTAAATGATATTTGAATACTGACATGAGATAAAATTAGATGAAACCATCTCAACATCTATATTGGACTTGAAAATTTTCAACTATTTTTCCTACTAAAATTAGAGAAATGATACATCATAGAAAGTAAAGTACTAAATACGGTATCAGTAATCTATAACAAATATATTATTACAATAGAAATAATAATGTGAATGAATGACGGATTCCCTTCTTGGCTCTTTTGCCTTTATTCCGAAGTTCCTTTTTGATGAGTTTTTCTATTGGCGTAATTTGTAGATTAAAATGAGTAGAAAGTTTTTATTTATAGTCGGTCATGATAATACATACACAAATTGTTTATTTAGCATATTTAAATAAAATATTTTAAAATTTAAATCTTATAAATTAAATTATATAATTTAAATAATATATTTTATATATCGATAAATTGATATCTTTAACATGATATAGTAAACTTATTTAACAGAGCATCGAGCATCATAGTCTGCACAGCGTCACCATCGGTCGAATCAATAATGGGAAGTAAAAAATATGACGACTCGGAGGAAAAAGCAAACACTTGCAACCAATAAAAAAAGTAAGACGGAGATTATAAAAAATTAAATTAAATTAAAAAGAATTTAAAAAAATAAAAAATAAAACAAAGCTTAAAACAAGGGAAATGCTTATCCTACAGATCCGCCACCGCTTGAGTTTTTTTATTTTTATTTTTTTATTTAATAGTTAAGTAAATATTTTTTAATAAATTTCTAATTTTTATTTTTATTTTTTAAAAACATTTAATAAGTTTTAAAATGTGTTAAAAAGTTAAAAATTTTTGCCTATTCGATACTCTATCGGTGGCCTCTTTAGGAGTAGCACCACCCATCAAACAAAGCACGACAGATTAATCTGACTTTTCACTGTCACAATCCGTACCTGGTTGTCCAACTTGGTGGGTGTGTTATTTCAAAAATATTAATACTTGTACAAAGTTTTGACATTGGAATTTATGAATTTTAGAAGAAATTAATTAAAATAATCTTCTTTCATATTTTAATTGTCCCTTTCATTCCGTTCAATATTGCTCATATGGACTTATTAAAAGTTTTTGTTTTAAATAGGTAAAAGTTTTCCTCTAAATCCGCGGGTTGAGCATATAAGAAATACATGTCTTTTTTTATTAATTAAGGGGCAGGCACATATCAATTTTAGTTTTGATTATTAAAAACATATATTCTAATTATTTGCTTAATAGACTTGGGAATATTAAAAATTAAAAATGTTAACTATTGCTGCTGTGGGAACATTTGTAGATGGAAACTTCCTCCAAGGGGTTTTTTGAAACTAGGATTGGGATGATTTTAAGATATGGTAATGGAGAGGCAGTGATGGCAACTACAGTTTTAGAAAATTGTAGGCGGAACAAATTATGAAATTTGATCAGAGATACAAGAATAGTAAATCAAAGATTATAATAATGTTGTTCGGAAAATGAGTGGATAAAGAATCTCAGAGGAAAAAGCACGTACCTATAGCCAATCAATAAAGATAGGGGTGGACAGTGGAGCCCCACACCCCGCTACCTTGCCCCTGTTCGCCCCGCCCCCACATGGGTGGGGGCGAGAGGCTCCGCCCCGCATCTAGTCCCCCTAGCGGGGGCAAGGGCGGGGAGGGCCCAACTCCGCCCCGTATTTCCCCCGTCCCGCCCCCTACATATATATATATATATATTATATATAAAAACATAAATATTTATATATATACAAAAGCATAAATATATGTTTATATATATATAAATATATTTTTATATTTTACAAATTATGTATATATAAATATATATTATAATTTGTTAGACTTGTTTACAAAGTATACATTAGCAAATTTAAAAACTATATAGTTTAAAACTACTATACTACAACTTACATAAAATATGTACTAGTAAATTTAAAAACTACATAATTTTTAAATTATAGTCATATTTACAAAATTTAAATTTACAATTTGGATCTAAAAATATATTTTTGATCACTTTCAGATATAGAAATAATTTTTAAATATAAAAAAAGTAGTAATTTTTTAAAGTGAAAATGAGGCGGGACGGGGTGAGTATTCGCTCCGCACCCCGCCCCTAGGATGCAGGGGCGGGGGACGGATGGGAAAACCCCACCCCCACACCATGCGGGGCGGGGTGCCGGGAGGGGGCTACCCCGCACCGTACAGTGTGGGTAGCACCCCTAAATAAAGATAGGAGGAAAAAATCAGTATCCAAATCAAAAAAATAGGTGCATCATGAGACCCACCAAAAGTAGTCTTGATTGCGCAAGTGTTGCATAATTATTTTCAAAAAAGTGAATAAATACGAGATCCATATTAAAAAAAATTAATTTTTTAACAGTGAATTTCACTATTTTTCAAAACGATTATACGATAGTTACGCATTCTACGACTGTACATAACATTACTCTTAACCAAATTGATCAATCTGTGATAATTCAATATTTTCAATTTTATCAAATTTTGAAGAGATACTGAGGATGGCAATAGGTTTTATAATTTAGGACATCGTGAAAAACGTATTCCAACGATTGAAGTTCGCTGCTAAACATGCCTCTCTCTAGCATCATTTGACAATATTTTTGCGGCCAAATTTAAATAATAAAATTCGTTATTGAAAAGTGTACAATTTGGTTAAAAATTTAAATAGTAATACTCACATATTTTTTAAATATTAAAATTTAAAAATTATCTCATCTTATTTTATTATTTAAATATATATATTTTTTTATAAATTATATCATCTTATTTTAATTTATAAATTTTATTACCATTTAAAATATCAATTTTATAAAATTTGCATGGTTCATTCAAACGAGTTCGCTTTAGCGCCTAAGAGCATTGGCATTGGCTTCATCAAAAGCCAATGCATCTTTAAAATTTGATGAATATACAAGAAACTGCCCTGCATTGGATTCGGTAAAAGCAATTCGCTCAAGTTTTGAGCTACAGTGAATCGTTCACGTCCTTCATATTTGAAAGGCTATTGTATCACTTTCATCCTTATATTTTATTATAATTTTAATACATAGCCGGTTACTTTTCTCTCTCTCTCCTTTCCCTCCCCGCGTCTTCTCCCCCCCTTTCTCTCTTTCTCTCGTTTTCGTCCGAGCTCAGAAAATCGAAAGGGACTCTTCTCCTCCACGCAAAATCAAAGCAAATCCATGGTTTCTTTCCTCAAATCAGGTGCGATCTTCTTCTCCATTTTCTTCCCATGTTTTTTGCTCTCTCCCTTTCTCTATTTCTCTCTGTAACGATATTTCCTCACCGATTCTTCCCCTTGTCTTTTCTTCACGTAGAAAAGAGTGATTTACTGGGTTGCTTCCTTCAGCACTTGGCGCAACGTTCTGCTCCCTTCAGGTTCGTCTCATCTCCTAATTTCTGCAACCCTAGGTCTATCTTTCGTTTTTTCTTTTTGTTTGTTTGTTTGTTTTGTTTTGTTTTGAGGTGGAGCCGAGGGTGATTTTTGTGGTGGTGGGTCTGGGAGAGGATGGGTTGGGGATAATGGGGTCTTAGAGACTGTGGGGTCTATAAAGTATAACCCAAATAAAGTGAGCATCAACACTAAATAAAGTATAACCCAAATAAAGTGAGCATCAACACTAAATAAAGTATAATGTGAGCATCAACACTAAATAAAGTATAACCCAATACTATATTTTCAAAGTGATCATCTCTATCTTTTCTATTTCCTTTTCTTAGTGGTTGTATCTGTCTTCCATGCCTTCCTAATTGCGTTAATATCTTTCGTTTTTTCTTTTTGTTTGTTTGTTTGTTTTGTTTTGTTTTGAGGTGGAGCCGAGGGTGGTTTTTGTGGTGGTGGGTGGGAGAGGATGGGTTGGGGATAATGGGGTGTTAGAGACTGTGGGGTCTATAAAGTATAACCCAAATAAAGTGAGCATCAACACTAAATAAAGTATAACCCAAATAAAGTGAGCATCAACACTAAATAAAGTATAACCCAATACTATATTTTCAAAGTGATCATCTCTATCGTTTCTATTTCCTTTTCTTAGTGGTTGTATCTGTCTTCCATGCCTTCCTAATTGCGTTAATCTTGTTGCAATGAATAGCTTTGTATGTTTAATTTAGTTAGATTTTATTACTTAAATAAAATATATTCAGGGTATTTCAAATAAATATACTTACTTCCTTATATATAATAGTACCTTGTATTCAGGGTATTTTTTATGTCATGCAGCTGAATTTGTGAAGGTTTATTGGCTCCAAATGCTGCAGCTGTATAGTTGCAGTCAATAGTATAGTTTGTAGGTTTTATTAGATCCATACGAGATGTATATTCCATATTGTGTACCAGTTTTAGAATCTGAATTTGTAGAGTTGTGTAGAGCTAAATCCAGCTTTTAAGAAACTGGTTTTATACGAGATGTGTAGCTTTTAATCCACTGAATTTGTATTTCTATTTAAGAAGATGTTGCAGCTGTATGTCTCATATTTATATCCAAAAAAAGCATATACTGCCTTGACTATAAATATATATACAGCAATATATAACTGAATGGAAATACAGTTTAATTGCAAAATATGAAAAAAAAATTATTATTAAAAATATAATATTATATTATTATTTTGATGAATCTAATGGCTAATCCAATGTGGGATTATGGATAGGAAGATTTTATGATTATGGAAAATATGTACTTTTCATCAAAATTTGAAGATGGCTTTGATGAAGCCAATGCCAATGCTCTAAGAAGCAAGAGGCATTTTTTTTTTTTTTTATTGGTCAAAAAGTAAAAGGCACTTAATAATTTGTTTGGTGGTAACTGTCAATCATATGATTTCAATTCAGTTTTATATATTCCGCTTTATTTTTTAAAATAATTACAGATCCGATCCATTAGCTGTAAAGCAGAAAGTGAGAAACGTTAAAAGTAATTTATAAAGAAAGGATAAAAAACTTTAGAAAGAAAATATGAAAAGGGCTTGGAGTATTCCGCTTTACTTTTTTTTTATAATCTACAGATCCATCCATTCGCTGTAAAGCTCTGACAAACAAACTACTTTGAAAAAACGATAATAATCATTTGTTTATTCATGTCTTTTATTAGGCTCCGTTTGTATAAAAGATTATTATTTTTACATGTTCTAAAAAATCGATGAAATAAAAAAATTTAATTTTTATCTAATAATTAAATAATCATTACAATTTTTTAAAACTCTCAAACAAAATATAAAAAAATAATACAATTTTTTTAAATAGTAAAACAAGAATATCATTAAAAATTATATTTTAATAATATTTTAATTTTATAATATTTTTATTCAATTTTTTATTTCTCATTTTCAAAACTCAGTAAAATATCTTAATTCAAATTATTTCATTATTATTTATAAACCATTTTACTATTATTTAAAATATTTTAAAATATTCTTAATATTCAATCGAGCCCTTAATTCTGGAGTGAATAATAATATATAATACAGACTTGTTAATATATAATGAAAAGTGTATTATTAATTAATCACTAATGCAATATAATATGAATATTATATATATATATATATATATATATATATATATATATATATATATTATGCAGATAGATCGTGTACTGCGCAATTAAGATCAGCTTAAAAATCAATTTCTCAAATAAACAACATAAGCTGTTATCAATTTCTGATAATTTATGAAGCATTTCCTTTGGTCGGATGGATGTAGGTAGCTATCTCGGCATTTTCTAATTTCTTTACTATTTTATTGTTTCTTTAATTATATTATTTTACTTATTAATTACGTTACTAACTTTTCCACAGTTTGGTCCATTATTATCATTCACCTAGTCATCAACTCTTACACTCTCCCTATTATTTAAATGAGCATTTAATGCATAAAAAACCATTCGATTTTCAATTTCCCGCAAGGTCCTTCATTGCAAGTTCCACATTCATCGTAGTTACACTACTACGTACAGAAAAACTAGGATTGTTTTTCCTTTTTCTTATCCTATAATAAATTTAGGGCTTTTTTTCACGCTATATATATATATATATATATATATATATATATATATATGAAATTTAGGTTTTGATAGTGAGTTGAGATAAAATAAGATGAGATGAGTTGATGTGAGAGTTAAAAATTTAATAAAATATTGTTAGAATATTATTTTTTATTATTATTATTTTAGAATTTGAAAATATAGAATTATTTATTGTATTTTATGTAAAAATTTGTATAAATTATAATCATGAGATAAAATGAGGTGGTTTGGGTGTTTTTAAAATCAAACAAGACAGTTTAATTTTAATTGTTTATGTATGAAAATGCCAATTTATAGATATAAATTATATATCATATATATATATATATATATATATATAAATTTGAAAATAAGAAAGTTCAATTCATGGAGATTAAAGTTCATTAATCTCCAATTGTATCGTTTAGTCACCTAATTAACTTTCTAATTTTTATTTGTTAAAGTTCATTAATACACCACTGAATTCAATTTTATGCGGCTGCCTCAGTACTATATAAAAGTAATTAGTCGTTTAGCTTAGTTTTAGTAAGAACGTGTATGGAGAAAGTAATTAATCTTCACCTATGATTTGAGAAGCCAATGACGTGGCAATGATGACAAGAGATCGGCTGCCAGAGTTATTTTATGATCCGTAGAGCAGATTATCTATATTATTTGAATTGTAAGGATTAATTTGTAAAACTCAAATTTGAAACTTTATTTTTCAAATCAAATTATGATATATATGTATTTTATTAAGTGTGTTCTATATATTAGAATAAAATATATCTTGCTATTAATAATTAATTGGAAACAAGCAAAACCCATAATAAAAAATAAGTTTTTATTTTTTAATCGTTTAGCTAAAATCTAGCTGTATAACTTTTAGATAAATCAATTTTTAAACTTTGAAGATATCATAATCTTTAAAAAAATCAAATGATTGTTATTTCTACTTCGGATGAGGAGTTTCACGGGAGAGGAAGGGAGTTTTCTTTTGATATGTTGTGCTGCAGAGCAGAAATTTATTATGAGGGAATCTGTTGTGTCAAAAAATTATTAGCTTCCGTTAAACCCACAATATAAGAATTTCCGTTCAAAAAATGAACTCATGTTTTATTTCACTAACAACGGGAATGAAAAGCTCCTTGCCCAATTGCTCAATACAAAACAAAGAATTAAACGTAATAATCGGTTTCACAAACTCTACATTGGAAAGCGATATTCCAGCTGCTGCATATATATTATGGATGATTTTCTTTCTTAGTTAGAATTCTCAACCTTGCTTGAGAGAAAACAACATATATATATATATATATATATATTATATAGAAGATTATAAAAGCAATATCAGATATTAATAATGAATCACCACCCAAGTATGCTAGCAGGCTTTTCATAAAAGAATTAAAGAAACAAAGTGTATTTCCATATCTAATTTCTAGACCACGAACTAACAATGAGAAGGATCGAGAAATGGTTTTTCAATCTCTTCGTTAAGATGAAGGCCATATACATGTTTATAGAAGCGAGCTACAATAATAGTTTCATCATCATTGATCATTAATTTTGATTTGGTAATATCTCTTTATCTTGCAGCTTGGCCTTATATTTAATTATGTTTTTATTGTAGTGTTTAAATAATGAGTAAAATAATTTAATTACTTTAATAAAAAAATAAAAATATGTAATATATAAAATAATAATAATAATAATAAAATTGTAGGAAAAAGCTCCCTCCCATAATTAACGGAGCTTTATATATTAGTGTTGGCTTTAGCGCTTAAAGAGCAAAAGGCACTTTTTTATTTTTTTGTCAAAAAAGCAAAAGACGCTTAATAATTTGTTTGGTGCGGGTTAATCGTATCATTTCAATTCAGCTTTATATAATCTACAGATCCGATTCATCGATTAGCTGTAAAGTTATGAGAAAGTGAGAAACGTTAAAAGTATTTTAGAAAGAAAAGATAAAAAGAGATCGGAGAAACGTAAAACATAACACTTTATAGCATTAGTATTGATTTATTTATATGCATCTTTAAAATTATAATTTTTAAAAATTAATTTTGTATATAAAGAAAATCCTCCACATTAAATTATATATTTTTAAACCAAATAATAATAAAATTTTATTTTTTTATTTTTTTCTTAAAATTATTATTTTTATATATTTTATAATCAACACAATGTGATCAAAAATACAAATTCCATATATCTAAATATTATCAATTTTATATATTAAAATGTCTACTTTTATCAATAAATATTAATATATACTAAAAAAAACACTTTATATCATCAACTTAATATAAACTTAATATATCAAAATCATATTAATACAAATTTCACAAAATTGATTTTAATAGGTAGGAGAGAGAAAAAATAGTAAAATAATATTTGAAAAGTGAATTGTGGTTCTTCAAACTTGAATAAATACTATTCAAAATTATGTAAAATTTTGAAGATACATAATCTAATATAGACTAATTTAAAAGGATATTATGTAAATATAAAGATGAATATGAAGACACATATGCCATTCACAATGCTCTTATATATTCACCTTTACTTTTTCATAAGAGTAGTGCTCCCAACCGGTTCGGCGTGAATTTTGTTTTCACACCGGCCAATCATAAATAGCCACATAGGCATTCTAATAAATTTCAAGTTATACCCGCATACAGGTAACCCAAAGGGCATGGCGTCTGTTTTCTCACAATATTTTTTGCCCTTGCGACCTTCCATCTCCACTGGCCAGCTTCATCATACAAGGAAGATTCACGAAATCTGAACCCTAGCTATTACTAATTTACTTGTCTTGGCACGAGGCAGAGCTTCTGAGGTTCCTACTTCGGTTTCTTCAGGCACAAAACATAATGTATTTTGTTGCAAGAACAGGGAAGAACAACATTAAAACCAAGAGCCCTGGTTAAAAAAATAAAAACTTGTTACTTATTCAACAGAATATTCTGAAAAATCGATTATTTTTAGCTAGGCTCCGTTTGTATAAAACATTATTATTTTTACATATTCTCAAAAATCGATTAAACATAAAGTTTTTAATTTTTTATCTAATAATTATTTAATCATTACAATCTTTTTAAATTATCAAATAAAACATAAAACAACAATACAAATTTTTCAAATTTTAAATTAAGGATATTATTAAAAAGTATATTCAAACAATATTATTTAATCAACAATTTGTATTATGAACTTAATACAAATTTTATATATCAAAATTATCTTAATATAAATTCTATAAATTTGACTTTAATAGATAGGAGAGAGTAAAAATAATAAAATAATATTATTCATAATTATGTAAAATTTTAATGATGCATAATCTAATATAGATAAATTTAAAAAATATTATATAAATATAAAGATAAATATAAAGATACATAAATCATTCCCAATACTCTAAATAATTCAATTCATTTTACTTCAGTTCAGCGTTCAAACAAAGTCTTATTAAAAGAAAGAAAATACTGCTCAAGCCCTGAGTGTAATCTGCATGGTGTCCTTGACTCCCTGTCGGTCGATTGAATAATAGAGCGTGGCATAAGTCGAAAAATATGACTGGCTTTATAATGGAATAAAAAGCAAACACTTACAACGACCAATCTAAAAAAAGTAAGGAACAGTAAAAAAGATAAAAACAAAAGCTGAAAAGAAGCACTACGAAAGATGATGATAAATGAGGACTCACCAAATTGAAAAACTGCATTTTGATTTGATTTTTCACTGTAACAGTCCGTCCGTGATTGTCCGGGGTGGGTGTGTTATTTGACAAATTTTTTTTATTTAAAATAAACTAAGTGATTATAAGATATTAAATTTAATGGAATGAGAGCTTCCCATAATAATTTTAAAATAAATAAATATAATATAAGAGAAATAAAAAAAGAAAAATATAGAATAAAAATTTTGATTTCTACCCATTTTTTATAAATGAGAAGTCACTTAAAATAGTTTTTATATAATTTGATAAATAAACTATTAAACTACAATTAAAAATCACAATATATTGTTATGTTCTACATTTTGCTAGTCTGAACTAGTTAAATGAGACTTTTACAATCACTCTATTTTTATTTTTGTATAAAAAATAAAAATAAATAAGTTACAATCAAAAGATGGATCAGTATGCTGGTATATTTTTCAAATTAGTTAAAATAATCAGTCTGCCTGCTTATTTCAATTGTCCAAATTTTACAAAATGCCTTGCATTCTATTCACTATGGTTGGTTGGGTTTGGATAGTAGAGTGATCTTACTATTTTTTTAATTATTTTTCACTTACTTTTGATTATTATTTATTTGTGACGCCCCCAAAATCCCCACGCCCGAACACGGGGAAATTGAGACGTCCGGATGGTGACAACCCGGGTCACCATCCCATCGTCGGGTGCCGAGTGTGTGCAAGGCAACAGATGTGTACAGAGAAACTCGCAGCGGATAAAGAAAGTCATAACTAAGTACCAGAATTTTTCTTTTTTAACATAATACAGGCTGTTTAAAACATACATAAATAAAATATTACAAAAACCGCAAATACAGTTTTAAACAAATATAAAACATATCATCAGCAACCCGGCGGAGCCGCATCCTCGGGCTCAGCCTCCTCCTCTTCGTCCTCTAACTCTGCACCAAAAGCTACGGAACCACGAATGGTACCGCAGGTAAGTAAAACCCAAACACTACCAGATAAAAACACATAAAACTCATACAAGATGCATGAAACATGCCCAATGCACAAAGCCCACAAAAACCCAAGTTTTCCACACACGCCAAAAAAACCCTTTTGGCCCACAAACACATCCTTTCCGAAAAACACGCCAAAAGTCACATTTGGCCGCCAAAAGTCCATTTGGCCCAATATCTCGCCGGAAGTCCATCCGGCCCAATATCTCGCCAGAAGTCCATCTGGCCCACGCCAAAAGTCACATTGGCCTCATAAACCATTATCCAATTTTAACCGTATGCACCATGACCTCCCCTAGGGGTCATCCGCACACCCTGGCTCCAGTGTCACACCGCAGAGTACCACCACGCATGTGACACCTAACAAGCGATGCCCAGTTCCGCGCCCCGCGCGTGCGTAGCCAAGCATCCTCTAGCCCTCGCCAGCGAAGGGCCACGGAGTCGGTGAGTAGGGCGATGCCCGGTTCCATGCCCGGCACGTTCGTAGCCAAGCATCCCCTAGTCCCGCTCCCGTCATCTCTCTCGATAACTCAGGGGACATCACTCAGTTTATTCCGCTCCCGAGTGACCAGAGGAGCTCCACCGAGATAATAACCCATCCCGGCTTGGGCTCGTGATACACACGCACCCGTAAAACCACTCACGCCAATACACAGACTTTTCACATAAATCCACAAACACACGTGCATGCACCATGAAATGCCAAATCAATGCATAATAAAATAACCAACCAACATAATCAATTAAACAGACAACTCCGTCCTCCATCCATCCGACCCCCGAACTCCTCGGACTCAGTCCGGAAACAACAACCAACAACAGTAAATAATTAAATGAGCAATATATATTAAAATCTGAAAATAGGGTTTGGAAAATACTTACAGCGCTATATGGTATTTTTAGAAAGCTCGCGGCGTTGCAAACGGCGGAGGAAAAGCAACGTAACAGTGTAATTTACACTGTGTCCGTGGGTAATAAATTACCCATTTTTGAACGGGGACAAACCAGGGCTTAGGATTGATAGGGAATGGTCTAGGGATGATTGTGAAGCTTTTGGAAGTGGTGGTTGGCCGTGGGTGGCGGCGAAAACTCCGGAAATAGGCCGGAAAACTCAAATCGGAAAGCAAGCTCGTAGGAGCTGTTCCGGTGGTCGTTGGAGGCCGGAAATAGGTGGGTTAGGACGGCAAGGAGTCGGTGATGAAGTGGTGAAGAAATGGTGGCCGGAGGTGGAGCGACGGCGGCGGATCGAGCCAAAAACCGTGGGGAAAGAAATGGCTCTAGGTGGCTAACGGCTGGCCGGATGGGGGAGATATTTGGTGGGAAGGTGCGCCGGAGGGAGGGGGTTCGAACAAGACCGGCGGCGAGCCAAACGGTGGCCGGACGGCGGCGGTCTGGGCTGAAGAAGATTCCGGCGACAGGGGTGAAAACAGAGCAGGTGCAGCGACTTCCGGCGGCTCTCGAAAGCAAACGGCTGGTCCGATGGCTCTGAAAATTGGTGGGGATGATCTATGGTGGAAGGGGAAGAGAATGGTGGTGACGGTGCATCAAACGGTCGCCGGACGGCGGAGAACCGGCCGGTCAAAGGGGCGGCGACGAAATGAGAGAAAATGGGCTGATGAGCGTACGCGGGAGAGGAGGAAGAAGAAAGAAGAAGAAAAAAAAGAAAAAGAAAGAAAAAGAAGGAAAAGGAAAAAGAAAAAGGAAAAAGAGAAAAGAAAAAGAAAAGATGAGGGAAAAGAAATGAGGTCCAATCCTCACTCCGGAAACCAAAACTGATCCGCCGAAAACGATTTTAAAAACCGTAAAACGACTAAATAAAATAAACACAACATCAAATAAATTAAAAACCAATTTAAAACACATTAATTTAAAATAAATAAACTAATATATTAATTAAATTAAAAACAACCCTTCAGTGAAAATACACGCAAAAGCGGGTCATCACATCCTCCCCTCCTTAAAAACAAATTTCGTCCTCAAAATTTTGCAAGATCAACTACCAGCGCCAAAAAGATACCATAAACAACTCCGATTATACTTGAGAAAATCATACCATCAACCATTTCCACACAAGTATGAAGAATGCACTTCCCAAAAATACTCCTATAAGCAACTCCATCATATTCGCACTAATCTCCCAGAAATGCATCACGTCTAGAACTCTTAAAGCGGCCACGTAAACCGAAATCACCATATCTTGGTAATCTAATAGTCACTTCCAAAATAAACCATCAATAATCATCATTTGCACAACTAAAATATTACTCTCCAATTACAAGTACCTGCTCGAAATTTCGAGTCGTCACTAATTACCCAAATTCAGCACAAAATTTAAATACCTAACTATCTCCAAAAATCACGTTTCCGTGTGCATTCTGATAACCCGCCAAAATGCAAAAAGACTATATCCTCATAAATTAACACCCTTGAATACAAGCTAACTCTTAACACCTGAAAACAAGAAAATCCTTTATCACATTTTGATAGAAAATATAGTCTCCCAAAATCATGAATTTTCACTCCTATCCTTCAATTATCTCTAGCTACCCTAATCAAATCAAAATTCCGCAATGACACCCATGATCATCAACAAAAAGACAATATCAATCAATTGCAACTTCCAAATTAAAAACAAGCAACATTATCACCAATACGCCAATCTCATCTAAGATTGAGAACAAAAGGCTCGGATCCGTCCCGACCAACTAATAAAGCACCTATAACTCCTACCTAACAACTTACACTTTCAAGATCATCATCTAAATTCTGAATATCGTCTAATTTAGAGATAACTAAATTCACTACGAACCACGATTAAATTCACGATAACCTTAATAAACCCTTCTTATAAACTCACTTACCTACTCCTATTCTCATAACCCTAATATTAGCACGACTATTTCCTTCAATTGCATACAAAATTAAATCTCAAGATAGGCCATGCTATTCAAACCTCCAATCCATCAAAACTATGGCACTACTCTCCTGACTTTTACTGCTTATTACCTTACGTACCTGTTTAGGCTAATCACCGTTGATTCCCAAACTTCCACTTTCAAGATTTTATTAACCACTACACATGGCGACTCAACAATCTCTCTTCTAGTTAAATAAAATGTATATAATTCTCCCAATTGGACACTCAAACTCCAAAAGAAAGTATAGCCTCAAAATTTAAATTCCTGTGTGACCTCAAGTCACAATTAATTCTCTAAGATAGTCTCCACAATAAATGCCAACTATCACTCCAATTGGTAACCCACTTCAACTGTACACTCCGATCAACTCACTAAGAACTCGAAGTTAAAATCTATTGAATTTAATACTATCACATCTAATCCATTTCAGTACTCACCAAAGCCACTTCTCTCAAGCCAAAAAGAGACTAGGATTTGTACTCTCCGAAATCCATACACTCTCACCACCACTATAAATGGATCTCATGTACCCTTAGCTAAGATCAATAATCATCCTAACATATAAGTGATCCATCACTTCCATTTCCAACATCCGTACCTTATCCTCAAAATAAACAAAATTTCACTTCCCAAAACCTGCATCATCTATTATCCTCAACTCGATATGAATCAATCCTAAAACTTGTCACTATAACCTCGAGCTATAACAATTATTGCCAACCCACATTCCATTGAGTAACACGCTTCGACTGAACGCTCCAATCGATTTACCACTATCATGTGTCAATCTCATACGTCCTTAGCCGAAACCAATAGTCATTCCAACGTACAAGTAATCCATTACTACTATTTCTATCATCTGGACTTATATCTGCAAATCAACATGAATCATTCCTATATCTGCTTAACTTATACCCTTAATATAAGCAAATAGTTAACGCTTAAAACTTTGTACAGAAAATGACCTTAAACCTGCTAATAATCCGTTCCCAAAAGTCTCTAGAACATAAGGTCTCAACTTCAATCGAATTCAATACCAACAATTAAGCTATCGCTTCCAAAACCTCAATGGGTCCATATCTTCCAAACCGACAAAAATCATTTCCTAAAATCGGTTACCACAACCTCGAGTTAACAATAGTCATTTTCTGAACTAAGTCAATATCTACAATCCTCAAAAAAGTATATGAGCTATATCATTACCTTCCATTCTCAAAGAAATGTACTCCAGAAAAATTTCATATTATTAACTAAACTCTGATCAACCCCATTTTAATGGTTGCAAACTAATCACTCTCCAGAGTGGATCAAGCTAACACCCCAAGTCTGTAAAATTAAGAAGTCAACTTTTATTATAAATTGATCCTTCAACTCTGTAATTCTAAAACCTTAAATCAAATAAGAATAATTTCTAAAATTTCTAAGATCAATGAGCTTACACCCCATAATAGGACAATCGGCTCCCAAAACTTTTAAAATCTAATACATTAGCGGATAATAAATCATTTTCTGAAATCCTCGAGATTGATAGCTTTAATCCAAAACATTCACCTTAAAACTTGTAAATTTTAAAACCCCAATTGCCACCAAAATGTTCATCCGAATCAACGAAATTTAAAACTTGAAATTTAATTATTTCCCCCAAAGCTTGTCGAACCTAAAACCTTAATTACCAAAATCTTATTTCCTAAAATCTATAAGGCCTCAAACCTTAGATAAAATTATCTTAAACCAATCCTTAAAGTTCGTTGAACCTACACTCTCCTATTCTATAGCTTCATTACATAAATTCTACAAAACCTAAGACCTCAACCATCTTAAGCGACTTAAAGCTAACTCCCCTCCTTAGTTGCAACTTACATTCCTACTCCCAAGAAATTGCCTAATCCATGTCGTTCCCTTCTAGCCACAATTTTATGAAAGTAACCCACCTTTATAAAATTCAACCCTACTTCACTAAGAATTTTTTTTTTTTTTTTCAACGACATTCTCAATAGTACCGTCCTCCTGCCATAGCACAATCCTCAATCCCACTTTAACTCCGGACAAAACAAAACAAAACAACTTAAAACAAAATAAACAAAACAAATAAACAACATACTTGCAATTCAAATAAAATCAAATCAAGTTAAAGAAAAACAAATAAAACCATCATAAAACCAAAAACCAAAACCAACATCACACAGCAAGAAACAAAAGAAACCAGCATGCAAAAACATAACCAAATAAATAAAAACAAGCAAACAAGCTCAAACAGATAAACAAATAAAACAAATCAAATAACAACTTTACTTAACATAATTTTAAAACACAAACTTTAAAAAGCATTCTGGTACTGCCTACGGGACATGTGGTTTTACCCAGAGCCAAACCGCTCTGATACCACCTGTGACGCCCCCAAAATCCCCACGCCCGAACACGGGGAAATTGAGACGTCCGGGTGGTGACAACCCGGGTCACCATCCCATCGTCGGGTGCCGAGTGTGTGCAAGGCAACAGATGTGTACAGAGAAACTCGCAGCGGATAAAGAAAGTCATAACTAAGTACCAGAATTTTTCTTTTTTAACATAATACAGGCTGTTTAAAACATACATAAATAAAATATTACAAAAACCGCAAATACAGTTTTAAACAAATATAAAACATATCATCCGCAACCCGGCGGAGCCGCATCCTCGGGCTCAGCCTCCTCCTCTTCGTCCTCTAACTCTGCACCAAAAGCTACGGAACCACGAATGGTACCGCAGGTAAGTAAAACCCAAACACTACCAGATAAAAACACATAAAACTCATACAAGATGCATGAAACATGCCCAATGCACAAAGCCCACAAAAACCCAAGTTTTCCACACACGCCAAAAAAACCCTTTTGGCCCACAAACACATCCTTTCCGAAAAACACGCCAAAAGTCACATTTGGCCGCCAAAAGTCCATTTGGCCCAATATCTCGCCGGAAGTCCATCCGGCCCAATATCTCGCCAGAAGTCCATCTGGCCCACGCCAAAAGTCACATTGGCCTCATAAACCATTATCCAATTTTAACCGTATGCACCATGACCTCCCCTAGGGGTCATCCGCACACCCTGGCTCCAGTGTCACACCGCAGAGTACCACCACGCATGTGACACCTAACAAGCGATGCCCAGTTCCGCGCCCCGCGCGTGCGTAGCCAAGCATCCTCTAGCCCTCGCCAGCGAAGGGCCACGGAGTCGGTGAGTAGGGCGATGCCCGGTTCCATGCCCGGCACGTTCGTAGCCAAGCATCCCCTAGTCCCGCTCCCGTCATCTCTCTCGATAACTCAGGGGACATCACTCAGTTTATTCCGCTCCCGAGTGACCAGAGGAGCTCCACCGAGATAATAACCCATCCCGGCTTGGGCTCGTGATACACACGCACCCGTAAAACCACTCACGCCAATACACAGACTTTTCACAGACTTTTCACATAAATCCACAAACACACGTGCATGCACCATGAAATGCCAAATCAATGCATAATAAAATAACCAACCAACATAATCAATTAAACAGACAACTCCGTCCTCCATCCATCCGACCCCCGAACTCCTCGGACTCAGTCCGGAAACAACAACCAACAACAGTAAATAATTAAATGAGCAATATATATTAAAATCTGAAAATAAGGTTTGGAAAATACTTACAGCGCTATACGGTATTTTTAGAAAGCTCGCGGCGTTGCAAACGGCGGAGGAAAAGCAACGTAACAGTGTAATTTACACTGTGTCCGTGGGTAATAAATTACCCATTTTTGAACGGGGACAAACCAGGGCTTAGGATTGATAGGGAATGGTCTAGAGATGATTGTGAAGCTTTTGGAAGTGGTGGTTGGCCGTGGGTGGCGGCGAAAACTCCGGAAATAGGCCGGAAAACTCAAATCGGAAAGCAAGCTCGTAGGAGCTGTTCCGGTGGTCGTTGGAGGCCGGAAATAGGTGGGTTAGGACGGCAAGGAGTCGGTGATGAAGTGGTGAAGAAATGGTGGCCGGAGGTGGAGCGACGGCGGCGGATCGAGCCAAAAACCGTGGGGAAAGAAATGGCTCTAGGTGGCTAACGGCTGGCCGGATGGGGGAGATATTTGGTGGGAAGGTGCGCCGGAGGGAGGGGGTTCGAACAAGACCGGCGGCGAGCCAAACGGTGGCCGGACGGCGGCGGTCTGGGCTGAAGAAGATTCCGGCGACAGGGGTGAAAACAGAGCAGGTGCAGCGACTTCCGGCGGCTCTCGAAAGCAAACGGCTGGTCCGATGGCTCTGAAAATTGGTGGAGATGATCTATGGTGGAAGGGGAAGAGAATGGTGGTGACGGTGCATCAAACGGTCGCCGGACGGCGGAGAACCGGCCGGTCAAAGGGGCGGCGACGAAATGAGAGAAAATGGGCTGATGAGCGTACGCGGGAGAGGAGGAAGAAGAAAGAAGAAGAAAAAAAAGAAAAAGAAAGAAAAAGAAGGAAAAGGAAAAAGAAAAAGGAAAAAGAGAAAAGAAAAAGAAAAGATGAGGGAAAAGAAATGAGGTCCAATCCTCACTTCGGAAACCAAAACTGATCCGCCGAAAACGATTTTAAAAACCGTAAAACGACTAAATAAAATAAACACAACATCAAATAAATTAAAAACCAATTTAAAACACATTAATTTAAAATAAATAAACTAATATATTAATTAAATTAAAAACAACCCTTCAGTGAAAATACAAACAAAAGCGGGTCATCACATTATTACTATTTAATATTTTATCTTAAATTTTTATGATTTTTCATTATTATTTATAAATTATCTGAGATCATATCACTATCCAAATACACTAATGTTTTATTTTATTTCATTTTATTATTATAATTTTCTCAAATTTATATATAAAATATAATAAAATATTTAATTTTTTTAAAATTTAAAATAATAATAATATTAAAAAATAATATTTCAATAATATTTTATTTTAATTTTAATTTTTATCTAAAATTATTTCATTTACTATCCAAACTCCATCTAGAAGTTTTTATTTTAAATAGGATATTCTTCTAAACCTGCGGGTTGGGAAAATATTCTTAAATTAGTAAGGAAAAATTGCCATAGGAAAAATTTCTCTACAAGTCTTAAAAAAATCGTGAAGAGCGTTGTGATTAAATTAAAACATTGGTATTAAAAATTGTCGGTAGAACAAATTATGAAAGTCGATCTATAGGCACAATAACAATAAATCAAATATGACAATAATGCCCTCCATAAAAAGGATGGATCGAGAATATCATAGGAAAAAAGACCTGCCAACCCAGTCAAAAAAGTAGGCGATATAATGTGAGCAAATGATAAAGATAAATATGTCATGAGACCTATTAAAAAAGTGTATTCATTTTTACACATGGATCACGACTAATATGAAATTTTGTAAGTAGGACCTCTATCTGCACATATAGAGTTTGGAAAAATGAAAAAATTTTGTAGGTAGGACCTACACCTGCACATATAGAGTTAGGTTGGTTAAGCCAAAAAATTTTGCATGTGCCAAAAGTTGGGAATATTAAAAATGACTAAAAAAACATGCATATTTGCAAAACAACACCCCTACTATTTCTATACGGGAATTTGCAATTATTATGAATCTGCCATATCAACTCTATAAATAATTTAATTAATAAATAAGTATGTAATATATTTTGACATGTTGAACAGAAATATTAACTCATTTGTCTACAATTCTTGGCTATCCAAATTAGATAGGTGGTTAATTTATTGAAGATGAAAAGTATTGTGACAACAGAAAAATGTAATCCGATCAAATCAAATGACGAATAAAAAACTAATGGAGATTAAAGGATTTGGTTAAATTATGGTATTAAAAATCGTCGGTAGAACAAATTAATTCGATCAAACAAGATAGATACAAGATCAGTAAATTAAAGATGACAATCATGCTATTCGAAAAGGGGTGTATTGAGAAGCTCTGAGAAAAAACATGTACTTATAGCCAATCAATAAAGATGGGTAGAAAAATCAGTAACTAAATGATAAAAATAAATGCATATATCTTGAGTCATAAAGGGAAGGATTTGGTTAAATTGTGATATTAAAAATTGTTAGAGGAACAAATTATGAAATTCGATCAAAGGAGATAGATACAAGAACAGTAAACCGAATATGACAATAATGCTGTCTGGAAAGGGTGGATCGAGAATCTCTAAAAAAAAATTAGCACATACTTACAGCCAATCAATAAAGATTGGCGGAAAAATGAGTAACCGAATGACAACAATAAGTCATCATGAGACCCACCAAATGTATTGCGTTAATTTTAATTTACACATGGATGAGGACCAAAGTGTAATCTTGTAGGACCTAGCTCTACACATATATCTCTTCACATTTATTATAGAGTTTGAATAGTGTGTAGAAATTAGATGAGTTGAAATAAAAGTTAAAAAGTTAAATAAAATATTATTTTTATTTTAAAATTTTAAAAATTAAAATTTTTATTATATTTTATGTAAAAATTTATTAAAATTATAATAATAAAATAAAACGAGATAGGTCGTCCAAACCGAGCTTAATGGAGGAAAAAACAAAAACTTACGACCAATTAAAAAAAAGTACGACAGAGAAAAGAAAAAAGCTCAAAAAAAGCATGAAAGACGATAAAATGATAAGGACCCACCAAACTAAGCGTGTTTTGATTTGATTTTTCAGTCACAAGTCGTCGGTGTCCATCAGTGGGACCGTTGTAGGGTCATGTTATTTGACAAATATTACTACCTCGAGTTCAAGTATTCACATCTCTATTCTCTTCATGATCCATTTAAATATATATAAATATATATATATATATATATTTAATAAGGATCGTTCATATTAACTGATTACGAGTTTTTATTTTAAATAGGATACAATTTTCTTCCAAATTGGATTGAAGAAAACGTCTTCGAATTAATATAAACAAAATGATTATTTGTCTTCTAGCATGTAACTAGGAACACACGCTCCTTTTAAAAAAAAAATTAAGGGCGCATGTAAATTTGAACTTTGAATATTAAAAAAATATGTGCTTTTCATGTGTTTAACAGACTTTTGTTATTTCTAGAAATGGGTTAAAGAAAATCTATAGTTGGAGGAAAATTATGTTCTTCCAACAAGGTGGCAAGAGCATTTACGTTAGTTTCTTTATTTTATTCTTTTAAATATATAAGCAAATTTCATTTTTTTTTTATTTGACATGACTTTTACAGTATATTATATATCAATTTATCTGTTTTTTTCTTATAATTTAAATAATATTTTATTATTATTTTTAAATATTTATTTTCTACCAATAAATTTGCAAAATCATATATTTTCTTATATTTGCAATATGTTTTTATATACAATGTAATATAATTCAATCATATACACACAAAATAAAAACATATAAGCCAAATAAAAATTTAAATTAATATCAAAATATGAAAAAATTGGATAAAAAATATTTCCAATATATTTGTTAGAGGAAAATGAAATAGATGAGTTTTAAATGATAAACAATAAAAAGAATTTACTTACATGGTAAAAATCAAAATAAAAAAAATAAGATAGTAAATAAAATTTAAATAATAAAAATATTTATAGAATGAACAGTACCCATTACAGCAGGTTAATGTAATAATATCTAATGTTTTCTATAATTTCTCATATACAAAGATATATAAATAAATATATATATATATATATATATTCTTATTCGTTTGTCTCTCTTTTGACCTTTTATGAAGCAAATATAAAGTATTTTTTGGCGGATTGTTTTTCAAGGGCTATATTTTAAGAATCCATGACTTTGACCACTACCATTTTTCTATGAGAAAAGAGATCATTGCTAGAAGATGGGCAGAAGAACGGTAACTTCCTCCTAATATCTTAAATCAATACTTCAAATGTTATGCATAAAAAATTACATAATTCAGGATAGGAGAAAGAGTTATTTCCTATTTGCTATAACGATTCGAGCTTTGATCAATGTAGTTTGGTGATTAGTGCTCCAAATAGTGGTTCGGTGCAGTCGTATGGTGTCAGTATGTATATCATGACTGTATATAAAAAATAAAGACAGAAAAAATAAGAGATTGTGATATAAAAATTTATGTTATTTGACTTAATATCTACTTTTACTTACAAGTATTTAAGAGAAAAAATATACCATAATATGCATGTTTACTGTCTTTCATAATCTCTAATTTTTTACTGTATAATAAAAATCTTAAGTATATTTACTGAAAAATACTTCCTTGCTAGAGCTTCCTTCTTCAAGAGGTTGGAAAGTGAAATCGTTTGCACTTGCTTTTTTTATTTGACCTCTTCTGGCGTGCACCTCGACCCTGGTGAGGGTCCTCCACTTTGTGCTTTTGCTGCTTTTTCCATTCCCCTCCCATCATTTCCCGCTTTTCTCTCATATTGTCTCCCTTATGGTCCCTCCTTGTCCCCATCATTCTCTCTTGTCTTTTATAGATATTTTATGTTCTTAAGTCCAATCATAAATTAATTGAGTTTTACTGTTGATTATAGAAAAAAATTAATGCATTTAATTTGTTTGGCAGTATGATTTCAGGCATTTTTCTACTTATCATTTTCTTTACGAATAATATTATATACAGTTATTTTTATATATTTTTTACACATTCTATTAATATAGTTAATTGGATTAATTTTTTTAATATATAATTAATCATATTATTAAAATACACAAAAAAATACATAAAAGTGACTGTACATAAAATTTTTATTTTATAATTTCTTAGAGTTTTTCTTTTTCAAAATTCTATAATAAATTCTGAAGATATATTATATCATGTGTAGATCTAGGTCTTGCTTCAAAGATTCTATAGTGGTCATGATTTATATGCAAACCTTATCGCTACTTTGATGGTTCTCATAAACACTTATTTTTATCATTTGCTCATTTTTCCGCCCTACTTTATTGATTAGCTGTAGATGCATGTTTTTTTCTTCTAAACTTGATTCAACCTTTTTATGGACAACATTATTGTCAAATGTACTACAGAAATATTAAATTATTACTCTGCAATTCTTAGCTATCCAAATTAAGTAGGTGGTCAATTCGTCATTGAAAAATATTGTGACAACAAAAAAATATAGTCCAATCAAATCAGACGACCAATAAAAAAGCAAGGGAGATTAAAGAATTGAGTTAAATTGTGGTATTAAAAATTGTCGGTGGAACAAATTATGAAATTTGATCAAAGATAGATACAAGAACAGTAAATCAAACCAAGACATACTATATATGTTGAACTGTTTTTAAATAGAAGCTATATAATAGTAGATCAACAAGTAAACACCATAAATTAACTATGACTATATATGTTTTGAGTACTTCTATAGGGCATCCTACACCACACACCTTATGTGCATTTCCTTTTTTTTTTTTTAATATGAAATACTAAAACGCTAAAACTTTTAAACTCTTTTTCCCCCTTTCCCCCACTTTCTCCCCTTCGCCAGACTTCGCTCCCTCCTTCGGCATTCTCTCCTCCATCAATCTCACCCGAGTCTTCTACGTCTGCCATCGTCTGTTGCCGTCGAGGAAACCGACTGACCGAAAGCAAGATTGATCCAGCAGTTTGTTTTCTTCGTCTTCTCTCCCTCTACCGCCGATGAAAGCTACCATTTCTCTCCATTTCATTTTCCCGGTAAATATCTCTTAAATTCTAACGAATTTTTCTCATACCCATTCTATATATGTGTTTCTGTTGTGTGTTTATGTAGTTCTTGAATGTGTTTTTGGTTGCTGATTTTTCTGTTTTTTGGATCTATGGTTGGTTGTGGTTGGTTGCTAATTTTGGGCATTTTTCTGTTCCTACACCTAACGTGAGACAAAATAAAGACTTTGTATCAAGAAAATAAGTTTCAAATGTAAATACTTGGAAAAACAATATCACTATAGAACTTGCTAGCAAAAGGAAAATAAGTTTGTAATGTAAAACTACCTATTCCTTGCCAGCAAACTCATTGTCGGGAGTGAGAAAGAGCATGCGGTGGCACTCCGTCCTGCCAAAGGAAATATAATATTTTCATTTGCAAGATAGATTGATATAAATAAACTTATGTAATTGAAGAAAATGATGATCTGCGATAGCTCACAAATTCACATGTTTGACACTTGTGTGATTTGATAAGCTTACGATTTCAAGCCCTGTTCAATAGAAAAACTTTGATCTTTTAATAGCAGTATATTTTACAATCTAACCAATCAACAACCACGCTTGATATTTCAGAAAGCAGACTTTCAAGCAAAAAAAAAAGAGGCTTTTACTTTTGGTCATGGGTTGCTGTGCTTACTCATTCTTCTCTTTCAGATTTCTTTTAAAAATTGGCATGGGAAAAAGATATTTTAACGAATTCCTTTGTATATAGAGAATATTTGTGTTGCTTGTGCTCCAGTTTCAAATATATATATATATACACACACACACCACACAGTTGAATAGAGGTTCTCCACTACTGCAGCATGAATTAATATATTGCATAATGGCTAGGAGAATGCATGCTTGGGGCATTCTCGAGACACAATTTGTGACGCCCCCAAATTCCGTTTGGGATCGGACGGACATTTGAAGCGTCGAGACATGTAACACAAGGTTACCTGCCCCCGTTCATGACATATAAGATGCAATAATCCTAACATGCATCTAACATTATGCAATATTCGCAGCGGATAATTTTTTTTTTTAGCAATACTATGCACCAAACTGAAAATATCCCAATACTTAAAACATACTTCATACATAAAGATCCATTGAATAACTAAGATCACAGCACTATTCCAAAATAGTTATGATCCAAAAGTACTGGAGATGCAACTCCATCGTACAAGTAGTAATTTAACTACTATATTAACATTAACGACGCACCGTCGTTCAGTCGACTGTGTCTAGTTGGTCAGCTCCTGATCCTCCTTCAGGTCCTGTAACAAGATCTACCATTCGGGGGGAATGGTAGTTGGGACTACCACAGTGAGATTTGATTACAAATCTCAGCAAGTTAACAAAAAACTTCCATACAGACTAATGATGCATGTATGACAGTAAAAGCATAAATGCATAATCAAAATCATAAGTAATTAAAGCATAACTTAGCGTACAACATAGCATAATTGACATAGCTTAAATTGAATCATGAACTGAACTTGACTTGACATGAACTTGATCTGAAACTTGACTTAGCATGAACTTGCTCTGAAACTTGAATTTAACATGAAAAATACATACTCCACAGTTGTTGTGGCCCCATGTATTCTACGTGTAAATACATACTCCACAGTTGTTGTGGCCCCATGTATTCTACACAAACTTGACTTAACATTAAAAATACATACTCCACAGTTGTTGTGGCCCCATGTATTCTATGTGTAAATACATACTCCACAGTTGTTGTGGCCCCATGTATTCTATACATCACTATGCAGTTAAATACATACTCCACAGTTGTTGTGGCACCATGTATTCTACATAAACTTGACTTAACAAGAAAAATACATACTCCACAGTTGTTGTGGCCCCATGTATTTTACGCATCACAATTGTAGTTAAATACATAACCAACTTGAGATAGTAACATTTCGTAACATGGCATAACATATAACAGACAACATATTTAACATGACATATTTGTAATGTATAGTAATACATGACAGAATATATTGTGTAACAGATAAAAATTGATGACAGAATAAATTCTGTATAATAGACAATTACATGATAACTTGGCATGGTATGACATATATGATAACATACATACATACACTGTAATTCTTTTACTTAGCACACATACACAGTAGACTGCTAGTAAGTTAAAAGCTAACTTACCTCGATCTCCGCGTTTCTTATAAAACTTCAAGTGCGATCACGAGGAACTGTAATTAGTGATTCTAAAAATTAGAACTAAATCACTAATAATTTGAAATATGGAAAAATATTAACTTAAAGAGTAAAATTTTCATTTTACTCTCTACATGTGGGAAATTGACCGTTTTACCCATAACTTAAGGATTTTGCATACTAACTTCAAAAGTTTCCAAAATTTACATTCCTCATGTAAATTTTGTCCTAAACTTAAATATCAACTCATAAAAATTTAAAACAAAACACAACCATGAAGAACACACTATGGTCGAAACATCCATAGGCCATTTCCCTTTATTTTTGTTGCAATTCCTTCCAACTTCAAAACTCATGCTTAAACCAAAATTTTGCAACAAACATCTTCCAATCCTAAGTTCAAAACCATACTTAAAACATCCATTTAGAAAAATCTAATAATCAACACCAAACTTTTTTGTAAAAAGATCCAAGCATTTGAATTACAAGTTTTGACCTTAAATCAAAACATCTCCAAGAATTTCAAAAATCAAATCTTACTTCTAACATATTCATAATATCATCCTAACATCAACCATGCTTTAAATCATCAAACTAAAGTCACCAAAATCACAAAATAACATTTGGAGTTTTTGGTTTTACACTTAGTCCAAAAACATGAGCTTTTTCCTCAACTAGTTTTGATAAATCTCTTGATCTATGACTTATAAATATATGATCTTCAAACCAAACCATTACATGGTTTAAAAAGATGTCCTAAAACATATACAAGCTTCTAATTCAAGATCACATGGTTTAGAAATTAACTAAAAGATAAATTTAGCCAAGAATATCCACACTTTGGCTTATCTGAATAACTCTTTGCATAAAATTTCATATCTTTGAAACTAACATCAAATATCTTCAAAATAATAATATAACATGTATATAAGATGTTTAGGATCCTCCAATAAAATTATCAAAGTCATTAGAATAGGTTTAGACCACCAAAGAGTTAAACTTTCTCAAAACAGAAACTGTTTTTCCTCTTCCAGTTTCTAAGTTTCTAAATCTAAGAACATCTTTCATCAAAACCTTTAATCATGCAAAAATCCTCAACCAATAGTCACATATACATGTTAACAATACTCCATAAAAATTTCGGATCAATATCTATCCATTAGCTTGGTCAAAAACTCCAAACTATAACATATTCTCCAGTTTATCTCCCAGAATGACCTTTCTATAGTTTACACAATATTTGACCGACCAAATGATCTTCAAATGGGGCAAATAAGATATCCATGTAAACTAGACTCAAAAAGGAACAACTTATATGAAGGAGACTTTATGATAAAACACTTACAACAGCTTCGAAATGGGCGTGCAAAAGATCTCCTAAAATCTGTCCGAGAGAGAGTGTTTGATAATCTTTTATTAGAAGGAGTAATTGAAGATAAGTTCATGGGTGCTGGCTAGACACATTTATGGACGAGATAAGGGAGGTGATAAGGCTGGAGTTGAGAGTTGAGTGTGGTTTTCTCCTACCCAAAATATCTATAAAAGATTATCTCATAATATTCTATCCAATAATATCTACAAAAAATCAACTTAAGATATTTTTATCTAATAATATCTATAAAAATCAACTCAAAATATTTTTACCCAATAATATTCACGAAAATTACCTCAAGATATTTCTTTTTATCCAATAATATCTACAGTTTTGAACAGACGTTTTGTCCGAAAATGTGAAAAAAAGTTATTGCGCCATAAGACTTTAAATAACCCTCCGAGTCTAATGGCACAAATCATAATACATTTTGACACTTCTAACTATCTCCAATAATCAAAAAATACACTTCTGATACCATAGTAAATAATAACACTAACTATGTAGTTAGACAAAAACCTATACGATTAATGGATTCGTGAAAACTTATGGGTTTTTCACGAGATTCCTAAAGTTAATAGAAATTTCACAATTGAATTTCTAGCGGGCTGTTACACAATTCTTATTATTATTATACATAGATCTATCTAGTTACTTTTACAATAATTGGTTGGCTTTGCAGACATGCAAATTTGGTAAATCTTCTCGAGTCTTCCTCTCCAAACTTTATTCTTTAGATCAAATAAAGGATTTTTTTTTTTTTATCGAAATGGGTTCTTCACTTCTCTTAATCCACGATGCATTTGCCTAACAGTCCAGCATGAGCATTAGTTCAAACCCTGCCTTTGCTAAAAAAATAAAGAAAGAGATCATGAAATGCCCATGATTATAAACAGAGCAGCAGCTATAGCTAACAGGCTCGTGAGGAGAGAGCTAACATGATAATCTCAGCTCTCAAGAAAGGAAATATATTAAGCAAGTATCTATGACTTTTGACCACTGTTGATGCTATAATTGTAGATGAGTGGTGTTGCTAAAATGGTTCTTGGCATCATTCTAGGTATCGATAAACAATCCTACTGGTATGGAAACAAGTTCTCTCTCTCATTCAAAATCTTGAGTAGCTTACCTCATACGGGAGTGCCCAGCGTGCATAGCCACAACAGTACACTACCTTTTATTTCAGGTAAGAAATCCTCTTGGCCTTATTTTGTAACTATATATCTCACCTTCTTCTTACAATTAAGAGATCTTGAATTTGTGTATGTGTCATTGTTAGTTGTAACATCCTAATGGTTGAAGAGGAAGACAAATGGCCACTCAAGCCTTCTACATCGATTTCACCGACCCAAGTATGATTATTTAATTGTTTCTACCTTCATTTTCGAAAGTTATTAAACACGTGGTATTAAATATTATTTGTGTTGTTTCAGGTGTGTGACCATATCGATGCGATGCAATTCCATGGAGATAGGTGCTTATATTAGACAATGTATAAAAATCTTAATTATTAGTATGCTGGTCAACTATTAGTGTGCGATGTTATTGACTGGACCATGCTCATGTTTCTTGGCAACATTGTGTGACTAGACAGGCAATAGCTGATTTTTTGGCAGTATCGTGTGATTGGACTTGTACAAATTTTTTTGTGGATATAAATATTGGCAACTTGTGTAGATAAACTTGGCTAGATTGTTTATAATGTTTTTATGAATGAGGATTATATCTACGCCAAGTCTTTTCCTTAGATAATTTATCTCCTTGTAATGTAAATTTGCTTTCAATGGATCATTTTATGACTGGAGTCCAAACATTTGTTTTTTAAAGTTTAGCGAGGCCAAAAAGTAATCATATTGAAGCTTAGTTTGACATTATGTTCATAGTGGATTCCACTTAAGCTAATTCTTCCACCAAATCATGACAACTCACAAAGCTCCCCCTCCTCTGATCACCTACGAAAAGGTGATCTTGCTTTAAAAAGTTATAAAACTTGCAGGTGTACTACCGCCTCTAAGATCTAACCATTAAGATAGACACAAAAATAAGTGAAGTGATACACCGATACCATAACTTTTTTATAGAATCAAAGCAGAAACATTAAAAAAGAAGCACATTTTATTGAATAATTTTTTCTTATATTACAAAATCATACATCATGAGTAGACATTCATCCCGTTAAAGATGACTACAATGCCGACATCTACCACAGAATTGTTACAAATTACAAATGTAACTCCTCGTTGAGGGCTGAAAGCTATCCTTGTTAATAAGTCAAGAGAATTTTGAGTGTGCCTTCAGGATAACTTCAACCACAGCTTCCTTCAACCTTAACAACTCCATCGCATAGCTCCGAGGTAAAGCATCAAAGGCATATCAGAAACAAGGAATATCTAGCTTGCTAAATTTCAGAGTTGGAAGAAGCAAAGATCAAACTCACGGTTTGGCAATCTCAGTAATATCAAATCGAGGGTCAAGGCCCTTTCCAAATTAATGCCATCCAAAACTGTAGAGATGATAATATTTTACTGGTCTAAGGTTCATGTAGCAAGTACAATTCACAACAATCAAGCCGGCAATCTCTTATCATATTACCTGAAAATGCTCTAACAAATGTGAATGTGGCGGGAAATTGAAAGGGCTGATCTGCTGCAATAGCTAATAGATCTTCCCCTGTTAGGAAATTGAAAGGTTCATGTAGTAGGACATTTTTGTTTATTGACATTAGACAATTCGGCAGGAAACAAAATGTCTAATATATAATTAGCAGGACATTTTTGTTAATTGATACTACCCAAGAGCTCCATCTTTTGTTTTTTCATAGGTAAATAGGACTGCTTTAAAAAATAATGAATAAAAAGCTCCATATTTTATTTAAGACTCAAAAAGAAAAAAACATTAGCATTCCCAATCAATACACACAAGGCCTAGCTGTACTCAATCCCACCCTATATATGATTAAATTCATTAAATTCAAGCATCATTCTTGGTTTACAGAAGGATTTGACAACAGCTAATATCTTCCTTTCTATTGAATTTCTAAATGACTTGTGTCAGATCTATAATGCAATAAATTAAGCCCACTGGAAGCATTGTTAGTATTCTTTGGGTAATACACTTGACCTGACATGGTGGCATTTCCCCAAAGTGAGCTCTTGAGGCATCACTGAACTTATGCTTATTTCTGTTTTCAAAAAAAGTTAATGGAATAAACTACTAAAGAAAGTAAAAGCATCAACACATTAGAAAATTTGAAAGAGAAGACAAGAAAAAATCGAGCACCTGTTAAGGAAGAACTGTGTTGTCCGTCCCTGGCAGCAATCATATCTCCAGTAGTAGGTACAAGAACACCCATTTGAATCATTGCCTGAAGCACCTGCACTAGCATAAGATTTCCCTCGGAGAGGGAGAAATTTGCAGTGACTCGGGGAGATATTTACCCCGTCACTGTACTGAGGAATCAAAAACCAGGTTTTGGTTGGAAACTTACTGTGGCGTAGCCACAGATCTGGATGCAGGGACGGTCTTCTCTTCGACATCGACTAGAGTTTGCAAGGGACGACTTTGCCCTAGAATCACAGAGAGGAGTGCGAAAGAGAGGAGTACAGAGAGAGAGAGTGAGAGAGAGAATCAAGAGAGAGGGGGCATGAGGAGAGGAACTGAGGAAGGCTTCCAGTGGATGAAATCGGGCATGAGGAGAGGAAGGTTGTTTCAGTGGAGGAAATCGAACAGATCGAGAGGAACTTCCAGTGACTACAAACCGTGATGTGGCGCCCAGACCGGGTTCGCCACATCACGTGTGCGCTGTAGAAAACTTAAGCCGGCTGCTGAATAGAGTTTCTCATATGTTTTATTTCACAAATAACGTGAATGAAAGCTCCCTGCCCAATGACTTTAAAAGAAAGAAAGACACGTGATTGTCGGTTCCACAAACTCTACGTTGGAAAGCGATATTCCAGCTGCTGTGTATATATTATGGATGATTTTCTTTCTCTGTCAGAATTCTCAACCTTTCTTGAGAGAAAACAATATATATATATATATATATATATATATTATAGAAAGCCCCCTCCCATAATTAACGGAGCTTTATGTATTGAGTTTTGCTACATATAAGTACAGTCGCATACTAATCTGTGTATCAATATTGATTTATTCATACTTAAAATTTAAATTAATATTGTTTTCAATAAAATTTACTTTTTGATCAATCACATCATATTAGTGTACAGATTAGTGCATAATTATGTTTGCAATTATATAAAATGTTTGTCAAATTAGTCTCACAAAACAGTTTGTCAAATTTTAAAAAAAAAAAGTTTGTTTTTTTTTATCATTAATCTTTTTTTTTTTTTTTTTAAAAAAAGACAAAATAAAATGTCTCAGTAACTTAATAATATGTAGAATAGCATTGTGACAAAAAAATTTGTTTTTATATATTTGAAAATGATTTTTTTGGATTGTTGTTGAAGCCATTTCCACTAACATGAAGAAAAATAAAATTTTTTTTTATTACAAATTACTGATCTGCAACATAACGGCCCACCAAAAATTTAATAAAACTCAAATGGCAAAGAACATGATCCCAAACCAGAAACTTTTGAGATTACCTGCATGATTGAATAAAATATGTTTAAGTTAAAAAAGTGCATTATGATAATAATGTTTAGATTACTTTTTAAGGTATAGAACCACCAAAATTTTTCCTTATTTGTTTCCTCTATAATAATGATTGGAACTAAAAAGTAAGAGCTTGCCCAAGAGTGCAACCGGTAGTGCAACCTTATTTTAATTAATGATGTTTATAGCCAATCTTATTTTTGGGTACAATTCCATTACATTATTAACTATTGTGTATGAGATTTTTGTTCTCTAAATAACACATTTTTCATGATATTAGGTGAAGTAAAAATTTGAAAGATGAGTATTTCTAGGGATAATGTTGAGGTATTTGATTCTGCAAATTCTAGTGCCGATGAAGTTGAAATAATTGAAGATTTGGATGTTGAGGTTGAAGAAGATAAGAGCTTGCCCAATAAACCAAATACCGGGTCATCTTCATATGTGGAGCCGTATGTGGGGTTACAATTTGATGATGCAGAAGATGCACATACTTGCTATAAAGCCTTCTCTAGACGAACTGGTTTTAGCATTCGAACAAACCATACCCGATTGGCAAAGGAAGACAGATCACTAATTGGGGTAGAATATGTTTGTTCAAGGGAAGGGTTCCGTCGCCAGAATTTGAAATCGAAAGATAGAGCAAGACCCGAGACTGCAGAAACAAAAATTGGGTGTAAAGCAATGATGACAATAAGGAAGGATGGAGAAAAATGCGTTGTGTCCAAGTTTGTACTCCAGCATAATCATGAGCTGCTGACACCTAGGAGTACAAGTTTTATGCGTGGGCATAGACGGGTAACACCAGCGCAAAAAAATTTAATAGACACACTAAATGAGTCGGTGATACCAACACGGAAAATAATGTCCGTCTTGAGTAAGGAGTCTGGTGGTGACTATAATATTGGTTGCATTAATAAAGATGTTCAAAATTATTTGGGCAATCGAAGGAGACAGTTCCTGGGAGAGGGAGACTCACAAAGCCTGTACACTTACTTTTTGGAAAGCGAACGTAATAGTCCAGGTTTTGTGTATTCGATCCAAGTTGATGAAAATGGATCGATGAGAAATTGCTTTTGGGCAGATGCTAGATCACGGGCTGCATATCAGTATTTTGGGGACGTTGTGACTTTTGATGCCACGTACCTCACCTATGGGGGAACCAAGCTCAACTATATTTCACATAGATTCACAACCGGGCTCTATCTCAACTGCGTTTGACATGTTTGAATACTATGTCACTTGGTATATTTGTATTTCTCATTTTTTATTTATTCGTCTTTTAATATGAACTTCTTTTTTTGTTTGTAGGAATATGCCAGAAAGTTATGCAACTGCTTTTGACATGTCTCAAGATCCGACCATGTCACAGGATCAAGACTTTGGTGCTTCGTGGAATTTTCACGCATCACAAAATCATTAATTCATTCATGTCCAAGCTTTGGATGAAATGCTTTTGTTGGAGTTGCTTCGTGGATTATGACACATTTTGAGAAACCATTTTGATATATTTTAAAATGTTTGACATATTTTAGATTGTTGTTAATGACAACTTTTGAGAAGCCATTGTATTTGTTAATGTTAATGCTACTACTTTAAGTTCAACCAAAGTATTCACATGCCATTTTAAAATGAAAGTAATTGTCAGTTTATCATTGTGAAAGTATTCACAGGTTCGTATCTCTATTTACGCTTGGTTATTTATTTTATTAACAAGTTCTACTACTTTAATTGTTACCAAAGTATTGCATGTCTTTTTAAAGTGAAAGTAATTTTTACTTTATTATTGTGAAAGTATTCACATGCTCATGTCTCTATTTATATTATTGTGAAAGTATTCACATGCTCATATTTCTATTTACTCTTTGTTATTTATTTTATTAACAGTTTCTACTATCAAGACCATTGAAATCATCCTATCAAGAAACTAGATTGCAAGATCGAACTTCCCAAGTCTACACGAGTGATAAATGAAAATCTCAAAGGTTAATGGATTTGGAAGACAATTCCTTTCTTGCATTTCTTCAAGTAGTTGACAAGCTTCATCTGTTTTGTCACTCCTACATAAACTACTAAGTAGGTAGTTGTAAGTGTTGACAATTGGATCACAACCCATTTGCCTCATCTCATCAAGTATTCCCTTGGCTCATTCGAAATCACGTCTCCGACACTTCTCCTTAATCAAAATGTTGTAATAACTGGTTTTCCTCTCAGTAATTTCCATCACAAACTTGGTCATTTCAAAGGAACCCAAACTGTTGAGCATTTCAATCAACGAGTGAACCTCGGAGGTTCGAGATGACCCGCCGACTTCATTCAGCACCTCTACAACTCTTCTTATAGAACACATAATGGAATCCTTGTTGGAAATGAAAACGGGTAAGAATCCAAGCAAAAAAACGTAAGGAAGACACTCTTTCCCAACTCAAAACCAGAAAAATCTCAATAACTAAAGAAATAGATAAACTCAGATTCATTGAATCCAACTTGAACTCCTTTCGAATCGCATTCGATCTAATCCCATTAATACCCATTTTTTCAGATTTTACATTTTCACTTGAAGTCATTGTTTCTATCGCAGATGAAACTAAAAACCAACGAAAGCACCTACACAACCGTCCTGCGTCCCCGTCGCGGCATCCAATCCCACGTGGCAAAAAGCCAACGACGTCGTTTCTTCTGCATCGAGAAACTACCCAACACTTCTTGCTTCCGCCACAAGGCCAAGCCTCTCCCGGTCGTCGTCACGACACTACCATCACTGAAGGTGTTCCACTGCCCAGCCCCATGAAAGAGCTGCAACCACCGTGTTTCCGTTTCCCCCTCAAAAATTGCCAGCCTCCATCTCACGTAATGCCTCTGCTCAGCCACCGTGAAACCACCATGGTTAGCACCACAATGAGCCACTGCATCCTCCCACGCCACCACCCCATCCCACGAAGGACCGCATAGCCGCAACCCAGCCTCCCCGCACCTAATGCCATGGCGACCACCAAACATGCGTTCATGGAAGCCACGACGGATCAACTGTGAGCCTTCACCACGGACAGCCCCGCGCATGACCACATTGCCCACACCTCACCGCCAACCTTCTCCTTAACCACCCGTGGTGCCACCGCCGTAACCCAGTTGTAAACCACGTAGATCCACCGTTGGCCATCTCCGAAAGGCCCCTGTTTTAGCTCTCCGAAACAGAGCAATCCTATTGCTAGTCCTTAACCCTTTTCGGTGCCAACAGCCACAACGAGGGACATACAGTGGCACCAGTTAGACTGACCGTAGAAGACGCCGGTAGTGCCACCCCAAGTCCACCGTGTCCCTCTTGGTAAGTCCATCCCGATCCTTCCCAAAGTCTTCTCTCACGTTGTTTCTCTCTCTGTGTGCTCACTGCTTAGCCACCCAATTCTATCGAATCTCATCCGCCGCATTCTCCTATTCTTGGTAAGCCCCTGCCGCTCCTCTACAAACCAAAAAAAAGGGGGAAGGTTGCATTGTTTTCGTGGGGCTGGGCAATGGAACACTTCGGTGATGGTGGTGCAAGCCGGTTGTGTATAGCGTTTCTGTTATAATAATTTCAAGAGAAACCAACGAAAGGGAGAGAAATAGTCTGTGAGGGACAAAAGAGAGAGAGTGCAAGTGTGAAATGAATTGTGAAATGAAGTGTGAAATGACGTGAAATAAAGTGTGAAAGGAAGACTTCTGCAGAATTGAGAGCAATCCTCTCATATGCGGATCATGATACTATATGAGACTTTTACGTGTCTCTTATTTATTGGTTGGTGTAATTTTAAGTTTTACACCAGTTCTGACTCGAAGCTTTTCTCATTGGAGAAACGTCGTAAATTATAACACTTTATATATTCCGCTTTACTTTTTTATAAGTGTAGCGCTACCAGCCAGTTCGGGGTGAATTTTGTTTTCACACCCGCCAATCATGAATAGCCACGTAAGCATTCCAACAAATTTCAAGTTATACCCGCATACAGGTAACCTAAAGGGCATTGCGTCTATTTTCTCACAATATTTTTTGCACCTGCGACCTTCCATCTCCACTGGCCAGCTTCATCATACAAGAAAGGTTCACGAAATCTGAACCCTAGCTGTTACTAATTTACTTGTCTTGGCACGTGGCAGAGCTTTTGAGGTTCCTACTTCGATTTCTTCAGGCACAAAACATAATGTATTTTATTGCAAGAACAGGGAAGAGCAACTTCAAAACCAAGGGCCATGGTTAAAAAAAATAAAAACTTGTTTCTTATTCAACAGAATATTCTGAACCTTTCCACATAGGTACATCAACTCAGAGAAGGAACCATGGTCTCTCACGTTATCCTTCAGCATTTTCTCTAATCTCTACTCCAAAATTCGATCAATCAAACAGGGGCGGCCCAATATGATGTTGGCCTAAGGCGGAAATTTTGAGCGAGGAATTTTTATTTTAAAATAAATAATTTTAAATTTAATTTTTACATTATTTTTTATTTAAAAATTATTCCTATCCTTTTGCAAAGTAAATTACTTATTATAATTTTATATCACATTTTCAACTAAAGATCGACTTAATTTTTATTAGAAAATTTATCGGTTTGGAGAGAATTTGATCTAATTTAATTTTACAAGACATGCTTTAGACTCTAGTTTAGATTCAGAGATGAGATGAGATGGTTTTAGATGAAAAATGAAAGTTAAATAAAATATTGTTAGAATATTATTTTTTAATATTATTATTGTTTTGAAATTTGAAAAAATTGAATTGTTTATTATATTTTGTGCAAAAATTTAAAAAAAGTGTAATGATGAAATAAGGTGAGATAAAATACTTTTCAAATCGAGACCTTAGAAACATTTATAATCACTATTTCAATAAAGTTTTATAAACAATCTACGCATTTAGAAAAATTTTGGCCCTTACCTCTTTAAAGGATAATATAAAAACATTGTATGAACAGTACTCGAAGATTGGATTTTCCTATTTATAATTTTTATATTATATATTAAATTAATAATGACAAAGGAGAAGTGCATTTTTACAAAGAGAGTATGAGAGATAATTATTGCATGAAGATATTTTTAAAACTAGTAATGACGTAATATTTATTTGATACTTTTGATTTTTTTATTGAGTTAATTTGTTTTTTTAGTTACATCTTTTTTTCTCTTTTTAATTAATTTTACTTAAAATTTATTTTTAGACCTTCTTCCACTAAGGCTCAGGCAATCGCCTAAGTTGCCTAATGGAGCCGGCCCTGCAATCTAACAATGGAATATTATGAGCACTCGATCGACTGTAAGGTTCTCTCTTTTTAGAATCTATAGATCCAATCCATTCGCTGGCAAGCTCTGAGAAACAAACTACTTAGCTAGGCTCCGTTTGTATAAAAGATTATTATTTTTACATATTCTCAAAAATCGATCAAACATAAAATATTTTTTAATTTTTAATTTTTTATCTAATAATTACTTAATCATTATAATCTTTTTAAATTATCAAATAAAACATAAAACAACAATACAACTTTTTCAAATTTTAAAATAAGAATATTATTAAAAATTATATTAAAAAAATATTTTAACTTTATTATATTTTTATTTAACTTTTTATCTCTTATTTTTCAAAACCCAATAAAATATTTGAATTCAAATTATTTCATTACTATTCATAAACTATTATACTATTATTTACAATATTTTAAAATATTCTTAATATTCAAACGACCCTTAATTTTGAAGTGAATAATAATATATAATACAGACTTGTTAATATATAATGAAAAGTGTATTAATTAATTACTAATGCAATATTATATGCAGATAGATCGTGTACTGCGCAATTAAGATCAACTTAAAAATCAATTTCGCAAATAAACATAAGCTGTTATCAATTTCTGGTAATTTATGAAGCATTTCCTTTGCTCGGATGGATATTTTATTGTTTCTTTAATTTTATTATTTTACTTATTAATTACATTACTAACTTTTCCACAGCTTGGTCCATTATTGTCATTCACCTAGTCATCAACTCTTACACTCTCCCTATTATTTAAATGTGCATTTAATGGATAAAAAACCATTCGATTTTCAATTTCCCGAAAGGTCCTTCATGCAAGTTCCACATTCATCGTAGTTACACTACTACGTACACAAAAACTAGGATTGTTTTTTCTTTTTCTTATCCTATAAAAATTTAGGGTTTTTTTTGACGTTTTAGAATTATTTATTATATTTTATGTAAAAATTTATCAAAATTGTAATAATGAGATGAGATGGGTTGAGAGTGTTTTTAAAATCAAACAAGACAGTTAGATTTCAATTGTTTGTGTCTGAAAATCAATCTATAAATATAAATTATATATCATATATATAATTTTGAAAGTAAGAAAGTTCAATTCATGGAGATTAAAGTTCATTAATCTCCAATTGTGTCGTTTAGTCACCTAATTAACTTTCTAATTTTTATTTGCTAAAGTTCATTAATACACCACTGAATTCAATTTTATGCGGCTGCCTGATCACTATACAAAAGTAATTAGTGGTTTAGCTCTAGTTTTTAGTAAGAACTTGAACGGAGAAAGTAATTAATCTTCACCTATGATTTGAGAAGCCAATGGCGTGGCAATGATGACAAGAGATCAGCTACTAGAGTTATTTTATGATCAAGCCGGTGTATAGAGCACATTATCTATATATTATTTGAATTGTAAGAATTAATTTGTAAGACTCAAATTTTAAACTTTATTTTTCAAATCAAATTATGATATATATGTATTTTATTAGGTGTTTTCTATATACTAGAATAAAATATATCATGCTATTAATAATTAATTGGAAGCAAGCCGAACCCAAAATAGAAAATAAGTTGTTTTTTTTTTGTTGCTAAAATCTACCAGTATAACTTTTAGATAATTATAATTTTCAACCTTTTAAAATATGGTCTTAATATTTAAAAATATTAAATGATCGTTATTTCTACTACAGATACAAGATGGGGGAGTTTCACGGGTGAAGTAGGGATTTTTCTTTTCATATGCTATGATGCAGTGCAGAAATTTATTACGAGGAAGTCTGATGTGTCAAAAAATTATTGCTTTCCATTAAACCCACAACATAGGAATTTCCATTCCAAAGATGAACTCATGTTTTATTTCACTAACAACGGGAATGAAAGCTCCCTGCCCAATTGACTTCAAAAGAAAGAAATAAACGTGATTATTGGTTCCACAAACACTACGTTGGAAAGCGACATTCCAGCTGCTGCATATATATTATGGATGATTTTCTTTCTTCCTCAGAATTCTCAACCTTGCTTGAGAGAAAACAACATATATATTATAGAAGATTATAAAAGCAATATCAGAAATTAATAATGAATCACCACCCAAGTACGCTAGCTAGCTAGCAGGCTTTTCATAAAAGAATTAAAGAAATAAAGTGTATTTCCATATCTAATTTCTAGACCACGAACTAACAATGAGAAGGATTGAAAATGGTTTTCTCGATCTCTTCATTAAGATCAAGGCCATATGCATATTTATAGTAGCTAGCTACAATTGTTTATTGTATAGATATAAAAATAGTTTCACCATTGTCGATCATTAATTTTGATTTGGCAATATCTCTTTATCTTGCAGCTTGGCCTTATGTTTATTGAGGAAATCTATTGAGACTAGAGCATTACCATTAGAAGGGCCTCTAGTAGAATTGAAATTTCTTTAGTTCAGATATATTTTTCCATGTATATACATGATGGTTGCTCACCCATCACAAATGAGGTTGGATGTCTAGTACTATAAATAGGTTGGACTTTGTTGGTTCATCCTTGGAGGTAGAACCAACAAAGAGGGCCCATAGCTGGGTTTTCACAATAGAAAATTATATTGGGGTGAAGCAGTGGGTGAAAGTCTTCAATGATTGTTTTTATGTTGTAAGGAAACTTAACCACTAGTTTTGATGTTGTAAGGCAACTATTAATGACTTCCAATTTATATTAGAACACCGTCTTCTCTGTGTTGGATTGGACTCCCATCAACAATAGATGTTATTAAATTGGGAATGATGGGTTGGGGGGAAGTTGGCAAATAAATGTTGATAAAGTGGTTTGAATGTACCCCTGACCATGGGATTACGGTCCTTAAGTGGAAGGCAGTGGATTGGGTCAACCACATATTTGTATTCCAATAGGAGTAAGAGAAAAACTAGTTTAATATTGTGTGCAGATGGATTGGTTCTCATAGCAACCACGCCTATTTGATGGACTTGCATGATGGACATATTCTTTGAATTCCCAACTGGGGGCGAATATTTATTTTTTGTTTGTACTTTTTGTTGATTTGAAAAATTTCTAGTCTTATTTCACATATTAAGAAACCACATTAAATATGAGGTTTGTCGGGCTGTTAGAACTTATTCACAAGACTGGGCACACAAATCATTCTCTAATGTTAAAATGAAATTATAAGCTAATTTTATCCGGCACCTACACATGCTATTTATTTGCAATTTACTTACGACTCGGTACTAAATTTGATGGGGGCTCTAATTTGTTCCAAGGCCACTTGCAATCACCCCAATAATATATTCAAGGCCACCCACTAAAGCAAATAAAAGCAGAGGCATAGAGCCCACGAGCCATGAAAGTCCATTGGGGAAATGCACAAACATCATGGCCTAGCTGCCAAATCACTAGAGATCCAAAAGAAAAAAGATAAAGCAGAGCTTAACCATGATGAGGGAACAAAGAAACAACTGCTACACAAGTGCTATATCTATATTGTTTGGATTTTTTTAAAAATGCAACTTGGATGACCCACCAAAGACAAACAATCAACCCTACAGAAGTGTGCCACTAACACTTGAGGCAACATATTAATATCCATGAGTGTGAATACAAACTAACAGGCAAAAGCAGTTTATTGTGGTGCCAATGACCTGTCAGCACCCTCTGCATTCCCATAGTGGAGCAAACTCCATTTTAGTTCTTTCCTGTTTTGCAGTGGCAGTGTTGCTTAGGCAAATTCCAACTTGGATTTTCCATTCTAATAATTTCCTAGCTCAACCAAACTACAACTCCCCACCTATTAGCCACAATGTATGCATAATCTAAATTTTGTCAACATGCCAATACACTTCAAATAATGCAGATTTGATTTACAAAATAACAATGCCCCATCAGCTCAATGTAAACATCCATAAAATCAAATCAAAGTGACAAGAAATTCATTGAAATTGATATCCAACAACCATAAAATCAGATCAATGTAAACTTCCAGAAAATCAAACTCAAACCAAATGTTTGAAGCCCCAGATCAAACACATGCCAGGGCATGTGACGAGTTCCTCTTCTATTGAACCAGAGCCTCCATCCATGGCCAACCACCACACGGAAAACACAAAACAACCTGCTTGAAGTGGTGCGAAAATGTGTAGGGAAAAAGAAAAATTGGGTCTGAAAATGTGTAGGTTTTTTTTAGGAGACAAAGATGGAGAGAGACCAAAAAATAAGATTAAGAAACCATACGGGTTTTCTGAGAGGGAGGCGATTGGTTCATAGAGAGTCTAGATTTAAAAAAAAGCAACATTTAGAATCCATAGAGAGAAGGGGGGAATCCAGCCATGAAAAGAAATCGAGTGAGGGATATGACTTACAAAAATTACCGATGGAGAGGATGCACTCGATGGTGGCTACGTTCCGAGGGAGGGGCGATATAGACGAGATCACCCAACTGTCGAGAGAGAAGAAGATGCGGGACAACGATGGCTAGAGAACGAAAATAACATTTGAGGATGTACAGTCATTCCCCAAATATGGGGAATTTCTGTAGCGCCCGTAAACCTCATTCCCGTTTTAGGGATTGGGATGGAGTAAGACTTTTGATGAAAACCGAATAACTTTTTCCAAATTATAGAGTTTATTGCCAGATACAGATGCGGATGGGGATGCTCTAAACCAAAACATTATATACCAGAATTTAGAATGGTAAAAGTTGAATTATTCAATTTTTATATGTAAAGTGCTAATTATTACCTGTGTGCATAGTGCAGTTCAAAGTAAGTAAAATGAAGAATTTGAGAGGCTATCACAGCAGAGCTGGATTTAACGCACAAGGGAAGAGGCGGGATGGGCAAATTAAAGGGCGGGATGGTAAAACCAAAAGTATGTGTTCCAGGCATTAGGGGTCACTTCCAATAGTACCATCAGCAGACCTGGCTTATTTTTAGATCAAATGAGCTGGCGATAGAAGATTAGGTAGTTTGCTGGAGGAAAGTAGAAGCACTTCAAGCCTTCTTCATTACCATCAGAAAAATAGTGGCACTACCTTGCAGCCTTCTCTTTTTTTCATTAGCTTCTCTTTTCTTCCAGCTTGGTAAACAACTATCTATTGTTAGGTCCTACCTGGCACTACAAGAAAAGTCCCCTTCTCCTGCGAAATCCAACCGCTGTGTAAAGCAGAAAAATCGTGGCAAAAATTCGTGCGCCACAGTTTACGATCGCCGATGTAAAAGCGTCACAGTTGCTCTGTGAATCGCCGTAACAGTTACGCCACAAAATTCAACCTGTTTTCATGGCGATTGAGACGCCAGGAATAGCACTTAAGCTGTTTGCTGTAAACGGAGTTCATCTGGTTGTGAAAACCGTCGCAAACAACAGTTGTTCCCCTGCGGAATTGAATCGTCAGAAACATCTCCGTACCAACAGCGGGAGCCGTTCGTCGCAAACAACCCTGTTTTCTGATGGTTGATTCCGTCGTGAAGAACATCATTTCCGACGGTTCTAGATTCGTGGGGGAATTTTGTGGCGGTTTGTAATCACCGCTGTTTGTCAAACATTGTTAGTGGAAAATTTGGATTTTGCCCATGTACATTCCGTCGAGCAATTCCCCGCAGGGATTAGGATCATCTGATCTGTGGACGTTGTCGGCACAATGGATTCACGGTAAATCTAGAATGAATTTTTGCGAAAGCTGGACGCTGTGAACAAATATTTTAGCTTTTAATTCCATTTGCACTAACTACATACTGATCATCGCTCTTGTCCATTTGCAGCAAGCCGTAGTAGCCAATCTCAAATTTGAAAAGCATCAATTTGGGGCATTTTTTCTATGCATGTGGCAACAGGCCTATTGGGTTTTCACTGGTATGTTTTTCTCACTTTCATTAAAAAAAAAAACTTGATCAATTGTTCAATGTATCTCTCAAAATTTTATTGGGTTTTCACTAAATTATCATTTTTGTCCATATCCCTTCTTGTATGACATTTGTTATAATGATGCACTTTTTTATCCTACACACACTAATTCCTGATATAAAGGTTATGTTGTACATCCAATTACTAATAATAACACTTGTCCAAGTCAAGGAATTTAAGTACAGAGTAGTTATAAACTATAAACTTAGTGCAGCTTGTCATACATGTATATATTAAGTTCAGGAACAAGATTCAAATTCATTAGTAAGTTTCTTACATTTTCCCACCATACATGAATACTTGCTATTTCAACATGCCACCAATCCTACAATTCCTATAAGTGTCTGCACATATTCTACCTTTGTTACTAGGATCTTGGCTAGCACAACCAAGTCATCTCTAGCAATGCATGGTTTTTTTACCTGGTGCAAAAACAGAGCAAGGGATAAAGTCAGCCCTTCAACATTGATTTTTGAATTCCTGTAGGTCCTAGAGAATCATTAAAATATATGGAAATGGGATCAAGTATATGCTAGCATAGAATTTCCAACATCATCAATATAAGATTGTCTTTACAAAAACCATTTGAGTAACAGCAGTAAGTTGTTCAACTCTATGAAATCCAACTAACTAAGATAGCCACCACCATATATACATGTCTTATTAATTTTAATTCACTTGTGAGGTACTTATAAAAAATAAATAAATCTTTGGGCATGTTGAGAGGAAAGACCACCAGCTCATGAGTGTAATCATGATTTTAAAAATCTTTTCTGATAGCACCCTGCTTGAATTTAGTACAGAAACATAACTCTCCACATCCTAATCAAACTCTTGTAAACTCTAAAGGCATTATACACTACAATCTACATTAGACATTTATATGGCAAGGTTTGATTAGGAGGCTGCAAATTCTCATAGTCTATATTATATATATATTGAAATATAAAAACCAATGCAGAATATTCTTTGTATTCTACCCTCTATAGAAATTTGATCTAATGCCTAATAAGACAATGGGCGTGAAATAGACTCCAAACCAGCTAGGCTCCCAGGAAATATTTCATTTTCAGCCAAGGATTCAAATATTTGTCTAAAAAGTCCTTTATATTTCTCATGCAATGAGTCTACTGATGTCTTACTAAAGTCAACCCCAATAATGAAGCTGCTATTATAACTTTTCCCCCTTGGGAGCATTATTTTAGTCCAAAAACCTGTTGCCTCAAACCGAACAACCTGCCTAGTATTTTAGATAAATAATTCAGAGATATGTTGACTTTTGGTGTGCTTGTGTGAATTTAATTGGCAACTGAACCTTTGTATTATAGTACATCCATTCTAAAGGATTGATACACTTTCAAAACAGACTGGAACCAAACTCCAAATTATTGAAACCAAAGTATAAACATCAGAATATTATTACCAATTACAAACTGTAGAAATTTGCTCTAATGCAAATAAGAAGGGTGTGAAATAGACTCGAAATCAGCTGTAAAAATAGAAATATATCAGTTAAACCTTTTACTTTCTATCATGAATACATTCCTAATTTTCAAAGCCTCATATACTTTGTTGGAAATCAGGACAGTAATCAGCATACATTCATTAGACTACCAAATATGATCATGACTAATAAATTCATCCCATTACCCCTTATTTATCTAATTTGCCCATTAACAAAGCAAGCACATCAATATAACATGCTTTTAACCAACTTATCCTCCCATACTCACTGGGATAATCCCTGAGGCAAATAAAACAGAGTTGGTTAATTTAGTTTATGGATATATTGACCAAGGAATGCCTTAAATTTGAAAGGATAGCTAGGAGTAGTCAGCTCACCTCTTTTGCCAAACCCAATCTAGCCACTGCAGAATTCCAAACTCTGCATTTTTAGAAGCCATTCATCAAAAACCATTAATACTGCCAAAAAAACCAAAAAAAAAAAAAAAACCATTCATTGTCAAAAACAAAAAGTGTAGTTGCTGGCAATAATGTGGCTACAGATCTCCTTGAGTCTCTCTTTGAGACTCTAATTCTAACCTAAAGTCTGAAAGGCGATGGTTTACATGTTTCTCATAGTCTCGCATATGCTCCCTCATAGCCATGAAACCATTCTGAATCTCTTCAAACCGATTTTGGTAGTACTAAGCATTTTTCTTGTTCTGTTCATTTTCTTCAGCAAGGTGTTCATAGTCCTCAGTGGGTACGCCAGACACTTTAGAAGATTCGGGAATAAAAGAGTGGCCCAACCCTCTTGAATAGCTTGACCTATGGCCCAAAAACTCCCTAAATATCTCTGCCGCTGCATCATCCGTGCGACTCTCTGGCTCTTTGGCGTTCATCATTTCAACCATTTTATTCTACAACATGTAAACAATTTAACATTACATTTATATAGCACTTGAGTGCTCCTCTCCAACTCACTACATTGGAAACTAAAACATTCGGACTTCTCATTCTGAATTAAACAGGGACATGGAACTCCAAATCACTGAAATATTACAACACATGTACATTTATTTCAAGTATGAAAATTGAAATGCTGACTAAGTGTTCTACCCATATATAGGCATATATATATATATATATATATATGCCTAGCATGTGACTGAAGTGTGGAATTTCTGGAAATATTAACTAGCATGAAGTATTTGCAATAAGAAGATCACATTTATTTATGATATTTATTAGTCTTTGCATAATTCTCACATAATTTTTATGTAACACAAAATAAACGGAAGTGCTCACATAATTCTCTTCCATAGTGGGTGTGATGAATCTTCCCTTCTTCATTGACCAATGAACATCTTTATAAAAAGAAATTAAATTCTTGTCCTTCTACACAATGTGAGATAGGCAAACATTAGTCTTGGCACATCCTTGAAAATAACTTGTAGAAGATTATAAGAAACATTAAAACTGTTATTAACTTCACCTTTTGTTCCATTAATACAACAAACGAAGTCCTTCCGCTTGTGTGGTTGGCCTTCTGCTTACGCCTATTATCTCTATTTTGCATGGACATTTTCTGCAATATGAAGATTCATTAGCCACTGCTTGCACTTGATTTTATTTTATTTTATTTTTGGGTAGGAGCTATTGTTAGATTATGTAGGTGTTCTTAGAGTATAAGGTGTTTTAACAAAGCTGTCAAACTGCTAAAACCCAGACACTTTAACAAACACACCTCCAGAATTATGTTTCAACAGGTTTCAAAAGCCATTAATTACATTCATTTCATCCTCCTTGATTAGTAAAAGTTCAGTAAAAATTACCTTGAATGGCTCACTCACCCACCGATTGCATAACCACTCCCATATTGGCTTCTCTACCAACGTACCTCCATTAGCTAGTGCTTCCTTATGTGTTGCATATTCTTTGTATTTTAGGTGTAGCAAGTAATGAAACGCGTTATATGCACGACATAGTTGATTTGTCACTGTTTGGCGATGATTTTTCTTAGTCCAATCCAATACAAAGTCAGCCTATGAATGTTGAAAGTGTTAGATTACCAAAATACACCATACTTACCCTTGAATCTAACAAACAGAAAACTCCATGATGTAAACATTCAAAATCAGAAGGCATTTACAATTTACTTGATGCTCAGCAAAATACAACACAAAGTTAGCCTATGAATGATCGAGTTAGCCTATATCTCACAAACTCAGCAGATACAATTTGTCACTATCAGAATGTTTTTGATATTGAGAGCATTCTAATTGCAATTCAAAGCATATTGTCATATATCCTAGATAGTCACACCTGTCTCTCCTCTATAACAAAAAAAAAGTGAAGAGACATTTCATGTTTTCAGTCTTAATACAAGCATGAATGGGCTCTAACCTAAAACATTCATTTGTCCATGTAGGACTTGTTCTGTAGATTTAGCAGGGGAAGAGAAAGGTAAGCTATAGTTCCTTATCTTTCTCATGTCTTTTAGTCTTGGCTGTGGGCATCAATATTCTAGTCTAAATGTTGTAAGAGTAGTTGCATGCGTCAGTTAGTGTATAACTAGGAAGTTGGAAATATTTTTAATCTAGAGAAAACAAGGCCTATAAAATCAGATGTTTGATGGTTACCATCTTTGACAATGGTTACAACACAATGTCAACCCATGAATGAAAGAGTTTTAACAATTAATATTCATGACCTATATTAATTGTAACAACTCATCCATAAAAGAGCAGTCACATTCAAAATCTGCCTATGGATGTATTAGTTTAAAATCACCATGCACAACATATTCTGAAGTCTTCCTAATAACTCTGTACAATAATATAAGCATCACTGAATCACAAGCCAACAGGGAAATATCTGAAACATTCAAAATCTTATGCCTTACTCGAACACGCTCAATCAACTCATTTTTCTCCTTCACGTCAACCACCTTCCAGCTAACATGCCTCATTTCTGCATAGTGCTTGATGATCCATGTCACTCTTGTGGTGTACACTGTTCTGTTGTTGCAAGATGGACCTATCTTTCCATCTTTAATATCCAGTGGTATCTTCCCCAGCTTTCTCAGCCTCTCAAACTCTGTCCCTTTGGCAACACCCCTCCGACGTTTAGAAGTGGCTGGTACTATACCACAAATGCAGTTACTTATCCAAAAAAAAAACTATACCACAAATGCAGTAGGCAACTTGTACATGTTAGTGCAATTTTAATTCATGAACTTAACCTCTCTTTGCATGGGCATTTATGAAAGACTACATGAACTTGTTTATGACTTTACTTACCATCCTCTTGGCCAGTTGTATTTGTTTGATCTGCCTCATTGCAGGGACCAAACATACCCTCACATTCAACATCTGGAGGTTGAGTAGAGTCATCAGATGATGACTGGCGTTCATCTCCTAAAATCCATGTTGCTGGTTCTGATGGTAGGCATCGTCCATTAATATTGGCCTGTCTTGGTGCTTGTCCAGATGATCTTCCTCCTCCTCTTCCTCTTTTTGCAAGAACCATATCACCAAATAGAAGAATATCCCACCTTCTCTTTAACAAGATCAAAGAACTCAGAAGTAGAGAATTGCACAAGGAGAGGATGAAGCTAACGAAGGCAGGCCAGTGGCAGCTAACAGAATGTATTCTCTATTTTGTAAAAGTGAAGTTTTCTTCTTGTCTGTTTTTTAAGTTACTTGAGTGTACGTACGTTGTATATATGTGAAGTTTTTTCATGTAATGGCAAGGATAGCTGAGGCACAATTCTCCAAGTTGGCCATTGTAATAGAAAGATATTTCACTTTGGCGTTGATGTTTTCAGCAATCTTCCGCGCAAGTGCAGCTGTAAATTATATAGTATATATTGCTTGTCAACTTTTACGTCACCTCACATACTTAAGGTAAAAGATTTCTGTACAGATTCGATTAGGACTTATAAAGAAATAATAAACTTCAGTATCTAAGGGACACGTTGATACAGATGAGATGATCTTCAAAGCATTAGAATATAAGTATGAACATTAAGAATATAAGTATATGTTTTCCATAAATTTAAAACCATTCAAACCTCCTCATCTTCATTTTGGATTAGTCAAAATAAAAATATATTATTATTTTTTTGATAAGAATATTTATAATTTTTTTCCACCTTTGCAGCTACACTAATCATATATTTATTAATAATTTACTTTTACTTAAATTATTATTTTCTAACTAATTTTTTTCCTCAACCTAATTTACAAAACCAACTTATTCTTGAAAACTGATATGTATGTGAACCTAATATACAAGACCAAAAATAATTTAAAACCACCAGTATTTGACTAATCCAATGCAAATTATTTCATTAGTATTTCTCTCCTCTCAACATTTCCACTCACATACGGAAATGTCCCTTTATAGAAATCCAATAATATACTTTGGATGGAAAATATATTTATTTGATTTGTAATTAAGACAGGTATATTGAGATTGACAATGAGTTTGATAATTAAACGTTTCTGGTTATTAGCTTTAAATAACCATTGAGTATATGATGGTTTGTAAACCAATAATTTAACTAGAATATGATTAGTAATTAACAAATAATTGGTAATTTGGTAGATATGTAAAATATGATAAAATTAATCCAAGCTGATAACGAGGGAAAAAATAATGATTAAATAGATATTCCAATATGGAAATCCCATGTGAAAGAAATAGATCACAAAGGCAACTTCTAATCATATTCTTCTAAAACTTATCTTTGACTTTGGCTATTTCAATGAGGCATTTTCAATGGCTTATTTATTATCCATACATGAACATGATATGAATAATTGCTAAAACAAAAAGGTTCCATCCGAATATCCCAAAATAAAATATAAAATACAATTCTCTACAATAACATCACTTTCATCACAATTATTGTTTATCTTGCAAACATTTTGCTAAGATTATATTTCATTTCTTGTATCATTTTCCTATACAATATTGATTTTACCATCATGTAATAAGTAAGTTATTTTAATTTAACTACTGCGATCAACAATTACCATGAAAGTTCCTCCTTATATATTAAGTATTAAAACCCAACATTTTCTAATTAAGTTAAATCTGGAAGTAACCATTTTTAAATTGGCAAACATGATAGTTCATGATGGTAATTGGACGTCCTCGCACAAAATCTTCATTGTTGAACCAAGTCATTTTGATGCCACAAATACACACTTCACTGGTGGTTGAACCAAGTAGTTAAATCTAAAATACAAACTTTGCTCATTGCCAATCTGTTGGGCTGTATATAATGATGAGTAAATCAAAAAAGGTATATCTCTCCAACTTCACATTTAGTAATACATCATTGTGTGCATGTATAAACAATTAATAAGTCCAAATTATCACCATAATCTTTGAGAAAGCTAGTATTTACATTATCCAGTCGTTCAACCCCAATTATAGTCTGAAATTGTACTCAAACAACGACATTAATTAGTAGTAAATGTATTCCTCATCCTTAAGGTAATGTTTTCCATAAATACTAAATACATAAAGCTGCTGCCAGAACATATCACTACAACATTCACCTCTGACAAGGAGATCTTATATACACTGGTAAACTACGTTTCCCTTCCTCATCATCTCACCATTGTACTTGTATGCTCCATGTCTAGAAGATGAATGGCTGAATTAACCAGTTGAATAGACTCACTGCACCAATCCTGCCAAATTGTAGACATTTAATTTCTCAAATATAGCAGTTTAACCAAATACCTCAGGAAATGCAAACTGAAAACAGAGGTGAATTACAACATTTTCTCAAAAAGGTGTTCTACACACCCATACTCATCTCATAGAAGCATATGAAATTTAATAACTGAAACTGCATATTGCTGACTACACCATATGCAACTCTGGAAGATCAATGCCAGCACAATAGGTTCATCATACAACCTCAGCACCACAGCCATTTTCTCTGGCTTTACTAAGTTTAAGTTTATCAAAAAAAATGAGAGAAAGGGAGAAAACCAAGACATTATGGCCTTAATTTTTAACGTGTCACCTAAGCATTTGAGATATACAATTCCAAAAATTTCTAATAACATTTTAGCTAACATTATACATCAGGATTTCTTAACCATAGATTCTCAAAAACTGAAAACTATGGAACTGGAAATTTTTTTATTTCCAAGAAAAAAATCGCAAACAACATATTTATGTTGGTTTTGAACTAAACTGGAAACAGAATAAAAGTTGAAGGAAACAACATCTTCATGTGTTCTGAAAACAGGCGATTGTCTAAACCAATTTTCTATCAACTTATTCTTGGACAAATCGAGCTTTGTCAATATTTATGACAAAGTAAGATTATTTATCACAACGTGGGTTGAAACTGTAGACATTATAAATTGAAAAGAATTTAACACATGACATTAATATAACACAAAATTCGAGTACAAGAATTATATGCAAACTATGCAGCAGCGCTTTGTACTCTAGTAGGTTGTGGGTGGTCTCTTACCATCAGATTTATGTTCAGCTTGTGGTTTATTGAATTTGTTTGAAGAACATCACCCCTGAAAGCTCTCGGGATTTTCAGATCCTGCAGATATAGTGAAGAGCTATGAAAGAGTACCAAACAAAAGGTGCTGTTAAGTGACTATGAAATGTGTATTTCTAATTAAGTAGAGAATTGGCATTTATGCATACCATCATCAGATGAAGTTCCATAGTTAGTTTCGAGGTCTTCTTCACTGCTACCACTATCATTTTCATTATATTCATTCTCTTCCTCATTGCCAAAGGTTGAATATTCATGATCATATATTGGGTTCTAGAGTAATGTGACATCGGCAACATGAATTGGTTCTACATCAGACCTATGCAAGGGATTCGTCGTGCCAGCATCATCATATTGGGGTTCTACCTGTACGTATGATGGTTCGTTCTCCTGGAATGCATCATTTTCGAATAAAACCGTCATCATTATCCTCATCATTCACCACTGGACCGGTTGGAACATCATACATATTCCTATTGGTCACCTTCTGCACAACGAACCAATTACCCCCCAAACTAGTATCTTTAAGATAAAACACTTGAGAGGCTTGACAGGCTAGGGCGAATGGCTCATCTTTATACCATTTACGAGAAGTGTTGACACTAGTTAGATGGTCGCCAACTCGTATTCCTCTTTTCCCATCGCCGATATCAAACCACTCACATTTGAACAAATATACATGACGCCATCCCATGTAGCGTAATTGTAATATGTCAATTAAAACACCATAGAAATCAACAAGTTTTGAACGGTGTTCACCGTTAACAACGAGGCCACTATTTTGGGTTCGGCGATATTTTCCCAGGTTCTCTGTGTGGAACCTTATGCCATTCATGATGCAAGCATCATATGAAGCAACCCATGGGTCGGGTCCACAAGCAAGTGCATATATATCGTCAGTGACCTCATCCTCATTTTCTGAACGCAATTGTTGAACCTGTGAGGAGGGTAAGAAATTGAATAAAACAAATTATATTCCACTGCAGAATGAAAATATGAGTAGTTTAGGTATTTAGAGGTAACCTACACGTGTGCGAAACCAACTTGGAAATTCACTTTGATGTCTACATTCTACATTATCCATGGAATGTTCTTGAATCTTACAGTAGTGCTCACTAAAAATCCATATGCATGGTAACTCAAGTTAGTATAAGGTGTTATTAATGCTATATTAATAAGGTACAAGTAATAGAAAACTCAACATACTTACTGTAGGTACTGTCCAATCTCTGTACAATTATTCAACACATACCATTTTGCCTTTGCAAGTAGAGTCTTATCCAATCAATGTGAAGTTGGCGATCCCAAAGGACGTACCTTTTGTGAGAACACAGACAACCCTGAAAACTGAGGATCTTCATCAATATCCCTGTTTCGTTCCACTTGATTATGTCTAGTTTCAACATCATGGATGTACAAGGAGCAAAAAGTCAAGCATTCAACATGAACATAAGCTTCAGCAATTGAGCCTTCTGGATGAGCCTTATTTATGACGTAGTGCTTGAATTTTCCCAAATATCTTTCAAAAGGATACATCCACCTATATTGTACTGAACCTCCCAAAAATGCCTCACGGGGTAGATGAATGGCGAGGTGTACCATTATATCAAAAAAGGCAGGTGGAAAAATCATCTCAACCTTGCATAGGATGCTTGCAATGTCGGATTGTAATTGCTTCAATACATCTAATGTCAATGTTCGTGCGCACAAAGCCTTGAAAAAGGAACTCAACTCCGTCAATGCAAGGCGTATATCTGATCGCAAAAATCCACCAATTGCAACTGGAAGTAATCTTTGCATAAAAACATGATAGTCAAGACTTTTCATTCCCATTATCTTTCCATCATTGACTGAAACACATCTCGAAATATTTGAGGCAAAACTATCTGGAAATTTCACATCTGCAAGCCACTTACAAAAACATCTCCTCTGATCTAAATCCAACGTGTATGAACCAAGCACCATGGAATATCCACTGCCAACAAGCTGTAAATGTAATTCCTTCCTTAATCCAAGCTCCATCAAGTCCCTGCATGCATTTGCAGTGTCTTTATTTTTCCCTTCAATATTCATCAACGTACCTAGGACGTTGTCGCATATGTTTTTTTCTATGTGCATCACATCGAGATTATGTCGTAAAGACAACGTTGACCAGTAAGGTAGCTGGAAGAATATACTTTGTTTTGTCCAATTCAATTCATTTGGTCTGCGTTTTCTCTTCCGAGAACCTTTGCCAAACTGGACAGTAGCAACTTCCTCTAGTTGCTGGAGTACATCATGTCCCATGAGTTCAGTAGGTGGCAACCAATGATCCTCATTTCCATTAAAAGCGGCTTTTTTCTTTCTCCAAGTGTGTGCGGATGGCAAGAATCGACGATGGCCCATATAACAATGTTTTCTCCCATGACATAACCACATGGAATTTGTATCAAGATTGCATAATGGACAAGCCAATTTTCCCTTGGTGCTCCACCCTGAAAGATTAGCATATGCAGGAAAATCATTAATAGTCGATAATAGTGCAACATGTAAGCGGAATCTTTCTGACTTAGAGGCATCATATGTCTCTACACCGTCAACCCATAATTGCTTTAATTCATGAACTAAAGGTTGCAAATAAATGTCGATGTCGTTCCCTGGAGCTTTAGGGCCAGGAATGAGCAGAGATAACATTAAGTACGGATCTTTCATGCACAACCAAGGGGGCAAGTTGTATGGCACGAGTATTACTGGCCATATGCTATAAAGTTTACTCATATTATTGAAAGGGTTAAAACCATCACTGGCTAGGCCCAATCTAACATTGCGAGCATCTTTTGCAAACCAACTTTGGTCTCTATCAAATTCTCTCCACATCTTAGAATCAGCAGGATGCCTTAAAGTGTTATGGTCATCAACACGTTCTTCTCTATGCCATTTCATGGATTTTGCAGTGTCCTTTGACATAAATAACCTTTGCAACCTCGGTGTCAAAGGAAAGTATCGTAATACTTTTTGAGGAATCCTTCCTTTTCTCCCTGCGGTCGACATCCACCTCGACTCATTGCATTTAGAACACTCTTCTTTCTTGGCATCCTCTTTCCAAAATAACATGCAGTCATTTGGACATGCGTGTATCTTGACATAACTAAAACCCAGGCCACGCTCTAAGTGTCGGGCCTCGTGATATGAGTTAGGCAACTGAATATCTGGAAATGCAGCTTTTAGCAATTGTAAAACCATATTAAATGATTTGATAGTCCACCCACCAATTGTTTTGATATGAAGCAACTTAACTATAAATGACAGCTTAGAAAACTTTGCACAACTTGGATAAAGTAGGCGTCGAGCATCCTCTAACAATTGGTCAAAATCCATGGAGGGCCCTTCACGTACGATGGGTCTCTCACTAGTACCTTCTTCCCCACGTGCAGACTTCATAAATGATCCGGCCCGAATGTCATCTATCATCTCATCCATATCATCAATATAATTCTCTCTTTCATTACTTTCGTCATCATCATCTGATGAATTAGCACTCCAACATTCATCCTCCCCATGAAATATCCATCGTGTATAATTTGGATCAATACCTATCACGAATAGATGATCTTCGACTTCATTGATTGGTAGGAAGATGCCATTACGGCATCTCCGACATGGACACCTAAATGTCGTGCTTCCAGGTGCTTGGGCTCGGGCCATATTGAGAAGTTGATTAATCCCTTCACCATATTCACGTGATGTAAATCTATTTGGCACTTGCATCCAACTCTTGTCCATTTGAATGCGAATCAAGCCAACTAGGAAACCAAGATGAGATAAGGCTACTTGAATTTTTTCCAACAAAGAATAGAGAAAGAAAATGGTAGATATGAGATCACTAAATGCTGAAATAAGAAAATGGTGAATAACACATAAAAAGAAAACTAACTAAATAAGCCTTAACACAATGTCTCTTAAAAGGCAAAGTTACATATAAGGATAGTTTTAAGGCAATTAACAATTTCATATAAGGAAACATTCCTATCTAACTGCTCGGAGGCTAATATGCACACTTGGCCATTGCTCTGTATTCACGTTGAAAGTGTAAATCATGGTAAATAAAAGATAAAAGTGTTGTCATTCTCTTCTCAGTCAAGCATATCCATGCAGATGGCATTTCACGTTTATGCATTGTTAAAGAGGTCAAAAATACCATTAAGAAGAACAAATTTACTTGAGTTGGCAAGGATTGAGAGAAACTTTTATTCTAAGTTTACTATAAACTCAACTTTTTTGCACAATATAACACATTGGACATTAGGAACGTAAATTATATAAGTACTACTACAACTGATTCATTTCAACTCACAAATCATTAGTCTTGGTAAGTAAGGTTGATAGAGTTAGACAAAACTTTTGGGATTTTTGGATAAACATGACATCCAAACAAGTGGGGGCCATATAAGACAGCAGTATGGCTCATGCAATGCCATAAACAGCTCCAGTAAAAACCAAATTAGAATTTACAAGGGATTACTTAGTCAAACTAGTAGAAGAGAAAAAAATGAAGCCACTACAACAAATATTGGTTTTTCTCATGAGGTAATTTGGTCGAAATAAGTGGGGACTATGTGAGAAAAAATCTTTTTCCACCAATTTTGTTTGTGGGACGTTGGTGGCATATAATTCATGAGCAATAAACTTTTTCCAGGAAAAAGTTATTTCGTGGGAAAAAACTACCTTTTGTCACGACTAGAAGTTGTGGCAAAACTTGTTTTCATCCGTGGCAAATGAAGACAGAAACCTAACCCTTTGTGGTGCTAGTAACATCAATTGTCACCAGAGTGGAGACCGAAAAAGTGTTTTAGCCACGTATGATTTTGTCACACATTTAGTGGTATAAAGTTTTTGGCCACTCCCTAAGTCGTGACTATTATTAGTATTGGGATGACACCGTCTGGTGATAAATATGTTTTAGTCACCTTTATATTTGTCGAAAGAACATTATTCACTTGTTATACTATTGGAAATAAGTATTCCCCGTGATACAATATCGTAGCTAAAGTCTTTTTTCCACCAAATTTCCTGGTGAGAGGCTCGTGGCATATAATTCATGAGCAATAATAATTTACCCGCCATTTCTACACTCATTGGACAAATACTAGTGTAATTAAGGAGTAAATATTAAATTCGTGGCAAAAGCCACAAAATGTTGTAGTGAGCATAAATGTTCTAGAACATAAATTTAAACATCTAATAAGCCAAAACTAATTACACAGTGAATTAAACAGCTCCAATAAATTGGCAGCAAGCCACAAGAATCATATAATCAGATTTGATTGTCAAACGTAAATTCTCGAGAACATGTTTATAGCGTATCAATCCTTACTTTAAGGGCAAAGCTACTCATGCTTTATCTTTTCAACGAGTATTTATTGATAAGATTTACTTTCCCCCCGTGCAAATTAATAATCAAATTATACATATAATAAAAAGTCAGATAAGGATTACAAGGGCATCATAAAAAAAGAAAATCATAAAAGAAAAATGGATATCATGATAATTAAATATCATAAAATGGATTAAAAAATCTCATGAAACTCAATGTACATGAGAGTTTCATTAATAATTGGAAGATGGAAGTTAATATATATCTTCAAGCGCATCATAAAAAGGATTTCTTCCAAACCTTTTAAAAAAATATCTTAGTAGTTCATCCATTTGCGGACGAAAAATAGAAACAAAACTAACCCCACCATACAGTACTTAGATCATGGGTACCCAAAACCTACCAATCATTGAACCACTAGACCTACATCCCATTTATATTGACAACTTGCCCCCACCATCCACCTTCCTCTTCAACCACTTCTATTTACCGCTACCATTTCTTTTTAAAAAACAGGACCAAACCACCTCAGCACACGGAAAAAAGGAAAAAACTACGTACGTGTACGACATTATAAAACGAGGAGAATTCAAGGAAATTATGAAGATCATGAAATCCCCCGATCTGCAAATTCGAAAATAGCTCAAGAGTTAGAATTACATTCGTCAATCGTCCAAGATGTTCCTCTTCTTCGAGTAAGTCATCATACGACGTAAAATTAAAACCCAAAACAAAAAAAGAAAAGAAAATAATGATAAAACAAAAAGAAGACAAACATGTGGATGGTGGGGGCACGTTACAGATGATGGTAATTCTACATCCACCTTACAGATGGTAATTCTAATAATTAAATATAATAATTAAATAGAAATATAGTAATAGAAGTGGTAAATAGATAGAATGTTAACACGAATGGTGACTTACCACCGGACCTACATCCACCTTACAGATGGTGTGTACAAATGGTAATTCTAAGATGCATGTGCAAAAACACATGATCTAGCACGTTACAGATCACTTACAAGCTAGCCAAAGACAAATGGTCCATGATTCGCTGCATGGACAACCATGCGTCTAAAAATCTTGGTGCCTTGTGGCCACACCAAAAAGTAGGTACCGACAAATCAATGAGCAAAGCCAGAACAGGATCCTAAGCATGCATGAGTTGATCAGAATGAATCCAAATCAGAATGGATGGAGTTGCGACATGGAAAAGGAAGAAAACGTAGAAATTAAAGCCTTCTAGCTACCATCCTTGTTCTTCATATATGCATAGTATTAACTTGGTACAGCAGGACTAAACTTCGGACTTCCCTTAATCTACCTCTAGAGCTACATATATATATATATAGATTGGAAGGCAAATTCTAGTTCTCCGAAATAAACGACTAAGTACTCACACACATATAGAATAAAGAAAAGGCAGGATGATAAAAGCTGAAATTACAACTACAAGTCTTCAAATTAAGTTCATATATCTACTTTGCATTCAGGAGATCCTAGCAAGGGCACCTAACCGACATGTGTTCATTCTTAAATGAGTAGGAATCTGTATGAAAAAATTATTGAATGTCTAATAGCTTAATCAATATACGGGAATCAAAGGGGTAAAAAAAAAAAAAAAAAACCTTATTACCTGATGGGCCTCTGTACGGCTGACGGAAATTGGTTTCCTCTGAGTAACGGAAGTTTCCGCGTGAAAGTGTGTCGTGATTAGCCACAGAATATTGCCGGAAGTCAGTGGCTTGCAAGATGGGATAAATACGACCTCATCTCGGTCCGACGTGGGACAGAGATTGATTACCTCTCGACGGCCTAACGCAACGCAATTTTCAGGAAGGGGATAATTGGGGCTAGCCTCAAGAACAAATTGGGGCTTTTTGGATGACAGTTTAATTGGTAGAATTTTCAGTGAAGGAGGGTTATAGATGCCGAATGCTCAAATTTGAGGTGAAGGAGGGTTAGAAGTTGAGAAACGATTTGGGGCTATAGATCTATCTAGCTTCAAACGAGATTCTAATAATGTCTTCAAAAAATTCTGCTGGAACGTTCAAATGCTTCTACGGATCAAAAATTGATGGAAAATATGGTTTTTGCGGTGAAAATCTGGTGGACTAGTCTCATACCTGCGCAACTTCCCGTCGTGAGAAACTAGCGATTTCGTAGCACAAGCTAGTATTACATCAGCGTCCATTTCTGGTACTCGCCGATGTTTGGATTATTTGGTCTTAGCTTTTACGTCAACCCAAACTCGCAACAGTACATTAAGTGTCGACGCAACTACTTGGTGCAACTTATCATAACGCAGTAGACGTTTATTTAACCGCGGCATTTTTACTGCGTACTTATGTCGCCGTTGAAATGCTATTTTTACGGCAAACTCAAGTCTGTCAAAAAATAAACCGCGGAAAAAAGCCACTAATGTTGTAGTGTGGGCTCCCTTCCACTGATAAGAGAAGTTCTCTTGACCTCTGCCACACAACCCAAAGGTGACCAGGTACGTGCTTACCCATGCGAGGAGTCCTTCTCTCTTTTCCTTGTGTCACTGCATATTTTTCACAGCTTTTAACATGGTTTTACACCCTCATCTCCCAACATTTCCCGTTTAGCTGCATATTACAACATTGGTATAAAATTTATTTCTTTAGTTGCACAAGTTGTAAAACATAGATTTGCCTGGACTAAAACCATTTCTAAAAATCAAATGGCTTTCAAAGACATAGTGTTAGAAGGGCAAACTCTGAAGGCTTGTATTCTGGGTTTCCAAGCAGTACGTCCTGCATGGGGCTAAATAATACCTTTTCCTTCAAGTGTTTTCATGGACCTGTGACATTTCAGTAGAGGTTCTTGGCCGTTTCAAAGCTAGTTTATAACTTCTGTGAGCTAGTTTATAACTTGTGTAATCAACTAAAACCTAGATGTTAGCTAGTTTATAACTTAAATAGACTTTAGCTAGTTTGCAACTTAGTACAGATTTCTGTTGTGAGTATAACCCGTGTTAAGAAAAAAAAAAGCTAGATGTTAGGTAGTTTATAACTTAGTAGTAATTTCTTTTGTGAGTATAACTTGTGTAATCACAAAAACGGATAGATGTTAGCTAGTTAGTAACTTAGTACAGATTTCTTTTGTGAGTTTAACTTGTGTTATGAAAAAAAACTAGATGTTAGCTAGTTTATAACATAGTAGTAATTTCTTTTGTGAGTTTAATTTGTGTTATGAGTATAACTAGATGTTAGCTAGTTTATAACCATCTATAAATTAATATTGTGAGTTTAAGATGTGTTATGAAAAAAATCGAGATGTGTTATGAAAAAAACCAAGATGTTAGCTAGTTTATAACTTAGAATTAGAAATTATTGTGAGTTTAACTTGTGTTCTGAAAAAAAAAGCTAGATGTTAGGTAGTTGATAACTTATTACAGATTTCTTTTGTGACTTTAACTTGTGTTATGAACAAAAGCTAGATCTTGTGAAGTTTATAACTTAGTATTAAATTCTTTTGTGAGTTTAACTTGAGATATGTGAAAAAAGAATGATGTTAGCTAGCTTTTGGCACGAGTATAGATTTCTGTTGTGAGTATAACATGTGTTATGAAAAAAAGCCAGATGTTAGCTAGTTTATATCTTATTATTAATTTATTTTGTGAGTTTAACTTGTGTTATGAGTATAACTAGATTTTAACTAGTTTATAACCATCTATAAATTAATGTTGTGAGTTTAAGATGTGTTATGAAAAAAACCGAGCTGTTAGCTAGTTTATAACTTAGAATTAAAAATTCTGTGAGTTTAACTTGTCTTATGAAAAAAAGCTAGATGTTAGGTAGTTTATAACTGAGTATTAAATTCATTTATAAGTTTAACTTGAGTGACTCTAAAAAGGTTAAGATGTTAGCTAGTTTATAACTTAGTACATATTTGTATAAATGAGTTTACATTGTGTTATGAAAAAAAGCTAGAAGTTAGGTAGTATATAACTTAGTATTATTTTCTTTTGTGAGTTTAACTTGTGTTATGAGTATAACAATATGTTAGCTAGTTTATAACCATCTATTAATTTCTTTTGTGAGTTTAACTTGTGTTATGAAAAAAACCGAGATGTTGGCTAGTTTATAACTTAGGATTAGAAATTATTGTGAGTTTAACTTGTGTTATGAAAAAGGCTAGATGTTAGGTAGTTGATAACTTAGTTTACAATATTCTAGCTACACTGATTTGCTATAAGTTGCCAGTTAGCGTAGTGTCTAAATTTAAATGTTACAATATTCTAGCTATACTGATTTGGTGGTTGCATGTTCAAAAGTCCTTTGAATTCCAGTAAAGGTAAGCATGTGGCAATCTGTAAAGGGGGGAAGGAAAGGGTGAGATGGACACTCAAGAGCACAATCATCTGCATGTAGCAGCCTGGATGCACAAGGATTGCGTCCGAAAAGGAATTTAAGGGATGAGGTGGACCCACTTTCAAATGAATCGACTCAAGTAGTAGTAGGTGTGGAAGTACAAGAGTCCATGGGTGTTGAACAGGGTGGAGAGGGGAATAATACTATGGGTATGCATGCCATTTCTTACTCCAATACAGAAAATTGATGAAAATTAATATTTTCTTCAAGAGTTGGTACATTTATTCGTGTTATTAGTTGGTAGACTCATTCAAATTGCATCCTTTTTTTTTTTCAAGATATAGTTCCATCTAATAAGAAACGGGGCCGAGGGCCTGCGTGGGGCACACAATTCGAACACCTCCAGAAGGTGGGCAAGATTCCTTTGCTTATAAAGGAGGGCTGTAGAGGCCCATCGTGCGAGAATGCTTTCATCTTCATTGGTCGAGTGACATGGATCGTCAAATTATATGCCAAAATGAGGCATGCAAGTTAGAGTTCTATACCTAAGGAGGAGAAGCAAGAGTTAATTGATCATGTTAGGGTAAGGCTTTATTACATATACATGTAGTTTATAACATATTGCTTTTAATGTGAGTTTGATTGGTAGATGTTTTAACCTAGATTTTCAACTTGCAAGTGGATTTTGTGTTGGATTGGACAAAAGACAATTATAATGAAATTGTGGTAATGTATATGTCCGATAAGTACAATGCATATCACTATGAACTACACAAAGTCTAATTAAAATATGCATCGCATGAGGAGGCCCTATGTGGTAGTGGTGGGACATCTATGGTGGAGCAACTTGTTTGGTAGTGGCTATGTGAAAGGTGGGCCAGTGGAACATTCAAGGTATATGAGTATTAGTATTTTAATAAAAACTAGTGGCAATTTAAGTTGTAATTGTTTTTGTTTATATGTACATTCGGGTGGGATTTATTTTGCTGCCTTTTTAATTTCGAGCAGTAAGATAATATTTTGGGACTTGATATAACAATAAAATGTGTAACAGGAGAAGTCTCGAAGAAACACTACAAATAGGAAAAAACTTAAGGTGAAATATACAAGTGGAAGGAAATCATTTGTTAGGATTTTGGAAGAGAAGGTAAGAGCAATTTCTGATTTATAATTCAAGTTATGGAACTGTATCTAATGAGCTATAATTGTTAATGATGTGTGGCAGTAGGAGACAGCACCAAATATGGTTGCTTTCTATAAAAAAACACACTAGTCAAGACAAAAGGACAAATTTATCAATGCCACAACTGAACACAATTATGTGAACTTTCCCATGTTTGATTTAATTTTTGTTGGACATATACTGCATCAAAATATCTACACTGATTTTCTTTCATATGATATTCAGAATCTAATGGTGGAGAAATTGGCTGAGAAAGACCCCGAAGAGGACGTTGATGAAGAGGTCTTGGCTGTTTTCAAAGACGTTTTAGGGTTTAGATTTGGGTACGCACAAGGGATGGGGCACATGGTCATTACCGACCCCTCTTCTTCAATGATGAAGAACAAGACATTTATGCATGTAGCCGAGGAGAATGAATGAAACAAGACTTGTGCAAAAATGTATAAGAGTAAAATAGACCAAATTATGGGTGATATGGCTGACATGAGGAGAACTTTTTCTGAGTATGAGAAAGGAATGAACTTCTGAATGTCTGAGTTGGAGGGAAATAGTTAGGCTCATAGAGAGACTTAGGGAGATGCTTGGGCATCTTTGTTGCTAGAAGTAGGCTGATTTTTTGTGGGTTTTTTTGTGGATTGTATCAATCCAATGGCCATGGCAGTTTGTAGAGGGGCAAATATCTTGATGTGTAGTGTGGGAAGTTTTCTATAGGGAATCAAATTTTTGGAAGTAGAAGGGAAATGGTGGTTTTAGCTCATGAATGGGTCTGGTTTTAGGAAGTGTGTATGATCTGACTTTTGGATATGGGGAAGTAATTTCACGACAATGTATGTATTTCCTTGAATTTTCATAAAGACTTGTGGTTATTATGAAGGGGTGATTATCTATACTTTGTTAAAATATTTTTTGATTGATTCTCATATATTGTGGTGTAGTTTGTTTTATGTGAAAATTGATGCTAGAATTTTAGTTTGAGGTATGTATGTAATCTTGTTCAATGGCTCCTAAGGTGAGTCCAAGTAAACCACATAGCTGGGGCTAAGTTTCAAATATGTTCACTGAAAACAATATTTAAATGTGTCTTTAATTCCACATAAGTCACTGGTGGGATCATGTTACTCATTAAATCTGAGTAATGCACTTGGATCAAAGTGGTTGTTCTATGGTTAAGATTTAATTAGCCATTATAATGTCCCAGATTCATAGTTTGTATCAGCCTTTGATTGATTTGCTAAAGTAATGTCCTAGTAGCGGTAAGCAATGTTTTCTATTGGCTAATACAGTTAAGTACATGGTTTTTAATTTTAGGACACTATGCTCTTGTGATATTTCTGGATTAAGAGGCTTAGCTGTACATATGAATGGAGATGAATAAGAGCAAACAAGAGAAGCGATGATGTGTACAGAACAAGAGTAATGTGTCTAGAATGCAAAATATGTATACATGTAGTTAGGCACATGTGCACTACTCCCCCTATTTGTTATGTAATCTGGTTCAATGGCTCCTGTACAGGATTTGTTATATTAATTACTGACCATGTAGGCTTCCCTTGGGCACCACTCCCCCTATTTGCAAACATTGATGTATATAGTCATGGCCTTGATTTACTGGTACTTAAGCCAGTGGAAAGAAGTGTAAAACAATCATTTAAATTCTGTTATATATGGATGTTGAAGAAAATTATGTTGTTGGTGAATTATTCAGGTGCTGGTTTTCTTTTAAGTGAATGGCCTTTTGTTGTATAGTTGTAATTCTTCAATTCGAGTATCTTGTGATATTTTTGTCATTTTTTTTTCCAGAGAATTTGAGTGCCTTGATTGTAATACTTCGTGGGAAAAAATTGTAGGGAACACTCTTTTCTATCATCAATTTTGTGCGAACAGGTTTTTTGAGAAGAGCTGGTGTGCTGGGGAAAAGGTTGTTTCCACTTACCAGTTTCAATATTTCCCATGAAAGGCTAGCTAGTTTTTCCCGACGAATATAGTTCATGCAAACAACATTTTTCCTATTAAAAACCAATTTTTTTTAGTTGATAACTATTTATCTCCATTGAACCTCTTCATGGCAAATACAATTTTGCGATGAATAGAGTTCATGGGTTAAAACATATTTGGCAGGAAAATGTTTCATGCTACAAACCACATTTCGCACAAAAATGTTTCATGGGTGAAACAGTTTTGGGACGAAAATGGTTCATGCTGTAAAACACAATTTGCACTAAAATTTTTCATGGGAAAAACATTAAACCAAGCCACCACATTGTTTCATGGGAAATTTCCAGCGAGAAATACAAGTTTTCACCACAAACCACGTCCTAGGATAGTCATTTTTTCCCATGAATTATACTGTTAGTGGAAAAAGTGGCTTACCTCACCAATAATATTCCATGAGCCTCCCACGGGAGAAATTGGTCAGAAAAAAGCTTTTGTCACTAATGTTTCACCTTTTCTGATCACAGTCTCTCCCAGGTAAAACACGAATATATTGTGTCAAAAAATATTTCTTCTGTATATTCAATCATCATCATTTTACACAATCGTTTATTACAATTATATATGACCAGAATAAATATTCTATTCTAGGCTATACAAATCAGGTTCCTATAATCACGCTCTCGTGTAAAGGAAATAATTTCTTTCCATATATTACAACTCACGCCAACACTCCCCCTCAAGTTGATGCATACGGATCCCTTATGTACAACTTGACTAGTGAGTTGTAGAAATCTTTGCTGGACATGGCTTTGGTAAGCATATCTGCTAGTTGGTCTTTAGACTTGACAAATGGGAATCGAATTGTCTTAAGTCTCTATGTTATGTTTGATGAAATGCCGATCCACCTCCACATGTTTAGTTCTATTGTGCTGAAACAAATTATGAGAAATATCTATGACAGCTTTATTGTCACAAAAAAGACTCATTTTGGATGTGGGAGCAAACCCAACCTCGGTTAGCAACCTTTTTAGCCAAAGAAGTTCCCACAAACCCTTGGCCATCCCTCATAATTCTGCTTCTGCACTAGAGAGTGCCAGCACCTTTTGTTTCTTACTTCTCCATGTCACAAGGTTTCCACCAACAAATGTGAAATACCTGGAGGTTGACTTCCTATTTATGATGTTCCCAGTCAATCTGCATTTGTTTAGCCCTCGACTTCCAAATGATCATTCTTAGAAAACATGAGCCCTTTCCTTGAAGAAGACTTCAAGTATTTCAGTATCCAAGTTACAGCCTCCATGTGTTCCTCACTTGGACAATGCATAAATTGACTCACCACACTCACGTCATATGTAATGTTTGGACGAGTATGTGATAAATAAATTAGTTTGCCAACTAACCGTTGGTATCTTTCCTTATCAGCTGGTTTCTAGTCCGGATATAACCCAAGCTTGTGATTCTGGACAATTGGGGTATCTATTGGTTTGCACTCCAACAATCCAACCTCAGATAATAAATCTAGGACATATTTTCTTTGGGATAGAAAGATGCCTTGTTTGACCTAGCAACCTTTATTCCCAGAAAACACTTGAGCCCACCTAGATTTTTCATTTCGAACTCATTAGCCAATTTCCCTTGGAGGCGTGATATTTCTTCTCTATCATCTCCTATGATAATCATATCATCGACATAGACAATTAGAGCCGTTACCTTGCCCTGTTGTCTCTTGAGAAATAAAGTATGATCTGAGTTGCTTTGTTTGAAACCATACTTCTTCATTGCCAAGCTAAATCTCCAAAACCATGCCTACGGCGATTGCTTTAACCCATACAACGCTCACTGCAACTTGCACACCTCATTAGTTCTCGTGGTCACTGAGTAACCTGGAAGAATGTCCATATAAACCTCTTCAATATCACCAAGAAGAAATGCATTCTTCTAGTCAAACTGATGTAGTGGCCAATCTAAGTTCATTGCAAGAGATAACAACACCCTAACAGTATTTAGTTTGGCTACCGGTGAGAAAGTTCCTTGGTAGTCTACACCATATGTTTGTGTATACGCTTTTGCCACGAGTCTTGCCTTGTACCTCTCTATAGATCTGTCAGCTTTGTGTTTGCTAGAGAACACCCACTTCCACCCTACTGTTTTCTTTCCTCTCGGTAATGGCACTAGGTTCCATGTCTAATTCTTCATTAATGCTTCTATTTCTTCTTTGATTGCTTGAGTCCACTTCGGGTCTTCCATGGCTTCTTCCACCCTTGTTGAAACATGATAAGCAGAAATGTCATGCACGAAGGTCTTGAAAGGTTCGGTTAGCCCCTTTGTGGACACAAAATTGGCAATGGGATATCATGATCTTCTTTCCTCAATGTCTGGTGAGTAGTGGCTTGGTGGTTTGCCACGATTGTGCCAGTGAGGTAATACATAACCAGCAAGAGATTCCGTGATGTCGGCGTTAAAAGAGCTTACCTCAAGAATATTCTCAGGAGTTGGGTCGTCGGGTACTATAGAGGGGGAAGAAACTGCAGCTTTGTGATTAACTTCTTGATGTTCAGGAGCTTGAGGAATACATAATGATTGCATCGGCTCCACACGTGTTTTGGACAAGCCCGACCAGTCTAGTTCCATCCATTTCGGCTCTTCCTGTCCAGTCTCCCCCTAAAAAGGATAATTGGGTGGGAAAAAGGTTTCTGTTTCCATGAAGGTGACATCCATGGATACATAGGTGCGATTAGAAGTGGGGTCGTAGCATCTATAGCCTTTTTGATGAATGCATACCCCAAAAATAAGCATCGACGAGCACAAGGGTCTAGCTTAGTCCTTTGGCTCTTATGGAGATGGATGTAAGTAACGCACCCAAACACACGAGGCATAAGCATGAATACTGTGGGCAAGGGGGTATGAGCCGCAAGAGCTTATAATGGTGTGTGGAAACCCAACACTTTAGAGGGCATTCGGTTTAGGAGGTGCACAGATGTGGTAACCGCAGAAAACCCAATACATGAGGAGCATGGGCACCTAGTAAGAGAGCTCGGGAAGTCTCAAGAACATGTCGGTTTTTTCGCTCAGCAATACAGTTTTGCTTAGGGGTCTGGGGACATGAAGTTTCATGAAGAATGCCATGGTGTTGGAAATAATCATGAAACTGGTGATTAAGATATTCACAACCATTGTCCGATCGAAACACTTGAACTTGCAGAAAATTGTGTGTTTAACATAACATGAAATGACTTAAACACACTCAAAACTTCATCTTTATGTTTTAGCAAATAAAGCCAAGTCATGCTGGTACAATCATCAACAAATAGCAAAAACCATCAGAACCCGGACACAGTAGTAATTGGGGAAGGACCCCCACACATCGTAGTGGATCAAGGCGAAAGGAGTATCTCTTTTATTCGGACTCAAAGGATAAGAAACCCTATGACGCTTTGCTAAAATGCAAGTTTCACATTGAAAATCAAAATGCTTCAATTGAGAAAACAAATCTAGAAACAAATGTTTCATGTACGTAAAGGACAGTGCCAAACCCAGATCTCCTTCTTTTTTACACCAACAGAATGCTGCATATGATTTGCACTGCCCACACTAAAGTCTTCCATATAATAGAGCCCTCCTCTCTTAGTACCACGCCCAATGCTCTCCTTGGTGAGAATGTCCTGGAGAAGACAAAAGGTAGGATACATAAGCACAATACAATTAAGATCAAATGTCATTGGGTTTATGGACAGGAGCTTATGAGATAGTGATGGAACAAGTAATGTATTAGGCAGCTGCAGAGTAGGGGTTAATGTCATGGTGCCCGTGCCAGTGTCAAGGGTAATAACGCCATTAGCATTGGCAATATTGGTACATCTCGACAAGGAAGTTTGTGTGAAATCCTTAGCGTCAAATGTCATGTAGTCAATGGCGTTGGAGTCCAACAACCATGCACCACAGTCAGCATCACAATACGAACTATAACAAACACAACCAAAGTCAGGAGAGGAGGAAATGTCTGAACCATGGGCAACCTATGGTGTAAAAGATAAGTGAGGCTTTGCATTAGCCACAGTTGCGGTACCAAAACCCTCGTCTTTGCTGGCCGTGTCATGACGTTTCTTAGCCTGGAGATCATTCCACCAATTAGGATACCCGTGCAACTTAAAGCAAGTTTCACGTGTATGTTTCTGATTGCCACAATGAGTGCATTTCAAGCCTTCAGACGACGCACAATATTTTGTTTCCCATTGTGCACAGTAGACGTGTGGTTGGCAGGCCCAAGTCGAAGTCCTTTGATGGCGAGAATAGCACCAAGAACAAATTTGCGCTGCCAGTGAGCATAACAGTCTAATGAATGGCTTCGCGGCAGACGTGAGCATATGCTTGCTCCATGGTAGGGAATGGGCGAAGCTGCAGCACGTCACCTTGAATCTTGTCCAGGCGGTCATCAAGACCATCCAAGAAAACATACACATGTTCTTCTTGAAGGATGGTATTATACTTGTGAATATCAACTGCACACTCCATCGGATTAGGACGCCGGAAGTCAATCTCACGCCAGAACCCTTGAAGAGCATTGTAGTATTGCTCTAGAGAACCTCCAGCTTGTTTAAGCTGCATCACACGACGTCACTACCATTGAAATACGTGGTAGCAATGGAGTCCCACACCATTTTTGCAGTTGGAAACCAAATGAAATTCCCTATTAATGAGGGATCCATGGATTTAATTAGCTAGCCTTTGATAATGGCACTATCTATGAGCCATTTGCGAAAGGAGGAATCCGTCGAAGGTGGCTGTGGAATATCGCCATTGATATATCCCAACTTGTCTTTGCCCGAGATATACATCTCGACAAGTTGGGACCAGAGGGCATTGTTGGTGCCATCCAACTTGATGCCAATCGGAGAAGCAGAGGGTTCGATGGACAGGGTCGGTGTTTGGATGTTGGTAAGAGCTTCAGTGATTTTTGTTGTGAATTTGGTAAACATGGAATCAGACTGAGATGCATGAGTGTGGTGCTCTGTATCAGAATCCGACGACATGGTTGGCAAGGTAAGGGAGGGCAAGTATTAGGGATTGCTGGAACGAGAAGGCCCAAGATTAGGCTATGATACCATGTCAAAAAATATTTACTCTGTATGTTCAATCATCATCATTTTACACAATCGTTTATTACAATTATATATGACCAGAATAAATCTTCTATTCTAGGCTATACAGATCAGGTTCCTATAATTATGCTCTCGTAGAAAGGAAAGAATTTCTTTCCATATATTACAACTCACTCCAACATGTTGTAGTCATTGCAGAATTAATGATTGGGTAGAAAAATTCAATCATTCAGGGATTCTTACAAGAGTAGTTGATTGGATTGTTACCTCCTCAGTGAAAATTGGTTGTTGCATGTTACTCTCAAGTTGGCCGATCCATTGACTTGTTTCTTGACCGCTCAAACATTTTGAAGCAAAAATGTTTATAAATTTGTTGCGTCCCAAAACTTTCAATTGTTTCAACAACGGAAATTCCAAATCATGCACCCCCTTCCAAAAACCACTTGAGTTTTGGCAAACTAACAAGTATCATACTAGACGAGTATATGTAAGGAAGTTAGACATTGGAATGATGTAATTAGATTGAAAGATTGGAAAAGGAACTTGCAGCGACTTGATCGTGCCATATAGTTTCCAACTTGTCCATTTTCACAATATGCAATATCTCTAAGCTCCGAAATGTCAGCTGTAAAATTCATCGGAACAGTGGTTAAGAAATACCCCATCCCGTGATAACAACACTAACTAGTTTAACTGGATCTACAAAAAGATGTTACATCTTGATTCATTACATTAAGAAATATCGGATCCCATTATAGCAACATTAGTTTAATTAGATGTTAAAAAAATAATACGTATAAATTATTTTATCAAATCGTGTCAATTTATAAGTCTTTTTAAATAATTCTTTATAGTCCTACGGTATATATGACAGATCGTTCTTAAAACTTTTCAAAGTTCAAGAGCTGTCATTTTGCCTTCCCTAATATCCAATAAAACCTCACTCTTTGTTTATAGAGTCCCAACACATACATTGGGAGCACTTGTACAAGCAAGGATATTGAAAAATATGTAAGAATTCATTAGGGAAAATAAATAAGAAAAGACTAGATACACCTTACAGGAAGAGAAATTTTGAAAATGGAAATTAAAAAGAAAAATGAAAACACTTGGATTGCATCTGCATCATACCCCATAATCATGTCAATTAATGGGGTCATCCAAGGTTCAGTTATGATAAATAGCTTGTTGGCAGCCAAGTCACCATCTATATTTTGAAAGGATCAGCCTTTATTTGTAAAATAAACACTGAAAATCTTCTGAAAGAAAATTTGCCTTCTATTGAGAACAAAAGCGAAAACTAAATTTATTGCTGTCCAAGCAAAAGCGAACCATTTGTACTTCCTTCACTCCTTTTATAGTCCACTCCATCCTCACTTCATTCTGACATATCTTTTATTTAAGGATGTTTAGTGCTTGGACGTGCATGATATAAGAAATCACCAAATGCTTGAAAAAATACTAAGGTTTTGCTGGAACATTTTAAAAATAAAGAAACCCACAAATACAAAAACATCTACAAACACATAAACTCAGATTTAGACAAAGTGGGCAATGACCAACGAGAGAGGAAAGTGATATACAAACACAGAAACTCGGATCTAGCCAAAGTGGGCAACGAGAGAGGAAATTGTTATACAAACTGTGAGAGAGAGAGAGAGAGAGAAGTGATTTTGTTTTCTCTAGCATTTGGGAAGGGGGAATTAATGCTACGACCTCATCTGCCTACTTAAATTCATTTCAGTTAAAGCTACGGCCGCATCTGCCTTCTTAAATTCATTTCAGTTAAAGCTAATTACAGATACCCGAGTCAATAACTGATATCCGTAACCGGATTTCAGGTAAATAACCGTCCAAATTCACTCAGATTTTCGAGTTCAGGACTAGACCGGAAACGAATATACTGCCCTAGTGAGGCACGAATAATTTTCCTTTTTTATTATTTACGGCCTCCAACCCCGACTGCCTAGCCCACCATTAGATTAGAAAAAACTGCATCTCTTATAAGGTCTTGATTTTGCCAAGGAAGATGACCATGGAGCATTAATTTATTTAACTTTCTATTCTCTTGCTTTTCATGCACTCATGTATTAATTGTAAAGAGATTTTTTTGAGCTCCTTCCCTCTTTTCCCTTATTTATTTTATTTTTGGCCTCCTCTCTCCTTCTAGTTATTATTATTGTTGTTACTGAAATTTTTTCTTATCATTTCTCTTTCATCCCCATATTGTTTTGAAGAGAAGGAGATGCCATGTTCAAAAACAACAATGCAAATGACCTTTTTATTTCCAAAAAAAGACTCCACCTTTGTAATTCTATCAATCCCTCTCATTTGTGCCGTGAAATAATGTGAAAAGAATACAACAAGATTTAATATTTATATCAATTAAATTATCTGGTGCTAATTAAAGATGACTTGTTGTTGTAGTTGTAGTTGTAGATGTACTCCAACATGGATATGTGTTTTAATATTTTGTTTTGGATAAATAGTTTAATTATTTAGATTATGCTGTTTCATAGATTTATAGTTTTTCAAAAATAAAGTCCCAAAATCATCATATATTAAAGGAAAATAGGTATTCAAATTTCAACTAGGCACTTTAACAAACTGGCTAGGACCTTTAATTTATAACATCCAAATTTGCTTTCTCCCAAACACTTTAGGGTAGATTGATGATTAACTAAGTCTTACGTCTAAAATAAGAAAAACGAAATCATAAATCTTCTATTTGAGCTTAGCTCTTTGAACTCTAGATTGGGATTCTTACAGCCAAAAGAAAATAGCCATGTGTACAATTATATGTTATAAGAGAAAAACTTGGTGTAAAAGCTCACAGTCGAATAATATTGATACACTTACCACTTTCTTTGAATATATGCTCCCTTTTTCGGGACGAAATTATTACATTAGTAAAGAAAATATGAATACAACTTGAGGGGATGGGATATCCCATCGATCACCCTAAAAAAACTGATAAAACAAGAAAATAAACACGACTCAAAAATTGGTATCAAATAATTAGTCTGTCCCATAGTTGACGAAAAACAATGAGATAAAAGTTAAAGAAGTGTAGGTATAGATTAGGCAGGGCCGTGAAGGGGAGAGTACGCTGTGGTGGTGTGGCAATACATGAGGACCATGCATGTACAGACAACAACACATATGGCTCATGCACGCATTGATCAAAACAGTAGAAGAGTGAGTCGTAAACTGAATGAGGAGACATTTGGGTGGTGCATGCATGGCTGCAATTAAAGCCTAGATTTGAAGTTCAAAGTTCTTGAAATAAAAGACAAAAAATCAAGAAAATAAGGAAAAAAATGCTAGTAAGCCAACCAGAGGCCAACTAGAAGAGAGTGGCTTTAAAAAAAAGGCCAAAATCAATACCATATGGGCGACATGCATGTGGTAATTGTTACATGTGCAGCAAATGGCTTTTGACAACCACGCACATGCGGAAGACTTCTTTTGGATGGTGAAAGAGGTTGATGAAGAACTAACGCTTCCATTGGTGGTGTGCAAGTGAGATTGTGGAATGGATGAAATACAATGTATCTGGCCTTTAATGGATTGAGTGGATTAAAAAAAAATTTGGAGCAAAAGAAGAGGCTCTCGGTGGGGGTTTCTTTTGAGGGGGGAGAGAGGGACATTGAACAATCTCATATACCCTCCTATTTCGCTCTTGGCATTTAAACTGTAACTCCTTGCCCACACCCATGAAGGAAAAAGGAAACAATACCTACTTTCAGGCAGGTCAATCTATCGGTGGGACAACCTTGAGAAAACCTTGGCAGTTGTTGTTGATCAGCGGTATATATCATACCTTATTAGACCCTTATCCAACCTATGCGTGTCGTCGAAATATATATCGACCTTTTGTGGAGTTGGTACTTATACTTAAGTACCAGACACTTGGGCTTCATGGAGAGGGCATGGCTTGATATCTCTGCACCGCATGTACATCAAGAACTGTCCTGGTAGCTCTTCCAAAAGAGCCTGGACCACATAAATCTGCCCACCTGCACATACCACACAACGAGTAGGTTATAGTTGAAGTTAAAAGATGGGGTTGAAGCAAAAACAGAACAGCTGCAACAAGATAAAAGTAAAAGGAAACTGTTCATGTCATTTGATACAAAAGTCAATAGGCCCAAATAGATGATACAAATGTCAACTGAAAAATGAAGTAGAATTGACTTTTGGGTTGTTAATGAAGGAGCCAAGCTGTTTGGTGTTGATCAACCTTGGTTGGTCAATGTTTAATCCATAAAGAGTTAAAAAAATACACGGAAAATAAAGGACCAGGACAGTGGTGCATGGAAACAGCAATTCATGCAACATCTCTGTCAGACACAATTTCAGTGTTCAAACCCACCCTTTAATCCTTTCTTCCCTCCATCATTGAATAATTATCTAGCTAGGCATTGCAATAAAAAATGTGGTTTTGTTGCTCTCTCTCTCCCCACAAAAAAGCTCTAATTGTCTCTAAAAAACTCTCCCTCCCAACCTCACGCTGAGAGGAACGAAGTACCTCCCAACTTCTCCCTCCCCTTTCTCTCCTTCCTTCCTCAATCTTCTCCTCATTCTAGATCTTCTCATTCCATTTCTCCAGTTTTTTAAAAAAATTTCCCCTCATCTTCTTCCTTCTTTTGTCTCTATTTTGTTAAGTCTTAGAGGTTAGTTCTACTGCTCTCTGACTGGTTCCAACCACCACTAGCCCACCATATATAGAATCCCCACCATTTGATCACCCACAGCCACCACACTCAGGTACCAAACAACCACACATATTGCCACTCGCCAACAACGACAGGCATCGGTGGCACTCGCCATCTCCCGCCTGCTCTCTTTTTGGCAGTTAACTCTCCTTTACTTGCACCTCAAGTCCCTAAAGTGTTTTCCAGTCATTTCATTTTGTTTTCACCTCCATTTTCCTTACCCTAACACCATTTTGCTGGAAGTGTAAACTCTCAATTTGTTTTTGTCAATCCACTTATGATCACCACGTGCCTTATCTTTGATTTGGCTGCTTGCTGATCTACGATCCACCACCACAAGATCAATATTTTGATTGGTGCATGAGGCCCATGCGTCACATTCCTCAACAGTTTCCATCCTTTTTGGGGAAACAGACTATCTTCTTTTTTGCTAGAAGCAAACATTTGTTCTTGCTTATTATTCTGAGAATAAGGAAGATGTGAGCATGGGACTCTCCCAACACTCCAAAATAGTTAATTATGGTGCATCATTACCACCGTGGCTCCAAGTCACAAGACCACAATCTCTTAGTTGAATTGCACCAAGAACGACATTTTATGACAGTTCTTTCGATTTTTGGTAAAGACACATGCATCTGGACCCAAGTTTTAGCTCCATATGTGCACGTACCATTATATACTTACCATGAACATCTCACATTGGAACAAACTGTACGATGTCACGTGTAGCAACACGATCTGTAGAGCTCTCTAATCGTTGTCCTTTATCAGCATCAAGGACCTGTCACAAAAACTAAGTTAGATGACAGATTAACACATGAGTTCTAGAAAAACAATGCCATACCTCCATTTGTCCAAAATCTGCACCTCTCACTCCCACTATAAGAATTGATAGTGGAAGATCAGATGCCTTCACCAAAGCGTCTTTCGTTTCTTGAAGGTCTGTAAGGACTCCATCCTAGAAAAGGTGACAACTTATTTGATTACCAAACAAAGGATTGAAGGTGGAAAGAGGTATCAAATTATGAAGTTAACTATTCTATTTACCGTAATAATTAGCAAGATGAAGTACTTTTTGCTGTTGTATGAAACATATTGGCTTGCAATTTGAGCAGCTGTTTTAATCACTTGGCCAAACAACGTTGGTCCTGCCAGAGTAACATTATGTAGAGCACTTGCATAAGCAGACATGTTGCCTTCAACTCCTTCGACCTATTGAAAATTAGAAGCTAAATGCGTTACTTGAGGAGTATGAACATGTAGTTTTCATAAGGATGATACGTATGCTATGCAAAAATGAAAAATCACTTGATTTCAATGAGTCTTATACGGTACATATCATTTTCATTATGTTAACAATTGTACAAGGAAGAAAAAAAGCACCGTAGAGTGTAACACATAATATTATGAAGAGTATTGGGTGATAACTCGATCCATTTGATTTTCATCGTTTTCATTTACTTACAAAATATTTTGAAGGACCATAAAGACTTTCTAAGCCTGTTAATTGCATATCTAAAATTATTGTATATAACAGTTTTTCATGTGTTATGGTTAATCTGTACTCGGTGTTTTTTCAACTAATGCTTTTACCAAGTTCTTACTTATTTGGTTGAAGCTGACTATGATACTATTCATAACTAGAAGTGGTAGAGGAAGAAAAAAAGCAAACAAAGAAAAAAAGATAAATATTAAATTTTTTTAAGAACAAACAATGATGAGATAAACAGGTTGAAACAAACAAAAATCAGGGATTAACTACAGTATTGTAGGAGGGCAAACAAGATGGCCATAGTTCTGTGGAAATGCCAGTACATGCAAACCAAAATGTTGCATTAGAGACGAAGAAACAATAATTATAAAATGGGCTTCTCTCACCTCAAAGCTACCTGCGCTTCCATTCAGGTTGAAGCAATGTGAGATGGTTCCATCAAATGTTTTCCCACCAAAGCCCCAAGCAGGATAGCGCCTATCAGAATCATAAAATTGAATAACCTCCCCAACCTCCATTATAGCCTGAAACAAATTCAGTTATCAAGCAGATAATAACTTCACCCATCAACAATAATTTCTTTAAATACAGGCTAACAGAAGGCCCACTTAACAAACCAGAACAAATAAACTTGTTTTTCTCAAAAGCTCAAGCAAGCAAATTGGATATTGAAAACGAGCCACTTGATCAAATTGAGTTATAACATAAATAAAAGAATGCAATTTAGAAACATGTTTATGAACCAAACTTCATAGAAAAATATATATATATATATATATATATGAGCCAAATCAAGATGACAACAAATTTCTCAGGTCAGTGTTATATGTGGGGAGGTAAATTTGAGCGTCAATATCATAATGAAAATACAACTCATGAGCTCGTATAGGAGAACTTGATATGGAGGAGAGGAAGGACATGCCAATCGATCCAAAGAATTTGCCTATACTAGTTTTGAAGTCAAAATAATATGCTGTTGAAAGCACCAGATCAGGATGCACAGACTCACCTTCTGATAAGAATTCAACTGGCCGGAAGGATCAATGTAGTGTAAAGAATCTGGGTTCTGAGGATTTCCATTTGAGGCTGGACAAATTAAAATTGACTATTCAAATTATGAATAAGACATTCGGGCGAAACATAAATAGTCCTCTAGAAATTACTTACCTGTAAAGTCAACTGCAACCATAAAGTTCAGCTCAAATCCACAAGAAACGTAATCAAGAAAGTTCAGCTCAAATCCACAAGAAACGTAATCAAGAAAGCTGTATTGTTCCTTCTCACAAAATTGATCCACAAAGAGCTCTCCCTTCAAAACCTATATTGATGAATCATTGAACAAATGTAAATTCAAATAAAACGAATAAACTGAAATATTTTAATAAATTTTACTGCAATTATGAATAAGTACCTTCTTGTGACCATGATGAGATGTTATAGTAAGATTTTCACCACTTCTACCTTCTTGAAGTTTTTCTAGGTCGGCCACTGACTTCTGAAGTTTACTGATATGGTAAATTTAAGAACAGTATCTTCTTTAGAACCAGAGACTAAACTCAGATAACAAGGGAAACCAAGCAAAAATGAATCAGATTAACTAAATTCCACTTACCCAATAAGCGAATGTTTGCCACTGCTATTGAAATCAAAGCACTCGATAATCAGTGGGTTATCCTGCAACAAGTCAAATTTCATGCAACACATGCATCTTCTTAATCGTCCAAATAGCACAATATCCTATAATATAGTGTGACCAAATCATAAGGTGACAAGTTTACCTTACTTCCAAACTGCTGCACACTCAGGCATAGGGGTTTCCATTTTGGATTTAAATTGTTGTTCACTACTTCAGTCTTGCATATTGGAATGGAGCCTCCACTCTCCATAATTCTAGATATTCTTAGAAAAGGGTCCTAGAATAAAGTGATGAATTTTAAGGATGAAACAAACAACAAATATACATGCATACGTAACATAAAGCTTTGCAAATACATACACTTTTAGAAAATATGTCCTTGTTATCCAAGTAAGAACAATGGAGCATCATCTCAACAACCCTCCTTAAAGCAACTGTTTCCTCTGCATGGATGGTGAGCACCCCTAAGTTCCTCAAACCCACATGCCCAATTTTACTACGAAGATTAAGGGTTAAACTCCGATTTTGTTTGGTAAGTACCTGCCATGGAAGAGGGGTAAGGATTTGATGTTCAGCAAGGTTAAAAATGGCAGCAATTGCAACATGCTCTCCAACTGCATCGATGGTAACCTAATATCTTAATATCACTTAATTGGGGAAGAAGCTCTCACAATAGTCTTTCTGCTATTGAAGTTTTTAATACAAAAATTCTGAAAATTGATATAATTTTATACTCAATTTGCACCAGCTTAGTGAAAATGCATATGCATTCTCAATGAGCCTGATTGATCCCAAGACAGCATACCTCTGATAGAACACACGTGGCCTCTCCAAGAAAATCTTGATCCTTCAATTTCAGTGTCTGAAACACAACAGAATAGATATATTTATTAAGTGCAACAGAAAAATGGCTCATACAAATTTTCTAAAAATTACAGATCATATGGTAATAGTTTAACATTATGTTTTCCTCTGGCGTTTTGTCTCTGATCCAACTCAGATTTTATCTGCACTTCTCCCATAAGTTGGTTTCTTTTCTCACATGACTATGAATCTATGATTAAAAACAGTGACAATCTTTTGAAAGTACTCATGCATTAATCACAATTGAGGTAGTTGACCCCCTCCACACACATAGATGTACAAAATATGTGACCGAATTAAGCAAGAAAACTGCTGCACACCATTCAGTGAGTACTTTCCCATGTCGGTCTTACAAGTTATACAGTTATACGATGCATGGCTGCATCTGTATATATTGTCCAAATAACTTAGGCTGACATGAACATACAATTGGCATCCAAAAGTCGTTTATTATTGTTCTTGAATTAATGTTTTTTGTTAATTCAATGTGTTTAACCATGTATCAACAAAAATACAACTGAACAGGCTAGTGAAAGTATAATGTCATCTAACTAACACATATTTTCTCAGACAAACCAGTACCCAGCTCTTAGTCCCCAGTGTAAAAGAGTTCTAAGTTGCAAATTGCAGTATTCAGCACTTAAAAAGTATTGTAAGAGATACAGAAACACTTAGCATGTACACTTTTTCTTGTATATTGTTGGTACAAATTATAATTGGAAAAACATAACGTACAAAGATTTAAAACATTAGATACTCGAGAGCAGAAACTATAATGTACCTTCAAAGGTATATTGTGAAATTTGGTATCAACATCATATACATGAAATCTGGAGCAAAAATGAAGAAGGGAAATGCGAGTGAGTCAAGAGCAGTCAAATCAAAACAGGAGTTTCCGTAATAAAAAAGAAGTATATCTACAAAAAAGATAAGCACTTAAAATGAATTTGTAAATCTTACACCAATGGCTGTACAATCTCGAACTGGAATGCAACTGTAACTTTTTCTATCCACGTGGGATTCAAGCTATTCAGTATAACCTCAGTGCGGCCTAACTCCTCTAGTTTTCCATCTATATTCTTCGCATATACCACTGCCATGGGATCACTCTGAATAGAACAATATCTTTTTTAGCTCAAACAACAGTAAGACAATCCTGACCAAAATACACATATAAACAAACTACTGTGTATTGAAAAACTCAAACCTTGAAAGCTAAATAAACACATTTTTTTCCAAAAACGGTCAACATGAAGTATTAGTTCAGCTTGCTACCCATGTAAATACTACTTACGATAAATGTAAACCAAACACTACCAGGATGGGAATACCATGAAAACTATTCATAAACTTGAGAAGAAAGAAAAACACCAGAAACTTGGGGTGTTAACTCATTTTCTAGCCATTTTGAGCAAACAAAGATAGTGTCCAAGATTTAGTCATCCAAAGGTTAAGCTGAAGAGATACAGAAGAAGCAAGAAACTCTTCAAATTTGAAATCCATTTCTTGTTTGAGAAAGTCCTAATGGAAGACATATATCCTCCTTATCAGTAAACACAAGACACAAGTACAAACTAATATATCATTAAGAACACCAAAACAGAACAAACTAAATTATATCACTGAGCACTGTAGTTTTCTTACCCAGGTTTTTCATCAGTATATAGTAACTAGCCATACTAACCAAGACAGTTATCGATCCACATACATAGTAATCCAGCTCATTACAAGAGTATGGCTACTGTAGACGAAAATGGAGAGAAAAGTGGGGAGAAAATATTACTCACTTTCTTATTTCCACAGTGTACACACAAGCATATATATATACCCTAAAACCAAGAGACACATATACCCCTATACAAACACATTATAGACAATATATTCTAACACTCCCCCTCAAACTGGGGCATATACATCATATAAACCCAGTTTGAAACAAATAGGTTTTAAACGACTCCAACACAAGGATTTAGTAAACACATCTGCGAGTTGATCTGCGAACTTCACAAAAGGCGTAGCAATGTCACCACTTAGTATCTTATCTCGAATGAAGTGACAATCAATCTCTATATGTTTAGTCCTCTCATGAAATACCGGGTTAGAGGCAATATGCAGTGCAGCTTGATTATCACAAAATAGCTGGAGAGGGATAGGAGCTGGAAACCCAATCTCTTGAAGAAAGTGTTGTAACCATGTCAGCTCACTAGTAGTATGTGCCATTGCCCTGTATTCCGCTTCCGCACTAGAACGAGCTACTACTGTTTGTTTCTTACTCTTCCATGTAACCAAGTTACCTCCTACAAAGGTACAATATCCAGTAGTAGATCTTCTATCTGAAGGAGATCCTGCCCAATCAGCATCTGAAAATGCTTCAACTCTAAGATGTCCATTTGGTCGATATAGTATTCCAAGACCAGGTGCTCGCTTGAGATAACGAAGAATATGAACCACAGCATCCCAATGTGAGATCCTAGGCGTTTGTAAAAACTGACTCAGTACACTCACTGCATAAGAGATGTCTGGTCTAGTGATGGTAAGATAGTTCAATTTCCCAACAAGTCTTTGATACATACCTGGATCTCTAAACAGCTCCCCTTCTTCTTTCAAGAATTTACGATTGGGATCCATAGGGGTGTCAATAGGTCGTGCACCCAACATGCCGGTTTCTTCTAACAGATCGAGTACATATTTCCTCTGAGATAGGTTGATGCCCTCTTTAGATCTACTGACTTCAATTCCAAGGAAATACCTAAGCTTGCCCAAGTCTTTTGTCTGAAACTGATCATGTAAAAATTGCTTTAGTCTAATAATTCCAGCAGAGTCACTCCCAGTGATTACAATATCATCCACGTATACAACCAACAAAATGTGACCTGCATCACCATGCAAGTGAAATACCGAGTGGTCTGTTTGGCATCTGTGAAGACCAAAGTTCAATACAGCATCAGAGAACCTTCCAAACCATGCTCGAGGAGATTGTTTCAAGCCGTATAATGCCCTTTTCAACCTGCATACAGTACCTCGATACTCCCCCTGAGCAACAAACCCAGGTGGTTGCTCCATATAAACTTCCTCATGCAAGTCGCCATGGAGGAATGCATTTTTTTACATCCAGCTGAAATAAGGGCCAGTCTAAATTAGCAGCAAGAGAGATTAGCACTCGGACAGAAGAGATTTTGGCAACTGGAGAGAATGTCTCTTCGTAGTCAATACCATAGGTTTGAGTATAGCCCTTTGCAACCAGGCGGGCTTTCAGACGTTCCACAGAACCATTAGGATGAAATTTGATAGTGTATACCCATTTACAGCCAACAGGTTGTTTACTAGGTGGTAGTGGAACAAGATCCCATGTGCCATTATGATGAAGAGCATCCATTTCACTTTCCATAGCTGTCCTCCATCCCGGATCAGATAATGCATCCTGAAGTGTCTTAGGAATAGAGAGTTTTGAAACTTGAGATGTAAAACATGAGAATGAAGGAGATAAGGCATGATATGAGACAAATTGACTAATAGGATGTTGAGTAACACAAGAACGACTACCTTTACGAAGAGCAATAGGTAGAGAGTCTGAAGTACTGGGTAACTCAAGATCTGAAGATGGAGGCACGACTGGTTGGGGCAACTCAAGATCTGAAGATGGAGGCACGATTGGTTGAGGCAACTCAAGATCTGAAGATGGAGGCACGACTGGTTGAGGCATGGGAGCCGGCGGCCGCGAGCGACGTGAGTAAACCTGCGGTTGGGAGGGAGATTGTGAGGGAGATAATGTAAGGGTAGGTAATGGTAGAGGGTCACACTCAACACTTGAAGATGTATTTGAAAAAAAAGGTATGGACTCAAAGAAGGTAACATCAGCACTTGTGAAATAGCGTCTAAGAGTAGGACTATAGCAGCGATATCCTTTTTGAGTCCGAGAATAACCAACAAAGAGACACTTGGTAGAACGGGGGTCAAGTTTATCAAAGCCTGGACCAAGGTTATGAACAAAGCAAACACATCCAAAGATTTTTGGTGGAAGAGAAAAAGGTGAAGATGACGGAAACAAGACGGAGAAGAGAGATGAACCATTAAGAACAGATGAAGGCATACGATTAATAAGATGACAAGCAGTAAGAACACCATCACTCCAAAACCGTTTAGGAACATGCATATGTAGCAATAGTGCTCGGGTTACATTTAACAAATGCCGATTTTTGCGTTCTGCCACCCCATTCTGTTGGGGTGTATATGAACATGATGTTTGATGAACAATTCCTTTGTCACTTAGGTAAGTAGCAAAGGCACCCGATAGATATTCCCTACCATTATCAGAACGCAAAATCTGAACTTTTTTATTAAACTGAGTTTTAATTTGTTTCCAGAACATTTGAAATATGGAAAGAAGTTCAGATCTGGCCTTTATCAAAAACAACCATGTCACACGAGAGTAGTCATCAACAAATGTAACAAAATATTGAAACTTGTTTGATTCAATGTTGATTGGTCCCCATATATCAGAGTGAACCAATTCAAAAGGACTCGATGCACGTTTATCAATACGAGGAACAAAAGACACACGATGGTGTTTACTAAGTTGACACGCTTCACAAGAAAAGGGGGACACACTCCCCAAGTTCTTAATTTGACACTTCAAAAGAGAAAGTGAGGGATGACCCAGGCGACAGTGCCATTCAAAAGCAGATGATGAGAGGGTTGTAAGAGCTCGAGTGGGTGACTGTTGAACATCAAGATAATACAGACCACCAGCTTCATGCCCCGTACCAATCTTGTTCCCCGTCTTGAGATCCTGAAAAACACATGAAGAGGGATAAAAAGTCACTGAACATTGTAAACTTTGAGTAATCCTACTAATAGACAACAAACTAAAAGGAAAACTCGGAGCATGTAGGACAGATGACAAGGATATGGAATCAGTGAGTTTAGTGGATCCAATGCCTGTAACTTTAGCAAGAGAACCATTAGCAAGAGTGACACTTTTTACAGATGGTACAGTATTCAATTTAGACAGGACAGAAGACAAACCGGTCAAATGTTCGTTAGCTCCTGAATCAATGATCCATGGACCCTGAGTGGGTGAAACAAGACATGCAGATGCTATACCTGAGTGGGTAAGAGTAGCTGTGGAAGATGAAGCCCCTGTGTGACCCAAAAACCGCTCATACTCCTCCTTTGATATACTGATCATATCTGAAGATCTGTTGGAGCTCGTTGGCTGTGAATCATCTTGAACAGTGGCTTGATTAGCAGACCCAGATGGTCTACCATGCAGATTCCGATTAGCAGACCCAGATGGTCTACCATGTAGATCCCAACAATAATCCACTGAGTGGTTAGTGCGACCACAATGGGTGCACTTACGAAATTCACGACCTCGAGTGCGATTATCTCTTCCCCCACGTGCACCCCCACGTGCACCTCTTCCACTCTGACCTCCACGTCCAGCAGGAGCAACATAGGAAGCAGTTAAAGCAGATCTCTCGTTACTCTGATCAGAAGATAATGTAGCTCGTTGAAGTCGAGAGAATACATCAGGAAATGACGGAAGCTGTGGACTTGCCAAAATTTGAGAACGCACTGACTCATATTCCGGTTTTAAGCCAACCAGGAAGCGAACAATATTAAAATCTTCTCGTTGTTTCAGCATACTTGGAACATCAGAAGTGACGGGTTGATACATTTTGAGTTCTTCACATATGCCCATCACTTGAGAATAATATTCTTCCAGGCCCAAAGCATTCTGTTCCAACACGAAGAATTGTTTACACAACTCATAAATACGAGTTATGTTTCCAGCACCTGAATACATCTGTTTAAGATGCCCCCACACCTCTTGAGCAGTGTCAAAATGTATTAAACTCGAGCAGATACTAGGTTCAATACTAGTCAACATTAGAGATAATATTTGAGCATCTTCCTGCTCCCATTGAGCAAATGTAGGACTAGTCGAAGCAGGAATAGGATCAATCAGATGAGTACGGCGAATACCCTTGCCTTTCAAAAACATTTCAACGAATCTTGACCACAACATGTAATTCTTTCCATTTAACTTCACTGAAGTCATAGGCATACTGATATTTGGTGCAAGTGACATCGACTCAAATTTATTTGCCATGGGAAATATACCAATATATCACAACAGTCCACTTAGAAACAAAGATTTCACATAAAAATCATGAAACGTGGACCAAAACTGGAAAAAACAATCTGAAAACGTAGAAATCCAGATTAAAAACCCAAATCCCGAGCCTGTATTGAGTGAAATAAGTCTGAACCGGTCAAAAAGGCGTTGTACCGGTTCGGAACCGGACTGTATCGGCCTGAAAGTTGCCGGAATCGGACTGTATCGGCCGAAATCGGCTCTGTTTCGGCCGGTATCGGCCTGTTTCGGCTCTGTTTCGGCCGGTATCGGCCTGTTTCGGATCGGATCCGGTTCGAGGCCGGTATGCACTGTCCCGGATCGGGTCTGGATCGGACTCGGATCGGGTCCGGTTCGGACTCGGATCGGGTCGGGTCTGGCTTGTTTGGGCTGCGCCGGATAAGCCTATCCTAACCGAGGATAGGTTTAATCTATCCGTGTTACCAAACACGTTTTATTCCAACCTGGAATAAAACCCTATACAGGTTCAGGAGTATTCCTACTCCAGAACTAGAATATGAGTTTACCTGCAACCAAACGAAGCTGGATCGACGGACGGCAACCTCTTCCGGCGGCTGGAGACGACGGCAACCAAGCTTGGAGACAACAGAATCGGCCGGCGAGCTCACCCCTAGTGTCCAGTACCCGAGATGATGCCGGAAACTGGCTGGAAAACACTTCAACCACCACACGGCGCCGGCAACCACAAAAACCACACGGAAAGCACACGGAAACACTCCGGCGAGCACAAACACCACACGAGCTACACTTGAAAAATATTCTCAACCCACACAGAGCTCGGATTCGTGAGAATCGGCTCTGATACCATGTAGACGAAAATGGAGAGAAAAGTGGGGAGAAAATATTACTCACTTTCTTATTTCCACAGTGTACACACAAGCATATATATATACCCTAAAACCAAGAGACACATATACCCCTATACAAACACATTATAGACAATATATTCTAACAGCTACAAATATCTTATGTAAACAAAATACTGTCAAAATAGTAACAAACTTTTTTTTATAGGTAAATAGACATAGCCCAAGTACACAGAATGTATAAAAATAGTAGCTTAACATAAAGTAATGATTAGCTCACATGCCCATATCCCCTCTGTTTTGGTTGTATCTTGAAGAGTAAAATGTACTTCAACATAATGAACCAAAATTGTGGTAGTTATCTCAAAATTTAGAACTGATTAATTCATAAAACTATGTTAACTCCAGAAATATTATACCAGAGTCTTGAATTCATACAAATTCGAAGTGTGGTTTGGATCATAATTTCCAGTCCGTGCTAGGCATACAAAATATATAGGTGATGAAGGTGGACATTAGAGCAGTTAAAGAAATGATTCGGCAAAGGAAAGACGCTAGTATAAACCCTCAGTACACATCACTATCAAACATATGGTTATGTTTAGAGGAATACCTTTGAAATGATGTCACGATCTCGCAAGTTAATTGCTGATAGGGATAACTGCAGCACAGATTAAAATACATGAATACATTTTGAAAAGGCAGAACAAATGAGTTAACAGTACAGACATAAATAAAAAGAAACTAAAAACAAAAGAGCCACGCATGCAGATAAAATAACAATTCCAGATGTCAAAATCTCTTATAATACTGATAACCGATCCCATCCCCTGTAAAATTTTTGTCAGGCAATATACTGCTTTGGAGCTTGCCGTTATTCCACCCATTTCTTTCTAGTAAGGGGCAACAGAACTGCACAATTTCCATCTGTTGGAGATGAAAGAATGGCAGGTAACCCTTTTCAAGAATATAGGTGGCACTTCAACCTTTGGCACTTAAAAAAGAGAAATATTCAACTCTTGCACAATACTAAAAGGCAACATGTTGCTTCATACAACCTCATTAGTCTCCAATTTACTAATATTCCGTTAAAATATCAAGCTCATTTTACTGCAGTCTTAAATTTAAGAAGTTGGTTACTATGTGGGATATCAATTTAGTCAATCAAAACATCATCCTTTATCTAAGCGCCAAAACACGTGGCACCCCGATCATGCTATCCATTCCTGATTCTGAGAAACTAGTAATAGGCCAAACATTTAAATGACAGAATATCAGAGGCAACATTGCACTGCATGCCCCGCATGCTTCATTTATCAAGCGAAACTCATAGCTTGAAGAGTGTTACGGATGTAACATTTCAGCACCTTTGAAATACACACAAACCGATCCTCTACCATGCAACGAAAACAACTTCTTTGATAATTTTAAACATATATGTATTGTAAACAAAACCATAACACTAACACGAATACAAAATATTTATTATTTACTCTTTCTAGATAACCTTTTTTCAATCAAGTTTTGTACCTTGCATTTGTATAAGAATAGTATTACAGGGGAGAAACTTTACTGGAGAAGAAAAAAAGTAACCACAATTTTAAAAAAATAATAATCGTATTCATATTATTCTTGTTCTCATTGTATTTTATGGGCAATGGCCAACATAATAATCAAGTAAAATGAGAATAGTAAGAACCTAAGCCAATCTGGGATAGAAAATAAATAATGATACGAATTTCAGCCAACGTGGGGATAAACAGAGTAAAGAATATCAAGAGTCTGAGCCAATGTGGGGTAGATAATAGAGAGCACCACAGCTAATACAAATGCATAATACAGTTCTGTGTGCGTGTAATATATATATATATATATATAGATAGGCGTTAGAATGGCAGTCACTACCTCGACTCGGGCGAAGCGTTGATGGAGACCCCGAGACCTGTAGAAGAACTCAACGGCGTCATTGTGGCCAGCATTGTTGTTGTTGGTAGCTGTGGGGCTCTGTTGGACCCCACCCACGGCTTGCTTTCCTCCTTCCACGTCCGAATAGTAGTTCCCCATCTGTCTCTCTCTCTCAAGCCCAAATGAGATTCCTTTTTGGTTTTCGTTTTCTCTTCTCTATTTAAAACCCTGGATTGTGATTGTGGAGGATTGCCTATCTCTGCTCTGCTGTATTTATTAGGGGAGAACAAGCAGTTTCCTACGTATACGATGGAGTGTTTCCTTCCTTCTTTCCTTGCAGGAACCTACGAAATTGTAGCATCTTTTACGAAGTAAGAGGTGTTTTCTTCACAACCACAACAGTTTTCTTTCTTAGGACTCGACGAAACGCGGATTCCCTTGACAACTTTTTTTTTCCCCTTTGAGCAATTATGCCGTCAAACCAAAACAGAGGAAAACCGAAAAAGGAAAATGATGGATGCAGGGGACTTGCGCACGAAAAACTGACGGAATCCATGTGGAAAATGATACGGTGCGTTTCATTGGGTTTGCTACACGGTGCGTTTCGCATTCTACATTCGGATTCCCTCCATCTCCGAAGCTTCCCGAGACCCGATATGGGTTTCTGAACCCTAACCTTCGCATCTCCCTCCTCCATTGTCACTTGTCAATGTTGTCATTCTTTTCAAGTACAACACTCGCCACTCAGTTTGATGGCCAATATAAGCACATGGAATGATTCCAGCCCATGAAATAGGTTGGGAATTCACTAACTAAAAACATCTGAAATGCATGGGTGCCATCATAAAGGGAAAAAAGATGAGCGTTGACTATAAATGAGAAAGAAAGCATAAATCTCCATAAACAAAAGGAAACGGAAGGGAAGAGATGATTCCAAATCACTGATTTGTTGGGAGACCAAATTATACAGAACACCTACGGTCTTACCATTACAGAAAATCCAATCATAAGACAGAAGAAGAAGTGGAAACCCAGCTGCCACTGTCGTCCACCACTCACGACAGGATCTTCAAGGTAATATATTATCGAGCATAAGTCGTGTTGAAAATGGCCTGTCATAGAAGGGAGAAATAGCATAGATGACGCTGACAATTGGTGAAGGTGAAGTGTTAATAGCTTGTAAACGTTCAGATTTTTCGAATCGATGAAGACTGGGCATAGTTTAATTACAGTAAATAAATAAATAATGATAGCACTTGTAAAAGAACTGAGTGGCTCTACCACAGCTACCGATTCGGATTTAAATTTGGATTCGACAAGTGTTAAAAACAAAAAATTATAATATTAATAAAAAATATTTATTTAATCATAAAAATATTAAAATAAAATATTTATTTAACCATTATCAAAATTCCAAACATTATCACGATTCTACACATTTCTCAAGGTACCTTGGCTGACTATGGTAGGTTGAATTTAACCTTCTATCGAATTTTCCGAATTCCAAGGAATTTGTGCATCAAAGTTTTGAAAAGCCGAATAGGGAATGCTACCTATTTATCGTTTGCTTGGCAAGTTGGCACAAAGACTCTGCATTGTTTACATTATTGATAAAATACACTATCTATATTATTGATAGTATGTTAATTTATAAGATTTAAATTTATTTAAAAAAATTTATAAATTTAATTCTTATAATAGAATTTTTTTTTTCTTTTTAGTTTGGAGTAAAAAGATAAAGGAGCATAATTAGATTTAGAGCGGCTTCTCTGTTAATACATGTTAAATTTTATATGGGAGTAACCTAAAGGTTATTGATATGAAAATAAAATAAAATCTGTTTACCCACCAAATTGTTGAGGGAAGGATAAAATTTACTTATTAAATACCTATTCATAGGTTTTCTTGCTTAAAAAAGTTAAATTAATATTTATCACATTCCTGCGTCATCATTCACACCAAGTTTGTTGAGTATTTTTCTTAAGTAAAATTTGTAATACATTTACCATTTCCTATATCTCAAAATCGTATAGCACTTTCACTTTAGAATATTGTTATGATGTAATTTAATCAAATTATGTGTTGAATGATTGTGTGCAACTTTTTCTTGGAGAATCCACCAATGGATGCGCGTGATCCTCTTTAATCTCTATGTACCTTCCAAGTCATTAATGTAATGGTCCTTTTCATTTTAATTCAACGTGACAAATGAATAGAATAGATATTTGAAGGGTTGAATCTTCTTATTTTAAATTTGAATTCTTTCTTTCTTCCTTCCTTCCATTGAATATCCAATTGGTTGTCCAAGAGGGCTTTACTTCTGAGCAAATGTATAGGATGAAGTTAAGAGCACTCACAAACCAATTTACAAATAAATTCAAGGTTTCTAGCTACCTTGAAATTCAAGAATAGATGTCATACAATGTGCAGTTGGTAGCCCAAGAACATTGACCAACTAATCGACCAAGTTTGATTGTCCTACATTGTTTATCTGTTTCAAAAGTAATCGCAATTGACAAATAGAGTTCAAGAAGATTAAAAAAAAAAGTGTATCATTATGATCATAAAAAGGAAAGAAAAGAAAATAATAATATATCAATAAAGAGCACTTCCGAGTCTTTGACAAGATAAAAGGTATCCAAAGAATTTTGATGGGTACCAAAATGCCGCTTACACTCAGCTTCGTACAAATTTGGAGCCCATGTTCCCTCATCCATATATTATGCAACTGAAGATTGCCTCATATGCACATCAAGAGCCAATAAACAGGAGTCCAAATACAAATGGATGCATATGTTCAAGATGCAACTTAGTCAGAGGTGTAGGAATGATAGACCAGCAAAAGAGTATCGAGACGAAATTGGCACAGGCACCGCTTCAGCTAGGCGGGTAGCCTGATTATGACGTGTCTTGTCTTTGTGCAGTAAAGCATCGGCAGCATATGTAGAGTATAAACCACCCACTTGATCAATTTCTGTCCGATGTATAAGGATCCCTAGCAAGTGTTTCCTTCTGATAACGGGGCCACACTTCTCTTACTCTTTCATGAACTTTCATGTCACCAACTCTAGTGACTTAAGGAGAGTAGATAGGCAACACATGAGTTGAATGAACTTTAGCCAATCAAAAGAGTTTTTTAAGATTCCTAGCCTGAAGGGAAAAATTACAAAAATTCTGAATGCTAATATTTCAAAAGAAACAATGACCTAAACTACTTTCGGAGAGTGTAAAATAGAAAGGCTATGGATAGGAATGCTTTGCAAAACATGCTTTAAAAGCAACAACCGAGAGCCATTTGAAAGCAATTGGGTCTTCCAACCATCTATGCGATCTCTAACTTTCTTAATCAAGCCTTCAAAATGTGCCACCAGAAGTCTTCCCAAAACAATGAGAACACCCAAATAATTAAACGGAAATCATCTTTCAGTAAATCCGGTAATTCTCAAAATCATTCTATGCCGAGATAGAGACATTTTTTTTTAACATCAAACCGCTGAGTTTTTCTTTGTTCTTCTCATCATCTGAGAGGATGTTTGGAAATAAAATAAGATGAAAATTTTGTAAATCAGTGCCATCATGTTTTTGTTTGTTCTTTTTGACTCTAAGTACTACCGTCTGACATTCAAAGCCTCCTTGTTTCTCTCTTTTTGATTGTGGTTTTCCAACTCAATCATATTCTCTTGGTTATTATCAGGCTAATGGCTCTTCTCCATATGCTCTTCATTAACGACGTTCTTCTCATTGCTTTCTCAAGAATTCAGTTCTTTAACCTCTTCTCTCTCCACTATTACAGCTTTCTATGTTGCCCTTCAATACACGCTTATTATTCTCTTTTCATTTCCATTGAGTCTGTGGACAACCTTTATCTTTTCTGGAGTTTAAGAGGCTTCTTTGCAATTTTTGATTCGGCCTTTAATGATTTCAAAGTTTTCTTTTTTGGTGACTCAGGCCCAGTAGATGCCTCTTTTTCCTTCCTTTTATAATCTGGTTTCATAGATGCCTCGACAGGCGAGTCTGATCTATTTTCGTTATCTTCTTATTTCTTCGTGTTAGATTTTGATTCAGTGGGTGCTTCTGTAGGAGTCTCTGCTTCCTTGTTTCTTTCATTTTCCATATTACACGATCTTACTTATCAAAAAAAATATTCCACAATCCAAGATGCTACCTGATCAAGATGTTTCCCAGCAAGCACGTTGCCAATGAAAAGATTTTTCTTCGTTATCTGCTAACCAGAAGCAAACCGGATTAAACAATTAGGATAGGAGGAAACAAAAAGAGAAGAAAATGGGAATAAGAAAGTCAAATGCTTTTAGTTAACTGGTCATTTTTATCAAGGCTTCATGGACTTGTATTTAACTCTTCAGACATTCGGATTCAATTAAATTGGTTAAAAAAAAAGTTCAAAAACTTGAAAAAACAAGAATGCATTATGTGTTATTGTATTAGAAAATAAAATGGCTTTTCTTTTCTTTTAAACAAACCCAGTTAATAATTTCCATGAGATTAAAAGACAAAAAACAGAGAAAAAGGAAGTTCCGATTAAAACCTTGAGACGGAGAGGATAGGAAGAGAGTACCTGGCGAAGTAGAGTGAAAGAGAGAGGGCGACAATAAAGAACGAGAGGAATGATAAAGAGAGCCCTACCGTAGATCTTTCTTTCTCTCTCTCTCTCTCTCTCTCTTTTTTGGTAATGGTACAGTAGATCTAGTAAAGAAGTGTTAATTAATATTATATTATATATATATATATATATATATTTATGCAATATTATTTTATTTATGAAATGAATATATTGCCATCCTCTATATCCATGGTGTCTTTTCTTTTTAAAAAAAAATTAAATGATTAAAATATTTTTTTTTTGTTAATAGAATAATGATAATAATATACTTACAAATTTTTTTTATCGTCGAAAGGAGTTAGGTAAAACTTAAAACTCAAGTAAATTATTTTTTTATATCTTTTAATTAGTAACACACTTTTTTTTATATATTTTTTTAACAATGCTAGATATAGTTATAAGATATATAAGTCTCACGCATATTTTTTTAAAAAAAAAGTGAAATTCAACATTAAAAAAAGTTGAATTTTTATATGGATCATATATTTCTTAAACTTTTTTAAAAAAGAGTGCATAAGATTTATAAATTTTAAAACTGCATAAATAATTAATATTTATAAAAAATAGAACAGACCTTGTTACTTAGCTTTCAATTGTCGTTTAATCTAACCGAAAAATCAACTTACAATATTTTTCAAATAGAAGTTTTGAAAATTATAAGTTCAATTAGGACAATGAATTTGAAGATGCTTAAAAGTTTAAAAAAGTGTATCACATGAATTGATTGGGATAATAATAATAATAATTCTTGATACTTTGATCTCAAAATAATAATAATAATTCTTGATACATTGTACCATTTACTCTGTTTGTTTGATAAAATCTCATTCAATTTTAACTGTCAAGATAGTTGAAGAATAAAATAAAATAAAATCGGTAGCCATGTCCCAAAGGAAAATACAATGTGTCATTGACTCATTTTCACTTAATTTTCAACTTCTAAAGGTCCCAAAATACATCTTTTAAAGTAAGAATAGCACTTGGTTTTACACAAACCTTCTAAACAAATTTATTTATTGTACATGTAGCAGGAGGATGACCAAAAGTCACACTTCAAAAGACTTGCATGTTTAGGTAATCGGTTAAGATGAAAATTTTGTGAATAATAATGAAATAGTTTGTAAATAGTAGTGAAATGATTTGAATTAAGATGTTTTATTGGATTTTGAAAAAGGAAAGAGGAAAACTTGAATAAAAATATTATAAAGTAATTTTTTAATATTATTTTTATTTTAAAAATTTGAACAAATTATATTGTGTTTTGTGTTTTGTTTAAAAGGGGGAGAGTATTTATGTCTTCACATGCTCAATTATCCAATGAAATCTAACATGAAGAGTATTTATGTCTGAGCTCAAGCAGTTTAGCTTCCCTTCCCTGCCCCCTCCATCGATGAAGCTGCCTTGGACCACTTGAATAGAATCACCTTCAAATATTAACTAGTCTAAGCCAAGATCTTGACAGAATAAAACAACAGTGACTATGCCCCAAGCTTCTGCAATTGTAGGATCTACACAATAACATATAGGCTTCATCAAACTCGCTAAAATAGAACCTAAACAATCCCTTAGCACCACTTCAACTCCGATGTAGGGGATTGAAACAGCCTTCATGCAGAAAAATATTCCTTCTAAGCAATAGCAGACAACAGTTTTTGCACAAAAACAGCTTGGCCAATGGCAAGAAAACTACACCTTCCACACAAGAGTGAAGGCAGGAGAATTCCTCCTCACTTCCCAAACATGACCTCAAGTCGTTTGTAAAAGAAATAGACTTAACAACAAACTATATTATATCCTTGTTGAACCCAAGGTTTCAAGTTTTGTGTAATTATATATCTACACATGGATTTTGATGATAACAAATGAATTCAAAGAATAAAGGAGTCTCAAACTCAAGTTGTCTACACAATGGAGTCAAGCACATCAAGGAAATAAGCATGAGCAAGAAGGGAACAAGTTCACATTAAAGTTATAGAGTAATGTTGTAAATCTCTTAAATTCGAAATTAGGATTAAGGCTCAAAATTAATATTTTATCATAAAGCATTAAAATACATTTTCCACATGTGCATGAATATTTTGAAAATTAAATTTGAAAATTTTGAAAAATGATTGATTGTCATCTTTCACATGTGCATACCTTGATTAAAGGGTTGAACTTTGAAAATATTAAAGATGATTAATTGTCATCTTTCACATGTGCATGTTTTATTTGAATATTTTCAAAAGTAATTGATGTTTTTTTAGACTTATACAAAAGGTAGATGATTTTGTTTGAAAAATTTGAAAAGTAAAGTGTGCTCCTTTTGTCATATGCAAAAAGTAAAAGATTAGTTTTGAATTTTTGAAAAAGGAAAGTGTGCTTCTTTTGTCATATACCAAAAGTAAAAGATTAGGTTTGAAGTTTTTGAAAAATGAATGATGTTGTCTTTGACAATTGAAAATGAAGAACCTTTTATTTGAATTTTTTGAAAAAGTGAATGATGTTGTCTTTGACATGTGAATCTTTTTAAATTTGAATATGAAGTCTTATATGCCTATAAATAGATCATTTGAGAGCTTCACATTGACAACATCCAGAGCATACAACATTCATTCAAAGCTTTCATTCTCTCTTCTCTAAACATTGAATCTTAATTCTTGTTCATTTTGAGAGATATAGTTTGCGCTGTATTGTTTTTATTTCACTCATTGAGGAGTGTTTTCTGATAACCTACCCACTATCAGCTCTTGTATCAGAAAAAGGGTGTGTATAACCCTTGTGCGTGTATAAAGTATTCTACACGGGGAATAGTTGAATCACCACGTGTAAGGTGATTGCAAGTGTAAAGGGTGTTCTACACGGATCCTTTGTAGCGGTGTTGTTCAAAGATGTAATAGGTTTCTATCTCCACCTGAAGGAGATTGAATAGTGAATTCGGGAATGCTCAAGGGGTAGCTTGAGGCGAGGACGTATGCAGTGGGGCCAAACCTCGTTAACATACTGAGTTTGCTTCTCTCTTACCCTTACTCTTTATATTTATTGCTATTTAATATTTTGTTTATATTTTATATTATATATTTGATTTATAATTGTTATTTTTTTAATACAACTCAATTCACCCCCCTCTTGTGTTAGTCATCTGGGCAACAATTGGTATCAGAGCTAAGAGCTCTATTATAAGATTAACTATCTTTTGAGTTAAGATCTTATGGCTAATATTTCAGCTTCATTTGGTGAAGGTCAATCTAGCAGCCGGCCTCCACTCTTTTGTGGAGATAATTACTCATTCTGGAATGTTAGAATGAGAATATTCCTTCAGGCTCAAGGTCGATAAATCTGGAAATGTATTGTAAATGGATCTTATATTCCAACAAAAGTGGTTGATGGAGTAAAGGTCAAAAAGGAAGAAGAAGAGTTTGATCGTAAAGACGATAAACTTTATACTTTGAATTTAACTGCTATGAATTTATTATTTAAGGCTCTCAATGGAAATGAGTTTAATAGAATAATGACTTGTGTTACGGCAAAAGAAATTTAGGATAACTTGGAAGTTACTTATGAAAGAACTTCGCAAGTCAAAGAATCAAAAATTTATATTCTTACTCATGAATATGAAATGTTTAAGATGAATGATGATGAATCTATTTCTAGTATGCACACTCGTTTTACTAATATCATAAACAGCTTGACAACTCTTGGCAAAGTTTATTCCAAGGTGGAGATAGTAAGAAAAATTCTCAACTCTCTACCAAAACGCTGGGAATCAAAAGTGACAGCGATTCTTGAAGCTAGAGACCTCAAGAAGCTCGAAGTGAATGAACTCATCGGGTCACTTATCACCCATGAGTACACATTGAAAACAGGAGAAGAAGAAGGAAAGCCAAAGAAGAGCTTGGCACTTAAAGCTGTTCCTCATGAAAGTGAAAGCGATGACGATGAGGAAAATGAAGACAAAGATGAAGAAGTTGCAATGATAACAAAAAGAATTCAGAGGTTCTTAAAGAAAAATAAAACTCCTCCGAGGAAATCCTTCAAAAAGTTTTCTAAGAAAGATTCAGGTAAAAATGACACTTTAATTTGTTATAAATGCAATAAGCCTGGACATATCAAGCTAGATTGTCCTCTGTTAAAGAAAGATCGAAACAAGGGCAAGAAAGCAATGAAAGCTACATGGGATGATGATTCAAGTAGCTCAGATAGTGAAGCAAGCAATGGAGAATCAGCAAATCTTTGTCTTATGGCTAAAGATGACCTTGAGGTAACAAATCTTGATAATATTGAAGATCCTTCATATGAAGAATTACAAAATATTTTAGAAGAGGTTTATGAGGAATTTGAAAAATTGGGTATCAAATATACTGCTTTGAAAAAGAAAAATTCTTCTTTAACAAACGAAATTGATATTTTAAGAAAAGAAAGTATCATTTTGAAAGATGAAAATCTTGAATTGAATAAGAAGAAAACCGATTTAGAAAATATTGTTGAAAACTTTACGAATGGAAAAAGAAATTTTGAAAAACTTCTTGGTAGTCAAAGATGTGTTTTTGACAAGGCAGGTTTGAGATATATGCCAAAACAAAAATACAAACCTTATAAAAATTTCTTTGATAATCCTTCTACATCAAAGACCAATATTCACAATTCTTTTCATAAAAATAATTTTGTCAAAAAAAGATATTATTATAATCATTCAAGTTCTTCATATATGTCACATGCTATTTGCAATTTCTGTAATAGAAATGGTCATAATTATCATACTTGTCCTATTAGAAGAAATCATACAATGACTATTAGGGCCATATGGGTACCTAAAAATCTTGTTTTTTCTAATACTAATAAATAAAGGACCCAAAGAACTTAGGTACCAAGAAAAATCATTTTAATTGTTTTTATAGGTATGCATGAAGTCATCCACAAGCAAAAACAAGTGGTTTTTAGATAGTGGATGTTCAAGACACATGACGGGAGACAAGACTAAGTTCTTTGATTTTAGATCTAAAGAAGAAGGACACGTGACATTTGGAGACAACTCGAAAGGGAAGATCGTGGGAATAGGTAAAATTGGTAATGAATCTTCTCTCATAATTGAAGATGTTCTACTTGTTGAAAGTCTAAAACATAATCTTTTGAGCATAAGTCAATTATGTGATAAAGAATTTACAGTTACTTTCAAAATGGATAAGTGCATTATTTTCAATGATCATGATTGTAATATTTGTTTTATTGCTTTTAGAAACAATAATGTTTATACAATCGATTTTGAAGAAATTACCTCACAAGATACTATTTGCTTTTCAGCTCAAAATGAAACTAGTTGGCTATGGCATAGAAGATTAGGTCATGCCAACATGGAACTTATTTCCAAACTTTCAAAAAATGATCTTGTGAGAGGTTTACCAAAAACAATTTTTCTTAAAGACAAAATTTGTGATGCATGCCAATTTGGTAAACAAACAAAAACTTCTTTTAAAATCAAGAAACATATTTTCACTACTAGATCATTGCAACTGATACACATGGATCTTTTTGGACCAAATAGAGTTGCAAGTCTAGGAGGAAAATATTATGCATTTGTTATTGTTGATGATTTCTCTAGATATATTTGGGTCATCTTTCTTGCTCATAAAGATGAGGCACATAATGCATTTACCAAGTTATGCAAGAGAATTCAAAATGAAAAGGGCTATACTATTTCAAGTATCCGAAGTGATAGGGGAAAAGAGTTTGTTAATAAAAATATTGAAACATTTTGTGATGAAAATAGTTTTGTGCATAATTTTTCTGCTCCTCGAACTCCTCAACAAAATGGGGTAGTAGAGAGCAAATATAGATCTCTTCAAGAGATGGCAAGAACAATGCTTAATGAGAACAACTTGCCTAGTTATTTTTGGGCCGAAGCGGTAAGTACTGCATGTTATGTTATAAATAGAGTTATGCTAAGGTCTAAGTTAGATAAAACCCCATATGAGCTTTGGAATGAGAAAAAACCCAACATTGGTTATTTTCATGTATTTGGATGCAAATGTTTTATTTTGAATGACAGAGATAATTTAGGCAAGTTTGATGCAAAATCTGATGAAGGTATCTTTCTCGGGTATTCTACTAATAGTAAAGCTTATAGAGTGTTCAATAAAAAGACTTTGACTGTACAAGAATCTATGCATGTAGTATTTGATGAATCTAATTCTCCACTCTCCAAGAAATCTATTGATGAAGAAACAGGAGGTATAAATAACACGGAAAGTCTCAATCTCAACAAAGAGAACACAATAGAGGAAGTTCAACATGGAGCCATCAGGAAAGATCATCAAAATTTAATACAAGATGCAACCAAACAGTGGAAATTTGTGAAAGATCATCCAGTGGAACAAATTTTGGGAGAACCTTCACGAGATGTAAGTACTCGATCATCTCTTAGAAATATTTGCAATCATACTGTTTTTTTATCTCAGATTGAATCCAAAAATATTGATGAAGCACTTCTTGATGAATCTTGGATTCTAGCTATGCAAGAAGAGTTGAATCAATTTGAAAGAAATGATGTTTGGACACTTATTCCTAGACCCAAAAATCATACTATTATTGGAAAAAAATGGGTTTTTAGAAACAAGAAAGATGAGTCCGGAATCAGTACTAGAAATAAGGCTCGACTTGTAGCCCAAGGTTTTAATCAAGAAGAAGGAATCGATTATGATGAGACATATGTACCAGTCGCAAGATTAGAAACTATTCGAATGCTACTTGCATATGCTTGTTATAAAGATTTCAAACTTTTTCAAATGGATGTCAAAAGTGCTTTCTTAAATAGTTTTATAAATGAAGAGGTATATGTTGAGCAACCTCCAGGTTTTGAAAATCATATTTCTCCAAATCATGTTTTCAAACTCACAAAAGCACTGTATGGACTCAAACAAGCTCCTAGAGCTTGGTACGAGAGACTCAGCGGTTTCTTGATTGAAAAAGGTTTTTCAAGAGGAAAAATCGACCCAACTTTTTTCATTAAATATGAAAATAATGATATTCTTTTAATTCAGATTTATGTTGATGATATAATATTCGGTTCTACTAATGAAAATATGTGTCAAGTTTTTGCTAAGACTATGCAGGAAGAATTTGAGATGAGCATGATGGGAGAACTTACATTCTTTCTCGGATTGCAAATTAAGCAAGCAAAAAGTGGGACATTCATCAATCAATCTAAATATATTAAGGAATTACTGAAGAAGTTTGGGATGGAAAGTGCTAAGAAAATTGGAACACCAATGAGCCCATCAACTAAACTTGATAAAGATGAATCCGGTAAGCCAGTTGACTCGAAAATATATCGAGGTATGATTGGTAGCTTATTATATTTAACAGCTAGTAGACCAGATATTATGTTTAGTGTACTTATGTGCACGCTTTCAATCATCTCTAAAAGAATCACATTTAATTGCAGTTAAGCGCATTCTTAGATATCTTAGTGGTACAATTAACTTAGGGTTATGGTACCCTAAGCACACATCTTTCGATCTAATCAGCTACACAGATGCAGATTATGCTGGCTGTAAAATAGATCGAAAAAACACTAGTGGAGCATGTCTTTTCTTAGGTCATGCACTAGTTTCCTGGTTTAGTAAAAAACAAAATTCTGTTGCACTATCTACTGCTGAGGCAGAGTATGTTGATGCGGGTAGTTGTTGTGCTCAAGTCCTTTACATGAAGCAACAACTTGAAGATTTTAAACTCATGTATAATCACATTCCAATCAAATGTGATAATACAAGTGCTATAAATCTTTCAAAGAACCCAATACAACATTCTAGAACTAAGCATATTGAAATAAGATATCATTTTCTTCGAGATCATGTGCAGAAAGGTGATATAGTACTAGAGTTCACAAACACACACAATCAGTTAGTAGATATATTCACAAAACCTTTACCGGAAGATAGATTGTGTATGATCAGAAGAGAAATATGTATGATGCATGCTATGAATATCTCTTAAAAGATAGACCAGAGTCAATAAAAATAGAGATAGATTTTTTAAATACTTTTACATAAACTTGAGGTTCTTAGCCTCATGTTTGAGACGCTCATTCTCTTCATACAATATCATGTCATCCCTATCCATGGGAACTGGCAAGTGGAATGAAGAATCTAATAGAGATTTCAACTGTTTATTCTTCTGCCGAATGATTCCTTCCCTTGTGTGAGACTCTTGAACAATTCGTTGAAGTACAACAATTTGTTCTTTAAGCCTTTCAACCTCATGGTTTTTGGCTTGTACCCGCTGGGAAAAAGCAACAATAGAGGATGAGTAGTGAGTCCCAAGACTCACTAAGTCGTAGATAGCATCGGAGTCTGACTTATTAGCCAAACTATTATTCTCTTGCTGCAACATGGCACCAATGGTATCTGTAGAAAGGACAGGAGATTGAGGTGTAGAATACATCATGGATGGATCTAGAGGAATGTTAGAAGAATGAGCCATTGAGAAAAGAATTGAAAACTTAAAGTGAGAATGTTGAAAGAATGCAGATGAGTTATAGAGATGAGAATAAGATTTGATGCAAATCGGATGAACTTTAAGACTGATTTTATAGAGATAGCATAAAGAACAAGACAAACTATTATCTCTTCAAATCTTATTTAGTCAAAAGAAATACAAGATATGCTGGACACACATTGTCAAAAGTTTTCTTACTAAGCCAGCAAGATTAACAGTAGATTGTCCCTATTTTTCTAGTAAACGATGAACCTCTGCTGTTATCTGCCGATGTTGACCTTGTATCTGAACCCTTTCTCGTTCCAGCTCCTCTATTCGTGGTTGCAGATCATGAGCATACCAATCTGCAAATTTTTTCAACTCTTTGTTTTCTTGCTTTAGCCTTTTATTCTCTATATCCTTATTAGCAAGCTTCTGTCGTAACTCAGATATTTGGATGTTAAGATGATCAATCTCACTCACCCTCGCCATTAACTTCTGAGACATGATCGTAACAGAGGCAGCATATTGACTACTGAGCATTCTTGATTCTGCAATAATCTCATAATCAGCCCTACTAGAATAACGGTTCTCTGCTCCTATCATGGTATTGACAACCTCAGGAGAGAAGATTGATGGTTGATGCGTCAAGGATTCCTGATTCAAGTCTGGAACATTAGTGGAAGAGAATTGTTCGGCAATTCTATCGTTATGAAAAAACAGAACTCAGGTCAAGAAGCGATGTATTTCTTTTTGGTATCCGATGGGTAAAAATGATCATTTTTTATATATAGAAACTCAGAGCCTTTTGTCAACAACATCAGGCGATTGTTTAAATCTCCAGCCGCACTAAATTCATTGAGTTAGGCCTTAAGCCTTTGCAGCACTTGTCGGGTCACGGACGGCTCCTTTTTTTTTTTTTAACTATCTACAGTTTCTACTAACGCATTGTTTTCTTTAGTCCATTTACTTGTTACAGATCCTTTTTAATGATGCCAAAAGGGGGAGAAGTGTTAGACTAGAACATTAATATTGTTTGAATTGCTAAACTTGTTATATATGCTTGGAATTATATTCATACTTTTGCTTGAAAAACTAACGCACATTCTCAGGGGGAGCTTAATTATTAATACAGGCTTCAGGTTCTATCAAGTATTTGTCATCATCAAAAAGGGGGAGATTGTTGAACCCAAGGTTTCAAGTTTTGTATAATTATATATCTACACATGGATTTTGATGATAACAAATGAATTCAAAGAATAAAGGAGTCTCAAGCTCAAGTTGTCTACACAATGGAGTCAAGCACATCAAGGAAATAAGCATGAGCAAGAAGGGAACAAGTTCACATTAAAGTCATAGAGTAATGTTGTAAATCTCTTAAATTCAAAATTAGGATTAAGGCTCAAAATTAATATTTTATCATAAAGCATTAAAATACATTTTCCACATGTGCATGAATATTTTGAAAATTAAATTTGAAAATTTTGAAAGATGATTGATTGTCATCTTTCACATGTGCATACCTTGATTAAAGGGTTGAATTTTGAAAATATTAAAGATGATTGATTGTCATCTTTCACATGTGCATGTTTTATTTGAATATTTTCAAAAGTGATTGATGCTTTTTTAGACTTATACAAAAGGGTAGATGATTTTGTTTGAAAAATTTGAAAATTAAAGTGGGCTCCTTTTGTCATATGCAAAAAGTAAAAGATTAGGTTTGAATTTTTGAAAAAGGAAAGTGTGCTTCTTTTGTCATATGCCAAAAGTAAAAGATTAGGTTTGAAGTTTTTGAAAAATGAATGATGTTGTCTTTGACAATTGAAAAGGAAGAACATTTTATTTGAATTTTTTGAAAAAGTGAATGATGTTGTCTTTGACATGTGAATTTTTTTAAATTTGAATATGAAGTCTCATATGCCTATAAATAGATCATTTGAGAGATTCACATTCACAACATCCAGAGCATACAACATTCATTCAAAGCTTTCATTCTCTCTTCTCTAAACATTGAGCCTTAATTCTTGTTCATTTTGAGAGATATAATTTACGTTGTATTGTTCTTATTTCACTCATTGAGGAGTGTTTTCTGATAACCTACCCACTATCAGCTCTTGTATCAGAAAAATGGTGTGTATAACCCTTGTGCGTGTAGAAAGTATTCTACACGGGGAATAGTTAAATCACCACGTGTAAGGTGATTGCAAGTGTAGAGGGTGTTCTACACGGATCCTTTGTAGCGGTGTTGTTCAAAGGTGTAATAGGTTTCTATCTCCACCTGAAAGAGATTGAATAGTGAATTCGAAAATCCTCAAGGGGTAGCTTGAGGCGAGGACGTAGGCAGTGGGGCCGAACCTCGTTAACATACTGAGTTTGCTTCTCTCTTACCCTTACTCTTTATATTTATTGCTATTTAATATTTTGTTTATATTTTATATTATATATTTGATTTATAATTGTTATTTTTTTAATACAACTCAATTCACCTCTCTTCTTGTGTTAGTCATCTGGGTAACAATCCTGTAGAAACCAAAATGGTGAAAAACACAGTACTATTATAAAACTCATAATTAAAAGGCCGAGATCAAATGGTCGAATTATAATCAGAAGATTATAATTCAAATCAATACAATGTCAATCCTTTTTTCTTTTTTCTTTTTTGGCATTTTCTCGTACATAGAAGAGAGATTTGAATGTAAAGAAGGCATAATACAACAAGCAACCATAATTAAACTATGTTTTATTTCACTAACATTAATGGGAATGAAGGGTCCTCTGCCCCCACTGACTTCAAACCATTGGATCTACCAATTCTGCATTGACATATATATTAACCATCCAAAAGGTTAATGTTTTATGTTCGAACAATTACCCAATAATGTGCGAATGAAACATTCAAACGTCAACTCACAGGCATTCACGTTCGAACGTAAAAATAAAACATTCAAATGAAAAATATCGAATTGTCTTGATGCAAAATAGAGGAAAATTGTCTTTGCAATCTTGGACGAGTCTAGCTGCAAATTGGCGAAGATGTAGTCTGATTTATGATTCGGAAATAGAATTGTAATAATTCATTGTTATAGAGTTTTATGTATCTGCATATCGCTAGTAGATAATTGTTCTCCCTGTGTACTTGTCCAAAGTTGATAAAGATTGGTTCTTCACCATACAAGGGAGTAAATGATCCAGGTGCCTCTAAGACTTTATTCCTTGGATGAATTGAGGCTGAATGGAATCGATGCATCGTCTCTTTTGTCACCAGTGGATGCAACACTTGGTTCAATAGAAAGAAACCTGCAACTTGCTGCCTGGAATGTGCTTGGCTTTAGCCCACAACAAGTTCTATATTTTTCTCTGGGGCTGCTGTTTCTATGGACACTGGATTCAGTAATTCCGTTCTCTCTCTCTCTCTCTCTCTCTCTCTCTCTCTCTCTACCCAAGACCCTTTTCTGAAACTATGTGCCAAGGACTTGTTTTATTATGAAATTGTGTGTTTTTGGTTGAGTACCAATATGTTGTGTTATTCTTGGAGGCACTTAAAATTATTTCATTGGCCGACTCACCCACTCACGTGTTGCTTAAATCACTAACAGTGGAGGCAAGGTCGAATTGTCTTTACCATACTAATACTAGAATCTTACAATATTGGTTGTTTCTAGGTCTCTTTTGATTGAGGTGTTGGTAGCTTGGTTCTTGATACAATTGGGCACAAATTTAGTCAGAAGTACCACAATAGGGTTGTTCAAGTAAGATACCTCTCTCTCATTGTGTGGCAGTGCATTGCATTTGTTCATTATGTTTTTATAGGAATAACTGTCCAATAACACTATGCTGAGACCATTCTACATTTATTTGGTGATGACATTCATGCTATGTTCTTGTTTCAAAGGCCATAACATGTTCAAGACTGCTTTGTTCTGTAAGATTATCGTGTTGTATGTTCATTACGGTATTACCTATCTTCTGATAAGTTTTAGAACTGTTGGCTATGTCAATATGAACCTCATGTGCAGCATGAAGCTGGGCATTTCTTAATCGCTTACTTAATGGGCATTCTTCCCAAAGGATACACACTAACTAGTTTGGAAGCTTTGAAGAAGGAAGGATCTCTAAATGTTCAAGCTGGGACCGCTTTTGTGGATTTTGAATTTGTTGAAGAAGTGAGTTTGTTTTCTTTAATCTGATTTTAATTACACAATTTCTTATGTTCCTATTCTATTTTCTGTCTCGCTGCTGTTTTTGGTTCTATTAAGTTACATTCTTATTTTATGGAAGGTCAGGTTTCATTTCATGTTCCTTCACAACTAAAGGCACCTGATGATGCCAAGGCTCTGCTGCTTTTTTCCAGAACCAATTGCTATGAATCGGATCTGATTTTGTAGCAGAGCTCAAAGCTCTTTTGGGTCTTGTCACAAGTTGACTTGAGGGAGTTATTGTCAGCAGGTCGAGCCTGCTACTCAACTCGTTAACTTTGTCGACACAAAGTTATATGATAACATCCAGTCTTTCCATTTCGGCAATTTGATATATAATTTATCCTTCATGGGCGTTGATAAGATCTTGTAGCCATCGAGGTAATGGAGTTGTGTCCCTTACACAATTGGCGGTATACCTAATAGTAACTAGTATGTTGGATACTGTCATGGTATCATTGATCAAACAATAAATAATAGAACTTTAGATACAGAGATTGTGGCATTTTTTCTAGAATAAAAAAGAAATCTTTATTACCAATATAAACAGTGTTGCCATCTTGTTACTGAATGTTACCTCCCCTTCCATGTCATGCATTCTTACAGCATATATATATAGACATGCCTGTAACATATTTCATTTAATGTTACTCTTAAAAAATATTTAGTCTTTTTAATTGAAAATAATGAGTTTTATCTCCCTGGAAACAAATCCTTTTGTTTTTCAGACACTGAACAGATTCTCACGTATAGCACTGGCGGGTGTGGCGGCCGAGTATCTTTTATATGGAATTGCTGAGGGAGGCCTTGCTGACATTAACAAGGTTTGTACTAGTTCTTACTTATTTGACATAGTAAGCAAATTATACATATTATTAATTGAACTTGATCGTCAATGATGGAACAGTTGGACATGCTACTCAAAAGCTTGGCCTTCACACAGAAGAAAGCGGATTCCCAAGTCAGATGGTCTGTACTGAATACAGCCCTACTTTTGGAGCTTGCCGTTATTCCATCCATTTCTTTCTAGTAAGGGGCAACAGAACTGCATCTGTTGGAGATGAAAGAAATGGCAGGTAACCCTTTTCAAGAATATAGGTGGCACTTCAACCTTTGGCACTTAAAAATGAGAAATATTCAACTCCTACACAATACTAAAAGGCAACATGTCGCTTCATACAACCTCATTAGTCTCCAATTTACTAATATTCCGTTAAAATATCTAGCTTGACTAAAACGTTTACTGCAGTCTTAAATTTAAGAAGTTGGTTACTATGTGGGGTATCAATTTAGTGAATCAAAACATCATCGTTTATCTATACGCCAAAACACATGGCACCCCGACCATGCCATCCATTCCTGATTCTGAGAAACTAGTAATAGGCCAATCATTTAAATGACAGAATATCAGAGGCAACATTGCCCTGCATGCCCCACATGCTTCATTTATCAAGCGAAACTCATAGCTTTAAGAGCGTTAAGGATGTAACATTTCAGAACCTTTGAAATACACACAAACCGATCCTCTACCATGCAACGAAAACTACTTCTTTGATAATTTTAAACATATATGTATTGAAAACAAAACAACAACACTAAACACGAATACAAAATATTTATTATTTTATTATTTACTCTTTCTATATAACCTTTTTTTAATCAAGTTTTGTACCTTGCATTTGTATAAGAATAGTATTACAGGGAATGAACAGTCACTACCTCGACTCGGGTGAAGCGTTGCTGGAGCCCCCGAGACCTATAGAAGAATTCAACGGCGTCGTTGTGGCCGGCATTGTTGTTGTTGGTAGCTGTGGGGCTCTGTTGGACCCCACCCACGGCTTACTTTCCTCCTTCCACGTCCGAATAGCAGTTCCCCATCTGTCTCTCTCTCTCAAGCCCAAATGAGATTCCTTTATTGTTTTCGTTTTCTCTTCTCTATTTAAAACCCTGGATTGTGATTGTGGAGGATTGCCTATCTCTGCTCTGCTGTATTTATTAGGGGAGAACAAGCAGTTTCCTACGTATACGATGGAGTGTTTCCTTCCTTCTTTCCTTGTAGGAACCTACGAAATTGTAGCATCTTTTACGAAGTAGGAGGTGTTTTCTTCACAACCACAACAGTTGTTTCTTTCTTAGGACTCAACGAAACGCGGATTCCCTTGACAACTTTTTTCCCCCCTTCTAGCAATTTTGCGTTAAAAACCAAAACAGAGAAAACAAAAAGGGACGAACCCATAAGAAATTAAATTGTTCATGAGTTCCGCTTTGGAACGGTCCGGCTAGTTTTGAGCGTTTAACAGCCCTCAATCAAAGGGCAACACGTCAGTAATTTTACACTAAAGAAGATAAAATCAAAGCACTCGATAATTCCTTATTTCACTATCTTTGTTCATCCTCCATCGCCCATTCATCAAATCAACTAAAAGAAATTGGATTTTCACACAAAGCAACTCAAATCACAGACCCAAACATGCATCAAATAATCACAAAACCAATTAAAATCACCATTTGTTTTGAACAAAAAACCAGATCATCAAAATAGTGATGCATTCTCACTGGAGTCTGAAGCCATTCAAGAACAACCACAGCATCACTACTCTCTCTCTCTCTCTCTCTCTCTCTCTCTCTCTCTCTCTCTCTCTCTCTCTCTCTCTCTCTCTCTCTCTCTCTCTCTCTCTCTCTCACACACACACACACACACACACACACACACACACCTCGAATCGATTCTGTCTAGGCTTTTTTGAACACGACACTACTTCCCATTGCTAGGCACCACCGGTGGCAAGCCGCGGTTCACCACTTTGCACGAAACCCTCCAATTTTTTAAAGCAAACTAAGAGTCAATTCAATACAAATTGTGTATGAAAATTTGATACAAATATGATCAATAATAGGTGAAAATCATTAGAAGATATCATAACAAAACTCAGTGAGAAAAATGAGATTGAAAACCGACATCTTCAGAATCAAAAGGCTGCTCTTCGTGTAATTGTAGAATCTTTTTTGTGGTGTGGTGGGATATGTATAACTGGAGATGGTGGCTGAAGGAACTGGCGGCAACGTATCTGAAATTTGTGAGGGGTCGTTCGACTGGGTTGAGTTTCTGAAAGAGATCTACTTCGCAGGGTGCGATCGACTGGAGTGCCATCGATGGGCTTAGCTCCACATGCATCACCTACCTCAATTTTTCAGTCGACGCCGGGGCTGCGAAAGGGGAGAGGTTTGAGGAGCAGATTATGCTGGAAGAGGGGCTAGTGGGATGGGTTCGCCTCAGGGAGGTTCCGTGGGTGAGGGGTTCCAAGAGAGAGTGGGGGTAGGGCTCGACGCCGGCGCGAGGTGATGGAGGAAGGGCCCGAGGCCAGTGCTGGGTGGTTGCGAGAGGGGGCGGAGGTGGAGGAGCATTTTGCCTGGAGAAGGGAAGAAGATTTCTGATGGGATAAAATTAGTCTGTGGTGCGGTTACAATGTTGATAAAATGGGACTCATACGTGTCGTTTTTTCATTGAAGGGCTGTTTTTTAAAGAAAAATAGATGGATCGGTTCAAAGTTTTTATCATTGTTTATTCATAAACTCATTATTCATTTGCGTCTTTTTTGCCGACTTGGAAGCAACGTTCAGAGTTTTTGAATCGATGAACACTGGACATAGTTTAATGATAGAACTCAAAATAATGAAGGGCAGGAAATAAATAAATAATGATAGAACTTTTAAAAGAAACTTGACTGACTATGGTAGGTTGAATTCAACGTTCTATTGAACTTTCCGAATTTCAAGGGGTTGAATTCAAAGTTTTGAAGACCGGAAGGGGGTCCTACCTATGAAAAAGGGAAATGATTTGACCACCGCTGGACATTTTTATTTTATCTTTTTTTTAGTGATTAAGAAAAAATTGTTTAATATTATTATAAATTTTTATATTTTTTTAAAATATTAAAAAAAAAATTCAACCTAGCGGTGGCTATACCAGGATGCTAGAATGCACGAAGGGTAGAGACACGAAAAGCACAAAAGTCTGAAAACTCCATTTTACCCTTCATAAAAGAATTCCTTTGCACACTAATTAAAAGCTAGGAAAGTTGGTGTGAAGCTTTTGTCTCCAATTACATGTCGTTGATAATAACGCATATCATTTTCTTGTTTTGTCTTCCTGTGCGCATGCGTGACTTTTATTCAATGGTGTAAATCTTTAAGAAAAATTTGAGGTTGTATATAAAAATGATTTATTTAAGGTAAAAAAAAAAAAAAAAAAAAAAACTGCAAATCTTGACCATGTCTGCAGCCAAATTTTTTTAAATTGTAGAAGGCTAAAGTATACTTATACAAATGAAGATAAAGTGGATGCTATCAATTTAGTTAAAAATCACTAAGTAAACATACAAATCAAGATAAAATGCAAAGAGTGATTTCTCCAAATTCAATCAGTTACCAAATGGAAAAAAGTGATGAAGAGAACCTAAAGAAAGGGCTAGAGAAGGTACTGAGGATATTGGTAGCTACCGGAGCTGAAGAAATAGGAACCCATAACTGCAAAGGAAAGACCTTAAATGTGAAGAAAGCTAGTTCACATGATTTTGAGAAGTTCGTGAAAGACGAAAGTTCAAAGCAGTTGAAAGGGCTTTCAACTCCGCTATGTTCGGCGCATCAAATGGGGAGCTGCAGGGTGGGGGCTGACCCAAAGAAGTCAGTAGTGAACCAGATGGGGGAGACATGGGAGGTAGAGGGGCTTTTCATAGGAGATACAAGTGTCTTTCCAACATCTTTAGTGTGAAAGAGATTTGACCTTTTATTGATTTTTTTTTTATTTTTTACCTTATTTTCCCTGTACTTATCCATTTGGCACAATTCGTGCTATTTTGTGCTATACAAGGGGCTTCCCTGTAGCAGCTCTCTGCTACGTATTTATCGTTTGTTTGGCAAGTTGGCACAAAGACATTGCGCAACAAGAAGTAATACTGCCATTTGTTTAGGGAAGGATAAAATTAACTTATTAAATGCCTATTCATAGGTTTTCTTGCTTATATGTCATTAATCAAAAGTCAAATTAATAATTATTACATTGCTGCGTTACTATTCATATACTATTCATATCGAGTTTGTTGAGTATTTTTCAAAATCGTATAACACTTTCAGTTTAGAATATGGGTACGATGTAATTGAATCAGATTGCATGTTGAACGATTGTGTGCAACTTTTTCTTTGAGAATCAACCAACGGATGCGCGTGTTTCTTTCCCTCTTGCAAACTCATACATTAACAAAAAGTAATAAAAATCAACAAGACTCTGATCCTCGCTAATATCTATGTACCTTCCAAGTCATTAATGTAATGGTCCTTTTAATTTAATTCGATGCGACAAATGAATAGAATTTATATTTGAAGGGTTGAATCTTCTTATTTTGAATTTGAATTCTTTCTTTGTTGCCTCCTTTCATAGAATATTGAATTGGTTGCCCAAGAGGGGTTTACTTCCAAGCAAATGTATAGGACGAAAGTAAGACTAAAGAGCACTTGCAAACCAATTTGCAAATAAATTCAAGGTCTCTACCTTGTAATTCAGGAGTAGATGTCATACAATGTGCAGTTGGTAGCCCAAGAACATTGACCAACTAATCAACCAAGTTTGAGAGTCCCACATTTTTTATCTGTTTAAAAAGTAATCGCAATTGACAAATAGAGTTCAAGATGAAAAAAAAAAAAGGAGTATCAATGTGATCATAAAAAAGAAAGAAAATAAAATAATAATAATAAATCAATAAAGAATACTTCTGAGTCCCTGACAAGATAGAAGGTACCCAAAGAATTTTGATGGATACATATGTTCAAGATGCAAATTTAGTTAGCGGTGTAGGAATGATAGACAAGTAAACGAGTACCGAGATGAAACTGGCACAGGCACCGCTTTAGGCTAGGTAGCTTGATAATGATGTGTCTTGTCTCTATGCAGTAAAGCATCAGCAACATATGTGGAGTATAAACTACCCACTCGATCAATTTCTGTTCTGCGTAAATTGGCACTCTCAATTAGGTGCATTCCACCAATACGATAAGAACCTGATGAAGCACTATAATGATAACAATGGTATAGATCCTTTGTATAGGGGCTTGAAGTAGTAGCATATGTTGCAATTGCAAAAGGTACAGTGGATGGCGTTACACATCTAGCATTGTAAGAAAAGGAGAGGGAAAACAATGGAAGAGAAAAGTCCTATGTGTTCTATTCAATTCAGAATGAATGAATGAAAATGTTTTGTACAAAAGACAACCATATATACAACTACATGACCAGCTGCCTATAGACAACAACAAAACATATCACCTGTTCCACTGCTAACAATAAAATGGCAAAACAAATAGTATTTGAACAGCTCAACAAATAAGACAAAAAAAAAAAAAGTGGAAGAGAAAGGAAGGATTAATCTAGTGCGTCTCCATGCACAACATCCAGAGTAGACAAAAAACATGTAGGAACAAATATATCTTCTAGATCTTCATGATGTTCACGACAGGTAGTTGGAGGTAGACAGCCTGTAGCTTCTGTTCTAGCTTCATGACTTGTAGTAGCAGTATGAGCAGAGTGCTGCAATACCCCCCACAAGAGGGACAATACAAATTTGCTATTCTCATCTTGAGTAAATGAGAGTTAAGAAGAGTAGAAGGAAGAGCCTTGGTGAGAAGGTCTGCAAGTTGGAGGTGAGTAGGAACATGAGAAGTAGTAATGGTTCCATCAATAATCTTATCTCGAATTAGATAACAATCTAATTCGATATGCTTGGTTCACTTATGAAAAACTGATTTGCAGCAATGTGTATGGCTACTTGATTATCACATAAAAGGTGTGCAGCTTGTGGATGGGGAACTTGGAGGTCAGCAAGGAGGAATTTGAGCCAGGTAATCTCAGCACAGGTTCTAGCCATAGACTTGTACTTGGCCTTTGCTGAGGACCTTGAAACTACTCCTTACTTTTTAGATTTCCATGTAGCTAAAAGAAGGCCTTGACCAGGAGCTGCTTTAAGGTACCTTAAAACTTTGTGAGCAGCTGACATGTTGGCTTGGACATGAATTGACTAAGTGTGTGGACAGCAAAACTGAGGTCAGGGCAAGTAATTGTCAAGTATAGAAGCCTTCCAACTATTCTACAATAGATAGAGGGATCCTGTAACTCAATACCAGAGTCCTTGCTAAGCTTGAGGTTTTGATCCATTGGAATTTTGACTGGTTTGGATGCCAAAGTTCCAGAATCTACAAGGATTTTCAATGCATATTTACGTTGAGAAATATGAATTCCCTTTGAAGATCTTGCCACCTCAATTCCAAGAAAAAATCTGAGAGATCCAGGGTCCTTAATCTTGAAATTGTCATTGAAGAAAACTTTGAGAGCAGCTATGGAATTGAGTGAATCAGTGGCCACCAAAATATCATTGACGTATACTAAAAGACCTGTAAAGGAGTAGTCAGTAGCTTGAATGAACAAACTATAATCAGCTCTTGATTGGGAAAAACCAAAATTCAACGAGCAAGCAGTGAGTTTTGCATACCAATGCCTTGAAGCTTGTTTTAGGCCATAAATGATTTTCTGAAGTTTGCAAACCTTTTAGGTCCTCCTTTAGTATAGACTGGTGGTTTGTTCATGAAGATTTCCCTACGGAGGAAGGCATTGTTTACATCAAATTGATGTAAATGCCATCCTCGAGTTGCAGCTATGGAGAGAAGACAACGAATAGTTACCATTTCGGAAACTGGTGAGAATGTTTCAGTATAGTCAATTTCCTCCTGTTGAATGTAGCCTTTTGCTACCAATTGTGCCTTTAATCTTTCAACACCACCATCTGAGTTAAGTTTAACTTTGTGCACATATCTGCAGTCTATGGGCTGTTTACTGAGAGGAAGGTCTGAAAGAACCCAAGTATTGTTTTGCTCCAAAGCATCTAATTCATCATCCATGGCTTTGCACCAATCTGGATCCCTAACTACTTGGGAATATGAGGTTGGCTCACACATAACATAAAGGGATGAAGAAAAAGGCTTGGAAAGAAGGGGTGAAATGTTCATAAGTGAGATAGTTATGTAAGGGAAATAAACAATAAGAAGAAGAAGAGTTTACCTGAGCCATTGATTGTGATCTTGAAGACAAGGCAGCCTGTTGACAGTGGAAGTCCCTCAGATAAGTAGGTGCAATCCTAATTCTTACTGACCTTTGAAGACAAGGTGATGTAGTGGGAGAAGCTAAGCCTAAAACAGGTGCAGGAGGAATGTAGGTAGGATTGGATGGAGGTGAGGGAGAAGTGTTAGTGATGGATGACTCAACAAGTATGTTGGCTGAAGGTGAGGGAGAAGTGTTGGTGATGGGTGACTCAACATGTATGTTGATTGAAGGTGAGGGAGAATCAATGGATGGGGAATGTGTAGTAGGGAAAGAGGAAGAACTATGGATAGGTTTTGAAGTGGGTTCTAAAAGAGAAAAAGGAAGAATAGATGAAGGTTGAGAAATAGAGGGAGGTTCATCAGGGTGAGAAGCATAAAGACAAGGAAAGGATTCCTCATAAAAAATAACATTTCTAGAAACAAAGGTGGTGTGTGACTCAAGGTCAAGCAACTTATACCCCTTAACGCCGAAAGGATAGCCTAGGAAAATGCATTTTCTGTCCCTTGGATCAAACTTCTTACGACCATGGGATAAGGTAGTTGCAAAACACAAGCATCCAAAAACTTTTAGATGATGGGATGTAGGTTTAGTTGAAAATAAGAGCTCATATGGAGTTTTATTGCCAAGGATAGGGGTAGGTGTTCTATTTATAAGATAGACAGCTGTTAAAATGCAATCATTCCAGAAATGTAAAGGGAGACTTGATTGAAAACGCAGTGCTTTTGCAATATTAAGAATGTGTTGATTTTTCTCTCAACAATGTCATTTTGTTGAGGTGTTTCAACACAAGAACGTTGGTGTATAATTCCTCTTTGATTAAAAAATTCAATCATTTGAAACTCAACCCCATTATCACTTCTAATGACTTTGATCTTAGTGTTAAACTGAGTTGCTCCCATGTTATAAAAGGATTCAATACAAGCTCTAGTTTCTAATTTTGCATGCAATAAATAAACCCAAGTAGCCCGTGACAAGTCATCTACAATGGTCAAAAAATACCTAATTCCATCATAAGTAGGTATGGAACATGGTCCCCCAAATGTCTACATGCACCAAATCAAAAATGGAATTTGACTTGTGATGGCTAATAGGAAAGGGAGTTTTGTGTTGTTTACCAATAGGACAAACTAAACAAGGGGAAATTTTACTAACATTGAAGCCGTCTCTTACATTTGGATCATCAATTAAAACCATTCTAGCATTTGAAATATGACCAAGGCGACAATGCCAAAGGTTAGAGTTATTGCTGTTGGTCATGACAGAAGCACTAAGAAAGTTAGATTTAAGAGATGAGGCAAAGAGGGCCTTGGTGAAAGCATCTAGGGAAACAACCACTAGCAAGAGGTGAAACAACCAAATGCCTTCCTTCTTTGCTCTCTTTTTGTTTGTGCTTTTCCAACTCAATGATCTTCTCTTGGTTATTTTCAGGCTGATGGCTCTTCTCCTTATGCTCTTCATCATTGATGTTCTTCTCATTGCCTTCTACTCTAGAATTCAGCCGTTTAACCTCTCCTCCACCATTGCTGATTTCTATGTTACCCTTCAATACATGCTTATTATTCTTTATTTGTTTCCACTGAGCCTGTGGACCACTTTTATCTTCTTTGGAGTTCAAGGATTTACTTCCAAGAGGCTTCTTTGCAATTTTTGATTCAGCCTTTAATGATTTCGGGTTTTCCTTTTTGATGACTCTGGTCCAGTAGATGCCTCTTTTCCTTCTTTTTATAATCTGGTTTCATAGGTGCCTCAACAAGAGAGTTTGATTCGTTTTTGTTATCTTCTTTTTCCTTCATGTTAGACTCTGGTTCAGTAGGTGCCTCTGCAGGAGTCTTTGCTTCCTCATTTTTTTCCTATTCCATATTCCATTAACCAAGAGTCTGCCTGATCAAGATGTTTCCCAGCAAGCACGTTGCCAATAAAAAGCTTTGTCTTTGTTTTCAGTTAACTTTAAGCAAACTAGATTAAACAATTAGGATAGGATGAAACAAAAACGAGAAGAAAATGAGAATAAGAAATTCACAAGTGTTTAAATTAAATTGCTAAAAGTAAAAGTTTAAAAACTTGAAAAAACAAGAATGCATTATGTATTAGTGTATGGCAAAATTGTTAGTGAAAAGAAATCAGAGAGAGAGAGAGAGAGAGAGAGAGAGAGAGAGAGAGAGAGATCCCCAGAAGCATCAATTTATGTGCAAGCTCGATAAATTATTAGCCACGTCAATCAAAATAAGGTCAACACAATAAAATAAAAAAAAGTAAGTTACCATCTTTACATACTAGCTTCCTCTCATCTGTGAAGGCTTGGGTTCTGCAAATTATTATATCAAGAAAAGGGTAAATCAAACTATGTCCATCCACAACAATTGTTATCTAAAACATAATTGTTAGTTGTCATCTTCATTTTCTCCTCCCACAATCGGGAATTGCCACATAGTGAAAGAGGTGAAGTAAGGGAATTCTAATTTCGAAGGGATCAAAGACTTCATGGACCAGAGTTCCATAGGAGTCAGAAAGCAATTACAAAGTCTAGTTGGAAACACATGACGATGGTCTGGTGGTCATGATGTGGTTGATGTAACCCTAAGGCATCCATCTTGCCACCACCCCTCACCCACCCTCGACCGGCGAGTGACACCCCACCACCATCACAAACAAGGCCGATGGGCCTCGGCGTCCTCGTTGAGGGACATCTGGCGTCGGTCCTTCTTTTGAAAAATTGGTTTTTTTGCTATTTTTCTTTCTTGGAGGCGTCATCAACCGTCACCTGTGCATGTGCCTCCTTCATCACCATAGGCTTGACCAACATACTCTGGTGACTCCATCGAGGGGCCTTCGACGTCGGTCCTCCTTCGAAGATTGGGAGTTTGTTCTTTTTTTTTTTTTTTTTTCCCTCCAGTGCAGTTTAGGGTATTGCGACTATCAAACCTGTCTCTCTGCCTCCGCCACCACCACAGACTAGACCGACGAACTCCGACGACTCGATTAAGGGGCTCCGACGTCAATCCTCCTTCGGCGATCGGGTTTTTTGTTCTGTTTTTTTGTAGGCACAGATCTAGTGATTTGGGCGGGATAGAGTCATAAGAAGCAAGTTTAAAATAGGCCTAAATCCTTTAAAATCAGATAAAGGAAAATGGAAAATCGGATTCAGCCTTGTCACTATAACTAGATCCAGGAAAGAGTGGCGGATTAAAAGGAAATCTGGGTTATTTGAAGTGGGTTCTACATCAAGTATCGGCATTGAGACATCCGTAATGGAATGCCCTTCACCACAGGTAACACATGAAAGAACGAAAGTCAATGTTACACCCATGGTCAGTGTTCTCCCCGAAGAAACTGTGGCTCCCACATCGCAGCTGAAGGAAAATGGTGTAGGATCCGTAGAAGTCGCACATAAAGGGTCGCCAGAGGTGAAGGGGCTTGCTGCCAACCCAGAATATCCAATGGTGTCCATGACCTTACCATTGGAGAGAACCAATAGAGTTGCTAAGGAGGTATGGGATTTGAATATGGGTTTTTCTTTAGTGCCTTGTGTGGAGGAATGTCTAGAGTCGGGAGTGCAGTTAGGTATTGTGTCTGGGGACAATGTTGTTTCCTGGTTTCTCTTCCACCGATAAACAATATTGTAGGTTTACCATTGGATTAAGTTCTGCCTAAAGTTAAAGAGATTCAACACATCTTGGGGATTTCACAAGGAGATATGAAGACCAATTTAAAGCACTAATCACTTTGATTGAGGCTAGCCACGTGCTTGAAACCAAATCAAGTTTCAAGAAAAGTAAGGAGTTAAAGCGTTTTTCTTGGACAATCAACTACGACGCTAAGGGTAATAGCTCAAGTCGAGGGAAGACTAATAGGAGGGCATTGTGAAGACACTCTTGTAGAGGGAGTTCTGGGTAGAGTATTAGTGTTTACGGGAAACAAGGGGTTAGGGTTGGGGTTGGGGAGCTGTGTCCCATTTCAATTCGGGAATGGTGTATTTTGGATAGTTTTTCACTGGCTTTTTCGGTCATTAGGGGCTCTCTAGTATTTTTACTTACTAAAAAAAAGTTTAGTTGGAATATGGGCTTATTTCCAGTTTCAATAACAAATGGAATATTTGAAAAGATGGAAAATTTGCTTGAAACCTACTTCATTGGTAAATTTATTTTTGATGCAGGAAGAATGCAACGACAAATTGTTCATTGATAATTTGGAAGAATTGACAAGGGTGCCTTTTTGTTGCACGTATAATCTAATCCTAAAAATCTATTCAACATATTTAAAGAAAGTACTAGAAGTGGAAACATAGAGTGGGAGGCTTTTTTTGTGAAAAGCTATCCAAGAATTCAAGATCTAGAAAGACATGAAGTACAAAAGAAAGACACCAAACAAGACAAGTGAGAATCTAAGTAATGCATAGGAAACTCTACCATCGACTATAACTCTAAAACGAAAAGGATTTATGTTTGCTCAGTCAATTTCGATTTGAAAGCAAGCAACATTTGTACATCTTGACCCATCTATCGATTAAGCCAACTAAGATGATAAATATACCTCATATTAGATCATGGCATGCCCTCCTTCACCTCCATAGTCTGCTTTTGCACACACTGTCTTTATATATATTTACTTAGGTCAACTTCTTCCAAAATGGAGAAAATAAATTAACTTTGATCTAGCCGTCACCCATAATAAAATAATCTTCGGCAATATCACAGTAGCCCTTTCTTTTCACTTCATTCCTTTTGATTTTCTTTCCTCATACTTAGGTACTTCATATAAAAAGAAAGCACCAAGAAAGTTATCTAATGTAGTTCAATACAACAATTTGATACTGCCTAACTTAGCCATTACTTTTTAATGAATTTAATAGCATCTAATGTAGTTCAATATTCCTGTAAAAAAATGTAGTTAAAAAACAGCAACACAACTCCAAATATAGTGGGAAAAAAATTCTAGAAAGGAGCAATTTTCGCAACCTCCATTGTTTTCCTTTCCTATTCTTACAGATCTTTCAATACACCAAAAAAGTAAACTTTAACTATAAGAAAAAATGGCTTTTTCCAGTGATCTATTATATTTGCCGTAAAAAAAATAGTTGCTAATAGTACTTTATTGGAGCCAAGCAAAGTCGCCATAGCAAATTTGATTTTTATTTTGTTGTGAACAGTTTTCAAATTTTTTGCGGTGATATTTTGATCTTTTGTGACGTTTGTAGTGTATTTTTGGCTAAATTCATTTTCAGCTATGGAAATTTCATCACAAAAAGTGAATTTTACTGTAGATGGGGTTTCTTTGTAGCAACGAGGAGAAAATGGCGTAATTATGTGTTTTTACGGCGGCAAAAAGTCGCCTTAACAGGACCTCCTGAATGGTCGGAAAGTAATAAATAAAACCGCTGCAAACAATATATCATTTTCCGTTTATTATTGTTTCACGGCGAGAAACAACTGCTGCAATTAATTTGGACAGTAAAATTAGTTGTTTGCAACAAGGATTTAAGTATTTGCGGCAACACTAAATCGCGGCAAAAAGATCACAATCAGCAACGGCAACTAGCGAAAAGCGTAATCCCTAGAGTTTAAAGCCCCCTTTGCCCCGCCCCTGGGCGTCTCTCTCTCTCTCTCTCCCCTTGTATCGCTGCAGTCCCTCGCCGTCGCTGGTAGCAGCCTTCGTCACACAGGTAAGTCTCCGTCCGTCCTTCTGTTTGATTGTGTATTTTGTGAATATTCACTTTTCAATTTGTAGTGATTAACAACCAAAGTTAGTATTGAAAAGCAATGGGCGTTTCTTGATGTTTAATAGGATGCTAATATTTCAAAATATTGGAACTCCAACTGAAGAAATATACAGTTTCATCACTCCAAAGGAAAAGATAACTCGTGAAATATTTTTTTTTTTTATAAGTAAACATTAGTATTAATAAGAATAGGCAAAGCCCAAGTATACAAGATGTAATACAGATAACTCGTGAAATATTGAGCAACGATCCAGAGAAAGTGCTAGCCACATCTAGGCTATAAACCCAAAGGAGCTAGTCAATTTGTAGTGTGACTAGCGCATTCTGTGTGTCATTACATATCAGTTTCTTGCTGTTTATAATGATTCCAAAAACTCCAGTTGTGACCTTGACTAGTTCTTTTGGAGTATAAGCTCAGATGTGGTTTGGACTTTCCTTGGCTCACTACATATTGAAACTTACAATGAATTGACGATGAAAGAATGTGCTCAAACAAATTAAGCAATTCTTCAAAATTAATAATGAAGAGAATCCTCAAAATTCGCCACACAATAGCAAACATACATACATCTCACCTGCCCGTCAGACTGAAAACTTGAATCACCAGAACAATTCTTTTCTTAAGAAGTACATCTTGCCACAAGAATTAATACGTGATACATTCAGAGGCCAAAACATAGTTTCAATTGGCTTTTGAGTGGCATAGTCTTCTCTCTATGCTCTCTAGGGCTCCTTAGAGAACAAAGAGGAGAAGTGTTTTTCAGTCTTGATTTAGGCGAGAGTATGGAAGAACTTGAAGACCGATGGGGACACCTCAATCTAACAGAGGAGGAGGAAGAGGTAATAGTCAATCCCACGGGGTGCGATGAGGAAGTGATTAGGAAAGGGGGCTTAAGCCTCATAGGCAGAATATGCTGTGACCGGACAATAGGGAAGGAAATTGTTTCCAGAACCATGGAAAAAATCTGGCGCATTAGTAAACGAGCGATTTTCCAATCAGTGGAACGAAATGTATTCATTATAACCTTCGCAAACCATGCGGACAGGAATCGTATCTTAGAAGGAAAACCGTGGCTGTTTGACAACATGCTATTTGTTGTACAGCCCTATGAAGGAACGATGCAACCGGGTTATTTGTTGTTTCAGTCAGAGATGTTTTGGGTCCGCATGCACAACATGCCATTCGGTGCTATGACGAAAGCTTGGGGTACACAGATCGGGGCATCGATTGGGAGGGTTCTCTATGTAGACACGGAGGAAGATGGAGTCGGATGGGGAAACTTCTTGAGGGTCCGAGTGGAAATTAAACTGCAAAAAGCTCTTGCAAGGGGGAGGTTCATTGATGCAGATGGAACCAAAGTCTGGATCCCTTTTACATACGAAAAACTTCCCCATTTCTGTGTCTCGTGCGAATGGTTAACACATGGAAAACAGGGGTGCACCAAGGAACCGAGTAATACTTTGTTAAAAAATTCAGTATCGGCACAGTTCGGCTCTTGGCTTCGGGCAGACGAACCTCCTAGACGAAAACCAGTGCTCCCGGCCAAACAGGGGAGAGAGGAAGCAGGGGAGGGTACCGAAAGCAACTCCGACCACAGCAACTTCTGCAAGAATACTGTACAACGGAATGATGCCTTCAGTGGTTCCAGAAACTCCATTGGACAGTGTGAGGCTAGACCGACGTCAGTATCAAACTGGCTAAGGGCTACCGAGGCAGGTGAAAAGGGGAACCTGGCACACGGAGAACGTGAGGCGAAACAGGGAGCTGAAGCTCTTCCCGCCAACCCAGGTCAATCGGACCCGAGAAATATGGACCAGCCAGTTTGCGATTGGGCTTCTACTGGGCCCAAGCCCATGGACGAAACAGAACGCTGCACTCAGGCGGCCCCTAAAACCCAAAGCGTGATTCAGCCTTCCTCTAATCCAAAACAAAAAGCTTGTTCACCTGTTGAGGAAAAAACCAGTTCCGAGGGCTCTCTTCAAAGGGCGACCGAGACCCAGATGAGGAAAGGGGCAAAGGGGGATGCTGTAGAGCCGCAACAGTCAGGTGGGAGGACCAAGAATGCTGGGCTATGGAAGCGCCGTGCACGGGTAAAAGGTACCCCTCTTCTACCCTCTTTGGTACCTTCGGTTTCTAAGAGGAAGTTATCTCCTCTGGTTGAGAACCAGTCCCAGGGAGGGGGGACGAAAAGACCGAAGAGGTCTTCTCCTCTCTCTGATGTTTTACTCAAAGATCTGGCGGTGGCTACTTGTCAGCCCCGCCGGTTACCATGAAGCTTCTAAGCTGGAACTGTCGGGGGCTTGGGAACCCCCGAACAGTTCAAACCCTTGGTTTCTTAATCAAGGAAAAAGGACCCGATTTTATTTTCCTAATTGAAACAAAGCTAGTTGGTTCTAGAGCAAAAAATATTGCTAGAAGATTTAAATATGATTGTTGTGTTGTGGTGGATGCGATTGGGAGGAGTGGGGGTTTAATGCTTTTGTGGAAGAATGGTGTGGAATACGAATTGTTCAATTACTCCAATCGGCATATAAATGGGTTTGTGCATAGTGAAGAAACAAATTCAAAGTGGTTGCTGACCTGTTTCTACGGGGATCCCGTGACTAGTAATAGGAGAGTATCATGGCAATTGTTGAAGTCCTTCAAACCTTTTTCTCTGGGATGGTGCGTCATCGGAGACTTTAATGAAATTCTGACTTCAGGAGATAAGGTGAGCGGTAGAGATAGAGGGGAGACCCAGATGAGTCTGTTTAGGGAAGTTATTGAAGAGGGACAGCTTTTTGATATTGGGTGGAGGGGCTTAAAGTACACGTGGAGTAATCGTCACGAAGACTCTACTTTTACCAAAGAAAGAATTGATAGAGCGTTTGCTAATAGCACATGGAAATCAGTTTATCCTGAATCAAGTGTGGATGTCCTCCCAGCTATATGTTCTGACCACTGCCCGTTATTACTCTCCTTTAACCATAGCAGGGCAAGGGAGGGTCGGTTTCCCTTTCAGTTCAAGTATGAGATAAATTGGAGCAAGGAGGAGGGCTGTAAGGACCTAATAGCAACTCAATGGCAGAAAGTGACAGGGGAAAGGGGTAAAATCCAGAATGCACAACATAAATTAGAGGACTGCAGCCTGAAGTTGAAACAGTGGAGTAAGAGCCTAATCTACCACAGAAATCAGGAAATACGTGCTAAAATGGAAGAAGTCAAAAGAATCCAACAGAATGAGAATCCTAATAATATGAGACAGCTCAAGACACTCCAAGCTCGTCTAAACTCTCTACTGGAACAGGAGGACCTTCGATGGAAGCAGCGTGCAAAAATTCATTGGTTAACACAAGGTAATAGAAATTCCAAGTTCTATCATGCGTGTGTAAACCAAAGGAGAAAAAAGAATAGGATAAAGTCGATAGAGGATGAAAGTGGCAGAGTGATTACGGGAAGAGAAGATTTAGCAAGGGGATTCGGTAATTATTTTCTGCAGGTCTTTACAAGTTCTAATCCTAATCACAGCTGCATTGAAAGGTGTCTAAGGGGGATTCAACCGAGAATTTCATCAGAAATGCAATCAAAATTAGATCTACCTTTTCAGAGAAACGAAATAGAAAGGGCTCTAAAACAAATGTCGCCTTTTAAATCCCCCGGGCCAGATGGGTTCAGTGCTGGTTTTTATAAGGACCATTGGGATATTGTGGGAAACGACATAACTGCAGCTGTTTTGGACTACCTTAACACAGGAAATATGGTTCAGGGGCTCAACCATACCCTTATAGCCTTGATTCCGAAAATAAATACCCCTTCTGCCATGCTACATTTTAGACCGATCAGCCTGTGCAACGTTCTTTACAAATTAATTTCCAAAGTCCTAGCAAACAGAATCAAAGGGGTGCTGTCAAATATAATATCATGGAACCAAAGCGCTTTTATCCCTGATAGACTGATTTCCGACAATGTTATGGTGGCTTATGAGTTACTACATTCTATGAATTCAAGACATAAAGGTAAAATGGGGAGCATGGCCATTAAACTTGACATGTCCAAAGCTTATGATAGGGTCGAGTGGGATTTCTTGGAAGCAGTTCTTCTAAGGCTAGGATTCTCAGAGAACTGGACCAGCTTACTAATGGGGTGTGTTAGATCAGTGAGTTACTCAGTATTAGTCAATGGGACCCCCGGTGAGACCTTTACTCCCACAAGAGGGCTACGGCAAGGAGATCCTCTATCCCCATACCTTTTTATTATGTGTGCTGAAGGTCTAACTTCGCTTCTCCAAACAGCAGAACGTAATGGTAGCATACAGGGAGTTTCTGCTTCCAAAAGGGGCCTCAAGATCAATCATCTCCTTTTCGCCGACGATTGTGTTATATTTAGTAGAGCAAAAATGGAGGAATGGACTAGAATTATGCATCTTCTAGTAATCTATGAAAGAGCATCAGGCCAAGTTCTCAATAAGCAGAAAACTTCCATCTTCTTCAGCTCTAATACCAAAGAAGAAACAAAAACCTTTATCCTTCAAGGAGCTGCAGGGATTTCTTGTGATGACTATAATAAATACTTGGGGCTTCCTACTCTTGTTGGGAGAACAAAATACAACACTTTTCGTGGTCTAAAAGAAAAAATCTGGAAGCGGATGAATAGCTGGAAAAATTCGTTTCTCTCAACAGCTGGGAAAGAAATCTTAATCAAAAGTGTTCTACAAGCCATTCCGACGTACACTATGAGCATTTTCAAACTTCCGGTAAGGTTGGTTAGAGAAATAGAAATGATGTTCTCAAATTTTTGGTGGAACCACAAGAAGGAAGGAAGAGGAGTACATTGGCGTAAATGGGAGAAGATGGGAAAGTCAAAACAAGATGGAGGCTTGGGATTTCGCGATATGCAGTGTTTCAACAGTGCGCTATTGGCAAAACAAGTTTGGAGAATTCACAAGCATCCTGCCTCTCTAGTGTCTCAGCTCTACAAAGAAAAATATTTTAAGAATTCCCAAGTCTTGGAAACAAAAACAAAGGCTGGCTCCTCTTATATTTGGCAAGGTCTATGTTCAGTACTGGATCTAGTCAGGAAGGGTTCAGTTTGGCGAGTCGGCAATGGTAACTCAATAAGAATATGGAAGGACAAATGGCTCCCAAAAGAAAAAACTTTTGAAGTACAGACCTGCCCCAATACGATTCCAGCAGATTCTAAAGTCTCCTGCCTCATTGACTCGGCTCTTATGAAGTGGAACACTGAGTTGGTCAAATCTATTTTTAAACCAGAAGAAGCGCAGCTTATTTGCAGTCTACCAGTTAGTCTCAGAGGTGCTGCGGATTCATCTATTTGGGGCTATACAAAGAAAGGTATTTTCACGGTTAGAAGTGCGTATTTTGTTGATCTGGATACAAAACATCAGAAGTATGGGGAACCTTCAGGATGTAATCAGTTTGTGCACCGATGGAATGACATTTGGAACTTGGAAGTTACAGGGAAAGTCAAGCATTTCCTCTGGAAATCAGTCTCAAATCTCCTTCCCACTAAGGAAAATCTGTTCAAGAAGAAGATTTTGGATAGCCCTCTTTGCCCGGTGTGTGATAGGGGGATAGAAACTACTCTGCATGGTTTATGGGAATGCCCGGCAGCTAGAGATGTTTGGGGGGATCAGGAATCACCAGTGGCTAAGTGGGTCAGCTCTTTTGATTGTTTTGCATCTTTGTGGACTGAATTCTGTGACAGACTCGAAGCTAAGAACCTGTTTTTGGTAGCTGTAGTCTGTTATAGAATTTGGCTTAGAAGAAATGACCTTGTTTTTAGAAATATTTTCATTGGTCCAAAAGCTGTTTTATCTTCTGCGGTTTCTGACTTGGAGACCTGTTCTTTGGCACAAAGTGAAAGCTTGGTGAGACAAAGTCCTTTGACACATCAAACTGCTGCTTCTTTTTGGCACCCTCCCCCATCTTCTTGGCTAAAAGTTAACTTTGATGCAAGTTTTAATATGTCAGATTCGGTGATGGGTAATAGCCCGAGACTCAAATGGTGAGCCACATTTTATGTTGACTGCACAAAAACACTTCGTATCCTCAGCTTTCATGGCTGAAGCGTATGCTTTATGGAGAGCCTTTACCCTTTGTGATGAAATGGGAGTGGGGAGTGTTGTTTTTGAAGGGGACGCAAGGCTGGTTATAGAAGCTGTGAAAAATTCCAGTCCAGATTTAGCATGGCATGGACAGCTTGTTGAGGATCTCAAGAATGAGCTGGCAATACACCCGAGTTGGAAGCTGTCCTTTACAAGCAGAGGGAACAACAAAGTGGCTCATGAACTAGCTAGATTAGCTTATTCTGTTGTAACAGAAACTGTTTGGATTGAGGAAGGACCGGCTGTGGTTTCTTCTCTCATATCTGATGACAAACTTTGTTCTAGTGTTTAATGTTATATCATACATCTCTTTTCAAAAAAAAAAAAAAAAAATTGGCTTTTGAGTGGCAATAGAACCTTAAGTTCACATGTTTGAAATCCCAAAAACTACTAGTTCTAATTCAAATAACAAAGTATAACCATAAACAACAGCAACAAAACTTCCAGGCACAACATGCCACAAGCAAACTAGCAATCACCTACCGTGTGTACATTTTTAAAGTCAATACCCCTCACTACTCCAAATTCAGAGTCTAGTTTTTGCTTGGCATGCTTTCTAGACTTTCTTGTTTCAGCATTACTTTCCCCATTGACTTCTTCCTTCTCTTTTGTTTCACTGTCATCAGTTGCAATCAAATAATCAAAAAGCCCAGCATTGAATTCCTGATGACAAGCCAGTGACATTAAAGAGTACTTGTTAGTAGTTATAAAGTTGTAAAACCCATCACTGATCAGTGATAACAATATGAACTATCATTCTCAAAATGAAATGCTAGCAGCAAATCTACCAAAATCAAATTTAGAAAAGAAAATCATTACAAGGTTTCAGAATAAATCGGTATTAAAGCAGACCTCAAGAATATGAAGACGAGAATTCTGTGGCAACTCAGAATTTAAAACAGCAGACTTAATTCCAAACTGCAGCAAAAAGAATTATTGCAGTCAGTCACACAAGGAAGGACGCGAAACACAAAAATATATAAAACTATGATGTTTGATACAATGTTAGCCAACACAAATCTTGTATAATTAGTAGTACTACTTGAAGGACAAGAAATATAAGTTTCTTCTAATATACATACATATTTACTTTTTTCATGCAGAAAAGATGAAGAGAACAGAATCCTTCTAGACAGACAAGACATAACGCCCCAATGGAAGGCTTAAGCCACTTTTGGGCCTATACTCCAAAAGGACCAGTCATACAATTGGAGCCCCATTGGAATCATTATCAAGATCAAGAACTTCTCCCTCCCAAGGAATGTGGGATCCCAAACGTCACCTATATTCATCACTCAATATGGGTATCACATTCGAAATAGTCTAAAACCATCATTGACCAAGGGTCCAAGACTTTATTTTATGCATTACAAGTCAGATGTTCCACTCTTAAAGACCATATTTAGTTTCAGAAAGACCATATTTAGTATAAGCAAGTATTTCGTAGACTATTAAAGAAAGGGAGAACACGTATGCCTAAATGAGTTTGCATACCTTTTCCAGAAACAGTTTTGATCTATATCCCATGTCTATGGTATTAGTAAAAATCAGAACTTTCTTTTGAACCAACTCCAACTTCAAGAGGGCAAGGATGTGGAGTAATTTATCACGACCACCGCATGAAATCTGAAAACAAAAGAAACGTGACATTAAACTCATTACTAAAATGATCCTCATTGTCCAAACAGATTAAAAGACAAGTGTGAATGCATGGGGGATTAATGAACATAAAACAAATCCATACAGGTCAATGAACCCAAAATTACTTGAGAAAATTAGACAGACTAACGGCACTGTTCACAGCCATTGCAGCTAAGGGCACTGTTCACAGCCATTGCAGCGGAGCAGTCTCACCATCTTCGTTCCGCCAGCAAAAGGGAGAGGGAATTAAAGAGACTCTCATGCTCTGTAAATTATGACCGAGAAGGTAGCGCTAACAGGGAAAGAGTTACTGATAAGGTGATCTTAGGTGATCCATGAAGCCCAAGATCATATCATGGAATGTTCGGGGTTTAAACAACCCGAACAAACGCCTTAGAGTGAAGAACCTAATCCGGGATTGGAAGGCGGACATCCTTTGTTTACAGGAGACCAAATTGAAGTACGTAGACAGGAATATTATTAGAAGTCTATGGAATTGCACCTACGCGGGATGGACTAGCTTGCCTTCCAAGGGCGCATCAGGGGGCATTATTGTGATGTGGGATAAGAGAGTTGTTGTTTTAGTGGAAGAATCCGTTGGTGAGTTCGTGGTTGCATGTTCTTTTAAGTCTTTGGAAGACGGGTTCGTGTGGGGCTTTGCAGGCGTTTATGGCCCGAATAATGATAATAGCAGGAAGCTTCTCTGGGATGAGATTGCCGGATTGTGTAGTTGGTGGGAGGGTCCTTGGTGCATTGGAGGTGATTTCAACACCACTCGGTTCTCGAGTGAAAGGTCGGGGGACTCCAACTCGGGATCAGCCATGGCTGATTTCTCAACCTTAATTTTTGAACTGGACTTGATTGATCTTCCCCTAGGGGGGGTGACTACACTTGGTCGAACGGGAGGGCATGGTCTCGTCTGGACAGATTTATTGTCTCTCCTTCCTGGGAGACACACTTCCCCACTCTTTGTCAGAAGCGCCTCCCTAGGCTTTGCTCAGATCATTTTCCACTTATGTTGGACTGTGGTGGTATTCAAGAGGGGCGAAGATACTTCAAATTCGAAAATATGTGGCTGAAGGTGGAGGGATTTATAGACAAAATCAGATCTTGGTGGTCCTCTTATCAGATTTCGGGCACCCCCAGTTTTGTTTTAGCTGGAAAACTTAAAAACCTGAAAAATGATTTGAGAACATGGAATTTGGAAACCTTTGGGAATCTAAATAACCAAAGACACACTTTTTTTCAGGAACTGCAGCGCTTCGAGGACAAAGAAGCGATTTTGGCCCTCACTGCTGAGGAGAAGGAAAGGAAAACAGCGGTGATAGCCGAACTGGAAAAAATCACACTTTTGGAGGAGATATCCTGGAGACAAAAATCACGAGCCATTTGGTTGAAAGAAGGGGACAGGTGCACTAAATTCTTCCACCGTGTCGCCAACTCTCATAGACGAACCAACGCCATTGAGGTTCTGCACTCCGATGGGAGGATTATCACCAACAGGGCAGCTATCAAGGAACACATTGTGCACTTCTACGATCAGCTACTTAAAGAGCAACATTCCTGGCGGCCTAAGGTAGATGGGTTGATTTTTGACTCTATTGATGCAACAAGTGCAGCGTGGCTAGAAAGGCAATTTGAAGAGGAGGAAGTACTTAAAGTTCTAAAAGGCATGGAGAAAGACAAGGCCCCAGGCCCTGATGGTTTCACTATGGCTTTCTTTCAAGCTAGCTGGGATATCGTCAAAGAGGACATTATGAAGGTATTTTTCGAATTTCACTCTTTCTTGAAATTCGAAAAAAGTCTCAACGCCTCCTTTATCGCCCTTATTCCGAAAAGGGCAAGCTCGGTGGAGGTACAGGATTTTCGCCCTATTAGCTTGGTGAGTGGGGTTTACAAAATTATTTCCAAGGTGTTAGTCCAGCGGATGAGCACCGTTATGGAAAAGATCATATCGAAGTCCCAGAATGCCTTTGTGAAAGGGAGGCAAATTCTTGACTCCGTTCTTATTGCCAACGAATGTCTGGAAAGTCAGGTCAAAACTGACATTCCGGGTATCTTATGCAAGCTGGATATGGAGAAAGCTTTTGATCATGTAAACTGGGACTTTTTGATACACATTATAGGCAGGTACGGGTTCGGGGAAAGGTGGTGCCAATGGATGAAACATTGTATAACAACTGTTAGATTTTCTGTTTTGGTGAATGGCACTCCTGAAGGCTTCTTCAATAGCTCTCGGGGCCTGCGGCAAAGAGATCCTTTATCACCTCTTCTTTTCATCCTAGTAATGGATGTCCTAAGCAGAATGTTGCACAGAATGGTGGAGGGCGGTCACATCTTAGGTTTCTCAGTGGGCGGCTCCACCCATGGTAATCTCTCAGTTTCCCATCTTCTCTTTGCAGATGACACGTTGATCTTTTGCAAGCCAGACCCTGATCAGATCCGCTCCCTAAGGGCCCTATTGCTCTGTTTCGAAGCCGTATCCGGATTCAAGGTTAATCTTGCAAAATCCGAGATGGTTCAGGTCGGGGTGGTTGATAATCTAAGTGAATTGGCTGATTTTCTGGGCTGCAAGGTGTCAACCTTGCCTATGAAATATCTGGGTCTCCCTTTGGGGGCCTCTCACAAATCCAAGTCCATGTGGGATGGGGTGGTCGAGAAAATTGAACGTAAACTTGCGGGTTGGAAGCGACTTTACCTATCCAAAGGTGGCAGAGTCACTCTTATTAAGAGCACTCTATCTAATCTCCCCACATACTTTCTCTCCCTTTTCCCCTTGCCTGCAGGTGTGGCGCATAGACTGGAGAAGATCTTTCGTGATTTCCTATGGGGTAGTTTGGAGGACGTGAAAAAATTCCACTTGATCAAGTGGGAAAAAGTATGCACACCAATGGCAAATGGCGGATTGGGGCTCCGCAGCTTGAGAATCCTCAACAAGGCACTACTTGGTAAATGGCTATGGAGATACCATAGGGAACGAGACGCCCTTTGGAGAGAAATCATTGACAGCAAATATGGGAGCTTGAGTGGAGGTTGGTGTTCCAATGCAGTAAGAGGGGCTTATGGCATAGGTGTGTGGAAATTCATACGCAACGGTTGGGAAGTCTTTTTTGCTAATTGCAGATTGGTGGTGGGAAGGGGCAATCACGTTAGCTTTTGGCACGACAATTGGTGTGGCGAGATTGCTTTGAAGATCGCTTTTCCTTCCCTATACAGGATTGCATCTGATAAGGAGGCCACAGTTGCTGATAATTCCGATAGCTCCTCTACCTTCACGCATTGGTCAATAAGATTCACCCGAGCGGCACAAGATTGGGAATTGGGAGACATTGCTGATTTTTACAGCATGTTACAAGCGTCGAATCTACATGCTGATGGAGAAGATCATCTCATTTGGTCACCCACAGGAAACAAGCGTTTCTCAGTACGTTCCTTTTACAAGGTACTCTTGGCATACCCCTCCACTGCATTCCCTTGGAAGAGCATTTGGAGGACTAAGGCGCCTTCAAAAGTGGCCTTCTTCGTATGGCTAGCATCCCATGAGAGTATACTGACTATCGATAAACTGAGAAGACGTGGCATCTACCTAACGGATTGGTGCTTTATGTGCAAACACAATAGTGAGACAGCGGATCATCTACTTCTTCATTGTGAAGCTGTCAAGGCATTGTGGGATGACATCTTTACAAGACTAGGCTTGGCATGGGTAATGCCTAGAAAGGTGGTTGATCTTTTGGCTTGTTGGAGGGGAATCCGGGGCAAGGGGCAGATTGCGGATATTTGGAAAATGGTGCCACTTTGCCTAATGTAGTGCACATGGACTGAGAGGAACAATCGCTGTTTCGAGGATAAGGAGCGATCTCCGGAAGGCTTTAGGGATTTCTTTTATCATACTTTAGTCTTATGGGCATCCTCTATTGTATTGAATGGCACTTCTTTTGCTAAACTTTACGCTGCTCTTCGCAGCTCTTAGCCTATAGCAAGGCTCTTTGTATACCCCCTGTGTACTTGGGCCTTGCCCCTTCTTTTTCTAATATATTTCTTCTTACTTATCAAAAAAAAAAATTAGACAGACAATTCACCTTAACTTTCACAAAATGAGGTGCAATAACAAAAGTAACCCAAACACATTATATAAAAACATATGAACTTGTTTTCATCATCGAACTAAAGATGGAGATAGAAATGCAGAAATAGCAGGACGTGGCTGACTAAAGTTGCCTGCAGTCAGTTTTATTTTGCTTGAAAAAACTGTATATCTAGAGATATTAAAACATCCCGTCTTTGCAAGAAAGAGGAGAGAAATCATGAAATATGTTGAAAATGGCGAGAAACAAGTGGAGATGATTTCAACATGCATCTATGCCAATATTACCAACAGTGCAATAAAAAGTTACAATTTTTTTTATTGGCACCATGGTGTCCAGGAACAAACTCCCAACTAATCCCGGGATTCCTACCACTTGAGCTGACCCCTAGGGGTTTGGCCCTTACCAGGCCCTTATGATTATCTTAGGAGTGTCCATTACTCATACAAAATAATATGATTCCCATGCAGAAGAACTTAGGTACATGGCCAAAGAAAAATTAGTCGAAAGGCAAGATATTTTTCCTAATTACCAAAATGAGCATATCAATCTTACCCAAAATTGCTGAACATTCTTGGGGATAATCTCATCCTTAATATTTCCCACTTCTGGCAAAGTCAAGATGAAGGGGTTGTGTAAATCCAGCTTCTTCAGTTTCTCAACATCACCACTGCAAATAAATGAATACCAAAAGAGATGACATTAACAACAAACGTACTGAACATCAACGCCACAAAGATTTCCTGCAATGTCAACAGCTAGTAGAAGGGAATTTTGAGGCCTATTGTTGTATCTTTATCAGGTCATAAGCATCAGCCCAAGTATGAGAAAGAGGTAAAAGAACATATAAGCAAAATCCTAAAGTGACCTTATTGGAACACCATCGTGGTCTGGGAGGGAGTTATTAGCAAGAACAATGTGGTCTAATTTTCATAAAACACCTAAATTAGCTAAAATAAGTGAAGTGGCACAAGTACACAGTAGAAACAGACCTTGATGTGGCAGACATAAGAAGGCATTGACAACGCCTAGGGATGTGAGCTGTAAAAGCTTTTATGTCATCTTCATATCCATATGACAATAGAAGATCTGCCTGAGAAACAGAAAAAAAAAATCAATCTCTCAAAACAAGAATACTAAGCGATCATGTCTTAATGGTTAAGAAAGAAAGTATCATTACCTAGAATATTCTTGTGATGACCCGCTTTTGAGTGTATTTTCACTGAAGTGTTGTTTTTATTTTAATTAATATATTAGTTTATTTATTTTAAATTAATGTGTTTTAAATTGGTTTTTAATTTATTTGCGTTTTAAATTTAGTTTTAATTTATTTGATGTTGTGTTTTATTTCTTTTAGTTGTTTTGTGGTTTTTAATCTCTTTTTGGCGGTTTAGTTTTGTTTTCCGGATGAGAATTAGATCTCCTCTTTTCCCTACATCTCTTTTCTTTTTTTTTCCTTTCTTTTTCTTTTTCCTCTTTCTTTTTCCTTCTTCTTTTCTTTTTCCTTTCTTTTTCTTTTTTTCTTCTTTTTCTTTTTTCTCTCTTCTCTCTCCCCGATCGATTCCCCCCCCCCGAGCTCTCTCTCTCTCTCTCTCCTCCCTCTCCCTCACGGCCGAACACCTTCTCTCTACCGGCCCACCGCCGTCCGGCCACCACTCGGCCCCCCACCGGTCCCATTTTCTTCCCCTCCCTCCGGCGCACCACCCCTCTGAAGGCCACCCCCAACCGGCCGGCCGTTTGGCCGGAAAAGCTCCAAAAAGGGCGCACGGTTTTGGCTCCGATCCGCCGCCGTCGCTCCACCTCCGGCCACCATTTCTTCACCACTTCATCACCGGTCCCTTGCCGTCCTAACCCACCCATTTCCAGCCTCCAACCACCACCGGAACAGCTCCTACGAGCTTAGTTTCCGATTTGGGTTTTTCGGCCATTTTCCGGCGATTCCGCCGCCACCCACGGCCGTTCATCACTTTCAATAGCTTCACAACCATCCCTAGACCATACCCTATCAATCTCATGTCCTAGTTTGTCCCCGTTCAAAAGTGGGTTTTTCAAACCCACGGCCACAGTGAATTTTCACTGTGACGTTGCTGTTTTTCCGCCGTTTGCAACGCCGCTTGTTTTCTAAAATTGCCATATAGCGCTGTAAGTATTTTTCCAAACCCTATTTTCAGATTTTAATATATATTGCTCATTCAATTATTTATTGTTGTTGGTTGTTGATTCCGGACTGAGTCCGAGGAGTTTCGGGGGTCGGATGGATGGAGGACGGAGTTGCCTGTTTATTTGATTTATGATTGTTGGATTATTTTATTATGCATTGTTATGGCATTACATGGTGCATGCACGTATGTTTGTGGATTTATGTGAAAAGCCTGTGTATTGGCGTAAGTGTATTGCGGGTGCGTGTGTATCAAGAGCCCAAGCCGGGATGGGTTATTATCTCGGTGGAGCTCCTCTGGTCACTCGGGAGCGGAATAAACTGAGTGATGTCCCCTGAGTTGTCGAGAGCGATGACGGGAGCGGGGCTAGGGGATGTGACCGGTGCAAAACTGCAAGTGCACAGTATCGTAGTTTTATAGTAAAGTAATAAGAAGAGTATCGTCCTCAGGGATTGGTACCTTACTCTTGCCAAATACCAAAATTATGCTAATCTCAATTCTATCTAGAGGAATCGCTAAGGTTTTTGTAGTAGCAAATAAAACTAGATCAACTCAAGAGAAATAAGCAAAGAAAGTAAAACTGATGTTTGAAGATCAAATTCAATAGGGAAGAAAACTTCTAGGAAATCGATTTCACCATAATTCTTCACTATACTTTTCTCATCCAGCTAATTTAACTTAAACCTCTTTTGTCTATTAGCAAATCTCTAATTCATCCAAAAGCCTCTTTCGATAGTCAATTGGAATTGATTCTAGTTTATCAATTCACACAAGAGTATGCAAATTAAATAATCAAGAACGCAATAAGACCAATGATTTAATTACTACACAGGTTCATACAAGTCTTTCGATCTCTATACTTACCTATGCTGAAATATCCAAGATCTACCCTATGATTCCCTCTTTCGATAGCAAATCACAAGATTAATAATCATCTAATCAATGGCCAGTTAATTAGAAGCATTAAACTCAGAATAAATCAGATAAACAAAGAGAGAATTGCATTAAATTAGCATGGACAAACAAGCATAGTTCGGAATTAGGTTACATCGTTTTCCTAGAAAGAAGAAAATTTAGCTCATACTAGAATTGGAATTCAACATAAACGAATTCACCATAATTGTTCTGAGAAGATGGGAAGAAGAAAATAAACACTGAAAAATCCTCCTTGCAGCCTCAACTGGTCGTCAAAAGCTCAAGAGAACGATTCAACGCCTTTCTCCCGTCCGTGCTCGTGTATGAATCCAACGTACGTGCAATAAATTGGAATTCCGTCTCCAAAACAAATGATTTGAATCCCTCTAGCTATGTTTTTCTCCCAAAGAGTGTTCTCCAGTCAAAAACCGCGGCTCTAGAGTGAAGAATGGCCTTTTATATGGTCCCACGGCGGAAAACCTAAAATCTGTCAAAATACGATGTTCGCTCGAGCGGGGTGTCGAGCGCGCGTCGAGCGTTCGACTCTGCCTGATTTCGCTCGAGCGTCCTATCGAGCGCACATCGAGCGTTCGACTCTGCCTGATTTCGCTCGAGCGGCCAATCGAGCGCACATCGAGCGTTCGACTCTGCCTGATTTCGCTCGAGCGGCCAATGTCTCCGCTCGAGCGATCTTCGTTTTTCAGCAACCCGCTCGAGCTCCCTGTCGAGCGGCAGTCGAGCGTTTGAATCTGCCTGAATTCGCTCGAGCGGCCAAAAGCCTCCGCTCGAGCGAACTTGTAAAATCTGCAATATGAAATTTTGCAAGCCATCAAATACCCCCAAACTTACAACTTTGTTTGTCCTCAAACAAAAAGAAAAACAAATGATAGTTTAGTCAATATCAACTCGACCCCAAAGAGAAGTATCATCATTCACCAAGCTTTTATGAATTTAGATTTCATCTCTAGTATCTTACTCTTTTAACATCAAAGATAGCAAGAAAATCAATCAAAAATTTTGCAATTTGTCAAGCAAGGGTTAGGCGTTTACTTCAACCTAAAGCTAAGACCTTGAGTGTGTGTGTGATATAGTCAATTTAACCTCAAACCACCTGCAAACTCAGATAAAAGTAGAACAACCAAAATCAGAAGAATTCTCTTAAAACTTAACCCCATAAGACCAATTTTCAGAAATCCTCTCCACTAATGTAGTCAACACCAAAATCAAAGATCAAAAGGTCTTTATTAAGGTTGTAATGATAGGCCACAGGGTGAGGGTTAAG